>NC_134463.1:96252656-98652656 GCF_047948215.1 Lycorma delicatula | reverse complement strand
ATACTGACCGTATCGTAGCTTTGGCAAAACTACAAACCCTATCGGATCTAATTAACGAGTGGCTAGCTAGATGGAAGATGAAGATTAATATGGCTAAGACTACCCATAATAACTGCCCGGGAGTTCAAATTAATGGGATCTTCATCTCGCACGATAAATAGGACTGCATCTGAATAGCCATCTGATGTAGAGGAGTCAGGTCAGGGAGAAAAGGACCCAGCTTAACATTAAGTTTAAAAAGATGTTACTGGTTGCTAGGCAGGGGGTCGCTACTACCATTATCTAATAACTAGCTGCTGTACTCAGCTATCCTGAAACTGATTTGGGCCTGGGGAATCCAACTGCGGGTACAAGTAAACGTAACATCGAAGGCGTACAGCGATTCCAGAACAAACTATTAAGAAATATAACAGAATCGCCGTGATTTGCGAAAAACACTAAAGTAAACGATTATCTGGTTCTGCCAACCAGTCGGTAGGAAATATAGCAATTCAGTACAAGATACAAAATGAGACTAAACAAACATATGAACTGGATCGCGGTTAACCTTTTGGATAACAGCGAGGACGTTAGGCAACTAAAGATTAGTTAGCGTTTTTAGCAATAGATAAAATGTTTCCGAGTTCGATTCCTGTTCAGGATTCAGTAATTTCAGTACTGTTATTTCATTTATTTAATATTCCTTGTTTAAGTATGTATGTAGCATCTCTCGAGATCGTAATAGTAAAAAAAAGTACAATAAAAAAAGCTACGTGCTACAGTAAACAATTTATTTCGAGAAAAAAAAACTATGAAATAGGCGCTAAATATAATAAGGATTTTTATCATCAGAAATTTGAAAAATAAATAAGCGTAAATGTTTTATTTTAGGCCTAATGGTTCATGCATAAAGTGACATATTTCCTTCTAAACAAAATAAAATAAAAAAAGTAGGGAAATTATATTAATTTATACATCTGTAATAAGTAGATATATGAAGTTAAAAAAAAAGAACAGTGTAAAATTAGCCATCCACATACAAATGCCGTAAAACACAAATATATATAAACTGAAATCAAAAACTTAAATTCAGAAGATTAACCAATGTTACGAATAAACACATATATTTTTTTGGAAAAAGTATAACATAATTTAAAAATTTATTTTAGAGAATACAACCATGCTTATTTACTGGACACCAATAATGTACGCATAATTATTGGCGAGTGGCTTCATAGTTTTCCCGTGATGAAATTCTCCAGTTGTTTTTTGTTTTCAGTAACACTAAATGATTAATTTTCTTAAACTACTTAAAATAAGTAATCGGAAAATGTGTCGTTTATAAAGATAAGATTAAATTTTGATGTAATGGTAGTAATAATACTAACCATAAAAGCTTGATTTTAGAAGTTTCTATTTTAACTTTTACAGATTTATGGCGTTGGAAGTTTAGGCTTTTAGAAATAATGCTGAATTTTATTTAAATATTCAATTTTTATGAACGTTATAAACCTACGATATGTATGTATGTGATATAACGTTATAAATCCTATCGACTTGTTACGACCAATTGGGGGACAATGAAAGGGTAAGATTTCATGTTACGAAAAGTATCTGTATTGTTTGGTTATAAATCTTAGTGACGTTCGATAGGGGAACAAAAAATTAAACCTTGAGTTACTTCGGCATGTATGAATTTCTGATTTTGGTAAGGTTCAATTACTGGAGAAAAAATCGATCTATGAGAGAGATTGCAGGGTAATATGGACAATCAGGGCGAAAAAGTGAAATTATATTAGAGATTAGTTTAACCAGACTAATATTTTTACCGCTCAGGTAGTACCTAAAAAACGTTTTTTCCCTATTCAAGGATAACAATAAGAAATTCTACAGCCGGTTATTTCATTATGCAGTGGAGTAGATTTTCTCTAAATTGGTATACATGGATGGAAAACATTTTCAGCTAATTATTACTGTAAATGATTTCCATTTGATATTCAATGATAATTCGCGATAGAAAATTAACAAACATGTAATTTAGGATAAAATGGAGGCTTACAATTTTAAGATAAACTTATATTATGATGTACATTACGTAAAATAGTTTTAGGCTGTTCGCTGAAAATAAGATGTTCGCTAGGTAACAAATGATAAATCTTACCTATACAAAATCATTCAATTTTTATCTATTTAATATTAATTCTCTTACTGTTTCAGTTTTCAAACAGAAGTAGAGAAATTAATTTCTATATTTCTAGTATTTCTCTCTATTTTGTGTTATTCGACGTCTGGGTTATGTGTCTGTATGAGTTTGTAGTTAAAAAAAAATAAGAGTACATGAATACGATATTATTATAACTGCAACTGCGGCATCAACATAATTTATAAACTATAGCAGACCTATATAAAATACTGCTTCTCTGTGATACACCATACATCAAATTATAGTCATTTATTGTTGAACAACACCGATTTAAACGAGCGACAAAGAGTATAAAAAGAGATAGACGATAAGAATAAAGCTTGTTTAATGGTAGCAGTACGCCGGTCGAACCATTATTCGTCGGGATGTTCCCTTTCAGAACTATAGGCTACCGACTGACTGCATTGAATAATATTAATATTCTAAGGGAGAACAAAATCAAAGAGCCAAGCCCGGTAGCTCGGCGCGGCTTTGGAAATCCTTTAGCAACGTGCGCGCTCTACTGGATAGTCGTCAAAATCATTAATCAACTCCAGTACGCCAGTCATGCTGACTTGCTTGTAAGTAGCAACCTACAATCTACAAGCCACAAGATAGAATAGATACAATTTTAAACCGAACACTAAGCATTCCCAACCCGTTCAATACAGTATCCGATTGTCAACCAAATTAATAACCAGAAAAAAAGAAAGAAATCAGTATTCATTTTTACAAAAAAACTACGCAAGATATTACTAACGGTTCAAAACTTTATCTAAGCATCAACATGAATATAATAAAATTTTTTATACTTTAATCATGAATGTAGTTAGTAATTTAGCACAAAAAATATTATTTAAAAAAAACCCGATGATTATTTTGCATTACAAAATAGTTTTCTAGATAACTGTTCATACGTGGGACTGTGATCGGTCTACGAATGATATTTGACACATGATGAAAAATCTCAAACATATTTCTGAAAATTACAACAAATTAAAAACAAAAAATAAATAAAACTATAAGGGTAGAACAATATATGTTTAGTTTGTTTTTATAAACTTGTGTAAATTGTAAAAAAAGAATACTACTCAAACACCGTTTTACAAAATTTAGCTTAAAAAGATCTAATAATTATTATTCGTTTTTTTGCTTTCCTTTATTTTTCTTCTAAAATCCCGTCTAAAAAGTTCTCGTTTTATAGTATTTCATAAACATTATTTACTAATCAATATCTATACTATTAACTTTTTTTTTTAAATAAACTTTATGTCTATTGGTGATGATCGTCTAACGATCAAAGTAGCAAGGTTTTTTATGAATAAAAAATTGTATTTATCTCAAAAAATAATTGTTAGCCGTAAATCCGAAAAAAATTATATACAAAGAAATTGAATACCATTGGCTACATTCAAACGTCTCTAAAACAATTTATTTTTTGCGTCAAACGCTGAGAAATAATATTCAATAAATAAAGTCGCGCAAAAGATAGAAAAATATTACAAAAGTCCACTCTCCACGGGATTGTTTCAAAATATAAGGAACAACTGATTTACACCAAAAAAAAAAAACAAAAAACAAAAAAGGAAGGCTACTCAATCGTTAACAGCAACGTCTATTTAGTAATATTATTTTGCTATTTTTTATTTCGTAATTGAAACAGCCCCGTGGCGACTGTGACAAATGATATTCAGTTTCTTTCTGCATCAATGTTTTTTTTCGGATTCAGGACAAAAAATTGTTTTTTGAAGGATAAATACAATTTTTTATTCATAAAGAAATTTATTTTTATCTTTAGACAATCATCATCAATAGACAAAGTTTATTTTAAAAAAGATTAGTCATATAGATAATAACAAACTAAACAGTGTTTATGAAATACTATAAAAAAAGAATTTTTTAGCCGGGATTTTAAAAGAAAAAGAGCTTTTTGAAGCTAAATTTTCGTAAACATTTTTTAGGTTATATTCGTTTTTTTTGTTTTTCTTTTTTTTTTACTTTTAAGGCCGCAAAGGACCACTTTAGTCAGAATAATTCAAGTATTTTTTGCCGATCTTTTGGCCTTTAAGTTCTTAGCTTTCACTTTCTCCCGATATTTAGTCATTCTTAGTGATCTTGCTTTACGATCCTCTTCGGAATAAACCCTTTTTGTATAATTAAAAGTTCTTACTTTAAAGTTGGTATTCGGATCTTTAATAACAAATTTTAATTTTTCGGATTTATTAAGTAAATCTTCGTAAGTCAAATTTAATTCTTGCATGTCTTCTTTAATTTCTTTGATCCATAATGCACAAAAAAATATTCATATTCGTTTTATACAAATCTTATTCAGTTTCTTTGTATACCGATGCTTTTTTCGGATTCAGGGGAAAAAAATGTTTTTTGAGGGATACTTTTATACTGTAAGTGTTTTTCGGGAGATTGTTTGTTCACTATTTTTTTATACATTCAGTTTTGAATGGATTTGAATTTCCGTGCTACCAAATCATTTAGTGTTGTTTAGTTTATAAACCACCACTGTATAATCTTTGAATATTGATCGACAAATTATCGGATATAATGATAGTTTTACCATATATAGCATTCATTTTATATCATGTCATTTATCATCTAGCAATTAATAATAAATTTTAATTTTTTTAAATAATACTATTTCACCGGCCTTCAGCATTTTTATAGAATAATTTTTAATTTTTTTCATCTTTAGAAAAAATTACGAAATATTATGAATCATAAATGAAAACTACAAAACATTACCAATTACAAAACCTGTAACGTACAGTTTCTCAACTGGCCTTACTATTTATTTTGCTATAACAATGACTTTCCTTCTAAAGTCTTCCCTCCTAAATAAAAATAAAAATCAAATATCGGATTATAACGACCAAAAATATTATACAACATTTAGGGGTTGAACAGCATGAATATCTAAGATCAATCTGTATTAATCCAATCGGTCTCATATAATGTAGAAAGTTTTTTCCCTCGGTTCATTTTAAGAAATGATGAAATGAATTTTACTAAGAAATGAATTTTACTAAACGCAATTATATAATATTATGATGGTGAAAAAGTAACATATTAACTCTCAATAAGAATTCATTTCCTTATAATGAGGGAAATGAAAACGTTTTAATTATTTTTTTCCTAATAACTACTACAGCAGTTGATAATTCCTTTCATATGAAAATATCGCAGTAACTAAGCAATATTTTTGAAACATCGATTTAGTCTGTTGATATAGTATATCGATATAGTAATAATTCCTATTGAAGTTTGACCGCTATTATAAAAAGCAACATTAAATTATTACAGCGTTATACGGGTATAAAAAAATAAAATGAGTATAAAACAAATGTATAAAACTTTTTTCTCACAAATTGATATAAAATCAAGCAATATCAAAAATATATCGATATTTTTTATATAAAGTTTTACGAGTTGTTCTAAAGGAAGGATATAATAACAATCTTCTATGACATTTACTTAGAATTAATTCCAAAATATCATGAAATTTGACAAACGCTACGTGCAGTTACTCTATGGATTGCTAATTACATACTATTGGTATTTATGTTGTATTAAAAGAAATTAGAAAAGCACGGGTATGGATTGCAGTCTTAAGAGCTCTTGCATATTAGGAAAACAGCCTTGCTGTGTACCACTAAACCCAAAACATTATGATGTTACCTATCCTACAGGTTCCCGCATCCTGAACATATATAAAGACAGAATCTGATATATATTTGAATTTAAACTTGAAAAGAAGTGGATTTAAACTGGATAAAAGTGGATCTCTTAAAATCGGATCAAGAAAACGTACTTATCCAGCTCATCACCTTGATAGACTACAATATTTTTGTACAGGATGAAATTATACATTAATAATGAACGGTTTTTTTTTATTGATAAAATTAAATAATTTAATATATGCTGCTATCAATTAGAAACTAAAGATTCAACTAAGAAAAGTTCATGTTTTGTAAAGGAATATCCTAACATATTCCTGAAGTCGGATTAATTAAACATAAATTATAAAAAAAGCTTGAATGACGTGCAAAACACGGTTATAATTCACTAATCCCTGATTGAACCGGTATATGCAATCGGTATAAATAATTCTAATGTTGAAAGAATTATTCACTAAAAATAGTGCGATAAGCATTCACTAAAAACGTATTAGACCTATTTTAGTAGAAGCGGTCGTTATACCCGATCACCAATTTGGTTTCCGGAGCGGGCACTCCGGCACTAAATAAATTCATAGTATGGTTGATGCCATCAGCGGTTGTTAAGAAAGGAAAGAATATTGCACGGCGGTTTTACTGGATATCTAACAAGCTTTCGGTTAGGTTCGGTTGCCTGGTCTGCTGTACAAGCTTAAAATGAGCCTACCTCAACCGTATTAGTTGGCATTAAGCAACTTCCATGGTGGACCGTTTTCACAGTTTAAATATGGCCAAGAGTTATAAGGATTTTTGATAAGAAATCGGGGGGGGTTCCTCAGGGTTCAGTCTTGGGCTCGGTTTTGTATTCAATCTACCCTGCTGATCTTCCTACAGAAAATATCACTCTTGCGTCCTTTCCTGATGGTACAGCGATTATGGCGGTTCACTGAGAAGTGATTGGCTAGGTAAATGGAAGGTACATGTGAACACTGAAAGTCGAGTTATGTGACGTATGCGATGATGATGGGAGTCTGCCCAGATGGAGTTCACATCCTTCAATCGGACATCCCAAACCCGTAGGGGAAGACACCTTCCTTGTGACGCTTCCAGTCGCCACCCTCCCCCTCCCGTTCATAGTCCTTATGTCGTCAGGGCTCTCTTAGGAGTCGTCATTCGCCCTCTAACTTTTTACATCTAACAGTAATAAGCCAGGTCTCGTTGGGATCCCACCGATGTAAATGACTTTATAGATATTAACATCGATGATTTTTTAACTCAGTTTTTCCTTCGCTGTAGGCCTCGTCCGGACATCTTGAATGTCCTACGCCCTCATTCGGACAACCTAAATTCACCAGTTAAGCTCAAAGTATTTACTACCTAGTATTTACGATACCTAGTACTTCATTTGAACCGCCTCCAATCATGGAAAAATCACGTGAGAGAAAAGAAAACCAATTAAATATTGCTTTATCAATTTAATATTGTCATTAACTAACAAATGTTGTTTTATAAGGCATTTTAGAGTCAATATGAGACTACGTGATTCAGTCTTTGGGTACGGCAAAAAACAGCAATATCGATATCATCCAACGGTTCCAGAAAAAAATGCTGAGGAACATATTGGAGGCACCATGATTTACGAAAAACAAGGAGATCCACCGCTCCAAGGGATGCCTTCTATTTGTGAAGAAATTCACCAGTTAAGCTTAAAGTATTTACTTAAGCTTAACACGCACGAAAACCATCTGGTTGTTAACCTACTGGATAACAGTGAGGAAGTGAGACGACTGAAAAGGTTGCATGTCTTGGATCTTAAGAATATTATTCGGTCAATATTGCACTTTCTTTGTTTTATTAACAATTTAACTGTTGTGCTGACCATTTTATCTTTTTTGTTCTGTTTCATTACTTCTTGGTTTATATGTACTTTGTTACGGACTTTGTGTGTATTGTTAGTTATATTTTATTCGTTGTAGACTACATTTAATTGTATTACGCTTTGTTCAGACTTTAATTGTATTGTCTTGGGAGGTATCACTGGATACCTCTCTTTCACGTCATTATTACTTTATACGATTTATTTATAGGTTTGTTATTTGGGAAACTAATATCGTAAATAAAACAATACGACAAAAAGTAAAAAATAAAAACGGTATTGAATGAACGTGCGAGTAAAATAAAGATGGAAACATTTGAGAGGATATGTATGTAGTCTCTGTTAATTCCATAAGCCCTTTGAAAGACGAATGGTTTAACCGACTAATAGATGGACAGACATGTATTTGACGTTCCAAGACAAGTTAAAAGGAGTTAGTTGGTTGTCGGTACATGATGTGAACAGAAAACCTATCCTATGAGTTCCAGACTGCTCGCCGGCATATATTCGTTGACGCGTATAACAGAATTCATTAATAACTCTTTCTTATATAATGTAAGCACGGACCGATGAACAACATAATATAATATACAATGTACAACAATTCAACAATACAATACAACAACACGTCTGCCAGTCATCTTCGACCAAGGTTGCTCCTGCAGCTTCAACGTATCTCATACTCGCTATATTACTACTAGCTTGTATCCACATAACATTAATTAACCTCTCACTTTAAAAAGTTACTTGTTCGCATACCAAACTAACACCTGCTTCTTTTGAACCTGCTGCCGTGCTACTACCGTTTGTTAAATATTATACAAGAGATTTAATTTGAATAACATAGTTCTTGTAGAAAATCTTCTATTCTTTTTCAAAAAGAAGATTCTGTTCGAAATCTTTTTTTTCTTGAAAAGAAAAAAAAATAGTATTAATGTATTTTTTATCTCGTTTTGTCAAATATCCTCTTCTTTTTCAATCGTACATTGGTTTATGGCAAATCTTTGATCGGATCGTTTTCATATCTTCATACATGTGACAACGGATAACATTAATAACTTTTAGATACCGAATTCATGCTTTTCTTCTGCACTTTATCTATTTGATGCATAATTAATTAAATTTTTCTATTACTTATTTTTTATTTAGCTATCTTACTGCGTATATGTTTAACAATTTTATCCGTTAATATTTCCATATTACTCTTACAGGAGAATATATAAGAAAGAAGATAATCAACGTTTCCCTTTTTTTATTATTAACAAAAGAAAGGGCTATTCTAATCAGTTTGATTAGAATATTGAAAATATTAGAACTGATTGAAAAAAACAGATTAGAATAGCCCTCTAATCAGTTTTTTCAATAAAACAGTGCAAAAACTCAAAAAAATGGCTTCCAAAAATCAAAACATTTTACGTGTATTTAGAGAAAAAATAATTAAAGATATAAAAGATAAGTAAAAAAAAATAATAATTAGAAATATAAAACTACCCGTGTTTATGAAAATTTTAAATAAAAATGTTTACAATATCGTTTAAGACAGTCCAAATCGAAGTTAAAAATTAAATTATATATAGTTCTACTATGAATGTACTACGTAAACTCTCTACATGGACTGACCATGTGGTTGCCATTCTATAAAAAAAAAATCTGATGTGAACACCACGTGACTTGTTTGTAGGCCTATTAAATTACATATACGCATTTTTTGCTGAATTTCATTTAAACTTATTTCATTTGAAAGTGAGATACGATCCTCCAATTCTTTAATAAAGTGCACTGCTACACAACTCCTAAAATATTAGTTTTTACTAACATCAAATATTTATACAATTATAAATTGAACAATCTTACATGAAACATTAGGATAGAATAAAAGCCCCTTTATTACTCGTATTACTAGATCAGTATTATTTGTAGCTTCGTGAGTTGCTGATTAACAAAAGTTTCACATTTCTGGTGTGTCATATAAATAAAATTCAATAATAATTAAAATATTCCGTTTAGTGAACTCGTGTTTACCGGTTACAAATGTTAATTTCGATCTTACGGTGTATAATATTCAGTTTTTATTACTGTAATATTTGGTGAATAATCAAAAATGAAAAAGAAACAATCGTACAGGAAAAGAAAGATAATATGAAGAAATACATTTCAAAAAAACGACAAGAAGATGAATATGAAGAGGAAGAAAATGTTAAGAACAAGGGAAGAATAAAAAAAAATTAAGAGAGGATAATAAATATAAAGAGGAAGAAAATATTAAAACCAAGGAAAGAATAAGAAGATTAAGAGAGGGTGATGAATATATAGTGAGAAAATTTGAGAACTAGAGAACGCGTACACAAATTAAGATCAAACCAAAGAGAGATTAAATGATTGGCAACAAAAAGCAAATAAACTAAATGATGATCAACTCGGACTTAGGGAGAATATTGTCCGACAATATCACAGGAGTAATGAACTAAAAAATTCGAATTTTTTGCAATTTATTAAAAATCAGGCATGTATGCCACATTATATATGATTTTCTTGTGAGGGTCTATTTTTCAGTCACCTGGTAGTTAACTTTAATGTAGATAAAATTAAGCAGAAATTCCAAAATAATTAAATAAAATTAAACTAGAAAATCCGAAAATAATATAACTCTATCTTACAATTTTCAATTAATATTAAATAATCAATTGTTTCACTAAATCTATTACAAATATACATATGTAATAATGCCTATTCAATTACATGTACGTATTTTTAAAAGTACATAAAATTTTATTTCACTAATAACTTCTGAATTTTTTCATATATTTTTTTTTTTATTGTTATTACTGAATTACTATTATTTATTGTAAACATTTTTTTACAATCACGGGATAATAATTATTAATAAATCAATATATTTAAACTTGAAAAAAAGTTAAAAACAAAAGTGAAAAGAAAGGGAGATGAAATCTGATTCGAACCAGTGTTCCTTCCCACTTTAAGATCCAAATATTTCATTAACTGAAATTTTATTTGGCGCTTACTCTGGAACCAATGAAAATAAGTACCACTTACTACATATCGTTGAAAAGCTTTCAATGCGGACTATTACTGCAGTTAAGAAAAAGTCCAAAATCCAAAAGAATTTGGATTTTAGGTTTTTTTTGGACACTTTTGATTCAGTCCATTGTAATCAAAAGAAGAGGTGCACAACTAGATGTTGCAACAGTCCTAAATCCAAAATTTCAACATCCTACCGTTAATCGTTTTTGAGATACGTACATACGTACGGACAGACGTCACGCCGAGAAAATAGTCAAAATGGATTCAGAGATGGTTAAAATGGAAATTTCCGTTAAAATCTGAAATCGAAATTTTTCGCGATCATAATGCTTCCTTCACCACGTCATCTTACAAGGAAATAAAAATGAATAAATAAAACTACATTTAGTTTTGAGACTTGTATTATTTTTTAAACCAGTTTTTTAAGTAGAGTCTATTTAACATTTTTTCACATTCTTTTCTGTTATTGGCAATTCAATTAAATTTTCGCACTTTTTTATTGTTTCAAAGGATTTTCTGACTTCAGCTCCAGTAGACAACTTTTTAAATCGACCACTAAGTAGAAGACGAAAGAAAACATATATTTATGAAGATAATGCCAATTTAGGAAGATTCATTTCCATAATTACTTCATTTAGGTTTAATAAAATCTGTTTTTATATTTATTTAAAAAATAAAATAATAACAGTAATCCCTGTTTATAGAATTATCTAGAAAATTACTTTTTTTTTTTAAATTACTTTATAAAAGGAGGACTTGATTTTTTAACATCTTTATTACCAAAACGTTTGCTTTCGTTTATTAAATTTTTAATAATTAAGTTAATCAGGTTACTATCTCATATTATTACTGTTACTCTTTCCTTTTTTTTTGCGGTTAGACCTACTATGAATTTCACAAATATCATACCTTCTTTTTTCTTTTTCTTTTCTCCCAATATTTGTTTCGCTTTTATTTCTTTCCACTTGTTTTGTCTTTCTTTCTTCCGACCATTTCACTTTGGTGTGATTCTTTTCCTTCCTCACAGTTTTAAATTCATATTTGTATTTTTTCGTGTAATATATTCGTGTATTTTTCGCACGAATATGAGTTTAAAACTATATATCTAGTATATTGTCTATCTTTCATTTCTTGTTCTCGATTCCCTAGAATCTTAATTATTTCTTCATTTGTTACTCGTTTAGAATTATTTTAAATTTATTTTTTAATTATGCCGAAAATATCTGAATGAGGTTTATTTTTATTTAATATTTTATTGATATAATTAATTAAATAAAAAATTATTTTTATAAACAATTAATATTATAATATTTAATAACTAACACCTTATTAATAATATTTTAAATTAATAGGTTTTGTGAAGTCAAGAAAAGTTACCTATGTTCTTCAAAACATCAACAGTAAGAGATTGAAAGTACAATCTACAGAAACATGTCGATTAATAAATTAAATAAATATCAAAATTCTATTTTTATTAAATGTTTACAAGAGAATTAAATTATATAGATTTAACATTAAGAAATCTCCATCTTTCCCATAATAAAAAATAGTGCGTGAGTTTGTTTGTTTGTTGTATGTGCTCACAGTTTTATTTTAGCTGCTATTGGCGCAGAACGGACCAATGGTAGTGCCCGGCGACTGCGCGCAGCGCAAGAATGATTCATTCGTTCGAACGATTTATACTTCTTGATACGATAGATTTTCTAAAATTATATTTGTGTTTTGGAAATAATAAGGGAAATCACTGGGGTTAGAGCTGAGTTAAAAAATCACAACTCAAGAAACAGCTAAAAATGTTCAGGATTTTGAAGCTTTTGTTGTAAATAAACTAAATTTCATGAAGGTTATTTAGTTACAACTGGAAAAAACATTTACCAAAATCATGTGTAATGTAACATAACCATGTAACATTTTCGCGCTTTTTTGCTAGTATTAATTAATCTTATAAAAATGTAATTCTTCTGAATCATCTTTTCGTTGACTGGTTTGATGCTATTCTTTATTCCTTTACGTTCTATTCTAATTTTTTAACCGTAATATAATTAGTGCTTTCAACGTTCTCAGCAATCTATTTCATGTATTTGAATCATTATCTTTCTCTACAGTTTTTATTCTGTTTACAGCACTGTATAACCAAACGAACTAAACCCGATGTCTTTATATATGACCCACAAACCTATTTCGTCTTTTCATAAGATTATGTCACAAACTTCTCTTCTAATATATCGATATAATGGGCTTAAGACCTTATTTTTTTCAATATATTCCTGGAATATCACATTTCATTTCAAAGGTCTCTATTACCCACAGTTCGGTACTACAGAGCATTCGGAAAGTCGCTGTGCTGCATACTTTAGAATTACATGGTATATTCTGTTTTATCGGCGTTAGGTTGGTTGCCTTGTAACTCCGTTATAAGAGCAAAATATGACTTTCTACTGTACGTAAAGCTGTAAGAAAAGATCTGAAACCTTCAGATCCTACCAAAAGACTAGATTATTGTCAATTATTTCAAAGTTCTATCGACCGAAATTCGGTACTTATCCAAAACATGACGTTTTTCACAGATGAAGCGTGGTTTCATCCGGGAGGGTATATTAATACACAAAATACACGATTGTGGTGGACAACTAACCCTCATGAATTATACGAACAATCTTTACAGGATTCGAGAATTGTTGAAGTCTGAGTCGGTGTGAGTAGAACACGCACTGTGGGTCCAATCTTTTTTGAAAATGCAGTTAATAGTGATCGTTATTTTGTTCATTTAACAAACTTTATTAGTCAGTTAACAGAAGTGGAAATCAATCACGGTCGGTACCAACAAGATGGGGCCACAGCGCACACAACTAACAGATCAATGACTTTTATACAAAATGTCTATGATTTCATTTCGAGGGGTTTTTGGCCAGTACGATCGCCCGATCTGATTACCCATAGAATGTAATCAGATTACTTCCTATGGGGAAGGGGGGAGGCAACGAAACAAGCAATGCATAGCAACAGGTCACGTACGATTTACAGACTAAAAACCGCAATAACGGGCATATGTACGAGACATTCCAATATATCAGCTGGTTAAAGCGTTTGAAAACAAATTTTAACGAGTGCAGTGTCGTATTAATGTTAAGACGGTCATTTTTAATACCTTTCATAAATTATTCCAGTTATTGGAATTTTCGTTTCTACAAAATAATGAAGTAGAAATACAAAGTAATAAAAATATAAAGTTATATAAATATAAAGACTACAAAGTTTCGTTATTACACTTCCATAATTTGAGTTCAGAGCAACTTTCTGAACGTACTGTATAACAGCCATAATATTTTCAAATAGTTTTTTTCCAATTTTTAGGTGTATATACATACATATATATATATTTTATACTCCAGACTTCTTTCTGCGTGAAAAATGTCCGATAAAAAAGAAGAAAAGTGCTCAGAATTTGTGTGAAAGAATCGAGGGAATTACGGGTAAAGTCTTGATTAGGACTAAATTTAAAGAAATAATGCACTGAAAAAAGAGTGGTGGTTATAGTTATTATTAAATCATAAAAATAATAATTATATGAAATAATACTGATATAACTTTGCGAAGGTAACAAATAAATAAAATTGGTAGAGACAGTGTAATCGACAATATAATATAAATATTAGCATGTATGAAATAAGGTGAGTTATGACTTTTAAACTAATGTTGTAAGGTTTTTTGTATAAAAACAGTTAGAAATTTTAAAGAATTTCGAAAAACTGATTGATAATTTTTTATATTTATTTCGAACAGACAGATATTACAGGAAATAACAACACACTTATATAGGAAACCGTCTTTTTGTAGAACGAGATTCAAAAAATCATATTGTCGGAAGTACTTTTTTTTTAACTCGATTGATTTCAGTCTCTAAAGAATGCGGGTGAGACAGACTACTTTTTTTTTCAAAAGAAAGAAAAAAGTTATATATAAATTTTAGAAGGAAGAGAAAACGGGGAGAGAAATGAAGGAAAAGAAAAGGACAGGGGCGGTCGGTAAGGCAAGGGATTGTAATTAGCGTGCACAAGATCTTAGCTGAAAAATGTCAGGGAGGCAATAAAAATATCGTGCCCCATCAAGCAGCAACTCGTCTCAACCCTTATTAAAAACAGTGCAATTATCAATGTTTTTAGTCCTGTCCTTTGCCACGACAAAAAAGGTTAAGATTGCTCTCAAAGGAGACATTTATTAAATATTTCACGGGGGTCCCTTCTTCTAGACCGGCTCGAATGTACTGGGAAAACAGATTTTTTTCTTTACTTTTTACTTTTTTCTACTCGTGTTCTGGCATTAACAAATGAGATGAGGTTACGCGAACCGCATATCAAAACAACTTTTTATAAATTTTCGCAACCGTGGAATCTTTTTTAAAAAAGTGATAGTACAAATGATAAACTGTTTTAGCAAGAAAAAAAATGAAAACAATTATTTTAAAAATAAAAGAATTTAAAAAAATATATATAACTCTTTTCCCTACAAGAATAAATCAATTGTAGTTGTTTAGTAAGATACTTCTCACAATATGCAATAAATAAAAAATTATTTTCCTGTGATAATAAATACGTTAACGTATACAAATTAAACGAGCAACTACTGTACTTAAATGAAAAAAAGACCCTCAATTACTCTTATACTTAATGTTCAAACCGTACTTTTTATAAAAAATTCTGAGTTCCTGCTTTTGGTGATACTACTGCAGTGAGCTTCTTTCAGATAACGTAGGTACTTTAACGGATGAATGCTGTAGTTAGTATTGGATTATTAACAGAGGAATTAAACACAATTGAATTTTGAAATTATTATATGATAGTCAAAGTCAATTCAGTAAGAGAAAATTAACAGGAAACTTTGGGTAAATTGGTTTGCTTGGCATTTCTCCCGCCACCACACCATTCGGTCACCCTACGACCGAAAAACAAAACAAGGCTACTGAGCCTCGAAACAGTTTAGCGACCAGTGTCCTAAATAGCTCCTACAGCTTACCTAACAGCGTGAGCGGACTAAGCGCGGTGCCATACACCATCGGCTTATGTGCCCCAACCGCTCCTCACTTGTCATATGTTAACTAAAATGGGTAGGTGCACTCCGTCAACTACTAAAAATATATAAGACAACCATAAGTTAAAATTTACTTCGTCTAGACAGCAGTTCGCTGCCACGCCTAGGTCACTGAATGCCAGCAAGTACCTTTCCACCTGTTAAAGCGCTTGGAGGCTTAATTGGCTGATGGTCGGCCATATCTCTTTACCTCCCACAGCAGCGCGATAGGAGTCTTTCCCTTAAGTAGACTACTGATGTCGGTTGGACATAGCAACCGCATCAAGGAACTCCCACACGGTCCGACAATGCGGCTCTCGACACATTGACTCGTCGCTTATGAGTGGCCAATTTTCCCCTTCACCTATAAGTTTCGGGGTGGCCCGGTCTCTGGCCTCCCTCCAAGAGCAGGGAAGTCAAATATCCGGTGTTAATTTGACTGGACCTCCCCGCAGATGTACAGCTCATCAGCTGCCAGGCGGAACCGAAACAGATATTGGTTCAAATTAATATGGTTGGTGAGCACCTGGGCATCCGTTACCCTTAAAAACGAATTCGAGGCATACCATTCCCCCAGATCCCGTATAAACGTGTACAGGGATCTTCCTTTAGTTGTGGTGTCCCATTACAGCTGCCGTGCTTCTATCGCGAGGCTCTGCAGCATCTTCTGTAGGCGGGAGATGGGCAACTGATTCAGATGATTCTTAACTTTAGGTAAATAATACAAATATTCCTGCATACTTTCCTAGCAAGTCGATGTCATTTTCTCCTGTATTTTATTCATCTATATCTGTATTAAGTCGCAGGTTTGTCGTCTTTGTATTTATTGTAAACAAGGACATCGTTTTCTCATACAGAACATAGTTTTATTTTGTAAGTTCACAAAAAAAATAGATAAATAAATTTATAAAAAAATAGACAAAAAACAATAATAATTCGTGTTTAATATATGAATTTGGAGTTAGATTAATGCCAATTTTATCAGTTTTTTATTAAGCGCATATTAAAATAATTTTAAACTTATGAGGAAATGTACTATTACTTCTTAATTTTTATTCTACTTTTTTTTTAAATTGATATAAATTAAAACCTTTGTTCGACTGCTATTAAAACATATTAAAATATAAGAAACGATCAAAAAACGTATAGAAAAAATTATTTTTATTGCAATTTACAAATAAATTATCACTTTTATTTTTTTACTGATAAAACAATTATCAGTAGATATTGCCGAAAAACTGCATAAAAGGTAAATAAATTAAAAAAATTATAATTTATATTAGATAGCAATCCTTGCAAAACACTATAAAAGGAGTTAATAATATATACTAAGAAAGTAATTAGAATATACAGAGTATATCCCGCGAAGTTCTTCTGGAACTTTCATAACCTATTTTACTCGTAAAAATAATGGAAAAAATCCACATAAATATATGTACTAAAATCCTTCGTTTGCGAGTTACGGCCGGTAAAAGATTTCGCTCGGATTTCAACTAACCCGGTGAAATGAGGTGGTAGTGAAATTTTTAGGACTTTAATTAAGGGGCAGAATTAGTGATTTATTATGGTTTTTAACTTGATAAATCAAATAAAATAGGTCCCAGAACCATATCTGCAATAATGTTTAAGAAATTTGGAGAAAAACCAACAAATTGGGATAAAAAACCTTGTTTTTTGTGTTTGTTGTACAATATCTTTGTTAAACGAGTATTAAAAACATAAAGCTTTTAAACAAAAGTTTTATAGAATTTATTTTTTTTTAAAATGGTGTAAGATAAGTTAAATAAAACAAAGATAAGTTAGATTAAAGTGGAATTTTATTTAGAAACAGCACATTACTACATTTGGCAGAAAAGTATTTATTTAATGTAAAAAAATAACGAAATTATTTTTTTGTAATGGGAAACATTTTTTTAAATAAAATTTACTGTTGAAAAGATTAAAAAAAACTGGAAAGTATACAATTGTAAAATAAAAATAAATATATAAATAAAAATTACTTAGATAACAATTTTTTTATTAATGAGAGAAACAAAATAAATAAATAAAATAATATAAATTATTTGAAAAATTATTATTTCAAAGTCGGTAACAGAATAACAACAGCTGATCAACAATGAACAATACTGCAATAGTGTTTTAATCATTTTGTAAGGTACATTGCACTGTGAACTATGCTGTCCTTAGCGAAGGTTTTCAGTGAATTTTAGTTTGAACATGATCGATTTGCCATAGAAGTAATGCCGTACTTATTTACAACAAATACGTTTTCCGAATCTCAGGATTTCAGATTCCAGAACAGTTAGCGCGACTTTTTGCAATCTTCAGGAAATAGGTTCACTACATAGTATTCGTAGAACGATCTGTTCAACATGACACTGTTAATGATGAATTATTATGGGTACATTTCAGCGCAGTCCAGGCGTTAGTACACGACCTCTTTTTACGCAGATGAGTTTTGGATTCGATGGTTTGGAGGACACTTAAACAAAACAAGTTATATCCTTATCATTAACAGCCGGTTCAATATCTACACCCAAGGGGCAGTCCATTTTGCTGGAAGTTCTGCAACTGGTGGAATACAGATCGAAAACTTCACAAGTTTGTTTTGTTTACCGACGAGGCAAAATTTAGTCGAGATGGCGTCAACAACTTATGCGATGAGCAAACACGGGCAGAAGTAAATCCTCATGAAACAGTGAAGGGAATTTTCAACACCGATTTAGCGTCAGTATATGGTATCGCCTTTTTCACAATCATCTGGTTCATATTATCTGGCCGCTTATATGCTGAGGTCTACTTTTGTTTTCTTATAGATGAATTGCCGCAGCTGCTTGAAGATGTTCCTTTATCGCTGAGACGCTAAATATACCTCCACTACGATGGCGCGCCTCCCCACTTCTCTTGAGCCGTTTTCACTCACTTAAATCACCATTTCTCTGAGAAATTACAAATTCTGCTCCTTAATTAAGTCGTAAAGATTTCAGTACGTTCTCATTTTACCGGGGTAGCTGAAATCAGAGCGAAACTTTTCACTATACTTAATAGCAAACGAAGCATTTTAGAACATATATTTATAAGAATTTTTTCCATTATCTTCACGAGAAGAATAGGTTATGAAAATCCCGGAAGAACTTTGTGATACATTCTGTATAAAAAGACAAAAACGTTTAAAAACTCAACAATACTTACTTATTTTTTTAAATTATTTTTTTTGTCTTTAGTCATTTGACTGGTTTGATGCAGCTCTCCAAGATTCCCTATCTAGTGCTAGTCGTTTCATTTCAGTATACCCCCTACATCCTACATCCCTAACATATTGTTTTACATATTCCAAACGCGGCCTGCCTAAACAATTTTTTCCTTCTACCTGTCCTTCCAAAATTAAAGCGACTATTCCAGGATGCCTTAGTATGTGGCCTATAAGTCTGTCTCTTCTTTTAACTATATTTTTCCAAATGCTTCTTTCTTCATCTATTTTCCGCAATACCTCTTCATTTGTCAGTTTATCCACCCATCTGATTTTTAACATTCTCTTATAGCACCACATTTCAAAAGCTTCTAATCTTTTCTTTTTTTTAATCTACTCACTATTATAAACACTGGTTTGTTTTAAAGGGTATCTATTGTTATTAATTTTTTAATCTAATTACATACTCTTTTTTATAAATTATTTCCTTAGAATCTGCTGATGACGATTATTTAACATTATGCTGTAATTTACTTTAAATATTAAGTAAGATTATCTAAGAACAGTTTTAATGTTTTCTTGTTTTCCAATTTACTTAAAATTAGGACAGAGCTAAGATGGAAAATATAAGGAAATAGACCATTGGTAAGTCAAAGATAATTCGATAAATTTCGAAAAACTTTTAAGGAAAACAAGAACAGACGAAATAACGATGCAAGATGAAGTAAAACTGATCGCTCCAAAAAAACTCTTAATGTTTCAATGGCTGCAGGATGCAGTCAATTTTTTTTAACTTATTTTTTTAAAAAATGCGTATAACTATTTATGAATAAGGGGTTTTTCTACATACGAGTAAACATAAATAACCCGATACATATTTTTTCAAACAATTTTTTTATCGGAGCTGAAAAATAATTTTCCTTCGATAGAATATTTTTAATTTATTTAAGAAATTTTTTTAACGATAAAATTATTCGTTTTTGTAACAAATAATTACATTAAGTACGGGAACTTGCGCAATAAATATAAAACAAAAGTAAACCTACGTGTGTGTGTTTCTTTTTGAGAAACGATACACAAGTTTTACGAAGAAAATGGAGATGATGATAATTATAATGACGTATGGCTCCACCCATAAAGTACAATGTACCGCCTTTAGCATGTCTAGAGTGATCGCAACGTGTTATTTGATTAAACCGGTTTATACCTAACAATGTTGCCATAGCGACTAAAAATAAAAATATAATACAAGTTGTTATACACTGAACTCACCGGTCCCTGTAATTTCAAATAAAAAAAATATAAATAAAAATAAAATCCACAAAAAAAATATAATTGAAAATACTATATTAGATTGTGTTATTTTGTTACATTTTTATAAATGTTTTGTCTGTTGTTTCCCATTCTGATTTTTCTAACATTTTCACTGCCCAGCCTTTCTAAGACACATCTAAATTATTTGTGTTAAACTTAAAAATTCTATTTTTGTTTATAAACCGTAGATAAAAGTCGAGTTACATATTTTCTGTGTAGAATTATCGAAATGAATTTAAACCTTTTAAACAGCAATAAATATTTCCATTTATTTATAACTTCTTAAAAAAATCGACTATTACGTCATTTTTAGAATACGTGATTTATAAAAGCAATAAGTTCAATTTTTAATTAAATGGAAGTTTAAACGTTTGTTAAATTAAAACAACCTCACCTACGGACATCAAAATGTTAACTAATTTATCGTACGTTCAGTCAAAACCTAAATATTGTTTGACCATCGTATTTAGAGAATCATTTTACTTAGTACCTGAAGAAATACGATTCCAGATCGAGTTACTTTTTTACACTTTAAATATCATTCATTTATTTCATTCTACCACGACGTGATAACAAACAGACAACTACAACTTCATTTTTTGGGGTGGGGTGCGATTTTGCAAAAATTATTTTTTGCAAGTATTGTTAGTTTTTAATCGTTAATAAATATGCCTAAATAAAATACGATCTTAATTAGGCAAAGTCTCAAGATACTGAAGGTGACCTTACTCTACAGTCTTACCCCCTTGTTATAAGTTGAAAATTTAGCGACATCAATGCTCCATATTTCAAAAGTAATCTGACCAAGTTTGGTCTAAATCGGTCCAGTAGTTCGGGAGATATAAAGTGATTAGAGGCTGACATTGAACACACGTACATACGAACATTAACATCCGGAAAATTTCTTTCCTGTTTTTTGGGTTCTTTAGTGTTCAAGATCCGGTGTAAACCGTATATACTCAAAATTGGACCGATTACAATACTTTTCCTTCTAGAGTTATAGCGCTATCTAGATGGGAAAGAAAAAATTCGCCATGCAAATCGAATATAAATTTTTCCGTTATACATCAGTTGTCTTATTCTTTTCTCTATTTCCTTTTAATCTATCCTATTACTTTAAGTTATTTCTTACATCCCACCGTTTGTATTATAATAAGTTTAATAATTTTTTATTGCACGTGTCATGGATTACTTAGCGAGAAAAAATTATTTAGTTTTTTCTCCCGCTCTTTAAGTCCACATAGGTTAATTTACATTTCTTTCATTATATTCATAAAAAAATAAAATAAATAAATAACAATAATATAAAACCCAACGCGTTCAGAAAATTATGTGTACCTATATAAATATATTTTAATTAGTCGCTAGTAAAAAATTAAAATAAAAAAACACCAGTTAAGAGGACATATAATATATTATGGAAATGCACAAAACGTATGCATATTTTATACCAGATGTAACAGTAACTTTAGTGGATGTAATATAGAGAGGGGGAAGCATAGTATGTTTAGTAGATAAAGATAAGCGTTCAAGGAAAAGGAAGTTAAAAGTTTTATGCAGTCTGTTTGGGTAACGGTGGTCGGGTGGTAGTGAGATATTATGGTATGAGTTGAGACAGAGAAGATTTTTAAGGGTAGGGGAAAGAAGAATAAAATATTCTCGTTGATTATTCCACAATCAGAAAAAAGTACGAAAACGTTGCCAGTTTCTTCTTCTTATTTTTCTCCGTTTTATTCTTTTATTTTATTTTCCCTTCTTCCCACTTCTTCTTTTTCTTTCTTTACTAACTTCTGGTACCCTCTTTTTCTGTTTTTTTTTTTATACCTCACTTCTTATCCCCTACTTCATTCGCTATCACTGCTATGGGACATTTTTACTTGCTACATTTTCAAATTATCAAGAAATTAGTTTTCTATGTCTTTCCGGAACCATTATTTAAAAAAAAAGAAAAGAAAATCTTTACAGTATTTAAACGATTAATTCTTAGGCACATAGAAACACGCGCGCGTACACACACACACACACACACAGAATGATTCACGAAAAATGTAACAAATTTTCAAAACTTATTTTATTGATGAAAAAAAAAGAAAATATATATAAACATAGGTTCCGAAACGCTTCGTTAGCGTCAGCAGGCGAAATATTTAGTCCTGATTTCTGCGCCTTCGATTTAAGACAGACTATAATATTCTTGGAACCCAAACTAAGGGGTAAATTAAGTAATTATATATGAAATTTGACTTGAAAGATTGAGATAAACAGATTGCAAAACAGTATTTTTAGTAGTTTTTGAAAAATATGAAGAAAAAGGCAATAGACTGGAGTCGAAAAACACACTATTTTATGACTGACGTAAAATAACATTGTTAGACGGGTAATAAACACACAAAAATGTTAAACCATACTATTAGAAAATTTTATTATGAATAAACTTCCTTTCTTTTTCCTGTTTAGCCTCCGGTAATTACCCTTCAGATAATGCGATGATTGAGGATGATATGTATGAGTGTAAATGAAGTGTAGTCTTGTACAGTCTCATTTCGACTATTCCTGAGATGTGTGGTTAGTTGAAACCCGACCACCAAATAACAGCGGTATCCACGATCTTGTATTCAAATCCGTGTAAAAATAACTGACTTTACTAGGACTTGAACGCTGGAAGTCTCGACTACCAAATCAGCTGATTTGAGAAGACGCGTTCACCACTAGACCAATCCGGTGGGTTATAATGAATAAGCTGGTATGAATAAAGACCACGGAAAATACAAACGTAAGAATATCGAAGTTTATTAAAAATAAAATAAAATTAAGAAGTTTGACGTTCGACGTTCTTTGACTCATTCTTTGTATTTAAAAATTTACTCCAGTCTTTATCTTACTTACTTATCTGTACAGAAGCTGTTACTCAGGAGATTAAGAAAGAATCACAATTAAATTATAACTGGTTTAATAATTTTTTATTGCACATATCTCGGATTACTTAGCAAGAAAAAATTTATTTATTTGAATATAAATTTAATTTATTTATTTATTTGTTGTGCGTTCATCAAAATCCCTCACAATTAAAATAGGAATTTATTCATAATTGTTTTTAACCGATTTTTTTTAAATTCAAAATCGTTTTATTAATTTTTGCCTCAAATGACCTGTCATTAGAAAATGAAAAGATTTTTGTATGTGTAAAAAAACTAAACTTATAACGAACCGTTTTATAAATATTTGATTGACCTTTAATCGCATTTGTATTCCTTTAACTTATGTTACTATTATCCAAACATAAAATAGTGTGTACACTACGTGTTTGAAACACGTAGTGTGTTTCTTCTTTTGTCTTTCACCTCATATAAGGTAAAAATTGATAAAAATACAGTTCTAGAACATTTTTAGTTGTACCAAGTAAAGGAAATTTTGTGTACGCGAAAAATTTCGAACTTCAGGTTTCAATGGAAATATCCATTTTGACCATCCCTGAATCCATTTTCACTAGTTTCTGCATGACGTCTGTACGAACGTATGTATACATATCCCAAAAAACGATTAGCCGTAGGATATTGATTTAGGACTGTTCTAACATCTAGTTGTGCACCTCCCTTTATGATTGCAATCGACTGAACCAAGAGTGTCCAAAAAACCCCATAATCCAAAAAAAATTGGATTTTGGACATTTTCTTAACTGCAGCTCTCATTGTGAGCGTTTTAACGATACATCGTAAGTGATACTTTACTTATTTTTCTTGGTTCCAAACAAAATTTTAATTAATGAAATATTTGTATCTCACAAGGGGAAGGCACATCGTTTCGAATGAGACTTCATCTGCTTTTTTTTAATTTAAATATAATGATTGATTAATAATTACTAATTTCCGACTGTAAAAAATCTTTACGATAAATAATAATTCAATAATAAAAATAAAACAATATGAAAAACCATCAGAAGTTATTAATAAAATAAGATTTTATGCACTTTTCATTTAAAAGAGAATGTGTATATGTAATTTAATAGGCGTACAAGGAAGTCATTTGGTACACACAGATCTTTTTTATTTGCCCACATCAGATTTTTTTTTCAATTTATACTAAAAACAGGTGTTTTTAATTTGTAAATATTCGTAACATTTTTCTGTTAAGTTTTGTTTTTAATTATAAAGTTGATTTTTTTCCATAGACTAAATTACAGTAATTTTCTAAAAATTAAATTCTCTACAAGTATTAGCAATGATTATGGATTTATTAGAATTATTGAAATTTATTATTTATTTATTTATTAGAATTATTATTATTAGAATTATTGTACTTCAAACCAAAAAAAGTGTTTTTCGTCAGCAAATTTTTCTGATCTATGTTGAATATCACAATGGAATTACAGTTCTAGAACCTAATTTATTCCATTTTTTAGGTCAAAAAACGTAAGAAAACATCAAATTTACCCCCTTATATAACAACTTAAAAATTTCATTATGACCTAATTTCAAGGGGGAACTGATATCCGGCCGAAATTTTTCGCTTCCCGTAATTCGATTCCAACCATTTCCATTCATATACTTGTATGAAAATTTATATACATACAGGGCGTTTCATAATGTTCTTAGGAGTTACAAAAATTCAGTACAAAAAAAGTATTTCACTTACCTAAATGAAAATTGTACGAGATGATGCAGGGACTCAAAACAGTTTTTGTTAAAATCTATAAATGTTCAATATATACTCCTCCGGTTACACGGCACACATCAACCCGAAAGTCTAGCTCTTGCCAAACTCGTTCTAACATGTCATTTTCGATAGAGTTGATTGCATCGATTATGCGATCCTTTAGCTCAGCGATATCGTGCAGCATTGGTGGAATAAACACCTTATCTTTCACTTAAGCCCAGAGAAAGAAATCACATGGCGTATGGTGTGGTGATCTTGGTGGCCACAGCATAATGTGTTGGTCTTCTTCAGACGCAGCGCCGAGGTAATGTTGTGTTAAGGTACTGTCGAACCTCGTTATGAAAACGGGCAGGACAACCATCTTGCTGGAAAATGAAGTCGTTGAGTAGCTGAGGCATATGCCATAATTGTAACATATCCAGGTATATCATGCCGGTTGCTGTCGTTTCCATAAAAAAGAACGGCCTATACACTGCCTCACGAGAGATCGCACAAAAAACTTTACTGTCGGAGAATCCCAAATGTGTTCCACATAAGCGTGTGGGTTTTCAGTTCCCCAAACTCGCACGTTATGACGGTTTACTTTGCCGCTAATATGGAAAGTAGCTTCATCGCTAAAAATTATCTTGTTTAGAAAACCTTCATCTAACAACATATTTTCCTGTAACTGTAAACAAAAATCGAGCCTACATGTTTTATCTCCATCAGAAAGACTCTGGATTAATTGAAGACGGTACGGTTTGCATAATAAACGTTTACGGAGAACTCTCCACACTGTTGTTTTCGGAATTACTAATTCTCTGCCTGCAGCCGCAGTCAATTTTGACGGGCTGCGTATGAAACTTGCACGCACACGTTCGACATTGACTTCTGAGGTTGATGGACGACCAGCTGATTTTCGCTTGCACAAGCAACCGGTTTCACTGAATTGTTTATACCATGCACGAATTGAATTGTCATTTGGTGGCTCCTTATGAAATTTCAACCGAAACGCACGTTGCACAGAAATTACTGACTTTGACAAGTGAAATTCTAACACACAAAACGACTTGTCGCTTCCCGTGGCAGCCATTTTCTCTACTGTCGACGCCTAGCGAGCAAATGGTTTATTAACTGCTTAGTATATGTGGAAAAAACTATTTGAAGTACTCTTTTGTACAGTACTTGTTTTATTTTTATGAGTGAAATAGTTTTTTGTTAATGAATTTTCGAAACTCCGAAGAACATTATGAAACGCTCTGTATATATATATATATATATATGTATGAAGGATGAGTTGAGTCACATAATGTTACCGGCGCTTTCTGAATTCATTCTACTAGCGAAAAATGATAAAATTTTTATTATAAACATGGGTATGTAAATGCTACAATAGCAAGGTACTGCTAGCGAGAAATTTTTCCCTGATTCCTGCGCAAAAAGTGAAATAAAAACCTTACTGAGATTCTAGAAACCTAGTTGTTACAACTAGGTTTCTAAGTTAAGTTTAACTTAACGATTTCTTATGGTTTTTGACCTGACAAATTCAATGAAACAGGTTCCTGAACCATATCTCCTGCACTTTTTATAATATTATGGCCTCCAAAATCATCTTACGTGTAAGATTTTTGTGTGTGTGGTTGGATGAAAAGGATTGTGTACAAGAGAAAAATTCATACGTATGAAGGATGATTGCTCATATTATATGGTATTTGTCGCCGTACTAATTAAGGTAAGTCGTGCACGATTGCGGAAGGCAACGCTACAACTCAAAAGCGTGAGTCAAATGAATTGAAGTAAGAGAGAGTTTTGAAAATTCACTGTAAACTTTATTAAATGTACACATTTCATTTTATTATTTTTTTTAATACAGCAGCTGTATATAACTCAATTTTCTGTAGTTTATAACATTTAAAAGTTTTCATTCGGTAACTGTTAGTAATAAAATGAAATTTCTTGAACTTTTATTTGTTTTTTATTGGACTATTTTTCACAAATTTTCTCAAAATTAAATTTTCTACAAGTTTTGATATGCATTTTACGCATTTATTAGCCATTTAACAAAGTTTATGGATTACAATTGCAAAAAAAAAATGTGTTTTTAGTCAACAAACGTTTCAGTTTTACGTTGGATATTATAAAAAATAATAGAGATATGGCTTTTAATTCTATTTTATTGGATTTATCGGGTCAAAAACCATAAAACAACATCCAGTTTACACCTTAAAATAGGTTTCTAGAATCTCAGTATGGTTTTATTTCAATCTTTGCCCAGGAATCAGGAGGAAATTTTTCATTAGCCGTAACTCGCTAATGGACATTTCCGTGCCCATGTTTATTTTCGCTTGTAGAATGAATTCAGAAAGCTCCGGTAACATTATGTGACTTATCCTGTATGTATACATATATATATGTAAAATTTTTTAAGATATTGAGAAAATTTATGATTTATTTTATCTGTTAATATTTTTAATGTTACAGTTTTAGCCAACTAAAAATAAACCACTAACAAAATTTTCATAAAATCATATCTTCAATATAAAACAAGTAATTTCTCTAATAAATGAACACAATAAATTTTTTGTTTGTAAGATAAATTGCGAATTGTTATTAAATTATACAGAATATTATTTATTCAGGAAATTATTATTTATTATTGAGAGGAAGGTGAAAAACGAAATAGCAGGCAACATGAAACACATACATACTAATATTACAGTTAAAAAATGAACTAAAATTTAATAATTTTTGCACTCAGGAGACTTCAAAATAATTATAAGGCAAAATTTTGTAGAACTATAATTTTTTAATCAGTCACAATTGATTCCTAATGTTAGCATGTATAACAAAGCAGCTACGTAATTAAGATATAACTTATTGAAGAAGTTAAGGGACTAAAAGCTATATAAAAGATTTATCTCCTAAATATGAAACTTTTATTTATGAGATTAATTTTCAAGTAAAAATGCACTTTATTTTTATTAGTACGTAATTTTTCTGATTTCATGCCGTTTTCATCCATTTCTCTCCTATGCTAATATTTTAATCTAAAAGAATTACTAAATTCTTCATATTCAGCTACAATAATTGATCCAGTTACTGTTGTCTTCTACTGTTAACAGCGAAATTAACTGTTTCTTACTGTTAATTAACTGATTTTTTCTGTTAACAATCAAATTAACTTAATAATTTACTTACTGATTACTTACATATAATTCACTAATCCGTCCCAGCTTCATTTCTTCACAAAATTACACAAAAGAATTTACCCTTTCCTATTCGGCTTATGATGGTATCATTTACCAAATATCCTATTTTTAACATTTTCATGTAAAATTAAACGCTAGGATTTCTACTTTTTTCCTTTCAACATTTCTTTGTCTATGTTTTATTATTATAAAGAAAAACAATCAAAACTATTTTAAAGGAAATTCTTCTATTTCTCAGATCTAAATTAGTTACCAAAATATAAAATTTTTTCATAAAAAATTTTTCTTGATTTTCCAGTCTATTTTTCATTAAACCCTCGTAAATATCAAAATTCTCTAATATATTGTATTTATTTTCACTCGTCTTAATATTTATTTTCCCATCTGTCACATATACTTGTTTTTTATTTCTATTTTTTTTTTTTTTTGCTAAATTTCTCTCCTCGCTCAGAATTTCATATAGAATCCGTCCGACAAATACGATGAATAAATTTTGACTAATAATTAAAAAATAATATTACAAGTTAATTAATTATAAAAGAAAAACGATATTATTTATTTTAATAACACTGTTTAAAAGAAATTAAGAAAGCTTAAAATTATACTTTAAAATATTCTCTCGATAAGATCTAGTAGATTTAATCCTCATTAACGTGTAAGAAGATTTTTGAATAGTCGGTGAATATCTCGAGCAATACTTGGGGGAAAAAAGGTTCTTTCCTAAAACACATTTTGTAGCCGGAGCAAAGCTCGAGGGAATATTAAAAATTACTTCTACGGATAAAAACAACAGAAATATTAAGACGAGGGGAAAAGAAATAGTATAGAAAAAGAAAGGAATATGTGGTAAGCGAGGGTCGGATTTGTTTGATAGAAGGTATATAAGGGTACGATATAGTGGAAGTAAGCAGCGGTTTCGGAATAAGGGAACGGACGGAGAGTCGAAGGGGGTTGGAAAATTCAGCACAAGTTCCTAAGGGTAATGAAGAAAATGTTTTATAAAAAGGAAGCGGTGTTTATAGTGTACAGAGTTTTTAACATCGTGCGGGGTGGTAAAAGAGAGTTAGGGGTGAAATTTACAGCCGCGCAATCTTCTAACCCCAGCCTGGCCGCATCCTGAGGAAGCTGCATTTTACATCGGGGAGGAATTATTTTAATTCTATATTTGTTGGGTTTATCACGAACTTTAATTTATGAGAGCTCATTTTTTTTAACCCCTACCCCGTTACCTCCTTCCATACAAACAACACTACACCTCTTTTCCTCTTTTTACGCACTGTTTTACACGCAAACAGAAACATATACCCGTGACTTTTGCATTCTGTTAAACTTTTTAATTTAACTTCCCATTTTTAACGTTATAACATTCAATTTTATACAAAATTAATTTGTTTATATTTTTATTAAAACAAAAATTTTCCGTATCTTTATTTAATATTCACATCCTATTAGATTATAAAACTTACATTAATCGATTTACCGATCGATAAATGATACTTTATTTTACACGTTATACGAAGTTCATATAAAAAATGGTCGATAAAAGGATAAATTGTTAAATAAAACATTCATAAAATAGTTTAAGAAAAATAAAGGTAAGAGAGGTGATTAGGTGTTATGGATAAAGGCGAAATTTATGGAAAGCCCATAGGATCTAATTTTAACATAGAACTAAGATTAGCTTTTTAATAACATGCTGAAGAAAAACAAAAGATGCTTACATAGCACATTTAGATCGTAAATCGGTATTTTATAGTTTATAAGAAAATTCAATTGTTAAGATTATAAAATAAAATAAGTTCGTAAAAGAATCAATAATCTATAACAAGAATAGAAAGTAAAAGACAAAACCGAATGAGGGAAGTTCTTCACTAGTTTTTAAATTTTGTAGAGGAAGAAATTTTTTTTTCAATTTACACTATTTTTCATGGGCTAGAAACATATTTGGTGAGTTTTTTTTACTGCTAGATCACCTAATGCTTTTCCTAACGCCTAAAAATTACAGATAATGAAATGAAATTTTAAGCTTGTGAGAAATGCTGTGTATATTGGAAACAAAAACGGAAGAAGCAATACAGTGACAGAAAAAGGTTGAGATCTAATTATAACCTTGAAAAAAGGAATAGAAATATTAAGATTCTATGATCTATTTTTTTTTTTTTAAATGTCTTTTTAAATTAGAAATAATTTATAAATATGACAAAGATTTATTTCGCAAAGAGAATTAAAGTGAAAAAAAATGTCTTTCTCCGTTTGAGTCCGAAAGATAATATAAGTGCCAAAGGTATTTTAATTTTAATACTTATATAAGTGATGAAGAAAAATAAAAAAACGATTAATAATAAAAATTAGAAGAGTAAGAGCCAAAAAACAAAAACAGAATAATATATGTTTTAGAGATGGGAAATAGATTTTAAGAAAGAGTTATGCTTAACAAATTTACATAAGTAAAATTTTCTCTAAGTATAACGCCCCCTATAATAAAGGTTTAAAAAAGAAAAAGAAAATCTTCAAAAACATTTTTCTGCATTTTATGTCCGCAGTTTATAGATTTTAACAATTGTAGACGTTTCTTAATAGCTCTCACTCCCTCTCTCTCTCTCTCTCTCTCTATATATATATATATATATATATATATTATTATTATTATTATAAGTCGAGAACTTCCCAATGGAAGACGTTAAACATTCATGATTCATATTTCTTTCGCTTGGCATTCTTCTTTTCCCTCCAAAATTCTTTCAAAAAAAGCCTTCTTCCGTTCTTCAGACCATTGGACGATGTTGTTTAGGCTTCGGTGCGTCTGGTTTAACTTCCCATTTATCTATTTTATTTTTGTACGTGTTTCTGTCTATGATACCCTCCAGCGTAATTCCGGCGTGTTCTAAATCTTTTCGTGTTTCTGCGATCCAGGAGATTGCAACTTTTAATGACGTTAAGTACGCGATTATTCTTTTGATCAGTCGGTTTTCCGGCAGCCTGCAAAGGTGTCCGAAGAATTTCATTCATCTTTTCCTTATGTCAGTTTCGATATTAGAGCATGTTTCAACAATTTCGTTCGGTTGTAATCTGTATCCTTCTTCAGTTTGTGTCGGTCCCAATATTTTGCTTATAATCTTCCTTTCCTGTTTCTTTATTTCTTCTATTTCGGTTTTCCTATTTAAGGTCAACGTTTCACTGGCATATAATGCTATAGGTTTAATAACTGTGTTGTAATGCCGAATTTTCGTTTGGCGCGAGACGGATTTCTTACTGCACAGATTTTGCACTAAACCTAGAGCTTTCCTGACACATATATATATTTCTTTTTTTATAAAATTTTTATTTAAATTCGGTTAAATTTTTGGAGGAATCTTAAGTAAATTAAATCACAATAATTGATATTAAAAAAAAATCCTCACTGGCATTCCTAAAAAAAATACATACTAGCACTGTATAGAACTTCTGATGGTAGAACGTAAAATGTAAACAGTTTTAAAAAACTGAAATACAGCAGAAAACAATAACAATAACAAGAATCATTAAATGGCAGATTGACGAAAAGAAAAAATAAACCATAAAAGAAAAAAATTAAAAGTAAAAACAGAAAACAGAAACAGAGAGGAAAGGAGTGTTTCTACCTTTAGGAAAATCTGCAGTCCTATAGCTCTCAGCACGTTTAACGCATCTGTAAAGCCCGAAGCACTTTTTTTCGTGTGAACCTACTGTTGACAGCGCATACACTGAACCAAACCGGAGATCTTGTCGGTGTTTTGAAAGCTACCCGACAATCGGCGATGTATTTCTGATTAAAAACCTCTTTGTTGTTATCCTTGATCTCAAAAAGTTGACAAAAAACGTCGCAAGGGTTCCTTTGTAATCCGATGTCTGATATTAGTTATACTTCGAATTGCGTGACGATATTCCTCAAGATTCTCTTTAATATGGTCGATCGGAACGACGGAATGGTGTAAGTTCCTTCGTACAACCCGGAAGGCTCTTTCGTTCTTCCTAGTGAAGGTATGACCAGTAGGAAAATCCACTTGTAAACGTCCAGATCTTTCGAGATAACACGTAGTTGTTTAGGGCTAAATACTCTTAAGGCTGTTTCCAAACTTTTTAACCACCGTTTAATTTAATTCATACAGCCGGATAACATCAGTGATGCCGTACAGGACTCCCGGCTGGGACTTAATGACGTTCTTTTGACAGGAATCGACATTAATATCCTGCATCAGAGGAGTCTGGAGACGATTTGATAAAAATTTAAATTGGCAAATCGATGGCAGTAACGGGAGAAAGTGATACCTTCGTGGGACCCAAAATTGACACCGTCTGCCACGGTACAGAAGCTATCTGCAAATCTGTGGTATCGATTTCGGAGACATCTCTTACATCAAACACAAAATTGTCTCTAATAAGATTGGGGTGGGACTGCTATCTTGGATCCCTTTTTGAGGGCACTAAGGGTACAAGCTTTCTAAATGATATTTCTGTGCTGTAATCTCATTTTCTTCAATTGGAACAGCTGGAAGCAGTTCCATATTCATCCTCTTCCCTAGGTAATAGGTTAACCGAAAATGTATTTAGAATAAAGAAAGACTTAAATAAATAAATACAGACAAGTTATATGATACAATATACTGTTGAATAGAGTTATATACTAAACGCCATCCTCCAAACAATTTTTTTAAACACAAAAACACCAAAAAATTCAGAAGAAAAATGTGAAAAAACTACGTTATAAAAACAGCTGATAGACTTGAGCTATATATGTGAAGTAGAAATTTTCAAAAAATCTTGAAAAATATTTAAACCGAATAACAAGATGAGAAAAATAAACAAAAAATATATTTTAATTTCAAAGGGATTGAATCTTTGAAATAATTTTTCCTGGATTACTTATATATATGGATTATAAATCCTTAAGGTTACAAATTTTATTTAATAAATTTTTGTCTAAAATACCTCTGAAGAAAATCGAAATTGGTTTTTAGTGATATCCCTCCTAAACAAATTTAGAAAAAAATAATACAGTTAGTGCCCCACATATAAAAATTATTTTAGCAAAATTTGAAGAAAATCGGTCCAATAAATACTAAGATGAAAGGATAAAAGCACGGCATATATACTTCCAACGTCCAAACGTACGCGCATATGGTTTTTTTTTTTTTTTTTTTTTTTTTTTTTTTTAGTCTAGATGAATTAGTTGAAAAACATAAAACGTAAAGATTTGCAAAAAACTCGATTCCCCATGTTTAACATGTACATGATCATAATTTTCCCTTTAATATAGTTATTAACGTTCGCCGGGAAAGTAAAAATAATTAATTTAATAAAATAAAGGAAATTTATAAAACAGAAAGGAGAATAAGCGTTAAACATTAAAAAGATTGCATAAAATGTATATTGCAAAATCTTTCATTAATATTGTAAACTTATTTCTGCACACAACCCAGGGGAGCATTAATTTAGAAAAAGACGTATATTCCTATCAGACGTAGATTTTTTAATTATAAAAACAGATACTGAAAAAAAATTTTATATTAAAATTATTCGTAGTTAACAAAGAAACCATAAAATAAATGTACAAGATTTTTGATTATATTAAGGCATTGAAGGGTAATTGATTTTAGTTTCTGAAGGAAGTAATGTATAAAACAAATAAAGGAGAATTTAGAATGTAGAATGTAGGTTACATTCTACAAAAATTATTAGGTGATCACAGAATATAAGTAATTAACAAATGCATAAAACTAGTACTCCATTAAATGTAATCTGTAGTCGAATTTGAGGTAAAATATTTCGATACCGAGTTGTCAGATTTTTGTTATACTTATAGAAAAATATTTTAGCTCTTTATTTGTTAAAGAGTTGTTAACTGACTAAAAATATTTTTATACATACTGTTCGAGACGTTTTAGAGGTAATCCGAAAAAAAGAGATTAATTAAAGAAAATATTCAAAAGAGAAAATTTAAAAGATAACAATTTAAAAAAAAAATTATTTATTAGCAAATTTTTGTATTAAAATTTTTAAAAGAATTTTTTACAAGGTAATAGAAACAGCATGGAAGAAACGCGATTCGGTGTTGGCAGATTCCTTTGAAGCAACCAACCTGATAGAAATATGACGACGTTGACCTTCGTTCCTTGCCACGTCCAGCTCATAATGTAATAACGAATAAATAAAATAAAATGCTCAAACTATTTTTAATATAAATTAGCGCAACCAAAACTGAACTGCTTTTGTTTTTAATGACAATCTAATATCCATTTACGATATATTTGACCGCATATAATAATTAATCGAACGGAAGTCAGATGTGTGATGTCTTAAAAAGATAATAAACCAAAACTATATTAGATAAACATATATATAATTTAATTTCTAACCAATTTGTTTAGATTTTTTTAGCAAATTATATGAGATTATTCAATCATAGTTATCAGTTATGTTTTTTTTCATAAGATAATGACTAGCACTAAATCAGTATTACGTTAAGCATTCTGAAATATCATTATATTAACAAACACTAAAATTACACTCGTTAAAATAAAGTAAGAGAATTATACATTTAAATTAATCGACGAGTAAAAATGAAAGAAATACAATAAAAATTTGAAAATACTGGAGAATAATAGGAAAACAATGTAACGTGAGAGAAGTGGGTAATTATGTAATAAATTAATGTAAGAATATATATATGAAATGTAACAAATAAAAGGATTATGTAATTTACTTTAGATAAATGAAATAGGAAGATTTTTATGGCAAAATTACATAAATAAAAATATATTGCGTAATTCAAAAATGCTTGTTATTAACGAACTAGAAATAAATTATTGAAAATGTAGAGCTTTAGTTTATAGTACAAAAAATAACAATAGGAAAACCAGATATAAAAAAAAAAAATGTAGCGGGCACTGGTCCTTAATCTAATCGCCTATTAAAATTTAAAATTCGGAAAAAAGTATAGGGAAATTTTTTATCATAAGAACAATAAAATACAGAGCCTTCCGAAATATTTTGTGCACCGGAATTATGGAAGTGCAATGAAGAAACTTTCTTAATTATTACTTAGTATTTTTACTTCATTATTTTATAGAAACAGATATTACAATACCTGGAATAATTTATAAAAAGTGTTCAAAATAACCTCTTCCAACATTGAAGGTGTTTCAATTTCTTTTCAAACGCTTTAATGAGCTCAAGTACTGGAATGTCTTCTACATATTCCGTTATTGCAGTTTTTAGTCCGTCAATCGTGTACTGTTTGTTGCGATACACTGCTTGTTTTGCTGCCCCCCGAAGAAATAATCTGGGGAAATTAGATCGAGCGATTGTTCATACCACAAACCCTTCGAAATGATTCGTTCACCGAAGAAATTTCGTGAAAAAGTCATTGAACTTGTTAGCTAAGTGCGCTGTGGCGCCGTTTTGTAGAACCAAACCTTAATTGATTTCCACTTCTGTTCTGACTAACGAAGTTTGTTTAAACAGCAAAATAACGATCACTATTAACTGTATTTTCGAAAAAGATTGAACCAACAAATGTGCGTTCTACTCGCACCGACCTACACCCCAATTTTCGATTTGTATAAAGATTTTTCGTATAATTCATGTGGATTAGTTGTCGAATACGGTTGTGTATTTTGTGAATTAATATACCCTCTCAGATGAAACCACGCTTCATCTATAAAAAACAAAATGTAGAGGATACGTTCTTTTCTTACAGTTTTACGTGCGGTAGCAAGTCCGATATCTTGCTGCTGTGCTAACATACGCGTTGACTTTGATTGACTTTCAGCTAAAGCATCCGAAATATCAAGCAGCTTCTGTTCGTTCAGTTTAAGAGGTCTTCCGTTTCAATCAGCGTCTTCAGCAGAACCTGTTGCCCAAAATATTTCTATAAGAATCCGAGCCGCCTTGCGGTGAGAAACGTTTTATAAAACTTGTGCTTCACTAAATCAGTATACTTGTCACCTTCACGAAAGACGTGTTCATCGAAAAAAAAGCGTTTCCTTACCGAAAGAACCATTACGTTTCTCGCAACTATTAATTCCGATAAACGAAACAACCGGAAATGAAACGAAGCACGAACAATCACAACTTAATAACTGACTTTTCGATTTATTATTGACCAACGCCCAACGAACCCACCGCCAACAGGAAAGACCGAAAGAACAGGATGCACCAAATAATTCTAAAGCATACTGCAAAAGCACTTTCCAAACGTACTGTGCTACCCTTTTGAGTAAATTTTGTTTATAGTAAGGTATATCTATTAATTTTTTTTAAGATTATCTTTATCTTTTTTATGATAAAATTTTATCTTACTTAACCCTATACATGAGACGGACTTTAGGTTGCGGTGGTCAATTCGAAATGGAAATTTCATTGGTTTAGATGCTTTTAACTTTCAGATTGAATCTGGGATTATCTAATACGAAAATAGTTTTTTTTGTTTGTATTTTTTACCTTCATTCTATTAGAAATACTCACTTTATAAAGTTTGGTAAGTATTATTTTTTTTCTGTTTATTATTATTTTTTTACTTATTTACTTATTATTTAATTTTTTATTTCCACAATATCTACTTATGATGATTGTTTAATATTTGTGACTGTTTCAAGGTCGTCCGATCAACTTGAAGGAAAATATCCACCAGTGCCAAACCGTTTTTTTCCATTTTAGTTACTAATTTTAACCACTACTATTCTTTCTATTTAGATGAAAAATTTATTTACAGTTATTCCTGGGTCTCTTCTTCCTTTAGATCGATATTTACAACTTCAGTGATCTGTCCATCCTATCCATCCTGGAATAATATCCTTACCTAACCTAATCTAACCAAACTGCTTTCATGAACCGTATTTCTGCAGCTGTTACTTTTTGATTCTGCTTACTGTTTACAACACACATCTCACTCACTGCCATGTAATAGTGCAGCTACAGCCATCTTCTTACCATAATTTTAAGCTGATCTGTCTTGATGTTTTATCACGTAGTTCTTTTAACTGAATTTATTATAAATTTTTAAATAATTCCACTTTCTCGTCTAAGCTAATTTTACATCTCAAGTAGTTAAACCGTTCAACTTGCTTCAAAACTGTATCGTTAACTACAGTCTTGGATCTAACTAAATGCTTTCCGATAGAAGCCATACTTTTTGTATTCCTGGCCTTCTTTTTTTAAATTTGATAGAGTGAACTTCAGAATGCAATTTATGAATTTTGAATGATAACCCAATATAAAAATATATTAAGTAATACATCGTGAGAGCCGTTTTATACTGAATACTTTTATAAAATATACTGTTTCATCTACAAGAAAGGATTTTATTTTCCTTCAATTTCTATTTTTAATACATTTTCTAAAGATTTTTAGAACAATCAAATTAAAAGTTAAATTAATGTATTCATAGTTGTTATTCAGTACCGATTTTATGTATTTATTATCTTCCTACAATTGTATATAATTATTATATTATGTAAAGATCATTTATTATCTTTTTAATTACAAGTTTCATGTATTTTTAATGATGTTTTGAAATTGTTCATCAATCTTTCACTTTCATTGACGGTGAAAAACAGATGCGTTATTCTTGTCCAAAAGCGATATATAACATATTCTTCAACTACAGATAAGTTACTGAATTCAGATATTTTAAATAACTTTGATTTTCCTTGATACATACAGGCGAATGATTGTAGAGTAGTTCCTTTTTATTATCATTGGAGTTGTACACCTATTTATTCCTGAAGTGATCTATATAAAAAAATAATTATGTCCCGATCTGAATAAAATTATTTATTGATTATGTTTTTCCGAAATTAATTAATTTTGGTATTCTTATTATTAAACTCAATTGTTTTGTATGTTAAATATGAAACATTTCTTTCATCACTTACAGAATGACACAACATGAAAAAAAATAAAATTAATACAAATACATAAATTATAATTTTATGAATTATAAAATTATTTGTTCTAAATTTTCATAATATTTTTCCGTTCATTTTAATATACTGTTTCCTTATCCTTTACCTTCTTCAGTTCATAATGTTTTAATAATTATGTATTTGGCAGCTATTAAAAATAATTCTATAGCGTTAGCTGTTGTGAATATATATGCACGTTGATTTAAACTGGTAAACTCGGCAAATTTTTAGTAAAAAATTGTAATGTATTTTTTTATGTAAAGATTCATATTCGTAATTGGAATTGAAACTCTTAACTTACCGTACAAATCAATTGTGTTGAAAATCTATGTCTGCAAACATTAGGGTTTCATAGTAATAAAAAAACTCCCATTTATCCATGCATCGGATAAAGATAAGTTTTTTTGTCAAACCAGGTTCCCCTTCACCATGAACCTAATCCGTGAAATAAAGAAAGAAGGGAAAAAGATTTTTCACTCAATTGTAAAAAATCCTACGATAAATCTTAATTTTATAATAAAATCATTTAACGTCTAAGGAATAAATTTTTCATAACCTTACTGAGCAAAATTCATATTATTTTGTAGTGTTTTATAAATAAGGTATCTTTACCGACTCAATATCAAGCGATAGCCCCCAGTAAATACTGTTTACCGGTGCGATTGACATATCAAGCTGTACACAATAACTCCGAGAATTATTTCTCTATAGACATTATTAAAATTGAAATTTTATTTTTTCTTTTAAGTTTTCCAGAGTAAATATATGAATAAGTGTTTGGAACATTCAGTTGGGTCTACGAGTGCATTAATTATTCAATAATCTACTATTGTGCGTTATACAAAAATATTTTATAGCTGAATATTTTTCATAAATTAAAAACTGTGAAGTCTAATATTGTAGAAAATTTTCACCTATCTTACTTTTTTTTAATGAATTATCCGACAACAGGAGCGAGTAAATTAGTGTTACTCCTAAGTTTTCTGGAAAACGTTAGTTTTGAATTTAAGAAAAGAATACGGCCTCATTACATTCCCCAACAAAAAATAAAAATGTAGTCAAAACATATTTAAGGTTATAAAATGGAGTTCATAACTGGAAATTTAGAAAGATGTAAAAAAAAAAAATAATAAAGAAAAGAAGTAAGCTGAGGTTTATAAAGAGAAACTAAAGGGTTGCACCCTCACTTCAGAGGGTAAGTCTCGTTTTCAATTACCACTCACGAAATCTCTCGCCCCATTCACACAGAAAACACTTCAGATAAACAAATGTCTTCACGAGTGGACTATGGACTCGGGACTCTACGATGTTGCCCACTCTTTAACCGATCCCTTTTTGCGATAACGGATCCCCTTTAGAAACATAAACCAACCGTTAACAAATTTCCACACGGCCTTGGCACCCTTACTAGAAAATACCTTAGAATAGTTGGTACGATAAAAAATGAATGATTTCATGACGATTCAAGATTATCTACGCTTATTTTTTTAGAAAAATAAATAATATTTAATATTTCTATTCAGGAGAGAAAAATATACGTAAGAAACCACTTTAAAATAAAAATAAATATTAAAATTACACGATAACCTGAACTAACAAAACTGTATTCAAAAATATGTTTAAAACTTTTTATTCTGTTCGATTTTAAAACTAAATTTTATAATATATTTAATTATTTTATTAACTAATAATTTAAATTTACATACAAGACACACGTCATCCAGAAATTCCATAAATTCATTAAATTTAATTAGATTTTATACTATTTCCCAAACAGGTAAATAAATAAAAAATAAAAGCCTACTGAATCAATTAAATATAAAAAAATGAATTCTGATCGAACTCGAACTTCTTAGTAAAGATGGTTTAATGATAACCGATTTATATTTTTTCTCACAATATTTACATACAATACAATATTGTAGTCTAGTTACTTTTTACCCGATTTAAAATAAGAAAAGTTCATTTATCTCAATATTAATAAATGTATCGTCATTCGCGAATAATCCACCCATCTGCCCGGCTCCGTGGTGCAAGTGGTAGAGTCTCGACCTTTTCTCCGGAGGTCCCGAGTTCTAATCCGGTCTCGTATGACATTTTAACTCTCTATAAATTATCATTTCATCCCATTCTCTGAAGCAATACCTAACGGTGGTCTCTGAGGATAAAACCACCCATCTCCCAATCACGGGATGAAACAGAGACAAAAATTAGTAAGCATGATTTGTAAATATTTATAGAATCTTTTACAGCAATTATGTACAAGACCATGATCTTAATAAATAGTTAAGCAACATCTATCAATTTTTAATTAAATTAAAAGTACATTCACAATTGATTCGAAAGAAATTGATCAGCACCGTTCTTTGTTTATAATTTATAGATTTTTTCACAAGATTTTTGTAAATATTATACCTAAACAAATTTCTTTAAATAAAAATAAAAATACGGTCCACATTGTTGAGACAGATGAAATGTAATCATTATCAACAAATTACACAACATATTTAATTATTAAACGTAGGTGCCTTTTACCAACTATTCTTATAACTTACGCTTTCATATCCTCAAGTTAAAGTTATTTTTTATTTACTCTAAAAACACCATACGATTAAACCTTAAGTGTATTAACAATACCAGGCATGCCATTCCATATTTCTGTTTGCCCAGCATTAAATAAAGACTGCTACTTTCGGAAGATATTCAATTATTATAAATTAGATATATGCAACTAATTGTTACTATTAAATTTCAGTAAATTTAAGTTATAAACTTATTTTGCTAATCAAAACTAAAAATCCTTATTTACGTCAAATTTATCAAAACTTAAACTTGCGACAATACAAATACTCTTGCTGTTCCTACTTTTTACGCTAATGCGTACGTTGTAATTCTTTCTTTCTTTTTCAACAAAATACATTTATAAAATATTAGTTGGCCAATCTAGTTAGAACCTAGACCTTGAGAATCCAGGTCGGCCCAGGCGAACCAAAAAGCCAACTCAGGGGCTCCTCGGGGCCTCCCGTGGTCACGGGGCCTACGTCAAGGCTGCAGAGCTCGCTTCGGTCGCCATTCCCGCCTACCCATAGGGCTCCACCCCCTGGAACCCCGCACTATTCGTTATCCTCATGGTTGTGAGAATAATACTGATAAATACCAATTATAGTATTCAGGCTTTACCCGAAAAAGAAACTAAATTACAAAAAAACAGAATAATAGTAACCCTGGTAACTAAAGTAGACAACTTTGACGACGTAAAGTTCATAACTTATTTATTTGCCGTGGTGGCAGAAATATAATAACGACATAAAAGAATTAATCTATTCTTTCCTTAACGAATATTTTTAATTCACAACTTCACCCTCCTTAAAGACGAAGAAATAATGAATATTTTTAATATTTTAACCTTCCAGGGAGCTAGGGCCTCGATGGTTTAAAACCTTCCCTGGGATAACACGAATGTATCCTGCAAATTTGAAAGTAATCGGTCGGTTGGTTCTCGCGTGAGATCCAACCGACCAATTTATTCTATTTCGCTTTCAAATTTATTCTAATCCTAGAATAAATAAAAAATATTTTTTACTTCTTTATTTTATTGAAAGTGTATCTTAATAAACTTTTTGATATAAAAAAATTGATTTTTTTTTTTGCGAGAATGTCGATTACTTATAAATCTAACTACAAAAGCTATTGACCAAGAAAATTTTGAGGGAAAAATCATATCTAAAATACTTCATATAACGCAATAAGAATTTACTGTTGTCAGAAGGTAGGTTTCAGGTTGTACCTTCAAGGCTGGAGATGAGAAAGCTAAAGAGCGTACTGTTCCCTTTATTTTATATACTAACTGCATAAGCGTGCCGTAGGCACCCCATCCGGGCGAGCGGCGTCTTGGTATGGGATTATTAGATGTCAAAAATTGATTACCTCTTGTGTAAAAATATTTTTTTGAATGATGAAAATTGCTGTAACCGAAGTTAAATTAGAAATTTAATCTAGAAATTGATTCTCACGAATCGGGATTTTCCGCTAGTGATCGGTACATTCCCGTACTGAACTAAGGGAGACTGACACAAACACAGGCAGAAACACATACAAATACTTTTTAATAGGGTAGGATATTAATAAAATTTGTTAAACAACAATTTTAAATTTTCATATAAGCAACATTCAGATGTGTAAAACTATTCATATACTCGTACGTAAATATGAATCAGTATATAAGTACTGTACCTGTGTATGGGAGACATGTACGTATTAATATTTAAAAAGTAACTTTTCGTACACATAAATTACTTTTAAAAAATACTTAGAATGTTAGAAATTAAATTCAAAACAGGCAAGAAATAGTGAAAAGAATGGAGTTACGCAATAGCACTTCCTTTCATATCACTTCCTATCATATTCCCTACACCCAAGCACTTGAATTTCCTGTTAAATGTCCAAATGAAGTTACAAAATATTCAAATGAAGATTACACAGTAAAGAATAAATGTATATATATATATATATATATATATATATATAATTTTAATCAGATGCGGGTAGGATTTAAAGAGCTAAGAGTTAAAGTAGGGGGGGCTAGGGGGGTTATACTGTGGTAATAGGTATAATGTAATAAAATAATGAATGCACAGTACATATAGGGCGTACAAAAACAGGAAGCGAAGGTGGGAAATGAACTGTTTTTATCTGAGAAGGGAACTAAGAGCTAATTTATTTAGCGTGACGTTGGTCACTGCATTGTCCCTAGATAGGGTCCGCTATTAGGGGCAAGAAATGTTGCTACCCTTCGCATTAGGGAAGCACTTCTGAATCAATAGACCCCCCCTTCTGTTCCTCTTGCCTTACTAAACCACCTACGTCTACACCTTTCATTCCAGCAAAAACTAATCACTTGGCTTGTCTTTCTCTTATAGCAGTTGTACAAGAGGTATCGAGGTAATAGTACCGGGGATTTCAGTTGATTAAGTTACTGGTAAATGACGATATAAGCCCCTGTTATAGAATTAAAAAACTCTACAACAGCTTTAATTCTTTATATTTTTTTAATTATATAAGAAGCATTTCTCCTATAATTTTTTCCTCGGCAAACGGATTTTCATCATAAGTGATAAAATCGTATTAAAAATTTCTTTACTCATTTGAGTTTAAACGCACAAAAATTTATGCTATTCAACAACAACAAAGACAGGTGGCGATATCATAGACAAGAATGTCTTATGGATTTGTCATTCTGAAAAGGTACATGATTGGAAGGCTCGAATTTACAACTAGAGATATCTATTTTACCCGTGCACGGGTAAATGAATTAAATTTGTGTTACTGAATTCGTAATGAAAGAATTACCTAGGAGATGTTTCACTCATCATTTATTGAAAAAATCGAAATTTGCGGCCCGGGTAAAACCATCGAGATCGACGAAAGTGTTTCTCGCTCGAAAATACAATGTTAATTGGGTAATTCCTCAGCAATAGATGTTCGGAGGAATATGTAGGGAGGACAAGAAATGTTTAATGTTTAATGTATGCTGCGGAAAATAAAGCAGCTATTACTCAACAAGATACAGTTACACTCCGTATTTAACTGTTTAAAAAAAAATCTCTGACTGTTGAAAGCGTATATCGGTATCCCAGGGATTCCAAATATGGTAAAATTTCTACGAAACCGTGAATCCTTCTAGATATTTCATTGATCCAGATACTGGTGTTCATACCCAAATCAATGAATCTATGTGGAGTCATGCAAAACTGCGAAACAATCAAGAATACGGTACACAATGAGAATTTTCTACCTGTGAGATATAGATTTCTACCTGTGTGAATATTTGTGGTGACGACGTCCAAGTGGAGATAAAATACGTGAGATAAAATTATTTTGGGTAATGTTAGGTTATATGTCATATATAATTTACACCGTCTTCCAAACTTTTTTTTTTCTATTTTTTTTTTTTTTTTTGTTAAAGAGGTGAATGAACCCATTTACGAGTGCCGAATCAGTATTGGACTCGCTAACAGGTTCTGCAAGATGATATTAGGTGCGTTTGTATTCCTGCGCACTACCGACTAAACCCCCCTCCACCAACCGAATAAACCCCTTCCTGGTACAATTGGTGTCCATTTCATCAGAAAGGGGGGTAACGGCCACACACACAATCAAACACCACGCTAAACGTCACACACACGAACAATATCACATAAGGCAAAAGCGGACCACACACGCAACACAACATAACAGCAACCACAAACTACACACGTCACTACACATCACAAGTCACCCCCTTAACAACACACCACGTACACACACACAATCGCATTAAGCACATTCCTCAACAACACACACACTCATAAACAGTCACTGACATACAACATACCACATACCACTTACCACAGGCCACCATCGGATGCATAAGAGGAGTGCCCTCGATCTCATCACGCCCAGGCGACTCCCGCACATACAGGAGACCCCCTAGTCGTTCAGCCAAGAGCCTGTCCTCTCAAACACCCTCCGACGACCACTACTTCGCCTGCCCCTGCGGGACTCCTCCCAGCTCCCAGGCGAACAGCTCCTGCATTACTTTCCTGGCCAACATTGCTTCGACCATCCAATTATATGCACTCTCAAGCAAGATCCGTTGCACTTCCTCAAGTGAAATCATATCCCTTCTGCCTATTGCATGCAATGCTTCACTCCTATGATCCTCGAATTTGGGACAGCTGAAAAAAACGTGGTATGCTGTCTCATCCATACTCTCACGAACCGGATACCACGGGGAGTAGTGAAGTCCAAACCTATAAAGGTATTCTCTAAACCCCCATGGCCCGTCAGAAACTGTGTAAGAATAATTCAGCGAACCATGGGTACGCCCGTACCAATCCTCCAGGTACCTGATCATGCGGTACGTCCATCGACCCCTCTTACTGTCATCCCACCGCCTCTGACATTCCTTTCTCAAATCTTCCATGATGGAACTGGACAATCTCCTTTTTTCAGCTGGTGTTGGAGCACCTTGTTCTTTCATCCTATTCCTACGAAGAATCTCAAGGTCTACCGGTAATAGTTCCACTGAGACGTCCCCAGCCTCGCGAGACACCGTGCGATACGCTGCTGTGATTCGGAGACGGCTCCTTTTTTGTATCGCTTCGTGAACACCCCTGTACTTACCATATTTGGGACTTCGGCACCCCAGACTTCGGAACCATATAGTAGCACAGAGGAAGAGACGCCAGACAGCAGCCTCCTCCTCTGCTGGCTAGGTCCCCCGTTATTCGGTAGCAAACAAGCTATTAGCCGCCTCACCTTTTCTGCCTTTTGGCTTGTCACCATTAAATGTGTGCCAAAGCGTATCTTCGCATCCACCCATACACCCACATACTTGATGGCAGCCTTCGAAACTAACCCACCGGGTTGGTCTAGTGGTGAACGCGTCTTCCCAAATCAGCTGATTTGGAAGCCGAGAGTTCCAGCGTTCAAGTCCTAGTAAAGCCAGTTATTTTTACACGGATTTGAATACTAGACCATGGATACCGGTGTTCTTTGGTGGTTGGGCTTCAATTAACCACACATCTCAGGAATAGTCGAACTGAGAATGTACAAGACTTCACTTCATTTACACTCATACATATCATCCTCATTCATCCTCTGAAGTATTATCTAAAACGGTAGTTACCGGAGGCTAAACAGGAAAAAGAGAGAGCCTTCGAAACTACCATCTAACCCTCAAGGACCATTTTCAAAGTTGGTCTTCTCTTGGTAGTTGTTATAGAAACGACCGGAACCATGGTTGTCTGGAACCATGGTTAGCTCTCCTCCTGTCATCCAATCTCTAATCGCGGCATAGGACTGCTTTTTAGAGCATCGGACTCCTTCAGTGTGAACTACAAGTACTTACAATTCATTTAAAGTGAATGATTATTGCAGTAGTAACAATTTTGAAAAAATCGACCCTATTCTACATAAGATTAAAATAAAATTAACAAAATAAAAATTTACTAAATGTTAATTCAGTTTATAATTTAAATTTCATCCTTCAACTTCTACAGAGTGAGTCACAAAAAATCTTTTACATTCTAACAAATCTTTTTATTCGGAATAAAATTCTCTATAAGTTTTATTTAAAACATTTACGTGTTTATTACTCATTCAACAAGATTATTTTACGCCAAATTTAAAGTACTGTGTTTTCGACGATAATTTTTTGTCATTTACCACAGATTTCTCAAATAAGATACTAAAAATACATCTCTGAGAACTTTATTTTCAATTTTATCAGGTCAGATTTTGTATAAAACTACTAAATTTACCCCTTAATTTAAGATCCAAGAATTACAGTCTGGCTTAATTTTACCATAAACGCAGAAATCAAGGCAAAATCTTTCGCCAACTGACACTCGATCATGAAGCATTTCCGAATCTACGTTTATACGAACTTTCTTCTTTAATTCTACCGGTAGAACATGTCCTGAGGTTTTATAATATTCTTCTTAAATCACCTGTTTGTTAGTGCTTTCTGTTTGTCTATATATTTTCACCATTAATGCCCAGAACGGTAGCGAAAATTTCAACCCATGTTTGATTATTACTTACAGAATTTGTTTGAAAAAATATGAAGCTATTTATATTATTATATTATATTACTTGATAATATCTCACTACAGGATTGTGTAAAGACACTTTTATAAAAGTTGATAACAAAGTAGGTAATGAGCATACAAAAATTATATAAGATTTAATAATTGCAATATTCAATCTTAATAAATTTGTTGAAACATTTTTGTGTTTTTTAATTTTAATAAGAAAGGTCATAAAACATTTTTAATATTGTGTGTAGTATAAACTTACTAATTTAGTTTTTAAATATTAAAAAATCTGATGTGACGCCTATTAAATTATATATACATATTTTTTAAAATGAAAGTACATAAAATTTTATTTCATTAATAACGAATGATATTTTTTCATTTTTTTGTTATTATTGAATTATTATTTATTGTAAATTTTTTTTTACAATCAGAAGTAATAATAAATCAATATATTTAAATTAAAAAAAAGGAGGTAAATTCTAATTCGAACCGATGTGCCCTCACTTGTTAGATCCAAATATTTCATTAATTAAAATCTTATTTGGCTATAATTTTGGAACCAATGAAAATAAGTACTACTTATGACATATCGTTGAAAAGGTAAGTACAGACGTCACGCCGAAACTAATCAAAATGGATATTTCCGTTAAAATCTGAAAACCGAAATTTTGCGCGACCACAATACTTCCTTTACTTCGTACAAGTGAGTAAAAAGAAGGAATTTAAGGAAAAAGGATTAATAATTTTGAGCATTTATGCTCAAGTTCTGAAGAAGGGTGGAAGAAAGCGCTGGGGAATCTATTAAAAGAAAGAATCTTTATCGAATTAATGCAAAAATAGCTGCCGATCTCTGTGGTGGAGTGGGAGCTTCTCGGCCTTTCATCCGGAGGACCCGGATTTGAATCCCGGCTAGACATGGCATTTTTCATACGCTACAAAAATTCTATTTTAATATTCCCACGCACAAGGTTACGAAGTGAATTAATTAATAAAAAACAACCCGGGATTGGAAATTTATAAGCTTACTTCAAAATGATAGAATGGAAGTGAAGAAACGTAAGAAATATGAAGACTAATCTTTAAGAAAATCAGTGAAATATTTGTAAAGAAATATTAATTTACTAGAGCTAAGTTTGTTCCTACGCTATATCTAACAATAGCATCTAGAGAATTAGTGGAATAAGACTTGTCGTAGAAATAGAGGAAAATCCTAATAACCACGATGAAAGATATTTATTTGGTAATATGCAAACAAAACCTCGAATATTTAATGAACTGGTTTTTGAAAAATGGTTACATAAAATTGAGGGGTGAATACAAGTGGCATATCCATTATATGAAGAAAGCATTTCTCATTTCCAGAAAAATCGATGGATCATGTGTTTTTTTTAACTAATTAGTTTTTAAATATATATTGCTTAATTCAATGAAGGATAAATATAAAAACTGAAATCCTTAAGGAGTCAGGGTATTAAAATATTGAGAGAAATATTACAAAAAAAAACAATATTTTTTTTACTTTAGTAACAGAGTACTTTGGATAGGCAGTAACCAATATCCAGACCCACTGTTATTTTTATTCCTGCTATTTTTATTCATTCATATCACTTTTTAAAGCTACAGTTTCAGTAATACTCAGCTTCTCCTCAAATTTCCAGGTCACTGGAAATACCTGGAATTTACAGGTCACTGATTGTGATTAAGGGAACAATCGAAGTAATACATTTGCACGGCGTATAACTAGTATTAATACTGTAAATTTTGATAAAATAATTAACTTTTTATTAGTCATCGTACAAAAATAACATTCGGTTTCTTAACTAACTAGCGGGTTATAGCAACTATCAGAATAGAGTAAGTTCTAATAGATTACAAAAATGACAAAGATTACAAAACCAATATGTTATGTTAAAGAAAGAAGAGGAATCCTCATCGTTTCTGTTTCATTCTCTTCTAACTGAGCTCTGTTTGAATATCTATTTACATACGCACGCATAAGGCGGTGATAAAAACATGTATTTATATGTATATATATATATATGTATCACCACCTTCTTAATCAATCCTCACGTCTAATTCATTCACGGATTGTCAGTCGCTGCGAATTCATTTAAACTTTACCTTCATAGAATAGAACAAGAGATGAATTTATGGAATTAGAGGTATTATAAAGAGACAGGGCACGAACAAATGAGTAAATGATACAATACGATTTTGGCACGTTGAATGCTGTTAGAGATGTCTAATTGGTGGGGATAAACAGTCAGAGCAGGTAAATCCGGTTCGTCTTGATTCTTTTATATCGCACACTTTAATACAAATACAATCCACCAATGTATGCGTAAAATATAATTTTGTTATAGTGCCAAAAGAGTAGTGTAATATATTAGGGATGATTATTATACTTTTAAATTAAATTATACATTAAATTAAAAATTCGTTAAACAAAAAAAAGATAATTAATACATAACATTTATTGTTTGGAAAATATGGAAATATTTTTCTTTTTTTTCTTTTAAGAATAATTAGTAGTGAAAACTAATATTAAAGAAAGGATATTTTTTAAAACTTACCTAATGTACATTTTGGAATTAAAGAAAGAAGTTAGTACTTTTAAATTGACCGTAAATTTTATAGCAACAGAACATAAATTATAAATAATAAGAAGAGTGAAAAAATTACATTTTGACGTATTTTATTATATAACATTGAAAATAAAATGGAGGAATACAATTCTCTAAAATGAAATTGTTAGAACTAAAGAAAGAAAGACTTGCGGAAAAATTTCGCATAAAGTAAAAAAAAGTTTGACAGTTCAACCGTTAAAACCTAGCGTTAATTTAGCAACAGAAAAATATGTACAAGATAAACATAATGTAATACTATAAAAGGATTAGAATACAATATAAGAGCATAAAATAAATAATTTAAGTTGTAGGATGCAAAAATAAAATATGTTCCAAATGATAAAATATAAAGTAGATAGTAGAATGGAAGGGTGAGGTGCCAGAAACCAGAAAAGAAACCGACTAAAGTTCAGATAATTTAATGTGTTGATCAAAAATTAACTTTCAATTTTTTAATATACATCTTATATAACATTTGAAAAATCAATTAATGGAAAACCAACAAAAAAAAAATACCTGGACTAAAATTTTATGAACAATAAATTTGTTTGCAATCTGAAGGAAACGTCCAAATGAAATTACAAGAAAATTCTAGCTGGTTGATAGGATGACAGCATGGAAACAAAGTTACCTGAATGTGAACTACGATAATAAATTTAAAAAAAAAAAAAAAAAAAAAAAAAATTTTTATTTCTTTGATAACCAAATATTTATGCAATTAATAATTAATCAAAATATCATTTTAAATCCCCTCAAACTTAGTGCCTTTTAAATTCATTTTAATTAAGAGTCGTTTTTTGATTATGAAAAAACCAGAAAAAAATTTTTAATAACTTAAATTTTAAAAATTTTTGTTTAATGAAAGAAGTTTAATTTATAAATTCACCATTTAAAAGTTTAATTTTTTTTTTTTTTTTTTTTTTTTTGGCTTTTCCCAAGTTAATTAAAATAGATTAAAAAAATATTTCATTCAGAAAAATATATAGCAAGATAGATTGTTTATCACATTGTTTTTTAACCGACAACATATAAAAAAGAATCATCATAGTATTTTCTTGAAATTATTTCTGAAAACCATAGGTAAAATTTGTAATGATAAATGTTATAAAATTACTGAAAAAAAATATACATTTTTTTTATAAAGTACCTATTATAAAGAAGGCGACGAAATATGTAAAGTTGACAAATAAACAAAAACAGTAAAATATTAAAAAAGGTTTTTAAGGGGTCAATTGAAAACTATTTCATTGTATAGACTATAATAATTTGTATACATTATACAGGATTTTAAACCTCAATATTGTAGGATTTTTCGTATAATGTTGAAGAAGAAATGTTTGTAGATTATAAAGAGGAGAGAGAGAGAGAGAGAGAGAGAGAGAGAGAGAGAGAGAGAGAGAGAGAGAGAGAGAGAGAGAGAGAGAGAGAGAGAGAGAGAGAGAGAGAGAGAGAGAGAGAGAGAGTGAGAGAGTGAGGCCGGCATCGAGGTTTCAAATATTTTCACGGCTATATTGAACCCTAACTTTTCAAAACATTGTGTTTAGAAATGAAAATGTTTATTTAGAAAAACAAAAAAAAAGCGGACCAAAATATGTTTTTTGTTTTCTTTTTTTTGTTATATTTTCTAAATAAGGATATTTGAGAGATTTTATAGTACCATACCTTTATAATTTTTGAAAATAAATTAGTTCTTACTTAACTTGAAGTGGGAAAGGTTTGTTTTTTATACATGTCTAATATTTTTTTAAAGTGTCCCAGGAAGATATATTGACCTATCTTGAAATAAGTCATGGAATTCCCCATCTCCTTGCTCGACTTTTGTAAAATTTTATTAACATCGGTCTTTTATACAGGAGTCACCTAAATCAGAAAGGCAATGGATTGGAAGATTACACTTAACATTTCTTTGTAGTCCTGGCACGGCATGATTCTTATATTAAAATTTGTACAACCATTTTAGTTATGGCATCTAACACATATTATTATAGCCGGAATAATAGACAAGTTAAAGGAGTTCTCTTAGGTGTAACTGAATAACAAAGTAATTCGTAATTTAAGTAAAACTCGACAACTAACCGTTAATGATTGATTTTTTCTCATTTACTTTTTCCTGTTTTCTACAAACAGACGATTTCTTTTGCAAAAAAAAAAAGCAGTAAAAATAATTTTAAAAATACGATATGCTGTTATTATATATTTATGCAATTTTAAAAATTATAATTAAAAATAAACAAGCAGCGATAAATATTCAGATAAAATTCCATCCCTTTTTATGTAATACAATATCTGTTTAACAGTGTACTAGATAGTCGTTATTGAATCTTCAGTGGTGTAATTAATTTTTATACGTAGCCTACAACGAAATTAATAACAAATATAGGAAGCGACCGATGAGTATAGGGTTAAGGGGGAAAATTTTTATACATCGCAGAATACCTCACCCTCAACTACAGTTATGAGAACGACGACAGGATTCGGTTCAGAAAGGAGCGGTTGACACAGCGGAGGGGTGGAAATATGGATATCGGAGATGAGTAGTGGGGAACGGTGGTCGCTCGCTATCGGTTGGTTATATTTCGTTCATTTCTGAATAACGAAATATGGATTTTCCACCGTACAGTGGTACATACTGTAATAAGAGGGTGGAGTATAACATAGGAAAAAGGGTAGTTTAAACGTAGTGGGAAAGGGAACGGGTTGAAAGCGAGAGAGAGAGAGAGACAGAGTGAACTGTATTGAAATTAACCCACTAAACTGCATCCAATTTGGTGGTGAGGCTTCACCAAACCTCCCCTGACGACAACACACCATGATATAGACAGCAGCGACAGAACAGAACCACATGTCTCATAACCCTTCATCCTCATAATAGATAAAAAAACATACTGTATATATATATATATATATATATATATATATATATATATATATATATTCCCTAACCAACGCTTCCTCCAGCAGACTACTTTGTACAGTACATATACTCTTCCTCCCATCCAATTTATATCATGTCTCCGTATTCCATGAGACACATCTGTCACAACTCACTTCGTTCGTTTATCCAATGTTAGCTGACATAACATCTTCATTACTGTGGTGTACATAGGAATCTTAGTTTTATTAAATAATAAAATAATTCAGATTTATAACATCAAATATATTTTAAGTTAGGTTTAGGTAATAAAAATCTGTTATATGCTGTATATAGGGGAGACTTGTACCTAGATACATACAACTGTGGAAATATTATTCATTAACGTCTCTTTTACGCTAGTGATCTTTATCTAAGTTTTCTCACTCTGTGTCTTTCTAAATTGAACTACCTTGGATATTGAAAATAAACTGTAATCTAGAAGTCACACAATTAATGACAAGAATGAAAGGTTGTGTAAGCGTTAAATAAAAAGAACTTACTATTATAAATAAATTAAAAAATAATAAAACTGGAAATTATATTATTAAACTTTCTCGGTATTTCCATAAAATCAAAAATGTTAGTCCTTTTTCAAACCGACAGAGTTAAAAATTATTACTACGACTTTATGACCTATAACTTATTTTATTAACTAAAGAAAAATAATATAAATTTATTTTACAATTAATTTTTAAATTTATTAAAAAAGTATTGTATTCAATTATTTATTAAGAGTACTCGTGTGTTGAAGTGTAATAAAACGTAATTAAAATTTAGCTATGTTAATTACATTTCGGGCAACTTAAATAAAAAAAATAATTAATTTAAAAAATGGTTTAAAAATATCTCCTCTGGGATAACAAATGAAAACTAATTGCATATATTTAATTGCATACATTAAATTGTTTAATGAAATTTTTTTTTTCATTTTATGATTATAATACTCTAAGTACCTAAAAGAGATTATAAGCGTCAATTGAATATAGAATATTAAAACTGGAAAGCTTAGAATTATCACCAAAGATATCTACGTATAAAAGAATAATTTATCCAAGATCGCGTTACACAACTGTAGTAAGACCGGTAATCTTATTTGACACTAAAACGTTAACCCAATCAAACTCGAAAGATTGCTCGGTATTGAAAGAAGCTTACTAAGGAATATCCATAGTCCAAAGGTAACACAGGAAGGATACAGAATAAAAATCTAATAATGATATCTATAAAAATCCAGAAGACCTAGAAACAGCGATAAAAAACAAGGTTAAATTTCTCGAGGCATATGATAAGGATGGACCCAAACAGATTAAATAAACCCACCTTTTACAAGCTTTGGAATTTTAAAAAACAAGAATGTTTTTTTCCTCTAAAAATCAAAGAATAATTTTAATAGAAAACTTAATAAGAAACCTGATAAATGCTAACATAATTCCTACTTATTTAATGGGAATTCAAAAATCACAATTTAAATAAAATAGTATAATTGTTTTATAAATAAACCCTATTTTCTAAATTTTTTTATTTATTGTTTTGGAAAATTAATATTGTAGAATGATAAATTTCATTTTCTAATTTATTTTTTATTATTTTTTTGTTTCATAGAAATCTAAATAGGTTTTTCTTTAAGAACTAATAAATTTTGGAATTCGATTATTATTCATTACAATACAATACATAATTCAATTGGAGAATTATTTTAAGTTTTTTCGTTTTTCTCATTTACTTATTAATTTTTTTCTGCCCAAAATTTACAAAATTAAAGTACTTATTTTTCTGTTTTTTTAATTATATATATATATATATTGATTTATCAAGGTAAAAGATTAATAACCGTAAAAAATAATGCCGGTTGTAAGGTGTTTATTACGTGTAAAACAGGGAAGAATCTTATAAATTTTATTTTATCTGAAGAATGTTACAAAACCCTTACGATAGAAAATCTGGGCTTTATGGGCTAACGGATGCATGTAATGTTGTAAGTTAGAATAAGTCAGCGTCTAAGCGTACCAAACATTATTCACAGTCTTTCAAAAAAGAACAGATATATATAGGGTAAAACTATTCACAAGTCCATTCTACCTTAAACATTTATCTTTACACCCCCCCCCCCCCCAAAAAAAACACTCTTAAATCATATAAATTTAAATTACAAAAGCGTTCATTTTTTAAATCAATAATTTATAGCTTATACAAAAACTTAAGTACAGTCTGTGTATTTTTGGATCCTTTTTTCAAGATATTCAAATATGTAATAAAAATTTTGCCAGTGTTTTCATCAATCGCAACCAATATTCAATTGTTATAATTAATTTAAACTACCGGATTAGTCTAGTGGTTAAACTCGTCATTGCAAATTCAGCTGATATTCGAAGTCAAGAGTTCTAAGGTTTGAGTCCTCATAAAGGTAATTTCTTTTATATGGATTTGAATGCTAGATTGTGGATACCGATGATTTTGGTGGTCGGGTTTCAATTAATCGCACGTCTCAGGAGTGGTTGGCTGAGTCTATTCAAGAATAAATATTTACCGGTACGTTTACACTTACACGCCAGATACCTTGGCATCTCTACAGAGTACTGTTGATATCATGTCACTGTGCTGTTACTTTGTAGCCTGGTATACATAAATAAATAAATTTTAATAAATAATAATAATAATTTAAAAAATAATAATAATCAACTTCTTACCAAAAAAATAAAACAGCAGTAATGTATCCATCTAGTGCTTTAGGGATTTACGTATTTTCAGGATCATTATTTGAATTACTAAAAGTATTTTCTTTAAATTTAGTTAGATTTTGACGAAAAATTGACAAAAATATTTATTAATGACAGCAAAATAAATGTGAATTTACATTATTGCACAATTGGAATGTTTCGTATAAGGATAATATAACACCAGCAAACGCTAGAGCAGTTTTACTGTCTTGGCTACAAAATTTCTATAAAAAGTGGAGGTTTATTATTAATATTTTTATTGAAGAAAATTAGCCAGTTAAATTATCTTGATTTTACTGATGGGTTCGTTTAAAAATGTGATTCAATTCAAACAAAATTTTTTCCTAATTGATAATTTTGAGAAAGGTTTTATTTTGTTTAAAAAAAAGTTACAGTTAAGATAGTTATAAATTATAATAGTAACAGGTTAAAGATAAATAATTAAAATAAATTTGATTTAATAAATCTCTGACCTAAATATTTATTCAAAGGTAGACTAATAAAAGCAGAGGTGTGCAATAGACGGAGTTAAAACATTCTGATAGATGTTGTCAGGCGTCCAAGAAGGCTGACTCAGCCTCGAAAACTGAAAAGTTATGCAAAGGGGGTCGAGATAAAAACAGGGTGGTAAGCAGGCAGGCAGATTAGAGTATATTTCTTTAGGGGATGTGACACAGTAGTAGACCCCTTTCAATTCACCCTTAGCTCGTCGTTCATTCCAACGGCAGACGCCTTATAAAAACTCAATCGAGCTTAGTATAGGTCAAACGTATATAAGTCTTAATGCATAAAGCACCTATATATTTATATAAAATATTGCACGTACAGTAATCTGCACACATACAATGTAAATGTGAAAAAAATCAATACCGAGTTAATGAAATATCATAGGGTTTGTTATTGAAGTATATTAAAAATAAAAGAAAAGGGTAAGTTAAAAAAATCATTAAGAAAGGTCAATTTAATTCTAAATAAGCTAAAAAATTGTTCTAACCAGAATAATATATCAAAATAAAAACCCATGGTTTGTTTTATAATTCCATGAAATTTAAAACACGATTCTTACTTTATCTGAAAAAATTTGAACCTTCTATGTTTGACACGGTTTATAATTTATTTAACACTTCTCAAACAAAGAAAAACGACATTGTAAATATTATTTATCTTAAATAATTCAAATTTTAATTTTTTCATGTAACTCATAAAACGTTAAAAAATTTCTGAAGTAACGTAATAAAAATTTTTACTGTATTTAGTCAATAGCTTAATTAATAAAAATAAAATATCCAGTGTCTACTTGAAATAATGAAGTCAAACAAATAGAATAAACTTCAGGAAAGAATGACTTCAAAAATATTGCATTAAGAACTAAAAATGAATACCGTTTCAATATTTCCTTAAATTTCGATTTCAGTAGTAGATGTCAAGTTTAAAAATAACAATAACCGCCAACCTCATCAAAATTTCAACAATAATTTGTTTTTTAAATAGTTGTAAGTTTTTTAATAGACTTAAAAACAGGAGGTTATCTATTTAACCCGTATATTTTTGTTATGTTTGTTCATGAAAAACGTTTTGCCTACTACTCCGATTGAAATAAATCATGTTGAAATCGATGTAGCTACTTTTCGCGGTGCTACCATGATAACTTCGCCAAAACGCAAGTTACTAAATAAATCATTTCCCTGTCATTTATTTGTTTCACGTTTAACGTTAGCTCACAAAATGAAAAAAGATGCCATAAATTTATTTCTGCTTCACACTAAGGAGGTTGAAGAAAACACCAATGGCTTTTGACTGGAGGCAGCTGCATTACGTCGCCAAAAAGGAACACATTAACTCTGCCGAATAACTTATGGTTATTAATCAGATACAGAAAATTATGAAACAATAATTTAAAAAAAAATTGGACCGGACATCAAGATGTACTAAAAAGTAACAAATAATTTTGTCCGACTACTTAAGTAATTCTTTAATTAAGCATTAAACGCCAAAAGAATTATCATACTTGAATGAATCAAAATTCACCAAACGTGAATACGAGGGGTGAATTTATGTGTACTTTAAATTCACCGAATTTATTAAAAAAAGTATTCGAATCTTCAGCATTTTATAAACTGAAAGGGCAAATCAGGATATTAGAATATGTTAACTGCGTGGATGGACGATAGCGATACAAATAAATGGTCAGATGGTTTCCATCTGACAATTTTTTTATAAAAATATTTTTATTCAACTTTCACCATCAGTGTATGCCGATAGTGGTGAATATGATTAATCGCTTCCAGTATTGCAGAATAACATAAATAATTTGTATATTTAACGTTAATTAGACGAGGTTAGCGAGCGTAGGATATTTAGCTTAAATTTAAGCTTTCTTCTTTTTTTTACGAGGGTTTCTCGTAATGAAATTTTTTTTAATCTCTAGTTATCGTTTCGACCCACACCAGAGCTGATCTGTGTTTGTCGACATATACCGGTGAAGGTCCGAATAAACAAATATTTGGGTATTTGGTGAGTATCGTCATTCACCAGAGAATATCAGCATACTCCTAATTTTGGTCTTTTACAGTAACATTATATATATATATATACATATAGACATTTAATGAATACCTAAAATCCATTTCAGGTTTATTAGGAAATTTAGTAAGTAAAGTAATCTAATTTTTCCTTCTTCATAAACTTCTGTTGTATATCACTACGCTAAGCACATCGAAATGGAGATGATTTTTATCTTTAAAAATGACATTTTTATTCTGGTAACTACAGGAATTGGATTATGAACACAAATCCCATCACGGAAAACAACTCTGATTGGTATCGCTTGTACCTCAGATGGTTTGCCTCCATAACAACCGTAATAATGATTAACACAGCTAGTATAACAACAAATTATTATAACTCTCGTCCTGCGAGAAAAAATATATACATCTTTCCTTTCAAAAAGAGAAGACCATTTCGTTAACTATAAAGGGCAGTTAAAAAAAGTTGTTTGAAATAATGAAACTTCTTTAAAATAATAATAATACTTGTTTAGGGTATGATACGCTTTATATTTTCTATAATGAATGATTTACATTTGGTATTAGTAATTTTTATTAAAAATTGTTCAATCGTGCTTATACACAACAAATTTTTAGTAATTCTTATTATCATGTCTACTGGAAACCATATACTGGTACATAATATGTCGTTTATACAAATCAATATCTGCTAAAAATTGAGATATAAGGGTGAAAATGTACTTTATTATTATTTTTCTCTTAAGAAAGATTTATCCTTAACGTTCTACTAGGTTATTTACATGCGTGTATCTAGAATATCTTGAAAGAAAGCAAGTTTGAGAGAAGATTTTCAAAATTTTCAATCGAACTATTTCTTACATTTTCCCCAGTATTCCTTCTTCTATTTATTAAACTGTAAAATTAGATACCGAATTAATTTCTCTTAAAATATAATTCTAGCACCGATTTTTTTTCTTTCCATTTATATATATACATATATATATATATATTATGTATAAGAAAATAAAGTAATAACATCTTTTAACCTTTAAAACTAAAATAAACAATTGATTTATAGGTTAAAATGTGTCTTCAAACGTATATACCAGTTTTCTAGTTACTACCGGATCTGGATGTATTTGTATAGGCAAATGCAATTACTGCTACCGGCTTGCCAGGCATGATGTACCTTCAGATGTAGAGCAATGTAAGCGTAAATGTACCGTTAAATAAGTTGTCTGGAACAGATACGTGTCGACCACTCCTGAGCCGTGTGGTTAATTGAAACCCAACCACCAAAGAACACCGTAACCACAGTCTAGCATTCAATTCTACAAAGTGCCTTTACAAGAAATCGAATTTTAGAACTCTCGAAATATATGTATATACTTTTATGATTTATAACTTTTGCGATTATAGAAAAATTAATAATAGAAGATAAAGTAGATACAGAATAATTATTTGCAGTGTTTAATTATTTGAGAGTAAATCAATCAATAATATTCGACCGGCATAGGATTTTTGGAGTTAAATAATAAATAAAAATCCCCTTGGTACCATCTTGGCCTTTCATCTGAGGTCCCGGATTCGAATCCCGGTCAGGCATGGCACCTTCCATACACTAAAAAATTTCCTTTTAATATTTCCAAGCACAAATTTCAAGCTTATATGGTGAATTAATCAACCAAAAAAAAATATATATTTGTTAATGAAATAATTATTACTTCTTTAGAAAAAAATTCAATTTCTGTTCTTTAATGAAACAAAAAAATCACTTTTTAGTATAATTAAAGTGATATTATTAAAAAATTTGTATTTAAAAGTTACAAATTTTATTTAATATTATAGCAAATGCAATTTATTTCAAGGTTAATATAATTACTGTTTTAATAATTTCTTAGAATCTTTTTTTTTTTAATAAACACTATCATGAAAAACTGCATCCTTGGATAAGAAAAATTACAATAACAAAAAATTATAATTTTAATTTTTTATGATTATAATTTTATTATTAACTTTTATGACTTTATTGAGGAAAAAATTCATATGTGCTACGTTAATGAAATAATTCTATTTTAGTTTTTAATAATTTATTATTTTTTATTACAAATAATTCAACTTAAATATTACATCCGGCAAGCGTTTTAAAAACAAAATAATTAATATTCAATTTAGTTTTTTTATTTGATTACAGGGTAAGAAAAGTTTTCAGAATAATTTATGATATTAAAATAAAAATCTACTTAAAATATTGCCTAATAAAAGCTTTATTCTGCAATGAGTAATACTACGGAATAAGATTTAGGATATTTCAAGTTCACCGACAAACCTTTATAAATACTTCATATATATGTATAATTCTTGAGTTTGTTACTCTTTCGCGCAAAAATTACTCAACAGATCGAGCTAAAATTATGCATGAACATAGGGTTTAAAATTAGAAAGAATATATGACGATTGCCGTTACGAAATGTATCACAGTTTCAAGATGGTGGCCGTAACAATCTGATTATATTCTTTTCCGATATTCAACTTTACTACGGCCAAACCGTTGGTCAAATCAAATTCGGATTTCACTTGCAGCAGTATTTCAAAATACATTTTCAACAAAAAGATCTGTTTGTTTTTTCCTATTTCTCTTTCGGTTATCGAGAAAACTAGCTTTAGATTTATGACTGTATACGCCGTACATTCTTTTAGACTTGCACTTCACCTTCAACTGTTTCTAATTTCCACTTAATGTTGTTTTTTCGATGTCGATAAGTAAATCACAAGGGTAGACACTTCAAATGTTTGGTCTCCATTTGGGCATTCAGTACTTCTCTCACGAGCAATTGGTATGCGGCTTGCTCCAGAGTCTCCTGCAGGAACAATCTGTACGTAAGGGCGCCGGAGAGAAAAGCTGTAAAAACTTTATACAGTCCATTCTTTAGGTTATGTTGATTCAAAAAATGTTTTAAAAACTCAGTTAAAAACATAAAATTAAAATAAAATAAAAAGAGAAATGAAGTCGGTCAGCTCCTCGTTGTGCTCGATGAATAATATTAAGAATCATGCAAAATATGTACTTCCCCGAACAAAAGACGAGTAAGCAGTTATAATTACTATTTTTTTACATGTGGACCGACTATTCTAAAACCCGTCATACTTCAAATCACTCAAAATGTCTAGTTCTGTGCTGATCAAACTGTAGCTGTGAAAAAATTGCAATACACTGATAGTTTTTATAAATTGAATTGCTATTTATCCGTATTATTCTCACTATTATGAGGATGACAAACACAGCCAAGATCAATTGGGCGCAGCCACCTAGATAGACGGTAAGGGCGATCAATGTTAGCCCTACTCGGCTAGTGCTGAAAAATAAGTTGAACCGCCTGATATTCCAACGGGTGTTGGAACGGTAATTAGCCTGTAATGGAAGGAAACGCTCAACCTAGATTTTAAATTTATATTTCGTACTTTTTTTTCAAATTTTATTTTCGTTAATTCTTATACTTTTGAAATATTTCACTAATATTCATCCAGTAGTTAGAGAACAGAAAAACGTTCAGCGAGATAGCAAAAAAATAAAAAAACAAATTGTTGCGACGTCAACAGCGCTGCGGTAGATTTTAGAGCGAGGGTGCACTGTATGTGCTCATAAGTGATGAATGAAGACAACACCTTGTTGATTACTGTAGGATTGTTTAATTTTACGCCGTCTTGGCGGTTTAAAATAATTTTGTAACATAACATTGTAACTTATAACTTAACGTTAAAGACAGCAAACAAACTAAATAAAACTTAAAGTAATGTCCATCCGGACGCTACGTACAGTGCTCGAGGGAGCAGCTTGTGACGTAGAGTGGCGTGATGGTCTGGACACCATAGTTTGTTGTGGGCACTTAGCCACCGCTAGGCACCACCCATAACCCACCGGGTTGGTCTAGTGGTTAACGCGTCTTCCCAAATCAGCTGATTTGGAAGTCGAGATTTACAGCGTTCAAGTCCTAATAAAGCCAGATATTTTTACATGGATTTGAATACTAGATCGTGGATACCGGTGTTCTTTGGTGGTTGGGTTTCAATTAACCACACTTCTCAGGATTGGTCGAACTGAGAATGTACAAGACTAACACTTCAAAACTTCATTTACACTCATACATATCATCCTCATTCATCCTCTGAAGAATTATCTAAACGGTAGTTGCCGGAGGCTAAGCAGGAAAAAGAAAGGTTTCACCACCCGACGTCAAGAGGGGGTGAAAACGTAACACAAATATTAAAAATGTATTTTTTTTCAAGTCGCCCAGTGGAAAACATTCAAGAAAATAAGTACCATATATTCAATATATTTATAAATTTTTGCTGCGTCAACTTAAAATAATTTAATTTTAAATTTTGTTAAAACATGTTATGCCATTCATCCGTCGCATCTTAAAACAATAGAAGATACACAAATTAAGATAATGAGCGTAGATAAACCCACCGGGGTTTGATTTAGTAAGATGCCTAGTGGTAAACTCGTCGTCGTAAATCAGCTGATTTCGAAGTCGAGAGTTTTCAGGTTCAAATCCTAATCATGCTTTTATTCGGATTTGAATATTAAATAGTGATTACCGGTGTTCTTACGTGGTTGGGTTTCAATTAATTACACTTCTCAGGAATGGTCGGCCTGAGTTTGTTCAAGACTACACATTTACCGGTACATATACATTGCACTGATAAGTCGTCAATGACTTTAATTGTTGATGCGACTATAAATTAAAACAAAAAGGATAACGAGCACAAATTACTGAACAAAAAAGTCCTTTTACTTCATTTTTGTATAAAATGAAAAGATAAACCATCTTAGCAATTTAAACTGTGTAAAATTAGTGTTGGCTATGAAAAATTACGTAATTAATTTGCTAACGATACATATTTTATAATAATTTTTTTTACTGATAACCCAATTAATCCATTATTTAAAAACTTAATAAATAAAATACACAAAAAATGATTTTGCCATGTAATTATGTCCTGTTTTTCCGATAATAAAATTATTACACGTAAATTAGGTTATAAAATAAAAGATTATGTACCTGCAGCTTCAGGTTTTTACCTAATAGAACTTATCTGAAAAAAATTATGTTTAAAACCGTCCCCAAATTTTATAAAAACAGTGATAAAAAATCATACACATTGGCCCACGGATTTTTTTAAATTTTAATGAGTAAATTATTACATCAAAACAAACATACACAAGAGCATTCTGATTTATACTTAATATAAAAATTAAAAAATGTGTGTAATAATCATTTCATTTTCTCCTTAAGCAGTGCTAAAAATGAAAAAAAAAAGAAAGTAATTTCTTGAGTCTATCCAATGTTCTTTAAACGTGGGAGTAAGCAATATCTTCTAAAGTCTTCTCCTTGTTTTCATTTAAGTATCACTTTATTAGCATGATTACTGTAAGCGAAATATTAACAAACTTTTCTACGTTTTTGTAAAACAATATACGCTGACATCGTTTTATCTTTTCAGTGTAATCTCGAATTTATTAAAATTCTCTTAATTAAAAATATATCAAAGTTTATCGTTAATATTTCTATTTAAGTGGAATAAAAACGTCGGTAAACCATATCAAAAGAAAATCCTTTACACGGAACTCAGTTGAAACGGAAACGGGTTTCAAGGATGTCAGGAAATATTTTATCTCCCGTACTTATAGCTTCTGTTATCTTCCCCGGGACATCAGCCCCTTGCTGTAGGACTTTTTATTTATTTGACAGGTATTTAATTTTTAATCACGTTTCCAAATTTATTTTTACTTTGATTTTAAGGTGGAGGGAATTTGTGATTGCGTTCTGATCCTTTGTAGATCGTATTTGTAAAAGGTATCCTTACTAGGGTTATTCCTCGGGAGAATGGAAAAAATATTTACGTCCTTCTACCGACGCGATTCCCCTTCACTCCGTGCACTGAAGACTTTTTGATGCTAGTCCCTTTCGGTCAAGCAGGAATGCGCCTGATGCGACCCTAGTTTTTGGAGGGTCCAATGCACTCCCTTCGCGGGGGAGTCACATAAGATGACTATAGGCGATTGCCTGACTACTAATTGTAAGATGAAGGAAGGAATCAACTGTAGAAGACGAACACAGAATCCAATGAACGAGACTAAGATTTAAAGATTGTTAAAATTGTACCTAACTTCCAGTACAACAAAGTTGGAATTAATTCAATTGTTTAAAAACTACTGTTCTTTTAAGCAAATTATTTAACACTTTCTTATAGATTTTTATTGTTTTTTTTTTACCATAAATATACGTAATATCTGCAGAAGATATAAGGTAAAAATCTAAGAAATTGAAAAATTGAGACCGACAGAAAGAAGAAGCAGCCTTAAAAAAGACGATCATTTTCAACAACCGTTCTTCACAGCTCCAGTGAACTTTTGATTTTTTTAAACTTTAAATCTATAACTGTTCATTATATTGTACGCCGATTAGATAAGATGTAAGAATATGAACGATGTAATCATGCTTGTCTGAATTAATTATGAGTATACAGAGCTGACTTCTCGGAGAACATAAAATTTTAAATTGTAATTTTCATTGATGAATGGAAACATTTAATTTAGATGATATTAAGAATAAATTCTGATAATTATGGATTAAGTATTGCTAATTATTGATACTGATTTTTAGAAACGAAATGATTAAAATTGAAGCGAAGAAACTTTACAAAAACTCTTCCAAAAGTTGCGTCGTAATTTTCTTATCACTGAGACCTATAAAACTAACTAAGAGTAACTAAAGCTGACTAACTAAAGGATTTGACTGTCTCATACGTTTATGGAATCCGATGCAGAGTAGTTTTGCTTTACATTTTATTAACAGTACATCAAGACCTGAGCGTAACATGAGATAAGTTAAATAAAAAGATAAGTCAGTTATCATTTTCGAAACATTTGTACCTAAATAGGCTTCTTTATAGTACTCCTTAAAATATCGTACATTCATATAGCTCTTAAATCCAAAATACTTTACGTTCCTTTCAACAGGAATTTGTTTCTAATTCAAGAAAACTTAAAGAACATTATTTTAATTCAAATCTGATACGTATTGACTTGTTAATAGTACCGAACTTAATCCTCCATTTTCTAAAGCTAATTATGACGTCTTTAATTCATTTTTAACTTTGAATTATCTGCAATTAGTAGATGAATAATATAAAAGCTCTACTATATATCAAGACATATTACAATACATTATTTTGCAATATATTTCTTAATTAAATAATAAAGAAAATTTAAATAAATTAAAAAGAATCGGACCAAAGAATGTTCCTGACAGACTCGTGCTTATATCTGTGAAAGTCAGTTACTACCTTACGGACAGGAATATAGCGATTACTCAGAAAGGAAGTTAGAGTTGGATAGTAGTAATCTCTGCTACTTTCTTTGTTTCATACTGTTGTTAGACCTTATCAAGTACGAAGAGTAAATCGTAAAAAAACAGTTACCTACTTACGAATTTCTAAGTTACCTACTTTAAAATCGACCGTCCTGTTTGGATAATGTATAATCGAATGTTAATGATAAAAATAAAACTGATTATCTTGTTTAAGATATTGAGTGATATGATAAGAAGTTATATATTTTATACGATTAGAAAGAGATTTAATTGATTTTGAGAAGAAGATTGAGTTTCCTGATTTTTAGAAACAAAAATGATTATTGAATACTTTCACTAATGGAAAGATTATGAACTTTATATAATTGCATTAAACAGTAAAAATCTCACATTATTCGGAGGAAATACTTTCAAAATTACATTTTAATTATATCATGAAATTTATAAGAAGATAAGATTAGGACTTAGTTTGTTTCTTCTTTGAAATATTTTGACGGAAACAACAGTTAAAAATCTGCAAAAAGTTGATCTTCAACGTCTGTAAATTGTGGATTAAATAAATAATTCTATAACTGTAAAGTGTCTTTTACGTGATTTCAAATAATTTCTCATTCCATGATTTTTAATGGAAAAATGACTCATTTTTCCATGATATTTTTGCAACAGTTTCCATTATATTGTATTTATGATTAAATAAAATAATCTCTTTTCACAATTTATTTATCTACCGCAAAAAGATTTGGGTTGTAATCGTATTACTGATTTGTTTGAATTATCGCTGCTGATTTTGTTTTCTTCTTCAGATGATTGGATTTTTAAGAAAATATCTAAAGAAAAATATTTTTGAATTAAAAATATTTAATTTTAAAATTTCATCACAGAAATCAGACAAATAAAAGTGATTTTTTTTATTGGTAATACATGGTAGTAAAGTCATACAGAAGTAGTTGGCAGTTGTAGTTTATAACATTTTACAATAATAAATCTTGTTGAAGTTATTTATTACTTCAGTTATTTAAAGTACATTATACTTTAATAAATTTTTGGATTTGAAAGATACAGTTCGAAAACTTAAGCTCATGCTAAAAATTCATAAAAAATATTTATGTAGTTCTTTCTTTAAGTTTAATAATTTAATGTTGTATATATAGCAGCTTTAAAAAATACTTAACAATTAAAAAATAACGTAACTTAACTTGCATTATATCAAAATTAAATTTCAGAAAATAGACGTTTTTATGAATGATACAGACATACCCTATCTTACATATAGAAAAGTACAAAATGACGTAATATACTGTAGAGAGTTTATATAATGAAAGACAGTAGCTTTAAACATAAAAAGAATAGTAGTAAAAATATTGTATGGAATGTTAAAACATAAACCAAGAATGGTTGCTGGGAATTTTACGTCGGTTTATGTCTGTATGTATGTATGCGTGTGTATGTGTGAGTGTGAATGATGATCGTTTGAATGGTAAGAGTAAAGAAAGGAAAGGGGTCTGGGAACTGCGAAATGATAGAGAATGCGGAAAAGGTGGGGTAGAGGGAGTCGGCAGGAAAGAGAACGGGGAAAAGAGTCGAAGGAGGGAACGTCGGTTGATTGACAGGTGGCGAGTAACCAATCACAGGCTTGGAATACAGATGAGCACGAACTGTCAATCACTCCCCACCATCGATTCGCCCGTTCCACCGCAACCGTCAACGTCCTTTACGCTACTCCTCTACGTCCTCTATCGCTGTCCCTCCTCCCACGCGACGTAGCACACGATATTCCTTTCACACGTAAAAACATACACGTACATACACAGCACACATACATCTTCCGGGCGCTTGGATCCATCCCTCTGTTTTAATATTGCTTTAGTTTTAAACCATCCACTTACTTTTAACCCCTTCCCAAACTAAACGATTTACAATACACGACCTGTCATCGGCCGTACCGTACTTCAGACCTACTGTACACGGCATATATATATATATATATATATATATATACATTTAATGCTGTATAATCTTACAAGAAATGTAAACAAATTTCTTATTGTTTGCAGTAAGTTGTAGATAACGTTACTAAGAGGCACTTTATTTACATAAAATTGTTACATTTTTTATTTGAATATATATATATATATATACTGGCCGGTGGTGACTTGTCTAGTAGCTATTTCCATTACACTCCACACGTCCCACGTATTTTTTATCTGTTTTATATTTTTCAAATCTTTTAAACTGTACTTTATAAAATAAGCGTACAGAAATGGTACCATGCAAAGTAATATGTATAAAAAGCATCAGCCAAGATTAATTCATTGAGCGAGGGCTAATAGCGAGAGCTGTTCCAACAGCTGTAGTAATCGCCAATTAGTGATTAATAATTTGAAAGAGAAAATTCTGTAAAAAAAATTGCTACACATAGGTCGTTTCATCTTTCTTTTACCTGCTTAGCCTGCGGTAATTACTGTTCCGATAATACTTTCAAGGATGATATGTATGAGTGTAAATGAAGTATAGTCTTGTACAGTCTCAGTTCGACCGTTCCTAAGATGAGTGGTTAATTGAAACCCAACCACCAAACAACACCGGTATCCACGATCTAGAATTCAAATCAACCCTATAAAAATAGGTCGTTTCATCTAATAGCAGAAAACCTTATTGAAAAATACCATAAAAATTTTGAACGTATTCGGTGTAATAACATCATAATCGCTTAAACAAACTGAAGATATCACAAAAGTTCAAGTAAAAAATGGGGCAATATGCTTCAGAAAGTACTTTTTCAACGGTTGAAAACGAACAGAAAAGATGAGTTGGAGTTAAACATTTCAGATTACTTCGGTACTTATTTTCTTCAAACAGTCAAATAATGCAATCTTCTTTAACGAATAAAGGGAGAGAAACTCTTATTTGCGGAGAATATTGCAACAATAAGAATTAGGATGATTCGACCATTTAAATAAGCCATTTTAGTTATTTAATTTTATAATACAACGTTGTGTAAATACTATCAAAAAAAAAAAGATTAGAAGAAATAAAACAAGATACCAAGGATTAATAAATATGTTGAAATTAAAAGATCGAAACAGTATAAAAATAAATGCAAATTATCACCCTAAACAGAAATTAAGGTAAATTAATGACTATTTTTGTTGATTTTACATGACAATAATAAAAATTAATTCCATCAGTTATCAAATTTAACTGTTTAAAATGTGAAAGCGATGCTAAACACGTTAATTATATTTACCAGGAGCATATCTGATCCATCTGTATTTTGTGCAAATATTTACTCATCCGTTAGTGATAAACGGATGAGTAACTTGTACAATTTCTAATATGTCTAATGTAAAAAAATCTTTGTTGTTTCAATATTTACTAGGTTTTTAAAAGTTTTAAGTTTTATTCTGACCTAATATGTATTATTCTCTAATAAGACAAATTTAAATACGCTTATCTTTATTTTTTAGCGTAAATAATGTAAAATGTCATAACACTATGAACAGAGTTTAATTTAAATTTTAACTATCGTAAAATTTTCCGTATTCGAACTTCAAATATCAGAATACTCTCACGACTGGAAAGACCATTGAAGTAAAATACATAAATACAGTAGTAAATGTTTTACTCATACAATAATTTCCTTTTGTTCTCTAATAAGAATAGTAATTTTTACAATAAAAATACAGTTCAGAAAAATGTTACTCCTTTTTTTTTATAAAAAAATTATTTTAAAATTTTATGATTTCTGGAAAATACTATTAAATTCTGTGTTCTAGACTATAACTTTTATTTAATCAGATAACTTCTTAATAATAAAAATCTTATTATACACCACATGACTTCCTTGTACGGATATTAAATTAAATATACACATTTCTTTTTTTAAATGGAAAATACATAAAATTTTATTTCATTAATAACTGATATTGCTTTCATTTTTTTTTTTCAATAATTATTATTTATTGTAAAAGAGGTTAATAATAATAAATCAATATATTTAAATTAAACAAAAAAAGTTAAAAAAAAAAAACAAGATGAAGTCTGATTCAAACCGATGTGCCTTCTCCTTGTAAGAACCAAATATTTCATTAATTAAAAATCTATTTGACTATAACTCTGGAAACAATGAAAATAAGTACCACTTATGATAAATCTTTGAAAAGTTTCAATGACAGTTAAGAATGAGTCAAACATCCAAATTTTTGGGATTTGGGCTTTTTTGGACACTTTTGGATCAGTCGATTGCATTCAAAAGGGAAGGTACACAATTAGATGTTACAATAGTGCTAAATCCAAAATTTTAACATCCTACGACTAATCGTTTTTGAGTTATGCGAGAAACATACGTACTTTGTACAGAGAAGTAAAAAACCCATAGGATTTGCTACGCTTTATTATTTTTAAATTTACGATTTCTAAAAAAATACCATTAAATTCCGTGTTTTAGACTATATATTCTATTGTACTCCATAATTTTTATTTAATCAGATAACTTCTTAACAATAAAAACCAAAAATGTGTGTAATATCTCATTACTCCTGACTAGTTTGCTTAGTTTATAGATATGCAAAAACACAAGAACAGTAAATATTCAAGACTAGGGATGTTTTAGTCATTTGTAATCATCCATAAGAAAATGTAATATTTTCATTGGTGGTCGGTTCATTTTAAAATTTTTATGATTTCTGTAGTTTTCAGTTTTTTTTTTTATTATCACTTTCAACTACTTTTCGTCTTCATACGTTCGATCAGATTAGAGTCCAATAAAAGGGTAGCATTCAACATTATAAACGAACAAGAAGCACGTGTGGATAATTTTTAAAATTAAAAATCTCGATGAATCGTTCGAAAGTTGGAATCGAGATCGGTTCATTATTCTACTATAAATTTTTAAATCTTTAAATTTATTCTGATAGCAACATCAAAGATAGTTAAATATATGGTACACAAAATAATTAATTCAAATTACTGCATTATAAATACCTTTGCCGATTCTTCTTCTAACTATGGATAAAGCGATATACTGATCCAGCTCCTTCAGAACATCTAACTCAGGGTCTTCCTAAATATCTTGTAACGCTTGGCCGCTGCTCGTAACATGTTTCCAAAATTCTGTAAGTATCGATTTTTATACACAAAACACTTCATAAAAAACGGATTCTTACTACCTACATAAACAGCACTTAAATCGCTTACAAGTACAATATTTGACTCTTAAAAGAAATTAATTTCTGCATCTTTAATTCGAAAGACCTTTTAATGATATTTTTAGATAATCTGCTTGATGTGTAAACTTCATATGATGTACTCAAAAAATTATATTAGTACTTTTATATTGTGTAATCTGTACGATTAAATACAGGAAAAAAAGGTTAGGTTGTGGTATCATTTTAAATTCTATTCTAGTAATTTTTTTTTTTAACTTTAAAAGTTCTGATGTACCTATAGTAGACGATAAATTTATTAGTAACATTTTTATTAATAAAAATTAAAATAAATAAAACCATTGGCCATGTAGTATTTATCAACTACAGAATATATTTGGATTTTTTTTTCTTAAAACATTTCCGTAGTAAAATTTTAAAGCGAAAAAATTAATCTTCCCATATCAAAAATTTCTGCGTTATCTTACAACTTGTACCGCCCACACTTTCAAAAACGTAGGCCAATATATTAGAACTTTTTCATTAAAAAAATAATCAATAAACATTTAAAACAGTAGTTAAAATAAAAATTGCAGATATAAGTAATTAAAAAAAAAAACAAATTAATTATTAACCCGCCGGGTTGGTCTAGTGGTAAACTCGTCGTCGTAAATCAGCAGATTTCTAAGTCGAAGTTCTTAGATTCAAATCCTAATAAAAGTAGTAGCATTTATTCGGATTTGAATACTAGATCGTGGATACCGGAGTTCTTTGGTGGTTGGATTTCATTTAATTAACCACACGCCTCGGGAATGGTCGGCCTGGGTTTGTTCAAGACTCACATTTACCGTCACCTGTTATATTACACTAATAAATCGCTAATGACTTTAATGTTGATGAGGCTGTAAATGAAAGAAAAAATAATAATTTATAAAACGATAAATAAAACATATTCAAATATTTATTAATTATAAATTTACCTAAAGTGAATAGTCATGAAAATACAAATGATTTTACAACAGGCTTTGTTAAAAATTAAAAAACTGTTTGCCAATTTTCAACTTGTATCTAACTATAGGAATGAAGGACGATAAAATATTATTTATATACATTTATTACGAGACATTAACATAAAGACCAGTGTTTTTTTTTGTTTTTTTTTTTTTTTAATTCGGTACTGACTTCTCGAAGTTGAATTAAATAACTTTTAACTCCTTTTTTTTTATTAATATTATTCTGAAAAATTGAGTATATCTTTTTCTATTTAAAATTCTAAAAATAAATTTTCAAAATATTTTGCAATATTAACTTCGTTTATTAGAGATATTACAAATTTTTAGGAAAATTAAAGTTATTCATTTTTTAGAAATATTACACGCTACTAAACATTTATAAAAATTAAATGGTGGCTGTTGTATAATAGTAAAAACTTGCAATAAATGGTGTCTGTTATCCAGATCGTAGATTTTTGATAATTTCCCTTTAAATTTATTTTTCTTTTTAAATATTTTTATTTACAATTGCATCAACAATTAAAATCATTAGCGACTTATCAGCGCAATGTAAGTGTTCCGGTAACCGTGTAGTCTTGCCCAAATTCAGGCCGACCATTCCTGAGGCGTGCGGTTGATCGAAACCAAACCACTAATGAACACCGGTATCCACGTTCTAGCATTTAAATCTGAATAAAAGCCACTACGTTTATTAGGGTTTGAATCTGAGAACTTTCAACTTCGAAATCATCTGATTTACGACGACGAATTTATCACTAGACCAACCCGGTGGGTTTCCTTTAAATTGATATATTATAGGACACTGAGAAATCAGCTGTAACTCTAGAAATTTATACTAACGTATCGGGATTCTCCGCTAGTGATCGGTACATACCGGTATCGGTGGTTATAGTTCACTATTTTATGAAGAAAAACAATCGCATAAATAAATAAAAATTATGTAAAAAGATTTTTTTAAATACCACTCTTAAATTAAACGCACTAAACGGTAAAAGATAATTTTAGGACGGTTTCTCAGAATGGATTTGACAATAAGCTTTGATAATGATATGTAAGATTATGTGAAAGTCATAGCTTCAAATTAAAAAAATTGATCTTTTTGCCAATTTTTTCATATGCGTGATGAATTGCTTAAAGAATGGGGTGTCGCAGCCCTCCACTCGAGGGAAGCACTGGAAGCGGATGGGTATCTTCCATGGGGATGGAAAAACTTTTCAGAGCGCTAGGACCGACCGTTTTCAAGATAATTGAGATTTTCATCCAAAAATTCGGATCCGGTTAAAAAGTAGTAAATTTTCCCTAAACTTCGATATATATCGATATGAAATAACTGTATACAAGTATACACCTGACCACCATAAAACGAATCAGGATTTTCCGATAGTGATCAGTACATTCCGGTGTTATTCTAAAGGTGACGCGCGCGCGCGCGCGCGCGCGCACACACACACACACATACAAATGCCATTTAGTAGGGTAGGATGTACACGCTTTAATTTTTTTCAGTATCTATAAGTAATTTAACGGTAAAGTCAGTTTATTTTATGAAGGAGGTGAGTAATTTGAAAAGCAGAGTTTTGAAGTCGAGAATGGAGAGTCCACGTCGTCACGTCATAACCTAATAAATCAATAAATCTCTCGGTCGCTACTCCTCCCCCTTTACTGCTCTGAATCAATGGAGCCACCCGCAACAGCAGATAACTTATTATTAAAATATGGAAATGTGGGGGTGGACCGAGGTGGCAAGTTGTCCAAACTTTGAGTGACGCCTCCAGTAGAGGTTCATAAATAAGAAACGTCTTGACGCGACACGCAGCTAAGCTGATACTGACACTGATGCCGGCAGACGGTTTAACGCGTATCATCTTTGGAGATGACAATTTCGGAACTGTATCCCGATCTTCAACATACATTAAACAAGATTACCTATTTCCTTTAATCTAGTTACCGACCGACCGACTGACTGAACTACTACTGTAAATTAACACCGGTGAATAACGAGCCGTCAGTTCATGATGACCCGTTCTGATATGAACTGTCCATCATTCGGTAAATGTACGTTCCCTTAACCGATGTTCATCAACTAAATTAACAAACGTAAACTGTTAGTTTATCGCTAATTACAGAACGTGAGCTGTAAATTTACAATATTAACTTTTAGATTTATTTTACGATAAGAATTTTATCGAAATAAGTTTAATATTTTTATTTCAGTAAAACGGTTAAAAGTGAACTAGCTGAAATATTACGAAATTATCGTACATTATGTTTGGTTTATATATATAAAACCTCTGATAACAAAGTAGAGATATTCTTTTTATAAGCTTTTTAGGTAATGTACAATTTTTAAACGTTTAAATTAATAAAGAAAGAATTCAATTTCCCATAAAATTATTATTTATAATTTTTTTTTTTTTTTTACAATTATATCGTGGTTTTATTTTAATATTTTATTTTAATTTGATTTTTCTAATGAAATTTTTTGACGGTTTATTATGAACGGATATCCTTTCTGCTTTTACAATACTAGAAGATTCCAAGGGGAACAAATCCTAACATTTATCGTTCTCGATATAACAAAACTTCTGTATAAATTAAATATGCAAATATAAGTACTAATATTAATACTTCAACGAAATTAAAAGGCTGCTGCGAGTCATACAAGTGACACCTACATTTAGTTTACTAGTGATAACTGCATGTCTGGAACGGGTGCGGCATCCAGTATCCATGATGTCGGTCAAGATCATCCGTGCAATTCTTCCCTGAGGCTGTGCTCTTATTAAAGCAGGTCCGGCACTAAGGTGGAGTAATCGATAAAAAGAGACTGTATGATAATATATAATTAAGAAAAAATCTGACTCTCGGTATCTCAAGTATTTTTATTATAATATGATTCGTATATATGATGCAAGTAAAACATAATTTGAGATGTTATAGAGTTAAAAATAAACTAATATTTTAAAAATATTGAATCTTTATCTAAAATAAATATAATTTTCGTCCGATTCCTTTGATAAAACTTGATAAAAACATGACAATTTACAAAAAAAAGGTAAAATTAAAGATTTTTTTAACCTTTAAAAAAGGAAAATATTTTTTAAGACCCGATGACATAGCACCGTTCAGAGAATCCAATCTAGTTGTTGACATTCATATGGTTTTGTCTTCTTTTTTATGTTAATCTTTTTATTTATTTTTTCTCTTATACTAGTTATACTGTTATACTAGCTTCCGAAACAATGAAACTATAATTAAATCGTACAAAGCAATGACATGAAAGAGATTTATTTATTCATCGTATGGCACCAAGACACAACACCAATTACATTCAAAAATTTCAAACAAATATCCGACAAATTAATAAATATAAGCTATTGATTCTGGAGTCGCCATCAGGAAATCTTCAGGAGTCCCTTTATAAGCTGTCCTAGGTCAAATTTCTGTGATGTGTTTAACAGTTTGATTTTCACCACACTCGCAAAGGGGAGTCGGTGTTTTACCCCATTTATACAGGAAATAGGCGTACCTACCGTGCTGAGTTCGTATTCTGTTTATCGTTGACCATGTCTTACGTGGCAAGTCAAAACCCGGCGGCCTTCGAGTAATACATGGATTTTGGTTATTCTGCTTTGTGGTCCATTCTTGACGCCAAGCGTCAGTTGGGTTGAATCCTTCCTCTGTGGCAGCAATTGCTGTTTTGATAGGTGGGTTTCTAGATCGAAGGCGACCATGACTGGCATCCTCAATGTCCTCATGTATCGGTAGGTTTCGATTGTCCATAATCTTCTTGTACTCTCATATAACAGCGTTCATACGGCGCAGATTTGGGGATGGTATGTGGTTCAATACTGGGAGTCATTTCACAGGAGTAGACCTGTTAACCCCGGCAATCAATCTCATAGTGTTATTAAGTTGAGCACACATAAGGGCTGTTAAGCCACACCGGCGCACAATATTCTGCAGCCGAGAAGACGAGTTTCAGAGCCGATGTGCGCAAAGTGGAAGCCGATGCTACCCACGTTGTTCCACAGAGTTTATGTGTAATGTTAATTCTCGCTTTCAATTTGTCCGCAGCTTTCTAGTGTCACGCCTAGGTATTTTGGTGTCTTATTATGAAAGAGCCATGTATTCTTGAAATTTAAAAGAATTTTAAGAAATTTAAGAATTTTAAGCTCCCTGTTAGCGAACGTTACGTGAAAGAGAGATATTCAGCGATCCCACCCAAGACAATACAATAAAAGTCTGAATAAAGTGTAATACAATTTAAAATTGAACGAAAAAATATAAAAAACCATGCACACAAACTCCGTATCAAAGTACACATAAACCAATAACTAACGAAGCAGAGAAAAAAGGATAAATCGTCAACACAACAGTTAAATTGTTGATAAAATAAAGTACAATATTTACCGCACAACAGTCTCAAGATCCCACACATGCAGCATTTTCAGTCCTCTCACATCCTCACTGTTAACCAATAAATTAACAGCCGGATGGTTTTCGGGCGTGTTAAGCTTAGAAATATACTTTAAACTTAACCGGTGAATTTCTTCACGAATAGATGACATCTCTAGGTAATTGTGGATCTCCTTGTTCTTTCCAAACCACGGCGCCTCCGATATGTTCCTCAGCAGTTTGTTCTACAACCTTTGGATGATATCGATATTGCTTTCCGTACCCCAAGGTTGTATCCCGTAGGCTAACACTGGCTTTAAAAACACCTTATACAACATCTGTGTGTTACTTAACAACAACACGGATCTCCTTCCTAGTAACCAATTCAAACACCTAAAGTTATTATTAAATTTCGTTCTCTTTTCTTTCGCTTGATTCTTCCATATTAGGCGGCGGTCCAAATGAAGTCCTAGGTAACGAAGGTTGTCCGAATGAGGGATATGAATTCAATTTAGGCAGACTGCCCTTCTCATCTCAAAGGGTCACAGGACTCGGACTTTTAATGAAAAGTACTTTTACTGATTAACATGTACCGTTCGCTAAAAAGTTCTAACGCTGTTTCTCCGACGCTACTGTTGGGTTAACGTCGAACGCCATAATCGTCGTGTCATAAACAAAGAGTGATATTTTCCATGCTTGGACGATCAGCAGTATAAACTGAATACAAAATCGAGCCCAAGAATGTAAAATAAATTTGTTTCATTTTACTGCTCTATACAATTCTTACTCTACATAAATATTTATTAAAAAGAATATATATATATATATATATATTCCAATATTTTACTGATTCAATATATGTAATGCTGTATTTCAGGAAAAATGAATACTATATTAATTCGTACAAATCTTATTTTTTCAAACTTATAAACATATACAAAACAGATGAAGATTAAGAGGTATCACTTAAATCTGCTTTCTTTGAAAAATTATATTTATTTATAACATTGATAAACAGAGCAACGATTTCATTTATTGGACTGAATATCACAAGCATTTCGAGTGATTAATAATAGTAATAAACTACTTTATTTTTGGCTAAGTAATAAGTCAACAAAAAACACTTACTTCATTGCTCACCTTCTATGTTATTTCTAATACGAATAATTCGACAGTATTGAACCTTTTGAATTACTCGTAGTTCTGAAATTATGATGAATTAGTTTTCAGTAAAACGTAAAATAAATTATAATGGTGTAATAATTTAATTCCTACTGAAGTGCTACACAAAATGAAAATTTTTAATTATAAATAATGTAGATATTAATGAATTTACATTGTTCATGTAAATACGCCTCTTCAAACGAGTTTCTTGGATTCATTCCAATGGACTGGTAATTATTACAAAACACCGCCGGTTCAAGAACTATATTCAATTTCGATTTAATTTTATTAAAAATAAGAAAAAAACAAATTGAACATAGTTTGTATAACTTAAAATTAATATAAAACAAAAAGAATATACTTAGAGACATAAACAAAACAAAAAAAAAAAAAATTAGAAAAGCCCACGTTATTCGACTTTTTTTTATTTATTATATTTTACTTTTTTTCTTTTTTTTACCAGTTTACAGCTGACAATCAAATAAGTTAATTTGTAATCCAATAGACTACCGTTAATTAATTCTACAGAAATGATTAATAAATTGAATTATTGATCTCTCGGTTATTTTATAGCGGGAGGGTAAAAAGAGGAGGCGAGAGTATATATGGGTGTTATCGAGCGGTCAGATTACATTTTGTTAGATCATTTTTCGTTGTCAAAACGGGATGATGTTCACGGAGTGGCGGTTTACGATGTTATTTTGATTGTCAGTTTGGCGGTTTCGTGTCGGTCGGACCGATATGATGGGCCAAAATTGACTGCGGTCTGATTTGTTGTATACGAGTATATAGTCGGCTTGTTCAATTTAATTTAGCCGTGACCAAAACTTAGTTGTATATTCATTTATCAAAATCCCTTCTCGAGACACAATAAGCTATGCACGAGTTTATAATATAATGTTGTTGTATGCAGAACTATATACTATTACTACAGGAGGTCGATGTCGGCGTCGTTTTCTCGTCCCACCTCCACCGATCCCCCTCTAACCGTCTCTTTCTACATTCTCTTTGTCTTACTCTCTTAGTGTTTCACATCGAGTGTCTAAAACACTCAGAAACACTCTTGAAGTAGGATCTACGCGCGCGTTACAAGCACCAAAACTTGTGAGTAATGAACACGCTTACAAGTTCACCATACACTCATATATTCTCTCTCTGTCACTCTTTGTATCTTTCTCCCTCCTCTCTTTTACTCTCTATACTTTAAAATTCACTTCTCTTCTCTGTATTCAAACCTCTCTTCCATCCGCTTCACCTATACGGCACTGTTTCTTCTTTGTTTAAACAACCTTTCTCTTACAACCTTTTCATAACAAATATTGTTCGATTCAGCTTAAAAACGTTTACTGGAAGCAATTTAAGTTTATTATTTTTTTAAAACCCGATTAACGATTATTTCCTATTAGTTAATACGATGAAAAGAAAAAAACGGATATTATATTTTTATATTTACTGCGACCGCTACTTTAAAACGTGGCTCAAACAGTTTTGATTTAATTTTAACTTGCGTTTAAAACTGCTTAAAGTTTTAATTTTGTTAAAATACTTTTAGCAGCTGTTGGGAAATAATAAAAAATAAATAAATAACACCATTTTTCACCTTAAATGGCTTCATATTTGTTTCTTTTCGTTCAGACTTTTCGTTCAGACCACTACGGATCATGTTGGCATAATTTTGACTTCTTTTTCTTTTCCCAAAAGGTTTTCATTCTTTTGCTGTGTTATTGCCTGTCTGCCATCCTTCTATTCAAATTTATACCCTATCTTCGGAAACTAAGATTTTCGAATCGCTTTTCTAAATTTATCTGTCTTTACACAGACCCTTAGAAATGTTTAATATTTTTTAGATATATTTCTATTTCTTATTGGTTTGTTTACATAGAAATAAAACATTTGTTTTGTCAATCTTTGGTTGTTCGTCCTGCTTAATTTCCTTGCTTATTCCTTGCTTCGTCCTGCTTATTTTTTTGTATTATTTGTAGATTTCTTTTACACTTTTCAATTTCTAAATTCCATCTTCATATTTTGGTAGGTAAATGTTTCTTAAAATTCTTTTTTCTACTTTTCTTATTTCTTGTTCTGAAAAGAATGTAGACATTCAGCTCCATACAGTGCTTTTGGTAGGATTACAGTTTTATAGCGCCACAATTTGGAGTTACATAACAATAATTTTTTTTGTAAATATTCTTCTTGAGATGACAGGCCGTTTCCATTATTCGTACCAGTTTTTCGTCATCCCATTTTTTTTTTAATTTTTCGCCGTTATGATTTATCCCAAATATTTAAATTTTTGAATTCTACCTATTTCTTTGTTGTCGGAAATTTTAAGGTTTTGAGTTCTGTTCTCTTTATGATTGGAAAACCAGTTAATTTTTTTATAAGAAATTTGAACATCAATTTTGCCTGCACATTCGCTTAGTTTTTGAATTTTGATTTTAGCCTCTTTTATATCTCTTGCAAAAATTGCAAAATCGTCTGCGAGGGCCAGAATGTTTGTATTTATGAATTTAGTTTCGGTGCCCATTTTTATGTTTTCGTGTACATTTAGCTTTTTAAGTTTTTCTCCCATTCTCTTATAACATTTTCAAAGGCACAATTAAAAAAGATCGGAGACGGTCGATCTCCTTGCCTTACTCCAGTTTTAATTTCGAACGGTTCTGAAAGTTCCCCTAAGATTTTACTTTTGATTTTGTGTTTGTTAATGTTTATTGTTTTTGGATCTATTTTAAATCTTCAAGGATTTTAAGTAGAAATTCCCTGTGGATGAAGTCATAGGCTTTTTTAAAATCTATAAAAATTGTAACTAATTTAGGATTTTTATTTTTTGGTATTACAAAATTTGTTTTTTGTTAAAGATTTGCTCGGCAAATATGGCTTCAATATTGGACGTTATTTTTTTCAAATTGTAGTGATTGAGCGAATTTATATTAATACATAGAATGTTTAATATTTTACGGCTATATGGTGTATCTTGCGACCAAAGCAAACATGTATATACACATTATTAAACAGAAAACGGGGTTTAAATCGACGTCTGGTGTACAAGTCTACTCTTTGGAACTAAAGAAACACCAATACGAAGACTATTAAATCAAATAAATTTTAAATCTGATCAGCACTTCCAATTATAAATAGAAAATACATTCTCTTTATTCAGCTTCGTCGTTTTATAAACGGTTTAAAGACGGAATAGATTCGTATACGATTTCGCTTTTAGCATCTAAGACATAATTTTATTCCTATTCACACTGTTATAAATATCCAAAAGAATTCTGGAATCTATGATTATCCTTTTTTGAACATTTATAATAGTTAAAAGGATGCCACGACATTTTTTCAGATTTTTGTTTAGTTACTCTGAAAACTGAATTCAAGTTTCCATAACAATCGGATCACAAAGTACGCAAGAAATATGAAATCTTCCCTGAATATGTTTTCTATTTAAGAATGGTTTAAGAGGAAAATAAAAGTGGTATTTTCAAACAATGTTTCAGTTATGGTTCATAAGATTAAAAATATTAAATAATACAAATTTAGTTCCATTTAATTATATTACGGGGTAATTATACGAGAAATTCATAAATTTAATATCTGTATTACTAAAGATCTTAATGGAATAAATATTCCTGATTTTTATGCATTTATCTAAACTGAAAGCAAACATAGTGGTTTAAAAAAAAAATAGTTCTACACCCCTTTTTGGCGTTTGGAAAGAATAAAGAAAAAGACCCTTCTTTAGCAATAAATTATTACGTATGAAAAACATCCATTTATGAATTCAGATAGATCACACCATTCAATCATTTTTTTAAGTAAACTCTTTAAAGGCTATTATTAAAAATGTTCTATTTTTAAAAATATTTGTAAAAGTTTACTGAATAAAATTTCAGCTTTCTATTTATCTTGAAAACTTGAAAAGTCTTGTTGAGAGATTTGTTGGTGCTATTTATATATATTTTTATTAAACGTACTTTTAATCTTTTTTTTTTGTAATCATATTTTTTATTTATTTATTTTTTTGTAAATCTTTTTGATAAATATTTTAAGATATGTTTAATCCTGGTGTCTTTTTCGTCTGCAAATATTCGATATAATTATATTTCAGTTTACTTGTGAACGGACCTTCTATTTCTAATAACCTCTTCAATTATTCATCCACAGAAAAAAAAGAATTTAAATCTACGACTATCTATTTAAACTAATATATTTTTATTTGATTTAAACAGATTTAGTTGCCTAATTTTTACGAATTAAAATATTAATTACTTTCAATTCTTATCTATATTAATTTATTTCTTAGGTAAATTTTTAAAAGGTGAAAAGAATTTATTAACTAAAAGAAAACACATATGAAGACATACCGAATTTTTTTGCATATTTTCTGCTAAATACATAAATGTATATTTCTTCATTGAATGTTGCAAATCTGTAACAAAAGATTATTACGACAAAATGATTACAATATGTTATAACACTATATATATATATATATATATATATATATATATATATATATGTGTGTGTGTGTGTGTGTGTGTGTGTGTGTGTGTGTGTGTGTGTGTGTGTGTGTGTGTGTGTGTGTGTGTGTGTGTGTGTGTGTGTGTGTGTGTGTGTGTGTGTGTGTGTGTGTGTGTGTGCGTGTGTGTGTGTGACATGTTATAAGTCGAGGTGTAACGAATGACTATGGAAGTGAAGTAATGTTGAAGGTTGTTGGAAAGGAAGCGTCTGGTTGAAGCAATATGTTTGTTGGTAGCACATCCCGTAAAGTTGGCGGGGAGGGGGGAACTTATTGGATAAGTTTAAGAGGATAGGGAAAGGGGAAGAGTAGGGGGAAATTCACCCCTCCTACCTAACCATCGAATAAGACTGTCAAAATATGATTTCATCTGTCATCCGAGATACTCATATGACAAAGTATCATAACAGCACCAACTGTCGCAACCAACAGAGCGAGCGAGAGAGTAGACGGCTTTTCTTGGGTAGTTCGACTGGAGGGGGGGTAAAGGACCCCCAGGTGATGTATAATATCGAGTCATGGCTACACGCTATCAAGGCGATATCTATTCGATTTTCATTTCTTTATATTCTTCGTTTTTTTCTTTATTTATCTCAAAAACTCAAATCGTGATGAAATCTGATAGTAAATTTCAGTGACTTCTACCATCCGTCTGTTGTTTTTCAATATACCCGGCTTTTTCTTTTCTCTAAAAGTAGTAATGTTAAAAATGGTTCCAAACCCCTGTACCACCTCCGCCCTTTAACTTAACTCTTACCCTTCAGTTTTGGCACCGTTTGACAAATGGAGTCCTGAGATTTTTTTCTCATTCTTGTAGTATTCTTTTCCCTTTTACTTTATACTTTTCCCTTTTTTTCTTTTCTATTACCTCATCCTACTCCATCTATTCATTCTTTATTCTTCATTTCTTTTTTCCTGCAGTCACCGCGCGTTGATATGCAGAGCAAGTCATGATAAATGGTATTGTTCTATCATAAGAAGCCCTTCATTTCACTGTCTTGCTAGCTTAAACAAGTTTTTTTTTTGTTCTTCAAAATTGAAATGAGAGCTTTTCAATGAAATTATTACGAAATGCTTTCCAAAAAAAAAATTAATTACAAAATATTAATAATGATTTAATGAATATATTTTCTTTTTGTTGATAAAATTAAAACTTTGAGTCGACTAAGAAATTCACTGTATATTACTCGAATAACAGTATAATTAATAATCATGAAAACCTAATTTATTTTAAGTGTAAAGAGAAGATTTTAAATTTATTTATCAACATATTTTAATGAATAATAAAAATAGATATATGAAAGAAACGAAGCGAAGAATTAAGCACTGCATTATGATTGTAGTAAAGTGTTTTCCTTTTTTATGAGGAAATTAAAAAAAACTCAAGACTAGAAGTTAAACTGTTATATTCGGTCTTATCTCTCGACCACCATCTGTACTGTTATGTTCTAAATTAAAAAAAATATATATATATAATCCTTTATCTGACAAACTTAAACAGATACTTGATAATAAGTTACAAAAAATTCAAAATTAAAACTACCAGATATTAACATTTTATTTTATTTAAAAGCTGCCCTCAGCAAAAATAAAACAACTTGTTTAAAATAAAAATGTTTGAATGTTGAAAGAATATGAAAAAATATATTACTGGATAAAAAATAATACATCATTAAAAACCAAGTATTTAATTTGCAAGTTTAGCATTTTTTGTTTTCTTACACCTCAACAAAGACCTTTTTTTTATATCTGATGTCCATATAAGCTAAAGTAAGCAGTTATCTGCATTTTTTATTCGTTAGTTGTAATATAAAGTTTATATTATATAACATAACCCAGGCGAGTATATTTCGTTAATTCCGACGCAATAAAAATAACAGCTTAGGCTACATGGCAGAAAGATTTGAAAGACATTAACAATTTAATCCTATATCTAAATGTCGGTCTGTTGACTTTTTATTCTTCAAAATGAAAGGTTAGTTGGGGAAGTAAACCGTTAAAAAACTATACAAAATAATTTTTCCTATTTTTCTTAAATCAATGATATAAAATGTTGAAAACTAAAGAGATCACTTTACGCCTAATTTTCATTATATAAACTTCGATATCAATACCCAAGTTAAGACATAATTAGACATCGGAAATAATTATAAGGTGAAACGTGAAAATATGGAAACAATACGTAGAATTTATTATTCGTTTTTATTATTTTCATAGCTCTGTCATTTTCATCGAGGACTGTTGCTTTCCGAGCGGCTGAAAAAAAAGGATTTTCTTAGAAAATCCCTTGATTAATTGCAATTAAAAAAGGGTTTGAAATAAAACGGTTCATGATAGTATAAAAAAAGGTAATAAGAAAAGATTTCTTGCTAAATAGATTGTAAAATATTCAAGAAATTAAACAACTAATTTTAGCTATATAATTTATTTGCTTTGAAAAACGCTACAAAGTTCAGGATAATTGCAAAATACCTTTAACATATGTAAATTGAAATATTTGTAGTGAAACTGCACCTGACAGTAAATCTGGGTAATGTAGACAAAATATCTAAATGCTTTTTTCGAATTGTTAAAAGTTAAAATCTTAAATTTTAATATTATTAAAACCAGGATCTTTAAGTTATTCTACATTCCAAAATAAACGATTTAATACGAGATATGTCACAATCAAAAATAGCACACCAGTCGGCACAATAACCCTGTCAGGTATATATCAGAAACGCAGAATGAAATCCTGATTAGTTTTCACATAGCCAAATATACTGTACTATACAGTTCTAAACTTTATAGATTAGACGATTTATGATCCTGAGAGTGACAGTAGCCGATCTCCCGATTTCGGAAGAGGCTGCAGAGCCTCGTGATGGAAGTATGGCAGCTGGAATGGGACACCACGACTAGGGAAAGATCCTTGTATAAATTTATACAGAATTTGGAGGGATGATATGGCTCGAGCTCTTTTTAAGGGCAACGGGTACCCGGGTGTTCACCAACCACGCTAACTTGAACCAATATCTGATTCGGTTCCGCATGGCAGCTGATGAGCTGTGCGTCTGCGGGGAGGCCCAGTCAAATGAACACCTGATGTTTGACTGTCCTGCTCTTGGGATGGCTAGGGTCACCCTGGAACTTAGAGGACAAGGGGAAAATTGGCCACTCACAAGCGGCAAGTCAATGTGGCGAGAGCCGCATTGTCGGACCGTGTGCGAGTTCCTAGATGCGGTTGCTTTGTTCAACCGGCATCTGTAGTTTTTGTAAGGGAAAGACTCTTACCGCATTGCCGTGGGAAGCTAACCTTGAGTATGGCTGACCACCAGTCAATTATTATGGCTCCAAGCGCTATAAAATGGTGGAAAGGTACTTGATAGCAGCATTCAGCGACTAAGGCGTGGCAGCGAACCCCTGCCTAGACAAAATAAATTTTGTTATGGATGTCATATATATTTTTAGTAATTGACGGGATGCGTCTACCCATTTTAGTAAATATATGACAAGTGAGCGGTTGGAACACGCAAGCCGATGGTGTATGACACTACCTTAGTCCGCTCACGCTGGTAGGTAAGTTCTAGGAGCTATGTTAGGATACTGGTCGCTAGACTGTTCGAGGCTCAGTAGCCATTTGTGGCACAGACATTCGGTCTTATGCTTCAGAGTGACCGAATGGGGTGGGGTAGTAGCGGGAGAAATGCCAAGCAAACCAAGAGAGTGAAATCTTCACTTTTTTAAATCTACGATAATTTTTTTTTAATAACTACAATTATTCGTAAAGAAAACCATTCTGATTTTTGGCTCAATTAGATAATGTTTTTTAGTCATAAAATTGTCTCACAAATTAAATGACTAAGTTTTATACTAACATAAAAACCCAACATATTTTATTAATTTCCATTAAAATTTTCACAATACAGTACCTTACCGTTATTTATGTATTTATTTATTTACCGTTCTGTTCCAGAGAATGGTCTACCAAGAAGGCTTAGAACAGCATATACAAATACGCAACTACTTGAACTGGAAAAAGAATTTCATTTTAACAAATATTTATGTAGGCCTAGAAGGATAGAAATTGCTGCTTCTCTGGACCTAACTGAAAGACAGGTACGATACAAGTAATCATATAATTTTTTTTGTTTTAATTTTTAAGTTTTTTACGTGTAAAAAAAAAAAATATATATATATATATATATTTTATTTACATTTCGTGAGATTTTAATTAGAATATTAAGATAATTAGATATAAATAAACAAAAAATTCACTCAAAAAAGAAAACATAAAGTAATTTTTTGTTTTAGTGTTAATTTGTTTTTTTCTTTATTGATTAATATAATTAATAATTAATTATACAATATTAATTAATTAATTTATATTATGAATAAACTTTAATTGATGGAACTTAATTTATATGTTCTGCAGTATAATAAATTCTGTTGCCTACACGAATTGAAAAAAATAAGTGAACCGATTGATGTGCATTTAAACGAAAAGTTGGGATAAAAGTGAAAGTTGTAAAGGACTTCGTTTAAGTAAATCAAGGATCATATTTTATCATAGACTTGACGCAGCTTTCAATTTTTAATACTTTTATTGAAAAATTAATAAGTAGTATATACGTAATTGATAAGCTATGACATAAAAAGGTATGCAAATTTCCAAATAAATAAGAACTTGAGACAATTGTGGGTGAAAAAATACCTATAACATATCTTCTTGAATTTTAGATGTACGTAATATGTAATCGTTACATACAGTACGTAAAGCAAAGCTCTTTAAATTTTGATTTAAATGTTAAAATTCTAATGTAAGTTAGAATTATTTACAATTAAATAACAGATTTTAGTTATTCTGTCTTTTGTAACTGATTTTTAAAGTTAAATTTCAATATATTTCTGGAAATATTTTCCTTGAATATCTTTATCCGTCTGGATCGTTTATGGACCCAGACGTCACTTTGCTTTTCTTTTTTGGCTTTCATGTTTTACTAATACTGTTTTCAGTCTAACTTTGAGCTCGTTTTTTTCTTCTGTATTAGGTTTGCCTATTTTTTCTTTCATACATTTTGTATTAGTTCTTCTAATAATGTCTTTATTACACATTTTTTCTATCTTTAAATTTACTCCTAAGTTTTAGGAACTAATTAAAAATTTTCTTGGTTAGTCTGCGTTCATTTATTGTTTTTAAATGTTCAAAGAAGCATAATCTACTTTTTGTATAAAGTTTGTAATTTTTATCAAATTTTTTATATATCTGTCTTCATTTGAACTTAGTATATTTTTTATTACCTTTACCCCTAGGGCCTAATATTTTTTCTGGTATTATCCTACTTTTTTTTAAGGATATTTTCTATTTTTCATTTATTTACGACGATCTTTGAACATTATTAAACATAATAAACAAGATATATATAAATAATAAATAATAATAAACAGAAACACAAATCACGTTGCCTGCTGGTTACTGTTTCAACCACATTACTTAGTTTCAATAATTGTTATAACTGATTTCTCAGTTCTGCAGGAATACTTTTTAATGATAAATTATTTCTAAATGAGTTTTTGATGTCCCAGATTTTATATATAAAGACATATATATTTATTTACTTTTTTATTATTTGCTGTAGAATTGCTCTTATTCTATATAATGCAAATTATAAATAACTACACAAGACTTATGAAATTAAATCTAAACCAAAGCGATGAGATGCTAAGAAATTAATATTCGTAATCTTAATTTTAATCTACTTAATCAAAAGTAAACATCAATAGCGTAATTTAAATCTGTTTTTAGATGTCTATTAAATGACAAAGTAAGACTATTTTTTACGAAAACAAAAAACCTTAACACGCTACCTACGTTTAGGTAATTAAAATACGAATTTTCCAGCTAAAAAATGTAATATAAATTCTAAATGTAATCTTTTCTGGAATAAAAATTAGACCTTTTTTTTCTTTTGGAGAGCGAAAAACGCTTTCGCATTATCATTGCTCGGAAAAAAAAATTAAAAACAGAAAAAACTAAAACTTACAACTGATAACAGAGATAAAATATCGCTAAAACTTACTTAGAACTTATATCACAGTCGGAATCTTAACAATAAGTCGCAAAAATAAAAATTTAAATAAACATAAATAGAATTTAACAAAGTCAGAAGTGTAAAGGGCCTCTTCTAGGATAACAAAAAAAATTAAAGAACTAACATAAAAACTATAACAATTTAGCAAAAAATTATACTAAAAAAATGTTCCAACACCAAAACAAAATATAAAGATGAATAAACAAAAATGATGGTTTCACGTAACAAAAACAATATTACATTTTATGCAGAATATTAATACTTCGTAGAAATAACAACACCCGGTCTAAAACTTCCTTATCATTGTCCAGGATTCGGCAAATATTTCTGAGCAAATTAAATTTTACGACGTGTGACCGCATAACACATGTAGAAATTAGAACTAAGAGAGATCTAAATTAAGTTGATAAATTGTTACGACGGGAATGTGATTTGATGGTAAAAGACAGCAAACTAGATCGTTAGTAATTTTCAATATACGAGCATTCAATAAAATTATAATTTTATAAATAAATTATTTTACAATAAATAACATTTAACGAGGATTATATAATTCTTCGGTCATTTTTTTTAATTATAAAGAAAAAGATAATCTATTTTTTGTAATACACACAATCCATAACAAAGTCAAAAAAGGAAACAATTCTTATGACAAAATTAATGTTATTTAGGCTACATTTTAATACTGTCATTATTATTATTGTTATTATTATATTCACAAGGTTTAATTTTAATTCACAATTGTATCATCTTTGCTTTTTTCCATTCCCCTTCTTGGTTACCCTATTTGCGACAAATCACCCATTCTTCTTAATTAGCTTTTTTCTCTTACAATGCGCTAGTAAAACAATAATAACGACATTTATCATTGTAAACAATTGACAATTTATTTTAACTGATCAAACCTATGTAATTAAGCTTAGAAATACACAAGCTGTCACTTTGTATCATAAGCCATTGTTTATAATTTATTGTTTCAGTCTTTAATACAAACTTTTTACTGAACATAAAACAAAACTAATAAAGTAAAATATATATATATTTATATGAATGTTTTATATATAAACTCAAATATATGAACTCATGATAAAAAGTAAACAAGAAAAGTATGAATTCTCAATTATAGCAAAAATAAAATAACAATGATATTAAATTAACCAAAATGATTGAATAAATTCACATAAAAAGAGAAAACTTTCATTAATTTACCAAGTGAAGAATATATTCAAATTTGTGTACGTGAAAGAATTGCACATTGCAATTTTTTTTCAACACCAACCTGGGAATTTGTTCATGAATAAATCGCTTAACTGGACAGTGCTTACCACATTCTTTTTGGAGCTGTACAGAAATAAATTGCTTGGTATATATTTATATTGGGTGAAGTAACGTTCATCAATTTAAATATATACAGAGTGTATCACGAAGTTCTCCCGGAAATTTCATTACCTATTCTACTCGTGAAAATGGAAAAATTTCATATAAACATACGTCCTAAATGCTTCGTTTGCGAGTTACTGCTAGTGAAAGATTTCGCTCGGATTTATCCGGTGAAATGAGGTCGTACTGAAATTTTTGGGACGTTAATTAAGGGGCAAAATTAATGATTTCTAATGGTTTTTGATGTGAAAAATCGAATACGATGGGTCTGAGAACCGTATCTGCTGTAGGTTTTGAGAAATCTGGGTAAAAACCAATAAATTGGGGTAAAAAACCCTGCTTTTATGTCTGACGTACAATAATATTGTTAAACGGATAAGAAACACACAAACCTTTTAAACCAAACCTGCAAAGAATTTAATTTTGTACAAAATGATGCTACATAAGTTGAATAAAACAGAGCAAGATTAGAAAAATTCGAATTTGATTTAGACAGTACACTAGACCAAAGTTCATTATACGTACAAGTTTATAATAAATGTTCAAAAATGAGCCAGCCATTTTCAACACATTTCTTGGCATTCTTCTGTACTGCTTTTGTTGTTCATTTTAGTTCTTTAAAGCTGTCCTTAAGTTGCTCAGCCTCATCTAAATGTGGACAATTAATTCCTCACGAGAATGTATTTTTGTTTTGTACAAAATATTATTCATCCAACCCAAAATCAAAAATCTAAAGGTATTAGATCGGGCGATCATGATGGCCAGGAATTTGGACCTCCACGACCGATCCATTTTTCAAGGAATGATAATTTCAGTGATTTGAAACGGTACAAGAGAGTGGGGAGGCGCGTCATGGTGCTGGAAATATACTTTAGGACTTAGCGCTACAGGAACATCTTCAAACAGCTATGGCAATTCTTCTTGCAAGCAGACCTCATAATTTAAGCGGCTAGGTACTATGAACTGTCCAAACAGTTGATTTTGCCGTACCATACATTGACAGTAAATCGGTGTTAAAAATTGCCTTCCACCGTTTCATGAGGATTTACGTCTGCCCGTGCATGCTTATCGCGTAAGCTATTGACGACATCTCGAGTGAAATTTGCCTCGTCTGTAAACAAAACATACTTGTAGTGTTGTCGATTAGGATTCCACCAGTTACAGAACTCCACGCGAAGGGGACCGTCTCCTGGGTGTAGATATTGAACTGGCTATTTATGATAAGGAAAAAACTTGTTTTGTTAAACAAACAATCGAATTCGAAACTCCGATCCGCCTTGAAAGACGTCGTGTAATAACGCCTGGACTGCCTTGAACCGCATCGATATTAATTTTATCAATAAAAAATTTCAATACGACCTCATTTCACCGGGACAGCTGAAATCCGAGCAAAATTTTTCACTAGCTGTAAGTCGCAAGAAACATTTTAGAAAATATGTTTATATGAACTTTTTCAATTATTTATACGAGTAGAAAAGGTTGTAAAAGACTCGGAAGAACTTTGTGATAAATTCTGTATATTCGGGTAAATATTGAATTTTTATACTTCAGAATCTTTTCTTACTAAATTTATAGGACGGTGTCATATTATTTTACGGTTATCCTATCTAATTACCGTCGTAGGAGTATAACTATAATAAATTTGAACTTTCTATTTATTCAGGTAATATGAGGATTAGTTATGAGTTGGTCAGTATAAAACTCTTCTATTTAATCTACATAACAAACATGTTTTATTAGATATGACAAGATTACATTATTGCTGAATTAAATGTTTCGGCATTTTCGGTATAAAAATTGGAATATTATATCCAGTTTTTTACGTTTATATATATGTCTGAAGGAAATCAATAAATATTTATTCATAAAGATTTCCAGTTAATATCTGTTCTGGAATTTTTTACTTTCTACTCAAGATTTAAAAATAATTACGGTAGCGTGTGTTTCGTGTTGAACAGTTTTAGATTTTTTAAAAAGAAGTTCACTTTTTCTTCTATTTTCAAATATTTTTGAAGTAAATTTTACAGCCAACTTGTTTCTAACTTCTATCATCGCAAAATAGATGGAAACTACAAAATCTACCAGTAATTTTATCTTTTAAAGAACATGTGATTTAAAAAAGATGTGCTTTTATTTAACGTAGACTATATCCTCTTCTCTGAATTTCAAGTATCCGTTGCAAAACACTTAGTAAAGGTGTATGGAGATAAAGGAATCAAACTTTAATATCGTTAATCTTTCTTAGCAATGATTTTAAGGATAATTCATAAACTTGAATAAAGAAATATTCTAAATATTTTGAAGTAAATAATCCTGACAAATTTCAGTGTTTTATCTTAACTAAAAAACATTATATGCTGGATTTGAATTCTTTTATCTCCCTTTTAGGTGTGACTGGGGAAACCCCCATTCTTAGCGGTACCTAAGGGAAATATCGGCGCCAGGTTTCCACGTTTCCAACTCTTTCAGTTTAGTTACCCTTTTTCAAACCTTTTTCAATTCAACTGAAAAAGGTTATAACTAAAGACAAATTTACTAACCTTTCCTAAAAAGACTCTTTATAAACACTATAACAAATATTAACATTCTAACTGCTCCAGAAATGGAACAAATTAGTGAAGATTTTTCCAGTTATATAAGCAGATGAAAACAGTATTTTAATGATTTCTTTGAGATAAAGCTGAGGAAATACATCTATAAATTACCTATCTACAGATAAAAGAAAAATACCTTGTATTATATGGAAAGTAAACATACTGAATTAACAGATTAGAACTACAAACATAACACAACTTGTTAATTCGAAAGAATAGAACTGGATTATAGATAATCTGAATAATCAAGGATGTTTTTTTAAACGAAAGTTGAAATGAAGCCGATTCATAAAAATAAAATATTGATTAAAGAAACTAAAGACACTCTGGTGTCTATATTTCAAGAATCAGAACGAAAAGTGTAGAAGGATATATAAGATTTACATAAAACTTTTGTTGCACTTATTAGAAAAAGGATAGAAAATATGCAATTCTTTTGCAAACTGTAATAATATTGATTAGTATATTCTACGCGTAGTTTAAATTTATTTAAAATATTTGTTTAACTTGAAAATGACATCTATTTTCTTTTACTGATGCTTCACGTATTGCTCTTTGTATAATATTTCGGTCGTTTTATACCTCAAAATATACTTCTAACTTAAGAAAAAAAAGTAAAGTCATGATTATCCAGAAGCCAAAATTAAAAGGACATGATTTAAATGGATAGAAGCTGAATTAATTGGTTTTTACTGGACATACAATAAAACAAAATTACAAATAAATGAACAGATAAAAAAAATTTTTTATAATGTTTATTGCCACATTTTATAACATATCTGAAAAAAATAAAATAAAATATGAACACATAATAACCAGTTTAATACTGGAAGTATTTATTAAACTGGAACAAATTTATTACAGAAAAAATAACCACGACTCTGAACATATGTAAAAGAAAAGGTTTTATATATGAACTATTTTAAATAGGTAATGAAAACAAAAATCAGTGAAAGAAATCAGAAATTATAACAAAACGTTTCAGGATACGATAACTAGACAAAGCGAATAAAAGAGAAACTGAGAGTTACGTTCTCTGGAAAATTTAGATAATAAATTACCTTTCTTAAATATGGTATTTGAAAAAATTAAATAAAAACACGGCAGCATAATTACTGTATTTTTACTATTAACTTTTGTCAATAATTATCATTACTTATTACTATATTATACTTTCACGTAATTTTCTTGTTTCAATCGTAAGTTATTTCTGTACAGAGAGCAAAGCTAGCGACAAAAAAAAAGAAGATATTAAAAATAGAAAGGGATAAAAATGTTCATCAAATGACGTAAAAATAATTTAAAAACCCATTGATGGGAAAAAAAACATTTAAGCCAAATAAATTAAACTATAAATTAAATTTTTTACTAAAATTTGCAATCTTTTATTAAATTTTAGCATTAAAATTTCATTATAAAAGAAAATTATTATATTTTAAAACTACTTATTTTTCATGCAGGTGAAGGTGTGGTTCCAAAATAGAAGAATGAAGCATAAAAGACAAACGTTAAGTAAACAAGCAGAAGACGGGGACGATAAAGAATCTCAAGGATCAGGCGGTAAAGGAGGTGGAAAAAGTGAAAAAGGATTACTTTTACACGAAGATAACAAAAAAAGTTGTCAAAATTGTGAATTACCCGGTGGAGTTCTCGGTGATCATTTAGGTAGAGGGACGAACAATAATAACAATAACAATAGTAATAGCAATGCGAGTAGTGGTGCTAGTAGTGTGACGAGTACGAGTTCGAGCCTGGAAAAATTAGAGGAAGATTCGAGGTCAAACACATCGCCGGGTCCCGGTATGCTAGGAGGTAAAGTCGTCGTAAAAGTCGAAGGCGGTTCGATGTGTTCTGCATCACCCGGTAGCGGTTCGAGTATTAAAAAAACAGCAACGGCTTTGGTAAAAACACCTTGTACAACCCCAGATTTAACTACCGGACCGACAAGCATTTATCAAGCACCCCAACCCCGTCCTAGAAGTTCACCGACCGCTGCGACAGCAGTCGCGACCGTAACGGCGTCGATAACCGCATCGGTACTACAACAACCGCCGATGATGGCACCATCGTCGCTGGTACAAATCGTAAGATGTACCGCTCCGACTGGATATCCGTCGCCGCCGCAACAGTCGAGAGCGGTCGGGGATTATTCGACGAGAATGGCATCGACGCAATCGTTTACGGCAAGACAGCAGAATCCGACATTATACGGCAGTACGAGGGAAGTATATCCGCAAAGAATGGCGTATCATTCCCCGGATACGCCACCGTATCGTCCCCAAAATCATACCCCTCGTCAAAACGGTATCGGATTGGTTCCCGGACGTACGACCGGATTACCCCCGCATCATACAACGTCAAGAAATTACGCGTCACAAAATCAAAACACGACAACACAATTACAACAACAATATTGCGGTTCTATTTATAACGGTTATAATCAAACCGAACCGTCATACGGTCCTGGATATCATAGGTATCAAAATCCATCGGCGGGTTATCAAGACCACGAACCGTATTTGTCGTCGCCGGGTAGTACAAACTACGGTACTAATTATCCGGCAAATATGTCGGCGTATACAGAAATGCACAATCATCAATTGCAACAGCAACAACAACAAGCTCAATCGCAAACGCATCATCAACAACATCACGATACGACCGCTAGTAATTATTATTATCATCATCAGGCGACACCCCAACAACAACAACAACAACAACAAGCGCAAACGCATATAGAATACACGACAACAGCGACTAATAAAACGCAACAACAAACGCAAAATTCAACATCATCGTCATCATCAACTTCATCGACATCATCTGCCGCATATTATCCGGGAACAACACCGACCGGTACGTCATCGACTTCAGTACCGACAACAGATCAACAATTAACTCAGCAATTTGCGCAAGATCAATATCATTCTGCAGCTGCGATGACACCACCAAGTAGCGTAAGAACCGATTCCTCGAGCGATCATTTCAACTCTTTTCATCATTTTTATAGCGAGCCACCGCACACGCAATCCACACATCACCCTGGTGATAACAGTAACAGCTCATCCGATTTCAATTTTCTAACGAACCTTGCTAATGATTTTGCACCAGAATATTATCAACTTAGCTGAGGTACGATCGATGTTTAATTTATACAATAAATGATTAATTAAATATATATAATAAAAAATATATAAATAATATGAAATTATATTATATACTGTAAATAATAATTTAATAATAATTACAATGTTTATTTTTAATTAGTTATTATTATTATTATATATCCTTATTAAATATGCACCGTTAAGCGTCTAGCGTAAATGTAAAGTATAATTTTATCCCTTCAAATTATGATTTGTACTTTTAAATAAACAAATGCGATTAGCTCCGATAAGAAATCTTACACTAGAATATACGAGTAAACTGATAAAAGTCAAAATAATTATGATAAATTCTAATTCCTGTCGTCTCTATATTTTAACTCTACTCTGAAGTATGCAAAATATAGAAGAATGTTTACAAACTGCAATATCTATTAATGTATAAGAGATATTTAGTAAAATTTGATCTAGAGATTATCACCATAACACCAGATATTTTGCGTGTAGCACAAGAAATTTATAGTATTATTAAAATTAGTATTAGATCGGTTGTAATAAATAAAAACAGTGTTGCCATTTTCCTATTCATGTATGATAATATTTTAAAACTAACTACTATACAGTTTAAATTTTAAAAACGTCTTAATTATTTCACTTTTTAATCCAGTATTACTAACTTAAAAATTCAAATAAATCTACATCCAAAGATCAAATAAACGATTTTAAATTTTAATAAAAATTACAAAATAACTTAACAAAATTCTAAGAAAATATAACCGATAAAATAAACAATTAACAGATTTATTATACAGTATACAAAAGGCGATTAAATAATCAGTGGAGATATATCCCACACATTTTTTTCGTAGTAACATAAAAATCTGGCAACAATGGATAATGACATTTAAATCTTACTTTTCAATAGTCAAGGCAGTTCACGACTACTCAACATCCAAATATTAATACCATCCTATTAAATCCTGTAATACTACTCTCTCATCTTTTTTTAGTTGATAATTAAAATCCATACATCTCACTTCCGTTATTTATTACGAATAATTTTTCTCATAATTACAAACACCAAGGTCAAGTTACACGTAATATATTACGAACTATAATTAAAATAGAATGTGTATAATTTTATCCATTTCCTCGAAATATAATTTTTACATTCCATTATTAAAAGTTCCAATTATCCTATAACCTTTAAAAAAGATGTAAGCATATTCACGTTAAATTCCTGATATATTTTTTTGGTTAAAAATAATTTATTCTTGAAAAAAATACAGAAATCGATGAAATTTTACTTTTTTATAAAGGGAAATTTGTGAATTTTTTTTTATGGAAAAAAAAATACTTTTGTAAGGATAAGTAAAGGATATATAGTATTAATAAATAGTTTCTTCAAAAAAAAATTGTAAATAGATTCTTTCAAATAAAATATATTGTAAAAATGAAAAAAAAAATAATTTATAGAATTGTGAATAGAAGCTACGATTTAAATATTATAAATAATAGAACGCATTACGATAGAATATGTAATAATATTTTAATAAACACTTATTATTAAAATAATTACGAATAAATTTTATGTTATCTTCTCCATGTTATTTTCAAAAACACTGTTTGTTGGTTAATTATTTGTACAGTAGTTATAAATATTATCATTATTTGTTAAATTTAAATTAATGTGAGGATATGTGCAATTGCTATTTTTATTACTATGTTATTATTATTATTATTATTTTATTTTTATAATTATGTAATTATTGTTAAGTTATAACAGCTTACTGCCAAACTTTTCAATTTCAGTCTTGTTTTTTTTAGAACAAGTAAGTGATAAAAAATATTTTGCTCCTCTGACACGTAGTAAATCTGAATAAATAAAAAAAATAAATCAAAATATGGTTGAATTTTATTATAATTTAGAATCTAATTTAATTAGACTAATCTAATTAACTAATATATTTTCCCTTAAATATTAAAAGAATGTAAAAAAAAAAATATTTAAAAAAACATTGTTTTTTATTCCAATTAATATTTTTATTTTGTTGAAAATATTTTGTTTTATTTATTTATAAATAAACTCTAATTAGGCGTTGCTAGATGAATTTTTCTGTGTATTAAAAAATGCCTAGCTTAACTGGGATTTAAACCCAACACATTCGGAATGAAAAACAAAGACGTTATCATTTAGCTAACGAAGTTGGCGGATAATAAATACGATATAAAAATAAAAATTTTCAGGTGATTTTCGGTGAAGTTTTTATACGTACGTCACGTTGCTACAAAACCTATTTGATTTTGTATGTATTAAAGTTAAATTAATCTTTATTTTCTTTTAAAATCTTACTTGATATTAAAACTGATATATATGAAACGTTATTAATTTTTATTCTTTAAAATAAATTATTTTATACATTATAAATAAACAAGCTGAAGTTTTAAAATCAATTTACGTTTTTAAGGGTGGATTCTAATTCGATACTTATTTTTAAGAGTTTCTCTTCAACTTGAATTAACATGTTTACATATGCGGGACATAATTAAATAAAAAATTGAAAAATACATTTTAAAATTCAGTCTTATTTGTAATTATGTATATGTATATATATATATTGGATTTGTGAGCTCGCTCATTTTTTTAATATTCTTACATTTTTCTACATTGGTTTCTTTTAAGTAAAATTTAAAAAGATCCATTTTAAAAATCTTTAAATGTATTTTTTTTTTTTAAATTCAAGAAAACTAATTTTAGTTTTACCTGATTAGAAAAGCACTCACTGGTTTATATTCTCTATATTCCTTTTACTTCTTCAATGAAGTGTAAATAACCACTACACTTTTTTCGAAGATTACATTTTTTTTTTTTTTTATTGCGCAGAAGAAGAACTGAAAAGTTTTTACATTTATAGTTAAATAAATGTAAAAAAAAAAAACTTAATAAAATGATTAATTTGACAACACTGTTAATAACTGGAGTCACAAAATTTTTAGCCGCGACTATGTTTTGTGCTGAAGGATAAACGATTAGCCTTTTCATTGTTAGTCATTAATTAATAAAATAACAACTGTATTTAACTTTATTTCATTACCCAGTTACAAACAAATAAATAAACGTGAAATTTTGGTTAGAGTAAAAATAAAAAAATAAAAATTAAATAAGATAATTTTTTGTAAAACAGTACACGGCTATAGTAAATACTTTCCCTAATTTATAAAAATACATTCTTTAATTAAAACTGAAGATTATAAACGAATTTTTTATAAATATAAAATTAGCTGACTATTTTTTTTGTTTAATTCAATTAAATCATAGAATTAAAAAAAATGCTTCATTAAGACATCTGTTAAAAATACAGGTCGTGAGACAAATAAAAAATTGATATATGAAAGAAAAGAGAGTAACTTCAGTATCGATGAGTGAAAATTTCTTTTCGCGTAGATTTATTTAATACTTACTAAATCGTTGTCTGTTCAACAAAATTATACTTTATAATGAATGATATCGTATAATTTTTTTGGAAAGATTACTTACAATTCCGACGAATAAACTAGATTTTGTTTTTAAGTACAGAAAAAAGACTAAGTTACGCACGCGCCGTGAATTATTATATTGCTATAAGTTTTTTTCACAGAGCTCACGACCTGTAATTTCTGTAATTAAATAAAATATATTAACTTACTTCTTTACTGTTAAAAAAATGTAATTTATCGTTATATATGTTTGTTTTTCTGTTATTAATTGTTCAGTCGTTTTTATTTTGTAAAATGTAAATATTATAATGTAATGTAGATTGTTCGAATTAAAGAATAAAAAATATATTAAAAAAAAATATTATAAAAAATATAATATTATAATGATTATTATTATTGTTCAATTTTTGAATGTTAATATAAATAAATGAATAAATAATATTATTATTATTTTTTATGGTTTTGTCACTCTGCATAATGTACAGCTAATAAAACCACAACGTTGTAATAATAAATATACATGGTATGTAATATTTTGTTTTTTTTTCTTTAATCTATAAAAAATACATCCTTTTTTAAACATTTAAAAAAATAAAAGGCAATATCTTTGAAAATCATGACCATTGATTAATTTTCATGATTTTTTAAATACTAAAATTAGAAAAAAATAATATGCGATTGTACACCACGTGTTTCAAAAATATAATTTTTTCCTGAAAAAAAGGAAGTGAAATAAATAAAGACTCTCAACGTTTTTTCCCTTACAGGTAATCTATATTTTAGCAGAATCAACTGCCGAAATTAAAATTAATTTTCTTCGTCACTTAACAGTGAAGAAATACGAATATAAATTCAATAAAATATATCTTAAGCTACGATTTCTTTTCGTAACATATTTATGGAAAAAAATTTATTGAAATTCTTTCCTTTTTTTATAGAAAATTTTTCCTCCCTTTTGATCCATAAACATTAAAATTAATTAAATGAATAAGATATAAACAATATCACAAAAGAGGCATTAAAGAACATTTTACTTTACGAATAAATTTTTTAAAGAATTTTTATAATAAAAAACAGAGCACAATAGAAAACGTTTTGAGCTGAAAAAATAAGATTTGAATATTTCAATAAAACCAGAAGATTATAATGAAAGATAATTTGTGGATCGTTGGCTAAATCTCTAAATGAAAGATCAAAGTAAACATTAATAAGAATTTGAGTTGTAATTCGCAGATAATGTTGTCAAAAAAGTTTAATACAATGAAAAAAGAAATTGTTTAAAAAAAAAATTTAATTAATAATAAAACGGAATGAATTAATAATACATCAAAATTTATACAATTATGCATAATAAGTTTCAATTGTAGCTGCCATTAGTATTGCTGTATTTTTATTCCAATTAAATCCAGTACTGATGGTTGTTTGAGAATTTGGAAGCCGTACACAGAAAATGCTAAATTTATTAATTCTACATATATAAAAACACATCAGTGATTTATTAAACGGAATAAAAAGTTAATATTGTTTTATTTTTTGGTCCAAAGTTTCATTTTCAATAACTTTCCTGTACAGAACATAAAAATTATAAGTAAATTATTAAATTATAAAAAAATGAGTTTGATTGAGATAGTTATCAATCAAACTTTTCAAAAATAAATCTAAGTATCTAAAATATTATATTACATGCCTGAAAAATATATCATGCAATGAAAAAGAAAATTAAAAATAGTTTTCTATAAAAGACCACAACAAAACACAAACAAATTTGAAAAAATATTAATGAAAGAATAAACATTAATACGAAGTTGTGGGGAGAAAATATTACAATAATCATTACACACTGTCTCTTAGATCCAAATTGTGGAGAAGTTTCAAGCGTCTAATATTTTCACTATTACAATAAAAATGTCATCCACGTGAACTGGTGGGCAGTTTACCTTCCTCACTCTAAATTTTACGTGACTAGACTTCACTGGATAACTTTAATTTTCCAGCCGTCAATTCAATTCAAACTCTAATTTATTTGAAGCTAGTGTTGGATCATCCTCGACGATAAGATCACTAGCCAACGAGGCAACAGTATCATTATCAGAAGATGGAAGATCCACTGTGTAGATTGAGTATAGAATCGGCCCTAGAAGTGAGATTTGAGGAACACCAGACGTAATATTAAAAAACCCAGATAACTCTTTAATTAGGTTTAACCTGGAAAAAGCGACAAACCAACACTAATTAACCCAAATTAGGTAAAAACGTTTAGGTAGTTCCAAATTTCCATTTTTTAGGTAGTTTATAAAGTAAAACAAATCTTGTTGAAGGCTTGCTGGACGTCCAAAAACGCCGCTGAACAATATTTTCTTCCTTTTAGGCACCTGGTGATGACATAAACAATTCTGTGGGTTTTGTTTTATAGTTGAATGACCACTAGTGAATCCAAACTGATGGTCAGGAATAATATTCTCCTTCACTAAAATAGGCTTCAATCTTTGAAGAAAGAGTCTCTCAAATACTTTAGAAAGAACAGGTAATAGACCTATTTATAGAATAAAATAAGTGTATAGGCCTGAACGAAGCCACCTCGTGCACTGGTTAACCCGGTTTAGGAAGCATTATTTCTATTATGCCTTCCACTCAGATGAAAAATAAGTTGGGTAAAGGATGTCATTATACAGGTATGTTATGTACAAAATTGCCTTAAATGGTAATATAATTACCATTTTAAGAGTATCTAAATCAAAACCTGATGCCATTTCAAAATTTAGGTTGTTGATTTCATATAAAATTTTTAGTGATAAAAAAGATAGATAAGAAGAGATAGAGGAATTGGGTTAAGTATTGAAGTATCTCTTCTTTATCATTCCTTCTTCTGCTGTGTGGCTGGAAGACGTTACTTAGATGGTCGGCAAATAAGTCAGCCTTTTGGTCATTGCTTCCGGCCTAGAGTCCATATTGAGCTCTTAAAGGTGAAAATGAAAGTGATGGCCGCTCAAATCCTTTATCTAGCTTTCTACAGTAAATAATCGTCCTTATTTAAAGGAGAAAACTTCTCAAGATAATATTTAAACGATTCATTTTTAATAATCTGTACAAGTTTCTTCAGCCTATAGGCAGTTCTGTTTAAAGCTATTTTGTCTGCAGAACTTGTATAGCACTGACAAATCCTCCTAAGTTGTCTTTTAGTAAACTATTATGTCAATAACTTCCATTGGGTAGCCTGTGTCTTCCTTTTCCTTTTATCTTTCCTCGGTGGTTGAAAGCCATTCTTGTTTTGCCAGACAGATATTAAATAGTGGGTTGCACCATCAATATTACCAGGAAATTTAAGAGCGAGATGGAGTATTATTGATGGGTCATCGTAGACTAAGATCACCATTTCATCAACGAGTCAACGAGGCTACAGTAACATCATCGGTAGATGGAAGATCCGCTATGCTATTGAGTATAGAATCGGTCCTACAACTGAGCCTTGAGGAACACCGGACTGAATATTAAAAACCCAAGTAACTCTTGATTAAGTTTAACCTAGAAAAAGCGACCACCTAAATAGTTAACCAAAATTAGATAAAAACGTTGATGCAGTTCCAACTTCAGTTTATAAAGCAATTTAATTTGTCTTCTATCCAGCCCCGATATGATTTCCAGATAATTCTAGTATTATGAAGTAATGGGGATTTTCTTTATTTGTCACAATTACAGTGCTAACCGTAAGAATAGCTGAATGGTCAGATGTAGGATCATACATCTGTGTAAAAAGAAAAAACTCCTGACTGATAAAAAATCCGTAAAATTCGGAATTTTTGTTAGATCTGTTGGCCAATATGACAGTTCCATTGTGGAAATGACGTTTAGATGCATCTTGTTTACCTAATTGTTTAAGGCTCTTCCTTGAGTTGTTATCAGTCGAGAACTCCAGTTCAAGTGCTTAGCGATCCAGTCCCCTCCTGCAATAAATCGGGAACCAAGCATTTCAAAAAATTGAAAAAATGAAATATCTTGTCTGTGAAGGTGTGGTGAAGGACAATAAATTGCGGATAACCTGTGATGCCCATGCCAATTCAAAATTTCAACAGAAGTTGCTTTTAAGTGATCGGTGCTGTATGTCGGTAACTGGATATTTGTGACAGTCTGGCACCGGTACTTTTTCTGTTTCCGATACTTTGGTACCGGTACTTCAGACAACAAGAAATGCATTACCACCATGCGCTCTATCATCTGGATGATTGGTGTTTACTTGGAATAACCGCGAAAAATAAAATAATTTCATTCGGTAAAGTGGATTTCTGAAATTAAAATGATATCTAATAAGTTACAAATGATCATATTTTCCAATTCTTGTCGCCGATTCAAGACCATTGATGTTCTGAGTTGCTATTCGCAGATATTTGTCATTGATAGAGCTTAGTAATTACTTCGGTTAGCAGCCGTATGAGATTGCCGATTTATTGAGCAAGAAATTTAATAATACTTTTCGAGATTTTGTTTAATTTTTCCCCAGTTTCCAGAACTGTTATAATTTTTATGCTCTACAGCAGCAGCAGCATAAGATCGACGAAGATTACCGGAATGGCTCTGTAAATTTTTAAGTCTTGTTTTACTCAATGAGAGGAGGTTATTAATATTTAAATCGACAGATGTATACGTTTATTCCGTGAAGAGAATGACGTTCAGCGCGGCGAAGATCACGATGATGCTTCTTAAAGGCTGTTTGGCAATGAGGCGTCAGGATCGTATTTTGATGTCAGGTCTTCGTATTAAATATGTTCAAGTTCAAAAGTACCTAGGATGTTTCTTGATGAAAAATTGCAGTTCAAGAGGCACCTTAATTACGTCGTGGAGAAGGCCTGTCGTGCTTTCTTTGGTATTCGACGTGTGATCAATCCTGATTGGGGTCTTAATTTTAAGACTGTGAGTATCCTGTATAAGGTCGTGTACGACACAATTATGCTATCTGAGGCGCCTGTTTGGGCGGATAGGATAAAATTTGAAAGATATCGAGATGTATTATTAAGAGCCCAACGCCTTATATTATTAATGGTAACAGGAGGTTACCGTACTATTTCACGGGAGGCAATCTTGGCGATTGCAAGCGTGAAACCGATAAATATAATTGCGTCAAAAAAGCAGCAGCCTTATTTTGCTATGAAGTCAGGTGAATTAACTTCAGAAAAAATTCGCGAGATAGAACAGCACGGTAATGCTTTACGGCAGGCCAGATGTGATGAGGTAGATGGTGGGCGTTACACACATGATCTCTTCCCATACGGTTTTCGTTTGGGGGCGTCCCTCGGGTTCATCCTAACACGTATGTGACGCAATTTCTTTTTGGTCGTGGCGCCTTCCTAGAGAGACTTCAGCGATTTGGCCCGATAGATTCAGGTGTGCGTCCAGATTGTGGAAAACTAGATGACGCGTACCGTATAATTTATGAATTCGCAAAATACGAACTTTTGGGCACGGAGACTATTTTTCGGCTCGATATCATCGAGTCAACATTACATCTCCGTTAAAATTGGAAAAACAGTGGGAAAATAATGATGTATGATAAAAGTTTAAAAAATCGATATATTTGAATATTCGATTACTTTAGTCGTCTACCCCAACCCTATTATCGCCCCCACAGTATTATTTTGTGGCACTTGTACTGCTATACTGTTTAGGAAGACGTTAACAAAAATTCGGTTAAAAAATAAATAATAAATAAAAATATAACTATAAATAAAAAATAAATAAATAACTTTTTCCATTTTTGGGAAACGGGAAATTTTGGGGGGAAATTTTATTTTAAATGACAAGATAAGCATGAACGCATATATTGAGCTTAATATAAAGTGGGGTTATGCTTGCAAAATTTTGAGAAAATTGACCCCAAAGAAAATAAACCCGAGTAGATATTAATTCCAATCTTTCACAAAAAAAAAATTGCCCCAAATACACGAGTCTCTGTGAGAAATTTCATTAACATCGTTTTTTTCAGTCAAAGGTTATTAAGTATCAAACACATGTACATACGTATGTACGTACGAACATTACCCCCTTTTTACGTGCTTTTCTTTAACTGACTATTGTTCCACGATGTAGTACACATCCGCAGTAAGTAGACATGGACGTTCCAATGATTCAATGCGTTCATTCGTTCCAATGATTTATACTTTTTTATACGAACGCTTTATCTAAAATTATATTTGTGTTTTGGGGACAACAAAATAAAAGTGTAAAGCTAACGAAGCACCAAAAAAGCGAGAGGTTCGATTGGAACGTAGACGTCAGCGTTGTTTGCAAATTCGTGCAGCAGAATCGACTGAAGAGGGTGACGCTCGATTTGAAAGTGAACGCCAGCGCTTAATGTTTTTAGAATTAAAAATAACTTTTAAGTAAAAATGATATTCACTGAAAAAAATGTTTAACATATATTTTTCTAGACTTCGGAAGAGATGATATTCACATAATGAATCCGAAATCCATTCGGTTTCCGTTATGTAATTGTACAGCTATGGAATTTTTGAACGACGGATGCTACCTTTGATTCTGTCACAGGCATTAACAGTGCACAAAATGCAAGGAAGTACTGTAGACTGTACTGTTGTCTATTCGGTTCCAAAACTGTTTGCTGAAGGGCAAGCGTACAGCCTCAGTTGAGTTAGATCCCTCATTGGAATCCACCACCAGGTTGATCTAGTGGTGAACGCGTCTTCGCAAATAAGCTGATCTGGAAGTCGAGAGTTCCAGCGTTCAAGTACTACTAAAGTCAGTTATTTTTATACGGATTTGAATTCTAGATCGTGGATACCGGTGTTCATTGGTGGTTGGGTTTCAATTAACCTCACATCTCAGGAACAAGACTACACTTCATTTATACTCATAAATATCATCCTCATTCATCCTCTGAAGTAATATATGAACGGTAACTTGCGGAGAATAAACAGGAAAAAAAGATCCCTTAATGGACTTTTAAGGATTGAAGAATTGGACGATTAAAAATTAACTGTTAAAAAACGTTGTAACAAAATGCTTAAAGTAAATGGACCGTATGAGAAATACATTCTGAATTATACATTATAAATTTAAAAATAATCTGATTAGTTTATGTATAGGGATAAATAATTTAGTTTAATTATAAAATGAAATGCGATTAATTAGTTCGTATTTAAGTACAATATACAATTGAAATTAATTTCTCAAAATTTGATATTTGTTTGATTTTTATTTTGTAATCCTAAAAATGAAATATATTAAAAAAAATTGTAATTATATAATATGTAAAATTTATATAAAATTTACTTTACTAATAAACTAGTGTTATTTTGTAAAAAAAATTAATTTACTATGATTAAAAACTATAAAATAAAAAAAATTAAACACGCTTTTCTACTAAAACAGAAAATCCAAAAAAATAAATATTCAAACATCGTACTAAAGAGTAAAAGATAATATTTTCTAACTAAAGGACTTCTAAAAAATTAATTTTAGCATACGAAATAACTCAATTCGATTGCAGGAAAAAATGATCCAAAAAATGGATTACCCAGAAAACATATAGTTTTCAACAAAAGGATATATATAAAGTTGTTTGCTTTTTCAAGATCACAATGATAAATATGGGGCGGCACGATTTAGTTCTATTTTGCACCTTAACTTTAGTTTATCCAAAGAGATTGATATTGTATACTGAACCTATCATTTTCATTTTGCATCGAAATCTTTGTCATATTTAAAGAATTTGAAAGCGCGCCCTGTGCCTTTCATTATGGTATTACAAAAATATACAACTTCTATTTATGTTTACCGGGTAATCCATTGTTTGGATATTTTTTTCTTCGAAATGAATTGAATTATTTCGTATGCAAAGCTTAATTTTTCAGTAGTCCTTTACTTTTAATAAAAATAGTATTTTTTACTTTTTCGTACGATGTTAAAATATTAATTTTTTTACATATTTATTTTTTATAGAAAAGGATTTTTTGTAAATATTTTATTACTTTTTTTATTTTTAATTCCTTGTACGAAGTAAAGGTAATATTGTGATCACAAAAAATTTATATTTTCAGATTGGAACGAAAAATCCATATTGACCATCCCTGATTTCATTTTGACTTGTTTAGATGTGACGTCAGTACGTACGTATTACACATACGTACGTACGTATATCTCGCATAACACAAAAACAATTAGCCGTAGGATGTTGAAATTTTGGATTTAGGACTATTCTAACATCTAGTGCACCTCCTCTTCTGATTGCAATCGACTAGACTAAATTGTCCAAAACAGCCAGCACTAATAATCCCCCATTGAGAGATTTTCAACGATATATCATAAGTGGTACTTATTTTCATTGGTTCCAGAGTTATAGCAAAATAAAATTTTAATTAATGAAATATTTTGATCTTGCAAAGGGAAGGCACATTGTTTCAAATCCGACCTCTACTCCTTTTTTTGACTTTTTTTAAAATTAAATATATTGATTTATTATTAATTATCTCTGATTGTAAAAACATTTTTACAATGAATAAAAATTCAATAACAAGAAAAAAAAATATGAAAAAATACCAGAAGTCATTATGAAATAAATTTTATGTACTTCATATTTTAAGAAAAATGTGTTTATGTAATTTAACAGGCGTACAAGAAAGTCATGTGGTGTCCACGTCAGATATTTTTACTTTGTTTTACGGGGACTACGTCGAGAAATGCAAAGAAATCCATACCCCATTTTTTTACTATTACCATGCTTTCCTTTCTACAGCAAAGCTCTAGAAAAATATGGATGCCAGGAAATAAAATTCCCCATCACAGTATTTTTAATATTTAACGCTTTTTCTTTTTAAATTAAAATTAACAAATTAAAAAGTTTTTAATATAATGCATAATGTAGTAGAGGAACGTCAATCGCTATTCTACTATTATTTGAACACGAGTCGTCAATATAGAAAAAAGAAGTATTTAGTAGGTGAAATTTAACGGTACAAAAATGTGTTCAGATTACTTAAAAAGGGCCATTCCCGTTCATCATTCCATATTGAATCTGAGCCGCAAAATACGCGTTCACAAAATAATATACTAGCGTAGATATTTCTATGTTTCCGTGTTATTTTATCATTCGACTTAAAAGAAATGTGAACAATTTTGCCAACATTCAGAAATAAAATTAAAAAAAAAAAAAAAATTAAACTTTACAGCCGAGTTCAAATACAAAGTTTTTTACCTCAAAATAACAAAAAGCTACTGACACACAACGTTCACAGTAAAGATAAGTTAGTTTTATCCACCACAGCTCAAACCAATCAATCTCAGATAAACTTCGATTTTAATGTACGATCCACATACTAATTAAGTCATGTCAATTAAAAAACCACATACAACTAAAGTATATAAGATAATACACCTTTTTTTTTCTTTTTCTTGTTTAGCCTCCGGTAACTACCGTTTAGATAATTCTTCAGAGGATGAATGAGGATGATATGTATGAGTGTAAGTGAAGTGTAGTCTCACTTCGACCATTCATGAGATGTGTGATTAATTGAAACCCAACCACCAAAGAACACCGGTATCCACGATCTAGAATTCAAATCCGTGTAAAAATAACTGGTTTTACTAAGACTTGAACGCTGGAACTCACGACTTCCAAATCAACTGATTTGGGAAGACGCAAGATAATAATAATACACCTAGTACATAAAAACGGATATAAGAGAAAACGCATTGACAAAAACCGTCTTATCGAATTCGTAAACAAAGATTAGAAAATAACACTCTTAAATAAAAAACAAATAAGGTCGTAGCCATTGAAACGGTAAACAAAATACAACTACTAACACCAAACAAAACGAATGTCCCTGAAATACGTAAACAAAACAACTACGATTAAGCAATGTTATGTAATCATGTTACAAAACGACCTAGTTCTTTCTAACACTGCTATAGACAGCGTGAAAATTAAATACGGCATGTAGTTAATTAAAAAAGGGTGAATTATTTTTACGATATTCTTAAAATTTGATAAAACTGCGATCCTGTTCAGCTAGATCTACCTTCACTAAATTTAGAGAGATAATATAAAAATGTTATATTCTATTAAGAAAAAATCTGATGCGGACACCACATGACTTCCTTGTACGCCTATTAAATTACATATACACATTTTTTCTGCACTTCATTTGAAAATGAGATCCTCCAATTCTATAATCAAGTGGACAGTTACGCAAATGCAAAAATATTAGTTTTTATTAACATCAGATATTTATACAATTATTAATTCAACAATCTTTCATGAAATATTAGGATAGAATAAAAGTCCCTTTATTACTCGTATTACTACATCAGTATTTTTCGTACTTTCGTGAGTTGCTGATTAATAAAAGTTTCAAATTTCTGGTGTATCGTATTAATAAACGTTAACAATAATTAAACTATTCCGTTTCGTGAACTCCTGTATACTGGTTACAAATATTAATTTCGACTTTACGGAGTAAAATATTCAGTTTTCTTATTGGATCCATTTGGTGAATAATCAAAAATGTAAAAGGAAAATCATACAGGAAAAAGAAAGATAACATGAAGAAATATATCTCAAAAAAACGACAAGAAGAATATGAAAAGGAAAAAAATGTTAAAACCAAAGAAAGAAAAAATTTAAGAGATGATAAATTTGAACAGGAAGGAAACGTTAAGTCCAAGAAAAGTATAAAAGATTAAGAGGATGATGAATATAAAGACAGAGAAAATTCAAAAACTAGAGAACGTGTACACAAATTAATATCATCAGAATTATATCAAACCAAAGACAATTAAATGATTGGCAACAAAAAAACAAATAAACGAAACGATGATCAACTCCGACGCAGGTAGAATATTGTTCGACAATATCAGAGGAGTAATGAACTAAAAGATTACAATTTTTTGCAATTTATTAAATATCGGGCATGTATGCCACAGTTTATATGTTTTTCTTGTGAGGGTCTATTTTTCAATCACTCTGTGGTTAGCTTTAATGTAAATAAAATTAAACCACAAAATCCAACAATAATACGATTCTACATTACAATTTTCAATTAATATTAAATAATCGGATGTTTCACCAAATCTATTAGACATACAGGTATGTAATAATGCCCATTAAATTACATATACACATTTTTAAAAGTACATAACATTTTATTTCACTAATAACTTCTGATTGTTTTCATTTTTTTTTATTATTTTTAAATAATTATTAATTATTTCAAAAATATTTTTACAATCACGGGTTAATAAATCAAATTTTTTAATTTATATATATATATATTTAAAAAAAGGGATGAAGTCTGATTCGAACGATGTGCCTTACCTTGTAAGATTCAAATATTTCATTAATTAAAATTTTATTCGGCTATAACTCTGGAACCGATGAAAATAAGTACCTCTTATGATATATCGTTGTAAAGCTCTCAATAGGGCTTATTACTGCAATTAAGAGAAAGACCAAAATGCAATTTTTTGGGGATTTGGTCTTTTTTGGACACTTTTGGTTCAGTCGAATGCAATCAAAAGGGGAGGTGCACAATTAGATGTTACAACAATCCTAAATCCAAAATTTCAATATCTGCGGCTAATCGTTTTTGAGTAGTGCGAGATACGAACGTAACGTACGTATCTCGCACTACTACTACAGATGTCAAAATGAGTTCAGGAATGGTCAAAATGAATATTTCGTTGAAATCTGAAAACTGAATATTTTCGCGATCACAATACTTCCTTTACTTCGTACAAGGAAGTAAAAAAAATAATAAAAATTAAGTTCTTAAGTTTCATTCCAAAAATAGACACTCAATAATATATTTAATAACTGCTGAAAGAGTAGAACGTACCTAATACAGAAATATACATTTCATGGATAATTTTTAAAATTACTGTATATCTGATTTCTCCTTTTTTACTTCCTTGTACGAAGTAAAGGAAGTAATGTGATCGCAAAACATTTTGGTTTTCAGATTTCAACAGAAATATCAATTTTCACCATCCGTGAATCCATTCGACTAGTTTCGGCGTAACGTCTGTACGTACCTACGTATGTACGCGCACGTTAACTACAGAGTGACTGAAAAACAGACTCTGCCAAGAACAACATATACACTGAGGCCTACATGCCCGATCTTTAATAAATTCAAAAAATTCTTATCTTTTAGTTCATTACTCCTCTGATATTGTCGGACAATATTCTCCTTAAATCGGAATTGATCATCGTTTCGTTTATTTGTTTTTTGTTGCCAATCATTTAATCGCTCTTTGGTTCATTATAATTCTGATGATCTTAGTTTGTGTATACGTTATCAAATTTTCTCTCTTTATATTCATCATCTCTTAATCTTTTTATTGTTTCTTTGGTTTTGCCATGTTCTTCCTCCTTATATTTTTCATCTCTTACTTTCCATTCCTCCCTTTTTCTTAACATTTTCTTCCTCTTCATACTAATCTTCTTCTTTTTTTTTTTAAATATATTTCTTAATGTTATCTTTCTTTTTCCTGTATGATTATTTCTTTTTCCTTTTTGATTATCCACCAAATAATCCAATAATAAAAACTGAATATTTTACACCGTAAAGTCGAAATTAACATTTGTAACCAGTATGTAGGAGTTCACTAAACGGAATGGTTTAATTATTGTTAACTTTTATTTAAACGAGACACCAGAAATCTGAAACTTTTGTTAATCAGCAACTCACGAAGATACGAATAATACTGACCTAGTAATAAAGAGACTTTTACTCTATCCTAATATTTCATGTAAGATTGTTGAAGTAATAGTTGCGTAAGTATCTGACGTTAATAAAAACAAATATTTCAGCAATTGTGTAACTGTCCACTTTATTACAGAATTGGAGGATCGTATCTCACTTTCAAATGAAATAAGTTTAAATGAAGTGCAGCTAAAAATGTGTATATATAATTTAATAGGCCTACAAGGAAGTCATGTGACGTCCACATGTGTTTTTTTACACATACATGAAACATCACATTCTTTAAATTGTTTTAATCTGGATTGCTAAACCTTTAATTAAAAATGGACAACCAAATTTAAATGGGAAATATAATTGTAACTAAAAAATTTAAGGAATAGTCTACTTATAAAAATACGTACACCGTCAAACTATTGTCAATATTTCGTGGTTTTTTTTTTCAATTAATATATTAAAAATATACATTAAAAAACTGTAATAAAACGTTTTGAAAAAATAATTCTCGCGGAGTTATACGCAAGAAGGCCGAATTTTCATTATTTTATATTGTAAAATATTTTTGTATAATCTTTTTCAGCAAGAAATATACAAAATATAAATTAGGTAAATACGTTCAGTCATTGACCTGCTACGGTGGAACAAACGTATACATATGTACACACACCATAAATACATTACACTCCTTTTTGGGAAGTTATATAATGAGAGAACTAAAACAGGTATAAACTTTCTTTAAATTTAATATTAAAATATATTTTCTGTTTATAAGAAAATTAAATTATTACAACCGTAATTTGATGAAATAATTAAAAATAACGAGTTGACTTTTATATGCAAGCATCAAGTTTAAATTCGCTCACCACTGTGACTCACTGCTTAAGCGCGTATGAAAGATACCAATAAAAAGTCAACATAACCTCAAATTGAGATTATGTTGTGTTGTGTTGCCGACTTTAAATTAAGCGTAATTCAAGAACGACTCGACCGATCTTCATAAAATTTTCACACGGACAACTTCACATAAAATTGTTGTAGGGATTATGGAGATTTTCCAGCCACAAATTTTATACGCAGGCATATATATATATATATATATATATATATATATATATTGCAATTAGTATTATTTTTACAACGCTTAAGTATTACATCTTTTATTACCAAATATTTAAACAACGGTAAAATGTCCCTCTTACTTATATTTACTGAATCGAAGTACGAGGTGTGTGAAAAAAGTAATGAGATTGGTAACAGTGCGAGCGATCTGGCAACGCTGTGTCTACCGGTCTCTGCTAGACCGGTTTGTTCATCCCTTCCACATGCTCAGTACGAGTTTCAACTCCGTTCAACCAACACATTATTTTTGACAGCGCCGTCAGTGAAGTTGTGTGTTACGAAAATGGAACATCGGAATTTAGAGCGACGTCGTGCAATCACGTTTTGTGTTAAACTAGGGGAATCCGCTAGTGTAATCTTTGAAAAGTTGAAACAGGCCTATGGGGAACATTCCTTATCAAGAGCACAAGTTTTCTGCTGGAACAAATAATTTTTGGAAGGCCGAGAACACGTTGAAGATCAATCTCGCTCAGGGAGACCTTCAACTTCAAAATCTGACGAAAACGTTGAGCGTGGGAGGGTTTTTGTGAGATCAGACCGTCGTTTAACAATAAGGATGATGAGTGAACGGTTAAATTTAAACGCTTTCACCGTACATCATTTTCACACAGGATTTGGACATGCGAAAGGTTTGTGCGAAAATGGTGCCGAAAAACCTCACAACGGAACAGAAGGACAATCGAAGAAACGTGTGCGTTGATCTTCTTGAGCGGATCGACAACGACCAAGAATTCTTCAATCGTGTGATTGCAGGTGATGAATCCTGGATATTTGAGTACGATCCTGAAACAAAGCGGCAAAGCGAAGAGTGGCACACTCCGTCATTTCCTCGACCGAAAAAATGTAGAATAAGCAAATCAAAGATCAAAGCCATGCCGATTTGCTTTTTTGACAGTAGGTGTGTCGTGTATAAGGAGTTTGTTCCTCCAGGACAAACTGTCAACCAAGTGTTTTACAAAGGTATCATTGAAAGGCTCAGGAAAAGAGAGATTCGCGTGAGACCAGACATTAGACAAGTGGATGCTTTATCATGACAATGCCCCGTGTCACACGGCTATTTCGATCAGGGAATTTTTGACCTCAAAACGCATTCCTACGGTTCCTCAACCCTCCCTTATTCACCTGATTTGAGTCCTTGTGACTTTTTCCTTTTCTCGAAATTGAAACATGTTTTAAAAGGACGTCACTTTGGAACTCTGGAGAACATTCAAAAGACTGTGACCGACCAATTAAAAGCCCTACCAGTTGAAGCACTCCAGTGCTGCTACCAGGAGTGTTAACAACGACTTCGCCGGTGTATAGCTGCCCAAGTGAACCCATGAATTTCCTTTGAAGGAGATAATATTGTTGTTTGAAAAAAATAAAAACTTTGGCAAGTAAAAAGTCTCTCATTACTTTTCCCACACACCTCGTATGTTCACGCGACCTTAATTCGCACATAACGAACATCGCGCAAGATACTGACTAATAGAAAGCGTCCTTGAAAATTTAAGAAAATACATGGTCGCTATATATTATTAGTAGATGAAATATAGAAGTTACTATCTAAAAAAAGTGATAAAACAGCATTTTTTAAAATCATATCTTACATATTGCTCATATTTAACCTAAGAAATTTTCTGAATAAGATATTCAGTATTCAGTTAAATTCCACACTTTCTTTAAACTATTATAGTTCATCAACTACTATATTATATTATGGTTTTAAACTATTATCGTTCATATTATGGTTTAAAGTATTATGGTTCTTTAAACTATTATGGTTTAAACAAATATGGTTATTTATTTTTAATTCTTTTAATTTAGTTTGAATGTTCCTATTATCAGCATAATTTGTAGGTTAGGGTTAAAATAACGGCAGTGTTCAAGAGTAATCGCTCTAAGATTCGTAACAGATAACAGATTGGTCAAAGATTATTTCTGAACTGTAAATTGAATCCCTTACGATCTTAAAATAATTGTATTAAGAAGTACGAAAAAATCGTGAAGGTAATTTTCGAAACATTACATCGTACTCAAACGATCAATTTTTAAAGGATAAAAATTTATCCCTTACAGAAAAATAGATAAAATATAGCGAACAGCAATAAATATTACATATATAGGATCCAATTTTCAATGATTTTATATTGATGGTCACGAACCGAGCGACTGTCCCCAATCATTAATCACTCAAATTCGAATAATCCGCGGGAGACCGCGTTCTGCATCAAAAATTAAGAGGCAACGTCGTAGGGGAATGGGTGATAGTAAAGGGGGTTGGCAAGCTAAGTAGTCGGTTGATTGATAAGGGTGAATACCCCTTATCGTGGTTTCCCTTTAAATGCTAACTCTCTTGACTTGATCCATCCCTAAAGCACATATATTCACTTTCTCTCGTACATGTTTGTACGTATAAACTAATACACATACAAATTAATTTACATTTACCCGTGCGCGCTAGCCTGCGCATTTGCGTCTGTCTATTAAACACAAGTACAACCAATACGTATTTGAACCCCACGTGCCAATTAATGTACACGTACAAACAAACTGAATAATATAAATAAATAGATTATTTACAAACACAACAAAAATTAAATCGGCTCTATATTTAAAAATAAAGTTTTTTTTAAAAATAAATAATATAAAGTTATCATTTATTTTTATTTTTAGAATTAGACTAAAAAAAAAAATTTACCAGAAATAAAGTTTTTTAACCGACTTCAAATGAAGGAAATTCTTATTTTTACCCTTCCTAAATTTTTTATATTATTTTATTAAAACATTTTTTCCTGTAATGCTGTTTACACATGTTTCAATGGAACATCAGTGAAAAATATTCATAAAAAAAAACTTACATAAATGTAGAAGGTTTTATATTAATTTTTTATTTTCATTATCATCGCTTATTGTTTTTTATAATATAGTGATACACTCTTCTGATATTCAAAGTGTATTCACGGAAAATTCAATAAAATAAATTTATAAAATTGGAATGAAAAAATATTTCCGCATACCATACAGCCTTATTACACTCTCAGTAGTAGTCTCCTAACGTTGAACAGCTACATTCATTATCTTATTTTTATCAAGACCCGACTTTCTTACCCTGTTTTTTTTCTTCTGTTTAACCTCCTGAACCACCGTCAGGTATTACTTCAGAGGATGATATGTATGAGTGTAAACGAAGTGTAATCTTACATAGTCTCAGGTCGACTATTTTTGAGATGTGTGATTAATTGAAACCCAACCACCAAAGAACACCAGTACCCACGATCTAGTATTCAAATCCGTATAAAATTAATTACCTTTACTAGGTTCTGAACCTTAGAACTCCCAACTTCAAAATCAGCTGATTTGCGTAGACGCGCTCACCGCTAGATCAACCCGGTAGATTCGAGTTTCTTACCTGAAAAAAATTTTATTCAAATCTAAAAATTACAAAATTGTAGAATAATTTTTTTTTGTACGATGTCGAGCATCGACTACTTCGGTCGTTTTGCCTTAAGAGAATGGAAATTTGTATCCTATGAAAAATGCCACGACTGATCGGAATTCGAACGCAGGACCTCCTGATAAAAGGCTGAGACGCTACCACTCCGTCAATTCTATTTAAAGTCAGAATCCAATTAAGGGATAATAAATTTTGGGTAAATGTTTTTAATTAAGCATAGACTTCAAAGAATCGAAATTTAAAGAACTGAATAGTTTTATTTCTTTAATTTTTTAGTAATATTTTAAGTCTGTTTCATAATAGCTGTTTGCCAGTAAAACAGTTTAAATAATACTTTATAATCGGTTATTAATAAAATTGCCTTACCATATTAGTTTAATTTAATTAAACTTTTATATAAAAATGGAATTACAATTTACTCCCACAACACGTCAAGAGCATTAAGGTCTTCCAGAAAATATCATAATGTACGATAACGCATACACAAAGTATAACGGCTCTAAAGTTATTATTATATATTAAAATTTTAGTAATAATGATACAGTGTAATGCAGGAAAGTGAAATTATTTGTTAGAACGAATTAAAACAAACCATAAAGAATTTTTTTTATTTCTATAATTAGACTTTCACCGTTATTTTCTCCAAGTGAATCTTACGTTTCCCTTCCTTGAAGAAATAATCAATAATTACCAAAAGTTATCAGAAAATCATTACGCGTTAGTAACAAATCTAATGAAATCATGTAAAAATATTCTGAAATTCAAATAAAAGAAAATATTAGTAAAATTTTTTTTTTTTTGCTGGGAACACGATTTTACATCAAATATACAGCTAAAAATATTATTAACCGACGATATGAATACTGTTAAATGTAAAATAAAACATGATAAACTACTGGTTTACCAATTGGCCAATCATAGATTTGTGTTTTTCCCGCCCCAAAATAACGAATATGAGATTCTATCTTAAAATAATATAAAATATATTTATTAAAATGAAATTATACCTTGATAACACGTAATGCCCTGTTTTTAACTTATTGTTTTAACCATTAAATGTTGAATTTAAAAGAATTTTTTTTTTTAAATGATAAATGAATTATTATTTTTCAACTTTTATCATTTTTTGTGAAGACTTAAATTTTATTTACACTGGGTAAAATTCGCGGTAAAGTTTAGCAATATCATTGCCAAACGGTTTTTTATTTTAAAATACTTTTTTTAATAATAAAAATGGCAAAAACTGGAATACGTATTAGTCTGTAAAATATATAACCGAATGAAATGCAATAGAATTAAAATGGAATAAGTAAAATAAAAGGAAATAAAAAAAATATATAGTTAATTTATACCCACCTAAAACTTTGTTTTGAATAAACAGAAACAATTGGATGTATATAAAAATCTTTTAAAATATGCGTAAAATTTGTGGGTTTTTTTGAGGGGTAAGATTCATAAATCCTTTTTTTCTTAAATGTTCCGGAGAAAAAACAACAGTATTTTTCTCTATCTTTCTCTTTCGTTTAGTCCATATCTTTTCCCTCTCCTCATTACTCACCCTATCGGATTCTTTTTTTCTTGTACGCGCTCGACTTGCGCATAATACTATCTTTGTCTGTCTTTTTATCATTTACATAATGGTTACCCCATCGATCAGTCGATAAAATTGTGACGGTAAGTCAAAAAGTGTTGTTGGTGTTCGGGTACTAGGAGAGGGTAACTCATACGACCGGCGAACTAACGAAATATGAAGAAAGAGAGGAGAAGGGTAGATGTTTCTCGTGTTGCTATGACGACAGAGTTGCCGCGGGATGTCACTTTGACGCGTAGGCAAGGCAAAATCGTTCTCTTTCACTCGCTCCCGACGTTATACTCGTTCGTTTCATCTCTTTCACTCTGTTATCCCGCGATGTCATATTTCTTAGCTAATCAAAAACATTCTCTCGTAATAAAATAAAAACGCCCCGAGTTTAGCGCTGAAAGCTGATTTAAGTTCTACTCAAAAGTTTTCACCGTACTGTCTTCATCGTCATCTTATTCATAGCAACAGTTACCGGCGCACGAAACTTTACTTCTAAACCAACTTTGAACCAAACTGATTGATGCAAAGCAGGGATCACTGTTCTTAACTTATAATTAAAACACATAATAATAAAAAAAATTACAGCGTAAATAAATAAACAAAAAAGAAATAACTAAATAATAACTTTATCAAAAAGTATGCACATAAACGCAAAATCGTTTAAACATTTTAATCTATTAAACTATACTGTGAATTTCTAAAGATACATCGACCCATCCCCACCCATTATTATTGAGAACAACAATTCCATCACTCCTTTTCTGCTATTTTCTCCCAGCACTGTGACATCACTCTCTCACTCGAATCACATCTGCTAACGCATAATTTTCATGCAGTAATGCTAGCCGTGTATTGGTCCCCGAGATATTTTTTTAATGGGGGTTAGAATCCGCAAATTACTATCTTTGCTTTGGTTATTATTATCTCGCGTAATTCGGTTTATCTACTTTCATTACAAACTAAGAAGTTACCCTAGAAAAACTTTTTATTTGGGGAGTAAACGTTGTAAACATACTATTCATTAATTAAAAGCATTTAAAAAAAAATTATATAATTTTCGAATTTTTATGAACAAAACAACATTAACAAGTTCCATTAATAAAGGGATTACGGTTCAGTTAAACATTAATAACTTTAAAAATTAAAAATAAATTTTTAATATATTTTTTTATTGTTACTGTTTATTTTCATTTAACTACATTTGGTTACCTTTTTACTTCTTTGTACGAAGCATTATAATCGCGAAAAATTTCGGTTTCCACATTTCAACGAAATATCCATATTGACCATCTCTGAATCCAATTTCACTAGTTTCGGTGTGACGTCTGTACGTATCTCGCATAACTCAAAAACAATTAGCCCTAGGAAGTTGAAATTTTGGATTTAAGACTGTTGTATCATCTAGTTGTGCACCTCCTCTTTTGATTGCAATGACTGAACCAAAAGTGTCCAAAAAATACCAAATCCCCAAAAAATTGGATTTTGGTGTTTCTCTTAATAATAATAAGAGAAACACCATGGGGTGTTTCTGGTGTTTCATGGTGTTGATGGTGTTTCTGTAATAATAAGCTCTCATTGAAAGCTTTTCAATGATATATCATAAACGGTACTAATTTTCACTGGTTCCAGAATTATAGCCAAATAAAATTTTTAATTAATGAAATATCTGGATCTTACATGGGAAGGCACATCGGTTCGCATCAGACTTCATCTCTTCTTTTTTAAATTTTTTTAATTTATATATATTGATTTATTAACCCGTGATTGTAAAAAAATATTTTTCAGTAAATAGTAATTCAATAACAATAAAATATAAAAACAATAAGAAAAAATCAGAAGTTATTAGTGAAATCAAATTTAAAAAATGTGTATATGTAATTTAATAGTCATTATTACTGATGTTTATATTTAATATATTTGGTGAAACATCTGATTTATTTAATATTAATTGAAAATTATAAGTTAGAATCGCATTATTTTTCTATTTTCTACTTTAATTTCTGTTTAATTTTATTTAATTATTCTGGAATTTCTATTTAAATTTGACTGAAAAACAGACCCTCACAATAACAACATATACAGTGAGGAATACATGCCCGATCTTTGATAAATTGCAAAAAATTCTTATCTTTTACTTCATTACCCCTCTGATATTGTTGGATAATATTCTCCCTAAGTCGGAGTTGATCATCATTTCGTTTATTATTTTTTTTTTGTTGCCAATGATTTAATCGCACTTGGTGTGATGTAATTCTTCTGATCTTAATTTGTGTACACGTTCTCTAGTTTTCAAACTTTCTCTCTCTTTATATTCATCCTCCCTTAATTTTTTTTATTCTTCCCTTCTTCTTAACATTTTCTTCCTCTTCATATTCAAATTCTTGTCGTTTTTTTAAATATATTCCTTCATGTTATTTTTCTTTTTCCTGTATGATTGTTTATTTTTAATTTTTGAATATACACCAAATAACCCGGTAATAAAAACCGAATATTGTAATCGTAAGGTCGAAATTAATACTTGTAAATAGTAAACAGGAGTTCACTAAACAGAATAGTTCAATTATTATAAACTTTTATTTAAACGAGACTCCAGAAATTTGAAAATGTTGTTTATCACCAACTCACGAAGACACAAATAATACTGATCTAGTAATAAGAATAATAAACTGGACTTTTACTGTAATATGTACTAATATTTCATGTAAGATTGTTGAAGTAATAATTTTATAAAAATTTGGTGTTAATGAAAGTAATATTTTAGCAATTGTGTAACTGTCCACTTTATTTAAGAATTGGATGATCGTATCTCACTTTCAAATGAAATAAATTTAAATGAAGTGCAGCAAAATATTTGTATATATGTAATTTAAAAGGCGTACAAAGAAGTCATGTGATGTCCACATCAGATTTTTTTATAATGTTCTTGATGTAAATGTTGGACATCTTCATGTTTTATTTTCGGACGGTGTGGCAGGACAGAACAAAAAAAAATGTTGTTGTAAGCCTTGTCCTTGCTTTAATAGGAACTGAGGGAGATTTCAGCTTCCATCACCACTTTCCTATACAAGGCCATTCGTACGTCCATGTGTCATTAGTGTTATCAAAAGAGGAATAAAATAACTGACAGTTTATAATGAAGCAATATGATGAACTAATGTTACATTGAACGGTAGTTACGATAAGTTTCAGATAGAGGTTTTAGAAAGTGAAAAAGTAAACGATTTTAAACAATTGCGGTATCAGTTTTATAAAAAGAATGTTGTATCAACTGAGATACGAGCAACGAATATTCAAAGGGAAAAGAAACAAAAATTCAACATGAATGGAATGGAGCTAACCTATTCTAACAAACATACGGGTGAAGTTATTGCTAAAACTTTTATTGATGCACTTAACGAACAAAGATTTGACTTGAAAAAACTGTACGCCGGCTTTCCAGAACTTCAAAAATTTGTGATTACCCATAAAATAGTGTACTAATAAACATAAAAAAATTAGTGATCACAAAATCTCAAAGAATATACTTCTGCAAACGCTTTTTCTGAGTTTTATTCTAATATATATGACTGGCCAACTACCTATAGTTTGGATAAAAATGCGTGTAGTAAATAATGATAGAATATCATATATTGTACATTTTCAGAGGTCATAACATTATATACGTATTGTTCCAAATAAAAACTTTTATATTTATAACTTTTATTTCAAATTACTATTTTATACCTAATAACTATATCTTAATCATTTGGGAAAAAACACATCTCCGATGGCAGTTTTTTATTATTTTTAAGCGTAAACCATAGTAAATTTTTTTTTGTTCTTAAACACTTACCAGAATCTTCATGTATAAATTAAAAACGTTACACATAAACACTATTTGTAATAATGAATTAAAAACGTTTTTTATGGTTTAAAAAATTGACTTTTTGGACACGAGATGCTTTTGAAATGGCTGGGTCAATTTGAATATCACAAAATTTGATCAGGAAAACGAAGGAAGAAAATATTTGAACAAAAAACTAATTTTTGTAAGCATCGTGAAGGAAGAAATGACTGGTACTTATTTATCGAAATATAATCTCAGCCGCTATTTGAACAGGAGCTGTTAAAATATAAAAACAATATATTTAAAAGGTAAAATAATATCGGTATATAGTTGTGTTATAACTAATTCGAACGGGCCATCAACCTCATTCATCATTTCATAACTCCCATTGAACGTGAGCGTGCTACAATAAAATGCTCGCAAAATAACACAAGGGTGCAAACATTTTGATATGCTGTTATTTTACAAAGGGAACCCAAGATAATACGAACGATTTTAATAACAAAATCGATCAAAAACTGTATTTTACCGCTAAATTTGTTCAACAAACAAATAAATTTTCTTGATTTCAGCATAATAAAGATCACACTTTCAAATTACACAAAAAAAACTTTCAATCACACTGCTTCAAATCAACCAGTCTCAGATAAACTATCGATTTTAATGTTATGATTCACAAACTAATAAAAAAACCAGTGCCAAAACTGAAGACAAACGCATATATTTTACTAGAAAAATAAACAAATATTCATACAAAAATCGCATATATTTTATTAACATCAAATAATTATACAACTATTAATTCAACAATCTTTCATGAAATATTAGGATAGAATAAAAGTCCCTTTATTACTCGTACTACTAGATCAGGATTATTCGTATCTTCATGAGTTGCTGATTAACGAAAGTTTCAGATTTCTGGTGTATCATATTAATAAACGTTACCAATAATTAAACTATTCCGTTTAGTGAACTCCTGTATACTGATTACAAATGTTAATTTCGACCATCAGGTGTAAAATATTTGGTTTTTATTATTGGATTATTTGCTGAATAATCAAAAATGAAAGAGAAAAAATTGTTAGGAAAGAGGAAGATAACATGCAGAAATATATCTCAAAAAAAAAACAAGAAGATGAATATGAAAAGGAAGAAAATGTTACGAACAAGATAAGAATAAAAAAATTAAAAGAAGATGATAAATATGAACAGGAATAAAATGTTGCAAACAAAGAAAGAATGAAAACGTTAAGAGAAGATGATAAATATAAAATGGAAGAAACTGTTAAGACCAAGGAAGAAAAAAATATTAAAAAGGATGATAAATATAAAGAGAGAGAAAATTTTAAAACTAGAGAACGTATTCACAAATTAAATCATCGGAATTATACGAACCAAAGAGCGATTAAATGATTGGCAAAAAAAAAAAATAATAAACGAAATGATGATAAACTCCGACTTGGGGAAAATATTGTCCGACAATATCAGAGGAGTAATGAATTAAACGATAAGAATTTTTTACAATTTATTAAAAATCGGGCATGTATGCCTCAGTGTATATGTTGTTCTTGTGAGGGTCTATTTTTCAGTCACTCTGTAGTTAACTTTAATGTAGATAAAATTAAACAGAAATTAAAGTAGAAAATACAAAAATAATACGATTCTAAACTATAATTTTCAGTTAATATTAAATAATCAGATGTTTCATTAAATGTATTACATATAAACATAAGTAATAATGTCTATTAAATTACATATATACATTATTAAAAGTACATAATATTTTATTTCATTGAAAACTTCGGATTTTTTTCATTTTTTTTTTTTTTATATTTGTACTGAATTATTAATTGTAGAATTTTTTTACAATCACAGGTACCAATTTATAATAAATCAATATAATTAAATTTAAAAAAATTTTGAAAAATAAAACAAACAAAAAATAAAAAAAAAGAGATGAAGTTTGATTTGAACCGATGTGCCTTCCCTGGTGAGATCAAAATGCTTAAGTAAAACTTTATTTGGCTATAAATATGGAACCAACTAAAATAAGTACCACTACATATATAAGTACCACTGATATATCCTTGAAAAGCTTCAATAAGAGCTTATTACTACAGTTAAGAAAAAGTTCAACATCCAAATTTTTGGGGATTTGGGCTTTTTTGGACACTTTTATTTCAGTCTATTGCAGTGAATAGGGGAGGTGCAAAACTAGATATTACAACAGTCCTAAATCCAAAATTTCAACATCCTACGGCTAATCGTTTTTGAGTTGTACAAGATACGTAGATACGTACGTACAGATGTCATGCCGACACTAGTCAAAATGGATTCAGGATAGTAAAAATCGATATTTTCGTTGAAATCTGAAAACCGACATTTTTCGCGATCACAATACTCCCTTTACTTTGTACAAGGAAGTAAAAACAACATAAAACACAGTCATTGATCAAAAACATTATTCCTGAAATATATAAAGTGTTCCGACTACATAATATTCTACGTTAATTAAACGATACACATCTTCAAATAAAGACGCAATGAACAATTAAAAACCCTTTACAATACAAAATTAACATCTGCCATCCATCTCATTTTACAAATCATAAATCCACAAATGTTGAAATTCTACCCGTACACATAAAAAGAATGTCAACACAATTCATTGTGTTGAATAAATGAATTGTCACTGTTCAAATTGAACACGCTTTTCGATAAAATTCTAAATATATCTTCCCGCTACTAACATACAAAACTCGCTTATTAATACTAGTGAGTAACTGCAATATTTCCAATATAATGCCACAACGACGTAAATCATTACCACGTAAGTTTTGAAAATTATATATTTATTAAATTTCGGTTGGTTGTTTAAAAAGTTAATAGTTTTGCAGAAAATTTCTATTAAAAAAACCGCTGTTTTAAGTTATATAGAGAGATAAATTCTTACATAATATTTATTAAAGTAGCTTTCAACGTAAAAAATAGTTTTGAGGAGTTTTGTAATCTAAATAACTTAAAATAAAAGTTACAATTATTTTAGAAAATAGTTCAAAAACTGTTGGATTTTAAGTTCTACTATGATAATCTATTTTATTGAATCCTCTCTTAATCTAGAAAATATGATTTCTTTAAACTAGTACGCCTAATAAGCCGACTCTTGTTTCATAGGAATAAACACGTTTGTTCTAGATTTGTTAGGAACATACGAGTATAAATAATTAAAAATAGATAATAAATACTTTATTATTATAAATAATAGAATAATCCCATAGGAATAATTTAGTCAAACGTTTTTGAGACAGCTAAATTTAATTTTTTTTTAAACTCTCATAAAAACTGGGTAATTAGTTTCGAATAGACAAACAGTTGAGAGATAAAAAGAAAAAACGAATTGAGTTAGCATACATTTATTTGAATTCATACAGATATGTAAGAATAATTCAAGACAAAATCTACTGGTTAACTAATTATGAATCTAATTAGCGTCGAAAGAAAATCCCCACCAATTTTACGTAGCCGTTTAATCGCTAAAAAAGATATCATAAAAATTTAATTTGCCAGTTAATTGTATGTTACGACAAGGCGATTTATTAAATTAATCTTATTTTTTGTTGTATCTTTGTTAAAGTAATTTCTGCTTTGTAATAATAAATAATAACCTCCATTAGTTGTAACGAATAGCGAATAAATTACATTTAAATCCTAAATAATTTACGTTTGGATAGTCAGCGAGTGTGGTCAACATTAAAATTTCTTTGACTTCTCAGTAAGCTAATCCTAAATTTGATTACCAGTAGCATTTGAATTTCTTTTTTATTTCATTCTATACTCTATAGAATGACTATTGACTACTCTATACATTCGACTATTCTATAGTCGAATGTAAAATTTATTAATGTCATTAATAGGAGGAAAGTTTTTTTTAAATAAATTCTACTTTCAACGCCTGCAAATAACTCGAAAAATTTTATTTCTTTATACGTTTAGTTACCTAGTAAAATTAGTTACTTAATCCGCAATGGGACTTCGTCAGGATAGAAGACCTGTAAATTGATAGAGAACAGACGAAAGTACATGATGTTACCGTGAAACTTAAAGAATTAAAATGGCGGTAGGCAGGCCATGTATCAAGAATAACTGACGGCAGTTGGACTAAATTAGCACTTGGATGGATACCACCGTCCACAAAAAAGATCAAAGGCCCGTTAGATTGATGACATTATCAAGTACATTGGACCGAATTGGCAGAAGATCGCACAAGACCAAACCAGTAGGAAACGTGCTGAAAAGGCTTTCATCAACTAGCTCTCCCTATCACGGCTTGTAAGCTATATGCGTGTAGAAATGTAAGTTTAAAAAAAATTAAAATAATTTTTCATTCATTATGTATGGGCTGTTGCTCTTATATCGCTATTTACAAATTCTTTTATCTTCCCTTTCTTTCTTTTGCTGCAAATGATGTCATTTAAAATAGGTTACGCTGCCTAGAAGGATTTAAGAAATGTTTAGATAAAATATGCGTTTCTAAAATCAAATTTTGAATGAAATCAGGAGGCTATTGAAGTTTTTCATAAACTAATTCCCCCTCCCCTCACCACAAAAATCAAAATTTGAATATCTTTCAAATTCAGGCAGTCAATATTAGGGCGATAATCAAAAACTGATTGAGATCTAACATATTTCTTGAAGGTTGAACTCTATTTTGAACCGAGCGTATACTTTGCTCTTCAAGCCTTTGAGAAAGTTTTGACGTACGTCAATACGCTGCCAACAATCATAAATTTTAGTACCCCTACAAATTTTTCTTCCTATGTCTGACCTCACCGATCTAGGCTTATGAAAATTTTGATATCAAATTGAAAGTTAGTCTGTGCAAATTATTCGTATGGCTTACCTGGTTGTAATACTTTCTTGTAGCGGAAGTATTGTGATCGTGAAAAATGTCGGTTTTCATATTTCAACGGAAATATTCATTTTGACGATCCCTGAATCAATTTTGACTAGTTTCGGCGTGACATCTGCACGTACGTATGTATCTCGCATAACTCAAAGACGATTAGCCGTATGATTTTGAATATTTGGATTTAGCACTTTTGTCCACCTCCCTTTTTGACTACAATTGAAATTATAATTTAAATTTTAATTAATGAAATATTTGGATCTTAAAGGGGAAGGAACATCTGTTCGAATGAGACTTATCTCCTTTTGTTTATTTTAACTTTTTTAAATTTATTTTTTAAACTTTTCTTTTTTTTAATTTGAATATATTGATTTAATAATTATTAACCCGTGATTGTAAAAAAATTACAATAAATAATAATTCAACGATAATTAAAAAAAAAATTAAAAAACTATTAGTGAAATAAAATTTTATGTACTTTTAAAAATGTGTAAATGTAATTTAACAGGCATTACATATGTGTATATATAATATATTTGGTGAAACATCTGATTATTTAATATTAATTGAAAATTATAATATAGAATCGTATTATTTTCTGATTATAAAAATTGTATATTTAACTTTAAAAATAAATATTTTTGTTTATTTAACAGAAAAATAAAATATATTTTTGAATTGTATTCAATTTAAAGTGATTGTTGAAAATTTTTTTCACTACTGCGTAATATGCACAAAATTTGTGGTGTGTATTTCAGATGTCTGGTGTATCGTATAAATAAAAGTTAATAATAATTAAAGTATTCCGTTTAGTGAACTTCTGTATACCGGTTACAATTATTAATTTAGACCTTACTGTGTAGAATAATCAATTTTTATTATTGGATTATTTGGTAAACAATTTATTTAAAGAGTAACTAAGGGATTTTTACTCTAACCTAAATAATTCATGTAAGATTGTTGAATTAATAATTCTATAAACATTTAATGTTAAAAACTAATATTTCAGCAATCGTGTAACTGTCCAGTTTATTAAAGAATTGGAGGATCGTATCTCACTTTCAAATGAAATAAGTTTAAATGAAATGCAGCAAAAATGTGTGTATGTAATTTAATAGATGTACAAGGAAGTCATGAGGTGTCTAAATCAGATTTTTTAGTTCAGGATAAAAAATCTACAGTGCTGCTTTACTCGCACTGGGATGGGTTCCCGCAGATTGCCTCCAGATTAGACTGGAAATTAAATTTAGATAATTTAAAGGACAATATTAAATTTTAGTAAACCTTTCCACGAAGTTGATATCGATATCGAAATTTAATATTTTCAAACCGTCAGAACTCTGTTAAATATGTAAATAGCCGTCATACTTCTTAGTTTTATTATCAAAGTAATTTGTTTTTAGGTATTTTAAAATAATAATACAAAATGATCTTTTGGAGACAATGACATTAGTTTTAGTAAATCTCATAATAAGTCGACGTGAGAAAGTCAATGATCGATTCAGACAATGACATCGATATAGACATCGAAATTAAATTTAATAAAAAATGTTTTAGACTGTTTATTTATACGCTTCTTTTTATTATTTACGATTTATATAGAAGAGAGTTCGGTGAAGTATGAACTGTAGTAAATATTCCGAGGGTAATAAAAAAGCTAATTAAAATTTTGTAAATTTGGTTCAGTAGTTTACGCGATTGTCGGAAACAAACGGATAAAGTTTGTCTCTTTATATTGTAATGAGGTACATGATAAAGTAGTAGAAATAAAGGGAGGGGGGAATGTACGGATTAAAGTGATCACTATTAAGATAATGAAAGTAATTTTTTTTCAATATTCTTTATGGAATTATCTTTTTCTATCTTTACAAAATATACTTTTACAAAACATTTCAACACAAGGATAAGTGGGATGTTCAAAGCAATAGTTAAACCAAAATCGATACTTTTTTTTTAAGAAAGTAAATAAATTCAAAGGCGGGATTTTAACCGGTATAAAAGTAACAGGCATAGTATAAGTTGTAGCATAGGAATTGGAAGGGATTTTCCCGAAAGTTGCCCGAGGTAAATCGCAGGGATGAAAAAAGAAATTAGAAAAGTAATCCAGAGATAAGAGTAGAGACACGCAGAATGACGGGCTAAAAGACAGCAAGCATAGCTCGCCCTTTTTTTTCTACCCTTCCTCTTCATCGCTTCTTTTCCTACTGAAAACTCTCCCTACCCCTTCAAATCAGATGCTGGGGGATGAAACCTGCAAGTAACGTCCTCGTTCAAGACAACTGAGAGAGCAGTACAAGGGAGGTTTTCCCTGACAAAGAGAAGGTGACCTGTTTCTAATGTCACACAACTGAAACTGAAAGCGATGTTAGCATATTTTTATAAAGGACAAATAATAATAATAATGATTATTATTATTATTATTATTAATCGAAATAAGTGTTTTCAAAAAATTTCCCATTTATTAATATTTACAAATTATAAAATCGTTTATAAGCTCCAACTACCCAAATATTTACACAATTAATTTAAATGCAAAATTATCTTAACCGTGTTGATACACGGGTTTCAATGATTATAGAAGGTAAGTAACATAGAACATACAAAAAAAATCAAAGTTGACCATTCATTTACTTAGAGATGGATATTGGTATCACAAAAGAGATTTTGGTTGTAAAATTCTTAAATAAAATGAATTAAAAGATTAAAAAATTACACTATTACAAATTAATTTTACATCACTAAGCATTTTTAAATTTTTTATTCAAATAACGATGTATTTTAATCGTAAAAAAACTAATTAGGTGTTTTAAAGTATACGTATATAAATGCGGGCCACAGGCCCGCCGCGAAAATGTTACGCGGTTTATATTTCATTACACATGATTTTTTTAAATGTTTTTACCGATCGTAACTAAATAATGATCATAAATTTAGTACTAACAACAAAAACCTTTACAACGAAAAGCTTCAAAATCCTGAACATTTTTAGCCGTTTCTTGAGTTGTGATATTTAACGCAGCTCTAACCTCAATGTTTTCCTTTTTATCCCCAAAAGAGAAATTATATTTTTGTAAACAGAAAATATAATTTTAAAAAATATATAAATTATATTTTCTTTACAGAAATATAATTTTAGATAAATCGTTCGTATCAAGAAGTACAAACCGTTGGAACGAATGAATCGTTCGTGCGTTACGCGCAGCCGCACGGCGCAACACCATTGGTCAGGTCTACTCCAATAGCGATTAAAATAAAAATGAGAGCACAAACAACAAACCCACGCCCCAGCCTTTTTTTATGATGAGTGATATATAAAATAAAAAAGTTAAAATGTTATTTTTTGGATGTAATATTTATAAAATTGAAATACAAGATATACATTTTCAGTATTTTCCTAAATTTCAACTTATTAGCTTATCAACGAAAGAATTCAAAGTAAAAACTACATTAGCACAAAATTTTTGTCGATTATTAAAAAATAAAATTTTCACTAACCTTAAAGAACGTTTCGCCTGAAATTTATATATATACATATATAATAATGATATATATATACTTTTTAAACTTATTCAATTCATAGATAAATTAATATATTCGTTTAAACTTACAGAAAACTCCATTTTTTCATATAATAATCAATACAACAAAAATTTTAATTTTAATTTTAATTTCATTAATGAATGAATGATTCTTTTTTTCATTTTCAGAAGTAATAAAACGTTAAATTTAAACATAATACTATAAAGGAAGATTACGTCAACAGATCTATTACAGGGTTTATATGCTACATCAGGTCAGGTTAATAGGGGTTGTTTACCCCCTCCTTTCAAAACAGTAAACAGATGCCATCCTGTATAGCGTAGGTCCGTCCTGTTAACCCTTTATATCCCCTTTAGTCCGGAACTAAATTCTCAAGGGGGAGGAAATATTCCTTCTAAATTTATAGGAAAATACTTAGGCAATAACGCATTTTAGTTAGTATAAAACGACTTTTTTAATAAATTTATTTCCTCTTATTTATTATTTTAAAATCATGAATTAATTATTTTTTTCTGTAAAGAGTAGAATTTTATTTGCGTCAAGCATTAGCAGTATTCAGACTAGAAACAATCTCTTCCAACATTTTAAATACAAATACGCCTCTCCGAAGCTTTGAATAAGTGACTTAGTTTTTCTTACTGTATTACTTTTTAAATTAGACACTGATTATAAAGTATACGTCAAAAGAATTTAAGCAAAATTAATATTTTCTGTTCATGATTTACTTTATTTGATATCTAATTATAAGCCATTTACACACGCGCGCGCGTGCGCGCGCGTGTGTAAATGGCTTATAATTATTATTATTACATTATTATGTACATTATTATGTACATTATTATGTACATCATAAGCCAAACATGTTTGGCTTATGATGTACTCGTAACTGCAAACTACGAAAGGGGTTATTGAAATTCCGAGTTTAAAGGATTAAAATGAAGTAACAATGATATTTACTACTGTTTTAATTTCTCAGTAACAAATGAAGATTTCAACTTGATTTTTTACGTGTGTAATTCTCATGTAAATATATAAAAAGCAAATTATAGATTTTTAGAAATTCGATTTTGAAAGGGGTGAAGAAATGTAAAAAGAAAATTGAACAATGTTTGCAAATTTTCCACATTTCCGAATATAATAAACAAGATGTTCGCTAGACTCGATCTTGCAAATACTCTCTAGATAAATATTTAATAACCATTTTCGGGTTTATTTGAATTTAACTTTCTAAGGAGTGTGAAGATGTACGGCGCGGCGGCTCAATGAAAACAGCCACTGCCACTGTTACTGTACGTACTACGCGACTGTCCAGCACCTGCCTCCAGTTACTTGATTAAAAAACAAAATAATAGTAATTAAATTATTTTTTTTTAAAAATGAGAAACGAAGTACGGTCACCTCCTTGCGGTGTTTGTCGGAAAACGCTGAAAAACGGGCGAAATTCATTTTTACTTGTACTTCGTACAGGTAACCGGTAATAATTAATATTTTTAGGATGCAGACCGAATGTTTTGAAACCCACATTCTTAGATCGCTCAAAATTTCTGATCCTGTACAGACCAAACTGTTGTTCAATACACGATAATTTTTATAAATTGAACAGGCTTGAATATAGTTCAGGGGATAGAGTCTCTTGGCTAGACAGCAAGGGCGAGTGAATCGAGCCCTGACCGGTTACATATCCCCTGACCGCAACGAGAAACTCAAGTAACCGTACGGGTCTGCTAGTATATACGGGTGTATATAAAACAGCATGTCCTGACTGACTGAGTGATTTATTAAAGCCCAGAGAAAACTACTAAAGTGTATTGGTGAAAATTTGTATACACGTTCTTCTTGCGTACTCCTTCTTTAAAGTCAATTAAGAAAAAATTATCTAAAATAGCCATGAAATTCTTCGTAACCTTTATTTTGTAATTTAACATTTTTTCCCAGTTATCGTAAATTTAGACGTAATGTATTTGGGAAGCGGCATATTATTTTTATTCGGGTATTATTAAGTTTTCCAAACTACAAAAACAAAATTGAATTATGAACCGGTTTATAAAATACAATCTATTTTAGTTTTATGAAAAAAAAAATAGTTGTGGTGGAACTAAAATACTGATGATTTATAATTTTAGTACCCTTTTTTTTTAATTTTTTGTACAACTGCGAGTAATATTTTAAGAATAAAATTATTGTTTGCATTCTAATAAGAAAAACATAATGAATTTAATATTGTAAGACAAAACAGTTTGTCATTTTATGCATTAATTTTCCATAAGTCAAGAGTCAGAAGCCCGAGTCATATAAATAAGAAAGTAAAATAAAATGTTAAAGAAAGAAGAGTGGAGGGGGGGTTGCTTTATATTTGAATTATAAATAAGGGATGATATTTTGAACAGCTGAATTGCCACTATTTAATATTTGGCGATAGAATTGTTTATCATTGATAGTAATAGTAATAGTAATAATAGGGGATGTTTTGGGTGAAGGGTGAGGAGTTAAGGGTGGGATGAGAAGGTACGGGGTTTCGCGTTGTAGGAAAAGAGGACCTCCTTCGTGACATTGATGGATTGCCCGAAGTGAGTCACTCAACCGTGGTCTGGAAACCTTTCGCTGTATCATACCGCACGTAACCCCTCACTCTTTCCTTTTACTTACTCTTACTATCTCCTTTCTAAACTCAAACCCTCTCACTCTCTCTCTTACTTTCTCACCGTACCGACTCCCTTGTATTCACTCGCCCTCTTTTTCTCTCTTACTCCAGGCAGAGCCTCAAACTCACTATTTAGATGTCTTCTCCCTGTCCCACCCTCAACCTCCCCTTATTCACTAACTCACCCTCCTAAAAAAAACCTCCCTAAACCCGTACCGCAACATCAATAGAATTCATCACACTGTTAAGTCACTGTTTGCTGAATCCGCATCGTCCGCCGTTTTAGCCGAAGCGGTGTTCAACTTTCTCGCCGGTTATTCGCGTAAAAAGGTTTTCATTCCTTAAGAAACCTTTAAATATGTAAGCGACTTTCTACAATAACATATAACGGTACCGTATAAACCAAAAGTTGCCGTATTTTAAATAACGCCTTAACGATGGTTTAAATTGTATTTACAATATTAAATAATACTAATAGAATTTTTAAATATTTGTACATACATACAGTAAATCTGCAAAATCGTAGTGTTATACAACTTTGAGTTTATTTCATATCCAACGCGTATCCTCAGAATGAAGGCCTTGATTTTAGGCACAGTCCAATTATATAAACAATACATTGTATTGTAATTAGTAGAGCGTATAAATTGAATACATATATAAGCTCTTCTTTTTTCTTTTGTCAGTTACACAAATATTGATAAATGTCACGGTTTAAATAACAGACCTACCATTTGTTTTTCCAAACAAATTTTGATGTAAAAAAATTTGGCGTTTCTTGGAAAAAGAAACGAAGTTAAAGAAGTAAGAAATGATCTTAAGACTTTAAAAATCTCAAAAGAAACCTGTTTAAACAGAGATTAATTTAGAAAATTAATCAAAGAATCAGGAATCAAAGTTTCCGGAGAAGGAAAACAGGAGTACAAGATGAAAAACAACAACAGAGTGAAAAAATGAAAAAATATTGGGAAAACAAAACAAGTATCAATTTATTGCAAAATTTGTTCCTTAGTTGTCGGACGAACAAAAATACAAAATAAAAAAGAAACATTTAAGGAGTGATATTACAATATATTTTACTTTATGTCATCGCCTTGCAAATACATAGACCCCGATAAAATATGAAAAACGAAAAAAAGTGACATGGGATTTAACTAACTGGTAAATGAGTGATTAGCGAGTATTGTTTACTCTCTAATGGGAGAAATGGACGTTAAATATACATTTTTTTGTAAATGTTTTATAAACAGAAGGTAATTAAACAGAAGGTATTTCATTTCTTTTCTTTTTATTTTTTTTTTTATTTTTTATTTTTTGGTCAACAACCGGCTACTTAAGTGGAACCATCAGTAAGTCGCATAACGAGAAGCACATGATAAGGGATTCTTAAGGAACTCCCATAGTAAGTAAATCATAATAATAGTTATCAGTACCCTTAAAGTCCATTAGAAAATAATATTTCTGCCTAACACTTCATAGCCCACAAAAACAAAACGTTAATAAATAAAAATAATATCACTAGATTTGGCGTGGTCATTCATCAAATTTTCATGCAGTTGAAACGTCATGAAGACGTTTCAACCTTCGGACGTCCCTGCTGTTATCGAGGAGATTGATTGCTAAGTGGTTGACGTGATTAACAAATAGTTGCTGGTACTTAACACTGCGCAGTCTTACAACCTCACGAACCATCGGGGTCGAAACAATACGATACCGTTGGTTGTGTTTTTGTTGTCAATGAAAGAACTTATATTTTTGGCCTACCCGGTATTACAAGTGTGTTCACCGCTGAACTACTCGCTATAAATAAGGCCCTAAATATCATTAACCCTAAGAATAGAAACATTCTTATTTGCAACGATTTGTACAGTACTCTCCAGGCGTTAGAAAACTTCTATTCCAAGCACTCCGTCGTCATTGAAATTTACGACGCAATCGCTGAGTTCGGTAATCGTAACACAGAGGTAAGTTTTTGCTGGGTCCCTAGCCACGTAGAGATTCCAGATAATGAACAAGCAGATTACGCTGCAAAAGAAGCGTGTATTCAACCTCCTTTCACCACCCGCGTTACTACCTTTGATTTTATTAATCGTGTAAAACATTCACTGAGAGCAAGGTGGCAAAGCGACTACCGTCGATAACAAACTCCGACGGATTTAAGATTCAGTGTTGCCATGGAGCTCTTCTTGCAGAAAATCTCGTCGTGAGAAATCCTCTGCCGGTTACGAATAGGACATACGAGGATCACACACGAATACCTAATGTCAGGAGACGTCTCACCCCTATGCACACGATGCAACTGCCGCATGACTGTGCACCACATTCTCGTGGACTGCGTTATGTTACGTTATGTTATGCGGCGTTGCGTCGTAAGTTTAATCTACCTAGAAACATCCGTGATATCTTGTACAATAATAACGGAATTTTGGACCGGATGTTTCTGTTTTTGCATAGTACCAGATTACTGCAAAAAGTTTAATAATATCATATATATTTTTATGCTAGAAAAAAACGAACCATCGGAAGCTCTAGATATTCGTAATGTTATTGATAATTTTTAACCTTTACTTCCAATTTTAATTTTTTTGGTTCTATGTCTTTAATTTATTATCCGGGAAGGGAGCCTTTTGCACAACCCATCGGAATTAGGTAAGTTTTATATAGTTTCTTTATTTGATTGTTTTAGCATTTATATTTTACAGACTTCGTAGTTTTATTTTACCTTCTTGACTCTTGTTTTAATAAATTTTCAATCAAAAAATCAATCGGTAATCATTAAATTTGCTAACAATTTCAGAAACAAAATATATAGATGATATATTTTATATAGAATATGTTATTTTATATTCTAAAATAACATATTCGTATAATGATCGACAAACAAAACATTCTAAACATATACAAATTACACTACAGAGATACAGTATAATACTATCGGGCAGATTGTTCATGCATTAACAAAAAATATCAGGAATACAAACATTTAATACTTGTTATATTATACTACAAATAATTTGTATTCTGCAAATTACCTCATAGAAGAAAGACACAAACACTCAAAGATATTAATCTCAACATAAAAACCAAGATCACAAGAAATTTATAAACGTAAAAAACTTGACAAAACGTAAATGTCGTACGGAGAAAAGTACTTTAATATATTTAACATATTCTACGTATTTAATTAACACTAATGTTAACGATACTTCGAATAATGAAACCTATTTATGCAGCCACATTAATTTCTGTACAACGGGATATTAATATTACTTACAGATAGATAAAACTAGATTAACAGTAAAACACAGGTAAACGTTCTAAAAAAATTATTTATCTACAACATTATTTAATCATTTAAGATGATGATTTAAACGTTATTGCGTATAATTTTATTTAAATTCGCCAGAAATAACAAAAGAAAAAAAAAAAAAAAAAAAAGCAGGTTGCGAGGCGATTAACAGAAAAATTCCAAATTAAATAACACATCATGAATAGAATATTATTAGATTACATTAAAGGTATTTTGTAATTTTTTAAGGCAGGACGATATTAACAATAGCGCTACCGATAATTTCATTGTCCTTCTAAATCATTTCTGAAGGAAACTTTGGGATAAATAGATCATTTCATTATTGTAAAAGTGGATAGTTTGATAATTATTTTAATGTATTATAATAACCTTTTGATGTGCTATTTAAAACAACATTACACAAAACGTTTAGGGGAAAAATATATATATTGTATAATCTATGACACTCCCGGTAAAGTAAGGATTCCCACTCGGGGTCATACATCTTAATCGGTTAGGCTGTTGAGGTGCTACGGTGAAACAAACATACATACATATACCCTAAATATATTGTACTCCTTTTTTGAGCATCGAGTAAAAAGATAAAGGAAATTTATAAATAATTTAAATTACTGATGATTCCTAAGTTTAACTAATCTTAAATCGATAATTTTTTTCCAGAATAAAATTAAGGTAGTCATTTCATACAGTCTGCATACATTTTCGTACAGTTGGCTGTAAAATTTGTCCTCATATCCCACCTTTTTATGTAAACCCTTTGGTTATGGAGATAATAATGTGAATTAAATAATATAAATATCGAAATGAGTAGTTAAAAATGAAACCGAAATGGATGGAAAAAATAAAATAATAATAATAACAGTCTACGAATTAATGACCATCGATCTGTTTTTAGTATATTTTTGACGTATGATGGCACAAAGATTAAGTAAAATAAAAAATAAGAAGAAACAAAGGGATAAAAAACTGTTGTAGATTGATGTTGTATTGTTTTGTAAGGCCTTAAGCGGCACTACTTTGATAATAAATACTGTAGTTTCTGCTCGAAGGAAATTCAGAGGGTCACTTATATATATCTAACATAGCGAGTTAATAACACTTTTATGATTAACAATTCAGTATTATTGCTCTTGTGATTAATAATGACATATGACAAATAATACAATTATGATTCGTGCGTGCTAGACGTAAATTTACCGACCGAGTCTTTCGTGTTATTTATTTATATAGCCTATACTAGGGTTAGATGTTCTCTAAGAGGTAGAAAGGTAAAAAGAGCGAGCGAGAAGGACAGAAAATAAGAAGAAAGAGAGAGTACGTCTATATTCTTTCCAATTTTTATTCGTGCATTTAATCAACGACTGGAATATATTATAATGTAGCTTATAAACCTGTACGAAATAAAAAGTTTTTCTTTCCATTTTAATTTTGGGTTTGGTTATACAAGTAGCAGCCGGCCTTGAGGCGAATTAAATTATTTATTATTCGTCATGGATGGAATTTTTTTTAAATTCAAGGTCATATTTAAACACGATTCAAAAACGTAATAATAGTATTTCTTAAAAAATAAAAATGAGAAAAATAATCACAAATAATATTATTTGTTTGAAAAACTACATCTTAAAATAATTTCCTACGCTTATTCTACTCTTATAAATTATTTATTTGTATTACATTCGACGTATCTTTTGAAATTACACTAAACCGTTTATTTACGAATTAGTTTGGTATGAAAGTAACACCGTTTCCCTACTTAAATATGAATTTTTCTATCATTATTTTTCGTTTAAAATATTTTGCTATTGCAGTTTTCTTTTTAAATGTTAAATAATTTTCTTTTTAAATTAAAAAAAAATGTTTCGAACGATAACGATTTAAATGAATTCTTTTTTTACCGACTTTTTGAAGAAAACGTCACGGAAAGATTTCAGCACCCTGATTTGGGCAGGGGAAACTGGATTTTCTTTAAGGTTTGGGGTATGAGAAGTAAGAAAATACGATTCACTTAAAATATAATTGCCTTATATATATATATATATATATATATATATATAGAGAGAGAGAGAGAGAGAGAGAGAGAGAGGGACCTAAATATAAAAACCTTAGTTCGAAAATCTCCAAAATTATTAGATCAATTTTAATGAAAATTTATTTACATTTTAGTAGATTATCTGAAGTTATGCATGTGAAAATCTGATGACGGTTTAGTCGTTACTGAGTTACGCTCAATTTAAGGTCAACAACAGACAACATAATCTTAATTTGAGGTGCTTTTTCGGTTGCATAGTGGAATTGCGGGGATGGAAATAAATTTTCTTTACGTTTTGAGAGGAAAGGATTACGAAAATGGCATTCATGTACAAAATTTTGTGGTACGAAGCTCTTCAAAACCATAAGATAAATTTCATTGAAATTTTGATATGCTTCTGTAGTGTATCTGAAGCTGTGCTTGTGAAAATTTTATGATTATTGGTTGAGTCATTCTTGAATTATGTTTAATTCTAAAAAAATTTAGAAATATTGTGGCTCAAATATTTCCAAAATTACTATATCAATTTCACTGAAATTTAGATATGCTGTAGTGGTGTAGCTGAAGTATTAAATGTGAAAAAGTTATGAAGATTGGTTGAATCGTTCTCCAGTTATGGTCGATTTAATTCGATAACAGACACATAACCTCAATTTAAGGTTATGTTGACTTTGTATTGGTGTATTTTTCAAACGCGGTTATGCAGTGATTCACAGTGGTGAGTGAAAAAGATAATACAAAAAATATTAATATAAAATAATAATAAAACATTAATGATAATATAAAATAAAATAATAAAAAGTCGGTCTTCTTGATTTTTTTTTCAATTATTGTTTCCCTGAAATTTTTGTTAGTTGTACCCAGTTCATAACTACAAAAAAATTCTCTCACGATTGAAGAAAATATTTTTTTTAAAACGGCTTAAAATTATATTTTCTTTCAATTTTTATTGCTTTGAAGATTTTTTCAAAAAATTCATCCTAAATGACCAGATTAAAAATAAACAACAGATGTAATCTTTTATCCTATTTGTATTTTAGTTTTGGTGTAATACATACTCAACAAATAGATATAAAAAACTAAATTTTCCTCAAACGGGAACGGTTCATTGAAAATGTAATAAATTTGAAAAAAAAACATATTCAAAAACGGTTTCCAAAAAAAAAGAAAAAAGATTTATGTAAAATTTAAAATTTCATTTCGATTGTTAAAACAACCATCTCAGTCGAGATGCTGAGGAAGAATTACTTTCTAAATAATAAATAAATAAGCAAATAACTAAATAATAATAATAATATTAATAAAGAACTAAACAAATCAAGAAAAGATTACAGAACCTAGAGGTCCAAGAACAGGAAATAAAAGACAGAAAGCTATTCAGAAAAAATCTGATGTGAACACCACATGACTTTCTTATACACCTATTAAATTTACATATTCACATTTTTTTTTTTTTAAATGAAAAGTACATGAAAGTTTTCATTAATAACTTCTGATATTTTTTCATACTTTTTTTATTGTTATTATTTAATTATTATTTATCGTAAAATCTTTTTTTTACAATCTGAGGTTAATAATTATTATTAATAAATCAATATATTTAAATTACACAAATTTTAAAGAAGTAAATGAAGTCTGATTCGAACCAAAGTTTCTTCCCCTTATAAGATCCGAATATTTAATTATTAAAATTTCATTTTGTTATAATTCTGGAACCAATAAAAATAAGTACCACTTATGATATATCGTTGAAAAGCTCTCAAAGAGGACTTAATGAGTGTTAACAGTTAAGAAAGTCAAAATTCGATTTTTTGGGATTTTGAGCTTTTTTAAATACTTTTGGTCCAGTCGATTTCAATCAAAAGGGGAGATGCAGAATTATATGTTACATCAATCCTAAATCCAAAATTTCAACATCCTACGGTTAATCGTTTTTGAGTTATGCGAGACACATACATACGTACGTACAGACGTCACGCCGAAACTAGTCAAAATGGATTCAGGGATGAAAAAATTGGATATTTCCGTTAAAATCTGAAAAACCGAAATTTTTCGCGATCGTAAAATTTCCTTTACTTCGTACAAGGAAGTAAAAATACACGAATTGGGGTTGAAACGGTGAGGAAAAAAAAAATCGCACTAAAGTGAAACGGTCGAAAAAGAGAAAGACCAAATAAGCAGAAAAAAATTAAAGAATATTTAGAGTAAAAAAAAAATAATAAAACCAGGAAAAATGATATTTGCATGGTCCGTATGATAAACATAAATAAATATTGATAAAAAAAAACTTCTTACGAAATACTATAAGTCAAGTATTTCTAATAGCGTCTATTAAATAAAATTAAAACGGTACAAATATAAAACAATCTGAATTGTAGGTTTCAGTGATTTGGGAGTTTCAAAATAACTTTACGCTTTCGATTAAGATTGCGAAAAACGGACAGTAGTTTGTACATTTTATTTATTTTTTTGATAAACTTTGTTAGGAATATTCATTTTATAATGTTTCATAGTACTGTTTTGTTTTTTATGTTTTTTTTTTTTTTTTTTACTTAATAGTTTTTTTTTTTTTTTTGTTGTATATTTACCGTAAACAGTATCTTATTTACTACACACACATTTCTATTCAGCAAAATGTGAAAAAAGTCATCAATGTTATCAAAGCGGTTTTAAGCTTCCGTTTCGTGCTGCGGCTTACGTGTATGTTTGTTATTTAAAAGTATATATTTAAATATTATTACGATTTACATATTTAACTAGGAATATTTCAATGACGATAACAGCATTGTTATAAAGCCGATATTTTCGTGACATCATATTGAAAAATAAAATTATCTGACGATACATGACAAGGTATCCGGTATTTATTTACTATTGTTCGCGGTAAAAACTATACCAGAAAAAATAATTAGAATAAGTGCAGAAGATAATTTGACATTTTATCTAGATGTAATAGGTACGTTGAGGTTTTTTTTTTACATTAGGATAGATATATAGGCATAGATAAGTACGACAAAATTAATCAGTAAAATGATTACTGAAAAAACAGATTTTTTTGCTGATATGAGTATTTTTCAATATATTTAATTCTTATAATAACTTATATATATATATATTAGCCAGTCATTGCTTACAAAATAATATTGTTAAACAAAAATTAAACTTTGTTTAAAATTTATAAAAACAATTAGTGTATTATAATTTCTTCAGTTATAGCTTAGTTAGCACAGGACTGGAAACGTTTGAGGGATTGAAATTTACGAGTTTCAGGAAATTGGTTCCCATCTTAAAAATATTATTAATAGCCGGTTACCTGTCACTGGTACGGGTAAAAGATATTTTGCACGGATCTTAGTGTTATCCGACAAACCCCATGAGGAGGTGACAAACGCTGGTACATTAACACAAAAAAAACTAATGTGACGTGTTAAGATTTTTAAATTTCCGTATTTTCCATTATTTAATTCCTTAAAAAAAAGCTAATATTGAAAAATTTTTCGCGGGCCGCATAAATTCATTACGCGAGCCGTATGTTGGTCGTGCCTGTGTTGAGTCCTTAACGTAAAGATTTTTTTTTAATAAACCCGATATCCCACGTTTAACATCATCACCGTAATTTTCACTTTAATATAACTATTCTAGCGTTATTCCCCGGGAAAGTAAACAGAGTTAAAGAACATGATTGAAAAGAGCGGAATTTAAATATAAAAAAGAAACGATTGGATAATGTAAGAAAGTAGGTAGAAGAAAAAGGAATAAAGGAAATGAAAAAATCTAAAAGTAACGCAGTAAAGTGTTTATAAGAAATAACATTAACGTTTTTTTTTTCTTAAAAGAATATATAATAGTTTATACATTTTTAACTAATATGAAGTAATTTCATATAATGTAACAGAAATAAATTTATTAAAAATATTACATCGGTTAACAACAAAATAGAAGGATAAAAATAAAGATCAAAAATAAAACGATATTATAATGTAAGCAGCGGTTGAGGTACTAAAGAATAAAGAAAATTAGTGTTGCTTGATTTATCATAAAGGTAGAAACATTGAATATGCCTTATAGGCATAATTTACTTCAAAAGTATCATTCAACAACCATAAGAATTACGGAGTGTATTGAAGACGATAAAATGTAATAAAACAAAATTACACACGTGAAAGAATATGAACAAAGAACTACTAGAAAAAAAAAAAATTAAAAATGATAAAAAATAAATGATTTTTTTTTCTTTTGTAGGTAAAGAAATGTGCTGTTAACAGGACTTCCAGATTAGGTATACACATATGCGGAAAGTAATATTAATATGATGATATAAGGTGCCATAACTTGCCGGCCTCCGTGGCGCTAGTGGTAGCGTCTCGGCCTTTCATCCGGAAGTCCCGGGTTCGAATCCCGGTAAAGCATGGCATTTTCACACGCTACAAAACTTGTGATTCATATTATCCTTTCAAGTAATGCCTAACAGTGGTCCCACATCTTGACAAAAGGTGTACCATATTCTTGAAGAAGTGCGACTGAGGACGTTAAAAATAAAAAAAAAAGGTTTCTTTAAATATATCTAATCTTAAATGTTTCGTTTTCCAAATCTACCTTTATATATATATATATATATATATATATATATTTTTTTTTTTTTTTTTTAAATAGTTTGGTAAAATTGTAAAATAGTTTTTTTACAAATTTGTAAAAAAAAAAATAAAATAAAGTTATAAAAAATAAATGTAAAACTGAAGAAACATTTCCAAATGTTTTAAATTTGGAAGCCAAAGTATCAAGCGGGGTTTTTTTGTTGATTATCATGATAACTAAAATAAGATTTAAGCATCAAAACTCAAAACTCCCAAATTTCGAAGAAAATTTTTTTTTTTATAGAGCAAAAGAACAAAACATCATGTATTTCAGTTTTTGAGAGATGGGGTAGATTTTTAAATATATATATATATATATATATATAATATATATATATATTTATATATATATATATATGCGTGCCTCGGGAAAATCGAAATTAGTTTATTCGCGATATCCCCCTTAACAAATTTTGCAAAAACAATTTGAATATGATTAATGTCCCATACATAAAAATATTTGAGCCAAATTTTAAGAAAATCGGTTTGGGCAATCCTGAGATATAAGGCCAAAATCATTGCGGCACACATGCGTACATACGCACGCTCATACATGAGTACATATGTTTTTCTGGTCTATATCAACTAGTTGGACCTTAAAACTTATAGATTTGCAAAGAACTCGATAACCTATTTTTCACTTGACGGGAAAAATACTTTCCCCTTAATGTAGCTTTCCCCGGAAAATTAAAAAAAAATTGGGAACAAAGATTTTTTGTTTTTTTTAACTTCCGGGACCACCGTTAGGTATAACTTCAGAGGATAAGGTGAATGACACACTTTTTGTAACGTGTGAAAATGCCATGTCTGACTGGGATTCGAACCCGGGGCCTCCAGATTAAAGGCCGAAACGCTACCACTTGCCCCACGGAGGCCGGCTGGGAAAAGGGGGTTAAATAAAATTTGGTATAGATTTAAAAAAAAAAAAAAATTCTCATGTTTTATCTAAGAAGTTTTAAATCTGTTAAAAATTAAAAATCATTTCTGCCAAAGAAGAAACTAAAAAAAAGCATGCCCGGCCAGTGCAGATCATACACGACAGTGTAATGTCGATGTAACCCACCGGGTTGGTCTAGTGGTTAACGCGTCTTCCCAAATCAGCTGATGTGGAAGTCGAGAGTTACAGCGTTCAAGTCTTAGTAAAGCCAGATATTTTTACATGGATTTGAATACTAGACCGTGGATACAGGTGTTCTTTGGTGGTTGGGTTTCAATTAACCACACATCTCAGGAATGGTCGAACTGAGAATGTACAGGACTAACCCTTCATTTACACTCATACATTATCATCCTCATTCATTCTCTGAAGAATTATCTAAACGGTAGTTACCGGAGGCTAAACAGGAAAAAGAAAGAAAGAAAGTGTAATGTAGATGTAAGGAGCCCTAAATTTCGGACCCTTGCCATTAGATCCGTGAAGGCTTTATGCCAATATGACTTTCTTTTTCCTGTTTAGCCTCCGATAGTTACCTTTTAGATAATACTTCGGAGGATGAATGAGGATGATATGTAGAGTGTAGTCTTGTACAGTCTCTCGACCATTCCTAAGATGTTTGGTTAATTGAAACCCAACCACCAAAGAACACCGGTATCCACGATCTAGTATTCAAATCCGTGTAAACATAACTGACTATACCAGGACTTGAACGCTGGAACTCTTGACTTCCAAATCAGCTGATTTGGGAAGACGAGTTCATCACTAGACCAATCCGGTGGGTTATGCCAATATGATTGAGTCCCTCGAATATTAATCATCACAAGGTGAACATTTTGATTAACATTATTAGGCTCACCTCCATTTTGGCGTAAGCGACCACAAACCGAAACATTTTGCTGAGCTTTACATAACTCTACAGTTGAGAAAGAACGTAAAGCAGACACTCGTTGGTTTTTAATCTCCTTTGTTGCTCATTACTCTTGACTGGAAGAACTGGAGTTATGGGCACTGACCGGTATTCTCTGATCCCATTCATACTGTGTAGAAATATTGCACTTTAATATAGGGTAATTATTAATTTAGAATAATTAAAGAGTGTGCGGGTGACAATTTTGTATATAACCTATGACACTTCGGGTAACGTAAGGATTCCAACGGGGAGGTCATACATCGGTTCAGTCGTTGAGCTTCTACGGTGGAACATACATACATACACCCTAAATTCATTACACTCCTTTTTTGTCGTCACATTAATCAAATTGTTTTAAGGAAATACTGAAGCGTTCTATTCTAAAAAAAAACAACTATTCAATTTAAGATTTCAACTGACCAATTTATAGGCAATCTCTGTTGGAAGTTGTTATAGCATAACGACATTCCTTTCCAAAATAGTGAAAAAGTTGTACTAAATTTTTTGCGACAGTTTGTTTCTTACACCGTAAAAAAATTGTTTCTTTATTTGTACTCCGATCTATTTTTTCTGAGTATAGAGATCATACGGGCATTAGCCTTTCCAGATGTCAACCTAGTAAACGGAATGACGAACGGAAATATTTAACGGATGAAAATTCCCATGCCTGATCGGGATTCAAACCCAGAATCTTTCAAGTGAAAAAATCATAGACGCTACAATCACTACTCCAAGGAATATAGCAGTTTAACAATTTTTATTTATAATTCAACTGTAACCATTTATTGCGGATATGAAAGTGCATTTTTATTATAAAATAGCTGATTCATATAAAACTGTACATCATTTTATATTTCTATCACACTTAACAGGATGAATTATTAATCTACCTATTTTCATAGCGATTTAATTTTCCTGTTACGCAATCTCTTTAAATATTTCCTTATTTCAAGAATTTCCAATATCATATCTTATAATTTTACGAGGCTGGTTTAAAGAAAAAAATCACATAATTCCACTAATAAAATATGAAACTTATAATTCTCCCGGGTCCATTTAATCAGAATTATATTTCAGCAGAAATTTAGATGCTTGGTTATTTTTAAGCGAACCAATTACAAATTATTTTAAAATAAAAGGAAAAAAATATCTTAGTAAAGCAAGAAAAATAAGAAGAGATAAATATTAAAAAACACTTCTGTGTTTAACATAGGATAATTAAAGAGCGTGCGGGTGACAATATTGTATGTAGTATAATTTTTTCCACATTTTTTAAATTTATTTAAGAATATATATATATATATATATATATATATATATATATGTGTGTGTGTGTGTGTGTGTGTGTGTGTGTGTGTGTGTGTGTGGACATATTTATATAACCTATAACACTACCGGTAACGTAAGGATTCCAACGCGTGGTCAAATATCTAAATCGATTCAGCCGTTGAGCTGCTACGATGGAACATACATACATACATACATATACATATACGCCCAAAATAAATTACACTCCTCTTTTTGGGTAGGCGTGTGATTAATAAAACAATTGTGCAAACATTCATTAAATGCCGAAAACCTTTTATTATTAAAAGGTCACTTTTCATTTGAGCTAAAGCTATTTTTATATAAATTGTAATCCAATAATTTATAATTTAAAATTCTTTAGTCGTCTTAAATGTATAAAGGAATACAATCTTTTGTCTCCTCCCAAAAAAAGGTAGAAACAAAGATAAAACTGTAATACTAAAATGAAACTATCAAATCATACCGGAGTTATAAACCGATAAAGAAATCATTTTCTCCATTAATTACCAATTAATTGATATAGTAGGTTAATGTTGGCTTTATAAGAAACGTAACATCCATTCACTATCTATTTTTTTCAATATAAATTAGAGTACACATATTTTCATTTTACAGAATATATTTGTCTCGTTTTATTGATCACCAATAGATGTACGCGGAGCATTTTTCTTCGAAATGTCCAGTTTAAAGAAAGATCTATATACTTCCTTATTCCCGAAGCGAGGCGATATAATTGAAGACACGAAATATAAAAATGAAACAATTTTTCGAGATTTCCTTTGGTAAAATATTCATCTGCCTTAAATTACTCTAAATCTAGTTATCGAAAAAGACAATATCTAGTTTAATATTTTTATTAAATAGAAATTTCTTTATTACACAAAAAAAAAAGACATATTTCATACGACCCGTAGTTTCGAAAACTACACGTAAATAAAAATTACACAAATTTACTACTTTATATTATTATTTTCCTCTAAATTTATTTCTATTTTCAATGAAACTATTAATACTAACATCAACACGGGCCAAAAAATATAATAATATGAACGATTACAAGTAACTTTTTCTTCCCTTTGAGGGAGAGTCTATCTAATAATGAGATATATTATTTTGTTTGTTGTACTAAAAATAGTCTTTAGTAACTTAACAGGTTTCAGTCACAATTAAAATAAGTCTGTAAGTTTACATTTATTCCAGAAAATAAGACTGTATTTGATGAAGAAGATGTGCCTAGCAGAATCAATTCGCCACACAGAATAACATCACAATTGCTTTGAACTTCCTTTTTTCAGATACGAGTATGATATTAACTGCAGAAGAGTTACAGAGGAAGATTTCTATCAGGTCATAAATTTTAATCGTTTTGATGCAAAATGAAACACAAATTAAAATTGTGTGTTTTGTTTCTAATTAAAGTTGAACTTCTCAAATTTGTGTTTAATTTTAATAAACATTAATTTAAATCAATTTTCTCAGAATTAAATTCTCTACAAAATTAAATAGAAATTTTTGTTTGTTTACTGATTAATTAAGAAAGTTTATTTATTTCAAACCTAAAAAAAGTGTATTTTCTGATAAAACCTTTTCGTAGTTTTACCCCGTTTATCTTAAAACCTGAGTGGAATAAAGGTCTGGAACCACTTTTATTCAATTTCTTAGATCGAAAACCATAACGAAGCATCAAATTTATCCCTCGTTTTGTACCACAAGATTTTTTAATACGGTTTAATTTAACAGAGGAAGCAGAAAACAGGGCTAAATGTTTCACAAGTCGAAACTCGCCAACGAACTGTTTTCTGACCTATGTTTATAGATATTTTTTCCTTCGTTTTGGCTTTAGAATCATCTCCTAAGAAATTTATAGATTTAATAGAAAATTTAATTGATTGATATTATAGATTAACAATTTTTTTTAAATGTTTATTTTTTAACAAATTTCTAAAAGCAAATTTAAAAAACAAAATACATAGTAAAAAGAGAACAAAGAAAAGGCATTCAATAACGTAGACTGGAATAAAATGTTCAGCATTTAAAGAAAATTAGGGTTCAAATACAGAGATACAAGAAAAATTCCTAACATTTACAGGAACCAAAAAGCAACAACAATAATTGAAGAACATATGAAAGAAGCCTTAATAAAAAAAGGGAGTCAGACAAGAATGTCCCCTAACCCCGTTACTTTTTAATCTTTACACAGAACTAGCAGTTAATGATGTTAAAGAACAATTTAGATCAGGAGTAACAGTACAAGGTGAAAAGATAATGTTGCTACGATTTGCTGATGATATAGTAATTCTAGCTGAAAGTAAAAAGATTTAGAAGAAACAATGAACGGCATGAATGAAGTCCTACGCAAGAACACCCGCAAGAAAATAAACAAGAACAAAACGAAAGTAATGAAATATAGTAGAAATAATAAGATGGACCACTGAATGTAAAAATAGGAAGAGAAAATATTACGGAGGTAGAAGAATGTTGTTATTTGGGAAGTAGAATTACTGAAGATGGACGAATCAGTAGGATATAAAATGCCGAATAGCACAGACGAAACGAACCTTTAGTCAGAAATATAATTTGTTTACATCAAAAATTAATTTAAACGCCAGGAAAACATTTTTGAAAGTACATGTTTGGAGCGTTACTTTATATGGAAGTGAAACTTGGACGATCGGAGTACCTGAGAAGAAAAGATTAGAAGCTTTTGAAATGTGATGATATAGAAGAATGTTGAAAAAATCAGATGGGTGGATAAAGTGATAAATGAAGAGGTGTTAAGGCAAATCGATGAAGAAAGAAGAATTTGGAAAAATATAGTAAAAAGTAGAGACAGGTTTATAGACCCATATTAAGGGATCCTGGAATAGTCGCTTTAATATTGGAGGGACAGGTAGAAGGAAAATATTGTGCAGGCAGGCAACGTTTGGAATATGTAAAACAAACTGTTAGGGATGTTAAGGGGTATACCGAGATGAAACGGCTAGCACTAAATAGGAAATCTTGGAGAGCTGTATCAAACCAGTCAAATGACTAAAGATAAAATAAAAAAATTATACTTATAAACTTTCCTACGTCTTTTTTCTGTGAAACTCGTGTCTCTTTGTAAAACTGCCTGCAAACGTTACTTTTATACCTTCTATTTTTAGTAAATAGGTTAACTTTAATATAAGAAGTAAAACAAAAAAAAGTAGAAATTCTTTAATTTATATAGTTGTCTTAAATAAAATTCAAGATAACAAATATTAATCGGTACTGCTACACTTTATTTAGGTTATATATCACAAAGTAGATTTGTTTACTTTTAAATGTAGACAGTAAATTATTTTAATCAGATTATATACTAAAACTATCTGCTTATAAATTTATAACATTAAAATATAATTAAAAAGAGTATTGTATAGATTTATCTATTTAAAAATTAATAAGATTTTGTTTAAGACAGTAAATTGCATCTCATTACAACTTATTTATTTAATAATAGCTGGAACGTTTCGAAAAGTATTCGAGAAGTAATAAAGAGAAAAAAAGCACTACTGAAGACGAAAGAAAGAACGAAATACCGTCGGTAAAATTTACTTTCAATCTACACTTTTTCTTAATCACGTGAAATGAAATAATACTGACGCATTTTACAAAACTTTGGCTCCAATTTAAATTACTATAAAACTCAATGCCTCTAAAGATTTTTAAAAATGTAAATTTAAAAAATCTAGGTTACATTATACCTCATCTAACAAAGACCTCATTACAAAGAGAAGATTTACAAGGGTAGTTCAAAAGGTTCAATTGGAATATAGGTCATTACGTCCAAAATGAAAATAAATGTATTTCTATTTAGATTTAATAGTATATTATTTATCTGTAAGCAAACGTAAACCGTAATTATTAAAATTAGGCTAACAATAACTGATATTTTCACCTCGACCTATGAAACGTGAGAACACCGCATAGTTCTTGTAAAAAAAAAATAATTATAATAATAAATATTGTTATTATTATTATTATCACCGTACTATTACTATTAATGACAACAGTGAGGATCATATGAGAAATAAAATTGAATCGGTAAAAAAGCCGACTGTAGCAGACCCGCATGTAAAAGATAATCTTTTGCTCTACTGAAAGCTAGAGATCTCTCTCTCGCTTCACCTCAACAGATTAGCGGCGCGAATTGTGACGTGCATGTCACGTCTTTTGTGGTAAATAAAGCATGAACTGTAATGGTAGGTAATTGAAGGGGGGAACTGCACACCTGGCTTGAAAATCTTACATTCTATTTCTCCTTCCATATCTTCTACACTCATTTAATTTCTAAATACTCAGTGCATCAAACGAACGCCGACTTAAGCGTAAAATAAACTATCAATATGCCTACTACATAACTTTAATAGATAATTTTCTATATTAAAAAAATATTGTAATTTCGTAAAACAATCTTTACATAATAAACGTGAATGTTTTCAATGCGATTTATTATACAAAAATTTACATTTGCGTTCATGTAAGTAGCACAGGCGTATAGGGCTACTCATATAGTTTACATAATAACTAAACACCTTTTTTTTATATATTCTTTTGTTTTTTTATGCAACTTAGCACACCGATGGCTACATTTACTCGCATCAATTGTAAACTTTGCGACTACAAAGCCTTGGTGACACTGGGATAAAGCGTACTGACGATTGAACCAAGATTCACTTACATTACACGAATCGGTATCTTTACTGTTTAGTACCAAGATCCAAACTCGCAACATAACGTTATACCTTTTTAGAAAATTATTTTATACAAAAATGTTTCTTATAATCAGACGACACGAACGATCGACTACGTTAGTGAGATTCTCGAAAACGAATAATTTTGAATCTTACATTTAATGCTCTTACCAATTATTCTAAATATAAATTATTATATAATTCGTTACGTTTTGAATGAAACGTTTCAATAAATAATAATAATATTCTTTTTTTCGTTTGATGAATTAATTCACCGCAGAAGTTATGAAAACTTAAACCTAGGAATACAGAAAGGGAAATTTTTAGCGTATGTAAAATTCCATGCCTGTCCGGGATTAAAACCCGGGACCTCCAGATGAAAGGCCGAGACGCAAAAGTTCCGCCAAGAAGTTGGCGAAGATACGGGTTTACTTCATATTATTTTCTTTTGATTTTTAAAATATATATATACGGAACGGAACGCAAGAATGGCAGGAGTTTCAATATTTCTCCCTACAGATCGCAGAGCCTGTAAAATGTCCCTTGCTGCTGTATCTTTCTATTATCGGACGGATTTCATCGGTTATTTAGAGGCGGTTATACATTTTAAGTTTTATTTACGGACGGATTTGGTAATTTGCGTTCCTATCTGTATGGACCACCGTGAAATTTATTTACCGGTTCTGACCGTGAGCGACTAAGCTTTTGAGCCTAGTAATCCCGACGTGATTCCCCTTCAGTCCATCCGCTGAAGGCCTTTCGGTACCAGTACCTATGGGCTAGCAGGAATGTGCCTACCGGAGCCCTAGTTATTTGGAGGGAGAAATGCGCCCCGTTCTCCGGAGGGAGTCGCATATGCTGACTAAATGAAATTGTGGTCGCTTCGTGGGACGGTGTGGGGTGTTGCCTAGCTTTTTATAGTTTTATAGTTTTTTCCGCGGCCGGAATTTTCACGCGGTTTCCATTTATAGGTTACGCGATACAGAGGCTCCTAAGCCTGGTTTGTCATTTTATGACTCTCGTACCGCCTCTTCACGGTCGTTCGTTTAATACGGCATGAGGCCGTTTTCTTTACCCTGTGGAGTACGGTCCTCTCGACAGAGGTCCCGAAGATGGCTGTGTTCGGACACGGCCGCTCTCCCGAACAGTCTGCGTGCCTGCGCCACCCCCACCTCGGATACGATATGCAGTCTGACACCCTAACGAAGAGTGATGTTTCTGCCGAAGTGCTTCAAATATCGTCCGCATTTGTATATGGATTTATCTAGGATTACTTTAGACTAGTTGGAAAGATATGGTTCGCAGTGATAATCAACTCTAAATGCTTGATATTCAGTTATTTAAAATTGTCAAGAAGAAAAATGCTGGAGTGCTTTTCACGTGTGATGAGACATCCAGGGAAGTACACGCTTATACTTCAAGGGAAAATCATGGGAATTCAAGGTACAAACCGAATGAGAATTTCAAAATTTCATGGTTAAAGAATTTAAGGCAGTGGTTTTCCGGTCGACCAGTTTTTTACTGGGTCAGTTTTGATCAAAGTTAAAATTATCCAGAATGTTCGAAAAGGATCTGATACACAAAGCAGAATAATAGTACTTATAATAAAGAAAATATGATAAAAAATACAGGTTCATGTATTCAAACAGGTTTGGAAACAAAGATACATAAAGAACAATTAAAATAATACAAAAATAAACAATTATTTCACGGCTTATTAATATTATTCCAGGTTCAATTGATCGCAGTGAACTCCGATAAGTCAAATAGGGTGGGTATATTCTTTAAGAACGTGTGATCCTACAGTACAAACATAACTTAGAAATGGCGACTAATCAGTCCAGTATCCAAACATCTCATGGATGGGAGGAACCGGGACATCAGCCATAAAAGAGAAGCCGTCGTGAATACCCCCCTGGTGAACACACCTGGATATGTTACGACGTAACAGTCGCTTTTGGATGGCGTATTCCCAACGTCTAACCTGACATCACCTGTTTAGGCGGATAGGCTAAAATTTAAAAGCTATCGAGATTTTTATTAACGGGTGATTGCCCTACAATTTCACGGGAAGCGATCTTGGTGATTGCAGGTGTGAAACCGATAGATTTGATTGCGTCAAGCAACAACGTTATGTTGCAAAGAAGTCCGGTGAGCTGACTTCACACAAAAATTTGAGAGATTGAACAATGCCTTGTGGTAGGCCAGATGGGATAAGGCAGAGGGTGGCCGTCATACGCATGACCTCTTCCCAAATGTTAATTTGCGGGAAGCCTCTTGGGTGTACGTGAGGCAATTTCTTTCTGGCCGCGGCGCTTTTCGGGACAGACTGCTGAAATTCGGCCTGGTAAACTCCAGAATGTGTGCGTAATATGGATAATTAAATGACGCTTACCATGTGTTATATCAATGTGCGAAATACGAACTGATGCGCAATGAGACTATCTGTCGGCTCCATATCATCGGGTCGGCGTTAGATCACCGTACTAATTGGAGGAACCGGGTCGAATGGGCGATTGTGTAAAATTTTATAATTCATTTTGCCAAAGAAAGGATTATTGAGGGGATTTAGGGTTCTGCTTGGATTTTTCCGCTTTAAATTTTGTTGCGTCACATTATATTCTGCTGTGGTTTTTTTTTGTGTTTAGTGTTAGTGCTGTTTCTGTTATTGTGTTTTAGTGTTCTTGTTTACGCTTTATGTTTTATGTTTCGCAGTGTTCTTGTTTTACGCTTTATGTTTTATGTTTCGCGTTGTGTGCTCAACTCACTTTTGCCTATTTCGTGTAGGTAGTTCAGTTCCTTCATTACCGTATAGTCCATTCGATCTTATTTAAGACTTGGCACGATGTGTTTTGTTTTGAGTTCACGATAGTTAGTAGTACATCGATGGGAACGTCACTTGTGTAGTAAAGGCAGTTACATTTATACGGATTTGAATACTAGATCGTGTACCAGAGTGCTTTGGTGGTTGGGTTTCAATTAACCACACATCTCAGAAACGGTCGACCTGAGATTGATTGTTCAAGACTACATTCACTTACACTCATACATATCATCCTCATTCATCCTCTGAAGTAATACCTGACAGTGATTCCCGGAGGCTAACAGGAAAAAAGGTATGGAGGAGGTGGCACGGCGACCGAAACATGGAAGGTGTCTTCCCCTACCCGGTCAGGAGTACAAAAGAAGGTAAATACTGAAATATTTTAAAGTAAGTTTATAATTTCAAAATAGTTTTTAACAAAATATTAAATCTTTACACATATTTATGTCCGAAACTATTTGTCTTAGTGATACTTTTTTTCCAATAAACGTGTAGGGAAAAATTTTACTCCACCGTCTTTAATGTAGCTAAAAAATAAAACAATAAACTGAAAAAGATCCCACCGTTTTCAACTGTGATTATTATTTTAATGTCCGAATTCAATTTTTCAAAAGAAAATCCTTAAAAGTTATACCCAGAAATTGGCAAAAATATAATAATATTATGCCTAATCACTATTGCGATAAGGCAGATTGTATAATTAAAGTTTTTCCCATAGAAAATGGAAATTTGTTCTTTATACTCACCATTTCTCAAAATGTGTCTCTAAATGTATATATATAATTTATCCAATAGGCTCTGTTTATGTAAGTATTAAATTTATCATTAATTATACGAAACAAGTATCTTTAAAGTTTTCAGTTCCGTTTTTCGGAATGATTTGTCATTTATTTCACACTATCTTTTATAATAAGAATATAAGTAAATTTGTAGGTTAATAATTTCTAGAGGAAGGATTATATTTTAAGATTTCTTCAAGCGACAGGAAAATTCATATTTTATTAAAGCATAACTTTTTCTGTAATTCTTTAACAAAATAAATGTACCGGAGTTAAAATAAACTTTAAATAAGAAAATTTCAAAGTATTTATTAATTTTAAAAATCTGATTGCAACCTTATTATTTATTGGTCTTTTACATCAGAGAAAAGGAATTTTGTAAAACATTGATCTTAGAATATAATATAAATATTTGTTAAAAGTGCTTGCAGTTAATAGATTATTGTATAATTGCAAAACGTCTGTTAAAACCAAACGTATAATAAGGATGTTTTATTTTCAAAATCAACATCCGAGTTAAACTAAGAAAATATGTTATTTTTTAAATGCAAACGTTAATAAAAGTAAGTACCTATTTTAAAATAATAAATTTTGTAATAAAGAAGTTGTATTAAAATAAAGTACAGATATAAGAAAAATAAAAGTATAAGTTTATAACGAAGTAAAAAATATTATTAGAATAAAGGAAGGTTAAGCGTTCAATATGTGGAATATAGGTTAGGACAATGGTCGGTGGAATCGAGGAAATTAAAAAAGTAAAACAAAACAAGAGGCGCTGTGTTGCGTCTGTTCGGACCAGGCCAATAGCACAATCGGCTCTCGTGGACAGGTAACCGCCAATCGTGTACCGGGATCGATCGGGGGGCGTGCACTCTTCGTATAACAGGTACCCCTATCGTTTATTCACTGTGCCGCCAGTCGCGTCTCTGACCACGCATACAAACTATTACAATACACGCGACTTAAAAACTCTTGTTTTGAAAATTTGAACGCAGGTTAAACAAATACACGGCACGTGGCAATTAACGGGTTTCCATAGGGTTATTTTTATTTACCTTAAAATTAAAAACAGAAAAATTCGTCGAAAATAAAAATAAATCACCGACCTTTTGATATTAAACATATAATTTTATTAAACCGTAGAACACGAACACACGTTACAACAAATTATTCAAATATGAAGCGTCGGAAATCACCGCCTCGATTCTCAGATAACGACATTTTTGGAATTCTTCTATTTAGGTGGACAAAACAAAATTAAATATAACCCTTTTTGTATAAAATAATTAACCTAATGTATCCAAAAATTAATCTGTTAGCAGCAGACTCTATCCGTTAAAGAAAATACTTCGAGCAAATTTACTGATTTGTCTATAAACTAAAGACTAAAAAAGATTCATCTTTTTCATATAAGACAATTAATGTCATTAAGCTAAGCGATATTAAATTTATAAATAATTCAAATATATTTATTTATTAAACAGTAAGCAGATACCATTTAATAGAACGTATAGAAACAGTAAATACCAGTAGCTAATGTTACAATTACTCGAGTAAATAATTCACCTCGTTGGATAGCTTAAGCGTGAACCATTTATTCATAACTTTCTCACCATCGGCCTATTTGTTCATTTTATAATTTAACTTACATATGTTTAAGTAATTTTGTACCAATTTTGAGTAAAATATCAGGTATTTTATACAGTTTTGTAAATGTAAACATACTAAATGATATTTCATAATATTTTTTATAATGATATTTAAAAATACTAACCACAGGCGATTAGCATTTCCATCTCTTAATTTATTTTTCTCCTTCCACTTTATTCTTTACTTTTTTAATCCCTCTCTCACAGGTCCGCAAAGACCTTATCTTCCCATCTTAATTTTGGTCTTCCTCTCTTTATTTTCCTTCCAACATACTCTTTACTACTTTGATTCACATGCCTGGACGGTCGGCGAACATTCTTCCTGGTTTCTTCATCTTAGTCGTTCCTGTAATATGTACATCCTTTTTACTTTCTCTAGTTTAATCCACTTCTTTTCACTGCCTTTTACATCGACCTCAGTTTTATAAATTTTCTCTTTAACACGCAGTATTTTCTGTTTTCTTTCTCCAATATATCTACCCACAAGTATTCTATACTTCATTTCAGGAACTAGTTTTCCGTCCTTCTCAACATTCGACCCTAGACATTGGAATAAACTTCAAAAACTTTGGAATCGTATCGGTTAAAAAAAGAAAGAACTGTTGACAGGGGGTATAAATGCTAATGACATTCATATTTCAAAGGATAGACGCTAAAAAAATTATTAAAATTTTCTCTTTTGACGATTTATTTTTGCGGTTATTTCTCAATAAGAAGTTTTATCGCAACAGTATTAAGCTTATAGCATTAAACAGGTTAGAATAAATGCAAAAAATAATCAAATCTACAAAATCGAAACTATTTTGCGTAAGTTCAAAAATGAATTTCTCAGAAATTACTAATACGACTTTACTGTTTTACATACTTTTCCAGTTAATATTAAAAAAAAAAAAAAAAAAATATTCCAAAAATGTACTATTATCAATTTCAAAAGCTACGAATTACTACTTGCTATTTCAGATGTATTACTGGAGGTATTCATACAATTTTGAGCGGAAGGTCCTACAAAGAAAGTGTTAATTAAGAAAAATAATAATGAAATTAGTAAAAAGAACTTTTTATTATAAAAAAATTAACAATTTCTGTTTTTTTCTGATGTACGGCTTATACACACAACTTTATTTATAACTTTATTTAAATTTAATTTTTTTTCTTTTATTTAATTCAACGATTCTAATTAAAGCGCGCGCGCATGCCATATTTAATTCACGCGGGAGTGGCGGTAATTGCAGCGACGGTCGGCACTAACTAAACTAATGTAATTTCAAAACTTACATAGAACAAATTTCGCTTGTACGATCGGCAAACCGGTGCAGCCGCGAGGCTTAACGCACCAGGTAGCGAGTCAACCGGCGATCAAGTTCGAGAGCCAAGACCGAATATTATTCATTTATTTAATTCTACCGCTCACCTGTAAGGTTATAACATAGCAGTAGTTTAGAACATTTTTTGGGATGGAAGTACGATTTTTGCAAAAACCTTTTTTTTGTAAATGTTATTTTTTAACTGTTAACTAATGTGTAAGAAAAATATAAGATTAATTAGGCAAAATCTCGAGATTGTGAGGGTGATCTTGCTCTACAGTCTGACTCCTTTGACCTTTTGAAAATTTAACGGCAACAATTCCCCATTTATAGAAGTTCTAGGTCCAGTAGTTTGAAAGATATAAGGTGAGTTAGAGGCCGACATGGAGCACATAGACGTACATACGAACATTAACATCAAAAAAATTTTCATCCAGTTTTTTGGATTCCTTAGCTGTCAAATCGTCAAAATCCGGTGAAAACCGCACGTGCTCAAATTAAGCCGATTACAATGTTTTCCTTTCTAGAGCTATCGTTCTGCTATAACGCTATCCTGACGGTAAAGTAAAAAAAACTACATAAATTATGATAATATAATGCCATAACTGTTGTGCGAAATATTTAATTGCTTTATTAATATTATTATTATTACTATTAATTTCTAAGTGTTTCTTTATTTCTATTCGTGTTTTAAGAACAGAAATTTATAAAACTTTTATGACAAATAAATACAAAATTACAAAACTGAATCTCTAAAAGTATTTTCAAACAGTACGTAAAGAAGTACGTTTGGGTGTCTTAACCAAAAGATTGTAGGCTACCTGATGGGGTAATTTAATAATCATAAAAAATTATGATTATTCATTTTCTTGAATAACTTGTATCCAACAGCCATCATATGTTAGGTATACTACGGAAACTGAATAATAAAGTAACTTTCCAAAGCTATTTTCATCCGAATATACCGTTTCAAATCACATGCAAAGCCAGACGATATTCAATCCTACAAGCGACACCTTCACTACTTTCACGACGTAGAACTGTACAGAATGCGCCGTGTGAAATAATCAACACCGAACCCGATTAAACTGTTCCGTCCATTTATCCCCACCGGTCGGCCAAATATTAAAATACTGTTAACGTCGTAATGTGATCCCACCGATTCACTTATTCTTGCTCTGTTTATTTGTTTCTACTTTATAATTCCACTCTCCATTCTGTTCTGTGGTTTGTAAGCGTTTTGCGAATTCGCAAATCACGAGTCGTAAATATTAGATTATTATAATAAAAGTAGAGGGTGAGCATTAAGTGACGCAAGGGACTGCGCATTGGCGAACTGGGATTCTGGCTGACACAATTCCTGACCGGCCACGGAGTCTTTCGTTCATACCTGTGTGGACGAAGAAGAGCTGAAGACCCCTTCTGCCCCTACTGTCGGGAGTTAAACACGCCGAAACATGTGATATTCCAGTGCCCAAGATGGGAGGACGAACGCCGCGACTGTACTGCCTTAACTGGGCATCTCGAGGTGGGGACCATCTTGGAACGATGTTACGCAGTTCGATGGACTTCGACACTGTGACAGGATTTGTGTCGGGAATACTGAAAATGAAATATCGGGAAGAGAGGGGGTGGGGACAATTCCGTACGGAGCTACCGTTTGCCCGTGCTTGCACGGATGGACGGTGGTGATGAAGCGCGGGGACTCTCGAGCCTCTGACCTAAAAGACTGAGTCCCGACAGGGCCGTGCCTCCGGGGTTGTCCCCGTTAGAAGCGAAGCACAAAGGACCGAGTCCCGGTTGCCGGGTGATGGAGGCAGGGCCTGGCGTTTCCCTCGTCTGGCGACTAGAGGCAAAGGCACCTCCCGGAACCGCGTTCACGCTTAATCGGGGGTCTGGTTCCGGGAGGCACGAGGAAAAAGGGATTGCGTACGGGAAGGCCTCCGTGGCGCGAGTGGTAGCGTCTCGGACTGTCATTCGAAGGTACCGGGTTCGAATCCCGGTCAGGCACGGCATTTTCACACGCTACAAATCATTCATTTCATCCTCTGAAGCCATACCTAATGGTGGTCCCGGAGGTTAAAAAAAGATAAAATAGAGGGAACTGTGCACGCGTGAATTGATAGTCAATTGGAGTTCGATAGAAGAATTCAAAAAGAAATAGCTACGTATACTCCTTTACATTAAAAATAAAACGTTCTCATGATGTAAAACGTCTTTGTGACCGTATTCAATGACTTGTGCTGCTGATCTCAACTTAGTCTCAACCGACATTTTTCTTCTTTTTTTATAGTTTTATATAATCTTTTTTTATAATTAGGTATTTAGAATGCGATCAAAAAGTGTAATGGATTTGAACTATACCCTTTATTAATATTCATGTAATTAAATAACGTTGAAATAAAGGCCTTTTGTGTTCTTTAACTAACACAAACATCGTTTTCCATGATTTTTGATTCGTAATTTATATCTTTGAGATTGTTGGAAAATGTTGATTCTACATTGTTATAGAGGGCTTTCAAATGGTAATCGTACCTTTGTTTGAAAGATACATCCCTTTGATCAATACGGAGCAGATATTGCAGTAGAAATAATTTATTTGACATATTCCAGGGACATTGTATTTGTTTAATTACTGTTTTTTGTGCTTAACAGTTATTTTGTTTTGTTTCTTGCTCTGAGGATCACACTTTACCCAGATTTTTTAAAAATTTTCTTCGCGTATGCGTCAACAATAATAAATATGTTTAGAATAAGTTTGTGTGTTGTGTATGTGTGCGCGCGCGCGCGTGTGTGTATTATAAATACGTGTGTGTCATCAATTGTTTTCTACGTATTTTAAAAATTAGATTCTTTTGTTTGCATTTTTTTATTTCATTATCAACCGTAAAATTTAATTTGCGGTTAACACAAACTACACCACAAATTAAACGATAATTCCTATTTACATTTTTAACCTTCTAAATAATTTATCCTAAATTAAATTCAAGGCAAACAATACGAATATATGAACAATTAAAATAAAATTGTACGGTAAATTGTTTAACTCTATAAACAACTTAATTAAAGGTTAAACAAAACAGGATAACATAAAAAACTTCCGCTATATTTTCTATTTCCTTAGTAAACATTATATTTAACATATAATTTAACAATTACATTTTCGTATAAATTCGTAGTCCTGCATAAATAAATTACTAAAAATGTCAGTGACGTTACTTTGTAATCCGTAAAACAGTAAATTACAGCGTAAATAATTATTTAAAAAAATAATAATAATGTAATAATTTTAAATAATTTTAATAATTTTAAATAATAAAATATTTTAAAATATTTTAATTTAGAATATTTTTACTAAGTTTTATGATAAATAATCCATAAACATAATATTTTAGACAAGGATAAATATTAAAAATTAAAAACCAGCACTGCCAAAATAACATTGCTCTTTAATAGAGGATAATTAAAAAGCGTGCGGATGAAATTTTGTATATAGTATAATTTTGTTTTCAAATTTTTCTAAATTTATTTAAACACACACATACATACACGAATTTAAATAGCATATGACACTCCCGAAAACATAAGGACTCCAACACGGAGTCATATATCTAAATCGGTTCAGCCGTTTAGCTGCTACAGTGAAACAAAAATACATGCATATATTCATATAACCTAAATTTATTACATTCCTTTTAGGGTAGTCGTGTAAAAAGGATAAAATTTAAGTCAATTTTTATCGATCGATATTTCAATAGATTTAAAAAAATATATATGTATAAAAAACTTTTTAAAGAAAACATTATTTGAATTGTGGAAAATTTAATATTTTTGTAAGCTCATTCTAGAAATATAAAAAGTTTTTTTTTTGGTTACCCCAACCTCTTCTATATAACCTGTAAATAATAACCTCGTTAAAAACAGCTAGTTTAACAAATTACAATAAACTAAATATAAAACAAGAAATTAACTAAAGAATAAACAACCGGGTCTTGCGTTACAAACGCAAAATTGTATAAGCTAATGATAAAATATAAGGAAGAAATTATAAGATAAAAGAAAAAAAAACTGGTTTCGTACAACGTCGAGAAAACACGACTGTTTCGTAAAGTTGTACTACGTTCGAATAGATACTATATTTTTGACATCACTGAATCAGTCAAAAATAAAATTAAGAATAGGAAAAAAAAGAAGATTAAAAACCACAAAAGAAAAAAAAGGAAGATAACATTTAACTTCTCCCCTTACCCCTCTCATCAATTTTATACTCCTCACTGAACTTATAGTACCGCGTAGTACTAATAGTGCCAGCTGAATTCCGGGCTGGTTTCTTCTTGTAATACTAGACGAACAGTCATTATACAATGATATCCGTCTGTAATTTCCTTAATTATGCCATCATTTTCTTTGAAAATAAAAAAATAAAAATAAAAACAAAACTAAAAAATAAAAATAATGCCTCTATCTTCATTTAGTAAGTATATTTTAAGGAAAAGGGTATACTTTAAACCCTACTTTAGTACGCTAGTCGTACTCACCATTCCGTATATAAAAAAAAAAAATATATATATATATATATATATATATCCTTAAAATAATTATGATAGGTCGTAATTATTAGGTTTATAATTCTAGTTACTATAAAATTATATCTACTCAAATTTGCTTATATACAGTTATAATAACCGATTATAACTTACGCTATAAAACATAACATGAAATTATATTGTTTATAAATACAGTAACCCCCTCCACTACAACATAAAAAAATAATTATTTTTACGTGGAATATATTATTAGTTAATAAGTCTTCTGGTTTACTTTAATATACCTAGGACATCCGATTACATGCAAATACCCCGTTCGCGTACTAACTTCGATTCGTTTATACATCGACGTTACCAGAAAACTTTTACAAATATTTCATTTTGAAAACGGTTCAATTTTTATCATTTTAAATTAGATCTCAAGATAAATAAACAAATTTGACCTTGAAATACTTTGAAAAATCGGGAAATCCCAAAGACATTGACGTCTTATTTCCATTTAAATATAAAAACCCATTTAATAAAGTTTTTCTGTCGATTTATTTGAATATTTATGTAGATATATCACCTATGTTTTACATTTCTCGTTGGGGTTACGTAAATTGCAGTTATTTAGGAATACTGAGCCTGACACTAGCAAAAAAAAAAATATTATCAGACTAATTAATCCTTAAATAATGTAGTCTCAAATAAAAAATATAATAACAATAAAATAAATATGTAAAATATTTTACGTTTAAAATCTTTATGTTTTTGAAAGCATGATTTTCAACAATAAGAAAAAACCGATAGGTTAAAGGATATTTTAAAATAAAAAAAATCTTAACGATATTTTTAATATAAAAGACTTGTAAATTATCGCTCTAACAGAGACAAAAATACGAAAAAACCATGTGTCTTCATCAAGATTTTCTTATAATAAAATGTAAAACTTTTATAACGTGCAAAATTTTATATATTTTAACTTTACCATTTTTTAACTTTCGTAATCTTTCAAATACTTAACAAATGTTTATTTTAATTTAGACTATCTCTTATATACGATCCAAATTAGGTACACCTTTCATGCAACGGCTGACCTTAAAGAAAATCAAAACTTTTTTTACAAAAGTAAGAAATAATAAATAGAAACTTTAATAAAAACCAGTACATTTTTTTTTTTTTTAAATCGTGTTATAAATACATATATATAGGGAATACGAATGAGCAGCTTACTTTCTATTTACCAAGTATTGTAGAAATTGTGCTGTATTGATCGAAATAGGGATAGATGGTCAATGCATGTATCGTAAGGAAAATGTTATGAGAACAAAGAAACATTTCCAAATTCCACTAAAAGCATATTTTTTAACATAACAATTAAAGAACGAACAAATAAATTCAAAACCTACTAAACTACAGAAAAAAATTAAATAGCTTTAAAGATAAGTAAATTAATTTTATTAAATTATTAATTAATTTATATATAAATTAATTTTATACATAAATTAATTTTTTTTTTAAATTTCGACCGCTTATTTTCCTGAAATATTAATTTTTTTGTTTCGTAATATTGAAAATTCTATTTGTTTTAATATTTAGTTAAAATCTACAACATTTTGGTATGTTTTGTTTTTAATAAACATCTAAATTCTTACGTTTTTATTTATTTTCTGTGGTCTTTATTCATACAATTTTACTCAGAATCAAATTCTCTACAAGTTTTGTCTATAAAATTATGTATTAATTACACATTTAACAAACTTACTTTACGGCAAACATAAAATACTGTGTATTTCAACCCCAAATCTTTTGTCTTTTATCCTACATATTTTTTAGGAAACTACTAAAAATACAGTTGAAGAACTACTTTTTTTTTAAATGTTCATATCAGATTTCATATAAAACCACTAAATTTACATCTTAAATTGAGTCCTAAGAATTACAGTCTGGCTCATTTCACCAAAGGTAAAATTAGAGCGAAATCTTTCGCCAGCCGACACTCATCAACGAAACGAATCCGAACCTATACTCACATGAATTTTCTTCTTTATTTTAACCAGTAAAACATATTCTGAAAGTTTGTTACGCTCGTCATAAATCAGCCTGTGTGTGTGTGTGTGTGTGTGTGTGTGTGTGTGTGTGTGTGTGTGTGTGTGTGTGTGTGTGTGTGTGTGTGTGTGTGTGTGTGTGTGCGTGTGTGTGTGTGTGTGTGTGTGTGTGTGTGTGTGTGTGTGCGTGTGTGTGTGTGTGTGTGTGTGTGTGTGTGTGTGTGTGTGTGACAAATGTCTAGCCAGAAAAAGATAAAATTTCAAATATTTGAAATATTTAATATATATTTAATATTTGCTGATTATATTGTTACTTTGATCGAAGATAGTAATCGGTTAAAAAAATAAAGAATGGTGTAGGATTTATTTCTAGGAACGAATTCAATTCGAAAATAAATAAAAGAAAAACAAAGATAATTAACCGAGGTAAAAAAAGTAATAATAAATTAATTACTACAATAAGACTTCACAACATACGATGAGAAGTTGAAAAATATAGTTATTTAAATAGGAAAATTATAAAATGATAAAACGAAATAAGTAACGAACTGAAGTACAATAATTCGATTGCAAAACCGAAATCTGTCTGATTTCGATCGTAATAAAAAATTTAAAAAAAAGTTTTTTAAAATATTCTAATATGTACAACTTTGTAACAGCGAATACGGTTAATACATCAAATCACAATCGATGTGTGAACCGATTAACATCGGTTAATTAATACATCAAATCAACAAACATCAAGAAACCTTTTGAAAAGTGGTATTAAAAAATACGTGATGTAATAAAAGCCACAAATTAAAATATTCAGTTTTAGAAATAGATATACTACTAAACAAAGAAGAGAACCACAAAAAACGCAATAATTAGAATAAATAAACTGATAACTGAAAACACAAGATTTAAAGGGATGTAAGGCTCAAAATTAGCGCAGAATAGAAAGTAATGAATAATTATTAAATCGAGACGAATGAGCAGCTCAAAATAAAGAAATATTTTTTTTCACTTTTTATTATGCAAAGTTTTTTTTTAATTATTTTTTTAAATGTAGTATAAAGATGATATCAATTAATCCATCGATATATACATTATATTACTATGATTGAATGTTTATATATATATATATACACGCGCGCACACACACACATACACATCGATGTTTGTATATATTACTATTATTAGGATTACGATATATATTATTATTTTCGTAATAATTGGGTAAGTTACATAAATTCAAAAAGTAAATTTAACCTATTTAAAACTTAAGGACGGATGACTTTTGTCTCACTTCGACATATTATTAAGTTTTTATTTAATCGGTTGATATAATTTTTATGTCTTAATAAAATTGTATTCCTCTATAAAGTTTTGAGTTCTGTTTGATTTTAAATTTTATTTCATGTTTAAAAGTAGTCTATGTAGCCAAGATTATTTATTCATATACGCATGCATTTAAATAAAAAGCTAAAAAAAATTAACCTTTTTTTATTTTGAGCACCTCATTCGTGTCATTTTAAATTTCGTCTATTTTATACTTTGAAATTTCGATGTTGCTAATATATTGATTTTTTTGTTTGTTTTGTTTAACATTTATTATATGCAATATATATTTCAAAATATGAAGAACAGTTGATCTATTTTTACGATTAAAATATAAAAAGAAAAGAAAATATTATATTGCATTAGAATTCAACAAAATTAATTAAATTTTTAACGTACAATTTACAAATATCGTTATTTAATATTTATCCTACATAATATCCTTATCCTATCCACTCAGAATTTTGATCGTACGGGAAATACCGTTCGGGAAAATATGTGGGAATCAATTCCGGGACAGTTAAATGGTAGAGCACTGGCGAGACGTTCTACTCAAATAGATATTAATATGAAGCTAATAATCGGTTAAAATTTATAACTAACCAGATAATTTCTCAACCGTCGACAGTTTTCATCGCCAACGATAAGAGAAATTAAAGACGATTTTGTATGGAACTAAAATCAAATTATTTTATACCGTTGGCCGTGAAATGAGATAGCTTATCGATCTTATCCTTACATTGCATGACAGTATCTCTCAACCCTACGCTTATGATGTTGATGGAGAAGCTTCTATTTGATAGAATTTTGGTTTTTCCTAGAAATAACTAAATTAAATTAATATCTTTTTAATTTATTATAATTTAAGATCTCGAAAAAAAAAATGAAAAAATGTTATAAATAAAAATTCCCTTTAGGGTATTATGTAACCTAATTTTATTTTCTACAGCAATTTTAATTAAATATAATTTATACATTTTTAAAAAGTTAATTTTTTATAGTCCATCTTTACTTACTAATAATTATATAATATTAAAAATATTTTTTGTCGATTAGCGGTTTAGGGATGTTCCGTGTATTGTATAAACGCATTTCCGCATGTATTTATCTATAAGACAGGAATAAGACAAATGACATAAATATAACTTATTTACTATCGGGGTTTGTTGTATTAGGGTAGAGGGGTTACTGGATCTAAACATTAGGTCTACGCTTGTAGGTTACAAATGAAAGTAAATTGACGGTCAGCACAGTGGAACACATTTATATTAATGTACGGGGTTGCTTAGTTAGGCGTCAGATATCTTATTATAACCTATTTGTTATTTTGTGTTTTTTTTTCCTTTTTTATATTATTATTATTTTTTTATCTAACGTATCGAAAAAGTAGGATCACTATTAATTTTTTTTTTTTTGTTACCCATTGTTTCATGGAAAAATATTTTACAAATGATCTTCTTCGGTACTAAAACAATTAATTTTGACCTCGATCTGTAATAATTAATCGTAATCTGTAGTTTTGGGTCTGGTTGTACTACATTTATATAAGGATGTAATAAATAATCTACATTACCGAAATTGTTGCCTAGATAATCAATTGTTAAATACTTTTAAATAATTTACCAACAACAGGGTGTTCTATAAAGAAATCGATATAATTTCGTAATTATGTTCTAATGTTTAAAAGAAAAACCGGGTTCGTATTACATTATCGTAAGTCCGAAAACACTTCGGATCACGTAAAATGAGAATATACTAAAATTTATCGGACATTATTGTTACTATTCGTTATAAAATTCCTCAGTATTTATATAGTGCTACAACTAAATCTAAAATTCCTTGTTAGTAAGAGCATTTTGAACTGCGATATTGGTTTATTTGAAGTTGTTAATTTTGTTTGTACTTCTCAATAATTTTTTATTAGCACCCGTTCGATTTAAATTATAATACTTTTCCGCATTTTGGTGTGTTCTGCTAAAATAAAGTGTAATTTTTTTTTAATTTTTCTTCAGTTCAGTTAACTTTACTACTTATAATATCACAATTAAATTTAATGTCTAAACGTTTAGTTGTAAATTTTATTTGTTTATTGGCAATTAAACTGATTAAAATTGCGCTAAAACTAATATATATATATATATATATATATATAATATATCTAATATATATTATATATATATATATATTATTGACATATTGAAAAAATGCCACGTTTAATTACAAGATAATAATATTGGCTTGAGGTTAAAACCGCAAATTTTAAATCTGGTGTTACTAAAAAAAAACTTCTATTTTAACATTAAATATTAAAATCGTTTTCAAAAATCTTGAAAATGTATAAATTATTACCTCACACGACCGCGTTTGTTACTTTTTGTGCGAATCTCAAAGTAGGAGTCAAACAAAGGAACTTAAGGAAGTTTTGATTAAGTAAAAGAGGAAAGAAGAAAAATGTGAAAAAAAGCACGACTTTTGGTCGGTTCCGGTCGATCGGTGGGGTCTACTCCTCCAAATTTAGTAAAGATTAATTTATACGCTTTATTAGACGACAAGAGAAGAAACCGCAATGAAAAAGAACCATTAAACCGATCACAACAAAACTTCAAATTTTAAAGCATTTTTTGGGTTAAGGGTGCGATTTTACAAAAGTTTTTTTTAAATACTCTTATTTTTTAATCGTTAACAAATGTGTCTAAAAAAAAAAAATATGAACTTATTGGGCGAAATCTCAAGATACTGAGGGATACTTTTCTCTACAGCCTCACCCTCATGACATTTTAAGTTGAAAATTTAATAGCATCAATGCTCTATATATAGAAGTAATCTTACCAAGTTTGGTCAAAATCGGACCGGTAGTTCTGGATATATAACGTGATTTAAAGGCCGACACCGAACACACACACTTACATACGAACATTAACATCCGGAAAATTTCCATCCGGTTTTTGGTTTTTCGGGTTCCTTAGGTGTCAAAACGTCAAGATCCGGCGAAAACCGGATATGCCCAAATTGGACCGATTACAATACTTTCCCTTGTAGAGCTACAGCGCTATCTAGACGGGAATGTAAGATGAATGTAAACTTTGATTATTTGGGATTTATCCATTTTTTACGAGTAAACAAAGGAGAAACCCGCAATTTGTGTCCCGTGAATTTCAGTAAAGCGTTCTTTTATCATTGGAGAAAAAATTAGGAAGAAAGTGTTCATTGGCCGTTAACTTTAAAACAAAGCATTTACGAACCTTTGTTTATAGGAATTATTTGCTTATTTTCAACAGTAGGCAGACGGTTTCCTAAAATTTTTCCATATCTTTATAAGATATACTATATTTTAATGGGGTACACAGTTTTTTATAAGATACTACACTTTTTTATCTTCTTATATTTTAGGACGAATATTAGATTGTGTAAAAAAAGCAATTGTAAAAATTTATTCAAAACTTAAGATTATTAAGTTAAGATATCCAAAAAATTCATCATTCACGCTATCCATAAATTGGATGCTAATATTTGATCGTAATCCTTTTAATTAAATTTTTTGTATAATATTAAAACAACCAGAAAAATAAATACATTTAACAGAGTTTGATCATTCATGTTATTGATATACTGATAATCATTAGGGTTTAAATAACAGCACTGTTCTACTAAAATATTGCTACAATTAGTCAAGGCCAACAACCAAATCATGCACCTACATTATAATTTCAAAATTGAAATTTATTTTTTTTAAATTGGTAATAACATTGACTTCAAAATAACCAACTACATTAAGAATTAATTTGTTTAATTCTTATTTAAATTTCGTCTTTTAGAAGTCTGTGCCAAAGTAAAAAAAAAAAAAAAATAATTATTAAATATTTACTAAACGCCAACTATAAAAAGCCGAAATTTAAAGAATAATATTAATAGATAAGGTAAATAATTTTCAAAATAGATAATAATAATAATTTTTCCAACAGTTATAACTTTCTAACGTTTAAGTTTTTTCAATTTTATTTTTTTTAAAACATTGCATTTAAAATTTATTTCTTAATATAAATATCATTTTGCAACAAACGCAAAGTCAAAAAACCTGCATCTTCTTAAAAAAATAAAATAATTAATGCAAAGAGAAACAACATAAAAAGAAATTGCTATCGATTGTGAACCGAGATTAATTTTTTAAAAATCTAAGATTGAAACTAAATTCTATATCATTAATTTAAGATTTAAAAATTAATTTAAAAAATCTACCATTTAAAAATCATAATGCTGCTATTTTAAATTTAAATACATTTTGGACTAGTTTTCATAAGTTTAACACCCTTAATTTTTTTTAAATGTAATTATTCAACAACAACCAACAACAAAAAAATCTGGTATTTAAAAATTTTATTTATTTCAGTAAATTTATGAAAAATAGCAATAAATTAAAAGCAAATTTATAAAATTTTTATAAATTAAAAAAAAACGTACGCGACATGTTTTCAAAACTTTTCGAGGCGTTTTAACACTTCAAAATAGACAGTGAAATAACAACAAAATTCTATAAATTTTTACCCAAGTTTTCATAACAATTTTCTTGAATTTTCGCAAAACATTTCTTTCATTATCATATTCGTATCATGCTATTATTTTTATTGCAATGCCCGTGGGCACGCTCTTGGGATCCGTGGCTGTAGGGCCAGCGCCCGGAAATGAAGCCTGTCGTCTTCACTTTTGGGATGAATTTAGGGTTGGGAAAGCCCCGTCTAGGAGGTGTGAGCCGCTTAGATGTCCCCCCTTCGATGATTGGGCGGGGACTCCCACATGGCTTCGTATTTTGGGGGGGTAAAATAAGACTGTAGTCCCGGTGAGGGATCTCTCCGGGGGTTCTTCACCAAAGGCAAGGCGTAAACAACGGAGTCCCGGTGGGAAGATCCCTTTGGGGTCTTCTCATTAAAGGCATAGGATATCACCAAAAGACCGAGACCCGGCTGCCTGGGGGAACATTAGTTCTCGACGAGGCAGTTTGAAGCGAAGGCACCTCCCTGGAGCTTGTTAAGGCTTAGTTGTGTGTAAGGCTTAGTTGGGGGAATAAGAAACGATGCACTCAAAAAAAAAATTTACACACAAACTATATGAAGCTTAAAAACACAGTTCCATAGAGGAACGTCCTCTATAAAATATTAAGCAGGATGAAGGAAATAATCCAATTAGTGAAGGTAAAGGTTTAACATAGGTTACATTAAAAAAAAGCTTTTATTCGAATTGAATACAAACTCCTTAGTATGTTAAAAATTAAAACGGAAAAAAATTGAGTACGTAATATGTTGTCTGTACGCTGAGTTAAGAAGAAACTGTGGATCGACATATCGATATCATTTTCCTTTACTACTTAGTTTCTTTTTAATTTACATCGCATTTTTTTATTTTTTTAATAATTATTTTAATTCTGTTCTACGCCACAATGGTCAACTCTGTGGTCTTAACTTTCAAAAATTATCCTCAAATTTCATATTCTTAAGTTACGTATATTTAACTTAAAAAGACAAATAATGGATGGAGGGGAGAGAGCGAACAGAGGGGGAAAGAGAGAGCGAGAGAGAGAGAGAGCGAGAGAGAGAGAGAGCGAGAGAGAGAGAGTGAGTGAGGGAGAATTGTTATTAATTGAATTAGGCCTAATCTACTAGTAACCAATATAATATGTTAATTAAGATTCAAACTGGATGTTAATTAAATTAATAATTAGATTAATTAATCATCAAATTGAGGATTACTGAATTATCTTAATAAACCTTTAGCCTCCTAAGCCACCATTTACATTTAGAAGAGAAATGAATATATATACATATATTTATGTATACACATACATCTTGTGGTGTCTGCGAGTCTGTTACTCTTTCTCGAAAACCTTAGTCAACCAGTTGAGCTGAAATTTTATATGAACATAGGTATTAAACCTGAAAAGAACACAAGACTATTTGCATTACGAAATGTTCACCGTTTCAAGATAGTGACCGTTTTAATGACTAGCGGTAACAGCCGGATTATGTTCCTTTCAGATATTTAACTTTGACCAAACCGTTGTTCAAATCGAATTCAAAAACCACTTGCAGTATTTGGCATTAAATTTCCTATAAAAAAAAACTTTTCTTTTGTCTTGTTCGATATCTCTTCAGGTTATCGAGAAAGGTAGCTTTAAGTGTGTGACTGTGTACGGCGCGGTGACTCGACTAACTAACCCGCAGTGGCTTGGTTATACTGGTTTTACCTGCCTCCGGTAACTTGACTAAAAAAAAATAAAATAAAAAACAAAAAAAAAGATAAAAAGTGGGAAACGAAATACGGTCGACTCTTCGTGTGTTGGGTAACGCTAAAAATGCGACTCTAAGAAGAAAATACTTTTTTGCCAGTCCGTACGGGTAATCAGCTTATAAATATTATTTTTAAGGTGAACCGAATATTCTGAAACCCGCATTCTTCAGATCATTCTCAACGTTTCGTACCCTTTACTTGCTTTGAAGGAATTACAATACTCTGATAAAAAGTTGTACAAGCTTTAATTGTTATTTATCAGTATTATTTTCATAATCTTAAGGATAATGAACAATAGGGTATCTAGGTGATCGGGAAGGGCGAGGTACTGGACTATATATATATATATATATATATAGGAATTATATACTATATGTATTACATACGACTAAAATTACATATTTATGAATTTAAATAATATTAATAGAACCCGAGTGTAGTTCAAGATAGGAAAATTAATTATTTCCTTTCGTAGGCTAAAATGTAAATATTATCAAAATACTCGTAATAAATAAGAAATGAATAAACTTTAACAGATTTCTTTACAGTAATTAGAAAAGGAAACTCCAAACAAATTCAGAATGATTTTTAACTACGAACATAGCTATATTTCTTATCCCAAAATTTGAATAAAAAGATTTTTAAATGATGCAAATGTCATTGATGTACGATTTAAAAAATATTAGGGTAATACAAAATCGGAGAATTAACAAAATTTAATAGATCTTAATATCTAATTATTTATCTCGAAAGCAAAAAAGATGGAATTTTAGTATCGATATAGTATTTTCCATTCATCATAAATTTATTTATTTCCTCTTTTTTTTCGTCATTCCCGTTTCCTACAGAAAAATATTGGATTAAACTGTATTTATCACCCCAGTGTTTTTGTCTTAACGGTTATGAAACATTTCAAGGTATAAGATTTAACATTCAAGAGTTGTTTTTCTGAAAGCTATAGAATAAAGAATGGAAGATGCCACATAAAAGGTGTTGAATATCACATGAATATGGCATGATAACTTGCGACAATAGGCTCTGTAAATAAGGTAGGTAACGGGAAATATTTTTTCCTTGGTTTTTGAAATAAGCCTTACTCGGGATGCTAATTACAATGGAGAAAGTCTAGATATCCAATTTTCGTGTAAGTCACGTGCCTCATGTTAGGTCACCTACAACAAATACGATTGTACCAACATGACAGACATCCGACTTTTATAAAAAACAATTTTTTTTTTTTTAAAGTTATATATTTTTTTTAATCGCAAGTTAAAATCAGAGTATATAATTAAAATGAAAGATCGATGACTAAAAAGTTTGAAAAAATTTCAAACTAATATCCATGTTGAACCCGTAAAGTCGAAAATGTATAATTCTTATATTATAAAATATTTGATTAAACAGTCTGCTTATAAGTCATTTTTTTATGATTTTTTATAATTACTTTATAATTTCCACGTCCAAGAAAGAAGCCTTATATTAAATTATCATATAAGAAAATAAAAATAAATTACAAGTTAGTAATAATATCAAATAACTCAACGATAACTAATAAAGTACAAAAAATGGAAATTTACTTTAATTGCTTTTTACGGTACGCTAGGCAGACTACACATAATAAATTTTAATTACTCTTATAAATGAGCATTATTATTTTTTTATAGTTCCTTTGAAAGTTTTATTATTATAATTTTTACTCATCTTTGACAAACATAAATACAGTGCAACACCTTCGTAAACGATAGTAAATAAAATACGATTTATAAGATTTACGAAATTTTCAATTAATTTCTGTATTAAAAATTAGGTTATTTAGATCAATGAATAACCAAATATATTGGAAGTTCATTTAAATAATACTGGTAAATTATTTGGTAAGAAAGAGAAGAATAAATTTTAAAAAAAATTAAGAATATTCAATGAATTATCTTTGGTGACACCAAAGTTTTACAGTAGTGATGTTTTTAATATATAGTCACTATTAAAAAATATTAGTATTGTTAAAAGACACTAACTAGCCTTCTCATAGGGTAGGCTTTCGTGTAGTGTACGTTGCGATCTTTTGTGTACATAAACAAAGCTCATATAATCTATACAAAATTTTTATTTACATTTGAAAATTTCCCATTTAATAAATAAAAACAGAATAATTTTTTCGAGACGATATCTGGGATCAGAGATATTTTTTTCTAAGATCAACTAAAGCCAAAATTATAAACGAAACATTGAAATTGTAAATGAAAACTCGATGCAGAGGTTCACATTATATCAAAGTGTTTTTTTTTTTGAATCACTGTTTTATCGAAATTATATCTCCGAAATCTCAAACGACAAAAAAGTAAACTAAATTTTTAAAAACCCGTTTTTATAAAAATAAAACGTTTATTTTTTTATACGTATAAGGTAGTTTTCATAAATATCTTAGAAAACACCAAATTTTAATTTTTTTTTTTTAATTAAAAAAAAATGACAATACCCTAAAAGATGCTTTGCAGTATTTCTACCAATTACGGATGATGAGCAAAAAAGGAAAAAAGCAGAATATTTTAAAAATGAATGTCAAAGATTTCAATCAATTTACAGATACCGCCGGTAATAACATCAGATGACACCAAGGTGAGATCAGCAGCAGAAGATCTAGAAAACGGCCTCATAGTTTTAAAATTAATAGGCCTATGCTTAACCAAACTGACCCGGGAAGTCGTTAACAATTTTCACTCGAGTGGTGTAAACCAGCTAAAAATGTGGTTAAGTTAAAAGAATGTTTAAAAAAATGTAATTTGCATTAAATAGTTTTTATTCGTCATTGAATAAGAATTCTATTAATAAATCTAAATTGTAATCATTTTTAAACATATCAAAATTAAAACTACAAAATTAAACTCTGTTCCAGTTCTTAAAAAAGTAGTCAGCTGTTTACAAAAATAAATTTGTTCTTAAATTAAAAAAAAAAAAAATAGAATATTCTTTGCAGCTTTAATATTTCAGTAGGCCTACATTTTCTAAAAATAACATTTTTTATAATTATAATTAACTTCAAAAAAATAATAACCCGTCAACGTTCTATTTATTTACGTTCTGAGAAAATAATAAAATTGCTTAAATACATTTGGTTTTACTTTTTTAGGTCAACAAACTACGGTAAACCTATCTTAATAATAAATAACACACGCAAGTTAATTCGTTTCGTATTAGCCTATTACGTTATTAAAACGATATAAGCCTAGGTTTAGGCTCTGTGAGTAATAATACTGCACGATAATAAAATAACAGGTTTATAGACTAGGAGATGATTAATTTATTTCTTCGTAATATATTTTATAAATTAAATCAAAATAAAGGACATGTAATTAATTTTAATTAAATTAACTTAATTGACAATGTAAGCCACATTAATTTAAAACATCTATTATTTATAACGCGAAAGAAATAAACTCGTAAATATATTTTGCTTAGACTATAACGTCTTTATATATCAACAAAATCAAATAATTAAATAACTGTAAATGTAATACGATGTAGTAAGATAATAAGTTAGTATTTTAAAGTTAAATATATAATGAAAGTGAATGTGAATGGCGTATTCGTCACGCATTCTGTTCATAGCACACAGAGGAGGGATTAAGCAAGTTAAAATGGCAGGAGGTCTTGGTTGTTTACATGTTGTCAACATGGCGTCCCGTCAATCATTCCACCATGATTTATGGGCGGAGCGGGATTCATTGCTCGGACCGTTTACGCTATCTATACGAGGGATATTAAACTTCTTAGAACCTTGTCAATACAACGGCTGCAAACAGTACCTTCTTCAACAAAACAAAATTTACTTTTTTTTCTAAATATTACCTTTAATTTATTTAAAATTTTAATTCATTATTAAAATAATTCTTCAGTGTAAAATACAGCCAAATTTTATTTCAAAAAACATATATAGAATGTATGTAAATTTAAAATTAGTTTTAAAACAATAATATTGAAAAATATTTATTTTAATTAATGAATTGAACAGATCTATAATACAGTAAATAAAAAGACTATCATAATATAAATTTTAAGCTGTTGGCAATAATACCATAAAACTTTCTGATATTTCGAAAAGTTTAATTCTCTGACATAGCAATAAAGTTGGTAATCACTATTATTATCCTGATGACATTAATTACTTTCTTATATTTTAAATGTAGGAAAATGATGATAAAAAAGTTATCCTCTGTTAACTTACCCTCTGATAAGTTTTTGATTTGTTACTATAAAATATACACAGTTCATAGTATTTGAATTTTGCTTTATTATTTTTATTTTGTATTATATATTGTATCAAATGCATACTTGGAAACAGTCAAACAAATACAAAACTCAAAAAACTTTTAGGGAAAGCACCCTTATGATTTTTAAAAAATATATTAATAGTATTTATTAAAATATTATTTTCTGTCAAACCAAAAAGTATAGTATTCAAAATCATCATAAAATCTATTCCCTTCAAAATCGGTGCCCATAGTGTAGAAGTTACCACCAAATTTCCTGATTGTAGCCTAAACAGTTTCTGAAATAAATTACACAAACGTAAACGTGCATAAAAATAGAATTCTTTACAGTTTAGAATTTATTAATAAAAACTGTCCTTAAAGTAATGATAAATATAAAAATCTCGGGTACAATTATGTTTCTTAAACACAGCAATAGTATTTTGAACATTGAAACAAGACAGAAAGTAAACTTTCCTCTTAAATAACAATAAATATGACATAATTTTGAAATTACATCAATGAATTTAATTTTCACGAGCGACAGATTATAAGAAAGTTTTTAAAAAAATAATTACAGGAATGCAGTTTGACCTTGATCTACACTACTATCTCTATTCTGCGTCAATGATCAATCTGATAGTTTATTAATAAAAATATAACAAGATTGACTACATTGAATAATTTCATTTGGAAAAAGCTCATTCATTACTTTCTTTTGTAATGTATACTTCTACTTGTAAATAGGAAAGTTATTTGGCTACTACCTTTTAACTTTTCCCGAGAAACTTTTTTATTTCTACTTAACCTTTTTAAGTTGTTAATGATAAAAAATATAAAATTAAAAGAAAAACATATTATCTCTTATGTAATTATAATTTATAAAAGAGGAAATTATGAATCAAAATGTAATATATAAAGGTACCTTGATCAATAGATTTGACAAAACAAATTATCATAGAAAAGGATGATCTCTTCAAATTTTTAATGAAAGTCAGTAATATTAGCCATATATATGAGCAACAAAATGCAAAGTTTGATGAAAAAACCGGTAACTCAATTAATGTATTGATGAATACCTTTATATAATGCAATTTATAAATTTGTGGAAAGTCAAAGGTGAACCATCTTAGGTTCCTATCTTACACTCAATTCATAAAATGTTAATAATGTAAAAATACAACTTTAAATAACAAAAAAAAAAAATCAGATCTTAAACTAGGATAATAATAATAATAATAATTCATGTTCATATTCAAATTTGAAATAAGTAAAAACAGGATAATAAAAAAACAAAATGAAAAAAAAATGAGAGAAATACAGAAAAAAAATACAGATTAGAATAAGTACATAAATTTACTTATTTATAAAAAAAGTTCATTAATAAATAAATTTATAAATTAGTTTATAAAGTTAATTTTACTTATTAGAATATAAAATTAAAAAAATAAAAAGTAAGTGTTTTTCAGCCCCAAAAGACTGAAAAGATTGCAAAAAAATATTTATACTTCTACAAACAATACCATTAAAGTTAAGAAGCATTACTTACTTAATTAGTGGGGGGAACTGATGCTAAAGTACGCTCTTCTAGGTTTGTCTGTAATTTAGAAATGAAACAATAATTAACTTGTTAAATATACAGAGATAATTACAGAAATGTAACATGATATAAACTTAAAAAAATTAAATTGAACGATACAGTTTTAGCCATTACGAAACAGTTCCTCATGTGTTCAAAAACAAAAATTACTATATTGAGATGAGAAGTGTGAATAAGATGGAGTTTAGCATTTGTTTTGTTAATATGAAGACAATATGGTAAAGAAAATCAATAAAAATATCCACTTATTTAATGCCATGGGTTCTGCAAGAGAATTATACAAATGATTCCATGATTTTGTACGTTTCTGCACATGAACTGGATCAGGAGACTTTGTCTTCAATGTAGAAGCACACTTCAACTATTCACTGACTTAAGTATTTATTATATTTTCGTTAGAAATGGATTCATAAAAGAGATACTAAATTCTGAATCAGGTTGCGATAATATTAATTCCACATTTTTATGTACACAGTGATAATAAATTAATAATTCTGGTTAAGATAGTAAATTACATTTCCTTATAACCAGATAATCTTGCAATATCCGAAATAGTTGATCTAGTAAAATCTGCAAAGCTGAACTGAACTGTATGATTAAGTATAAAATATCAATAGCCAAAGTGACATTTAATAAACCGGTTATAATATACAACAAATTAAACAATGCTGTATTCAATTTCAATGCATGCTGTTCTTATTTAATAACGGATAATTTTCATTATCAATAAAAAAATGTATATTCGTAGAGCTTTTTTTTTCTTTTTCATTTAGCCTCTGGAAATTACCATTCAGGTATTACTTCAGAGGATTAACGAGGATGATATGTATGAGTGTAAATGAAGTGTAGTCTTGTACAGTCTCAGTTCTATAATTCCTGAGATGTGTGGTAAATTGCAACCCAACCATCAAAGAACACCGGTATCTATAATGTAGTATTCAGATCCATATTTACTAGGACTTTACTAGGACTGCCTTTTCTACGACTTAAATGTTGTTACTGTCGACTTCCAAATCAGCTGATTTGGGATTCACCACTGGACCAACCCGGAAAGTTTATATACATAGAGCTATGCAATTATTAACCCGCTATACAGACATTATAATTACTGTTAAATCGAAAAACTTAATAATTTTGTTAGCAAAACCAATTTGGGGTTTATTCTTAAAGGTAAACAAACACCACATTATTAAATAAATAAAACAAATAACTTAATGATACATAGGTGTAAACAAAATGTAGAGATTAAAATTTAGAAACTGAATATGAAAGAATGAATGAAATTGTAAATATTAGAAAAAAAACTGCTCAGTCTTAGCACATTACTAAAACTAAAAAGAAGTAAAAGAATGTAAAATGAAAAAGGAAATTATAATAATAAGGAAAATATTGAAGGAAAAAGTTTACAAGCAGAAATTGAAGAAAGTTAATACGATCCAGCAAATATAAATAAAATCAAAAATATTATATAAAACGTTTTTAATAAATCAGATTTATATATAAGTTAAATCAAATAAAAATTTACAAACATAATAAATTCTTCAAAAATAATATATTAAACAAATATAACATCATCAAATATACTATATGACTAAATACTAAACAAAAGAGGTTTTCTAAACACTTTAAAATAGGTAATCAATATCAACATGTGTTATTAACAGTAAAAAGGAAACACATTAGGTTTAAAAATTTCTTCTAGAATTACAAATTCTTATATTATTTTATATAATATAAAAAATTATATAAAAAAATAATATAATAAAATTTTATATAAAATAATATTCAGGTAGAAGGAAAACATTGTGTAGGCAGGCAACATTTGGAATATGTAAAAGAAATTGTTAGGGATGTAGGATGTAGGGGTACATAGAAATGAAACGACTAGCACTAGATAAGGAATCTTGGAGAGCTGCATCAAACCAGTCAAATGACTGAGACAAAAAAATTAAAAAATAATTTTAAGAGTGAATATTTAAATTTTTTTAAAGTTTTATCACATTTCATCATGTTATTGATGATGTTTAATTTAATAAGAAAGAAATTTGGATGAATAAATATATTATGGAAGAAAGGGATTAGAATATACGAATCAAACAACTAGTGATACAGAGTGCAGTTAAAAAAAAAAAAGATTAGTGTAGATGAGAAAGATTAAAAACTAGAAAAAGAGCAGTTACTGTAACTTGATGGCAAAATAGAATCAAAAGCAAAAAAATGTTTAGTTAAAAGTTAAGTAATAAAGCAAACTTAATTGTAAAACATAAACATGCCAGTTTCAACATAATGATCTGTGACTAAGCAATTTGATGTGCCTCAATAAACGAACTTACTACGGATCAAATTAATAATTAACAAATGTTATTAATATTGTTATCAGCGACTACAATACACTAATTATTGACAGATTACACAGAAAATGGTAAACAAAACAATGAATACTTTGTAATAAAATGTTGAAAGAAATAAAATGCAAAATATATCAAAGACACAAGTATCATTTTATCCAACTCGCACAAATTACAAAGTTGAAAACTATGTTTTCAAAAACATTAACAATCATTTAAAATACTACATAATCAGTATCCGTTCTGTTATTGGCTTCCATTTTTTTTTCTTTTCTATGAATAATTGATTATTTCTGTTTGCAAACTGAAATTTAATGCGATGTAACCATTTATTAGCGCATAGAAAATGCCAAGCCTGAATAGGATTCAACCCTGGAACTTTCCTGGTGAAAGGCTGAGTAGTTACATAGGTTGGTATTACAACAATACAACCTGTCCTGGTGCGATTTGGAGGTGTAACAAGTTACATTCATCACATCAACAAGCTAAACTGCTGTTATGATTTCCTAAAAAAACTAGCACTGCAGTAAATATCTGGGAACTTCTACAACAGTATACAAAACAACCAATTTATTTAAAATGACAATTACATCGCCTAAGTGTAATACAAACAATAAAAGTGAAATTTGAAAGTGAGATTGTACATGTCATGTACAATCATGATTGTACATGACATGGCAGAACTGCAAAAAAACTCCTGAAAATAAACAGCATTTCTTGAGGATAATCAACAATCCAAACAATCTCAAAATATCATAATATGTACAACAATTTGTCCTGAAGGGGAAATATATAAATTACTGTTTGAAACAAATTAGTTGACCTAATGCACTACTTAATGTTTACCTGCTGATTCTTACTTCTTTTTAATTGCCGAAAAGGTCACAGTCTGTTGATAATAATTAGGTTGACCTTATAACTTACTGCTAATGCATATATTTGATAATTACATTTAATCCATTCAACATTCTGGATTAGAAATAATTACATAGAAGATATTCTCATGCTAGTTGAAACAATGAACATTGCACTTAGAGAACAAAAGTTACTTTCTAAAAACCGGCTGATGTATTGCAATATGTTGATCCCTGGGATGAACCGAGTTTCATTTTGGTGAGCATGGCATACTGGACTGATATGCTACAGCGTATTTATTTCAGTGAAAGTAGATCCCGATAGGAATCCACCTCACTTCTCACTTTAAACTTAGCATGAAAGCTTGTTATTCTTGATAACAGTTGTTTCATTTTTATGTGCGACTCATATGTGGGCACTACACCATTATGGTTTTTGAACTTTACATATATACAATTTTACATACATATATACAAGAACATTGACATAACTATTAAATATAAAACAGTAAAAGACCTTCATATACCAAAAGAATTGCATTCAACTTACTTAAATTCAGATGGTAATATTTTCAGTCAACAGTCTGTTATAAGGTCTTCATTAAGTTTCAGTTGCATGTAAAAATAAGAATTTACATTATAAAAATGTTAAACGTAATATTCATTATTCTGTCAATTATAAAATTATCTACAATTGTTAAATGTGTATGAAATTTTGTTTTTATATTCCCTGAAAGTTCTAAAAATCATCTATAGAATGATATTGGATTTTCCTATATTTTTCTGTATTCATTGAATTTCATTTGATAGACAACATTTAAGAGTAATTTGTCTACATTTTTTCCAAGACTATATTGCAACATTATATATATATATATATATATATATATATATATATATAATTAAAATATAAATAGAAAATAATTTCATGGCAATTTTCTGCCTCTCTTAGAATTTTGCTGTTATAAGCAATTCGTTGCTTGAGTGTTCTGGTGGTGGTGTAAATGAAAATCATTAATTGATAATGGTTGATTGATTTGGTTAAAAATTGTGATTCGTTTGAATATTACTCACATGATGAATATAAAGATTATGATCGTGATTACTGTAATGATTGATCCTATTGATGAAATTGAGTTTCATGGTAAATAGGGTGTCTACGTAATCTGAGTATTGTCACTTTTTTTTTCCATTTTTTTGAGATTTCTTTTTCTTTACAATTCATAAGTTGAATACAAATAAATTATTTAAAATTAATCTATCATTAAGTAATTATATAGAATTATTAATTAAAATAATAAAATTATATTAAAACATTAAATTATTAATTATATTTTGATCTATTTATAATTAATCAATTATTTACAAGGTTAAAAGAAAAAAAACTAACAAGACAAACTACCTAAATAATTTCTTCTAGATCTACGAATCAAAAAACCTAGGGAGGAATTTTCTTTTTTTAGTGATTTGGTCAAGATTATTAACTTTAGTTTTTTTTATCTTTGATCTGGTGATATGTACATAATTATGAGCTAAATTCAAAAATTAATTTAAAAACAATTACTATTAAATCCAAATTCAAAATAATAATAAAAAAACCAAAAACAAAAATTAATGTAACCCATAATAACCTTCAAATAACTGCATCTTGACCCAAGATAAATCTATAAAAAGAGAAGAAAATTTTCATTTCATTCAACAGCAATTTACAAGAAATTACGGGTATAAAAATAATGGATTATCATTTAAAATGCAGGTTCCTATAAAAAGATTTAAAAACAGCTAATATATATATATATATATATATATATATATATATATATATATTTACTTATATATAAAATTTATGGCTGCAAAATCTCTAAAACTATTAAAGCAATTTCATTAAAATTTAAATATGCTGTAGCAGTGAAAATTTGATGAAGATTGGTAGATTTGTTCTTCAGTTAAGCTCAATTTCTCAATTTATGGTCAACAACAGACACATAACATCAATTTGAGGTTATGGTGACTTTGTAGTGGTGATTTTTCATAAAAAAAATACACCACTACAAGGTGGCATATTATGAATACAGTACATGTAATGAGTCCCACGTAGTAAGCGAGTTTAAACTTGATGCTTGAGTATAGAGTCTATTAGTTATTTTTAATTATTTTATCAAATTATAGTTATAGTAATTTAATCTTCTTATAAATGGAAAATACACTTTAATATTGAATTTTAAAAAAAATGTTTTCTCATTTAATTTATATTTGTGTATTGTTTGTGCAAAAAACTATATAAAAAATATGCAAAATAAGTAGTCAGTCTTCTTGCTTAGATCTCCGCAACAGTTTTTATTTAACTTTTTTTATCTTATTATTGTCCAAAATCTAATTTGTAATTTTTTTATTATTTTCTTATATATTTTGTTGCGTATTTATTTGATTTATAAGTTTTATTAGTTTTATAAAAACAATTTATTCTGTAAGTACTCTTACAAGGTTTATCGTAATGGAAATATCAGCTTTACATTACATAGAAACTTATATGCAGTTAGTAGAGCATGAAATTAAAATTTTTAGCAGAAAACTATCTCTAAAACTTTTAGACAACAAAAACCTAAGATGCAGTACTTTTGAAAAAAAAAGTTATTTTCATAGATACCTTTCAAACCTATATTTTGAAAGAATTTGTTATAAATAAATCAAAAAGAATCTATACAGCATAAGGTGACTTTTTTTTTACAGCAAAAGAAGAAGGATAAAAATATTGTGGTGTGTGTGTGTGTGTGTGTGTGTGTGTGTGTGTGTGTGTGTGTGTGTGTGTGTGTGTGTGTGTGTGTGTGTGTGTGTGTGTGTGTGTGTGTGTGTGTGTGTGTGTGTGTGTGTGTGTGTGTGTGTAAAAACATACAATAATGGGATAGAAGCAGAAGCTGAAGTGATAAAAGCCTTCAATCTGAAGTCAGGCTGGATGAAGAGCTCACTGGGTTCACTGCCTAGAATACCACAATAGGGTGTATAGGGTAACACACTGATCCATCATCTAGCACAAAGGCCACCGACTGACTAACTTCAATCTCCCGTCATTCTCTTCCAATAACACCCTTATCCTAGCCACCTTTCTGCTGGCTGCTTTTCTTATTCTTTCATCTTGTACGTACATATAACACATACTTGCACATAAAAATGGTCAAACAAAGATGAAAGGGATCGTATTTATATTCCATAAATAAAACAAAAATCTTAATTCCAAAAATTCAGTACACGTGGCAACAAAATTACAGAGCATACAGATGTTTATCATTTGAATAATTTAAAAGAAGATTGCATGCAATAATATACAACTTTAAAAATAAGTATATTTAAAGAATAAAATATTAAATGAAATGCCTACAGATACTATTCTAACCTAAGATAAGACTTTCAATAGTCAAGCAGTTTAGTCTCATTATTCTAAAAGCAAAGATATCCTTTTTGTATTTAATCCACAATCTTCGTTCATTATTTAAACATATTTTTAATTGAGACACCAAGATGGTCTTATTTCTTATTCATATGAAACTGAAGATAGTGCGTCAAACAAATCTGCATTTTTTAATTTTTTTTCATTAAACAACATTTTTAAAAAAAATAAATAATTTACAAGTTTTTGATATTTTAAAAAGTTAAATTACAACGCTGCAATTTTAAATTACAGTATCAGTGTTTTTGTTTTTTTTAAAGTTTCTCTTAACTTAATTTTTATTTGTTATATATAGATTATTCTTACACCCAAATGTAAATAACCCGTTCTTACCACAATCAAATTATATAGTTGATTTATTTTATTTTGAGGTAAAATTTTTTCATTTGTCATGAGTCGGGGTAAAGAAATAACTCAGATAAATAGGTTATGGTAATTGGTGTAGAACATCATAACTGTAATTGTTTGAATCAAGAATGACCAAAATGAATACAGATATTTTCTCGCCTCAAACTATGAAGCAAGAACTATTTTATTTTTCCTTGTTTAAATAAAAATGATTACACATGGAAAAATATGTAACTAGAATAATAATCTTTAGATTAATAATCTTTTTGTTCTGATATTTTCTGTTGTTTAGGTTTACAAATGCTATTGAGGATATATATTTTTTTTAGAATCCATAAAATAAAACTTTACCACACTTCATAATTTTATGAAATATTATTCTATAAATTCGGTAAAACTAATAATAATCTTTTATAATATTTATTTGAATTAATTAATATTTAATCAAATTTATTTTTTTTTATGTTATATTATGTATACTGTATTAACATTTTTTCAATTCATTTCTGTAATGATGGGTCATTAAACCAGAAATAAAAGTAAACCGTTACATTAAATTACATTAAAACAAATTTTGTTTCTTTCTCATTAAGAATTAATACTTTTGTATAATTTTCACTGCTTTATAGAAATAAATAAAAATATTGTAAATGCAGATAAATATTTACATAAATTTAATCGGATAAATTCAGATGTAAAATAATTTTTTTTTATTTACTCTATTTCTTCATGAAGTAATTTAGCGTGATAAAGTTGTTCGATTTATTAAAACCCTTCACTGTGATCAGATTGCAGATAGGCAAGTGGAAGGTATGAGATAAGTAAGAGTAGGTCCCCTGCATGAAGTTTTGCAGGAGTGTATATTGTCGCTTGAATTATTTAATCTGTATTCATAATAATAATAATAAGCGAACAACAGATGGCATAATTTCTATTAACAGAGAAAATTTGATCAACATATTATCTGCTGAAGATACTTTCATCTATGTGAACATACACAAGTTATAATTGCTATTGAATTAGATAAAATATCTGTTGTGAGCAAGCCACATATGGTCTTCAAATGAATATAAGAAAAATCAAGTTCACAGTTATTAATTTTTTTTCTTTTGTATGACATGAAATATGAATCTCCAGTTTTTTTTTTCATTCTGAACAAATTGTGTACGTTCTGCAGATATTAAGTAAAAAGGTTATAATTAGACATCAAGAGAAGAAAACTTGAATTTAGGTTAGTCATTGAGTCAATCAGAAACAGGTGTCAATCACAATCAGAATCAATCTGATGAAGGTCATATTCTAGAGTGAGATGGAAGAAACAAGAAGAGTACCTTCAGCCAAGAGGATTTCTTGGTAGAAAAAGTTGGAAGTTTAATTCAATAGTGATAATTAAATAGTTTTATGCCATAGTTGAAAAAATAAAAAATTCCTTTTTAGCACCAACATCTAACAGATGGGTACTAATAGAGATGAAGCTTTAGTAATAAATACTGGACTCCTTATTGAACTCCAGTAATAGATTATTGGTAAGGATTGACATCACAACACAACTCCAGTTTTTTTCTAGAAAATAATAAAAAATTAAATATAAGGATTAAAGGAGAAATGTTAAAATTAAACCGACACAATCTCTTAAGTATTTCTGTTAACATAAAGGTATCTTATTGGTTAATTATTTCCTACCATTAAAATTAAAAACGTTTTGGATGAAATAGTCAATATATCACTATTGCTAATATAATAATTAACAAAATACAGTTATTAAACATTAAATGTACAGTAAACAAGTGAAAGAACATAATATCAGGTGCATTAATTGTACTTGATGTATTACAAATGACTTCTACTGTAATTAAAAACATTTTTCAACTTAATGAGGTCTCTAGAATGATGGAAAATGGAGCTAAGATCCCCTTGACATCACCCTTAATTAACATCTGCATTGACATCAACAATCAAGAAGTAGACTACAAATATGATTTAGAACAATTTCTATTTAATTAACAGCAAAGTACAGTCCAGTTATATTTTCCTACAATTAAATGCACCTTTTGTTAAGTGAGTTTTAAGAGACTTCCAAAAGATTCAGGAAAAGTAAAATGAATGTGAGGGTATGTATCTACATAAGGTGCAAATTGTATCTTAGTTTCATTTGTGTACGAAGATGAAACTATTATTATGTAAAACCTATGACAACTAAATATTTTTTTAAAAAATATAATGAAATCAATTTAAAAAACATTGTACTAAGATATAAAAAGTTAATATATTTTTATTCACTCATTAAATGTTTGACTTTTCAAAGTAGATACAAAATTAAACCTTACTATTAAGTAAGGTTGTGAACCTTACTTTAGCTCTAACAATAAAAAAATTTAAAGAATTAAAAAAATATTAATTTTTAATTAACATCACTTTAAATTTCATTACTTTTTTTAGAGATAACATATGTTATGTGTTTAGTTTTATTTTTACTTAAAATATAAAACTAAATTGAACATACACCCACAAAAAGTGCCAACTATATAAGAAAGATGTAAATAAATATGTAGACTTGTAGACTGCTATCAAGAATGAAGAAAAAATCTCTTAAGCGCAACGATATTATTGCTTCATACGTTTTCTAACCAATATCTTAAATTTCACATGAAAATACTTTGATTACCTTTTCCTGAACTTTACAAATTACCACATGATGAGAAACTTAAAAAAATTCCATGAAATAAAATTAATTATTCTTACTTAATATACGGTGGTATTACTATTGATGCTGGTCACAGACAAAATTTGTAAGCCACTGAGAAAGGAACTGTTCTGAAAATATTTCCAGGAGGCATATTTTAGGAATTTAAAAAGTAAGATTTATTAAATCTATTATTTAAGATAAGTTTAAACTCTAATTTCATCATACTCATCCACAAATTCCATGCAATATATGTAAACTTTTATATATAATTGTACTGAATTTAACTGGTTATTATTCAACTAAACAATATCCCTTAATATATATAATACAAAGACTAGTTTAGCAAATATAACAATAAAATATTTATTTTTTTTATAAACATTATATTGCTGGCAAATAATCCCAATAGAAAACCTGGCCCTACAGGTTGGGGTTTGGGTTGGATCTGCCAGCTCTACTTTGTAATAAAGCTGAACACTCAAATAATGTGCCTAAGATTATGACTGGGATTACAGGAAGAAAGAACTGAGAGACCTGTGGATAAAAATGAAGATTAGAGGCACATTATAGAGAAGCTCAATTTCAATGAAAAGCTAGAATAAGAGAGTTAACAGCAGAAATTAGCCCACATGCAGTGGCCCTAACTTTAGTTGTCATTGAATTCTATCCCTTACCATAATCATCTTTTACTTTTATTTAACTGTTTATATGATTACATTCGGAAATTTCCAAATGTAATAACAAATAATAAAAGAAAAGTCAATTTAACAAGAAAATAAAGAAAAGTAATGCCATTAATATTATATTTTTTAATATTTTCAATTCTTCTTTTTTTACAAGGTAAAATTTTCAAAAATATACTTCAAAGAATTTCTTTTACATAACAAATAGGAAGAGAAAGTTAGACAAAATAAAATTTAAATATAACTGTTACGATGTCTAACTAAACAAATCAACAATAACTGAAATAAATATTAACACATTTAAAAATCATACAATCTCATATAGTAATTTTTTCATCAGCAATATCTGACTGAAAAGTTTGAAAGAGATGCTAGAAAGTGAGTTTAAAACTTAACCTAACTATACACAAAACTACTGAAAATGCAAAGCTAACATACAGATCATTGTTTAAAATCAAACTTTGTGGTATTTTTAACAAAATTTAATAAACTGCATTTCACATATAAATAATAATACATACTATAATAAACAGAAGATAATACTTAACAAAATAGCAAATTAGTTCATATGATTTTAGAATAAAAATTTAACTCTATAATTAGTTTAAAAGAAAGTTTTTAGTTTTAAGAAGGTTTAGTATTTTGCGATTTCATTATGTTCTAGATAGCATTTCAGACATCTAAGGTAGAAAAAGTACTAGTGAGAAGTGCTTTCTCTGAGGATAATGATATACATAAACATCGGTAATTGATCTGAATGAAGTTCAGATGTCACTATCAGAGTTGAATATCATTTGAATTTTCATAAACTAATATGATAGTTTACTTAACTCAACAAAAACAGAAGACAGAAGGCAATATTTCATTACTCAGTTTATCTGGTAAACTTGTCAGATGATGCTTATTATTCTTGTGAATGGTTATACTACTTTTTAGGAGTGACTAGTATATCATACCAAGTTGCCTACTACTGTTTGGTATGGAGATGCAGTATTACTGATGTATAGTGCATGTCGTACTACAATTTGATGGTTATTAGGTTGATGTGATTTCTTCACAAGTTAAGTTTAACCAGTTCAGTTCAAATATGTGGTCAGAAAATAATTATTTTAAATACATATATATACTACACTAAAGCCGAATTGCACTGACAAGGATTTGAACAAGCAGAAATGCAAGAGGATCAAATATTAAAAATTAATAAGGAAAGAAGCTCTTTTCGTAAGCTTCGATTCGTATGAAATCTCTAGTAAAGTATTTGTTTAATAATAAATTTAATAATAGATTATTAAAGTAACAGATGAATTAAACTTCTCTAACAAAAAAATTAAATAATTTATATAAACACAAAATCTAGCAGCATTAACCATGTTACACACAAACAATTAGTAAATGAAAAATTCTACTAATCTACTATTCTATGTTATGAACAACTAAATTCTCTAGTAGGTAGAAGCATAAAACATAAAATTCTATCAAATCCTAGCTGTTATTATTCTCAGGAGAAAAGGTATAAAAGACAAACAAAAAAGGAAAATGTAAATACATTTACTTCATCAGTAAATATATTACTGATGAAGTATGGAATCTGCACTCTAAATTGATCTCATAAGTAGTAAACTGTAAATAGCTCTGTTAAAGTATAATACTTTCTTTTAATTTAAAAACCATCTGCCCTTTTGCATCTACAAACCAAAACATTTTTTTATAAAAAATCATTTTGAAAAACTTCAAAATGTTTTCACTCATCCATGTAACTATCTTCAAAAACTAGGAGCTGCTTTTCTCACACTGATATCAATTGATGTTATTAGTGGTGGTTTATTTTAAAATACAGACACACATATTTAGACAGTAGTCAAAAGATGTGTTTGATTTGAATTGTATCAGTAAATTTAGTAAATCATTGTTATATGTTTTTATCAATACAATTTTCAGTCACATTCTAAATATGTGCCACCCTAACTAGGAAAAACTATTAAAATTAACATACACTAACACTGGTATAAGAAGAGCAGCACTAGTCTTTAAAAATTGTACAAAAAAGAACAGAAAATGTTTTGAATTGAGTTTTTAAAAATACTTTATCATAAATTTTGGTTTGATTTACCTTTCCAAAAGTTTTTATTTGTAAATTAATATCATCACCAATTGTCACAGATAAAACATAGCATATTTTTTTATATCACAACAATAATAAATTACAATTAAATGTAAATCACGTGTAGTATTAAATTTAATTAGTAATTTTACTTGTGTAATAGCATGGATAGAAACTACCTCAAATCCAGGAACATTCAGTCTTTTACTAGTATTATATTTCCCTGTACCCAAGCATTCACTTCAATGAGACGTAAATCATATGATCATTAAAATATTTATTTACTGCAGACATAAAAAAAAAATAAAGTATATAAGATTGATATTTAAATAGAATATGAAAAACAAAAATACAAATTTTGCAATCAATTTACAAGATTGAATAAAGTTTAACAAAGATTGTGTTTAAGAATATTTTACAAATAATAAATTGGCAAAAATATGATTGAACAGAAAACAGAATTAAATTAGAGCAACTAATTGAAACCCACCAGGTTGGTCTAGTGGTTAATGCGTCTTCCCAAATCAGCTGATTTGGAAGTCGAGAGTTACAGCGTTCAAGTCCTAATAAAACCAGTTATTTTTACATGGATTTGAATACTAGATCATGGATACCAGTGTTCTTTGGTGGTTTCAATTAACCACACATCTCAGGAATGGTCGAACTGAGAATGTACAAGACTACACTTCATTTACACTCATACATATCATCCTCATTCATCCTCTTAAGAATTATCTAAACGGTAGTTATCGGAGGCTAAACAGGAAAAAGAAAGAAAGAGCAACTAATTGAAATAATAAAAGTTTTGCATATATAATTACAATAATAAATAATAGAATAATAATAATCTATTTAACAATAATAATAGAGTAGTCTAATAATAATAGAATAGAATAGTCTGTTTAACATTTTACTTTAAATTCTAGCAGTTTTCCTTAACTCATAATCAAAGAATGTCCCACAAGCCTTCTATTCCCCTGACTTTTAATTCATGACCATTAGATACTATTTTACAACATGATTAATCAACAGTTCTCTTGTGATATATATATTTGTAAATATTAACCAACAGAAATTAATAGCCAACAAATTTCATTTAGAATAGGATTTCCATACTTTACTTATCTGATGTCTTCCTTCAATTATGAGTATTTAATCAGTTCATTATTCCATTAGAGGAAGTCTCCAATTAATATTAAAAAAAATTAATTAATAATTTACATTTAAACAAAAATATAGCTAAATTTGCCAAAATTAACGAGCAAGTTTTTAATAGGGTCACAAATACTACGTTCCCATAATTGCTATTTAACAATTTTCTAAACTTTTCTCAAGAACATGAGATAGGCTTTTTAAGCTTATATTGACATAGATGAGTTTTATTTGTTTATTGAAATTATAAAACAACAATTAGAAATATTTGAATTACAAACAACTGTACTGTAAATTAACTCAATAAGTTTAGACAATAAAAGATTTAGTTAATGGTATAACTCACTACAAAAATTTAAGCAAGTACATAACTTAAGAAAAAAAAAACAAAACAGAACAGTAAAGTATTCTAAACATTTTGATTAAATTGTGTTTGTAAGTTCTTGTGACTGAAATTTGTGCGATAACATAGATTTCTTTTTTGATTCAAAAAACTAAATGAAAATTCAAACTGTTTTCAAAATTTCAATTCCCAGCTTGTTGAACCAAACTCTGTTGGTTTAAAATGCACTGTTTAGCCAATGATTTTAAATAAATTTACATGAAAACTTTTCTTGAACTTTCAAATCTCTTTCTTTCTTAAAGACATCCTTAAAAGATCTTTCCCATTAAAAATAAGATCTTGTTTAAACGGATTTGTTTTATTCAAGATAAAAAAAATCATCTGACTATGAAAAATATTAAATATTAACAGTTAACCAATTCTGCTAAACAAAATATTTCTGTTCTTCAAAAAAAGTGTTTATTTTATAATTTCTTTTATAGAATATATATATATATATATAAATTACAGTACCTAATTCTGTGATTAAAATATTACAATACGAGAATTGAGGATATAAAATATAATACAGTCTCAGTTTAAACCTTGCTGTTCACTTACTTCAGGAGCTATTTTGATAAATTCACTCTTCAAAATTTTTAAAAATCTAATAAAGTTAAAAAATGACTCGGACAACCTAAAATATACAAATTTAAAATGATTTTTAATTAGTTTTATGACGCTTACGGAATGTGTTACTCCTTCTGATATCTAACTTAATATCCTAACTAAACTAAGACATTATAATGCACTGTGTTACATTAACTTGATTTCTAAAATTGACAGCAGCTTTTTTATAAGTATATGATGAGTGAAAAACATATGAGATGCAGGCGGCACTAATTAGTTGATTTCTCTTAGAATTTACATTATAATAGTCTCTTTAATCAGTTTCTATAGTTATATGATTTTGAGGGATAAGTAACATACTTACTCGCATAATTCAGGCACATGAATTTTTAAATGTTCTCAAAAAATACTCAAACATAAAATATTCAGTCAAATTAATATAATTTTCTCACTGATTATGACAGTTTAGTTTCATTACAAACCTGTATAAAATTGTTTTCTCACATAAATCACATCCTAATTTTAGATAAAAAATGTTGATAAAAAAAGTGCATGAATTATACAAGTACTGTAAACATGGTAGTGCCTACATTTTAATGGATTTAACATAATATATTACATCATCTCATTTAAGAAGATAACTTTCATTATTTGCTTTTCCTAATAGTACTGACATAGTATACTTGTTATTCTTGAAAATGATACCTTAGATTGCAGTACCTCAGCAAATGTTGAATTATTTATAATAATGTTTAAAATGTTTTATTTATTTAACAAATCTACATAAAACATATTAATTATATTTATTTAAATAATATTTTAAGAAAAACAAATCTAAAAGAATTATTTCTTTAGAGGATAACAAATAAAGGGACAAATCTCTTAATATTCCTGAAATAATAAAATAAGAATTTATAATTATATAAGTAATATTAAAGTATCAAAACAGCTTCATATTTGAAAACCGAGGGATACTAGGAGGTAGAAACAAGGTGAATTTAAGTAGTTACAAAGTTATTATTTTATGGAAAAAACATAATTACAGAAGAGTAATTAATTGAAGAAATAATGAAATTTTTCAGTTTATAATTAAGATCAGTTAGCTACCTAAATTGAATTTTGACATCCTACTATTCTAAGTATAATGCAACAGAATCCATAGAATACTGAAGAGGGTCTTAAGTTAAAATAAAAATGGAAATTAGAATTAATTTTATCACTGAAGAACATTAAATCCACAACATAAAGACAAATTTAAAAATTTATATTCACATGATGTCACAAACACATACAAAATTAAACATTTAAAGAAAAAATTTGTTTTAATTACTGAAATATTAAAAAAATAATGTTACTGATCAGTATATTAAAATATGACAATAATAATGAGGTATATGAGTTTTGTTTGCCACAAGATGCGATTTGTACAGTAATTAAGGATTGATATTCTTGATACAATAAGATCATTTCTAAATACAGTAAGTAAACGTGGGTTAATTTCTTATTTTATAAAATAGACGAATACTAGTAATAATTGTAGAATCTATCTCATACTGTCATACATTCATCAAAATTTTCACAGTGGCAGAAAGAGAAATTTGTAAAATCAAGGGCATGAAGAAAAGTAACTAACATTGAAATAAACAGATACAAAAATTATTTTTTACCTATAGTTGTAACGTAACAAGATAAATAATCACAAACAATAAGTGGAAAATATATTAGAAAAAATAGTAGTTGTACCAAATTTTTTCAAATATATACTGCAATATTGCTAGTAAGTGAAATTAAGTTAAACTGTTTGTACAGTTGTTTGAGGCCATCTGTTTTCTAATAACAACATAACTGAAATCCAAAGAAAAAACACTGATACAACTGTTACACAATTGTATGTTTGGTAAAAGAAACCAGTTAGTAAACTGACAAAGTCCATTTTTTTTTTTTTTTTTTAATTGCACTTTTTGTCAAAATGTAATGTAAATCAGGTTATCTTTTAGTGATAAAGGTGTTTAAGTCCTACTCTGTTACTATGTCAACTAACAGAGCTTTGTGAACTGATCAAGTCCTGATAAGCAATCCGCTGAGAGGTAAACTCATAAATAAAAATGAAAAAGAATTGGATTTAGATTTTTTTTAAATATGAAATATGATTTTTTCTCATGCTGACCAATCGATTATTACCTAAGTATAAGCTTATTACTAAATCTTGAAATGATCTTCTAGAAATATATTTTCAAAATTTCAAAAGTCAATGAATTGTTTGTAAAACGATTTTATCCTCTGAAAGAAATAGACACTTTATTACTCATGACAGAAATAGATATTTTTTCAATGGTTCTATCAAATTTCAATATCTTGTTGCTGAAAAAAGTAAGGTACAGAAAATTTTACAAAAGAAATGTTATCCCCCATAACATTTTGTTACTTGCTTATAAATAAACTAAATCATACGGCATGGGAATTTTAACTGTACTGTACATAAAAATCAGTATAATTTTAAATATACAGGTTCAGAAATAAGTCATTCAGATCATAACCACCAGATGTGACACTAAAACAGAATGTGGTGTAAAGTGTAATGCAGTTACTAAAAAAATAAACATTTATTTATGTATTATTTTGTAAAATAAATTTCTACAATAAGTTTATATCAATTAACTGATTCTTAATGTAAAATAATTATCAAACTATTTCTTAAACTAACAAATTAGTAAAAGTTTATTAAAAAAAATAAATAAAAATAGAATATATATTTTTTTTAAAGTAATTTTACACTTTTTATAGATGACGTGTCTTAGGTATGAAGGTAAAGGATTTCACCGATTGGTAGCAGCACAAACTTAGGACTGTATTGCAATGCAACTGGTGACATATGATTGAACTAAAAGACATAAAATATCACGCTAGATAAAGTACAATTTTTTCTTTCAAGAAAAAAGAAATAGTTTATCCCAACAGTAATTATTGGTATTATTACATCAGTATTATTAAAAACTAAAAAAAATAACTAACAAAAAAATCAATTATTATTATTAATAATTGCAATAACACATTATTGTATTAATTAATAATTCCAATTATTACTACATTGAAATAATAAAAATAAAAATCATATTTAATGCATTCAATTGTGGTAGTTAAATAAAATATCTTTAAGAAAAATAAAACAAAATTTACTTGAAACTTTGCTTAAATATAGATAGAAAAATTCTGATATTAAAAAAAGTAAAAAACCAATTAAAGGATGAATAAAGGAATCTCATTGCAATTCATTTTATTCACTGATGAACTCAATGAAGGCAGTTTATTATTACTTTAAATATATTAAATTATATAAATTTTATATATATATATATACTAATTATATATTTTTTCTTTATATAATCCCTTTAATATATTATATATATAACTGGTAAAACTGTCCAAGTCCATTTTTTTTAAATTGCACTTTTTGTCAAAATGTATGGTAAACGAGGTTATCTTTTATTGGTAAAGGTGTCCAAGTCCTACTCTATTACTATGTTAACTAACAAAGCTTTGTGAAATGATCAAGTCCTTATAAACAATTTGCTGAGAAGTAAACATGACTAAAATTGGACTTGGTCACATTTACCACTAAGCTGACAAATCATTGGTAGTGAAAAACAAAATAAAATGAGACAATAAGTGTTGCTTATGAATTGATAAGATCCTGGTTATTCTAAAGTAAGCAAATATACTACGGTAAATCTGTGGTCAGGTGGCAGAAGCTGATGTCACATGTTTTTCGCAGTTGAGTTAATGAATCTCCATGTTCCCCTTAAAGACAACTATGCCCTTAAAGGTAAATTCTTATATGTCTACCAACAGTGGTTACTGAGATATAAGCTGAGGTCATTCCTCATATGTTCATTTTTTCTTATTTTTAAAGGTAGCATAACTTTATAAGTCTTAAAGATATTTTTGTCATCTTCTACTTTCCTTATGTTTACATGTGCGGTTTTGACATCTGAAAGAATTACTATAAATGTTACTTCAAAAGTGTCAAAAGCAAATGTATCAAAATATGTAGCTCTGTCATCTTTTTATCTTATACTTTGCTATATTACAAAAGATGTCAAAAGTTAATATGTCGATTTATCTTATTTTGTCATCTGATAAAATATAATTTTAGCATTTTATTTTTAAGGTGGCAGAATGCCAGAAAGTCAACATATCTTGTTTTGCCATTTACATAAAATAGTAATTAGAGTATATTAAAAGATATACAATATTGTAATCTGTATAACATTATTGTTTTACATAGAGAAGGTATAAACATTTTGGGTTCCTTACATTAGACAGCACATTTTTATGTTTTGTAGGCATCAACTAACTCCAGTCATTAAGACTCGCATTTATCATGCTGTGCAATTAATTGTAAACAACTATGTTTTGTTTGTAATAACTCATTACAGAACCTGAAATTAACATCCAGTAATATCAATATGAAGAAAATAAATCCATTTTTTTCATTACAAATTGATATTCTTATAGTAATAAAATAAATAAAATCTGAAAAAGGAATTTTTATTATAAAATATTTATTAATATTTATAAATGTTATATAAAGTATTATATTTTACAACCCTAAAGTTATTTTCAATCAAAAAAAATTATAAAAAAAAAAATTTTTTTAATTTTCAATCGAAAACTAAATAAAAGCATAAAATGGTACAATCAGCCATAATGTGGGTTAATTAGGTTTTACAATTTGTCACAGAAATAAAATACTGTATGTGGTTATTACAAATTATTTTAACAAAATATTGTCATGTATAAAAATATATTTAATATAAATTATTTTAGCTGCAGTATTATTTCCATCTTTGTAGAAAAAAATGCATTTAAATTAAAATTCAATAAAAAAATGTTTAAAAGAATTGATAACTGGCTTATATTTACATATTACTATTATAATTATTACTACAATATTATCACATAGGCATTTTTAAATATAAACTCACATTAACTGGTGTGTGCTTTAATATTACAATATATAGTATAATATATCTTTGTATATACAATAATGTAAACATATACAGCATGGATCTCCAGTTCAGGCATTCGAACACAAGAAGATAGTAAGAAGAAAGAAATGGGGTTGTCCTACATGAATAGAAGACATAAGATGTTTCCAACTGAAACATTCAGTTCAGTTGACCATTGCTACAGAATGAAATGTTCGAGAGATGCAATCAAGATGATCAAGAAGCTATATTTAATGAGTACATAAATACACCAAAAAAAGTAAAAAGGTGAAATTCTGTGCAGTAGCATGTTTATTGGTGAGGCAAATATACAAAGAATAAAAAAAGATTGACTGTAATAGAATGATTACAGTTGAGTATAATATGACTATTGGAACTTCAAAAATAAAGGTCTGCAAGAAAATGTTCATGCATGTATATGGGATATCTGCAAGGAAGATAAATTTTCTTGTACATAACTTGTAGGCTTCTTCAACTAGGTTTCTCATGCCAGAGAGTTGGGGTCATCATTGTCCTGAAATAAATTAGTTGAACGAATTGCAGTGGCAGTTCGCATATAGGCACTGTGGAATTGCAGCATCCCCTCTTTCCACTTGATAATATCGATAACATTTAGTATGAGTCCTTTTTTTCTTTATACTTGTACAATATATAATCCTTAAGCTTAATGTCAGTAGCCATCCCCCAGTTTATAAGAAAGATACAAAAATCATTGCATGGTATTGTGCGCTTCACAGTTCCAGCAGTGTGGTGTTTGGCTGTTTTGCACATGCGCACATAGGAAGGTGTACACGAGGCTATGAGGGAGAGAGAGAGAGAGAGACACTGTCACTCCTGTAGTGCCAACCATGGTGTGTTGATGGAAGGTAGTTTTATTTTACTCCGCGTGTGTACGGAACATTCCTTGTTCGCTCCTTTTTCTAGTTTAGTTGGTGGGAGAAATATGAAAGCTGTTTAGTTGTTTTTTCAGTAGTGATCAGAAGATGGCAGAAAGCAAGGGCCCTTTGATTGCCAAATCTGTCCAAAAACATGCTAGAAGGGTGAAAGAGAAGGTAATTTGTAAAAACTAATTATGTATTTGTTTCTGTGTACATAGAAATTTAAATTAAGCACTACTAGACTATAGTTTTTTTAAGGGAATATTTTATTAAGTTATTATCTAATAATACTAAAAAATATTATCTGTATTGACATTTTATTATTCATTCGGTTAAACTGAATACAGTTTTTAAGCACAATGTGCTTAAAAGCCGTGTACCGTATTCTTCAATGCGAAAAAATGTAAAATTAGATCATTATCCTGCTTCCAGCTCTTCTACTTCATTCATTTTTTTCAGTTCTTTTATTTTACAGAAAACCATGCCTTGCAAAGGTCCAGAAAAGATTTTTTTAGAGCAGCACCTTCACTAATTTTAGCTACAAGCCACCACTGACGAATTGAAATTAAATGATTCATTGATCACTATCCTAAGCACTATACCCACTACTTTCAAAGAGTTCTCCGAATGAAGTATTTCTTCCAACTCATTTAAACATAAAAATTATGTACAATAAGTATGTAAAATTCACAAAAGGACAAGGCAAAAGCCAATGGGCTGGTTACGGTATATTCACAGATTTATTTAATTCTACAGGGTTCGAGTTTAAGAAAACATAAATTGACACGTGCAAAGTTTGTGACAGATTTAAAAATGCTAAAAAAATACTGTTCTAACAAAGTAGAGCATGAAAATATTTCGAACCTTCATGACAATCATCTTCATGAAGCAGAAACTAGATACAAAAACAAAACTGTAGACAAATTATGTTCTAAGTAAAATTCTACCAAAAAAGTGTTGGTTTTTGATTTACAACAAGTTCTCCCAACACCATTCATTTCTAAACACATTGCTGACTCTAAGAGACTATTATCTGTGCACAATTTAACCGTATGTGACTGCTCATCAGGTGAGGCCACAGAATGTTTTATGTGGCTTGAGGCAATTGTGGGCAGAGGTTCTGATGATATTCCTTCATGTGTTTTATTAATATATTATATTAATGAGTCTGCCTGACAATGTTAAAAGTATTAAAACACATTCAAACACTGTGCAGGTGGACAAAATAGAAATAGAAATATGACAGCAATGGTTTCCTTTGATATGATAAAAAAACTGACTCTTGAATGTATTGACCAAAAGTTTCTGTTACCTGGTCACAGAAGATTAGAATGCGACAGTGATCATGCCAGAATTGAAAAAGCCAATAAATAAATAACCAATATGAAAATAATAATACTATGAGACTGGTATCAGTTTATCAGGATAATTAGAGGTAAAAAGAAATTTAATGTTACAGAAATGACTCGTGTTGACTTCCTGGCGTTCTCACAATTAATGAATAATTGTCTGATACATTGAAAATAAGACAGTGAAGATGAGCCTGTGAAGTACCTAAAAATTAGAAGGTTGAAATTTACTTCTGAATTTGGTGTTATTAAATTCAAGAACAAGTTATCCCAGAAACACCATTCTGAACATTGGATCTGAGACAGGACAAGCGGCAAAGATCAAAAAGTAAATGTTGGTTGAAGTAACAGATTCAGTTCCTGTTGTTTGAAATTCATACATTCACCCGTTAGGATTAACCCCCTCAAGAAGAAGGATCTTCTTTCAATGTTGACTATGTTGGACCAGGACTGTCATAATTTTTATAAAACATTACAGACAACAAAAAAAATAGCTGAATTTGAAGAACTGGAAGATGAAGGGGAAGTGCGAGAAGGTGAACCACAAAATGTAAAAAGAAGAAGCAGACCAAGTTTGGCAGTAAGAAAAAATTGCTTTAAAAAATAAGTACAAATAAAAATAGCAAAGAGATTGCTAATTAAATAATGATGGGTGCAATTTGTTTAATTGTTATATCCATTGAATAAAATAAATGTACTTATTACTAAAAAATATTGTTTAGAATCATTAACTTTTATAATATTTTAAGTCTGCAGTTAGAATAAATTTATGACTATTGAGTATTTTTATGTTTAATATTATTGTAATATTAAAGTACATATCAGTTAATATGAGTTTATGTTTAAAAGTACTTATGTTATAATTATTGTAATAATAATATGTAAATATAAGCCAATATCATTTCTTTTAAACATTTTTTTATTGAATTTTATCTTAAATGAAATTCTTTTTCTACAAAGATGAAAATAATATGGGTACTTCATTGGAATCAGACAGCCAATTTTTAAAAATCTTTTTTAACTTAATACGTAAAATGATAAATTCACAGAACATGGGTCTTACAAGTGTACCTGAGAGAAGTCCAATATAAGCAATATTTCAATAGAAGTCCAATATAAGCAATATTTCAATAGAAGTCCAATATAAGCAATATATTAAATTTGGTTAATTATAAATATAATTAACCAAATTTAACCTACACACTTCGCTCTCTAGTAGCGAGCAAAGTGAGCATAGGTTAAGTTTGCTTAGATTGTATTTACAATTTTTCTGCAAATACCTACAAATATTCACCGATTTGAAAAAAGAAAGAAATAAAAGTGGTAAAATCTTTCAAAAATGAAAATTACCTAAGCGTAAAAAACTTGAAGTGGCTGTCAGATTCCAAAAAAGAACCTAATTCTGTAGTTAGAATAATTTATATTAAATATATTTCTACATCTGACAATATTTTGTTAAAATAATTTGAAATAAGCATGAATTTTATTTCAATCGTAAAATGTTTGTAAAACATAAAAAATCCACATTACAGCTGATTGTAACATGACAGCATTTTATTAAAATAATTTTTAATAAGCGCGTATTTTATTTCAATGGCAAAATGTTTGTAAAACGTAAAAAAACCACACTGCAGCTGAAAATCCACATTTTAATAGTTTTATTTAGTTTTCAGTAGTCAGCTGTTTACCGTTTTAGATTGTAAATAACTTTAGTGTGATAATATTAATGAATATTTTGTAATAAACTTCTTTTTCAGAAGATTTTGTTTATTTTATTACTACAAGAATATCATCAATTTCTAATGAAAATTTTTTCTTCATATTGATTTTTGGCATCTTGAAAACATTAAAAAGTAAACATTTTTCAGAAGGCAAAACATTATGTGTCAGAAAATCAACATTATCTTACTTTGTTGACGTTACTTTTAATTCAATGTGTGTTCATTTGTTTACCCTTTTTTTTCTGGACAGCTAAGTTAATCTTTATATTCTTAGTGTACTAACTTGGACTGGTATGAATCGTCAAACTTTATAAAACTTTCAAATTCTTCAGTAAAATTTACAAAAACACACATATCAGGTTCTGCCATCTAACCATAGAAATATTAATTTAAATATTTTAACTATATATCTAATTATTTTTTTATCCTGCTTCATTTCCTCTGTTATTATAAATTTGATTAGTCCATATTAATGAAATATTAAAATATCTGTCAAATGGAAAACCATTCCATTGAAAATCATTTGTGATTGTGAACAAGTAACAGTTCAAAATATCAGAAGACATATGTAAATAATAATCTTCAGAAAAGAGTATTATTATATTACACTCAAAACTAACAAGATCATATTGCATTCAAAAAAAAAAGGATGCACTCTATGTTGATAATTTATGAATACCTCTATATCAAAATATACCACAATCAAGAAGTAAATTATATTGTTATAATTTATATATACTAACAAGCATTATACTGTACAGACCAATTGTACATTCAACCATAGACACAAAATATTCTCCAAGTTTGGCAAATTCATTATTTAATAACTACAAATAAGACTAAACATATAAAAAAAAACTATCACCAAACAATATTAAAGTTATGGGCAAAATTTGGTAAAAAAAAAAAAATAAAATTTTATGAACACAGAAAGTATTTGACTGTATATGAAAGTAATTTCTGGCGATTTCTAAACAGATACTTCAACAACCAAAATAAAATCTTTGAAATATTCTTCTGGAAATACATTTTCATAATTTCAAAAGTCAATGAATTGTAAAATAATTTATACACATACAAGAATGAATGCTCTCTTTAACTTTAATTTTATTTAAAAAAAAAAAATGAAGTAATAATAAAATCTAGAGATAATAACCTTTACTACATGAATTTAGAATACCCACAGACAGTCACCCAGGCCTTTATTCTGAAATTCAACATTTTTTCATTAGCTCCTGAATTATGGTGTATCTTAAATATTAATAAATAAATGTTTAGTAGTTCAAAACCTGCATTTATTCATGTAAAATCAGAATTTAACTTTTAAAAGTAAGCAAATATTAAAGTGCAGTATAAAAGGGTCATAACACTATCAAATCTTGGATAAAATCATGTACGGTATTCGCTGGCATTGACCAAAACAGTCAGCAGCCAAACCATTGGGAAATTTAAAAATGAAACTGTTGTTTTAAATCACAAAAACTGTGTAACAGTTTGTACACAATTGTTTTTTGTGTTTTTTTTTCAATGAACAGTTTGTTTTCATTTGGCAGAAACGATAGAAATGTCCACCACCATCCAAATGTTATATGACTGTAATCTGAAGTAAAACATAAATTGTATCTGGGTATTAAAAAGGGTTATTTATAACATTTGTCTTCCAGAGTGAGAAGTAGACTGTTTGAGGTTCAGCAAACAATCTTTATTTTAACACTAATAAATCTTAAATACTGTCATTTATGCAAATACACCTTAGCCTGGCAGTACAGATATGTACCATGTATATCTATATATACATCAGGGTTCAATTTATTTCCTTAACAATTACATTAATAATAAATGGTTTGATTAGCTTCAAAAGAAGGAAACTTCTAAGCTATAAATTTTTTCCAAATCAACTCAAATATTTTCTGAACCATTCAAAACATCAATGGATAACCTTATAGGTTATAGAATCATTTATTTTAAAGATTTTTACATTGAAATGCATCATCCATCAGTTAATAACAGCTGTTTCACTTATATAATTCATATATATATATATATATATGTGTGTGTGTGTGTGTGTGTGTGTGCGCACGCCCCCCCCGCACACACACTATAAAAAATAAACTTTACAGTTTTTCCCTGCAGGTTTTTTTAATCTGTAAATACTAGATTATAAAAAGAAGGGATAAAGCTCCATGAAAGCACAAATTCAATAATACTGCACTAACTTTTAAAGACCTCTGGAATATTACATGAATCAATAAATTATAAATCCAGAATATCACAAAGATGTCATTTTAATTGTTCAGTGTGAAATAAAGAAGGAAACATTTTGAAGAGAGGTAAACACCATGAGTAGTCCTTCACTGAACACTATCTTTGGCTGGTTCAGGGCATTGTTCGATTAATCTTTTCTGAATTTTACAAAATCTCTATAATTTTGAATATAAACTTTTATCTTATTTATTATATGACATCACTTCTGCTGTGACAAATTTTCAGTTATTCAAGGTGACACATCATGAACATATGTACAATCACGATCTGTATTTTAAAATATAAAAAATGTATTACTGATAATTTAAAAAAATATATATATATATATTTTTTTAATCTTGTAGAATTTATGACATTATAAGTTTTTGACCCTTGTACTTCTGTCGCCAAAAGACTTCACAGAGGTAGTAATCGAGTAAATTTCTGGTTGTGCCAGATTGTTTCATATTGCAATACTTAATGGCTACCCATAACAACTTAATTTAATATTTTTTTAGAACAGACAATAATTTAATATGTATTACTGAAACATAAACATTTTAAGAAAGATTGAAATCAATGCTCACGCTAATAGTGGTGGTCGTGTACCCAATAATTCCATAAAAGAATAAGGATAAAAAAATTAATAAATCAATCATACGTATTATCTTCACCTTATTGAATGAGGTGAATAAAAAATTTAAATCGCATAGAAAACCAATGAAATTTTAGTTTATCACTTTAACTGAAATTAGGTTACGATGGCGTTGTAGTTGGTATACTAACCATTCCTATGGCTCAGTTATTATTACTTATTTTCATGGAGAATGTATCACTTTTTAAGAAAATATTAAAACTTACAAATCAAGAATATACAAGCAGTCCTTATTTAAAACTTAACATTATACTTATAATTAAATGAAAATTTATAATTATTTATGTTTTACAATGCATCTGAAAGATCACAGTCCACTGGATTATTTAGAGGGATAGAGATGTTTACAGATTAATTACATTCATTACAAATTTGAAATTAACAAAAGATCTTATAAATAAATCCTTATATGAATGTTCAATATTAGGTATGATTTGGTTATTTCATAACACTTTGAAATATTTTGTATTTGAGGAATAATTTGTTCAAGCCTGCTTTATCAGTTGCAATGTCCTTTGATATGCTGATACTAGATTATTGCGTTATGCTCAAAACTGGTGATAAACGGACTAAAAAACCTTTAGAAATAATAGTCATTAAAATTACGTAAAAATGTCTCAGTTCCAATTATCTGACAAAATTTTGTTGGAATCAAATCTGATCTATTTCCACTTCTTAATTTGACTGATGAAATTTATAACATATTACCCAAAAATTATTGCTATTAATATTTTCAAAGAAAGATAGCCCCCAAAATAATAAGTTTCTGTAAAGTCTTTAAATAATATTAACAATTAATGAATTCCACTTTACCAGCACATTGATATGAACTCATGATCTTTCGACTTACTTGAAAGTCATCATCAGGAAATAAAATTATTTTAAGTCAAAAATTTAAAAGATCGCAGCTAAAATGTAAAACAGTCATGACTGTCGTCTGGTCCTACCAGTATAGTGAAGGAATATACATTTACTCTGGTGGATTAAAATGAAATCAAATGAAACTAAATTATCAAAGAGATAATTATTAGATTAAATTATTACTTCTTTACATTTATATTTAGTATGTTTTTAAATAATATATCGTTTTTAAAAAAAGTTTTTGTTCATTCATTAAATTTGTATTATTACAGGAAATATGATATTTTTCCAAATGAGAGTAATACAATAATTATAAGAAATATCTAAGATTTTCATGAGATATATGTTGGTATGACCAATTGCAATTTTCCACACTTGCAAAAAAAGCACGTAAATAGCATTAAAAATAATAAACCAGAAAATTTCAACTGTTATTACCAAACTTATAACAGAATACAATCATGAAAAGATGGATGTCTTTGATAAGATGGTTTTTTTGATTTCAATTTAATCCACCGGAGTACATGTATATTCCTTCAATATACTGACTGAACGGTAGGACTGGACATCTCAATTCGCCCCTGAGGGGAGAAGATCCCACCTCGTAGCGTGTCCGGTCGCTACATCACCCCCTCCGTTCCTAGCCAGTAGTGGCTTTAACGGAATAGGACTGAACAGTAATGACTGTTTTACATTTTAATTGTGATCTTTTAAATTTTTGACTTTAATGCAACAATTTTATCTGATGATGGCTTTAAGTAAGTCAAAAGATCTTGAGTTCATATTAATGTGCTGGTAAGGTAGATTTCATTAATTGTTAATATTATTTATTTAACATATTAGTGGTACTATGTTTGAGAAATTAATTCTGATTTTATATATAAATTGTAATAAATCTCAAACAATCAAATTATCTGCTACTTAATAAATTCAGAAAATAAATAAAAACGTATAAATAATGTTACATCAATGACATCTTTAGAATCCTATAAAGAAATTCAAAAACAAAATCATTTTAGTAAAAAATAAAAACTGTGGACTGCTACTACTTGTTGGAACTTTTTCACACATTTTATGCACATAATAGATTTATAATTCAAATATCTTATTAAGGTTTGATGAAGTCACCTTCTTGTTCTTACATTCAGTGAATGTTGGCTATCGTGTTGGTGTCACCCTCATCATTACCTTAGGAATATCAATTGGAAATTTAATGCAATGGTTTTCTGTGGTCTTCTGCATCCCAATCTCATTGATCACCTTCTGTAGTTCCTTCAGATTTTGGAGCAATTTCTCACACTAAGGACAATAGATTGCTCTGACTTCTACATTCTCATCTGTCCTCCGAGAAGGTTTCTGGCTCTTGTATTGGGAGACTGCTTATCCTGGGAGTCACTTGGCCAGACTATCTGCAGTGTCTAAACAATGGGCAATGTGGTCACCATATTTCTATTCCAACAAAATCTCACTGCTAATATGAAATTATGTTGAAGAACATAAGAAAGAAGCCGTAATAAGAAAGGGAATCCAACAAGGATGTTCCCAATCCTCATTACTTTTTAATCTTTACATGGAACTAGCCGTTAATGATGTTAAAGAACAATTTAGATTCAGAGTAACAGTACAAGGTGAAAAGATAAGGATGCTACAATTTGCTAATGATATAGTAATTCTAGCCGAGAGTAAAAAGGATTTAGAAGAAACAATGAATGGCATAGATGAAGTCTTATGCAAGAACTATCGCATGAAAATAAACAAGAACAAAAGAAAAGTGAAATGTATTAGAAATAACAAAGAGGGACCACTGAATGTGTAAATAGGAGGAGAAAAGATTACGGAGGTAGAAGAATTTTGTTATTTGGGAAGTAGAATTACTAAAGATGGACGAAGTAGGAGCGATATAAAATGCCAAATAGCACAAGCGAAATGAGCCTTCATTCAGAAATATAATTTGTTTACATCAAAAATTAATTTAAATGTCAGGAAAAGACTTTTGAAAGTAGATGTTTGGAGTGTCACTTTATATGGAAGTGAAACTTGGACAATCAGAGTATCTGAGAAAAAAAGATTAGAAGCTTTTGAAATGTGGTGCTATAGGAGAATGTTAAAAATCAGATGCATGGATGAAGTGACAAATGAAGAGGTATTGCGCCAAATAGATGAAGAAAGAAGCATTTGGAAAAATATAGTTAAAAGAAGAGACAGACTTATAGGCCACTTACTAAGGCATCCTGGAATAGTCGCTTTAATATTGGAAGGACAGGTAGAAGGAAAAAATTGTGTAGGCAGGCCATGTTTAGAATATGTAAAACAAATTGTTAGGGATGTAGAATGTAGGGCACTAGATAGGGAATCTTTGAGAGCTGCATCAAACCAGTCAAATGACTGAAGACAAAAAAAAAATATGAAATGACAATACTGAAGTTTATCTTCTAATTTTATCTACATTTCAAGTATTTGTATATAATATTCTAATTTTTTTATAGTTAATTATTCAAGAGTTCTGACAGTAAATTCTATCTGTTGTGTTCAGATGTTTCTAAAATCCTTGGGTGTAATAAATAAAGAAGTATTTAGAAAATAAAAGAATATGACAACCAATAGCCAGTGCCATTGATAAAAAAATAAATAGATTATTGAACTGAGAATTCCTCAATCCTTAACTCGCTCAATGAGGTGAGGATAGTATGTACTATACGATCTGTCAATTGATTTCATACTCAGTCAAGTCTACAAAGTTTTCAAATAATATGTATTTGATTTGTTACAAACAATTGTCACACTGGTAACACAGCTGCAATTTATTTTAGATTTTAAATCAGATTTAACTTATGCCTGTTTTATCTGTAGTCCTTCCCTTCAATACAATGGATATTAAGTCAATAAAAATCTTGCCAGTTTCTAAAATATAATAATACACATTCCTTAAAACCTGATTGTTCCAAACAACTGTGATGTGTAAGGATGTATTTAGTACCCAAGAAGTAGAAGGATTAAATGCCAAGAGTTTAACCTTGATTAAACATCTGTTCCCAATGATTGATGTTATACAAATCTGAAATTAGTGTTAATTAATACTGTTAGATTATATTTAATGGTTAATGTTTGTAGTGTTGATGCCATTTAGATTGTTTCACCCTCCTAAAAAAATAAATCTATGTATTTATTTAAGGGAATTTTTAGTTAACATAATTAGGTTGATAGTGAACATTTCATACCATGATAATGGTTTACTTAAAATGATAATGTTTTACCATGATAATGGTTTAGAGAAAATCATTTTAAAAATTTCATATTTAAATACTGAAAAAATGTTAATAAAATTGCTGTTTTTAAAATCAAGATGAGTATTAACAACTAATTTCCAAGTGAGTAAAGATGTGTATTTTTTCTAAGAAAGGGCTACATTATGTTTTTTTTTTATAAGCTCTGTTATTTCTTATTTATGCTCTAATATTTCTTATTATGGTGCAGGTAAAGCATCTGAGTTACAATTGATACTAATCGAACTACTTTATCTGAAAACAGGGATATTCATTTTACAAATTGGTTGAAAAAAGTGATAGCATTTCATGAAGGATTGGATATCACCAGCATTTTGATGTGTAAATGTATACCATTGGTATACCAAATGTATTTTACTCTTTACTATGGTGTGGAATTTTTGGGGAAGTAAGATGCTATAAATGTTTTGTTGTACCAATAAAATGATAAAAGAAAAATAACAGTACAAATAATTCAAGTCAATAGACTGATGCAGTAAAACATTAAAAAAGATATAGCATCCTTCCAATCAAGAAGCATGGTGTGTTGGTTTGCTGCAAGTGCTCACATTTTGTTGCTAGTTGAAGCACAAACTTTAATAACTTGAATTATGAACTGTATACTGTCAGCCTCTATCACTGTGTGAGCTGGGTTTGAACTGAATGATTAGAATCAATAATATTACAAAAATAATAGAACTAAATTTACGTAAAATAAAATAAAATAAAAAATATTAAATAAATTACAAATATTTAATAAATTTTGTTTTCGTGTTTGGGCACCTTCATTGGAGTAAAACCATTCACATTGACTATTGTTTCGTATATCCGAGAATCGTTATTTAAAGACACGCATTGTAGTCAAGAAACAGCTAAAAATGTTCAGCATTCTGAAGCTTTTCGTTGTACAAGTTTTTGTTGTTGTTAATATGCTAAATTCATGAACATTATCTAGTTACAATTGGTAAAAATATTCAATAAAATCATGTGTAATGATATATAAACCACATAACATTTATGTGATGGGCCTTAGGCTCACCTTTTTTCTAGTTCCTATTATTACAAATAATGTGAAGTGTGTTACCACAATCATATAAATATTCTTCCCAAATTTTACCTCATTTAGAGAATAATAAAGAAATTTCAAAACAATTATAAGTTAAAACAAAAGACTTGCCTCCATGACACAAGTGGTAGCATCCCAGCCTTTCACCTGGAGGTCCTGGATTCAAATCCCCATCAGGTATGGTATTTTTCGTACACTACAAATTTCTACCCAGGCTAAATGATCATAGCAGTCATGCCTACACATCTCATTAAAAAAAAAATTGTGTTTTTATAATTTTTTTCATTATTATTACTTCTAATGATACAATACTTCTCAAGATGTTAATTTTTTATAAACTAAAAAAGAAGTATGAATAATTTTTCCAAACTTTTACCCACTTCAAGATATGATATCTATATTTGTTTAATTAAACAAAAAGATCTTCCTGATATTAGTAAAGTAACAAACTAACACCAAATTTTATATAATAGATTAAAAATTCCTTGGATATAAAGTGAAAAGAGCCAATACAAACAAATACATATGCACAGAATTCTGTAATAAAGATTGCTTTCCTCTACTACATGGAAACACTATCTATAATGTATTGTTTCCTGCAAAAAGTAATACATCAATTTGCTGCTTTACTTCACTTTTCACAGTTTTTGTTTTTCTATAATGTTTGTAAAGCACCTAGGTAGAAGTGGAACTAATCAGAACTGATTTCTCCGAGAATAACAATGTATATTATATAGGTTAGGTGCTATTGTGAATAAAATTTTAAAGTGTCAGTTGTAAGGCTAAATATTACCAACAATTCATATTAATATATTTCAATCCCAACGAATTTTTGGTAATGCAGCAATGCATGAGTGACTCAGTAAAAGATAACAAGAAACCACTTCGCTCATCGCAATCTTTACTAGCCTGGCGTGGAAGGAGTATTTTTGACCGAAAGCAGTACTTACAATTTATTTTGTAGTACTACTACCACAAAGAAATTAAAATAATGAATTCTGGGAGAAAAACGTTTCTTCAGAATAATTATAACCAAATTATCTCTGTTTATACGATTTTCTTATTGAATAAGGCAGTTGTAAATTTACTTTAGTGTAGTACCGGTACACGTACAGTTATGAACAGATAAAACTATTTGATACTTACCTAATTATTAAACTCCATTTCTTTTCACAATACAATAAGTACTGACTAAACCATCTCTATGAGGTGATTTAGTTATTAAACTAAACATTAAGTTCAACAAAAAAGACGCGGCGCTGCGAAGTCATAATTTCATACCTGTCTGATCATGTTTGTGGGAGTGAGCTGCAGTAAAAACATACGCTGCGCACGCATCTACATCTGTTAACGTAATACAACACTAAACGTAGAGCGGTTAAAATGTATTCAATTTTGAAAATAATCGATTCTATGTTTAAACTGATAACATATTTTGAGACGACTTCAGTGGGATTGTTATTAAAGTTTTTTAACATTATCTTTCAGTAATATATATTAAAAAAAAATACTTTTTATGATCCATAAAATTTCATAACTTACATTTAAAGTTAACGTTATGCGTAAAATTTTCGTAGTTGAAAAATAAATCTTAATCTTACCCTTATGTAACTTTTATTTTATGTACTTTTAAGATACATTTTATGTACGTTACGTCTTACTCATGACCAAAAGTTTGGGTTTTTTTAAAGCAAGTCTTTCTTCAGGGCTCTGTAGGGCCATAAGTTAATTCTGTATGTGTTATTTTTTTAATACTTTTATTTATAGTCGCATCAACAATTAAAGTTACTGGCAACATATCAGTGTAATATACTATACCGGTAAATGTGCGGTATTGAACAAATTCAGGCCGACCATTCCTGAGACGTGTAGTTAATTGATATCCAACTACCAAAGAACACCGACATCCAAGAGTATCTAGTATTCAAATTCGAATAAAAGCAACTATCTTTATTAGGATTTGAACCTTGTGAACACCACATGACTTCCTTGTACGCCTATTAAATTTCATATACACATTTTTTGGTGCACTTCATTTAAACTTATTTCATTTGAAATTGAGATAAGATCCTCCATTTTTTTAATAAAGTGGACAGTTACACTATTGCATTGTGGTGGACACAATATTGCATCACATTTTTTTTGTGGTATCCGTATAAGCATTTTATATTATTATATATTTTTATTTTGTTTCACGTCACTCAAGTAGTTATGTGGTGTAAGAGAGAACGTGTCAGATCTGTAACCATGCACGCATCGGTTCGAATCCGACTTCGTATAAATATAAATATTTTTTTAACATTTTTTTTTTAAATTTAAATACATTGATTTATTAATAATTATTAACCTCCGATTGAAAAAAGTCAGAAATTATTAGTAATAAAATTTTATGTACTTTTCATTTTAATTTAAAAATTTTTACAGATATTAATAATTATTAATAAATCAATATATTTAAATTAAAAGAAAAAAGTTTAAAAAAGAAAGGAAATAAGGTCTGATTCGAACCGATGTGCCTTCCCCTTGTAAGATCCAATTATTTTATTAATTAAAATTTTATTTGGCTATAACTCTGGAAACAATGAGAATAAGTACCAATTATGATATATCGTTGAAAAGCTCTCAACGAGGGCTTATTACTGCAGTTAAGAAGATGTCCAAAATAAATAAAAAATGTGGATTTTGGACACTTTTGGTTTAGTCGATTGCTATCAAAAGGGGAGGTGCACAACTAGATGTTACAATAGTCCTAAATCCAAAATTGCAACATATTAGGGCTAATCGTTTTTGAGTTATGCGAGAAACATACGTAAGTACGTATAGACGTCACGCCTAAACTAGTCAAAATGGATTCAGGGATGGTAAAAATGGATATTTCCGTTGAAATCTGAAAACCGAAATTTTTCGCGATTACAATACTTCCTTCTACTCCTTGTACTTCGTAAAAGGAAGTAAAAATGGAGCGATAAAATATTTTAAACATTTTAAGTTGTGTTTGTAAATTCTCGTGACTGAAATTTAAATGATAGCATAAATTTCTTTGTTGATACATCCAAAACTAAATGAAAATTCAAATTGTCTCAAAATTTCAATTCCCAGATTGGTAAACCAAAATGAGTTGGTTTAAAATGCACTGTTTAGCCAATAATTTTAAATAAATTTACATGAAAATTTTTTTGAACTTTCGAATTTATTTCTTTCTCAAAAACACCGTTTAAAGATTTTTCCCGTTAAATATAAGTTCTTTTTTAAACTGGTTTGTTTTATTTTATGCGCCTGACTCTGAAAAGTATTAAATATTAATATTTATTAACCCATTTCTGCTAAACAAAATATCCCCCTCTTCAAAAAAGTTTTATTTTCCAATTTCATTTATTGGATTTATACACAGAATGTTTCTAAAATGGTGAGCTGACTTTACTTTTTCCCAATCGACTTACAAAACTAAGCAAAAATTATCTTTAGGAAATATGGTAATTTTTTTTTCGTTCTCCCCCTGATTGCCATTTTGTTATTTTTATATAAAAATTTATATCCTAAGTTCGGATAGAGGAATCCCATTAATATTTTGTAAACATATTTGTAACAAAGTTTTAAAATTAGCAATAAATACTTTTGGCAAATTAAATAATGGCTGCCACTTTTATTTTTCAATTCATTATATCTTAATAAATATAAGTTTTATCAAAATGTATGTTTTACTAAATATTAAGCTTTTTATTTTGAACAAAATGACATTTTATATTTTTAAATCGGTTAACAAATAGCCGAGTTACGGCAGGAATTGTTGTAACTTTGTATCTGTTTTCATGTCCTCCACTTTACCCTGTAATTGTTTTTATTTATTGTTAATTTTAATATTGTAAATTAGTATTAACAACATTATAAACTAGAAGAAGACCGAGACCCGGCGGGGATGCTTCACTCACTACCTAAAGGGGGGACGCCCCGTTAGAGGCGTTGGCATAAAGACTGAGTCCCAGTCTTAAATATGAAGTTAAGTAACAATTTTCTTACAATAATAGACCTAATTAAAAAAATAAAACAACTACCTGAGATAACTCACATTAATTGTTGTAGAACGTCAGGTATATATATTTTTTAAAATAAACAATTAACAATGTTAAAAGTTACGAGATGTTCAAAGTGCCCACCATCAGAGATTACACAAATCTCCAATTTTTTTCTGAGAGATTGTCTAACCGTTCAAAAATTCTGGGAGTATTCCTAATTTCTTGAAATACACTGTGGATCCTTTGTTGAAGATCCTCAATGTTGAGTTGAATAAACAATAATATATTTCAAATGGCCCCACAAGTAGAAGTCAAGAGAGTTTAAGTCAGGTGATCGGGGAGGCCAGTGCACTGGCCCTCCGCGGCCTATCAATTTTTTCATGGAAAGTTTCATGCAGGAAATCTGATACCAACTGTCTGAAATGTGCTGGAGCTTTATTGTGGTGAAACCCCATATTTCCTGTTAATTGTATAGGTTCCAAAAAATATGAAAGATTTTCGGTAAATGAGCAAGATGAATTTTTTTTCAATTTAAATGATTTGGTAGAATAGAAAATCTAGAAGATAGACATTAAAATGTTAAATGTTAAATTTTATTGTGAGAACATTAGTATTACTTAATTTGATAATAATTTACAATACTAGAATTAACATAAATAAAAACAATAAATATTTAATCAAATTGAACGTAAAGTGGATATGAAAACAAACACAAAATTACATAACTTTTCTGCCATAATTCGGCTATTTATTAAACGATTTAAAAAAATAAAATGGATACTTACGTTTTAACGCCACCGCAGCTACAGCTTTATTTAAAATTCGGTATTTATTTTAAAGAGTATTTATTTTATTGAGTCTCTTTATTAATTTTAAGAAATGGTTATTTATATTTATTTATTTTATAAATATAATTTAACCAAACTTAACCTACGCTCGATTCGCTCGCTAACCTTGACTAATTAACACCGTAAAAATTACGGTGTTAGAGTATTTATTTAATAAATTCAGTAATAATTGCAATTATTTATTATTTAAATAACAATAATTACAGAATTTATTAAATAAATACCTCAAAAAATTACGGTGTTAATTAGTCAAGGTTAGCGAGCGAAGCGAGCGTTGGTTAAGTTTGGTTAAATTATATTAAAATTAATAAAAAGTTTTGAATCTATGTTAAACTCTATATCGGCCCATTTTCCACCGAAATCTGATTGACTACTTTGTTTTTAAATAAAGCTGTAGCTGCGGTGGCGTTAATATGTAAGTACCATAAAATGTAATTTTTTTAGTAAAAATACCTGCCCTTATGTTCAAGAAAAATCTTTTTTGACGGTACCATAAGGTTTCTCGTCACTCCAGATACGCTGGTTGTGATAGTTTTGAACACTGTTGAAAGAAGGTTCATTTTTACATTGTTAACACGATCAGCAGTAATATTCGCTGTGTAAAATTAATTTCGATTGCTCTAACATTGTTAAATGTTAAATTTTATTGTGAGAAAATTATTTTAACAATAAATAAATACAATATTTTATTTAATTGAACGTAAAGTGGAGGACATGAAAACAGACACAAGATTACATAAATTTTCTGCCATAACTCGGCTATTTGTCAACCGATTTAAAAAAATTAAATATAATTTTGTTTAAAATAAAAGGCTTAATATTTTAGTAAAATATACATTTTTATAAAACTTATATTTGTTGAGATATAATGAATTGAAAAATAAAAGAAAAGTGGCTGCCATTTTGTAATTTGCGAGAGTATTTAAGTCCTGTTTTTTTGCTAATTATAAAACTTTGTTACAAAGACGTTTACAAAATATTAATGAGATTCCTCTATTCGAACTTGAGATATGAAGTTTTATATAAAAATAACAAAATGGCGGACAGTGGGAGAACGAAGAAGAAACTGTCATTTTTCCTAAGGTTGTTTAATTTTACAAGTAGAATCCGAAAAAGTAAAGCCAGCCGATCATTTTAGATCGGCTGGTAGATATCCCATAAATATATATAATAAATATATATATATATATATATATATATATATATTTGTAAATTACAGAACGCGATTCTGCGATTAAAATATTTCAGTACGAGAATTGAGGATATAAAATACAATACGGTCTCAATTTAAACCTTGCTGTTCATTGACTTCAGGAGTTATTTTGATAAATACACGTTTAATTTTTTTTGAAAATCCAATAAAATTAAAAAATAACTTACACATCCCAAAATATACTAATTTAAAATTAATTTTATGATGCTTACGGAGTATGTGTTACACCTTCTGATATCAACCTTAATACCCCAACTAAACTAAGACAGATTATAATGCCCTGCCTTACATTAACATGCTTTATAAAATTTACAGTAGCCTTTTTTATATGTGTATGATGAATGAAGAATTTATGAAATACAAGCGGCATTGATTAGTTATTTCTTCTAGAAAGTTCACTATAATAGTATCTATTCACTTTATTTGGTTATACGATTTTAAGGGATAAGTACCGTATTTATTCGCGTAATACACGTACCTGAATTAAAATTTTTTTTTTTTTAAATATTCAGTCAAATATCATTTTCTCACTGATTGAATACGTTTTAATTTCAATACACACCTGCATAAATGTATTTCCTCGCATAAATCATGCTCCTAATTTTAGATAAAAAGTGTTTAGTTAAAAAGTTAAAAAAATGCGTGAATTTTCAAGTAAATATACTATTGTCTACATTTCGATGGAATTGACGTAATAATATATTACAGTACAACAGCTCAATGAAGAAGGCAACTAGAAATTATTTTACTATTCACTTTTCGTAATACTGACATGGTATGCTTGTTATTCTTGAAAATGATACCTTAGAGCGCAGTACCTCATCAAATGTTACATTATGTATGATAACGTTTAAAACGCGCTGCCTACTTTACAAATTTATGTAAAATATATTATTATATATTTATTTTATATTATATTATTATATATTTATTTTTTATTATATATTATTTATTTTTATCTATCTTTATATAACATTTTAAGCAAAACAAATCTAATACATTTCTTTACAGGAGAAATAATGGTACAAATTTTTAATTAACTTTTTCTTAATTTTCTTTACATAATAAAATAAGCATTTATAATTAAACAGGTGATATTAAAGAAAGGAAACGACCTCATATTTCAAAATTGAGAGATACTAGGAGGTAGATACAAGGCGGATATACATAGTTACAAAATTACTACTTTATGAAGTGTTTCAATTTTTGTCCGCCGTCTTGGATCCACCAAACTTTTATTTTTAAACAGAAAGGTGGAAATCTAATAGATGATTTTAATGAAAAATTTAACAAGAAAAAAGACGGGGAAAACCGTTTGTTGATAATTCGTTAGGTTTTCTTTTTAACCTCCGGAACCGCCGTTAGGTTGCTTCAGAGAATGAGTTGAATGACAATTTTTGTAGCGTGTGAAAATACCATGACTGACCGGAATTTGAATCCGGAACTTCCGGATGAAAGGCCGAGACGCTAACATTCGCGCTACGAAGGCCGGCAGATTTTTTAGTTAAAAGCAATCAAAGTTACAAAAACGGAAAAATTGTGGTAATAATATAACGCCCCGCAGTAACATTTTTATTAGTTATTATCTTCCAAATTTCATCCAACAACAAATTTTAAACAGTTAATGTTTAGTAGCAGTATACACTAATAATATAATAAGCAGCTTTCACAATAATATAATAATAATACAAAATTATAATTTATAATTATTATAATTATAATTTCGATTCTAAATTACTTAACTCAATAAATTTTGAAAAAAATTAACAAAATTTTTAAATTTAAAAAATGTATTACAAATTTAGAATAGTAAATCAGCCATTACTTTACAACAATATCATTTGTATTACGTTATAACAAGCAAGTTATTCATTTCTCATTTTGTCTTCTTACTTCAACATACAAGTACAGCATTATATTGTCTCTAAATTAATAACGTGTTGGAGAATTAAGTTGAGGCGATCAAATCTTTGTTCTCTAGTGAAAATTTTATTATTATTATTATAATCTTTGGGTATGCATTTAGTTTCATTAAATAATAATAATACATCATTTAGACGAAACCGAAAGAATAACTGTCGATGAAGTACGGTTAAAATGATAGACAAGGTCTTTACAAGAGGTATGTGATTTATTTGATAATAGATTTTAAAACAAAGAACTAATAAGTGTATCAACTGTGACCGATACAGTACAATTTGAAGAAACCGATTCTGTAAGAATTCATCCTCGCACCGGGAGAAAAAAAAATTAAAGTACTTAATATCAGTAGCCCTAGTCATTTAGTCTAGTACTAAACGGCATTTGTATGTGTGGCTGTGTGTGCATCCCCCTTAGCTTAGCACCGGAATGTACCTTTCACTAGCGAAAAATCCCGATTCTCTAGTACCTGTCCCATGGTGGTCAGGTGAATACTTGTTATATTATTATATATTTACATATATATATATATATATCGAAGTTTTGGGAAAATTTGGTACTTTTTAACCGGATCCAAAATTTCGGAAGAAAATCGCAAATATCTCGAAACCGGTCGGTTCTAGCGCTCTGAAAAAGTTTTTGACCCATTTTTATGATAACCTCATCCGCTCCCAGTGGGTCGAATGGTAATATTTTCAAGTGTCCCCGGGGCGCCATTCGGAAATTGGTGAGGAGATGCAACGGGGTGCCACCGTAATATCTCGTCAACCGCTCGTCCGATTTCCACAATTCAAACGGCGAATGTATCATCGAGTCGAGCGCTAACTGTTTAGCGCATCGGGTACACTCTTGATCGACCGGATCTTGGTTATCGGAAATAAAATTGTTTAGCTCTATTTTTTGATTGTACACACCCACCGTAAAACTTACCGACCCGATCTTTCGCTAAATACGCTCGAACCTGTGCGCTAGCGCAGCTGTAAAGTATAAACTTATGAAGACTAAAAATTAGAAAATAAGAAATATATAAAAAGTAACTTTTTAAAAATCACTTGTATATTAAATGCACTAAAAAGTAGAATATAAAAGATACGAAAAAAGTTTTAAAACGACACTATTAAATTAAACGACCTAAAATGTAAAAAATGATTCTAGGATGGTATTTCAGAATGGATTTTGACAACAAGCTGTGAGGGTCATATGTAAGATTATGTGAAGGTATAGCTTCAAATTAAAAATTTGATGTTTTTGCCAATTTTTTCATATGCGTGATGAATGTCCTAAAGAGTGGGGTGCCGCGGCACCCCACAATCTTACATGTCACCATCAAAACTTGTGACAATTCCATTCTGAGATACCCTCCTAAAATTATTTTTTACATTTTAGTGCGTTTAATTTAATAGTGGTATTTTACATTTTTTATTTATTTATGTGATTGTTTTTATTCATAAAATAATGAACTATAATCAAAAAGTGGACACCGGAATGTACCATCACTAGCGGAAAATCCCGATTCTGTAGTATCAATTTCTAGAGTTAAATTTCTAATTTAACTTTCGTTATATCAATTTTCATTATTAAAAAAAAAAAATATTTTTACAAAGAGGTAATTAATTTTGGACACCCTAATAATTCCATTCCGAGACGCCGCCCGCCAAGGCAACCCGTCCAGAGGGCTTAGCTGAGGAGACGTGCCTTAGACACACCCTGCAACTAGTTTAAAAACAAAGGCGTTTATTGAGAAATGGTTTTCACCATTGTTTTTCTTATAAAATTTTACATTAAAATTACGTATTACATGTTCACCCTTCTATATAAAATAAAAAGATTGATTCAACGTTATAGATCTAAGATGGGGGATAAAAATGCCAAACGCCGTAAGGTAATAATTTTGTAAATATGTAGACCTAATTCTGTTTCTACCTCTTAGTATCCCACAGTTTTGAGATATGAAGCCGTTTTCATAATTTAACATCACTCTGTACATTAATTTAAATGTACTATTTTGTTTCATCATGAAACAAAATTTATTTATTTTTAATATATATATTATACTTTTATCGTGTTTATTTTTCAAATTTAATTTAAGTAAATTATGTTGTGTTAAGTAATATAATAAAATAATAATTATATATATATATATAAATAATTCTTTGGTGTATAAAGAATTTTAATATAGCCCTGATAATTGAATTTGATGAGGATGAGAGATGCGTATAAAGGAAGCCGGATGGCTGATGACAGGGTATATGGTACTGTAAACTACATATGTGTGTCGGGATTGATTGTGACATGATTCTGCAATATAGTAACGGCGGGTAGCTGCTAGGTGCAATATGGACAAGTGAATGTGGAAGCGGTGCTCTGGGAGGCGGCAGGTAATGGCCAGTGACACGGGTGATGGATCGTCCCTGCTGCTGATACTACCCTCTCTTCTACAAAAACCCAGGAGGGTAGCAGCCACTACCGCACCCTCCACCCCACCATCTACACAACTCATCGGATCACCTGGACTAATACCCTTTGCCGTCCCTACCGTATAACCTAACAGGAGCTCAAACTTCATGCGAATATACATCTGCTTTTATGCGATGCCAAACAAAATCGGATACGATTCGTAAATTTTATTTTAATATAATTTTATATTTAGAAATGGAAACTTATATTAATGAAGAATGACTTTTTAAATTAAAGTTAGAGCAGATGAATTTTAAGTCGACTGACTTTCATTGCGGGTACGTTGTAGGCGTAATTAATATAAACTAAACCGTATAAAACTTTTCTTTTTATCTGATTACCGTTAATTATTATTATAAGTATAAGAATTCTATAGAAATTTTGTATTTTCTATAATTTTTATAAAAATTCTATAGTTCATAAAACCTAACAACTTTTAATCGTTGGCATTAATTTTATTGTTTCTCAAAGTGCCTTAAAAAATAACGTTTTAATTATATTTATATATACTGTACCTATCTGTTTATATTTATATATATACTGTACCTTTCTGTAGCATATATACAGAGTCATTCACGGGAACCGGATGTTTTTAAAATAATCATAAAAAATTGAATATTTACTTTAAAAAGGTTTTATTGGTACTGAAACACTTGTTAAATCAAAGCATTTGTTACTTACACATGAACGAAAAATTATGTCCGGCAAGTGATGTCCATTTTGGGCAATATATTGTTGTAGCCTTTCACGGTAACTGGCCTCAATTCTTTGGAGCATGTCTACATCAATCTGGGTGACGTGATGACGAATTGCGATCTTTAGGTCCTCCAACGTACGCGGTTTATTGCCGTACACACGCAATTTCAGAAACCCTCACAGAAAAAAATCACAACTAGTCAAGTCGGGGGACCGAGGGGGCCAAGGAATATCGCCGAATCTGGAAACGATCCATCCCGGAAACAAGTTACGGAGAACAGCCATCGTTGCCCTCACTGTGTGCGCTGTAGCTCCATCCTGCTGGAATAACACGTTTTGAAAATCGATTCCCCGGTTTTGTAACTCAGGGATGAAAAACATATTCAACATCGCAATGTAACGATCAGCTGTTACAGTTACGGCAGCGTCATTTTCTTCAAAAAAATATGGTCCAATAACACCGACCTTTCCTAACTTGCACACCAGACAGTCACCTTTGGGCTATGAAGTGGTCTCTCGTGAAGCTAATGTGGGTTTCTTTCTGCCCAATACCGGCAATTCTATTTGTTGACGAAGCCATTCAGATGAAAATGGGCTTCGTCACTCATTAACAAAAATAAATTTTTATTTTCTTCAAAAACGGTAAGCATTTGTCGACAAAATTGTAATCGCTGCGTGAAATCTTGCTCGTTTAACTGCTGCACGACGGCTATCTTGTAAGGATGGAAATCCAGGTCTGTATGCAGAATTCATATTACCGTAATTGTGCTCATTTGAAGCGCTGCTGAATGCCTCTGAATAGAGCGGCGTGAGCTTCTGACAATGGCTTCCTTTACTCGTTCGATGTTCTCCGGAGTGCTAGCGGTTCGTCGGGGACCCGGTGGTTTTTTCTTCAATATTGAACCGCTTGTTCGAAGGTTATTTACCCATCGCAATATTGTGTTACGAGAAGGGACACTTGCATTACGATGGATATTAAACTGACGGCGGAAATCTCGCTGAACAGCATTTACGGATTCGTAATTTCGCATAAAACTGTCATATGCGTTGGTCTAGCGTCTACGGCTCCATCTCAACGACTAAAATGTAAATGCTATTAACAAAGGAAACGTCAGACACCAGCCACGTGCCCCTCCCACCACGAACGCCCGAGTACAACCCACTTCAAAAACATCCGGTTCCCGTGAAAGACCCTGAATATATATATCGTGTGTTTCAAAATTAATATCGGGATTTTAAAGTTATGTAATATTTATTAAGTTTTACATACACTAATAAATTATACGTAAAATAAAAGAGAAACTCAGACAGATTTTCTTGTAAATGTTCAATGTAAGCATAATTCGTCACACAGCACACATCCAGCCGATAGGAGAGTTTCCATACTTTAATCAGCAAGTATGGAGTAATTGATGCAATAGGTGCTTCAACCCTGTGACCTAAGTCGCGTAGGTCAGCTCATAACGGTGGCACGTACCCTTGATCCCCCCTAAAACGGCACGTACTCTTTATAAACCCCCCTAAAAAAAAATTCGCATGGGTCAGATCGGGCGAACATGGAGGCCACGGTAAACAAGCTCTATCATCAGATCAGGAATAAGCCATAGTTGTAGGATATCAAAATAATTCATTCCAGATACAGTTGCTTCCACGAAAAAGAACGGCTTGTAAACTTGCCGTCGGGGTACGGCACAAAACTATTCAGTTTTGGGGACTCTCGTTCACACTAATATTTCGTGAGAATTTTCTGGCCCCTGATACATACATTATGAGTGTTTACTTTTCCAATAACATGAAATGTTGATTCGTCACTGAATATGAAACGATAAAAAAGTTCTTCGTGGTCACGTTGCATCATTTCATTTGCGAAGCTAGCACGCAAATTGTAATCTGTAGGTTTTAGAACTTGTAATATCGTAAACCATATGGACTCAGTTGTAAGCGTTTCCCTAAAACTGTGTGTGACGACACACAGTCGTCACTGGAATTGTTAATTCGCGGCTAGCCTTCTTAACGGATTTCCTAGGACTACGCACAAAAGACTTTCTTGACGTACAACATTATCTTCAGTCGCATTTGGTCGTCCTCGTACTCTTCCCTTTAAAAATACAGCCAGTGGTTTCAAATTGTGTATACCATTTACGAATGTTATTGTCACTCGTAGAACCACAACGGAAATTCAAACGGAACGCACATCGAACGGTAATTACAGATTCACACTTTGCAAACTCTAAAACACAGAACGCTTTCTGTTGGGTGTTGTGTGTGTCAGTCTATATCGATATATACACCGATATGGTTTTTTTTTCTTTTTTAAAGAGGTGGAGGAACTCCATTTACGAGCGCCTAGGCAGTGTCAGGCTCGCTAACAGGTTCCGCAAGGTGTTATTAGGTGCGTATCTATACCTGCGCACTACCGACTAAACCTCCATACCCTGGCTACCCCCACCTGGAAGTTTTAATGAAGAATTTCATCAGGAGGGGGGTAATACGCCGTAACACACAGTCATACACCAATTATGCACAAAGAACAACAGAACACAGTAGATCACACAAATCTCATTACATACAATACCGCACATCACATTCGATCAACCGACTTCGGGCACTTTAAGCACACAAATCATACAACTACTTACCCGAGGCCGCCATCGAGTACACGGGCGAAATGCCCCCACGTTCATCGCGCTTAAGCGATCCCCTCACGCACGGGGTACCTCCTAGGAGCTCCGTAGGGAGCCTGTCAGCCCCCGCACGCTCAGACGACTCATACTCAAGCGGAACTCCTCCCAGACGCGCAGATCTTCCTTTATGGTCCTAGCAACAGCCACTCAATTCTCCTCACTTTCCAACATAATTTGCTGCAGGTCCTCAGGAAGAAATATTTCCCTACAGCCTATGGAATGCAGGATATTTCTTCTCGCTTCATCAAAGCGAGGACACCTAAAAAACACGTGGAATGTCATCTCATCTACTTCACACACCGGGTAGCTAGCAGTATGATCTAGTCCGAACCTGAACAGATACTCTCTGAAACACCATGGCCCGTCAGAAATTGTGTGAAACAGTAATCCAACGAACCATAGGATCTCGCACACCCAACTCCTCAGGTCGCTAATCAGGCGGTGAGTCTATCTACCCTCACCGCTCGCATTCCAACGCATCTGCCATAGTCCCTTCCATTCTTTCATAATGTCATGTGATACTCTCCTTTTTTCTATAGGTGGTCTCTCAGCCTCCTCCGATGAATGATAGCCAGATCTGTGGGTAGCAATCGCGCCATAACGTCCACTGCATCACGGGAAACAATACGGTATGCATCCGTGATGCGGAGGCAGATTCTCCTATGCAGTGATTCAAGTGCACTCATATTTAGCATATCACCCCACCCCATATCTCAGCGCCGTAAAGGAGTGTGGAATAAACCACACTAGACAGCAGCCTCCTCCGCTGCTGTCTGGCTCCACCGCAATTAGGTAGTAAACTATCGATCAACCGCATGACTTTTTTGCCATCTCAGAGGCCTCCAACGTGAAGAAAAATTAGTTCCTAACTTTCCTCCTGAGTCTGTAGTAGTTTCTGGCAATGCTCCGTATCATAAATACCCTTTTTGAATAACTTCCAGTGTTATCCAGCAAGAAACAAGACATGATTATTTGGCTACAAAAATATCATATTCCATTTTCGTCTCAAATCGTTAAACCACAATTCTATGAACTAATTAAGTTGAATGAAGATACAGAAAACGATTCCTATATGGTTGGAATGATTGAAAAGAAGTGGGCATCAAGAACTGAGGCTTCCACCTTACCGTCCTGATTTAAATGCAATCGAGATGGTTTGGTCAAAGATAAAACGACATGTTGCAAGCAACAACACAACGTTTAAGATATCAGAAGTGCAGAAACCGTGTGAAGATAAAATTAATTAACGAACAGTAATAAAATGAATCGATGAACGATGAACACCGGACACCTTACTGTGAAAAGTGAAAAAAATCGAAGGTGAATATTGGAGCCAAGAATCGTTAATATATTCTCTGACAGAATCTTTCATTGTCTTTTTATGTACTGACAGTGATAGTAGAGACAATTACTCGTACACTGAAGATAGTGATGACAGCGAGGAGAGCGTTTCTAGCTGAGGAATTAAACGGATAATTCATTTTCCAGTAAGTAATTAAAGTTGCAGTAATAACTATCGCAATATTTACCGTGTAATTAGTAATAGATAATATGTTTTCATTCGTTATTACCTTTTACATTGTTCAGTACAGAATTTGGTAACTGTATTTTATTTCAAAATTATTGCATTCATTAGTTAAAAATAGAACAATTATTTGTTAGGGAAATTAATTATTAAGAGCGAGGAACATGTTTTTACGTTGGGTAGTAATTGTCGCCACTCCAAGCTCGCTGTTACTTGGCGACGAGTATACGGACAAAAGTATTTTTATAAATATTTATTTTGTCTGTAGAAAAGTTTATACACAGTCTTATCAACTGGAAGTGTAATTATTTATATATATATAGTACACATATATTATATGTACTAAATATATTTTGTAACATTATATTCAGGAATCACTGTTTTATTAAACGCAAATGACTCATATTAACTCTGAATGAGCATTGATTTAATAATTACATTATCAAAGTGTTAATGAAATTAGGATGTTCCACATATAAACAACGTAGTGTTTCATTAACAGTTATAATACATTGATTAAATGTAATCAGCAAAATCAAGAATCAATCATTTCAGTTCAAAAATTAATGCATTTATCTATTATATTTCTATATTGTAATAATGTTTATTATTTTTCCTATTAATAAAATTTTAGTAAAATAATGTATGATATTAGAAGCTACCGAACAAGAAAGTTTAAATGTTAGAGTAATTAATTCATTATTTAATTATACTCATAGTTCAAAGATTCATTTTGGTATATTAGATATCACCACTAATGCTCGTAAGTGACCAGAAATTAAAAATATAGCCGAAACCTTGCCTCATACCAATAACTGTCACTACACCTTACATAGAGTAATAAAATACAGAATTTTTCTACAAAGAATTTTAACAATAAAAATCTAACTTTACTGCGTTTAAATGATTTGTTTTGACATAAGTTAAATACTTTCCCAGGATATATTAAAAAGAAGAATATTTTTTATTTTATTATTTTTTTTACATCTTTTAAGAATATTTAACAATGAAAAATGATATGACTATTGTCCCTTGGGTGTCTAATATTTTCGCCCACCTGTGAGAGTTTGTCTGTTAAAAGTCAAAATCTTTAAGGTCTAAAATACAATCATTATGGGTTTTTTTCATAGATCTCCTTACCACATTCCTCATATCATGTCAACACCAAACTACCCTCATCAACATTTAACCATTTTGTTTGCACACACGCACACACACACACAAAACATACATGAAAAGTATGAATGAGATTAAGTGTGTGAGTGTTAGATGTTTTAGAATATAATCAACAAAATGACTTCGATTTATTTTTAAAACAAAATGTAAAAGATTCTACAATTAATCATCGTTAAACAAAATAGTCTCAAAGTAAGACTTCCAACGGTTAATACAAATTTAATAACGGGAATTAATTTATCCGGTTTTGAAAATGTGTCATATCAAGGTAATATTATTTTTAGAATATTTCGGTACAGTAAATTTTTTGTTTGTTGTCATTTGACTGGTTTTATGCAGCTCTCCAAGATTCCCTATCTAGTGCTAGTCGTTTCATTTCGGTATACCCCCTACATCCTACATACCTAACAATTTGTTTTACACATTCCAAACGTGGCCTGCCTACTCAAATTTTTCCTTCTACCTGTCCCTCCAATATTAAAGCGATTATTCAAGGTTGCCTAAATATGTGGCCTATAAGTCTGTCTCTTCGTTCAGCTATATTTTTTCCAAATGCTTCTTTCTTCATCAATTTGCCGCAACACCTCTTCATTTATCACTTATTCACTTATCTGATTTTTTTACATTCTCCTATAGTACCGCATTTCAAAAGCTTCTAATCTTTTCTTCTCAGATACTCCGATCGTCCAAGTTTCACTTCCATATAAAGCGACGCTCCAAACATATACTTTCAAAATTCTTTTCCTGACATTTAAATTAATTTTTGATGTAAACAAATTATATTTCTGAATGAAGGCTTGTTTCGCCTGTGCTATTCGGCATTTTATATCGCTCTTGCTTCGTCCTTCTTTAGTAATTCTACTTCCCAAATAACAAAATTCTTCTACCTCCATAATCTTTTCTCCTCCTATTTTCAGATTCAGTGGTCCATCTTATAATAATTACATACAAGACAGTAGTTACAGGAAATATTACAAGCATTACAGTAATAAAGATAAACAAGGTTTAAGGACTAATACTGAGCTAAAGAAAGATAAATTGGAACAAGAGACGGCTTAAAAAACGTAGCAATTTTTTATATTTTTAATTAACCTAAAGATACTTTTGTTAAAATCTGACGACAATCTTTTTTTAACGAGAAATTTTGTTACAAATGCTCATTTAAGAACGTTTTAAAAATCAATAATTTATATAATATTCGTATACAGGTGTCTCATGCAGAAACGGAGAAACTTTCAGGACGCTCTATGGTGAACCTAAAGAAAAAACTTCACATAAAGAAAACTCTGGAAACGTTTTGTTTCCGATTTACGGCTAGCAAAAGATTCGCCCGGATTTCAGATCTTCTAATAAAACGAGACTCTACAGTAATTTCTGGGGCCAAATAAAACATTAAAAGAACTGGAACTCATAAAACACAAAATTCGGTATCGCAAAACAAGCTTTTTTTAGGTTTGTTGTCGGAATACCTATATTAAATGACTAATGAATGCGGAAGATTTAGTAAAAACCTTTGTAGAGAATTTAATTCTGAGAAAATTAATGTATATACAACCAATAAAAAACAAATAAAAACTTATAAAAATCAGTTTTTTATTAAAGCGAAACACATAAAAGATAGATAAAAAATCGTATTATTCTTTTTGTATCTTATCAAAAACTAAAACGTTATTTGCTAAAAATAATTTTAAAAGAAATACAAAATTTATAAAACAATATCTGGCTGTGTATATTCAATAATTTACAAAGGTAAAACAAAATTTAGATAAAAAACTGAATTGAAAGTTATGTTACTTCAGTTATTATAATATTTTTAAAAAATTATTTTTAAAAGTTTTTGTTACTTTTTATTGGCTGCGTCTACATTAATTTTCTCAGAATTAAATCCTCTACAAGTTGTTACTAAATCTTCCGCACTTATTAATCATTTAACAAAGCTATTGTAGAACAAGCCTAAAAAATACTTGTTTTTGACACTGAATTTCGGGTTTTATGTCGAATTTCTTAAAAACTACTAGAGCTACAGTTTTGCAACCTATCTTATTCTATTTCCTAGCTCAAATTACATAAGAAACCATATACCTTAATCCTTAATCTTGGTCCCAGAGATTACAGTAGGACTTCTTTTTATTACAAGAGCTGAAATCCGGGCAAAATCTTTCACTAGCCGTAACTTGAAAACAAAACGTTTTCAAACCTACGTTTAAATAACCTTTTTCTTTATTTTTATCAGTAAAACATGTCCTGAAAGCTTCTCCGTTTCTTTGTGGGACTCCCTGTACGAGATGTGGTTATTAAATAACGAGACTAATGCTGTAAAATATTTTATTTTAAATTTATACATATTTAGTTATTACCCCCTTCAATATACACCCCTCCTCTATTCCTGCAACGCTCCATACTAATTTTCCATTGTTCGAAACAGTGCTGGAAGTCTTCTTCTGTGAGCTCTTTCATGAAGCGTGCAGCTTTTTCTTTCACAGCTTCAACGGTCTGAAATCTTGTTTCTGTTAATGCAAATTTGACCTTGGGTAACAGATCAAAGTCACTTGATGCCAGGTCAGGCGAATAAAGTGGATGGTCACACTGGAATGTTATACTTGGCTAGAAACGTCTTGACAGACAATGCAGTGTGAGCCGGTGTGTTGTTCTGATGAAGAACCCATGACTTGTTCTTCCACAATTCGGGTCGTTTTTTTCTTATTTTTTCACGGAGTTGAACAAGGACCTTGAATAAAGACAAGAATAGTTAACCGACGGTCAGATCGGATCAGATTACCAATTTTTCAATATTTTCATCCGTTTTTGACGTGGAAGGGTGACCCGGGCAAATATCAATCAACGTTTTCTCGCCCATTTTAGCCATTTTGGAAATGCTTCAACCATTCAAAAACCCGCGCACGTGCTAAACAGTCATTGTCATATACTTTTTTTAATAAAAGATAAATTTCAGTAGCGGTTTTTACAAGTTTCATATGAAATTTCACGTCAATTCGTTGTACTAATAAAACACTTGCCATTTTTTCGGAAAAAAATAAAAAGCAGATATTATCCAAACGAAGGCCACGGCCAGACTAATATGTCTACAGAAACTGGAATGGCAAAAATAGAAAGAAGGCTTCACGCTACATAGCTGTCAGTGGTACAAATTTGGCGCATGCGCAGTTCTTCTGTAGCAGCATTAGTCTCGTTATTTAATAGCCACACCTCGTATTTTAGAATTATCGTAAATTTCTCTTATCAAAAAATGGAATTCTTTTAAATTTAAACAGAATGTGAAAAATACTATGGTATAATGAGTGAATTTCTGATTAAATTCAAATTATATTTTTGTGGAAATATAGGAATACAGTCGAATAGATCTAATAGAGAAAATTAATTTTAAATAGTTTATGATAGTATTTTTTATGTAGGATTATAAAAAAATAATATTACAATGAAGTGAAAATAAAAATAAGAAAAGAGATATATGTTTCTTTTTGTATATATTTTTTATAATTCCATGTGAATGTTAAAAAATTAATTTAACTTTATGGAATTCTATTTCAAACAACCTATTTACAGTTGTTTTAAATTGTGATTGAAAGTTGAACGAATAATTAGTAAAAAGAAAATTTATTTCTATCTGTTCTTTATCCCGTTTTAGGAAAAGAAATCCGGTTATTTGTTGTAACTTTACAAGATGTAGACATCGATTTCCTAAACAGATCGATAGCATGTTTTTTCAGAAAGAAAAATACCTCTTGGAATGGTAATTTACTTTTCACTGGTGAAATTTTAAAATAATTCACTTAGATATTGATTTTGGGAACCGATATGCAAACAGACACTACAAAAATATTAATAAGCGGGTTCAGTGAACTGTTATTCGTTTAACTTATTGCGACTAAAAATATTGCCGGTATCGGAAAAATTATAAAACGATGAGGGTGCTTTTAATTTCCGAAAATAAAGTCAAGCAAATTATGTTGGAAAAAGAGGACACTAGCAAGAGAATAAACAGAGAAAAAAGTCATTTTTGGAAATACTTGAATAAAAGAGACATTTTTTTTTTAAATTTGTAGAATCAGTTACTCCTAATTATAACGATCAGTTAAATAAACTACTGCCGGTTGAGCAGTTCTAGCTTCTAAACGGATAACGATTAATAATAGTTTTAATGATTTTTTTTCCTGTTTAGCCTTCGGTAACTGCCGTTAAGATAATTCTTCAGATGATGAATGAGGATGATATGTATGAGTGTAAATGAAGTGTAGTCTTGTACATTCTCAGTTCAACCATTCCTGACATGTGTGGTTAATTGAAACCCAACCACCAAAGAACACCGGTATCCACGATCTATATTCAAATCCGTGTAAAAATATCTGGCTTTACAAGGACTTGAACGCTGGAACTCTCGACTTCCAAATATGCTGATTTGGGAAGACACGTTCACCACTAGACCAACCCGGTGGGTTAGTTTTAATGATATTAATCCAGGGAATCCTGACGCCAATGATTAAATATATAGAGTGATCAACTTGAAAAAGAGGATCCATTACTCAGTGTGGCAAAGTCAGGGATTTTCGGCTCGCCATATAAATCAGGCTGGGCTTCCCCTCAATGGCAGTTGGGTCCCCACTACAGCGTGGCAGTGGTGGCCCCGCAGAGCCCCGCAGTGTCGGCTCGGCGTCGGTCGTCTTTCGCCGGCCCGGCCGTGGCGGTTCTCCCCGAGCGATCCCATGCTGGGCCGGCTCCTGCTGCTGAGTCCGCCAGCCAGGGCGACTGAAGCCCGGCGAGCTGGAGCGGGAAGGTAGAGTTCGCGTCCAGCGGCTCACTTGGCGGGCCGGCAGGCCTGCTGCTCCGGCGGGGATGTCGGTAAGTCTCAAGTTGAGGCGGTCAGGGAATCACACCTGAAATTTGAGCTGTTACCGTTATCACGCGCCTACATTAAATTAGGCATACATATGGTAACAATATACATAACAATTAACACACACACACACATATATATATATATATATATATATATATATGTTATATATACATGTTATATATATATATTGTTTATTTTTCTTAATTATTTTATTATTTCGTTTTAAAACAATTTTTCAAAATATAAGAATGAAACAAAATTTTGTTTCATTTGATACATAGTTAAAATTTGTTTAAAATTTTTATGTGTTTATTTTTCATTTAACAATCTTATTTTACGTAAAACATAAAACTATGTTTTTCAACCCCAAGTTTTGTCATTTACCTCAGGTATCTCAAAAACCTCTAAAAATATTTTTCTTAGATCTATTTATTCAATTTTTCTGGTCAGATTTCATACAAAACCACTAAATTTAAACCTTACTGGTTAATTAGTACCATAAATTAAGTGCTGTATAATAAATGTTTTGAATAAATTACAGCCCTAAAAAACACACTTTTAACAAGATTCTTTATCAAATAAAACAACAGATGTATATGTAAACGAAGATGGAACCGATAACAAAATAAAAATAAAATGAAGGATGTTATGAAAGGAATCACAAGAGAATAAAAATCCTAATATGTGTCAGTTTAGTGTCATCTTTTTCTTCTGAAAATCATACAATTCACTATTTTGTTCAGAAGCAAACATTTCCATTTGTATAAAAGTTTACGATACTCGACTCGACTTTTGAATACAGGTATAAATGATATTGACATTTCAAATACGAGAGCATTGACAGAATATAAGTATATTGTAAGAGTAAGTTTAGGTTCTTATATATATATATATATATATATACTACAATAACTTACCACTACAATAATCATATAAAAACGATTCGGTAATTTTTTTGAGCTCTGAATTTAAAAATATTGGTGTATGCGTTGTATTACTTTATAGTAATGATTATTATACACCATACTTTCCAGAGTTTTGACTTTTTAACTTGTTTTCCTTTAAAAATTAAAATTAAAATTACATTCTTTCTTCAATTTTTTTCCGAAATTTATTTATCCTGAAACAACGAACAGTACGGTCCCTATCAACTTTGTAACATTTCCTGCCGCTTCCTTTTCCAGACCCTTAAGGAATGAAATGGAGGTGATTTATTAGCCTTCGATTATTGAATAAATGTCTCATTTGGCCTCACAAAGGATGCCGCCGCCGATGTAAATGTCTTCATGTTATTAGACATGATTACTTATACTTTTTGACTTTACTGAAACTTTTTTTAGGACATCTATCATTATAGTCTTAATAGTTTGCTTCTGTTTCACTATTAATTAGATTGTGTTAGAGAAAACTGCGTTATTAAAATTCCATTCAATAATAAAATCTAATCAAGTAAAAATAAATTAAATAAATAAATAAATAAATAAATAAATAAATAAATAAATAAATAAATAAATAAATAAATAATTAATTAATTAATTAATTAAATAAATAAATAAATAAATGTTCTTTCTATTAAATACAACTAAAACATAACTAATTTAAATCAATTGGTCTACTATGAGTGGTAAATGTTTATAACCTTCTCACAATTTTAATATAATAATAGATCTGTGTAACACCTTTTCATAAATATTAATGCGTTGCATTTTAATTCCACTCGGCTAAATAATGACGTCAAGGACGTAACAGCGATTTTATTATCTTCTTTTATCATTGTTACACTGCTGTATTACCTTACTGTAAGTGTCCTACCATTTCAAGATAATTTCTCCTACATACAATAATCATTGTATACTACACTAGTCTAATTCGACAGCGAATTTAAGAGCGCATACATTTACCGTCAACAGTGCTTAAAACCGGATCCCTACTTACCATTTTCAACTCCAATTATCATTAAAATAATATAAATTTAAAGAATCCTTTCTGTCTCTTTTTAAAAATCAAAATAATTACTTTTTAAAATTACTTTTAAAAAAAATCCTGATATTTCCTTTACTTCGTACAAGAAAGTATTTTGAACGCGAAAAATTTCGGTTTTCAGATTTCAACGGAAATATCCATTTTGACCATCCCTGAATCCATTTTGACTAGTTTCGGCGTGACGTCTGTACGTACGTATGTATGTCGCATAACTCAAAAACGATTAGCCGTAGGATGTTGAAATCTTGTGTTTAGAACTGTTGTAACATCTAGTTGTGAACCTTCCTTTTTGATTGTAATTGACTGAACCAAAAAAGCCCAAAATCCAAAAATTCTGGATTTTTTACTTTTTCTTAACTGCAGTAATAAGGCCTCATTGAGAGCTTTTAAAAAATATATCATCTGTGGTACTTACTTTCATTAGTTCCAGAGTTATAGTCAAATTTTAATTAATGAAATATTTGTTTGAAATATTCGGTTCGAATCAGACGTCATCTTCTTTTTTTTAATTTTTTTTTTTTTAATTTAAATATATTGATTTATTAATTATTATTAACCTCTGTAAAAACTTTTTAACTCTTTTATTATTCAATAATAATAAAAAAAATATTTATGAAAAACACCAGACGTTATTAATGAAATAAAATTTTACGTACTTTTCATTTTTAAAAAAAATGTATAAATGTAGTTTAGAATTAGAAGGAAGTCATTTGGTACCCACCTCAGATTTTTTTTATTGGCACCCAAACGTTACCAATGTTTGTGATTTTTTAGGAAATAGCTGTAAATGAATTTACGAAAGCTGTCCTGCTTCCTTTCTACATTAATTATACCTAATCATATTTTTTCCATTAATTTGCCGTGTAATAGCATCCTAAAAACAAATTTATTCGAAGAAAAATAGTGCACAGTGAAATAACATTTTTCGTTTAGTTATTAATAGCGCGTGATTTAATAACAATATTCACCTTTCTTGGAAGCAGAATTACATCAGATGGACAACGCTTAAAGGTCACTATTAGCGGAATAAAACAGGTGAAATTATCATTTAAGAAGATTAAAATATTCGACTCGAATAATGTAAATAAAAAATTGAGAAAGCGATTGACGAAGACATTATTATGGCGTGTTTTCCTATGTGGCAGTAAAACACGGACCATATGGGCAGAAGGGAAGATGAGAATAGATGAGTTTGAGTAGTGGTGCTACCGACGGATGTTGAATATTACACGGAATGAGAAAATAACCAATGAAGAAAAGTTACGAAAGATTGATGAAATACCATGTTTAGAAAGATTATTAAATAAATCGGCGAGACCGATAGGACATACTACGGCATAACAGTTTGTTGCACACCATAATAGAGGGTACAGTTGAAGGAAACAATTCAAGAGGAAGAACAACACTAGAGTATAAGAACAAGCCGGCCTCCGTGACGCGAGTGGTAGCGTCTCGATCTTTCACCCGAAGGTCCCGGGTTCGAATCCCGGTCAGGCATGACATTTTCATACACGCTATAAATCATTCATCTCATCCTCTGAAGCAATACCTAACGGTGCCGCGGAGGTTAAACAAGCAAAAAAAAGGTATAAGAACAGACCATAAAGAATGTCGGTTATAAAACATATTGGGAACAGATTAGCACAAGACAGAACTACCCGGAGGAAGAAGATTGCTGCAAACCAATCCTAGGATTGATTATTACAACAAGAAGTGTAGAATTTATTTTGTATTTGTGTAACATATTTTTGGAAAATTCAAATTTAAATAACTACAAAGATGAAAAGTTATATATATGAAAATTGTAATTTTAATTTAAATTTTCCTAAGTATTAAGTCAATTAAAAAATTTTCCTAGCGTATTATTTTTTGAAAAAGTGGTGCATTACTGGATATAAAAGACTTTTGCTTTAATTTAATATTGTTATAGTTATTAGGACAACAAAATTCTGTTTTAAAAATGTTGATATCAAAATAAAATAATTAATCGAAGAACAAAAGTTTTTTTTAACGGAAATATATTTAAAATTTTTATAACTGATTTTAATACACTTTTTTATTTACAAACCAAATTATAAAAGCTTCTGTAAGTAGAAAAATAGTATAAAAAGTTGAATAAACCCACTATTTCAGAAAATTCTATAAAAATTATCTTTCTTACCGTAGAAATTTCTACGTTTCCGCACATATTAATCAGTGTTAAATGAGATTTTTAGCATTTCAGTTATAATTTTCATGAGTTAAGTCGAATTATTAAGATGAAAATCTTTTTTAAATGTCTAATTAATTCAACTTAACCCACCTTTCAATTAATACAAGCTGTATAACACGTTCTTTTGATAAGAAATAATTATCGAGTATTGATAAGACATAGGTAGTAGAGATACAAAAGCGGTAGAACAGCTTATATTACATACAGCGATATAAACTGGAAAACAGTTATGTAATGAAATGTAAACTTATCTTTTGATATTAAAAAAAAATGATATCCTATTATTAAATTAAAATGTTCAAAAAAAAATAAACTAGTTTTGGAGGCTAACATCAAAGCTTTAAAAAAAGCTGATACGGTTAGGTAAGCGTAAATGGTTATCATTTACCTACTAATATTGATATAACTATTGCGTAACGTGCTGTCAGATAGTTTTGTTGACAATTTTTAATGTAGTAATAATAGACTACGGATGTTTATTAAACTACATGTATAAATGTAGAGGGAGACAAGCTATTTCCTGTCCGTTGAGATTTGTATCCTCAAAAATGTATTTACAGAAGAGGATTCACTGATACAATCGTAATCGGCAGTATTGTACTTCTAATTAATTAAATTTATAATTATAATTTTATATTTCACTGCATGAAAATTATCATTCAATAAAAATTACACGGTCAATAAAAATTACCACGTTTCTATAATTTATTATACTTTCCTGGCTGCAGTAGATAGATTATAACAGCAGGAAAGTTCTGTATCGCTGAAATCATGCTTGAATTACAAGAGTTGACAAATAAATAATAAAAATCTGATGTGGAAACCACATGACTTTCTTGTACTACTATTAAATTACGTATACACATTTAAAAAAATGAAAAGTACGTAAAATTTTATTTCATTAATAACTTGTTGAATTATAATTTATCGTAAAACTTTTTTAAAATCACAAGTTAATAAATTAAAAATGCATTTTAATTATAAAATTAACATTATTACAAGTTGTATACATAACTGTAAATAATTAACTTTTAACATCATTTTGTGAATATGTTAATGATGAATTTAAATAGAACGATGAAGTGCATCGAACGAGTACTGCAATAGAACTTTACTCGACGAAAGTCTATTCAGAACTGAATAATTATTTTGTACACTTTATACAGAATGCAGCTGCATTGTATTCCATCATGTGGTAGGATTGCTAAATATTTTTATTTTTATTTTTTTTAACCCCCGGTAACACCGTTAGGTATTGCTTCAGAGGATGAGATGGACGATTTTTAGCGTGTGAAAATGCCATGCCTGACCGAGATTCGAACCCGGAACCTCCGGATGAAAGGCCGAGACGCTACCACTCCCGTCACGGAGACGGCCAGATTTATATGTCAGGATGGTCGAGCGGTCTAAGGGGCCAGATTCAAGATTTCTAAATATTAATTGATATGAAGCACACGTGGCTTATGGAATGCAGTGCGTAAGGATTTTACTGTAACTCCCCATACCCAAATAAAACACCGTGGGGTTTTTTATCAGGCACAGGTGTCTTTTCCTATAAATATTTCAATATACAATACAACTGTGTACATTGTGTACATAAAAAAGTACACAATTACAATTAATATACAATATAATATAACCCAAATAGATACCATCGATAACAATCGATATCATCTGTGACCATATTAATTTTCCTGACCATCCACAAATTATTTAAGTTTAGTTTTTTAATTCGAACATCTTAAAATTCAGAGTGTATTACATATTTCCATATTCACTTCATTTACATCAATAAAATTAGAACACCGAAAAAACTTGTAATCATGTACTCTAGTAGGCAATCCTTATACAATATTTGATTATTGTTTGAATTTATTAAATATATCCTTTGTACCAGTTTAGTTATACTTTATTTTTCATTTACAATCGTTAACCTTTCTTTCCAAAAATAATACGATTCTAAATTATAATTTTCAACTAATATTAAATAATCAAATGTTTCATCAACTCTATTACATGTATACATATGTAATAATGTCTGTTAAATTACTTGTAAATATACACATTTTTAAAAAGTACACATAATTTTATTTCACTAATAACGTCTGAATTTTTCTTTTTTTTAATTGTTATTATTAAATAATTATTTATTGTAATTTTTTTTTACAATCATGGGTTAATAATTATTAATAAATCAGTATATTTAATTTTTTTTAAAATGTCAAAAAATAAATTTAAAAAAAGTTAAATAATAAAAAATAATACCAAAGAAAGCAGGAGTAGATAAATGTGAGGAACACAGAACTGTTAGTTTAACTAGTCATGCATCAAAAGTCTTAACTAGAATTCTGTACAGAAGAATTGAGAGTAGAGTGGAAGAAATGATAGGAGTAGACCAATTTGATTTCAGGAAAAGTATAGGAACAAGGGAGCCAACTTTAGCGCTCAGATCAATAGTAGAAGGAAGATTAAAGAAAGACAAACCCACATAATTGGCATTTATAGACCTAGAAAAGGCATTCGATAACGTAGACTGGAATAAAATGTTCAATATTTAAAAAAAATTAGGGTTCAAATACAGAGATAGAAGAACAATTGCTAACATTTACAGGAACCAAACAGCAACAGTAATAATTGAAGAACTTAAGAAAGAAGTCGTAATAAGAAAGAGATTCCGACAAGGACGTTCCCTATCCCCGTTACTTTTTAATCTTTACGTAGAACTAGCAGTTAATGGTGTTAAAGAATAATTTAGGTCCGGAGTAACAGTACAAGGTGAAAAGATAAAGATGCTACGATTTGCTGATGATATAGTAATTCTAGCCAAGAGTAAAAAATATTTAGAAGAAACAATGAACGGCATGGAGGAAGTCCTACGCAAGAGCTACCGCATGAAAATAAACAAGAACAAAACAAAAGTAATGAAATGTAGTAGAAATAATGTAGATGGACCACTGAATATAAAAAAGAAAGAGAAAAGATTATGGAGGTAGAATAATTTTGTTATTTGGGAAGTAGAATTACTAAAGATGAACTTAGCAGAAGCAATATAAAATCCCGAATAGCACAGGCGAAACGAGCCTTCAGTAGGAAATCTAATTTGTTTACATCAAAAATTAAACGTCAGGGAAACATTTTTGAAAGTATATATTTGGAGCGTAGCTTTATATGGAAGTGAAACTTGAACGATTGGAGTACCTGAGAAGAAAAGATTCGAAGCTTTTGAAATGCGGTGCTATAGGAGAATGTTAAAAATCAGATGGGTGGGTAAAGTGACAAACGAAAAGGTGTTGCGGCAAATTGATGAAGAAAAAAACGTTTGAAAAAATACAGTTAAAAGAAGAGAAAAACTTATAGGCCACATATTAGGCATCCTGGAATAGTCGCTTTAACATTGGAGGGACAGGTAGAAGGGAAAAATTGTACAGGCAGGTAACGTTTGGAATATGTAAAACAAATTGTTAGGGATGTAGGATGTAGGAGATGTACTGAAATGAAACGACTAGCACCAGGTAGGAAATCTTGGAGAGCTGCATCAAACCAGTCAAATGACTGAAGACAAAAAATAAAAAATAACATAACCATTCCTCGCACGCCGTTATAATGACATATGCTTGATAAAAATTAATAATATTAATACAATTAATAATATTAATAATAATTAATATGCACATCTTTGATGAAATATTCTTGGCTCGATACAGCGAAAGAAAAAATCATTCGTGTCTCATATATTTAATTATTTTCAAAGTTTTGAGGCTAAGTCACTGTTCAACAATCAGTCTTATATTCTACTTCATTGAGAGGCTATGAATTCTACATTCACAAATCAAATTCTTCCTCATCATATTATTCACCTGAATCTCAAATGTATGAATTTTCAGATAATATACAAAGATTTTTTTCTTAATATGTGGTTTAATGTAGAATTATGGTTGAGATTTGCTACGAAAAACTTAGGAATGATACAACGTTATCATGTAACTTCTCAAATTCTCAACAATGATGATGTTTGATTAGCGATGGAACAGTATACATTTTCAAAGAGTAAAATTAGTTAGTTGATATTTAAAAGAAATTTTTATATTTTTTATGACAAAGAAGAAAATAATTTTAATTTTTTATCATTTAAAAATTCATTTCCTAAAATTTGGCAAAGCGAAATTTCTTTTCAAGGTACTTAAACATGTTATATTTATTAATATATATTTTTTTTTATTATTAAGCTTTCAATAATCAGAATATAGCTTTTTTCCAATGCATAGTAATCTTCAGAAAGATAAATTTAAAAAAAATTATTTCTTTTTCATATTTGTTTTTGTACCAGTTTTTATTTTTAAAATAGAATAATTTTGAATGCAGTAATAGGAACAAAATATATTTTTATTGACATTTTCTCATGATTTAAAAATAATAAGATTTTGTAGGCTTCTGTTTAAAGCGATTAAAATAAAATTTCCTATGATTATAATAAAATTAAATCTTTAAAAAAATCCAGTTATTTTTTTACTAGTAACGCGTTAGCAAAAAATAAAAAGTACAATTTTACGCACACACGAATGTGCTGACTAAAAAGCAAACAGTAAATGATTATTTCAAAAACCAAGTTAAATTTTACACTTTGTGATATGTATATAGATAAGTAACCGACATTAACTGATGGATAAATTGGTAGTTGTTTTATAATTTCAGGGTAGAAACTTGTAAGAATATGAATATGAGCCGATCATAAAAGGCAAGGTAATACTCCTTTAGCCTTAGTAGGTAAATTTAGCTCTATGTTGAAACTACTCGTAACACTAGCAATATTAGCTTACGCGATGGTAGCGTGCAAGATTCAATGCTTAATGACCGGTCTAAGTGTTATTACGTTTTGTGAATAGGGAATTATTACCTACCTCTGAATACTACTAGCAGCTATATAACTACTTATTGTAAAATAACAAAAGTAGTGGGTGGAATATCAAATGAAAATTTTCTACTAATTCACCCCCAACCAACACTTGAACTTTTTATAATTGGTGATGAAAAATCAGAAACTTTGTATAAAAAAAAATAGTATTAAAAAAATCTAGTAAATAACAGATTTGTTTTCATGTACGTATGACATATTACATATACGATAATGAATGTTTTCACTTACTCAATCACGAATACCTCAAATCAAAGTAGCATTTCTCTTGATTAACGTAATCAAATCCTCTAAAGCAAAATGTGATACTTATATTAGAAAGAAAAAAAGTATTTTTCTCTTTAAGTAATTAAAGATATATATACCGATTGATTTGAGAAGCACTTCACAATTTTAAAGCATATAAAAATTTATTTAGATAACTTACAGATTCGGTTGAGGTATCATTTTATAGTAAAACACATCAAGTTTTGACTCATGTAGTTCATTAGTACCGAATTCGCCCTCTAGCGCCGTTACCACTGTTGTTAAAATCAAATACATTTACTGGTGGCTGAACGTGCTTACTTTGTATTTTGATTTCACGATTTTCATTCAGCAACTACAGTTAAACATAATTTTCGTAGCGAGTACGGTAGGGAGGCTCCTAGTAGGCATACAATTTACTCTAGGCATCAAACCTTCGTTGAGATAGGTTGTTCTGTTAAATATACAAAATCATCAGGACGCCTACGCGGTCTTGAAGCTGGTGTGGAACAAATCAGAGGAAGCTTTGCATGTAGTCTGAAGAAATCAATTCGATGTGCGTCACGAGAAAATGGCATTCTACAGACGACTGTTTGGCGTATATTACGTAAAATATTGCACTTGAAGCCGTATAAACCAACGATGATTCAATACATAACAGATAACGGCAATGTTGCTGGGCTGCAGTTTTGTGTGGAAATTATGGATAGAATTTCAGACGACGATACATTTTTACACGATGTAATTTTTAGTGATAAGTCATAGTTTCACATCAATGGCAAAGTGATCACCCATAAATGCCGAATAAGGGGTTGCGAAAACCCTCATGAAAATTTGTAGCACATTCGTGTTAGCCTTACGGTCACTGGTTTTTGTCTCCTAAGCAAACAAAGACTGTACGGCCCAATCTTCTTCCTGAAGGCGACCGTAAATGGAGTCGTTTATCTGAACATGCTTCAAAATTTTCTAATTCCTAAGTTAGACGATTATGATCATGATGAACGCCATTACTATTAGCAAGACGGAGCATACCTCACTACCGCCTAGAAGTCCGAGATTTTCTTGACTCGATTCCCAGGTCGGTGGATCCGTCGTGAAGATTCAATTGCACACCCATCTTGCTTCCCAGATTTGACTCCGCTAGATTTTTTCACATTGGGTTTCATTGAAGATCGGGTACCACCTGCTGATCTTGTTGATCTTTGCCTGCTGATCTTGTTGAGCTAAGGCTTCAAATTAACGCCGCAGCTGCAGAAGTAACAGCTGACTTGCAACAATCTGAAATTAAATCGATTTAAGGTGAGATTTATGTTGTATTACAATTGGAAGCCATAAAGAACCAAAGTGAATTTCGTGTGACAAACTTGATTTGTTTTTCTATGAAATGAGAGATGTCAACCAAATCTCTAAGTTATTCCAATAAACGTTTATATCCTTTTAAAGTTGTTAAGTCCTTTGTGAATATATATATATATATATATATATATATATATATATCCATAACACTTAAAACATAATTGTTAAATAAAGTTAAGATTGAAAACATTAAAAAATACGTTAAAACATAAAAATAAGTCAATTATCAGTGGTAAATTCACCAAGATTCTCAACTTAAGGGTTTCAACCAAAAAATATTTTCAAATGTAGATTATAAAATACGTTTTCTTATCGGTACCGTATTTTTGGAATTCAAAACGTATTCATTTTTAAAGACCTTAAAAAAAGAAAGTTAGTAGACAGATATATGTTTTTTACACGTGCGTTCTAACCTTACTATTCAATAAATAGACTAATTTTAGTTATTTTGTTACATTTTGATAGGAAACGTCTTGGATAAATCGTTAAAGGTTTTTTCTAAGTCTGAATTATAACTATTAAATTACGCGGCTGAAACATGTATCATATTGAGGGTAATTACGAAACAGATTTTCATTATGATACAGGTATTCAACCGATCAAAAGCGGGTATTGTTTAATGTATCGGTTTTTTTTTACTTTGATTTTAATCCGATTTAAAGCAGAGATTAATTGGAATGTAAAGAAAAGGCAGAATTTTATTAAAGAAAATTTATTAAAGAAATTTTATAAAAAAAAAAAAAAAAGAAAAGAAAAGGCAGAAATTATATTAAAGAAAAGGCAGAATTTATGATTAATAACCTAATGCTACAAAATTACTAAATACTATTTTTTAATGTATTTTCCGTAGAAAAAATACAGTATGCAACTCTCGATAATGGTTATTAATGCACCTTGCAAAGTTTACGACACTCGTCAAGGCTCGTGTCGTAAATTACTTTGCACTCGTGTTTCAATCAATGGTTATTATTATACGCTCTTTGTATAACGTACTGCTTCATATAACTTTAATGGTTGATTTTTAAAACCAGAAATTACATTGTGTGAACAATTTTAAAGTTAAAAAAATGCAAAAATTGAAAAAAAATCACTGGAAAACTCAGGGGAAAAAGATTACTCATATCCCACACCACAAACAGCTTTAACTCATTAATTATTTTTCACAGTTTCTTTTTTTTATCAGGTTTCCACTTTTTTATTTATTGTATCCTTTATTTGTGCGGGAAATATTTTTTGCCGTCTATCTATATTTTAAACAATAAAGGTAATAAAAAAAACTTCCAAGAAAATCATATCGTTTTTATTTATTAATTTATTTGTTTAATAAATAAAAATAATACTTATCTTGTCTTCTTTTAATTTTTCATTTTAAAATTCCGTATTAAAATTATAAAATAAAACACAAAAATCAACTTAAAAACTTTTAATCTGGCACCAATCCAATAAATTGAAGGTTTTTTCATCTGTAGAGCAATATGAAATTTTCCTCTTTTCAATTTCTTAACATTCAAAATTAAAGAAAAATCACTGATTCGACAAAAATTTCTCAGAAAACCGGGATAAAATTTAAAACTGGAAAAAATGTTAAATTTTTAATATTTTGCCATCGTAAAATTATCAATAAATTTTGTAAATGGCAATTTACAAAAAGAGTAGTTGAGAAATCACAATCAAATAATACATCAGCGGTACATAATAGTATGTTTCGGTATAATATTTTTCCGTCTATATAGCAGCTATAGCTGTATAAAAGGGAAGTATTCTTGATGAACTGACCACTAAGGACTCCAGAAAACTGAAAAAAGCATCGAAATTTCCGCGACAAAATGTGCGTACATATGTATGTATGTTGGCGAGTAAATCGCCTTATATCTCCACAACTATTGACCGATTTTCACCAAATTTGGTTACAATAATTCTATAATTATTTTAAATTACTACAGAATTGAAAATTTAATAGCATCAATGCGATGCTATTAAATTTTCAATTCAAAAGATCAGTGGTGGGGTTACAGGGGAGAAAACGAAATCGTCTCCAGATTTCGTACAATTAAAATTATATATATTTTTTTGATAATTTTCTGAATATTAATAAACAACTTTTGTAAAAAAAGGTTTTTGCTACATTTCACCACCACCCGTAAAAATGGTTTTCGGTGTTGGCCTATAAATCACCTTATATCTTCAGAACTACTGGACCGATTTTTACCAAACTTGGTCAGATTACTTCTATGCATGAGGCATTGATGCTAATAAATTTTCAATTCAAAAGGTTAGGGTAGGAGGATACACGGGAAAAATCAAAATCATCTCCAGATTTTGCATATTTATGGTTACATTTTTTTTTATAATTTTGTAAATTTTAATGAAGTAAACAACTTTATAAAAAAGTGTTTTCCTAAATTTTACTCCCACCCCTAACCTAAGTCCAAAAAATAGTAATCTTTTTGAAACTTTGTAGAAACAGTGGGTCTTATTCGTTGCAGTTTGCATCTCGTTGGATCCAAAAGTTTGCTTCCCAACGTAGTAGGGTTTTAACCCAACCAATCCCTCCCTTACAAACCCCACATCACACTTAGCGGCCGGACTACTTCTTTTTTTCTGTTAGCCTCCTGGAATTACCGTTCAGGTATTACTTCAGAGAATGAATGAGGATGATATGTATGAGTACAAATGAAGTGTAGTCTTGTACACTCTTAACTATTTCTGAGATGTGTGGTTAATTAAAATCCAACCACCAAAGAATACTGGTATCCACAATCTAGTATTCAAATACGTATAAAAATAGCTGCCTTTACTAGGACTTGAACGCAGGAACTCGACTTCCAAATCAGGTGATTTGGGAAGACGCGTTCACCACTAGACCAATCCGGTGGGTTCGACCGGACTACTGCTGTAATCATCTGCTATGTTGTGACGTCACAGGTAAGCGGTATAATTAATAAATGAACAATATTTAAAGTGGCCGCTAGTACCGCCTCTACCGCGCGAATGAAAAACAGTATGCCCGCGCGCTTTAGTTAGAATCATTAAATTTAAATAAAGAAAAAATATTGTATTTAAATAAAATGATAAATATTTTAAATTAAGTTGTGTGGGTAAGCCGTGCATCAGAAAAAAAGCCGCGTGACAGGAATGTTCTACAACTGTGTTGTCAGCTTTTTGTAATGTATTAATATTAATTTTTTTTAGTTTTAATGAAATTATACAAAAAAAACATTATAATTATATAATATGTAAAATTTAAATGTAATTAATTAAATTAGTTTATTTAATATGAAAAAAGTAAAATAAATTAAAAATTTGTGTTTTCTAATAAAACCAAACACCAGTGATAATCGCAGTTTTTGCTACCATAATATATTTATGTTTATAAAATATTTATACATTTTACACTTACACATTCCACAAGACTAGTATTAATATCAGGGTTTTTTTTTCAATAGAAAAAAATGAAATTTTACTAAAAATATTGTAATTATGTAATATGTAAAATTTGTATAAAATTTACTAATAAACCAATGTTGTTTCATAAAAATTTTATTTATTGTGACTAAAAAGTATAAAATTTTTTAAAAATTAACATATTTTTCTATAAAAACTGAAAATCTAAAAAAAAATATTTAAACATATTACTAAAGAGTAAAAAATAATATTTTCTGAAGTAAAGGACTACTGAAAATTTAAGGTTAGCATACGAAACAATTCAATTCGAGGAAAAAAATTATCCAAGCAATGGATTACCCAGTAAATATAAATAAAAAATAATTTTTTTTTCAACAAAATAACATATATAACTGAAAATCTCGTTAAAACAATAATAGGAACAGGTAACAATTCAATTAAAACTAATATATTAGGATTTGCTGATGATTTGGCCTTTAAAAGAGGTTAAAAAACAAATCTCCAGCCTAGAAAAAATTTCCCAAAGGAAAATTTCTTATGAAAAGACAGAAATAATGGCCATGGATTCCCTCTGTATAAGCAAAGTCAAAGTTAACGATAAAGAAATAAAAATAGTCAACAATTTAAATACTTAGGTGAAATAATTCACTGCAGATTGAAGGAGAAACAAACATCGCAAAAGATAATAACTAAAATTATAAGAGCACAAAGTCTAACTTGGCAAACATACAATAAAAAATGTCTCTCAATAAAATCCAAAATTCACCATTATAACACAGTAGTTCTTCCGGTGGCGCTTTACGCTTGTTTCTCATTACGAATGAAAGTAAAACGGACCAATTACTTAATACAGAAAGGCGAATTATCAGAACTTGTTTAAATAAAAGTTATCAAAAGGATACAATCTGGCGAATTGAAACAAATGAAACAGTCTACAAACAAGTCGACCCGATTCTCAGTACAATGAAAAACCGAAGGATTTCCAATTTATATGTTTTATATGTTTCACGTATTAAGAATGCCTGAGAACCGAATTCTAAAGCAACTGGTCACAAGGAATATTAACATAAAAACCTGTGGAAAATATGTTGGAGAAATCCAAAGAGATCTTCAAGAAATTAGCTTGAGAGTTGAGGACGCCTGTGATAAAAAGAAAATTAACTACGCACTTCAAAACAATAGATTCAACGTTAAAACGTTAGAAAGGGATAACAAAGTGAAGGTCACAGACTAGATCGGGAAGAAACGACCCGATAGAATGAAGAAATAATGGAAAAATCGAAAGCCCAGACTTATAAGAAAATTCAAGAGGAACTGAAATATGGTACAATATACAGTAAATCTTTTTAGATGAACTAAAGTTAAGGTACAAAATAGAACTGAGGTCGCGCCTCATGTTTATGATGATGAATGGAATGGTTTTCCGTCGATTTTTTCATAGAATTACATATATTTAGTTCAGTGCACTTGGTCGTACAATAGCATGCCAAATCTACTTAAAACGAAGTGACATTCAATCCTACAAGTAACTATCACCTTTATTCCTTTTATCGCACGGAACGTTATTCTTCAATTTTTTTCAGTAGGCTATTTGTGAAGGCTGGTCTTGGCATGATCAAGAAAAAATTCGTAAAGGAATAATAGAGTAGGATTTGTGACTGTGAAACTAAATTTCTGATTACTATCGTACCAGTCAACTTAAACCGATGCAATTGAAATTTACTCATAATTTAAGTACTGGACGAAATACAAAAGCTAGAATGAAGGAAGAAAACAGTTAGACTAAATAGAAAATTTATAAAAGGAAAAAATATATGAAAGTTATAATTTTAACAATACTATATTTTCTTCAGCTCGCACTTATATTTTTTTCACTATGAAAAGCGAAAACAAAAGAAAAATTAGAGGTGCGTTACAAAATGTAGTCAAACTAATATAGTAACCGGTCAGATGTGGGAGTATGCATTTATTAAAAAGTACTGGACAACGATTTGCACACAAACGACATAATTTTACTAAAACAAAGTATAACGAAATAAGACACGCGACAGTTCAATTTAACCTAACTGCTAAAGATCACATAACTGTTCTCCTTAACATTAAATCCACCTAGTCGTAATGTTATTCTTTGAAACACGATATTACTTGTACTACATTTCCTTTATTTAACCTTAAACTACCGTTATTTAATATTCAACAGTTTTGTTCGTTAAATAATATTCGATAAAGATTTACAAGAGAGATAACAGCTAACACTTTTTTAATTTAAAATAACTCGGTTTAAAAAGTACAGTCGCTTCTCGAATCTCGTACGATCCAATAATTTGAGTAAGTTATACTTTTTGTCTTTATGATCGATTAATTAATTTTATTGGTTCAAAACACCAAATTCTTAGTCGAGTTGATTCAGACTGGATGATAAATTTCCTCTAAGTAATAATAGTATATTAAATACAACGACAAGTTCTTCATCGTGATGAAGAGAAGACAATATTTATTTTGCAGACCCTGTTATTTAATTTTTAAATGAAGGCACTCACAAGGTCTTTATTTTACACTAATTTCGTTAAAAGATACCAGATTTATAATCAGTAGGGTATGTAGTACGGTGCTGCTCTGTCTTTTTCCATTTATTAAATGGCTAAACGATGCAGTCTTATAATAGATAAAAACGTTGGAGGTATTTTCTTAAATTGAAATCTGCATTAGGACTATTTTACTACTAAAGTAAATAAATATAACACAAAAAAGCAGAATCTAGGTTAGTCAAAGAAACTATTACATCAATATTCGTATGATAAGTGACATTTTATTTTTTTATTTTAATCTAGCAACACTATATCTACGGCACAAATGTGGCCGCATTTCCATTTTCATGAAACTAAATCAAGAGCTTCGTGAAAATGAACATCTTCAAAAAATCATCATAAAGCATAATCGATACATAAAAAAATAGATCAGGATATATAAAATCACCAAGGAAATAAATCAGTTTTCTTTCGTTTTCGGTCTTTAATACGGTATTAATAGTTTGGTTTTTAAATACAGAAGTTAGAACTTATTTCACATCGCTTATTAGATTTTATATTTGATTTTAATGTATATACGAGTATATTTTGAAATTTGATAACTAAAATAAACGCAATACAACAACTCAAAGCATTCCTGACTATATTTTATGTGATATCTTTTCTGAAAAATTTGGAAAAGATAAAAATCATTGATTGCAAAAATAAAACATTAAAGCTTGTCTTATTTTACTCCCAAATCACATTTCTATTAAGCTATATAATTTTATTTCATTATTAACCTGTTATTTTTTATTGACGGATGTGTTAGTTTATTCCAAGCGAAATTTATTTTTAATTTCATTGCCAAATGGGGAGGATAGTTATTTATTATCAGGTACTATATAAAACAATATTATCTTCTCTGTTGTGATAATTTTAGAGCTTAATAAAAGTTCTTTCTTTTTATCAGTAGAGTGAACCTTACTGAGTTACAACCTTGGCTTCAGGCTAATCCGGATAAAAACTGTCATACGGTGTATGTGAACTCTTCTTCAACGCTTACTAGGAAACGCGTGTCTTGGATTATTTCACAAGGGATACCAGGAAAGTCATTCTACTCAAACTTATTAGGGATAAGGCAGTTGATCACATGACTAGAATTTCAGGGAATGAAAATGGATCTGTATCGAACGTCACGGACCTTCGTGTAGTGACTTCTGAGTGGAAAACGATTCCTGTTTGAAGCACACCAAAAGTGTCGCGAAGTGATTTTAGCGACGACTTACCTCATATCGACGGGAGAATCTTATGCTCAACTATGCGGAAAGCTGCTTGACTATCAATTTCGTTTTAGAAGTGGCCATTCAACTATAGAGCAAACCCATAAAATATATAATGTTATTATCGGATATCTTTAGAGAAAGATGTACTGCTCCGCGGCGTTTTTAGGCTTTCGACAAGATTTGGTTACAAGGCTTACTCTTCAAATTGAAATCTTGCCTTTCAACCTTATTATTTGATTCTGCGAAGTTTCTTAGATATTCGCTTTTCGCAGGTTAGGTATAGTCAAAATTTGTGTAACTTCTTTGAAAATGCCATGGGAGTACCGCAGGGCTCGGTATTGGGACTGGTTTTATTCCTAATGTATACGTTTGATCTTTACTGACCAAGATCTGTTGCAATTGTATCGCATGCAGATGATACGGTAATCTTAACAATCGACGATGACCGGATGTACCCTCGGAGAAGCTTCAGTCAGAGTTAGATACAATCAGTACGTGGCTGCACAAATGGAAGATTAAACTCGATCGGGTGAAATCTACCTACGTTATGTTTACGACTAGGAGAGGATACTACCTTCCAGTCTTTTTGGACAACGTTGAAATTCTTCATAGAACTATTGTGAGATACCTTGGCTTACACGTTGATCGACGTATGAAATAGGGAGGCATGAACTGGAGAAAAAGAATCAGATTGAGGGTAGCTGTTCTCATTTGTATCTCTCTAACAAGGTCCTTCTATTAAGACTTTCTTGAAACGGATATGGATACATGGGATTCAGCTCTGGGGAATAAATGGTGACAACAATATTAAAGTGGTCCAAAGATCACAGAACAAGATATTGAGGAAAGTGACCCAACAGCCTTGGTTCGTCAGGAATTCTGAAATACATGAATACTTGCGGATTCCGTATGTTCGGGATAAGATTGTCCGTTTCAGTATTAAATACATGGTTAGGTTAATAGACACGTAAATTCCCTTGCTATGAACCTGTTAGACAACGATAATGGTATTAGACGATTGAAAAGGATTCATGTGCTGGACCTTTATGATGGTCATTGAAGATACTCTACTTCTTTTACTAGTTTTTGTTTCCATTGTTGCTGTCTACTGTTGTTTTAACGGTATTACCGTGTATCGTATTCTTCCTTTGCCTTCACCATTACTCACTTATATTTCAGCCTTTTTATTTAATATTTCATTCATTCGTTCATCTTCCTGTGTTCATATATGCATGATTTGATAAAATACATCGCATGCTAACTGAATGTGTTAAGAAACAAGTGGTCCGTAGATCGGACAAGTTGTAGAATCCAGTGCTAATAATATAATGAGTGTTTACTGGATCTTAGTCGTTAATATAAGTTTGTTTATTAACGTGGACGTTTACTGTTATAATAATATAACATCGTATACTGTTATAATTACTATTATAATCATTTACTGTTTGTTTTCGCGGCGGGGCTATCATTGGTTGGTCCACTCTCGTGTGATATTTAAAAATATTATTTACTTATGGTTTCGTCAGGAGAAACCGAGTTTAAATTTTGGTTTTACAGCATTAAAAAAATTTACAAAAATTAAAGAAAAGTAATCATTCTGTATCACTTTATAATCAGAGCGACTTTAAGTTTTTACGTAACACGGAAGATTAATTTTTAAAATCTACTTTATCGGCAGCGTAATAATCAATTTGTAAACCAATCTGTGCATTTTTGGACCAATAGTCCAAAACACTATTTCAATCAGAAATAATTAGTATTAAATTTAAAAAAAAATAGCATATTTGTTTTAAGTCATTTGTAAATAAAAATTATGATTTGTCTTAGACCGGGCAATGTACACTAACTCGTGTAAACAAAGAAAAAATTATTTATTTTTTATTTAAAAATATATATATATATGTGTGTGTGTGTGTGTGTGTGTGTGTGTGTGTGTGTGTGTGTGTTCGCATGTGTGATTATAGAAATACATATTTCTTGTAAAATTACTGATAATCAGGTAAAAGATTGATCTACAAACGCCCAACTTGGATGAAGAAAAATAAATAGTCAAGTAAAGATATTTATTTTACAATACAGATATTTATTTTACCAGGGTAATAACCAAATTACCCTTATATATATATTAGGGTAATTCGGATCAACCGAATTAATTACCCTAACTAACAGACATTTATTTGTTACAAACAAAAGAGAATCATTTTACTTCAGTTTTATTTTTTTTGTTTTTCAATATTTAATCATAATTATGAAAGAAGCATTTGTAGTTTCAAACGTATCGACAAAGAAATAATAGAGAATAATGTTAATAGATTGGTTAGTAATACTAATCCAAATTCCACCTATTTTCTGTAGTTGGATCGATACATTAATAACTGAAAGGAACGTAGAAATTTAAAGTCAATGGCGATAGTCAAAAAACTATTAAGAAAATAAAACCAAATATGTTCTCAACACAAAGGCTGATATCCAGTCTTATCGCTTATAACGCACAAAAATTATACGATCAGATGCTTAACGAAAAAATGCACAAAGTTAAAAATTAATTGAAAAATTAAAAAAAACGAACTACTTAATACATTCATTTTTGTATTTTTACTGTTTTTTTAAAGTAGAAAATTAAAGTATTAAAAACACCTTTTTATTCTTATAAACATTTTATTTAAAAATTATATTTATTGATTTTCTGAAAGCGAACGAACAGTAGCTTTTTTTTATGTACTAGTATGTTGATAGCTGGATTATGTTTGGTGGGCTGGTTGTACATATTATTGATAGAGTAAATCCCATGTCCAACAATTCACTAACGTTATCTGAACACTCGAGTGTTACAAACATAACTGCTACTGATAAAATAGAGAAGCTAACATCATCGCCTATAAGCCAATACAAGCAATCTTATCGGTCTGCTACCGGTACGTGTGTAAATTATATACATATAGTTCATATGTTAACTTCAGTTAATACATTTCAGGGTATAAATGTCTCTGAACAGTATAAATGTACGTTGTGAACCATAAGTAAAAAGTAATAATCAGACAACGTAATAAAATGAATGAATAACAAAAAGAGCATATAGAAAATATATTTAACTGAATGCTACTATTCTATAAAAGTAGAATTTATGAGTTTAATTAAATGAAGCGTTTATAAAATTTTAAATAAAGCAGAGATTTTTTTTAAACTTAAATATAACTAACTAAAATTAATCTGCTTTTCAATAGCGATATTTTTTTAATAAAAATACTTGCAGCAATTAATTTATCTTACGATAGATTTTCTTTCTAATTGCTATTTATAACCTATAAAAAAATTTGTTGAAAGATTTTAATAACTTTGGATTTTTGGAAATTTTTTTCCCTAGGTTTAGATAATAATACTTTCTAATTCAGGATTTCAATTACCCACCGGGTTAATCTAGTGGTGAACGCGTCTTCCGAAGTCACCTGATTTGGAAGTCGAGAGTTCCAGCGTTCAAGTCCTGGTAAAGGCAGTTATTTTTATACGGTTCTGAATACTAGATCGTGGATACCGGTGATCTTTGGTGGTTGGGTTTCAATTAACCTCACATCTCAGGAATGGTGGAACGAACTGAGACTGTACAAGACTACACTTCATTTTCACTTTTAAATATCATCCTTATTCATCCTCTGAAATAACACCTGAACGGTGATTCCCGGAGGCTAAAAAGGAGAAAGTAAGTAAATCCAGAATTTCAATTAAAATTACCATTTTCTCACGTTTTTAGAAAAAAAATTCTATCTAGCTATTCTCAGTAGAAGGGATAAAGAAAAGAACACTACGTTTGGTTGGATACTAGCATTTTTTATATTAAATTAGAGAAATAGGAACTGCAGAAAAAAGAGAAATGTTACTTTTTTAAAAATAAAAATGTAGTTTTTTTAGTCTGTTTAAATCTGACCAACGTTTTTCATGGTACATTAATTTGACGTCTAAATACATTATCACTGTGCATAATTGGATTATTCAGAAAAACTGGTTGATAAAAATTGTTATAAATAGTGTAGCAATTTTTATAAGGTGCGATTTAAATGTAATTTTTTGATACTAAAGAAGAAATTTAACAGAAAAGTATTTTATGTAACATGAACACCAAATAACAACTTCCATGAATTGTTTATTTTTATGATTAATTCATTGCATAAGCTCAAAGATTGTGCGTTTGTGCGTACACAAGTACAATGTTTATTTTTATAGTTTAGATAGTAGAAGAGAAAGCTTATTATCTATAAATAGGTATAAATTAAAGCAACCAGATAAATGACTAATAATAAATAATAAAAATTATTAGAAATACTACAGTCATGATCGCTCTTATTCAGAACTTTGTGCGTGTGTAGTACTCAAATAGATTGCTACCAGAACGATCATCAATGGAGTAGGAATTGAGTTTAGAAGAAAAGTTACACTACTTTTTGTTGTAGAAGAAGTTTATTTTTAAAAACACCTGAGCGGTAGGACTTATTTTAAATTCCCACATATTTAAAATCTAGTTCAATATCTCTCCGGTTCAGTATCTGTTAAGGAATGCCAGAACCTTCCTATATAAAACAAGAAAAACCGCAACTCGCCAAGACAGGTCTCATAATTTTCTAACGAACGTTTTGCACTCAACGTCGCGGAATTCAGACGACCGATAGAAAATTCTGCGAACAATATCCGACAAACCTATGTAAAACATATTTTGATCCCTGTCCAATAATAAGGTATAGGATGTTACTCAACCTTCTTTTATCTAATCGACAAAATCCGAGACCGAATCCGAGGGGGTTTATCGGGTTTAAAGTTTACCCAGTGCAAACATTTTCTGGGATACATAGGCCAATTATTAGAGTACTCATTATGGGCCTTGTTCGTGCAATTTTAATTCTACGTCTATAGAATTAATGAATCTGGACTGACACCGAGTTCAGAGAAAATTAGTAAATTCTGCAGCACTTTTGTAACAATTCAGAATTTAAACGATATTAATCGAGTGCTCCAAGTATTGCGTGAATATCGATGCAGATAGAAATTCACTTGCTCTTGCAGTCCGTCAGTGGCTCGAATTACGAATTATAAAATGGAGTAAATATGGTCCAATAAATGAACAGTATATTTGCTAAGACTTAATCACTGGCAGTCCCCCGATTTGATCTTATATATTCCAACCCCTGCTTGTTCATTACCTCTAGAATCATGTGCGTAAAAAAAAGATAGTTCTTAGACTTTCAAATAAATCTTTACATAAAAGTGGATTTAGTTTGAAAAAAATGTTTGAAATTGTTTTTTTGTATCCAACACCTTGCGACTGTACACTAATTATCAACCAACTGTAATTATATACCAACTGTATACTAATTATCTATCAGTTAAATAGTTATAACAAAGTATACTAACGACAAAGAAATATATTATCCATTTCATTTATTTTTGAAACTGACGTGCACAAACACAGCGTGAAAGGGTGTCAGTAAAATAATTCCTACCAAGACCAAGAAACTTAATTATTCAAAAAGTACAGAACCGCATTTCACCATCGACAAAAAAATCAAAGTAGAAATAAAAACGTAAAAATTAACAATTTAATATCTTAACCATAACTTAATAATGTCTGGAAAACGGGTTGGCGTCTATCTGTAGGAAACAGAATTTTTAAACTTTGTGAATAGGAGAAAAACCAATACTATGATAATTAGCTACGAATTTAGACCAATCCGAATAAATAGACGCTGTAGCAGCAGTGACCTGATCTGAAATATGACGGAGTACCAGTGTGACGGAGTACCAGAGCTTACCTAACAGCGTGAGCAGACTAAGCGCGGTGCCATACACAACCGGCTTACGTGTTCCAACCGCTCACTTGTCGTATATTTACTAAAATGGGTAGGCGCACCCCGTCAACTAGTAAAAATATATATGACATCCATAAATTAAAATTCATATCGTTTAGACAGCAATTCGCTGCCACGCCTAGGTCGCTGAATGCCAGCAAATACCTGTCCACCACATTAAGCGCTTGGAGCCTTAATTGGCTGTAGGTCAGCCATATATATCTCTAGGTTAGCTTCCCACAGCAGTGCGGTAGGAGTCTTTTCCCCTTAGGTAAACTACTGATGTTGGTTGAACAAAGCAACCGCATTAACGAACTCCCACACGGCCCGAGAACGCGGCTCTCGCCACATTGACTCTCCGCTTGTGGTGGCCAATTTTCCCCTTGACCTTGAAGTTCCAGGGTGGCCCAGTCTCCCCCCCCCCCCCAAGAGCAGGGCAGTCAAACATCAGGTGTTCATTTGACTGGATCTCCCCATAGAGGCACAGCTCATCAGCTGCCAGGGATCAGATATTGGTTTAAATTAACGTGGTTGGTGAGCACCTGGGCACCCGTTGCCCTTAAAAACGAGCTTGAGGCGTACCATCTCCCTAGGGCCTGTTTAAAATTTATACAAGCATCTTCCCTTAGTTGTGGTGTCCCATTCCAGCTATCATGCATCCATCGCGAGGCTCTGCAGCCTCTTCCGCAGACGTGAGATGGGCAACTGAACGAAATTTAGATCCGGTGCATTTTGATCGCTGTTCCGCTCTGGTACTGGCCTGGCTCGAAACCGCATACCAAATACCTCGGCCTCCCGAACTTTCAACACTAAATCTATTGGGAGAGCTTTTCCCAATACGGTGGTAGCCTCGTAGGAGGCTGTTTTAAAAACACTAGTGAATACAATTAAGACTCTGCGCTGGACACTCCTTAAATTTTGAAGAAGTTCTCTATTCATATCCAACCTATGCGCCAAACGGGCGCCGCGTAAGAAGTCATGCTTTCGAAGACACCTCCTACCTTTTAGGTGTACTAGTTTTTCCTAAACTGTGTAAATATTGTAAAAGGTGGCACCTAAAAGGAGTCGACAAGGATACTATATCTCAGATGGGAATTGCCTATCAATAAATAAGCCGATGTAGCTTATCATAACTTTAGAGAATCAGGTAGTCGTCCTGTAACGGATAACTGTCTATAGATAGACCAGATAAAGAAATAATTCCAGAAAGGTATCAGCATAGCTGTTCGATAGTTGAGGTAGCCAAATAAATGTCCCTAGATACGGTCGAACAAAAAACGACCCTATCTTAGTTTTTATTAAATTACAAATAGTATCGGATCTAATTAACGAGTGGCTAGCCAGACTAAAGATGAAGGTTAATCCGGCTAAGTCTACGCATGTTACGTTTGCGATGAGAAGGGGTGACCGCCCACGAGTTCAACTTAATGGCGTTTTCATCCTGCAAGTTAATACCGTGGGACTGCATCTGGATCACCGTCTGACGTGGGAGATTCATATCAGGGAAAGAAGGACGCAGCTTCACATTAAGATCAGGAAGATTTACTGGTTGCTAGGCAGGGGGTCGCAACTATCATTATCTAAAAGCAATTGCTGTAGTAAGCGATCCTGAAACCGATTTTTCAAACCGATCCTGAAACCTACGGAATCCAACTATGGGGCACGATAAGTGAGAGTAACATCGTGGTCGTACAACGATTCTAGAACAAATTTATTGAGAAATATAACAGAAGCGCCGTGATTTGCGAAAAATACTAAAATACACAATTATCTCGGATTTCCAACCGTTCGACAACAGATTCGGGGATTTGGTAAAAGATAAAAAACGAAACTGAACACATTTATGTGAATTGGCTAGCGATTAAACTTCTGGATAAAGCGAGAACGTTAGGCGACTAAATATATTAGATCTGTAAGTTCTCCGAGATTTGAAGTGAATCAGCTATCCTAGGATGTTGCGCATCGTCAAAATTCTTCATTTCGTTTGCCATTTTGATTAGTTATTTCTCTGTTTCATTTTTCATTAGTTCTTTGTGTGTTGGAAAATACTAGTTTTTCGTGTTTCCTTTGCTTTATGTCTGCTGAACTTTATCAATGTTCTTTGGGCTCATCTTTGTATGTTCTTATTTATGTATATTATATGTTTTTGTATACTGCATAAGATATATATAATTATTATATAATCTAATAACATAAAACTGGTTTATAAATGCATACAAAAACAGTCTCTGTTGAAATTCAGTAGAACCCCCTCTTTGTATGTCATTTTTACTTCCTTGTACGAAGTAAAAGATATTGTGATCACGAAAAATTTCGGTTTTCAGATTTCAACGGAAATATCCATTTTGACCATCCCTCGAATCCATTTTGACGAGTTTCGGCGTGACGTTTGTACGTAGGTATGTATGTCGCATAACTCAAAAACGATTAGCCGTAGGATGTAGAAATTTTGGTTTTAGAACTGTTGTAATATCTAGTTGTGGACCTTCCTTTTTGATTGCAATTTACTGTACCAAAAGTATCCAAAAAGCATAAAATAAAAAAAAAATTGAATTTTGGACTTTTTTTTAACTGCTGTAATAATCCTTCATCGATAACTTTTCAACGATGTATCATAAGTGGTACTTATTTTCATTGGTTTCAGAGTTATAGCCAAATAAAATTTTAATTAATGAAATATTTGGATCTTACAAGGGGAAGGCAAATCGGTTTGAGTCAGCCCTTTTTTTAACTTTAATTTTTTGTTTAAATTTAAATACATTGGTTTATTAATAATTATTAACCTCCGACTGTAAGAAAAGTTTTACGATAAATAGTAACTCAATAATAATAAAGAAAAAAATATCAGAAGTTAATAACGAAATAAAGTTTTATGTACTTTTCTTTTAAAAAAATGTGTAAATGTAATTTAATAGGCGTATAAGGAAGTCATGTAGTGCCAATATCAGATTTTTTTTTTGTATTCAAATTTACTCTGGTTCCGGTAAATTGGGATCGATTGTAAATTAAACAGTGTGGACAAAAATAGGTCGGAATAAGAATATTGATTATTTTATGAAACAAAAAGGAGAAGAATAGAATTGTATTTTTTATTTTTTTTAACATAAAACTAACAAAATAAAAAAAGGAAAAGAAAATTTGTTTATACTAGTAATTTTAAAATTACTTTCAAAATTAAAACGGTTTATTGCAAAATTAAAATTATAAATAAAATCAACTTTCTTTAATTACTAAATAAATTATCATACCACTTTTTTATTTAGTCTTAAAAATATACTCGAAAGAGGAATTTCATCTTTCAGGACCACAAAATAAAATCAATTTAAAATATTTTTTTTTTTTAGTTAGACCCATTTCTGTTAATTATTATTTGTTGTATTTTAATTATAAAACTAATAAAAAAGTATAATTTTGTTGTGGGCAGAGAACAAGTAATTGCATGTAATATAATATTTATATGATGAAAACTAACTGCAATATTAAATAAATCTTGATTAATTTCTTGCGTGGGTTATGTTTAAAAATTAAACATTATTATCAAACCAAATCTTAAAGTAATCACTGAATTCTAACATTATTATTTTTTATACTTTATAAATTTAAATCTAATACAAATTTCAACTGAGTTTACACTCAGTTTTAATACGAATTTTAAACCCGAAAAACTGTAGTTCGTTCCGGTTTTTAAAATATCCGACAGGTATCACAAAAATAAGGCCCAGCCCCTGATTTTTCCTGGAGCTACAAAATACTGGACTTTAAATTTTATGATTAACTTAAGTAATTTTTTTATTTTTTAACCTCCGGGACCACCGTTAGGTATTGCTTCAGAGAATGAGATGAATGATTTTTAGCGTGTGAAAATGTCATGTCTGATCAGGATTCGAACCCGGGACCTCCGGATGAAAAAAAACTTTTACGTAAGTAAAAGTTGTGATTATTATAATAAAAATTGCATTAAAATAATTAATTTCAAATATAATTTTAACTTACCAAACCTACAAAACTAAGCTCTCTTGTTTATAAGTACTCTCCTTTAATCTCTTTTAATAAACACTTTTTTTAAAATAAATAAGGGATATTTCCCGGGACTGATAGTGCATAATAAGAACATCCTCCTCCATCTCAAAATTATTCTTTTTTAGAGTCTAAGTGTAAACAGCATAAGCCTTTAGTTACTGTAGAAAATAAGTAAATGAAACTTTTAACTGAACACACTAGAAAGTAACGAAACCTTAGATTTACGTGTAATAAGTTATTGAAATATTATAATAAATACGTTTTTTACTACTATTTATTTAAAAAGAAAGTATAAGACGGACAATACTGTATAATCTAACTCTTAAATTCATATTTTATCTCAAAATCATATTTTACTTAATTTTTATTTGATATATTGCATTTTTTCAGTAAAACTACTCTTCTGGAAATAACAGTTTTTGATTCTCAAAAATTATACGCACTTTTGATTTTTTCAAACTATTTTAATTCTTATAAATTAAAAATATTGTTTTCTTAAGAAAACTGTACTTAATTAATCAAAAAGAAATATTAAATACCTTATTTCGCCTCCTAGTGTGAACGCCTGAACGGGAGCTTAGTAAAGCAATCTAGTATACTCAATGACACCCCATCCGTTCGCAGAAGCTGATGCTCTTACCGCATCTGCCCGTTTGTAACAAATACAAATATTGACTCTATTATCCCCAAGAGCAAATACATTCCCTGCAGCAGCAGAAGCAGTTCACTGTTCGATGAAACTTTGACATCCGTCCTTCTCTAACCTAACCATTTAGTCGTCTGTCTATCTCGCTTAGACTGTCTGTTGGTTTTCCGCCTCATCACATTTCATAGTTTTTTTTTTTGCCTTTAGCATGCATCATCATTATCGTTATTCCCCTTGGTTGTTTTTTTTTTGTTTTTATTTTTTTACGGTATATGTTATCCTAAATCAGGCGTATCCTATCCGATTAGAATTCTGGCGCCGCGCCGACCAACCGACCAGCTTCTATCATGATTTTCTTTAATTGGATCAACAATTAGATTATAACCATCCTTTACTTCATGTTATATTTCAGTGATTCTATTAATTTATCTACCTGTTATCTTTAAAAACTATACTTTGTTTTTACGATTCATTTAAAATAATTCACGGATCAACAATTTTTTACCTAACGTATATAAATAAATTATAATGAATATCGTAATTAAAATTATTAATAATTATTTTATAAAAAAATACAAATTAATTTATATGTATATTTTAACATAAAAGGGAAATTTGATATAATATATTAAAGGGGCGTTATATTGCCGTAATACATTACTTGAATGTTATCGATATATTAAATTTTTTTTATGTATATGAGTCCCAAGATTTGGATTAATTTAGAATAGTACTAAAGAAATAAAAATTCAGCATCACAATATTGGTTGACAACATCTGAAACGAATAGACGTAACAAGAAGAAGTATGCTACCAAAGAAGAGGTAAAAGAAGAATAGTATAAAATGCATAATAAATGGCAATAGGCAATGTATGAACGAATTCTTATGAGTATATACATCCTACCATCCCCGTCGCGGCTTCGCCCACACAGTATGGTTTTCCGTCGCGGTTAGAGGATATTTAGCCGGTCAGGATTCACTTCTCTCGTCCTTCCCATCTAGGCAGGGGCTTTGCCCACTGGACCCCCTCTGTTTAATGTGAAAAATAACTCAGGCTTGTAAGAATAATAATGATAAATAAAAATTAAAGCCTGTTCATTTAAAAAAACTATCAGTGTATTGTAATTTCTTCAGAACAATTTGGTCAATACAGGACTTACCGTTTGGTTTTCAGATTTCCCGATGCAGCTTTCTCTCGAAATACGTAATCAGAATTATAAACATAAATTAAAATCACAGTATTACCAAATCTTATAAATACTGATTTAAAAGCGGTCGAATAAAACGGTAAATATGTAAAAAAAAATTATGTTTTGTTATCTCTTCAAATATTGAAATTTAAAAATCGGAAAATGGTTTTTAGATATTTATCTGAAGATCATTAGAAAGCCCAAATCTAGTGAATATCTCGTTTAGTGTAGGCAAAAATAGGGAATATTTGGAATCATTGTTCGAAATGTTTTTACGTTTCTTCACCCTTTTCAAAATCAAATTTCAAAAAATCTAGAAATTGAATTTTAGATATTTACATGAAGATTATACACACCAATAATCAAGTTGATATCTTCATTTATTACAGAGAATTTAAAAAAAAAGTAAAATTTAATTTTACCCCATTTTATATATATATATATATATAAAAGGCCAATGTTCATATGTGTGTCCACTGTAGACTGAAAAACTACTGAACCGATTTACGGGCGGGGAAAAAGAGAGAAAGGTGAAAAAGAAAAAAGGAAATAGACTGAAAAGTGAAAAAGTTATAAAGTGAATGGTAAAATATTGTGAATTCCGTAATGTTCATTTTTTAAATGTTTTATCAAACTTTCAATTGTGTTCATTTAATCTATATATATATATATATATATATATATATATATATATATATATATATATTATATACTCAAATCTAATAATAGCAAAGCACTGTCGGGTCTACAAGTATATAAAAATTTACTCCTCCAATGTTGAGGTTTGGGCTTGTTACAGAAAATTTAAAACAAAAATATTAAAATTTTATGTTACCATATTTTAACCCTTAAAACCCGGACTTTTAAAAATGCCTTTCCTAGTGTGAACTTATACCGTAAAAACAACCTGTATTCAAATTCTCATTAATTTATCTTCAATAGTTTTTGCTGGACGTTGATATATATATATATATATGTATCAAATTTTGCTGATGAAGTGGTGATTCCTTAGCAACCTTTCTTAAGGGTAGGAATCTGACAATTTTTTGATCAATCACTACATTAATCTCAAATTCCTCGTTAAAATTCGTGCAAAAGTGTGTCTGACATCATAGTACTACATAAAAATTAAATTAGACATTTTAGATATGAAAAATTACACGAAAAAAAGTTAAATTTAGATTTATCTCTAAAGCATATCGTGAAGCAACAATCTTTTACACGTAATTAATGCTGTTACAAGACAGTATTAATCGTGTTAAATTTTCCCGACGTATTTAGAGCATAATAACTCGCTTCAATATAACATTAAAAAAAATCTATTATTTTATTTACCCAATTCTATCGTCATTAACCTGTGAATGGATTTTTTCAATAAAAACTTTTTATCTTCAATAAAAGTTTATCTTAAATAGACACAAAAATATTCTCTTTTACGATAGTTTGTCAACCAAACTCGAATTTATATGGGGCCTACAATAATTAACCTATGAGCAGTGGAAACTTTTGCAGCTGTCTTTACACGCCCTCGTTAAACGCACAAAAATGTCTTAAAAATATATATAGTATATTTTTTTCATAGTTTTCTCCCAATTCTGATATTTTTCGATCAATTATCAGCCATTTTTAAATTAAAATTTGTTTCATTCAAGAACAGTTTTATTTTTAATATGAAAATTAATTTAAAATTTACGTTCATATCTGTAACACAGGAGTGTAAATATAATAATAATAATAATAAAACAATTGTAGCAAGGAAACACAAACAAACAAGGAATCAAGAAAAAACCATGTCAAAGTAAACTGTGCAGATGACCTAGCGTTTCTAGCCAATAACATCGCAGAAGCTAAAATCCAAGAAATTTTATTGGAAGAACTAGCTGGAAAAATAGGCCTAAGAGAATCATATGAAAAGACTAGAATAATGGCCATAAATCTCCTAGTATTGAACCACGCAATCATAAAGAGAAACAAAGTCGAGCTAATTGAACGGTTTAAATAGTTAGGAGAAAATATCACACATGACCTCAAAGAAAAAAATAAACGGGAAAGAAGGAACGCTCAGTTATGCACAAAATACCACCAAATCAACATATAACAAAAGATGCATCTCAATAGATACCAAACTCAAACATTACAAAACTGTAATCAGTCTTATAATATCATATGGAAGCGAAACACTCTTCAAACTAAGATCCAACATTTCCTACTCAGAAGAGACGCAAAGAATAAAAAGAAGAATTATAAGAACGTGCATAAATAAAAGACGACTTGCTGATGGGGGAGAATTGAGACTCATACCAAACCAAGACGTAGAACCAGCTCTAGACTACTTTAGAAAGAAAAGAATCTCCTTCGGACACATAATAATAACAGAACCGCACAGGGTTGCCAGGAAACTGGTCGAGAAATACTGGAAAATGTCCAAAACACCGACCTGAATCTCCGAAATTAAACAAGATATGCAAGAACTAGAAATCACAATAGAAAATTTACGAAACAAAACTGACAATATAAAAATACTAAAAGAAGCAAACTCCAGATTTAAATTTAAAAAAAAAAAACAACAACGAGGGTATTTGTTCAAATATAAGACGAACCAGAGTTGACTAAAGTGGTCCACTGTGACCTCAAAATCCTCAAAAAAAAAAAATAAAATAATAATAATAATAGTAAAAAAAATAATGTCACAGATGAATTTATATTTAAATGAAAATATGATTTAATATTTCACGCTAATCCGGATAATATAGAATGTTTTTTTTTTTTTCTAAATAAGTCATTAAAAAATCCGTAACTTACGACTTATGACCAACAACCAGCAGAATTGGGGTATACATGATCGTTATAGAAATTTTTCCTCTCCATAGAATTTAATATAACAATTATTTTAAAAGAATTTTTTTCAAATTCACTTCATTCCTAATGTAATACAATTATTATATTACATTTTCTTATTTAATCCGTAAAAATATAAAACCACTTTTCTTTAATAACGATTTATAAATTTCATTTTAAAAGATTTATAACGTAGTTTATTAAAAAAAAAATAATAATAATAAATAAATAACATAAAAAAATAATTCGTAAAAAATAAAAAGTTTTATTTTCAAGAAAATTACTTCTAAAAAAATTTACTATTTATGTATGACTTAAAAGAAAAGCGTGGGGCGTGCTCTCATATAAATCGTTTTTATAATTAGGGCGCTCCCCACGCTTTTCTTTTTAGTCACGAACAAATAGAAAATTTTTTTTAAAAGCAAATTTCTTGAAAGTAATTTCTTGCTTTTTATTTATTTATTTTTTTTTAAGAAAATCATTTTTTTTTAAATATTAACTTTATTTTTTAATTGAATAAGGAACACAACTGACAATTTAATTTTAGTTCTTTTAATTCTCTAGCTAACAAAAAATATTTATATGCAGTCTTATTCTATATATTATAACCTAGATATTAGTTTGTATTATTATTATTATTATTATTATACCAGTTATTTATAAATGTCAGATGATTAGTTTACATAAATTTTAGAAGGTAGATTTACATTAGTTATATATATATTTTTTTTTTTTCCTGTTTAACCTCCGGTAAATACCGGTTAGATAATACTTCAGAGGATGAATGAGGATGATATGTATGAGTGTAAATGAAGTGTAGTCTTGTACATTCTCAGTTCGACCAATCGTGAGATGTGTGGTTAATTGAAACCCAACCACCAAAGAACACCGGTATCCACGATGTAGCATTCAAATCCGTGTAAAAAGAACTGGCTTTTTACTAGGACATGAATGCTGAAACTCTCGGCTTCCAAATCAGCTGATTTGGGAAGACGCATTCAACACTAGACCAACCCGGTGGATACATTAGTTATATATTAAAATCCGTTTTTGAGCAGCCACCTGATCTATTCATGCTAAATTGACAGTCAAAATCAATCGGATCGATAACTGCATCTTATCGACCCCCTTGTATTATATAGACATATTCATACATATATGAAATATTAAAATATATGACAATGACAATAAAATATTGTATTGTCACCCGCTGTACGTCCGTCGGCGAACAAATCCTCTGACGGACGCCGCCCGGCCGGCCGAAGGGTACGCAAGAACGTCCACACAGCCGGCAGTCCGCATAAACCGGGCGGAAAATGAGTTTAATTAAAGGTTACAAGATTTAAGAACACGGTTGATTATCATTAATCATTATCATTAAAAGTTAAAGAAAAGCGTATAAAAAGGTCTTAATTAATTATTTAAATGGTCAATAATTAGAAAATGTTTAATTCGTAAAAGCCCAAATTAAGCCAAAAAAATAATGTAAATTAAATATTAGAGAAAGTTTAAAAAAATTACTTTACGTATTTTACGGGGCAATAAAACTTTTAGGTTAAAATGTAGCAAAGGAAGACAAAATACTTTCCTTTACTTTTCCTTTGTTTTTTAAAAGATAAATTTAATTCTTAATTGAAAAGAAGTTGCATTAATAAAAAAAAGTGATTGGAGAATAAAATAAATCCTTCGCATAATTTTTTATTTTATTATTATTATTATTTGACGTTAATTATTAAATCTCTAAGTTATCGGGAAAGATATATCGTAGCTATAAGTAGATTTTTTAATTTATCTAAAATATTACTTATAAATATATTTTCCTAATAAACATTTAAAGGAAAGAAAAATTATTTTTAATAAAAATAATATATTTGCAGTTATTTTATAAAATTACACGTTAAACGGGAAGTGATTTGGATCTTTTTTCGAAATTTGTCAACGAATAAAGGTTAAATTTATCTATTACGCAAAAATTTACTTGCTTTTTACAGACAGAACTCACTCTTATCGATTTAAATCCTATAACTTTAATACTAAAACCAATGGTATATTCAAGTTATTACTAATGGGGAAATTAATCTTGATAATGCATACTTAACAACTTCAAACGAATATAAACTATAAATTAGTAAGCCTACTCGTATTACTTACATCAAAGCATTTTCGATAATATTTGGTAGTTTTCATCATTGTTAGTGTTACCGATAAACGTGGTAAAATTCATCTTCATAATATTATGACTTATATAAAAATACATCCACTATAATGCGTTTCTTACGAAAATGTAATTTTTGTTGTATTTTGGAATTTTTATTACATAGAAAATTGAAGAAAAAAATGAAAAATAATATATATTTCCTTCTTTTTAGAATGTTTTACGTATGTACCTACTTTCACCTAAATTCAATTTATTACTCGATAAATAAAGTCTTTATTACTTCTTTGTACGAAGAAAAGCAAGTATTATGATCGCGAAAAATTTCGGTTTCCAGATTTCAACGGAAATATCCATTTTCACCATCCCTGAATCCATTTTGACGTGACGTCTGTACGTACGTATATATCTCGCATAACTCAAAAACGATTAGCTGTAGGATGTTGAAATTTTAGATTTAGAACTATTGTAACATCTAGTTGTCCACTTCCCTTTTTGATTGCAATCGACTGGACCAAAAGTGTCCAAAAAAGCCCAAAATTCCAAAAAATTGGATTTTTGACTTTTTCTTAACTGTAGTAATAAGCCCTTATTGAGAGCATTTCAACGATAAATCATAAGTGGTACTTATGTTCATTGGTTCCACAGTTATAAGCAAATAAAATATTAATTAATGAAATATTTGGATCTAACAAGGGAAGACACATCGGTTTGAACCAGACTTCATTTCCTTTTTTTTTAAACTTTTTTTTATATAAATATATCGATTTATTAATAATTATCAACCTCTCATTGTAAAAAAAAAAAATTAAGATGAATTATAATTCAATAATAACAAAAATAAAATAAAAAAATATCAGAAGTTTTTAATGAAATAAAATTTTATATACTTTTCATTTTAAAAAATGTGTATATGTAATTTAATAGGCGCTCAAGGAAGTCACGTGTTGCCCACATCAAAATTTTTTTATTAAGTTATATCTTCTATGCATATTTTCCTAATGGATTTATCTGGACTCTTTTCTAAAGCGGTTGCAAAAAGGTTCGATGTTCGCAGTTTGATCTATCTAATTTAAATTCAGTTTTGTTAACCAAATAAAAGATGTTTCGCTTCAACGACAATAATTTTGAAACGGTCTTTGCACAATTTTATAATGGTATTTTCATTTTTAATGCTGATAAAATAGCTAAATCGTCTTTAAAGATAATATTAAATAGAAAATTTTAAATATCTTTTTATGCTAATTATCCCATGTTTTTTTACGGTTTGTTTTTCAGCCTGTTATATATCCTGCCATCAACTCACTACAGGAAATGAATGTATGAAACTAAAATATAGTAAAACAAACCAGAGATTCGAACCCGGAATTTTTCGTATGAAAGGCAGAGATGATAATCTAGATTTCACCATGGAAATCTGCGCCAAGTGGAAAAATGTCTTTGCAGAATAACAAAGAGTGTAATGAAAAATCCGTATAAATCGATAAATGTAATTTATAGCTAGTACCCTAGGTATTAAAACTAAACCTGTTGAATTATTTAAAAATAAAAACTGTAAATTTACTGTAATAAAATAAAATGATTCATTGATAAATTTAAAAAAATTATTTTATTTCAAATCGAAGAAAAGTGTATTTTCCGACAAAATGTTTTCGTGTTTTACCTGTATTTTCTTAAAACTTAAACGAGATACAAGTCTAGGTATACTTTTATCCAATTACTTTAGATAAGAAACCATAAGGAAGCACCAGATTTATCACTCGATTTGAATCACAAGAATTTTAGAACGGTTTAACTTCACAGAGGGAGCAGAAAGCAGGGCTAAACGTTTCACGATCGGAAACTCGCTAACGCACCGATTTCTGACCTATGTTTATATGAACTTGTTTCTTACTTTTGGCTGTACAATCTTCTCCCGAGAAATTTCCATGCAATTTGGAATCAATCACCCTGCATATATACATATATTTTTTTTTTGCGTATCATACGTTAATAGAATTTTATTTAATTTACAACTCTTAAGACTAACATTTTTTTTAATTTAAAGAAAAAAGAAAGTGGCTGAATAAAAAAAATATGAATTACAATTTGATACTCATCACAAAAGATTGACACCATTTGACATACAATTTTTAAAAAAAAGACGAATAATAGTTCATTTCAAGAGTGTTTGAAAAGAGGGTGGTGCTTTTAGTAAGCATATAAGCTTTAGCAGACGATTGGTCTTTATTCTAGGTCTATACAACATATAACAAAAAGGGAAATCAAATCAGAGTACTAGGTTGGTACAAAATATTTAACATAACAATAGGCAAACTGGGTTCAATGTGATTATTGTATTGTTCGTTACTGCAAAACGCAGCCATTTCCACCCTCTCTTATTTGTGTGTGTGTGTGTGTGTGTGTGTGCGCGTGTGTTTTTCACATAAGAGAAAAACATGGAACAGTTATGGACGGTATAAAAGTATTATTGAAAAGCAGCACAAGCAAGGATCTTCGTATGGAATTAAAGGAAAAGAATAAAGAAAGAAAAACCAGAGCAAAACAAACCGTACATAATCCATCATAGTGGGCCCGGAGAAATTGTGACATCTCAATAGGAGATACAATACCGTTATTCTGATTGGTTCAAACTATCCCCACCATATATTGCCCCCTTCCTTCGTAACTCAACACTCCCACGTGATCAACCTCCTGTCAGTTAGAGCTTGACACTTTCAAAGTAGTGTTGGCCACGCGCGCGTTTCAAACGGACTCCGTGTAATAGTTCTTTATTTTTTCATTGTTTTTTAGAATTTTATCGACAACGTATTGCATAACAACAACATATGTTATTAAATATAACTTTTAATTATTAAAATGTGTTATATTTACGGGCGGTTATTTTATAATAAATATATTAACGAACCGTTCCTTTTAATATTATATATTTGTGGTAAAGAACCAAACTAGAGTGAAGTGTTTTAGTTATTATTTTTTTATTGTGTTTTATCATTTTATAGACATAACATATTAAATATTTATTTAAAAGAATGAACAGTGAAAATATGCTTACATTAAACTATAAAAAATACTTATATAAATGTGTTAGTAATAATTTCAGGATATAAAAAATATATTTTTAATTATTTTTCTGAGGTATTTTGAAAAAATAATATTTTATTAAGATATTGGACTATAAAACAAAACAAAAACTTTTTTTGTATTTTGCTTTAATCTTTTTTTTTGTAATTTAAATAAATAAAATAGTTTCTCGTTTAACCTATAGTTTTATTATACAATAACGAAATGAATATAAAAAAGGTCATCATAATAACGTTTAATTAAAAGATTTCAAACAAAGAAAAGGTAATTATATAATAATCAAACCAAAAAAATAAAAAGATAAAAAAAAACAGAAGAATTTTAATCATAAAAAAAATTAATCAACAGGAGACAAATTTATAAATTATTATTTTCCTTACTTTTGTAAATAATTACGTAAACTGTGAAATTAATGAACAATGTTTATCGTTATATAAAAAATAACAGCTTTATTTACTAAACGATGTTATTTGCTAATATTTTGTATATATATTAATAGGTGATGTGTGAAGCTAAAAATTACAATAAATAAAGTTCTGGGACGTATAAATAATACGGACTATCGAAAGAGACGAAATATTAATTAATAAAGAGTAGTCCTTTTTTAAATTTTATGACAGTAACTAATAAATATAAGTGATCGTATTTAATAATGGTTGTGAATTTATGTTATATCTTCTAGTCAAAAAAGTTTAATATTATTATACTTAAAGTTTAATTATAATATTTATATAATAGTAAAAACTGTTAATAATTAATAAAAATGATGACAATGAATTTAGGTATGTATACAACAGGAGGTAACGGGGGAATGTACAGTTCAAATAATGAAACTTATTGTAGCAGTGCTAGTAATTACGATGAGATGCCGACGAATAATCAAAATACTTACGTTAATTACGACGAACACAGTTCATCTAACGATCATTACACGGCATCACCGACTAGAAGTGAACACGGTAAATACGGACAATTGTATTATCCGATCGATAACGGTTATTTGAATAACGATTTTACCGATTACGCTGTACATAATTCTACAACTTCCTCCTCGTCGTCATCGGTATCGGTAACGGCATGCAATAATGGTAACGGTGTAAATAATATCGCACAAGAAAATCATAATTATTATCAATCGATACACCATCAGCATCAAAATCAACAACAACAGCAACAGGATTCGGTCAATATAATAACGTCATCGAACGGATTAAGTTATACGAATCTCGATTACGGATCTTATACGACGAATCCAAAAACAGAACCGGATCACGGATCAGAATATTTACCGGAATGTACGCATTATCATCATCATCACCACCACCATCATCAACAACATAATACGTCACCTACATCGTCAAGAACGACGACGACGAATAAACATGAAAATATATTACATCATGATTTACATAATATGACTTCATACGCGACGGATTATCAACATAATCATCAGCATACTATACCGGATATCGATCAAAGTCAATATCATCCGCATCAACAATCGTCCATGTCGATAGGGCAAGAATATCATCATACCATAAAAGAAGAAGATAACAGAAGATTATTATTATCGACAACCCATATTTCTGATCATTTTGAATTTCCTTTACATCATCGTGGACATCAACAACAACCAACAACCACTGTACCGACATATAAATGGATGCAAGTTAAAAGAAATGTTCCTAAACCTTCAGGTACGAACATTTTATTATCATTATTATTTTTATTCATTAATCCTTTTATTTAGTCGTTCGATATTTTTCCAAAAAGCAAGCAAAAAAATTAATATATTTAAATGATAAAAATCCGATTTAAAAATTTGTAATAAATAACACAAGCAATGAAGAATAAAAAATAATATTTGAATCTATCTTTAAATTTTAACTTTTTAAACAAAAATTAAAAAAACAACCGAAAAAGATTTAATTTGACCCACTTCAAATTTAAAAAAAAACAATAAAATTTATTTTGAAATTTCAGTGTAATTTATTTAATTGGTAATAGGTTTTTATCTTAATTTGGATAGGCCTTCAAAAATGAAAAAAAAAACCGTAGAAAAAACTTAAAATCAAAAAGTATTTTAAACAAGATTGTAAAACAAGCATGAAATAAATTTCCCTGGAGTGTAAGAATCTATATATTAAAAAAAAAAAATTGGTTTTCCTGCAATTCATTAAATAATTTAGTTACAGACTTTGTTGGAATCTTAAAACATTATTAAATCATTGCTGTAATGAATCGAATATGTACACTAAATTGTGAGAGACATTTTGACGAACATAGCTTTTCTCATACTTAAAGCCTAACCTCAATGGCATTCAAATCGAGATATTTCAGCAACTAATTGAAATACAGAATACATTCGGGTTTTAAAACGCTCTTATCACGTCAATCCACTTTGACGTGGATTATGTAGGCTCCAAATGAGCCTACATCCACTTTGATCGTTCAATTCCTAAAAACGTTTTGAGGGACGTTAATTAAATTAACATATAAGAAAGGACGTATATGTGATCTCTGATTTTACGTTGCCCTTTCACGCGCAAATTTTTTTAAAAATGAGGAAGTGGAGATGAAACCTCGGGGTCGACTTATAGCTAATGTTGTCTGGAAAGGTCTTAAGAACCATAAAATAAATTATCTATTATAACTTAAGTTAATTTACTTAATGATGCTGCAGAACAGCCCGTGTTCCCGACTATCTATTATTATTATAATTCCTGTTATTCAGTCATATATTTCCAGTAACTATTTCTATTAGTTTTTATCGTAAAATACTTTGAATATCAGATTGATGTAAATGAGTATATATTATTACGTTAAATTATCCGATTCTAAACAAAGATGACGATCAAAATAAAGTTCATAACTTCTGTGTAGACAGCAGCATAACAATTCCCTGAAAAAATTTTTCGATTGCGTTATCTGAATAAAACTTATTACTATATCAACAAAAGAATTTTACTTACAAAGTCATTGAAATCAGTCCAGCTGTTGAAAAATAAAAAGCTTATACGTGAAATAGGTTATATCTTATATCTATGAAATAGGTCTTATATATATTTATATATAAGAGACTGGTTAATAAAATTTATCTTAATTTATTTATACTTAAGAAGTTAATACAAATAAAATTTTACAAACAATTTAATTAAATTAATTAGACATCGGCATAAAAATATCAAAATTTTTGAAAAAATTATTTTTTTCTTGTTTTTTATTTAGTTACTACTTTTCATTTAAAATATGGCTAGGTCTTAAAACAAATGTTGAGTGTATGAAAAATTCTCCGTTCTGAAGAAACGAAAAAATTGTGTTTTGATAAAAGCAGGAAAAAAGTATAAAGTACAAAAACAAACCGCTACGGTCTCGTAATAGATTTAATTTTAAGTCTGACTGTAGTATGGGAATATATATAAGTTTTTTTTTTACCTTAAATTTTCTAATTAAATTATTTTAAAAGTAAAATTTAAAATACTTTTATTATCAAAATTATTACTTCGTACAACGAAATATTGTAATCGCGAGAAATTTCGGTTTCAGGTTTCTATGGAAATATCCATTTTGACAATCCCTGAATCCGTTATGACTAGTTTCGGCGTGACGTCTGTACGTATGTATCTTCCATCTCAAAAACGATGAGTAATAGAATATTGAAATTTTGTATTTAGGACTGTTGTAACATCTAGTTGTGCGCTTTCCCTTTTGATTGCAATTGACTGTACCAAAACTGTCCAAAAAAGCCCAAAATCAAAAATATATGGATTTGGGAATTTTTTTAACTGCAGTAATTAAGTCATCATTGAGAGCTTTTCAACGATATATCGTAAGTAGTACTTATTTTCATTGGTTCCAGAGTTATAGCCAAATAAAGTTTTAATTTATGAATTTAATGAAATATTTGGATCTTAGAAGGGCAAGGCACATCGGTTCAAATCCGTCTTTATTTTCTTTTTGTTTTAACTTCTTTTTTAGTTTAAATATATTGATTTATTAATAAGTATTAACCTGTTATTGTAAAACAAAAAATTACAATAATTAATAATTCAACCATAACGATAAAAAAATGAAAAATTCAGAAGTTATTAGTGAAATAAAATTTTATGTACTTTTAAAAATGTGTATATGTAACTTAACAGTCGTACAAGGAAGTCACGTGGTGTCCACATCACATTTTTTTCGTTTAAATTAAGTTAAATTGTAAAAGTAACCTACAGCTATTCATATAATAGCTTAAATTCCGCATTGTATATTGATTGATTATATTTTGTTAACGAAAAAGTTTCAAAATTAGTTGAATTTTATTTTTAATTGCGTTGAATATTTCAAGCGTGATTAGGTAAAAATAAAAAAAGAATTTTACATTCATGAATCAGCTACATTAAAATGAGTATAATTTTTCTAGCCACCCAAGTAAATTTTTAGAAAGAAAATACTTCCCAATAGGAAACTAAAAATATTTTGTTCTGTTTATAATAATTTATTAATACACGGCGGGAAAAGTAATATTAAAAACGTTTTTGTAATTTTTAAAATCAATAAATGAGATTAAAAGTTTGATCTGTTTCTTAATAAACTATTCTAATCTTAAGACTAGCTCTTAATTTTTATATTCCTCTTTTTCCTTCAAAGATTAGGACGCATAATTGTTCCGTGAACGCAGCCTCGGTCTACCCAATCTGCGTCATCTCTAGGTACAAATTGAAATGGTCTCTTCATCAAATCACCCCGATACTGTTTTATTTTATCGTTAAATGGTTCTGCATATAACTGTTCTCGAATGTTTTCATTGTTAAAACAACACATTCCTAAAGAATTTTGTTAATCGCTTTTTAGAAAAACGAATTTTTCTAATCTGAACCGAATTTCTATTTCCTATTGATGTTGTCCATATTTCTAGCTCGTATAATAAAGATGTTTCACTTTATAAAAAGTTATAAGTTAAGTTTAAAATTAGCAACGAAAAGAACAATCTTTGACTTAAGTTTATCAACGATTAAGGCAAAAATTGTTAAAAGAATCTATAAAGTACATAATTTAAATCTATTAAAGTTATTAAAAAAAAAATCCTTAAGTTATTTTTAAATGAATATCAAAGCAGATTTTGTTCTGCTGAAAAAATTATCAAGAAAATATTTACTCATAGTTTTGAATTTACAAAATTTAACTGGATTTTGAGAGTGTACATTTTTTATTTATTTTTTTTTTGGGGTAATAAAATTATATTTTTTTTAGATAAAAAAAATCCATTATCATTACAATATGAACTGAATTCACCACTGTAGTGTTGAACTTAAGACAATAGAGGCTACTTAATAATAATTCAAAGCTTGAACGTTGATAGCTGAAGATTGTATCTGACTATTTTATTTTACCGAATTTTTCATAGAGTGCAAACTTTTTGTTATTTATGTCTAATTAATGATAGTACATATTTAATGTATGTTATTTTTCCTCTATTCCTTTGTTAGATATTAGTGAGATATTAAAACGCAAATAATTAAAATCGATCCCTTCTTCTAGGACTTTTATCATCCAATATCATCTTTGTTCTAACAAGTTCAACCTCACAGAACGCTATCACGTTTGTTTTATCTAAAGATATTTTACAATTAGATGTTTTCCTAGCTTCATTTAAATTTATTTAGGAGTTTTTACATTTATCTTCCTTCAACAATATTAAATAATTTCTACACTTAAAAATCAAAGTTTAGTGTTTATTTATAATAAAAAAACAAAAAAAAACAATTTTTCTATTTTCTTTCATTCAAAAAATGTTACTTATGCTTCTAGGCGCTTATATATATAACACATATTTAACTTACTTCTTGAAAGTTTCCAACTATTATTATTTTATTCGTTAAGAAGTCGTCCCGATATGGTTTAATGAAAGGTACTTAAGTTAGATTATATTACGTCATGTTTTAACATAGACAAAAGAAATAATTAGAAATGGATATTTTTTGCACGCAATCATAGTCATAATATTTTCTTTCTTTTAATAATTAGTTTAAAATTTATTTTTACGTATTTACAATTTTTCGGCAAAAATTCTTGTTAATTAATTCAAATTTATCATTATTTAAAAACTAATTTATATCGGTGTGACCGACATCATCATTGAACAAATGTAGAGAAATTTTGCACTTTTTATGAAAAGGTTGATAAAATAAAATATTCGTACACAATTTGGAGCTATCGACATCCAAGCTTTCAATAATTATTATTAAATAGTCTCTTATGCTTTTAAGTTCAGGCCTACAGTAGTAGTAGTATTCTAATGAAATATGGATTTTTTTTTTTTTATTAAAAAAAACTCCAGTTTTGATTAATGATGGATATAATTTTAATATTCTAACAAAAATAAATAAATAAATGGACGTTCCCAAATCCTTTCAATTTTCGTAAAATTAACAAATAAATAAAAATTTCCTCGCTAATTTTTTCAGCAGAACAATTAAAATGTGGTTTGATAATCATTTAAAAATATAACCTTAGGTTTTTTTTTTAAATGAATCTAATAGATTTAAATTTTGTACTTAGACGATTTTAGCAATTCTTGCGTTAATAGAAACATTGATGAATATAAGTCAAACACTTGTCTTTTCGTTGATAATTTTATAAATCTCCGGATAAAAAAAATTGTTTTATGGTAAAAATTATGTCCGACATAGAAAATACCGTATTTTTTCAAGTATCTATTATTAATAATTTATTTAATCACGGTATCCATTTCAGTGCTACAATATATTTTTACATTTACGTATAATTTTTTAACTAAAATAAAAAGTCTTTAATTTTTCTTTCAATTTTATGTAAAGAATCACATATGAATAAAGAAATGAACTGGAAAATAACATATAAAAACCCTTCAAGAATATTTTATAACAAATTAATTACCTTATTTTAAGTCCGTAGACTTGAATCTGGTATAATGTTTTAATTTGATTCAAACATTTAAACAGGTGTAAAATTTGAATTTTTGTCAATTTAATAATTTTAATATTCGGATGATCCTTTCTTCTTCATAAATTACTTAATTATTGTGCAAGGATATCGTTCTTATTTTAATTAAATAACAAAATAAAGAAAAAACCAACAAAAATAAATAACAAATAAAATAACAAAATACATAAACGAACGAAAAACAAGGCTCGAATTAAGAAGAACCTTCTCCTCCTATTGACATCGATTAAATCAATCGACGTAAGCATTCATTAAAATAAATAATTAAAATTGAACTTGTATCAATTGTATAATTATATAATTGTAACTAGGGTTTTACAGAGGTTTGGTAGAATTGATCATCTGAAAACAGCCACAAAAGAAATTAAGTAGTAAGTTAAAATAATTAAATAACAAAAGGAGATAAAGAAGAAGATTTGTATAAAGAAGATGCTGAAATTATTGACCGTAATTAATTTTTTTGAAAAATTAAATTAAAAAGAAATTAAGATGAAATAAACTAATTCTTTGTACGATACATGTGGCAATTTTTTCAAGGAACTAAAAGATTTGACGTTCTGATACTAGGTTTTTTTTCAATTAAAAATTCTACAACAAACAACCTAATTATAAAAAACGTTATGCAATTATAAATTAATTAGTTTTAATATTAATGTACTTTTATTTACTTAATAATTACATGATAATTTAAATAATAATGTATTAAAAATTAACAGAAAATTTAGGTACGAAAAGAGAGAGCATTTTGATAGGTTTTAAGCAAAATTTATCTAAAATCAAACAAGCAAATAATTTTTTTCTTTAAATAAGAAGTTAAAAACCCCGTATAATTTCTGATGACCCGGAATAGGATTCAGGGGTTTAAAAAATACTAAATTAAATTTTCAATCTTAAAAAATTTTTATACATTTCTCTTTAATTGGCATATTCCCTGGGTAACTCGGAAAATATATATATATTGACGAAGAGTTTAATACATTACTCATTAAAATTCATTAAATCTATTTTAAACTCATTCATATTAATTTTCATATATCGATTTTCTAAATGATATTCAAATTTATTTTAATTACGTTTGTTAATATCTTTATCTTTCTTTTTAAAACAATTATACTGAGTTTATATGTACATATATGCATTCATATATTTTTTTATTCTACAACTATTATCATGCATATTATTTATGGAATGTTGTAGTGTATAGATATTTGAAATTCACTATCAAATAACTTATTATTTATACACCGCATGATGATTTCGGAATAATATATATTTTTTTAAATTGTTGAAAATGTAATAAACAAGGGTACACTAGTTAATTTTTCAGTACCGAAACGTCTGATTTTACATTATAGCAGAGTGGAAGAAAATGGTTCACAGACGCAGGCGGCTGGCTACATGACAATATTATGAAAACCGCACATTCATTTTCATGTTTACATTGATAAGAAGCAAAACGTTTTCACGTCAAATATTTAACTCTTTTTCGTGAATTAGATTTTTAGCTAATTGTCATCGTTTTTCTATGGACATCCAAAAGCAAGGACAATTTTCATGCGGTCTAATTTTTATAATTACGGGAATGTCCTTTGTCACACACCGTTTAATGAAGTAATAATATCTTTTATTAAGAGATAGGAAAACACTGAATGTTTAATGTTAAAATAAACGTAGGCGAGGCTTTAATTTAAAACAAATTCTATGTTGAAGGACAATTTTTTATTTCTCTCACAAAAGCGGCACCAGATCGGCGTTCCGGCACTGGTGTACCAACGGAGGGTGCGTCCATTGTCGTATTGTCTTTGAATTTAATATATCTAATTTATCTAAAAAGATATATTTGTTTCTTAGATATTTTTTGAAAATCGGGGAAACCATTTTGAAATTGTAATTGGTTTTTCATTATTTTTTTTAATAACCTTACTTTAAAAAATTTAATTCGGACAAATTATTAAACTCAAATTAAATTTAAATGTAAATTATTAATAAAATTTTTAGAAGCGATTACGAGGGATTCGCTAGAAATATAACAGTACCAACGTTGTGTTAAAAATACAAAAAAAATTATAATATAATTATTAAAGTGTCAGATAAAGTGATAATAAAGAAATACTAGTTTCTTTAATTTCTAAATACTCTTTACAAACTTATATTTTGTTATTATCGTTTAAATTTTGAGCTTTAATATATTTAATAGGATTTTAAAATTTAGTTATCTACGGCTTAGGTCAGATTGTTACAGTACACTCGGCTCCTTTCGTATGCATTCGGGTACTGACGATTCTTCAGCGGCTCCTGACGAAGCAGCGGCTCCCGCAATATTATTTAAGCAAGTTCATCGTCATTCTTGTGGTCATTCATTATTCATTTTTCAGTCATCACTCTTGTTCAGTTCCAGCCAGTCGCTTACAAATGGCAATCGCATTATTCTTGCACAATTGCAGTCAGTAACAGTTCCAGTTCATAATTCAATTATAATAAACATTATATGATATATAAATAATTAATTTAATATTTCAAAAGTATTATAAATTGAAAGTGGAATCTATGCCGATTATATGTACGGCTTACCCTGATAGAAATTCTTAGTTCAGGATAAAAATCTGTACAGAGTGCTGCTTTGTTAGCACGAGGATGAGTTTTGCCAGATTCAACAATGATATTAAACGTATTAGATCACATGATAATAACTTTCGGAAGAACTCGATATCAATATTGCTCAAAATTTGTAGTTTTCTAATGTGTAAATAGTCGTCATTCCCTTTAATCCTATTATCACACTAATTTGTTTTTACGCGTACTACGATAATAATATAAACTGATGTTTTATGGATAATAACATTAAATTTATTAAACAACTTAACTTTCTGATAAAGTCGATATTGTCTAAGACAATGCTCGGTATGGAAAATTTAAGTTTTTTATTTGATTTTTTTATTTTTTATTTTTTTTTTGTTATGAAAGAGCGGGCATCAACAGCTAATCATTAGCCCGTTTAGGTTATTAATTTACACGTTTATTTTTTATTTATGGTTTAGTGAACTTTGAATTGTGGTAAACATTCCAGGGGTCATAAGAAAGCTACACTTAAAATTTTGTAATAATTGGTTCAGTAGTTTCCACGATTATCGGGAACAAATGAAAAAGACATTTCTCTTTGTGTAATAGTGAGATTATCTGTTTAACAAAAAGAAACATCATAAAGGGAATAACAAAATTAGCTTGTGTTACTACTTTAACAAATACGAGAAATACCAACATTTGTTTAAATGAATTTCAGCAAACAAAAAATAGAATAAATTTTAAACGTAAATCTTAACTTTGATATATGAATGTTTATGAAAATTCAATTAATTTTTTATTATAACCGCGATTACTTTGGAATCCGATCTATATATAATATAATATTATATTAATAAATAAGGTTTTTTTTAAAACTGTATGAAATAAAATAAACTTTCCTTTTCAATATTCTGATAATATTCCGTCTAACATGGTACAAGAACGTTTTGGTTGTTAATAAGTTCTTGACACATATCAATTTATAATTATTAATAATAGTAAAGTTAATTCTTATTGAATGTAATTCAAATTTATCTAATGAGCCTACCGGGCTGATCTAGTGGTAAACTCGTATTCGTAAATCGCTTGTTTAACAGCTGATTTTCCCAATCGAAGATTCTGAGGTTTGAATCTTAATAAATGTTAGTTACTTTAGTACGGATTTGAATTGCAGATAATGGATAGTGTACTTTGTTGGTCGGGATCAATTAACCACAAACTCAGTGGCGGTCGACCGAGTCTGTGCAAGACTACACCTATTTATATATCGTACATATTATTCTCATCTCATTCGGTCATCGGGGAGTTACGTATTGTTCAGTAGTTGAACAGATTGTAACGTACACATTAGGAATAATAATAATAATAAATTTAGCTGTCGGATCACCGACAACGAAGTCGATATTGAAAAGTTTTACGATTTGAATGATTCAATACTGAGCTACACTAACTTAGTATTCATGTAATATAAAATTTACGTACATTATTTTGTTAACTATACATTATTTATTTGTTGTAATTATGACTTTATCATACAATTTCTCAGGTTATTTCGAATCAGGTATGTGTAAGGCTATCTTTTCCCGTTTATTTGCATCCTACTAATTTTATCTACGAGTATCTATTGCGTAAAAAAATGTTATAGGTCCATTTTTTTAAATTAGTTTTTGCGGTCGTGCGGAATAAATTTGGCCATATACATAGAATACTATTTCTTATGTCAACCTAATAAAAGGTAATAAACATAATGTTAATATTTTTTTTTAAAGGAAAATTATCATACGTAAAATATACTCGTATTGTTTAAATATATCCATTTTCTTTACATAAATATTTTTTTTATGGGAAAAATTTTCATATTTATTTACTTTCCCGCCTAGCGCTATAGAAGGAAAAGTATTGTAACCGGTCCAATTTGGGTATATGCGGTTTTCATCCGATCTTGACGTTTTGACACCTAAGGAACCCCCCCAAAAAAAAATCAAAAAAACAGATGGAAACTTTTCGGATGTTAATGTTCGTATATACGTGTGTGTGTTCGGTGTTAAATCTCCTCTAAATCACCTTATATCTCCAGAATTACTGAACCTATTTTGACCAAAATTGGTCACATTACATATGGGGCATTGATGTTATTAAATTTTCAACTTAAAAGGTCAAGGGGGTGAGGTTGTAGAGCAAGGTCAGTATCTCAAGATTTCGCCTGATTAAGGTCTTATTTTTCTTAAACACATTTTTTAACAATTAAAAAATAATAATATCTCCAAAAACGTTTTTTTGAAAAATCGCACCTCATCCCAAAAAATGCTCTAAATAAACTAATGGGTGAGTGAGTACAGAGTGTCTCACAGGAGGTACAGTTAGTACCTCCTCTCACCACAAGAAGCGCTAGTGTAGCACTGATGTACAGCTGCTGCAGTCGTCTCTCTCTCTCTCTCTCTCTCTTTTTCTTAGCCTCCGAAATCACCGTAAGGTATTACTTCAGATGATGATGAGGATTCATCCTCATGAGTGTAATCTTGTACAAGTTCAGGTCAACCTTTCCTGAGATGTGTGGTTAATTGAAACCCAACCACCAAAGAACACCGGGACATCAGAAAAAGCTGGGTGGAGGAACACCTGTATTGTATTGCTTTTTTTTTAAGTGAAGAAAATTATTAAAAAATGAAAATCCACTTTACCAGCAAATTAAGTGTGATTCGAGATCTTTCGGTTTATTTCAAAACCGTCATCAAGAATTAAAATATTACAGTTAAGTTAAAAAATTAAAATAATGTCAAAGGTTAAAATACTTATGTAGGCGTGACTATTTACATTGTAACAGTATACTCAAATTTTAACTCATGATGATGGTTTTGAAATAAACCGAAAATGTCGAGTCACACTTAATTTACTGGTAACGTAGATTTTCATTTTTTAATAATTAATTAAATATATATCAGCGGTAACCATGTTTGAGAAATTAAATGAAGAAAACCTTTTAGAGAAAACGTTCAATATTCAGGATATACTATACATTAATTCTTCTTCAGTTTGTTTTAATAGCGGTATTTTCTAGTAGATATCGCAAAATTATAGTCATGCAGCGTGAAATTAAAAATTATTTTGTATACAAAGATATAGAGCAAAAAAATTGAAAGAATAGTGAAAAATATGTATTTATTCTAAATTTTGATCTTAACGGATGTAAATTTTATATCCATTTTTCTCATTATTTTTTGAGCATACTCGGGATATTTTCCAAATTTTTTATTCCTGTATTAGGCTGGAGTCTTACTTTCCTAATACATTTATTAGACAAGAGTATCCAGCCTAATAAAGAGAATATATGAAATATAATTCGAAATTCGTATCCGAAATCTTTTTGATGAAAGACGGAAATTAAGGCTATCACACTCTGCTATCGGTCATAAGTCAGATACATGTCTAACCATTAAACGCTACTTCAGAATCCCCAGATAGAAACTCTTATGCGTCTATGTGTTAACGCTTTCTAAACTTTGACGAGTAATACAAAAAAATAACAAAAAACGCAAAATAATATATCACAATAATTTTTCATACTGAAGAATCGCTAATCATTCCAGAGAAATTAAATAGATTGTCTTTTGACGACTAATGGCATAAATATGCCCCATATAAACGTCGTTTAAAAACTCAAAAGGGTTTTTTATACAGAAGATCAAAGAGATAAGACGGGAGTTTTTTCCTCTTTTCAGCGTAGAAAATCTCGTACTTCCACAATAACCATTACGTACTTCTGGCCAACAGCAGTTGGCAAGATCTGAAATGTCCAAGAAAGTTGTACTGTTTTGTACTCGTAATTCTAAATCTGCCCTCCAAGAAATCTCGTCGTTTCGTCTCTCAATAATGTCATGAATATCGAAAATTAGGCAGTCTGTTCGTAGATTAGGTGACGTTACCGTTTCATTTATTTTTCAACGGATACCATCTCATATTGAATTCTTAGGAAATAAGAAGGCTGTCTCGTTGGGAAAGCAAGGATGCTTACATATAATGATGACTAAAACGTTAGCTTGACTTACCACTCCATACGTTTTAAGGAAAGTTCCTGAATTATCTAACAACTCAGATGAATAGTAAACAGAATATAGATCTTATTAATGGTAAGGATATAATTCCTGATGACAATCTTCGAAGTGAATTTGTGGCAGTCTTCAGGGTGACTACGGGTCATGACTGCTTTGTAGAACATCTTTTCAGGATGAAATCCTATGTATGTTATTTGTATAAGTGAAGGTTCTGTTATTAATTGACCACATTCAAGAGTGTGTAAGAAACTGATTGATTATTAAAAAAAATGATGATTATAAAAATTTAATAATATTTTACCAATAGATTGAGCATTGAATAAATAAACATATCAATAACCCCTACCATTCTGTCGGCAGTTAAGGACGTCAAAGAAAATTAGATTTAAAAAATTTTAATAATAGAAATTAACGGCGTTTAAATAAATTAATTAATATTTTTGCCAACTTTGTTTGATTTATCGATTTATTTTCGTACTTAAAATCTTGTTTGTAGAAAAGTTATATAATGGTTGGAATTTATTTTAACCAAGTTTTAAATTTTTCACTTGTAAAAAAAAAAATTAAACTTAGTTAAAATATTAAACATTAGTATTTTATTGAGAATTTTACATTAGGTATATTTATATTTTAAAAGCTTAACAGAAAACATCAGTTTCGACTGTTAAAAAATTCTGATGTGGATACCACATGACTTCCTTGTACGCCAACTAATTACACATACACATTTTTTTTAAATGAAACGTACATAAAATTTTATTTCATTTATAATTTTTCTCTTTTTGTTATTATTGAATTATTATATATTGTAATGTTTTTTTTTAAAATCAGAGGTTAATAATTATTAATAAATCAATATATTTAAATTAAAAAAAAAAAAGGAAATGAAGTCTGATTCGAACCGATGTGCCTTCCCCTTTTAAGATCTAAATATTTCATTAATTAAAATTTTATTTAGCTATAACTCTGGAACCAATGAAAATAAGTACCAGTCATGATATATGGTTGAAAAGCTCTCAATGATGGCTTATTACTGCAGTTAAAAAAAAGTCTAAAAACCAAATTTGCTTAAACTATTCCAGGGGAAAAACATTGCTTTAGTTAAATTTTAACTCAATTCGATTAGCTGTTTTTTTTTAAATATGCTTAAATGCAACAAAAAAGTGACTTAAGATATAGAAAAAAATTAAAAAATGTATTTTTATTTAACAAAAAACTATTCTTAATAATTTATGAAATCAGGCTATCTTAAAAAAGATCAAATGAAATTTACTTAGTCATTTTGTTTTAACTGGATTTTTTAAAAAATGCTTTTAATTTTAATCATTATTGCTACTTTTTTTATTTTAATTAAATCTATGATATATACATATGTATAAGTTATATAGACCCAATAACAAAAGATAAGATAAGAATAATATTTTTTCGTTTTCAAGAAGATTTATAACTAAGTTACTCGTATGATTAAGCACATAACTGAAAAAAAAATTATCAAATAATTCTAATTTCATTTAATACAGAACTCTTTTTTCATCTATTAATAAATCTAATCTGAAAAAAGTATCATTACGCAGTACTGCATTACAAGAATTGTAAATTTCATATGGTATTAAAAAAAATATTTAACTATAGTTTACTAATGAATGCGGTAGGAAGGAATTTATTGTAAATTTCGATTTGTAATTAAAAAATTCTTAACATATTACATACATGTTATTTTCTTTAAAGTTATATATGGTCAATTTTTCGGAAAAAACATTAACTTTATCAAAAAATACAGCCTTATTTTCTTATTGCTAACATTGAATTTTAGACATTACCAATTATTAATATTTACGATTATTGCAATAATCAGAACTTACGTTCTCTTTTTCTACCCGTAACATTTAATTAAATAATTTTTTTTATAATATATTGATCGATTTGGCTTATTTATATATTTTTAAAAAACAGTTAACTGAAAGGAAAATACTAATTCTTCCTACCGATGGAGAAGCAGGTGGTAGGATATAATAGTCCCCTGGTGTTTCCTGTACCTGTCGTAACAGCAGACTAAGAGGAAAGTACACTAATTTCGAAAATGTTTTACAAATATATTACTTTGACCAGAAGCATAATTAATGTTTCATCCGGCCAGATACGTATAATGATTTTACATGACTAATAACCACTGCAGCCAATGCTATATAATCCAAAGAAAAAAAAAAATGTTGTGCATAAATAATATCGTACTGCAAAATTAATTTCAGATTTATAATTTTTTCTTCGATTTACCCCATCTATGGACCGCGAGAACAACTTTAAATATGAATTCTAATCTTTTACTCTAGTAATTTTTTTCATTTTTGTGAATAAAACTGTTTTTTCTCCTCAGACCACACCAAGTTGTCGTTGACTTGTTTTCTTAGTTCTTGAAACCCCTCTGAATTTTTGATTTTGTCACGAGATGTGTTTTATTTCTTCATCAGTGATGTTCTTCTATATGTTTATGAATATCGTCGATCAATCTATCGTTCTTCTGAGATTTGATGTACGTAAGGATACGTTTCGTTAATTTTACATCATTCATGCAAGAAAGTGGCCGTAGATTTGGATATTGCGTTTCGGATTATGTCAATGAGTTTTTCACAGTAGGTGTAGAGTTCCTTGTTAGTTTGGAATTAGTAGTTGTCATCGGTTTTCTTTAGAACTATTTTTTTTTTTGAGTATCTTTCTTCCTTTGGGTTTAACTACTTGGGTGTCACATTTTGTTATTGAACCCAGGCAATCTGCTCCACACAAACTATCGAAATGGATGACGGTCTAGCAGTAGCGGATGTTGACATCGAGAGAGATCCATTTTTATTGTAGCGGGTGAGGTCGTATGGGTGTATCAGTTTGCGTGCTCGTTCATTCGTCGTTGCTTTTTCGGAAATGTTAGGCGTGATGGTTTCCCCGCGGTACTTAAATTTTCTGACTTTAGAGATTTGATTGTTGTTGAATGGAATACATTTGGAAAAGTCTAAAATGTTTTTAATGAATTATATTTTTACACGGGAACCTTGGAGACCATACTTGCGATTCTTTGAAGGATTTCTTTTAGAATCTTATTTATTTATTTTTTCAATTTTTCGTTTTATTCAGCATACAAATATGAAGCTTCAGTGTATCATAAATGAAAACGCATTAAAATTTTACATTAAGCTCATTAAAAAAAATCCCAAAATTAATAACATTCAATAACCAATAAAAAAATAACTTTTGGATTTGAATTGAAAAATTCCCGTTGGATAAAATATTCCTATATATTTTTTTGACTATATCACCTAAATTAAACCTTCCTTGTGTATGGGGTTCCAGTTACAACACTTTAAAAAAATAATTCATATTTTCGTTTCCACGACACAAAAAATAATTAGAAATTATACTATTTTAATAAGTGGAAAAGATATAAGAATATAATTTAAATTGTAATAATTTTAAATTTAAATTATGTGGGAATGTTGATGAAAATGAAATAGGGTTTTTATTCATTTTTAGAAATAGCCTTTAAAATGCACTGATGAAATAGTTCAGTTTTACTATACAAAACTAATTAATTCTACACAATTAATATTAATTTTTTTAAATTAACAAAAAAACTTTAAAAAAATATTATTTTATATAATTTCGACTTTTGTAAATAATAAGGAAATACTGGGAACAAATAAGTCATCGACTCAAACCTTACTTAAACCCCAAATTAAGTTTAACAACATCGAAACGTGATGAGGTAAGTAAATACTTACCTCAGTGAGGATAGGTTAGCATAAATGTCATCTATTTAAAAGAAACATTCAACTTTAATAATAAATGCTAAAACTGTTGGAGGAAAGTCAGATTAGAGGAAGTTAGAACTTTGAGTCTATCCACCGGGTTGGTCTAGTGATTAACGCGTCTTCCCAAATCAGCTGATTTGGAAGTCGAGAGTTACAGCGTTCAAGTCCTAGTAAAGCCAGTTATTTTTACACGGATTTGAATACTAGATCGTGGATACCGGTGTTCTTTGGTGGTTGGGTTTCAATTAACCACACATCTCAGGAATGGTCGAACTGAGAATGTACAAGACTACACTTCATTTACACTCATACATATCATCCTCATTCATCCTCTGAAGAATTATCTAAACGGTAGTTACCGGACGCTAAACAGGAAAAAGAAAGAAAGAACTTTGAGTCTAAAAAGTTAGAAGAAGTCAAATTTGGGCATGAAATTTTGCGTACTGGATAGACGTCTCTCGTTGAAAAAACATGTATTGATGAAAACAACTGAAATTAACTCATCGATTTTCGTTAGCTAGTGGACAACAAAATACAGCACTCTTTCTAAGAAAAAATTCTAATGTAGTAAATTATATTAAAGCCGATCTACAGACGTTAACGCGATAAATTTTTGCGTAACTTTTCTTGGTAATTAACAAACAAAACATTACGTCTTGTTTCATAATTTTAAAATCTCAACTATAAAAGAAAGAAATCTGATGTGGACAGTGCATGACTTACTTATACGCCTATTAAATTACATATATTCCTTCTATTATTTAAAAATATGAAAAGTACATAAAGTTTGATTTCCCTAATAAATTCTGATTTTTTTCACATATATATATATATATATATATATATATATATATATATATATATATATATACATATAGATGTTTATTGTTATTATTGAATTATTATTTATTGTAGATTTTTTTTACAAACGCAGGTTAATAATTATTTTAATTATTTTCATTAATTAAAATTTTATTTGGCTATAACTCTGGAACCAATGAAAATAAATACCACTTATGATATATTGTTGAAAAGCTTTCAATGGGACTTAACTGCAATTAAGAAAAAGTCCGAAATTAAATCTTTTGGGATTTTGGACTTTTTTTGGACATTTTTGGTCAAGTCGATTGACATCAAAAGGGAAACTACACAACTAGATGGTACAACAGTCCTAAATCCAAAATTTTAACAACCTACAGCTAATCGTTTTTGAGTTATCAGTGATATATATGTTACAGATGTCACGCCGAAACTAGTCAAAATGGATTCAGGGGCGGTCGAAATGGATATTTCCGTCGAAATCTGATAACTTAATTTTTTCGCGATCACAATACTTCCTTTACTTCGTATTAGAAAGTAAAAACTGCTCCAAAAATTAAAAATAGCAAAAAATGTAGAAACTCATCCACAGTTTTTAGTAATCAGTCTTCTATTCAACAGCCAAGTTATTCAAATATTAAAACTTATAAAAACATTTATTTTCACATCATCAGTCTAATTCGACACAAAAATCATTAGATTTAAATTTAAAAAAAAACGTATAACGAATGCTTCTTCGATAAAATGAAACATTTATAACATTTACTGAAATATTTTTTAACTACCTGACTGAAAACTGTTCGTTTTGTTGAAAAAATAATATTCATTATAACATAATAATAATAATCTTTGTATGTGCATTAATGTTTGTATTAAGTACAAAAATCGTAGATCGTTAACACTAAGCTTAGAATATTTTAAGGAATATTATACACACAGGGAAATTATTTTGATTATGTTATGCTATAGTAACGGGTGTGTCTTATTTATATAGGCAAAGTAAAGATATTACGGTTCTATTTTGAAGACTGCTTACTGTATTAGACACCACCAATTAAACTGTTTGTATCGGTTTAACTAAAACGGTAATTAAAATTAAACTGATTAACTAATAATATACGACCCCAACTATATAACGCGGGCATGAGACAAGTGTTACAGGCTTTTTTTCTTTTTTTTTTCTTCTTGTTTAGCCTCCGGGAATTACCGTTCAGGTATTACTTCGGAGATGAATGAGGATTATATGTATGAGTGAAAATGAAATGTAGTTTTGTACAGTCTCAGTTCGACCACTTCTGAGATGTGTGGTTAATTGAAACCCAACCACCAAAGAACACCGGTATACACGATCTGGTTTTCAAATCCGTATTAAAGTAACTGCCTTTACTAGGACTTGAACGCTGGAGCTCTCCACTTCCAAATCAGCTGATTTGGGAAGACGCGTTCACCACTAGACCAATCCGGTGGGCTAAATGTTATAGGCTAATGAACTTTATTTCTAAGATAATTTGACAAAAAAAAAAGAAAAATAATGCTAATTGAGTTAATATTGTAACTCAATTACAAAATGTTACAGTTAAAAATGAGAATATAATGGATAAAATAAAATGTAAAAAAAAACGGTATGTATTTATGAAGCAGTTGCATTTTTGTACCTGGAATTTCATTGTCACATAGGTTTTTGTTTTTGGAACTATAAACTACTTTATTCTTCATTACCGTAAAATAATATATTTTGAATTCAAAATACCGTAAAATAATATATTATTTTATTAGAATACATTACTAAATTAACACAATACATTTGAAAGTATATGACTTAAATTTAGATTTAAAACGGTTTTTCGAAAATGTAGGAAGTTATTATTTTTTTTGGAGTTTGGAGTTCATATTTAATTTTCCAGTCTAGCGCTACAGGATAGCTACAGCTTTAGAAAGGAAACTATTGTAATCGGTCCGATTTTGGCATATGTGGTTTTCATCGGATCTTTACGTTTTGGCACCTAAGGAATCCAAAAAATCGGATAGATATTTTCCAAATGTTCGTATGTACGTGTGTATGTTTGGTGTCGCACCCTAGATCACCTTATATTTCCAGAACCGTTAAACTGATTTTGACCAAACTTGGTCAGATTATTTCTTTACATGGGGCATTGATGCCGTTAAATTTTCAACTTTAGTCAAGTGAGACTGTAGAGCAGTCACCCTCAGAGTATTTCCAGATTTCGCCTAATTAAAATCTTATTTTTCTTTGGCACATTTGTTAATAATAAAAAAGTAGTAATTTTTCAAAAAAAAAAAAAAAATCGCATCCCCACCCTAAGAAATGCTCTAAAATTTGCAGCTGTGTGGGTATACTGCATCATTAGTACCCCGTCTCATCACAAGAAGCGCTAGTGTAGCACTGACGTATAGCTGCTGTAATCGTCTGCTATGTTGTGACTAGGCGGTAGTATTAAATACACGATTAATATTTAAAGTGTAAAAAATTATTTAAAATGGCCGCTAGTACCATCACACCCGCGCGAATGAAATACGGTATGCGCGCACACTTTAGTTCAAATCATTGAATTAAATTTAAAAAAATATTATGTTTAAATAAAATATTTTAAAATAAGTTGTGTGTAAGCCGTGCATCAGAAAAAAACCGCGTGACGGAAACTCCTAAAACTGTGTTGTCAGCTTATGTTATAAATAATAATCAAGATAATCCATGTTATAATCATTTAATGTGAAATATATTTAGAAAATCAATACATTGTCATTTAAAGCTTGTTTAGATTTTTTCATTATTTTTTAATATTTTGAATAAACATTATAAAGATGATTTTTGAACGTAACAGTTGTTAAAAAAAAATCAGATTTTTAATTCTCTTACTGTATACATTGTCTTTGAGATCACTTAGCGCATTTAATATTTCAATATAAAATAAAAATTTCAATAAAAAAGCTATTCAGCACATTCAAAATAATAATTTAAACTCTGGAAAATATATTTTTTAATTTAGTATTTTAGGAAATTCCTCTCTGTTAAAAGAATCTTTCGTTGTTAGATATTATTTAATAAATATTGCACAAGTCAATTAAAAATAAAAAAAGAGCGTAAAATTTCTGAAGAACAAAAAGGAATCCATGCTAGAAACTGTAGGAAATGTAAAAATTGAAGTTATTTCCCGCCGTACCGCTGATTTAAACGGTTACATTCTAAGTAACGGTTACAGTATTCTAAGTCCATCGAAAGGCCAGTAACTAATATTCAGCCCTACAAGCTAGATTACATCTTTCTACTAACAGCTTCATAATAAACATCCTTACATTCAGAGAAAACCACTCCGACTAATAATATTTGGACTTGAAAATTTTTAAACGCATTATAAAAAGTTATTGTAGCTAGAAAAAAATTGTAAAGATGGTAAAATATAACAAATTGTTACTCCTTTTTGTGGGAAACGATGAATTATGTGGCCGACCTCTATGGTGGATCGATAAAGTAATAATATTTCATTAGAATAACCCAGGGTTTGATTCCCGGTTAGGCATAGAATTTTGCATTACGCTAAAAAACTTTTATTCCATATTTCCTCGCGTGGGATTTAAGCTTATTACAGTGAATTAATCAATAAAAGGGAATATGATGATACTTGCATCATATCTACACAGAAGGGAAAATCCTTCGACTAAAATTTTAAATTAAAGACCTAAATACGTTAAAATATTAAAAGAATTAATTGTTCTTTTGAATAATATATTCCAGATAAATATGTGTAATATGTAAAAAAATAAATAAACGCATAACCTCTATAAATAATGAACAAAAATATTTATTAAATATATATAACATACATTGACTTAAAATATTAATTCGTAATTAAATAAATATTTATATTAAAATAATATAAATCAGGTAATAAAATGCTTTTCAATACACTCGAAAATTCGCCACTACAAAACATTCGTTCTCCCATAGGCACTGTACGCCTGTGAAACTATTATTGTAAATTAAAAATTAAGCTAAAACCGACCGACTAATTAAAACAGAACGCAGGGTCATCAGAACCTGTTAAAGAAAAATTATCTGAAGAATGAGGTCCGCCGAATTCCAATTTATGAAACGGTGTAAAAATAAATCGACCCGATTATCAGCGCGATGAAGAAGAGAAAGATTTATCGTTTTTCTACATCTTACAAATGCCCGAAGACCGAATTCTGAAACAAGTGGTTCTCAGGAATTCGGAAAAGAGAACTAGTGGAAAATACGTCAGACCATTAAGAAGTATCTGGAAGAAACCGGATTGAAGATCGAGGATGCTTTCGACAAGACAAAAATAAACAACAGTCTTAAAACACACAGATTCTCTACAGAAAAGAACTGAAGACGCACAGTGGAAGTTACAGAAGAAATGCGGAAACAATGATCAGATCGTCGTAAAAGTTCGGGCAGAACTGGAAGGTTAAGGCGGTGCGCTCTTCAAAGAACATTGGAAGTCTATCGACTAAGTCGTCCGACGTAGTCTCAAAAAAAAATATATCTCCAGTAAAAAGGCACGGTGCGTTGGTTCGCTTGTTTGCTGTATGTACTTATATTTTTATTTTGAATAAAGCGCACGAATGATTCATTCGTTCGAACTTCTCGAACGATTTCTACTTCTTGATACGAAAGATTTATCTAAAATTATATTCATATTTTGAAGATAAAAAAGGAAAATATTGGGATTAGAACTGTGTTAAAAAATCACAACTCAAGAAACAGCTAAAATGTTCAGGATTTTGAAGCTTTTCGTTAGAAAAGGTTTTCTCGTTAGTACGCTAAATTCATAAACTTTATTTAGTTACAATTGGCAAAAACATATAACAAAATCATGTATAATGAGACATAAACCGGATAACATTTTCGCAGCGGGCCTATGGCCCGCCTTTTTACAAGTATATAAATAATTTATTTTATATGTTTCATCAATATTTACCTCATTTTTAAACAAGCGTAATTTATTCTTGAGCTAAAATTTCTTAAATGTAGTTAAATTATTCTTTAAATGTCGGCTACTGTAATGTAAAAAAATCTAAAGTTAAATTAACCTGTAGATTAAATTTTAAAATTTCAATTAGCATGACTTTGACATTTGAATACAAGTAAAAGATAACACAGTAAAAAAAAAGAAAAAAAATTAGGGAGGCAGTTAAAAGAAAAAAGAAAGAAAGTAAAATGGGAGGAGATATAAAGACATATCAATAACATTTTGTATTTTGTTTTCTTCTTATCCCATATGTCATTCATAGTTTTCGTTATGCGTTCATAATTTATTCATATATTCAGTAACTAATTGACTCTACCATACAACCTTGACAATATACTAAGATAATTCTGTCATTGCATTTTAAAAATCGTTGCTTAAGTAAAGAAAAACGAATAGCCCCTATATTTAGCCTGTACTAATTTTATTATTAAAAATTAAATTTTAAAAATCTAAACAAAGAATAATTATAAAAAATAAGACAAAAAAAGTGTTGTTTTTCCTATCTCTTTATTATTTCTTTTTTTAGGCTTATTTCTATTTTATGTTAATTATATTTTTTGTGTTTAACTAATAAACATATAAGGTTATTTAATTTTGTTATAATCACGAAAAATTTTAATTAAATTATCATAACTCATTCATTAAACAGAAATATTAATTTAAATTTTTTTTGCAGAAATTTTGGGCTACAAAAAATAATTAAAAATGAGACGAAAATTATAATTTATGATTTTTATTTATATTTTATTTTTATTTAAAGTCTACACAATTTTGATTTAATATAAAAATACTAAATCGTATCTTAACTTTTAGTAGTTTTGAAATCCAGATTTAAATCATTTAGAATTATATAACTGCTCTTACAATTAAGCTTTGAATATTCATATTATCAGTATAGATTAATTAATAAAAATTCAAATAATGGCGTAATTAAACAGTAATTAGCTTCTCACGATAAGTCGAATTAACTGGAATATATAAAAGGTAAATCCTGTTCTACTTTTACGAGTAATACAAAACAATTCATTTTTCTTTAACACAACATTTAAAAAAAACTTCATTTCGTTATTTTTGTTTGGATAAGGTTAAAAACATTCAAATTTAAAAAAAATAATTTTTAGAGTACTGATTAAAAAGCGGACAAAGTGTTGCATGCCTTTCCCGGCTACGCTTCAAGTGATGAAAAAATTATAAGAAAACTCTTATTAAAGAGCCAGAAAAATAAAAAAAGAGAATATATATTTTTAGAGGTAGGAATAAATTTTAAGAAAAATTTTATTGAAACTTAAATTTAATGAGTTTTCTCTTAATCTAACAGCCCTGTTTAGTAACGAATAAAATTGTATAATAGTTTAATTTGTTTAAAAAATAAAATTGGAATAAATTAATAACAAATAAGTTAAAATAACAAAGCGAAAATAAACATACATACACACACACACACACACACACACACACACAATTAAAAAATATTAAAATTACCATCATTCACAATGTGAATAGATTTTGAATTAATGGGTCAAAATTAACAATCAAATGCGATCGTTATTAAATTTTCTGTAAAAATTTACTTCGGTTGAATTGAAAGACAATAAAAATTTATTAAATATCAGAGCATTTCTCCTGATTTTCAAGAGAATTCTATAGAAATATTAATTAATTTGTGGTGTCTTTAGTAAAGCTAAGGATTAAGCTTAAGCTATTAAGCTATTAATTTTACAAATTAACTCTTAATTATGGCACCATTTAACGGTTTAACGAAAAGTAATAAGACCTTTTTTTTAAACAACTCGATTTCAAATTGTATGGAAATTTTTCTTGTAGAAAATCTTTCAAATTAAATTATACATCTCATTTTTTTAGTGGAGTTACCGGTGGCGCTCAACTGTTATTATTTATTATAATAAAATTTACCGGAGAATTTAACAATCTAAAAAACTGCATTTCGTTCAGAAATTTTTTAATATATTCATTCATTCAGACTTCTATTCAATATTAATTTATTAAGGATATATATATACTCTTTAAATACACTTAATACTATGTGGTTAGTTCAGCTTTTATTAACTTTTATAAAAAAAATCGATTTTATTCCATATAATCGATTCTTTTTGTTATAACTCGAAAATAGTTTTCAACTTTTATGTTTAATCCTGAGCTTTAATTATTTACTTTTTCCCCCATCTATTACAGAATTTTAAAAAAGTAGGCTTATGCTACCTGTAAAAAAATTACCTCTTTCTTTGTTATTTCAACACCACTTTTTCGTGGTTTTACTGTATACGCGTATATATATATATATAAAATCATTGGCAATATAGTTGTAATAAAACAATTTCCAAAAATTTAGGATTATTTCAAATGATCTTTCCGATTACAAACTTGAATAAGTCTCGTCTAATAACACTCAGATACATAAAAGTATCATCAATAGAAAGGAAAAAGATTATCAGTGTTTGATACAGCTATTGTGTAATTATTGATTTCGTTGCTAGGGGGATAGGAGAGAAAATGACTCCCAACGAAGACAGGAAGACTTTTTGTGTGCTGGATTTTCACGTGTGCCAGTTTGTTATCACTATATAATGTAATTTTATAAGGAAATTTGATGAAGATGCACCCAGTATCCGTAAATGGTATTCTGATTTTAAGCAAGAGAATGCATTTGCAAGCGACAGTAATAGGCCGTCCACTAGTAACCAAAGTAACTCTACGGATCGTGTGAGACAATGGTACAAAGTCAACAAAAGTTCACACACCCCTCACAGCCAGCAGAGAATTAGACATCCCGCAACCAATAGTATGGAAGATTGTGAACAGAATACACAACTACCAAAGAGCTGGAGGATTGAGGATGCTGGCTGTGACGATAGTGAACTTTACGTTGGCTTCCACGTTCTCCCATCTTTTGACCTGCGACTTTTTTCTCTGGGGTTTTGTCAGATAACAAGTTTAGCTTGTTATCTTGGTTTACCACCTATCATCCAGGATCTTTGTGATTGCACCGCAAAGGCCTTACATTAGTGAATCGTTCAATGTTAGAACGTATATGGCCGGAATTGGACTACAGGCACAATGTGTGTTGAGTGACATAGACAGCTCACATTGATAACGTGTGATGTAATGTTGTGAACCAAATGTAATATAAAACGTTTTGAATTTCCCTTTCCATTGATACTATTTTCATATATCTACGTGTTATTAAACGTGAATTATTCAACTTTAGAATCGGAAAAATAATTTGTAATAACCATATAAATTTTTATTGAAAGACCGCTACCATTAAAAATTTAATCTTAAATATTTTTAAACTTTTTCAAATTACCAAATTTAAAAAAATAATTCTGACTGGAAATTATCTTGTAGTAAGAACAATTTTCTATAATAAATAATCAGAGAGATAACGTGTAATGCATTTTTGGTCTAAAAAGATTAATTAGAAAAACGTTTTCTAAAAATTGCAGTTCCAAGACATCGTCTTAAAATGTTTTTTTTCGATTGACGAATTAATTCACCACAGAAAATTATAAAAGAAGCTTGTACGTGGGTTTAAAAATGGAAGTTTGTACGTACGAAAAACGCCAGAATGATCGAGATTCGAAAGCGTAACCTCCAGATGAAAGGCCGAGATTTCTACCACTCCGCCATGGAGATCGGGAATTTTTTATTTATTTTTTTGAAGAGCTTATCAGAGTGAGAATAGTCTTCAATTTGTACCATAGTGACAGAGGTAAATTAAAATTAAAAGTAAAATTGTTCATTTAATACAAAATAATTAATTTTACTTGTTTTTTTTTACGATACATTTTATAATTTTTAAAAGGTGTAACAGAAGTTTAATAAAATAAAATGGAATCTGCTTTTATTATTATTTATTTAAATAAACAGATAAAAAGGACGTAAATATAACAGTTATGATTTTCTTTTTCAATGGAAGAGTTATTAAATTATAAGTTCTACTTGAATCTCAGATTACGTCGTTATTTATGCAAAAATAAAAATTTTTTAACTGCTAACATTCTAAAAGTAATACAAAAAAAAAACAAAAAAGAAAAGAAAGAATGTGCATAATATAATTTATCATATGTTAACGTAGGGACGCTTTATTTATTTGTCTTCAGTCTCAATGAGCATGTATTGAATGTTTATTATTAGTGTCTAGAGAGGACGTGCTGAAAAGTACAACAAGAAATCGTCATATACATGGTAGTTTTTACATCTAGAGTGCTTGCGACGTCTGCTTTTTTTTATATATGTAGCCTGTAAACACTGTTAATACGAGTGAACACCAAACAATAGAGAATACTACATATCACCGCCCGTCCTTAGACAGTTTAACTACTTGAATTTATTATTGTTATATAAAGTGCTGAAACCAAATAAATAAATGTATCAGCCGTAAGTAGTCAAATTTCAATAAGCTAGTAATTGCCGACTGGTACAAAAAAAAATAAAAAAATAACGTATGAAGTATAAATCTGTAGTATTTAATTACTTAGCATAATATATTTCATAATTATTCTGCTGAAGTATGACAATAGTATAGAAACACTTTTACTTACCAAATTGTTAAGTTATACAGCAGTAATATCAATAAGATCATGTAATCTAATAAATTAGATAGCATTTCATTTATCTGTCTGTGAATTAATCTTTTTCAGGTAATTTTGATATATTATAACGTACGCTTCAAGCTTCAAAAATCAAAACAAAACAATAATGAATGATCCAAAATTTATAAACAAAATAAATTTAAAAATAATAAGACATTATTCCTACTCGCATAATATTAAAGCAAACGCCACTACAGAAAATGATTTTTGAACGCAATGAATTTAAAGTCAGACTGAAAACAATTAAGTAATATTACATTATTATACACATTGTGAATTTGTTTGCATTAAGTTATATAATTTATTAATCATAGAAGCAGCAATTCGTGCGTGATTACTTGAAAAAGAAAGCTTTGTTATTAATTTGTTAGTTCAGTTTTAACGAATAATTATTATTCATTAATAGTGAAGGAAACTACTAGTAAGATGTATTCAATAATACGTGATTAATTTTTTACCGTGAGTGCGCTAAACTCACACCATATGTATTTGGCCAATGACTTTACCGCGTTACTGTGCCGTCCAAAATAATAGTTAAAAAAAATTAACTGTATCATTACATTTTCGGTTTTTAATGAAAAAAAAACAAGAATTTATGTCAATTTTTTGTTTTGTTTTTTTCATTAACATGAAAGTAGAAGATTTACGGAAAGTAAAATTTAGACAGATATAAAAAAATAACAGACGACAATAAAAATCTGTTATCCTAACATACAGTCCATCTAAATGCTCTTTATCTCTCTGTCGAGTGTTCGGTTAAATGACTCCTTTTAATACTTCCATGAAGTTTTTCTAGAAAATAAAGGCATTCAGGGGTTTAACGGGAGTTACGCGATAAATTATCAGTACAACACAAACTTGAATATAACAATTGGAAATAGAAATATAATTATGGAAACGCATGAACAACATAGATATGAAATTATTTTACGAATTAAAAAACCGCGTGGAATTGCAGCGCTCTTATTAAAGTACACGGTTTCAACAGAAAGATACTAGCAGGTCCTGATTTGTAAACAAGTTAATAATAAAAAATGTGCAGTGTGCATTAGAGTTAAGTGGTGAATTCGGTTCTTTCAGCGTTAGGTGAAAGTGTTGCCCTGTGAGTTCATTGGGTTTAGTTCAGTAATAAACCCAAACATCACTTGTTGAGTTGTGATTTCGTGTTGTTTGTTTATCGAAATCAATATTTGCGAGAAAGGTAAAGGTTCTTTCGGCAGAGGAACGTATTTTTCTGTTGAACAGGTCTTTCATATACAGATTTAATGAAGCGCAAATTTTCTAAAAAATTTCCAAATATTCCTGTTCCTCACCGCAATGCAGTTCCAACTTTTATCGAAAAGTTTCGAGTAATAGGCTCCGTTGAAGCCGCTATTCGAAGTGGAAAACCACCTAAGTAAACGAACAGAAGCTGCTAGATTTTTCGGATGCTATGGTCGAAATAATCCCAATTATACGAACAATCTTTACACGAAGAGAAAATTGGAATCTGGATCGGTGCGAGTAGAACGCACATTGCGGGTCCAAATGTTTTTGAAAATTCAATTGATAGTTATCGTTATTGTGCTGTTTTAACAAACTTCATTACTCAGTTAACTAAAGTGGATGCCAATCACGGTTTGTTCATGGCGTCAAGTGTTCTCAGCTAACTGGTTAATAACTTTTTTACGAAATATTTTTGGTGAACGAATCATTTCGAGGGGTTTTTGGCTTGCAAGATCGCTCGATCTGATTCCCCCAGATTAGTTTTTATGGAGGACAGTGAAACAAGCAGTTTATTGTAACAGACCACGAACGATTCACGAATTAAAAACAGGAATAACGGCATACGTACGAGACATTCCAGTACATCAGCCGGTTAATGTTTTGAAAACAGATTGAAACGTGTACGGTGTTGTATTGATGATAGAGGTCATTTTCAACATATTTTATAAACTATTCCAGTTATTCTAATATACTTTTCTGTAAAATAATGAAATAAAAATAAAAAGTAATAATAAAAAGGTTTCGTCGTTGCACGTCCATAATTTCGGTGCACAGCAACTTTCCGAACGTTCTGGGTAATAGAAAACACACAATACAAGAAATTCATTGTTAACAACGTCAATTTCTTAGCGGCATATTTGAAAAAATCAACTTAATTTAAATGTTAATTTTGTGAACAGAGAAAAATGGGTAATTGTTTTAATTATTTATTATTCTGAAGACTTACTATATTTAATACTACATAATTTTTACAAAATTTAAAATACTACAGAAACTTAAAACTATCTCAGAGAATTTTAAATAATAATTTGCGAACGTTAATTTATCGTTTAATCTTTTTCTTCATAAAATTAAAGACTTATGTACTGGGTAATTCCATGAATACTACAAGATAATAATTTTAATAATTATTAAAGTAATAATATTAAAAAAAAACCATACAATGCCAATTAAACGAAAATGAATTCATAATAGTATGCATATAAATATAATAAATCTACATTATACAAAGTATTGCGTGATTGAAGAGAAAATAGTCACGTAACTTGATTTTTTTTTACTAATAAAGAAAAAAGTAATTTTATCACGGACGTCAATGGCACACAATTTTACAACACTATAAAAATATAAAAAATGAAAAAAAAAAACAGTTTAAATAATCTTACATATAACCTATATATAAAATGAAACTCCAAACCAAAAAAAAAATTATGTGCAGTTGACTTGTAAGATCAATATGTACAACACGAAATCTGATAAAATAATAAAACACTTAAAACCTAAAGGAATGTAAAAATTATTGTTCAGAATTATGCTAAGCATAAGTTTGAAAATATTAAACAAAAATTCTTGATCGATTAGTCATGGCACAAAAAAGTTATCTTAGTTATTTTTAAAATAGCATTTTTTTTCTTGTATAAAAATCGAAGGAATGTTCCGTTTATTAAAAAGTTGCGTTGATCAAAGGTTACGCAATAACATTCTATATTTTTATTTTTTTAATTATAAATTACTTTATTTAAGTTAGCATGTCAAAAATTAATTTGACATCGGTTTTATTTTTCATAGGTCGTTTTGTTTAAAAAACGTATTTATTAACAAACATTATTCTAATTTATCTTTAAACCGATGTAAGCGAAATTAAAAGGATGTTGCTATTTGGTAAATGAGCCCACTTTCAATATACACTTAACTAGTGAAGGTCTCAAAACAATACAAGTAGATTATTTATTTTGTTATTATCTAATCAAAATATTAAGTCTAATTTTTATTAATTTTTAGTTTTTACAATTATAAAATTCTGTTGAACCGTAATAACATTGTAACAATAAATTATAATAACTAGTCGGTCAGGGCTCGCTTGGTTCCCCCTTCCCGTCTAGCCAAACGGCTCCGTCCCCTGAACCCCCACTGTGTTCATTATCGTTATGCATGCGAGAGTAATACTTATAAGTAACAATTAAACCCTGTAAAATTTATAAAAAGTATGTATATTGTAATTTCTTCAGAGCAACAGTTTGGTCAGCAAATTCAAAATTTTATGAAGTATGAGGGTTTCAGAATTGTAGCTTTGGTGTTAAAAATAGTAGTTACAACTGGTTATTCGTCCTTCATACGGTTAAAAAAAGTATTTTACACTGTTCTTAGAATTATCCGACAAACATCACTAGAAGGCAAGCGGAATTCGGTTCTCGTTTTTTTAATTTTTTTGTTTTCTTATTTTACGTTTTGTTTTTTATTTTACTTTTTAACTTTTTTTTTGTGGAACAGTTTGTGAATAATATAATCTAAAGAATGGACTTGTTGACAATTTTTACAGCTTTTCTCTCTGAAGTTTATATATACAGATTGTTCCCACAGGAGACTCTGAAGCAAACCATATATAGTTGCCCGTGCGAGAAGTATTGACTCTAAATGGAGACCAGCTCCTTAGAGAGCCTGTCCTTCTGACTTATTTAACAAAAAAGCCGTTTTAAGTGGAAAATGGAGCCGCTTGAAAGTAAAGGGATACCGTCGTCCCTTTAAAGCTACCTTTTTCGATAACCAAAAGAGAACCTGAAAAAAAAATTGTAGAAAATTTAATTTCAAATACTACAAGTGGTTTCCGAATTCTATTTAACCATAGATTTAGCCATAGTAAAGTTCAATATTGGCAAGGAACATACATGATTTTGTTGTTACCGCAAGCCGTTAAAAACGGTTACCATCTTTAAATACTGAAACGTTTGGTAACGGAAATAATCTTAGGTCTTTTCCAGGTATAAAAACAATGTTCATGCAAAATTTTAGCTCAATCGGTCGAGTTGTTTTTGCGTGAAAGACTAACAGTCTCGCAGAAATCATTACATTTTTTTGGATAAAATAAATCAGACTGGTTGTAATAAATAAATAAAAAATTAAAACAAGGAATTTATAGGGGTTTTTCTATATTTATTACGTTGAACCTTTCTTTTACTTACCAAATATGTTCATCAGAATTTTGTAATATATTATATTTAATTTTTTCTCAGAACATTACATTTTTTTTTTCTTCAGGTATCTGACTTATTTTATAAATGAACTTCCTTTCTATTTTGCTAATTTTTAGTCACAACATGTAAAAGGATTAAAAAGTAAAAGAGTTTACATCCTTAATTATCTGCTACATATATTCCAATTTTTTTTTTTCTTTTAGTATATTTACTTTTTATATTTCCTTCTTGAACCAGATTCACTAACCGAGATATCTGCTGTTTTATTTTCGTTTATACAGTATTTTTAGTCGATTCCTTTTAATACCTCATAATTTCCTTGATCAAGCCATCTTATCTTCAATGTAATGTTGTAAAACCACATTTCTACATTCACAATTTTTTTTTATTTTGCTGATTTATCAATTATATATATTTTATTGCTATGAAGCGCTTTACTGCATAAAAATATTTTAAAGAATTTTCTAAGAATATTAAGTCTATATGTAATTAAAGTAAATTTATTCTGTACAAAAAATCTGTCAATTTTTCAAAAGTCTGCTATTGATATCTTATTTACTTCGTCCGTCCTTTGAAATTTTAATAACTAAATATCAAAATTCTGTACTTTCTAGAGTATTTCATTCTATTTCAACATTTAACATCTTTCTTTCTCTTTATTTTTAGCATTTTTTTTTTTACTAATGAATTAATTTACCAAAAAAGCTTAACATATTTTATTAATGATTACCTCGAAGCTTGTGCATGGGAATATGAAACTAAAATTTTGTAGCGTATGAAAAATGATATGCCTGACCGGGATTCGAGCCGGGAATTCCGGATGAAAGGACCGAGACGTTTCCTTTATTATCCTGAAAAATAGATAAATTTCAGTCAGGGGTGCGTTTTTAAATTTTCCAGCACCTGAACGTTTAATTTTGTATTATAACAGACCGCTAGAAAATGGTCGACTGCCACAGTCGGCTGATTACAGGAAATTGATATAAAATATACTCATTCATCTCGATGTTTACACTGATAAGAAGCACGCCTTATTTGTTTCTTGTCAGATATTTTACTTTTTCGTGAATTAGATTTTTAATGTCTTAGTTTGTCACCGTTTACCTACGGATATCCAAAATCAAGGACCATTTTCGTGGGGTGTGGTTTTTACAATTTGATTACATTTTTTATCGCCTCATAATTTTTTAATAACAAATCAATAAAAATAAAAGTAAAGTGAGGGTTAGGAATCAAAACCATTTTAATATCCACAAATCTATTTAATTCATGAATATTTGTTAACGAATCCATTTAAGAAAGTGTAAAATTATCTTTCATTAAGAAACATAACAATGGATATTAAATGTTAACATAACTTAAGTTATTTTAGTATACTTTAAGTTAAAAATAATTTTAATTAAAAGAATTTTTTATTTCCTCAAAGCCAGTACTGGAACGGTGTTCCGGTACCAGCGCACCCCTGATTTTAATTTAAAAGTAATCAAGAGCATGTAAATTGAATTTATTCTACAGGACTGAATTCATATCAGTCATTATGTCTTTTAATTCATTTCTAGTTTTAGTTAAAATAAAAATTAGTATTAATTATAATGTATTAAGCATTTTTGTTATCTTCTACGTAAAATTAGTGCTACAGAAATTTCCTTACCTGGTAATATAAGAATTGTCATTAATATTTATATAATTATAATACGTTTAATAGTAGAAAGGTTAAATGTGCATGATAATAAAAACAAATAATAAAGGTGTATAAAATGTATTAAAAGAAAGTGTAATAAAAAAGGTTTTTTTTTCCAATTTAACTGCCTCTTTATTAACAATACTAAATTGGTTTAAGTAATCATACAATGGAAAATTCTTGTATCGTGTATGTAATGTTTTAAAATAAACAGGTTTCTCCTATGACACAAAATAATACTTAATTCTTCTGTCTACGTAAAATAATTTGTACTTCTAAAAAAAGGTTTGTTGTTATTATTTTGTAACAAACAACAAAATCGATTAATTGTTTTATAAAACTTTAACAAAAGCTATTTATTAATAACTCTTCTTTAAAAACATATTCCAAAAACGTTTTACAAACAAATCCAATAGTATTATGTTGTATTGTGTTTGCTACAAAAAATTGCATTGCACTAACAACGATTTTCGATTACGATGTTTCAGAACGGATAGCCCGATTTTATTAAATTAACAACAAAGGAAAAAGTTAAAATTGCTAATAAATTGACATTGCGGGAACCATGGTTCTCTATCCTTTCTTTCTTTTTCCTGTTTAGCCTCCGGTAACTACCGTTTAGATAATTCTTCAGAGGATGAATGAGGATGATATGTATGAGTGTAAATGAAGTGTAGTCTTGTACATTCTCAGTTCGACCGTACCTGAGATGTGTGGTTAATTGAAAACCCAACCACCAAAGAACACCGGTATCCACGATCTAGTATTCAAACCCATGTAAAAATATCTGGCTTTACTAGGACTTGAACGCTGTAACTCTCGACTTCCAAATCAGCTGATTTGGGAAGACACGTTAACCACTAGACCAACCCGGTGGGTTATGGTTCTCTATCCTAGAGAACCAGAAGTGCACTGCTCCCGAAACGCCGTTCTGGTACTGCTTTTTAGGGGAAATGAAAAATTTTCCTTTCACGTAGAATTTGTTTTAACTTAAAGTATGGCCTAAGTTATTTTAACATTACGTATTCAGTGATATCATATCTCTTAATGAAAGATCTTATCGCTTCCTTAAATGGTGCGTGACGAAGGACACTGCTCTAAATTATAAAAATCAGACCTCACGAAAATGGTCCTTGCTTTTGTATATCCGTAGGCAAATGGCGGAAAAAAGTCGTTAAAAATCTAATTCACGAAAAAAGTTAAAATTTGAATTGAAAAATATAATTTTTGCTTCTTATCAAAGTAAAGATTGAAATAAATTTGTATTTTTCATAAAATCTTCTTGTAGCCGCCTGTAGCTGTGGATTAAATTCTTGAATTCTACTCTACAAAACGAATCAGAGTACAAAATCAAATGTTCTGGTACTGGGAAATTTTCAATTGCACTTCTCTGTATAGAATATAATATAGTTAATGTAATATTAAACGAAAAAAAAATGTTTTAAAATACAACAAACTCACAGTTTATGGATATTTTATATTTAATTCTAGAGTTATTTCGATAAATTTAGCTTACCTTTTAAAAACTTAACTTTTAAAAGTTAAATAAATACAAAAGTAAATTTCGAATAATTAAAATTGGATGAGCGTAGTTACATTTTAAGCGAAAGTTTGCAAAAACATAGAGAAATATTTTGTTTTATTTAACTGATTATACAGATTATAGAAACAGGCATCTCTAGAGCCTCGAAATTGGGATTATATTTATCATCATAATTTTTTTATTCTAATAATTTCATTAAAATATAATAGAAAAATATAAAAGTGAATTTTTTGGGGGAAAATTCGTTGAAATCTTTAAAAAAGACAATGACGGAGTAACATTTTTCAGCACCAGAAACTAATTTTGTATTTTACCAGAACAACTACTAGTGATATTGAAATGTTTTTTGAAGAGTATTACGCACGTGTTATTTGAATTAAAAATGAGATTTAAAAAGAGGTAATTGGTGTATCTGTATTTTAATTGTGTAATGCAATCGAAGATGGGTAGCTGTAATATGCGGTTTATTTAAGTGGATTACAAAACAACCAAATTAAATGAGAAAGTATTAGATTCATTTCATATAAAGCTTTTTAATAAATAAATATATCTGAATGTAATAGCCTGTTTATATATGACGCGTTTTAACTCTCAGATGCGCTTATATTTTAACAGCTTTTCTTCAACTATACGAAATCAAACCGAAGTTCATATTAGAGGCAAGAAATAAAATATTCACTTACCTATACTTATTTCTCCTATTCTCTTTTATTTCTCTTTTTCCTTTTTTCTTATTTTTTGTAAAGAGAATTATCTTATTCACCTTATTAAAGTCTGATGTGGACACCACATGACTTCTTTGTACGCCTATTAAATTACACATATACATATACTTTTAAAATGGAAAGTACATAAAATTTTATGTCATTAATAACTTCTGATATTTTTTCATATTTTTTGTTGTTTTATTCTTATTTTTGAAACAACTAGATGACAGTCCTAAATCCAAAATTTCAACAACCTACGGCCAATAGTTTTTGAGTTATGCTAGGTATATACGTACAGACATCACGCCGAAACTAGTCAAAATGGATTCAGAGATGGTCAAAATGTATATTTCCGTTGAAATCTGAAAACTGAAATTTTTCGCGATCACAATACTTCCTTCACTCGTACAAGGAAGTAAAAATGAACATTTTAATTTTCCAAATTCTCTTTCTTTTTTTTGAATTATTATTCCCGACTAAAATGTTATAATTTGAAAGGTAGCCGACAGCAGGATTTTATTTTTTTTTTGATGATTAATCCAGTGTATAAACTCGAAACTTGTGCCGTTGAAATAAGAAATGGAAATTTTGTAACGTATGAAAAATTCTATTCCTGATCGGGAATCAAACCTGGGACCTCTGGATGAAAGAATCTACCACTCCGTCACGGATATCGGCAAATTGATCGTTAATCATTCAAATTTTTCGAGGTTATATTTTTAAAAAATCCTTTTTTTGCTTGTTTCACATGTGCGTAAAATTGTCACGGTAAAAGTAATAAAAAAGGAAAACTTTATTTAATTTTCATCTGTTATTTTAAAGGAAAATTTCAGTGATAAAATGAGATAAAATTTCAAAAATGATCAGCAAAAACATAAGAAAAGGAAATAAGGAACCGTTCATGAAAGTTTACAATCTTTATGATGCTGATTATTAAACTTCAAACACAATGGAAAAGACATAATGTAATTATAATATAGATCAAATCTTCTGATATAAATTTAAAACAATAATTTTTTTAAACATATATTTATTTTAAATTTTAGAAAACTGTCCTTCTGTTAGGATGTACAACCTGGTCAGTTCTGTCGATTATATAACTGGAACATACGGTAACATTAAATTACTTTCCACGGGAAATAGCTTATTTTGTACCGTAGTTCTGCTCGAACTAGAAAAGGAAATATTATTTAGAAAACTATTTTTAAATTTATTGATTAATAATATTTTATCGTTTTACTAAAGCCAGTAATCATTCAAATTAATTAACAAGAGACAAATTTTGTGTAAAAAGCAAGAATTAAAGACAGATTTATTTCGTTACGTATAATATCTCAATAAAAAAAAAAAAAAACTTAATCAGCTGCAAATATGAAAATAACTGAAACAGGATTATTGATAGGCTGTTTTTGCCATTCTAAAGATTAGAAATCACCTCATATAGGCCTCACATAAACAATTTAGGAAGAGAACAGTAGCCAGCAGGACACCTATTCCTGAATTATTGTTCACCACTCATAGCGAACACTGGACTACAATTTACTTCGTTGAGGAAATTAGATAAATTTGTAATAATTAATAATTTTTTGTATTTATTTACTTCATTTTTTATAAAAAGGATACAACTCAGCTGACTCGTAATGTTCCTACATCATTCGACTTATACATTATAAGTTGGTAACTTGTAACTTGGTTTAAGCCAAGGATATATATTTCATTTTACGTTCCGTTTAAATTTACGTAAAGAATTATACTTTATAACGTTATTATAAATGATTAATCGACGGAACTATTTTATTTACTTCATAACAATAGGCTGTGTTATTAATCAAATAGTATAGCGGTATAGCCTTGAAAATTGTACCACCACGTGTTATATTAAATATTTGTAATTAAATATTTAAAGTCTTATTCTGATTATCTTAATTTGAAACACTTCAGATAACATAAACCATCCAACAAATAACTTAATTTTTACAAAGAGATTAAATTTTATTCATTTTTATTAAAAAAATAAATAAATAAATAAATAAAATTAAATAATATTATTATACTAGATGTTAAAAAATTTAATGGCTTATAATAATTGCTTAAAAGACTTGGCTTTTCTTTATTAATAAATTTAAATTGTATTTTAAATAAAATATGTAACTATGCTATTAAATTGTTTCATTAGTAATAATATATCAGTTTTAAGGCATGCAGTTTATATCTATATTTGAATTTTTTTTAAAACGCAGTTCAACATTCCTAAAAATATTTAATTTTCATAAAGGGAATCGTACTCGGTGTATTAGATTCAACAGTTCATAAATACATACTTAAAAAAGTATATTTAAAAAAAATAGAGATCCCAGAAATTTAAAAGTGGGTCATGCCTTTTTTAGCATGTCCTACTTGTTAAAAAATTCTGATTGTTTTAAAATCATATAGATTATAGTACTCAAAACTGTATCTAATACTTTTACCCGAATAAAACTACAAAACAGAAGAAAAAACGATTGAAATTTAACGGGTGAGATCTTTATAAGTTTCAATAACAGATTCTGTTGAATTATACTAGCATTGATCGACATGCAGAAAGGACTTTGATTTATTTATTTCGCGTATGGTACCACAACACAACACCATTTACAAACAAAGATTTAACAAATTAATATAAGCTACTGATTCTGGAGTCGCCATCAAGAAATCTTCAGGATTCCCTTCATAAGTTGTCCTAGGACAAACTTCTCTGATGTGTTTAACAGTTTGATTTTCACAAAGGGGCGTCGGTGTTTTACCCCATTTATACAGGAAATAGGCGCACCTATCGTGCTGAGTTCGTATTCTGTTTAGCGTTCACCATGTCTTACGTAGCAAGTCAAAACCCGGCGGTCTTTGAGTAATACATGGGATTTGGTTATTCTGCTTTGTGGTCCATTCTTGACGCCAGGCGTTAGTCAGGTTAAATCCGTCCTCTGTGGCAGCAATTGCTGTTTTGATAGGTGGGTTTCTAGATCGAAAGCGACCATGACTGGCATCCTCAATGTCCTCATGTATCGGTAGGTTTCGATTGTCCATAATCTTCTTGTACTCTCTTACAAGGACTTTGATAAGACGGTACTAAACAACCTACTGACATTAATGTTGGTGATATACCGATATCACAGTTTTTTATATTGAAAATAAATAAAGATAGCAACAGATATAAATACCATAGATCGGAAACTGAATTTTATACGTTAAAATTTGAAAAAAAGAATTATTACAAATATATCTTCGAAAACACACTTATGCCATTTTATCTTTTATTTTTACAATAAAAAAAATTCAATTCTCTAAAACAGACTGAAATATTATTTTAGAGTTCCATCGAGACTCGGTTAAAGAAGTATTTAAATAAGCGAGGTAAAATTCTGGTCAAAATAAAAATCTCCGTGGCGGAGAGGTAGGGCCTCCGTCTTCATCTGAAGGTCCTGGGTTTGAACCCCAGTCAGACATAGTATTTTTCATAGCTAAAAATTCAAATAAAACATAACTTGACTTAGTCAATTAGTAGTATCGTTTGAAAAATATCTAAGAATAAAAAAGAAAAAATAATTTTATTTTTTCCTTAGAATAAATCAAACTAATCACATTTACAGATTTTTAATGCAATTATAATGTGTTCTTAATATTAATCTCTAATTAAACATCATAAAAATATTAAGTGTTCCAAAAATGGTTTTAGGATTTTGTTTGTGTATAAAAAATTAAAATGTATGAAATATTTCGGGTTTTTCTATTTAAAATTAAAGTAATACTGGCTACAATTAAACGTGAAAGATAATATCGTTTAAATGTCCACCACTGACTAAATTGGCAGGCATCGATGAGAAAATTAAAATTTCGTACGATATTTTCGAGCACGGGAACTTCAATCTCCCTTATAGTTGCTCGGATGATCTTTTAGGAATAAAATGTTTGCTGGATTATTAGTATAAACTTTACATTTCAGCTAACTCTAAAGACAAAAGTCTAAAAGGAGTCAGGTCGTAAGATCTTTGCGGCAGTTAACATCACTATTTCATGAGATAACACTTCCAAGCAATCTAGTGCCAGTAACAGGATGTTTTCTCGTGTTGTGACATGTAGCGCCATCTTGTTGGAAATAAATATCAATCGTGTTAATTTCATGTAATTGAGACTATACCTTTGTATGGCCTCAATTACATGTATGACATCTCATTATAACGTATTCGTTTATATTCATATAATGTATTCACGGTAACAGGATTGTCTTCAAATAAAAATGGGTCGACGATTTCTCCAGACCTAAACCGCACCAAACCGTATAATTTTGCGAAAAAGGCGATCCTTCGTCAATTATTCAAAGATTTTCTTCCCCAGAAATTCGACAGTCTTGTTTATTAACTGTACCGTTTAACGAGAAAAGACCCTCATTGTTAAAAGTGATTTTATGCACAAAAAGTGAATATTTGCTTTTTTCTGTAATATCCAAATAACAGAATTCCTCACGGTCTGTCACGGTCAACTCTTGATTCAGCTGCATTTTGTATGCGTGTAAATGCAAACCCTTTTTGAAATTATCCATAAAGTGTTCCGTGGAATATGTAGTTCTTGAGATCACCGGGAAACTTATTTGATGGCTCTTTTGCGACACTTTCTCATTACAAGAGCAATGTTATCATCACAACGTGAACTTAAGGCCTCTTTCAGTGAAGTTTGTTGTGAACAGATCCAGTATTTTCAAATATTTTCATTAAGTCTCGATCTCTTTGTTCAGATGAACGATAAAAAGCTCCAGAAAAAGTTAGGAATTTTACGATGCATTTCTTTTATGGACTGACCATTTTCATAATATGTTTGTATGCTCTAAATACGCTATTTTTTCGAAGGCGCGGCCATAGTTAGATTTATACACCACTCAATTTGTTGTGTATAAAAGTTTACCTGAAACAAAAAAAAAAATTGTAGTTATATTCATTTAAAAAACTAAAGCCTTTTTTAGAACACCCATTAGATAGAAAGAAAGAATATTAGGCGTTTTTAATACGTTTTTAAATAGATTTTATTGTTTATTTTATTGTTCGAATTATTTTAGGAAAAAATATAATTAATAAAATCAATTACAGTAAAATCCAAAGTTTAAAAAACCAACAAAAAATGAATTTATGAAATTTATTCTGTAAAATTTTAAACATATATTAACAGTAGAACAAATCGTTGCCAGTATTTTTTTATTAAATACTGAAAACTAATGAAGGCAACTAAAGAACTGTGATTCTTTTTCTTCTTTTGTTATCAATCGAATAATACAGAAAATAACACAAAAATACTTACAATAATCATCTACGAATAATGAAACACGTTATGTACTTACCTAAAAAAAGGTTTTTACAAATGATTTTTTTTTAAACAAGATTATAAATCCAACAGATTTTTTATTTTAAAATAACCCCATTAGATATATTATTTATATTATTGTGTTTCACCAGTATTTCATTTCAGAGTGAGCTTTTCTAAAGAGCAGCGTTCGGAGTTATTAGTTTTTATTAGAAATAATAAACATTAATCTACTTACCACACTGATAACATAAATATGATTTGTGTTTGATAATCGAGTGATAGGTAGTTTCTAACCTGTAATCACAAAGAATAATTAAAATTTCATCCTGTGAAACAGTATTATTGTAAAATCTTTGTTTGAAAAAAGTATAATTTTTAAAACTGTACGGAAAGAAATTGTTTATGAGGTACAAAGCAACAACATTCTTTTTTCTCAAAATAAAATAAAATTTTACGGTTTAGGTAGGCTCTTTTTTAACTAGTATAACAGGCCATGATGTCAGGCCTTTCAAAGGCCTGCTGAACAGGCCTTTGAATTGTTTGGACCTGACTGTTGGACCTGTTCTTCAGCAGGTCCAACAGAATTTCTTCTCCTCAAGTCTTCTCTTTTTCCTGTTTAGCCTCCGGGAATTACCGTTCAGGTATTACTTCACAGGATGAATGAGGATGATATGTATGTATGAGTGTAAATTAAGTGTAGTCTTGTACAGTCTTAGTTCGACCATTTTTGAAATGTGGGGTTAATTGAAACCCAACCACCAAAGAACACCGGTATCCACGATCTAGTATTCAAATCCGTAAAAATAACCGACTTTTATAGGACTTGAACGCTGGAACTCTCGACTTTCAAATCAGCTGATTTAGGAAGACTACTAGACCAACCCGGTGGGTCAACCTCTCTCCTCAAGTCTATGCTTCTGCTCCATAGTGGTGTGATCACCTCGGAAGCCGAAGTGATTATCAGGAATTATATAACCGTGCTCAAAAACAGGCCACGCCACCGAAGAAAAAGTCTGTCAAACATCTTAGACAAAATGTATTTAGACCACATGGTTTACCTGGTTTTGGATCAATAACCATCTGCGAAACTTTTCACGTAATAAAAGAGAATATTTTTCTTAATCCAAAATACGATGAAGTCCTCTCTTAAAGAAAAAAATAAATATTTTTACGATAAATAATTGTTTTTTTTATTAAGTATTTGTATTTGATCGAATACAAAGTAACGAGAAAATTATAGATCGTTTTCTTAATCTAATGTGGATCAAAATTTATTTTGGATAAAAATTACTTTAAAAGGCTTTCAAATTTTCTTTAATTAAAATTTTGGAAAGAATAAAATATTGAAAAAATTATAAAAAATATAATAGAAGAGGTGCAGGTGGAATCCCGACTTTAGATTTCAAAAAAGTATGGAAAAACAATTTTTTATACGAAAGCTACATTAATTCTTATTCATTCATAATTTTTTACAGGATACAAAATAAGTGAAAAAAATACATAAACAATTTCTAAGGTAGAAGATACACTACCTCAGAAAAGGATTTAAAACTCTAAACAAAATACTTGTACTTATTTTTAAACAATTATTCCAACAATTTCAATCAAATTCATGTATAGTTACAATGGCAGTGGCTCTATGATTATAATAATTTTCTAAAGAAAAGAAATAGAAGTAAAAGATTTTAAAATTATGGAAAAAATTTCTACGTTTACAGTAAATTTTTTCAAGAAAACCTTTAAAAGTCGTCGAATAAAATATTTATTTTAAAACTAAAATTTGTTAAAAAATATTAACTTTATGTTTTAAAAAACAAAGGGTTTTATTTTTATCTCCGAAAAGCCAAATTTTTTATTTTATGTTTTTCGTACTTTAAGTCAATTAAAATGGTACAATTACCTCTGTATAAATACTAGTAAATTAAATGTTAAAGTACATTTCTGAGTAATATCTTAGTGGGAACCGTGTCGAGACAAAACTAATTCGTCATGTTCAGGTATTCAAAATTGTACGCCAATAATTCAGGAGTTATTTGTTTTGAATTAAAGTAGAATTTCTAAAACTTGTACTTTTTTTATTGATTACACTTCCATCAATTTTTTACTTGCTTTTTTCAATGTTTTTTTCATCTTATCCTCAAATTTTGCATCCTTAATTTAACATATTTCCTGACAATTTCTACTCACGAAATTTTGTACAATTACTAAGATCGGGTGACAATACAATATTCCACCATTACTTTTACAAACATCCGCCCGTACAGGGATAAATTAAGGGTGCAGATGCAATAATTTAACGTACACAAAATTGTTTAAATGTCACAAAATAATGATATTTATAATAAAATTAAATATCACAAAATTGTGATAAAGTAAATGGAATAAAAACTTCACTATTTCGTTACTTTGTATAGTCAATGTTTGATTGAAAATTTGTTTGATATTTTATAAATATATTAGAAATTTCAATATATGATGTTATATTTTGAATTCGAAATTAAGCTACTAATTAAACTCGTGCAATGTATGATAATAATTTGATTAAAGCACGACTAAAAAGTATGAAGTTTTTAAAAATTTTGAAAACTTTTTGTAATATTATTCGGAACTAAATTTCCTCTAAATTTTAAGAGAAAAGTTTATTTTTTTATTGAAAATTCAACAAAACTAATTTATGGCAAAATTAAAAATACTTTTTTCGATTAATATTTTAGGGCTTTATAATAATTTCTTCAGAACTACAAGAAATACAGTTCTACGACTTGTTCACTTCATTTTTCAGGTAAAAGAAAATAAAAAAACTGTCAAATGCAAACTCATCTTGACCTCTATGCATTTTAATACGCGTTTATTTTACAATTAACCCTTAACCTCCCGCTTTATTTCGCGCGCGAATCGAGATTTCGGTAAACGTTTGTTTATCTCGCTATTATTGAATTATTTTTCCTCCAAAAAATCTGAAAAAATTAGGGTATGTTAACAGTGGGTTATTAATTTATATTGTTCAACAAAAATTAATTTTGTTAATATTTGATTATGTTGCGCGCGTACAAATATGGTATAAAAAAATTACAATTTTTTTTTAGTTTTTAATTTTTTTTTTTTAATGTTCAGTGACCTTTGTTTTTTTTATATTTATATAAACTATAGACGTTTCTGGTTAATTTGACGTAAAATTTATATATATCCGATAAAACTGATTATATAAATAAAAAAAAAAAACACTACATTTCAGAAAATTGTAACTAAAAAAAATTGAGATTTCAGTAAAGGTAAAGGAGTATACGTACGTACGTACGTACGTACGTACGTTTGTGCCATTGAAACAGTATAAAATCTAACTTTGATATATATATATATAAAACTGTTTTGCTTTTGATACATGTAAAAAAAAATTTGAATAAAGAACAAGTATGGTTTAAAAAAAAAATAATTTAAAATGATTGCTTCCTTTCATAAAAGTCACGTTCACTCGTTATTCTGTTGAATTAACGTTTGCATAGCAATTATATAAAAGATAAGAAAACGCAAATATATATAAGAATCAAATAAAAAAATACCAAAATACTACGACTTAAACAATGATGTCAGTGAAATAAAGTACTGTGTGTTTGATCCCTTGTGAAATACTATACACGGCTGTTATGATTATTGCATTTTCTCATAATTCAAGGTGTTGTGATTAAATCCATATAAAAATCTTTTTTCTATGTTAAATGGTTCATGAGAAATTTGAAGTTGAAAAATTGATTACCAGTGGTTAATACAGTGACCAGCGGGTGACAAGGGCTTAAGAAAAGAAATCAGAGAAAACTATTTCGCCAGCCGTAACTCGAAAACAAAGTTTATCCGGGCAATCGTTTATATAATTATTTTTGCTTATATTATGTCCGGAATAAGGAACCAAAATATAGCAGAGAAATTTTAAATTACTCTGTGTGTACTGTGCAAATTGGTAGCAAGGTGACTAGAAACATACTGTGTCAATAAAAAGTAACTTCTTATAAATATTTACTCATTCTCTGAAAATAATGGTATTTAAAAAACATTATTTTATAAGTTGATTACAAGTTTAACGCTAATACGATCAGCGTATCCGTATGGGATTTATAAATTTGCTTCCCAATTAATATTTTCAGAAAACTATGATTTCAGGTTCACAACAGTATGAAATACCGAGAAGTTTTTTCCTTGTTATTCAGTTATAATACTACACTGGGATTATTAGACTTTTAGAACTAGGTACAATAGGTTGCTTTCGATTGCAAACATTTTTTTCTCTTCAATATCGTTTAAAATTATAAAATGTAGCCACGGGTTAGACCTTTCGAGAAAATAAAACATAAAAAGTAAAACATAATAAAACATTTTATTTTTCGCTATAAAAAATACAGTAGAAAATAAAACAGATAAAATGTAAAATAAAGAAAACTGATAATAAATTAATAAACGTATATACCTTTAGCTTTTAATTTTTTTCTTTTTTTTTTTTTTTTTTTTTTTTTAATATGTAAAACTGCTAGTAAAAATTTTTAAATGAAATAAATAAACAGCGCGTAGTCATTACTAGTATTTTATATTGACACGTGTTGAAAGGTGATATAGAACATTAAGCTATTTCAATGGAGTATAAGTGAATTAGTTGTCTTCTTTATCGACTACTTTTATCATTCATTCCGCTTCACTTTTCTTATTTTATATACTTCTACTCGTTCCTAACAATCTGCCTACCTCTCCCCCTTTCCGTAAATATGTTAGCTTGTATATTTAGGCTAGGTAGGTATAAAATGGGGATTATGATATCAATACGTCATCACATTGGTTTCCTTCCGATTTTATCTGTTATAAGGATTAAGAAAAGAAGTTAAATAACCGAGTTGTTATATATATTTCTTTCTTTTAAAAGTTTTTTTTTACAATTCCATTTATGTACCACGATTTACGACAAAAAATTTTAATCTTTTTTTTTCAGGTTATATTTTTAAGTGTTTCATTTATCTATTTTGAAAGAAGTTTTACAAATTATATCTTATGCAAAAAATAATAATAGTAAATTAAAAGTATCCATCATGGAAATAATTTAAAACCTATTAAAAATATTAAACTCGTCCTAATGGATCTATAAAAAAATAACAATAATAATAATTGAAAACTACTTTTTTATATGATTTTAATTTATATATATTTGTAACTGGAAATGTTATGATGACTGAAATTGGTAAACATATTACTAATACCTAATATTTTTTAATCAAATATTCTAAGAAATAATACTGTAATGAAACATCTGGATGCGAGAAGAAAAAAATTACAAAAACTTGTAAAAAATAAATATCATCATTTTAGTTGAACTTTGCTGGCGTAAAAATATAATTATTACCGATTGATTATTAAAGACAAACTTACAACACTTCTGTAAATATGTTTTCAAATAAAAATATTTCAACTGAGCCGAACATCTACGAGTAAACAACGCACAATTTGTCTAAATGACAAATTGATATCCTGAACAGTACATTTATATACATTTTTTCTTAAATTTATTATTTCAGAGTTAGAAATTATTTACTTCCATCACTAAAATTAATCACAATCTTAAAAAATAAAGGAAGTATGATTTTTAAAAATATGGTGTCCACATTTCACACAAACAATGTTATATTTATTGTCCTTAGTGCTCGGGCAGAGGTGACAGCGTTTACGTTTCCTTCTAACTTTCGCATCTCACTCCTCTGGTTGTTGAACATCAAATACAGTAATGTCGTGTTCTTCAAAATATATTTTTATTTTTTTCAAGTTTTTTTTTTGGTTTCCCGGAGTGAGATACCTTTTAGCAAGCAAATTTTGTACTAGAATGTGGCCTACATTTTTAAGGAAATCACCCCGCAATAGTGTAACACAACTGGTCGCGTCGGGTCAAATATCTTATTTTTGTTACTTATATTACACAAAATAAGGGAAGCTGGATACTGACTGATAGAACAGATTACGATAGGAGATTAGCAGTTACAGGCTTGCCAACCTAATACCATTGAAGAAAATATTAAACATTAAATATAAAATAGTTACTCGGGTCATATGGACCCGACGCGACCAGTTAAGGGTTAAATAAAGAAACACAGTAGCAGTAGGCCTATTGTATAATGCATCCATTTTATTGGCAGTTAGTGTCTTTTCTTTTTTCCTGTTTAGCCTCCGGTAATTACCTTTCAGATAATAATTCAGAGGATCAATGAGGATGATATGTATGATTGTAAATGAAGTGAAGTCTTGTACAGTCTCAGTTCGACCATTCCTGAGATGTGTGGTTAATTGACTTGAATACTAGATCGTGCCGATACCGGTATTCTTTGGTGGTTGGGTTTCAATTAACCACACATCTCAGATATGGTCGAACTGAGACTGTACAAGACTACACTTCATTTACACTCATACATATCATCCTCATTCATCCACTGAAGTATTATCTAAACGGTAGTTACCGGAGGCTAAACAGGAAAAAAAATAAAGGTTGGTTAGATAGGTAGAAAGAAGGCTTACCACGGAATACGACAGCTCAGTGTAACAGAGTAGAGTTTATCGGGGATCATGCTGTTAGCCAAAATTATAAAACGACAATTTCTAAATTTATAACAGAACAGAATTTGTCACCATCTCAAATTTTTAACGCTGATGAGACGGAATTATTTTTTAAAATGCTACATATAATAACTCTCGCCCCAAAATTGGACTCTGCTGCTAAAGGGCATAAAGTTTGTAAGCAAATGGTGACGATTCTTTTATGCAGTAATGAGTCAGGCAACTTGAAGCTCCCGCTTCTTGTGATAGGAAAATCGGCTAAACCTCGAGCACTGAAGAATATTAGTAATTTGAATGCACTTCTATGGGTATATAAGTCACAAAAATATCAAGTCTTGCGAAATATTTAAAGAATGGTTTTCTTCATTCTTCGTCCCTGAAGTGAGAAGATTACTTTAATACTGTTATGATTACATTAAGCTGTAGTGTACGTATATTAAACATTTCCGGATTATCCGGACTTTTGTTCATCCGGACAACTTCCGGTTCCATGTGGTCCGCCGGTTAAATGGGATTGTATTGTATATATAATCAACATTTGTAACTTGAGTTCTCATTTATTTACGTGTTAGTGATAAACAATCATTACTGAAGCAGTTTTGTAGAGTTTAATAGTCCACTTTTAATATTCTTTTTAAAATTTTAATTCACTCCTTAAGGTGTTACGTTTCAAAATTATATGGGCTAGACGTATACTGACCGCTATTTTGTGGTCGCCTTTTTAAAATTGTATCTCATACAGTGTTCTATTTACTAGCAAATGGAATTTTAATACAAATATTTTTAATAGTTAAAAACCGGGATTGAATATAACATAACGATCACACAAAATTCTAAAAGGTCGAGTTAAAGCAAAACTTTTGTAAATCAACTAGATTTTATTTTGGGAATTTTTAACCAATAGCTACATAACTGTAGCAAAATAATTAAGGTTATTCACTGTTACTGGTGAAAAAAGTGGCTAAAATTAAAAAATAAAAGTAAATTGTAAAAAAGGGCGTTTCAGTTATTGATCACGAATACTGAAATGCGTTTTCTGAAGATCTGTTTTTATAACACTTTGTCTATAATATTATTCATGATGCCGTGTTTTATATGGTATATTCACCAATTTTACTATTTCGGATTTAAGGTAGCATAATATTAATCTATAATGGTGATTAAAAAAAAAATATTTCTTTATTATATACCAGCCAGTCAGGGCTCGCTTACCGTCTAGCCAGGGAGACTCTTCCTGAAGACCCCCACTGTATTCATTATCCTCATACTTGTGATAATATTACTGATACATACCAATTAATACCGGTAAAATTTATAAAAACTATCAGAGTATTGTAATTTCTTCAGAGCAACAGTTTGGTCAGCATAGGACTCGAAACTTTCTGAAGTAAGAGAGTTTCAGATTAATTGCCTCCATTAAACGGGTAAAAATAGAAGTTATAACTGGTTGGTTATCTATCCTTCTATACGGGTAAAAAAAATTTAATCGGGTCTGAGCGTTACCCGACAAAGTCCAGGAGAAGGTGACCGTACTTAATTACGAACGAAAGAATTCTATCGGTCAAAATTTTTACCCCTGATGGATTGTTGTTATTTTTCGACATTTTGAAATCCTGTGAGTTCAAAAATGTTTTTTTTTTAAGTATCGTATATGTACGCGTGGAAATGTGTTTTTTTTTTTTTTGGTTTGATATGATATCTCCACACAAGCTTGAAGCTTGTGAGTGGGATATGGAAATGGAATTTTTTAGCGTGTAAAAAATGCCATGCTTGACCGGGATTCGAACCCAGGACCTTCGAGTGAAAGGCCGAGAACTTTCACTCAGCTTGTCGGCTTTATATCTTTATATACAATTAATCATTATTATTAAATAATACGACCATTTAACTATTCTTGAGATGTAAAGCCAACACACACATCCATGCGTACATGAACGCCATTTTTTAACCAAAAAATTAGTATGTTTTCACTCAAGGGTCTCATATTTTACAGGGTCAGCAGGGTTGAAAATATTTGACCGATAGCAAATCTTTCTTTCAATTAACGTAGATTACAATACCAAACAACAAAGTAAAAGACTGGTGGACTGTAATTTTAAAGCATTTAAATGAATTAATTTATTCATAAAAGGAAGTACATAGAATAAAAAATTCGAGGAAGACAAAGATTAAAATGTAGAACGCAGATTATTGAGGATGTACAGTGTAATTAATTCTATTGTGGTTAAAATATTCATACCGCATTAGAAAATAATTTAGAAAAGCATTAAACCAATCAAATGACTGATGATAAAAAAAAATTGATAAAAGTCAATATTCTATTCTAAGAAAAAATATGAAAGAGCTGATAAAAAAAATCTCTGAAACGTAAAAGAATTTGGATTTATAAAGGGGTAAACGTGTTCGTATTTTTTTTTTTTTTTACATTTATCGACCACACTAGTAATAAGGCTTGGCATGTATCCTGCGTGTTATATATTATAAACGGCTATCAAAATCTCTTTAAGCTTTTATTCATAACGGTTAATGGACCGGGATGAGGGGCGTTACGCTTTATTTCTTTTTTTTCAGCCTACAAGAAAGTTGACTTTAATTTCAACCCTATCATTCAATGTATTACATATATTAAATATTTTTTATAATGTTATTTTCCTAAATTTTTCAGGAAAAAATGTTTTAGCAAATTTCATTCTAGCGGAAGAATGTATTATTTATAAAATTAATTTTTTTTTCATGTTAAGTACTTATGGCCGACTTAAAATTTATTTCACCTTTAAGTAGCATAATTCATAAGTATTTTTACGATACACAAAAGACAAAATATATAGTAATATTTTATTGACATGAAAACCGAAATTATGGATTAGATATGTTGCCAGTTTGGTAATCTACATTAAATAAATTAATTTAGCAGATATACTATATAGTTTTCATAAAAATATCGAATAAACTTTATAAATAGAATAAATACATTGCAATATTTTTTTATTATTAGCACAAAACGGATAAAAATAATTTTTTTTATCTTCAGTCATTTGACTGGTTTGATGCAGCTCTCCAAGATGTATGGGGGTTCGTTATACCCCCATACATCCTACATCTCTAACAATTTGTTTTACATATTCCAAACGTTGCCTGCACAATTTTTCCCTTCTACCCGTCCCTCCAATATTAAACAGACTATTCCAGGATGACTTAATATGTGGCCTATAAGTCTGTTTCTCCTTTTAACTATATTTTTCCAAATGCTTCTTTCTTCATCAATTTTCCGCAACACCACTTCATTCTCACTTTATCCACCCGTCTGATTTTTAACATTCTCCTATAGCACCGCATTTCAGAAGCTTCTAATCTTTTCTTCTCAAGTACTCCGAACGTCCAAGTTTCACTTCCATATAAAGCTACGGTCCAAACATACACTTTCAAAAATGTTTTCCTGACGTTTAAATTAATTTTTGATGTAAACAAATTGTATTTCTGACTGAAGGCTCTGCTATTCGGCATTTTATATCGCCCCTGCTTTGTCCATCTTTAGTAAGTTTACTCCCACAAAATAAAATTCTTCTAGCTCCGTAATCTTTTCTCTTCCTATTTTTATATTCTGTGGTTCATGTACATTATTTCTACTACATTTCATTACTTTCGTTTTGTTCTTGTTTATTTTCATGCGGTAGTTCTCACTTAGGAATTCATCCATGCCGTTCATTTTTTTAAAAATCTTTTTTACTCTGCCTAGAATTACTATATCTATAAAAATAATTTAAGATTACGTAAATATAAAAAAAGTAATATACCATTAGCAACAAATATTATTAATAAAACAAATAGAACTATAGTATCAAAAACACTGACATAATGTAGTGCCGATTAAACGTTCATAAATTATATAGAAGATAAATTTTAAGTTAAATAAAGAATTTAATGAAGTATATAGCAATTAAAAAATGATTATAGTATGAAAGATATTAATAAACGTTTATTTAAGTATAATATAAAAATATATAAAATTACAATTTATTAAAAGAAAGTAAAAATTATTTTTATGGTCCTTTAAATTATAATATTAACATGTATAAATATCTCAAAAATATATATAGCTACTCATAAATTGTCTTTTAAACTTACAATTAAATATTAAATAAATAATCTAACTAAAATACTTAAAATGATGTAGAAATTCATAAAATAGAACGGGAAGAGAAAATTTGCAAAAAAAATCCGTAAGAATGACAAAAAGATTTTTTTTTAAATCTTTAGGAAAGATACTTAATACTTAATACGCAGAAATCTGATTTTACTGATCGAATTAGGAAAAATAAACACGCATTTAAAAGTAGAAAAACAACAAAATTTAAACCCTTACTCTTGACATCTATTCGGATTCTCTTTTAAGGCAGTAGAATTACCTAAATTAAAGGCCTTAAAGTTGTAGCTGAACCAGGCCGATTTACAAATTTTTTGTACCGAAAGTAATCTTACGACAAACATTAAAAATTTCAAGAAGAAAATAATCCATACTAAATTTATAAATGTAAAAACAAATACCTTTAAATATTTAGGAGAAAAAATCAATAATAATGGATCAGAGAAATATTCCTTACAAATTAAAAAAATCTTCATTTAACTTAGGTATTCATCAATGACAAAATTAGACATTATAATATAGTAATTAAATCTATCATTATTTATAGTATAGAAACAGTTCACGTTAAAAATTTATAAAAAAAAATTAATAGAAAGGAGAATCCTTAGAAAACATATAAGGACCTAAAAAGGACCAAAATATATTAGTAATAATTTTTATTACTAATAAAAAGGACAAAATACCGGGTGATTCAAAAAGGACTTCCCAAATTTAAAAACATATATAAAATTTATTTAGATAACTTACAGATTCGGTTGAAGTCTTATTTTATAGCAAAACACATCAAGTTTTGACTCACGTAGTTTATTAGTACCGAATTTGGTTATGTTGTCACCAGTGTTCGTAAAAGTGTATATATTTGATGGTCAGAATCTGCTCGCTGTGTGTTTTGGTTTCACGATTTACAAGGAGCAACTGCAGTTCAACGTAATTTTCGTGGAGAATACGGTAGCATATTTCTAATATTTGTACTACTTACTCTTGGCACTAAACTTGAGACAGGTTGTTATGTTAAAAATACAAAATTACTAGGACCCACTCGTCCCCGAAGATATTATGGAACAACTCAGAAAAAACTTTGTACGTAGTCCAAAGAAATCAACTCGATTTGCGTCACGTGAAACTGGCATTCTACAAACGACTGTTTGCTCTGTACTATGTAAATTATTGCACTTTTTATTTTTTAACCTGCGGAACCATCGTTAGGTATTGATTTAGAGGATGAGATAAATGATTTGTAACGTGTGTGAAAATGCCATGCCGTGGTTCAAGACATTACAAATGACGACAAAGCTGCTCGGCTGCAGTTTTGTATGGATGTAATAGTATCGGAGACGACGATACATATAATGACGACTATATAATTTTTATTAATGAGTCGACGTTTCACATCAGCGGCAAGGTGAACATCCATAACTGCCGAATATGGGGTAGCGAAAACCTTCACGAAACTCTGTAGCATATTCGTGATAGCCCTAAAGTAAATATTTTTTGTAACCTAAGCAAACAAAGACTTTATGGTCCATTCTTCTTCCAGAAGGCAAGTGGTATCTGGACATGCTTCAAAATTTTCTAATTTTTCAGTTACACGATGATGACCAAGATGGATGCTACTACTATCAGTAATAAGGGGTACCACCTCACTACCGCCTAGAAATCAGAGAATTTCTTGATATTCGATTCCCAGGTCGGTGGATTGGTCCTGAAGGTCCAATTGTATTGCATCTCCCTTCCCAGATTTAACTATAAAATGAGAGTTCAACCGAATTTTTAAGTTATCTCAAGACATTTTTATGTGCTTTTAAAGTTGTGAAGTCCTTTTTGAATTGGTCTTTATTTGATTAAGATTAAATAAAGAAATTTAAAAAGATATCAATTCACTGGAAACAGTTTTCAGAAAAAGAACTTTAAAATTTCTTGGACATATGATGAGGATGAACGAATCTTAATTAAATAAACAAATCTTTGATAAAATTTTGTAATAAAAATCCATCAAGGTTAAAAACGAATAAATAAAAACAGAAATACAGAAAACTTTAATCTAATTCAGAAAAGTTTCTCAAGCATAGATGAATTTAGAATGTTTTTGTACGATGTGAACATACATGTGGAAAAGAAGAAGCTCAGTTCTGAGAAACGGGCTGAAAAAAGATTAAATCCGAAAAAATTCTGAGAAGAAAGAAAGAAAACTAAAAAAATTATATTGTGTGAATCTCTCTGATGGTCTATTCGCACAAAAAACAAATAAAATTTAAATATGATGCTAGAGTAACAAGAGTAATATATTTAATTTAATTTGATCAATTTATATTTAAAATATATTTAAGTTATCATACCGAAAAGCAAAATTTTATTACTTAGATTGTAAAAATCTAGATTTTATATCGGTAACTGAGATGGTAAACATAAGTCTGTAATTTTACAATTTTAATATTTTAATTTAGTTTTTTTATTCTAATTCCATAATAAAACGTTCTGATAAAAGAGAGATCTTTGTGAAAGTAATCTAATAAACATGGAAAAAAGGCAAAACAATAAATATTGTTTTAGAAACATTGCTGAAATCCTTATTTGACCTGATTAACCTGATATATAAATATATATATATACTTATAATAACCTCCGCCCCCGAAAAATGCTATAAATAATGCATAACAGACGATTAACTTCGTAGGCTAAATTTTAATGATTAGTGATAACAGAATTCCCCAAAAAATCCTTCTCCTTTATCTAGAAAGAAACACTAAAAGCACATATTGCGATAAAGTTAAGAAAAATTTAAACTTTAAAAGCAGAAAGAAAACTTAAAAATTTGGGAATTAATCAACATAAAATTAAAACAAATCTCGGAATGGAAGGTTTTCTTCGAAGAATCTCCAAAACAAAAACAAAGTAATAACCAGAGAAATTCAGGAATAGGGCCTGTGATATACTTGAAAACTATTGGCAGGGAAAGAATGAAAACCACGGGGTTGGTCTAGTGGTAAACGCGTCATCCCAAATCAGCTGATTTTGAAGTCAAGAGTTCCAGCGTTCATGTCTTAGTAAAGACAGTTATTTTTATAGGGATTTGAATACTAGATCGTGGATACCGGTGTTCTTTGGTAGTTGGGTTTCAATTAACAACCACACATCTCAGGAATGATCGAATTGAGACTAAAATGAATGAAGAATACATTTCATTTGCATTCATACATATCATCCTCATTCATCCTCTGAAGTAATACCTGAACGGTAATTTCCAGAGGCTAAAAAGGAAAAAGAAAGAAAAGGAAAGGAAGGAAATGGGCGCGAAGAAAAGTTTTGAATGTGATCGGTAGTTGGCCAAAACGAAAAATAATTAACCGATGTTGCTGTTAATAAAAATATCCACAAAACGTTAACTATTAAACGTATTAACTATAGACGATTTAGAGGCAAAATTCAATTGGAAAATGTGTAATTTATAAAAATTTATGTTATTTATAAATTGCACAATTTATGTAATTGTTTAATTATATATTGCAATACGCAAACTACGTAAATTAAAAAAAATAATATATATATATACTAGTTGTGGCCATTAGTATGTAACTTATTAAAAAATTTCGACGTTTTACATTCCTAAAACATTTGAAAAAGATAAAAACTACTTTAAAAGAAAACCAAGTACGATTGGTATTCCGTTATAATAAAACTGGAGCGTTGTTGCCAAGCAGCAAGGTTTAAAGTACGTATTTTAAATCATATCAGTTTAATTTTATAACCAGATAAATACAATAATTTATTGATACGCTTTAACTAACTTAATAAACATCTTCTAACGTATTTACAACAGGAAGCAACGAGGGTTTTTTGATCCATAGATATTTTTCTCCAGTGAAAATAATTAATCCTAAGTTAAATAAGTAATTGGTTAACGCCACAGAAGTAATTAGATAACGCATAAATAGCTAATTGTTTTATAAATTATAAGACTATATTTTCAGAAACTTACAATTTATTACTATAAAATTTAATAGAATTGAAGTTGAATTAATTGAATTTATTTTTAAATTTCCATTAGATATCCATCATCATTTCCTACACATTGTTCTAACCTTGAATCTAATCTAATCTATGACTCTTCATAAGAGGTCCTGTGGAATGTCACCTATGACTTCTCGAATACATTCCTTCAGTTTTCAAACATTCCTAAAAGAAAAAAAAATCTGTTACAGAAACATCTAGCTCAGCTTATATCATGAAATAAGACACCTAGGTAATTTTCTTCTTAATGTGTACATGATTTCAGCGACATGAGAACGGTATCTTTTTTTTTCTCTTTCCTGTTTAGCCTCCGGGAATTACCGTTCAGGTGTTATTTCAGAGAATGAGTGAGGATGATACGTATGAGTTTAAATGAAGTGTAGTCTTGTACAGTCTCAGTTCGACCATACCTGAGATGTGTGGTTAATTGAAACCCAACCACCAAATAACACCGGTATCCACGATCTAGTAATCAAATCCGTATAAAAATAACTGACTTTACTAGGACTTGAACGATGGAACTCTCGACTTTCAAATCAGCTGATTCGGGAAGACGTGTTCACCACTAGACCAACTCGGTGGTTTTGTGAACGGTATCTTGTTGAAACCAAAGTCTACGCTTGATATAACAAAATTAATCAAGAAATTGATTCAATAAAAAATTTTCCAACTTTGCACACTAGCGTTTACTATTGACGGGAACACAAACTTTATTGTCTGTTTCGAAAAAAAAGTTCAATAATTCAAGTCAAAGCCCATCACATTGTCATTCTTTTGTTGTGGTAGCGGTTTTTAGTGTATTTCTCGAGGGTTGTTCTATGCCCAATAGCGACAATCTGCTTGTTTACAAAATCATTCAGATAAAAACGGGCTTTATCGGGCATAACGATAATCAAGCAATTTGTTATTTCTATTTATCAGTCCTAAGAACTTTTGCAAAAGAGACTTGATATTTTCTTTCTATAACTCATGAACAAGTTAAATTTTATACGGATGAAGTATTAAACTCATTATGTAGAATACAATAAAGACTTTGAGATGATATGCGAAGTGCCATGGTGCGGTGTCAAGCCTTGACGGACTTAGGGAATCGATAGGTTACATTACAGTTTATATTTTCAGGCGTACGGAAAACGAAATATAGAATTATATAAAACAACTAAATGATTGTGAATGTTTCATTAACTCCTCTTTATGAATTTTTTTTACCCACAATAACAAAGAGGCTGTAGAAGGCACGCCTCGTGCATTAAAATGTTTCCGAAATTCATGATGGGTAGCTGTAATGGAGTTCATTTTTACAAGCAAATTTACGGCAAACATAAGCTTGTGGTACATTACAACATCCCATAGTGAATAATTCCATATAATTCACTTCTCGAAATAAAAATAATACTACCACCACTCGGCATTATAATTATATTGTAAAAATACTTCTGACTTTTTTTTTAATCACGATACAACGTTTTATTTTTAGTTACAACCATGAAATAGTTTGTTGATGTTGTTATATATTTCACCTATTCTTCCATGTGCTTGAATCCGCTAGTACAAAAAATAAAACTCTCTGTATTGTAAAGGCTACACTTACGTAAATCAAAAAAAGGTACACGATTTTAGAAACGATTTAACGAAATAACTATTAAAATGGAAAAAAATAAAGTAAACACAATATTCGAGATTGCAAGCTAAACCTTTTGTCTTGGAAAGGATATTTCTCACATATTCTCCTACTTCATCTATTCTATATGAAAAATTTTAATTTTAGTTATATTTTTAAAAAAAAGAAAAAAGTTAGTCCATTTATAAAAACATCAAGGAAATCCATCTATGTAAAATTTTCTCTTTTTTACTTTATTTATCTCAATTTTTATACAATACTTACTAGAAATATTTGTAAAAAATGAATGAAAATGTATGAAATTTTTGTTTAATTTTGAAAGAAATTTCACTTTATTAACTTGACTAAATGGAGGAAAGATGATATTTATTAAGGTTATAAACCAGCCGGCTTCCGTGGCGCGAGTGGTAGCGTCTCGGGCTTTCATCCGGAGGTACCGGGTTTGAATCCGGGTTAGGCATGGGATTTTCACACGCTGCTTGTCACTTATGTCATCCTCTGATGCAATACATAACACTGGTCCCGAAGGTTAAAAATAAAAAAAGCTTATAAACTTACTTAAATTTATAATTAAATTTATTTCGATACAGTATAACATTTTTTTTTTTTTTTTAATTAATACAAAATTTTAACTCATTAAAATTAGGAGGTTCAGTTAATAATTAAAGAAACAAATAACTGTGGTGGCAAAACAGTTGGTTATAAAGTTACAATACTTGCAGAAAAGAAATTCGGTAACCCTGAGGTGGATTTTGAACAGCTGTTTGAGTAAATTTGGTTTTTTATAACCTCAAAATCTCATTTTACGATGTTGAGTCTCTTGAAGTTTGCGAATTAGTTGAACAGCGTTTAGTGTCCGTTGTTTGCTTTCCGAAGGTGAAAAACCAGTTAAACATTTACTGTTGTATACCAAACAAAATTGTATGAACCACAGAAAGTTTTACTAGCGGGTACAAAAATTTATAATTTCAGTGACTGACCGGCACAGTTCTGGACGTTCGATTTAAGTTTCATCTTCAGCTCTTGAATCTCGCATAGATTCTACCATCCAAGAAGTCGAACGGACGGATTACAGTCAATCGTATTAAAATCAGAGTTGGATTACAGTCGTGTTATACCTAAACATAATATATAAGTATTTAAACAGTTAACAAAATTATCACCAACAGCCTTAAATACCGTAAAACAAACGTAAGATGGATTCCAAGGAGTTGACAGGATCACCATAAGGAGACAAGACCACGCACGTGCACAGAACTGAAACAATAGTATTAGTAGAAAGGTGATTTTTTTGCACAAAATTCTAACCTGTGATGAAACATGGATTCACTATTATGAACCGGCATCAAAAAGACAGAGAGATCATAAAGTGGAAGCACACGAGTTCACCTGTCAAGGAAAAATTCCAAATCCGACTGTCACCAGGAAAAATTATGATGATAATCTTTTGAAATGCAAAAGACCCGGTTTTTGTCAATTTTCTAGAAGATCAGCGAACAATAAACAGCGCATACTACTGTGTCATACTTATTAACAAAGTGAAGCCAATAGTGGTTGAGAAAACCCCCTTGATCTCAGCGCAAAAGTATCATTCTGCTTCACGATAACGCCTGGCCATAAACAGCTCAGATAAGTCGAGAGATCATCGACAATTTGTATCGGAATTACTATCTCACATCCGTACACTCCTGACTTGACTCCATCGGATTTCCACTTGTTTTGTCTTTTCAAGGATGTGTCTTTTCAAAGAGGTTTAGTGGCATGGACAACGTCAAAGAAAATCTACAAAACTGGCTTCGACATCAACACAAAGTTTCTTTGCCGTAGACTTAAATAAAGTGAATCAGAGGTGGGGTAAGTGTAATAATTTTGCTGGAGATTTTGTTAAAAGTGAAAAAAAAAGTTACACTAATTAAATAAACAGATTTAGCTCCAGAACAATTCGAGTCTTTAATTATTAAATGATCCTTGCATATCATTAAACAAACGATATTTCAAAAAATAGTGCTACATAAGAAACAAAAATTTTGGTATTTTTGAAATTTATACTCTGCCTATATCTCCCCTCTTTACGCCTATGTCTGCAGACTAAAATTATTAATACTAGTAAAGGTAATTAAAAAATACTTCGGAAATTACTAACAAAATAATGCTATCCGTGTGGTTACTTACAATATTCTATGTAAGGATTACATTTAAAATCTTAAATACAGTAATTTATTACGTTATTTAAAATAAAGTAACTGATCGATTTATTTGACATTATTTATTTTTATGTTAAGTTTTTATTTATATAATCTATAGATTTTTTCGTTTAAATAATGGAAAAAAATAAAATAGATTAAATTATCAATAATTTTATTTAAAAAAACAAATAAGTTTATTGTGAATTTATAAAGGTAGAGACCACAGTAAAGTAAAGAAAGTAAGGGATAGAAGGGGTTGATGCATGTAGAACTCGTAAATCAATAAAGTGAATAATATCTTGGTGTGCAATGACCACTAACTGCTGGAGTGACGCATACAAAACACACACATACATAAACTTAACAGAAAACTATGACACGCAACCAGTATTATAATTACTTGGTCAAGCTTCCATAATATCCATTCATATAACTTGCTCTTTAATTTAGTACCGTAATATTTTTATAGATACAAAAAAAATGAATAAACAAACAAAAATACATTAAATTATATATATTTTATAATCGAATAAAATTTCCATATAATTTATATTTATTCAAATTATAGTTAAACCTTTTTTGTTTCTTTACATTAGAAAATCAATAATATCGGTTCAAAATTACATTAATTTTTTTTTTATAAGTTTTTCCTAAATTTTATTAGTATTCTAAAAATATATAACACTAAAATAAAACTAATGAAATGAGACACAAAGGAGAATAATGAATAATTAAATATTAAAATAGAAGAACACAATATGCGAGTTGTTTTTATTGTTTAGATAGTAAAACTGCATGGGATAGTCGAAGGAATGCAGTTATAAAAAACAGACTGGTATAAGCAAAAAGAACTTTCACGCTGTTGAGAAGTTTGCTAATGCCTAGTATGGATCTAAGCCTAAAAGAGAGAATCATAAATATTTGTGTAGAATGTAGCGGTGTTTTGGAAACAAATGATAGGCGATAGAAAAATAAGAAAGAAAAATAGATGACTAAAATGTGATGTTATAGAAAAAAATGTTGAAAATTATTTAAATTCATTAAATTCGAAATGAACGAATTTTAAAACAAATAAAACAGCAAAAAAATTTGTGACAAAATTTTGTAAAATGACGAATTAGGTTGGTGTACACACAAGTTTAATAATAAATTTAAATTTATAAAAGATAAATCTATAAAGGAAGACGAAGAATGAAAATGAAAAATATTCAATTGGAATGTAACATACCGAATAATTCATAAAGAATGTAACAAACTATCAGGACTTGTTACACCGGCGAAAATGAAGAAGAAAGTTCTTATAAACATAGGTTTGAAAATAAACCGTTTCGGAAAATATTCGTTTTCAATTTCTGGAAACGCTTCGTTTCAGGGAGAAATCTTTCACCCTGATTTCTGCGCCTTCGGTAAAATTAACCAAACTGTAATTCTTATAATCCAAATTAATAGATAAATTTAGTAGTTTTATATGAAATCTAACATGAAAAATTAAAAAAAAATCCCAGAATTATATATTTAATAGTTATTGAGAAATTTGGGGTAAAACACAAAAGGCTGGTGTTGTAAAACACACTATTTTATATTTTAAATAACTTAACTTTAAAGTAAAACGCTCAAACCCACCGGATTGGTCTAGTGGTGAACGCGTCTTTCCAAATCAGGTGATGTGGAAGTCGAGAGTTCCAGCGTTCAAGTCCTAGTAAAGTCAGTTATTTTTACACGGATTTGAATACTAGATCGTAGATACCGGTGTTCTTTTGGTGAGTGGGTTTCAATTAACCACACATCTCAGGAATGGTCGAACTGAGACTGTACAAGACTTCACTTTATTTAGAATTATACATATCATCCTCATTAATCCTCTGAAGTATTATCTGAAAGGTAATTACCGGAGGCTAAACAGGAAAAAAAAGTAAAACGCTCAAACGCTAGAAAACTATACAAACTAAGCATTATTCACGGTGTTTTTTCATCTCTTCGCTTAATATCGCACCTCTTTAAAAAAAAAACTGGAACAAAATTAATAGAATCAACGGTAATTTTAAGGCAGATCTTGTGCATAATTTAATCGATAATGATAGTGCAATACACGATTATACTCAGATATGCAATGTGCCATGGACTAACATGATACGTGGTAGTCAATATTCTTCTAGAATGTTCAAAATTTTCAGCTGGACGCCAGCAACTAGAATTGAGCCCAAATAAGAATTTACTTAGTCATGAGTGTGACTTCAAGACAACGTTAAAATTGTTTACGTTATAAAAATGAAAATTCAATTTCGTTTTCCTTTTGTGTTTACACAACAGTTGGTGTGAAACAATGTTTAAATCTAGAAATTTTACCTTTACTTGCTCTGCTCCTGTTTGAATCATTTTAATGTTTGCTTGTTATTATTACTGTTTTGCGCTCTCAACAAAGATTATTATCGGAATCGTTTATTGATGTTTAACGATGTTAAACAGTGCATATGTTCGTTGTTTAATTGAAGAACTGCTCATGAATTCTAATCGTTTTCTTGATTGAGTTTAGATTTTGTTAGTTATATAGCAATGGTTTAATGTAATGTTGATGAGTCGCTAATGATGACTTTATCTGTTGATGTACAAAATAACCGTGATCAACACAAAAAAGATGACGACAAAAATGCTCGGCTGCATTTTTGTGTGGAAATGATGGATAGAATTGGACGACGATGCATTTTTAGACGACGTAATTTTTAGTGATGAATCAACGTTTCACATCAGTGGCAAGGTGAACATCCATAATTGCCGAATATGGGGTAGCGAAAACCTTCACGAAATTTTTCTGCATATTTGTGCTGCAAAACTTGTCCTTTATCAGGACAAGTTTATCGTTTATGGTTTATCAGGACGTCCTTCAAAACTCCTCAGTTGCACAATGATGAACAAGATCGGTATCAGTATCCATCACTATCAGTAAGGTGGGACACCAAAACCCCGCCTAGAAGTCCGAGATTTTCTTGATACTCGCTTCGCAGGTCGGTGAAATGATCGTGAGGGTCTAATTGCACGTCCACCTCGCTCCCTAGGTTTGACCCCGCTAGATTTTTTCTTGTGGAGTTTCATTAAAGCTCCTGTTTATGCACCGTCTTTGCCTGCTGATCTTGTTTAGTTAAGAATTCGAATTAATGCCGCAGCTGCTGAGGAAACGCCCGACTTGGTGGTACAGTCTGAAATGAAATCGAATTCAGGTGGGATGTATGTCGAATTACAAATGGAAGGCAATCGAACGAAAGGGACTGTTGGGTGACAAATTTGATGTTTCTATGAAACGAGACGTCAACCGAATCTGCGAGTTATTTCAATAAATTTTTATACGCTTTTAAAGTAGTGAAGTCGTTTATGAGTCATACGGTATTATAAGTTTACCGTCTATGTTTATACATTTATATACATAATGATAACAAAGATATAAATAAAAAATATTTACTATTGATTTCATAGCGCAATAATAAAAATTAAAAAAAGGATCGTTAATAAAATATAAATAAAAATAAACATAAGCTGTTATAACGTGAAAAGAAGATAACATTATATCAATAATATTAACAAATGTAATTACGTAAGATAAATTATATCTTATCGTAAAATCTTGTTGTGTAAGGATAAAAAATGACTACACGTAATCATAATTATAGGTAGATAACATAAAAAATGATATATCAACCGACAAAAAGGATTGTGTAACAATTATTATGTGATAAAATAAGTAACATGATAATAGACCTACATTCAATGTAAATACAACTTCTTTTGTGTATAAGTATTTATCACTGTGACATCAATAAATTGAAACAAAAATATTATGTACATACTCGTAAAAACGATCACAAAAAAGTAATTGAAAAAAGAAATAAAAAATATATATATATGTACACATACAGCAGACACGCACAAAGATTCACGAAGAATGTAATAAACTTGCAGGACATGTTTATATTGGTGAAAAATAAATTTCAATAAACACACGCCGTAGGTCGGAAACTGCTTCTTTAGTGATTATCGGTTGGTGAAAGATTTCGCTCTGATTTCTGTGCCTTCAGTAAAATTAAGTCCGACTATAATTCTTGGGACCTAAATTAACAGATAAATTTAATTTAATTTAATTTCTGTATAAAATCAGACCTGAAAAAATAGGTCCCACAACTGTATATTTATGGTTAAAACAGAACTTGAACGAATTTAATTTTGTGTAAAATTTTATGAATAATATCCAAAGAAATAAAATACATACGTAAGAATTTCGGATTTTATTAAAAATAAAATATATCATCAAAATGTGGTATATTTTATCTAGTTATTTAACGAAATAAAATTTTCATTTTTTTATGTAATTGATAAGTAAAGTCAATTACTTTTATACGGATTTGAATAATAAATCGTGGATAATGGTGTTCTTTGGCGGTTGGGTTTTAATTAACCACACATCTTAGGGGGGTCGACCTGAAACTGTACTCGACTACGTATCATTTACATTCATACATAACACCCTCATTCATCGTCTGAAGTAATACCTTATGGTGATTCCAGAGGCTAAACAGAAAAAAGAAAGATGAACTAGTTGAACCCTAAAACGGACAAATTTAAAAAAACCAAAAACCCCATTTTTTATATGATCACCATTTTTTCCCTTTAATTAGCTATTCTTAGTATATATTTACCTATTCGCCGGGAAAGTAAAAATATAAGTAAAAAATGTAAAATAAAATAATATTTTTTTAACAAAATAGAATCCATTATAATAAAAAAAAAATACGCTAAATACATTTCTATTTTATTTAAATTTCAACGAATTTTAGTTTGGCGCCAAATTACAGTTAGTAAATTGCTAGTGGTAGTTTTTAATTTCATGACATTTCATGACGGTTAAAAAAACCGGGAGTTGAAGAAGATTGATAAATTATTACTGTTTTTTTACTGCAGATTTTTTTTTTTTAATTGTTTTTTTTGAGATGACGGGTATCGACTGGTTTGGTCATTTTGCCCTGTGAGAATGGAAATTTGTAGCATATGAAAAATGCCATTCCTGGCCGGGATTCAAACCCAAGACCTCCGGCTAAAAGGCAGCTGAGACGGGACGGAAATCAGCAGTTGGTTTTATTATTATTATTATTATTTTTTATTGAATTTTATTTTTACAGCAGTTAATTTGATTAATTAAATAATTTATTAATAATTATTATTTATTATGATGAAGAAAATCAAATTTAATTCAAAATACGATCTCACTTTTTCCTTCTTTTGGAATTTTAGTTTACAATTTTAAAACAAATTTCCGAAATAATTCAATTACTTGAAATTATATTTGAATAAATGGATAGTCGTATTAATCTGAATAAAATTTTACTTCAAAAAACATATTTTGATTAATATATTAGTTACCGATATAATAATGATTTTAACAATGAAAATAGTCTTAATCAAATTAAATTTTTATATTTTATAAAAATTTGAATATGCATACGTAAGTTTATTTGAATATTTCAATTGTTCTTGAGATTCGAATTCTCTTAAAAAAAAAAAACTTACAGGTAACTTACTGCTGTATGTTATCGGAACATTCTTATTTATTTTATTGCCCAAAATCGCTTCCTGAAAGTGTATATCTTTTCTTTACAAAGTTTAAAGATGTTTGATTGAATATTTATAAACAAATGGTAACAGATAACAAACCGCGATGATCAATTTTTATACAAAAAATTCCTGTCGTTTGATGAGGTCTTGATTATACGTGATGTAGACATAAATGTATGCGTGTGCGCGTATAAGCGTTCATAAGATTTGTTACATCTGAAACAAAAAGAGAGAGAATGAGATAACAGAAGGGAGTGATATCTTAAGAGTGACATTGTAAGAGTAAATCTATAACTTGGTTAATTGTAATATTAAAAGGATATTCTACAGCGCTATCTTTATGCTTATGAAATAATTTTAAACTATACAGACATATGACATGTTTAGTCTTCTTTTTTATATTTGTTTATGCTTTATTTTGTAAAAACGGTGTCCATGTCCCTGTCACTTTTATGCCTCCATCTTCAGCAATCCGAAACCCACGTCAAAAATATCAACAATGACTTTTTTCCTTATAGGTGGTTACATTAAAGACAACACAGTTAACGGTTTAAAATATATATATATTTTTTTTTCTCCATAAAACCTGTTTTACGGACCCTTCTTTTTGTAGTTTACTATAATATAATATACAGACCTATTATACAGTCAAGACACCATATATACACACATATCAGTCAGGCGTATCATTGTAATAATTATTATAAAATATTTAGTCTTATAATACCAAGACTGGACCAATTTTAATGTAAATAAAGTAAAAAAAAGAATAATAATAATAAAATAAAAATACATGGATGTTTTCAAATTAAAAATTTATGCTTTTCAGTAACAGCCTTGTCATATTAATATCAAATATATTATAAGCGACTCGACTGACATTTTAGAATATTTTACATATAATGAAAAAAAAAGAATATTATTTATTTATATTGTCAATTATGTACGATTTTAATCTAATAGTTTTGTTTTGGTCGTGTCAAAATTCATACTGTTTAATTGAAAGTGAAGCAAAAAAAAAAACAAGTTTTAAAATAAAAAGTAGCTAAAAGTCTGTCATATTAATATAAAATTAAAGTTTTTTAGCTCCGTAAAATTTAACGAGACAATTAAGATATCTTTTTGAAACTGTCACAAAACATATAACTCTTAATGGTACTTATTCATCAATATTTTAGAAAATACTAAAAAATTAGACGATAAATTTTTCCGAAAAAGCTATAAAGTATTATGTCACAATACAGTGTAATCGAATACGTCTCAGGTAACAACATCTTACACAAATAACGGTTGACAATTCAGAACGAGTTAAATCGGTTGAAAAAAAATCTAATACTGTTGAAGTATACAGATATTTTCATAGAACTCAAGATGTAATCCTTTCCAAAGTGATAAATTTAAAATTATTGTTAACTTTACAAGAGATAGAGCTAAACAGAATTTTCAAAAAATGACGCAATCTTATCGGCAAAAGTAATTTATAATAGTTGTTGAAATTGGCCTCCTATATGCGATTCATATAGTTGAATACAATCTTGTATGCTCTTAAACACATGTTAAAATGTTTATTGAAGAATTTCAGCGACACATCGTTCAATTTTGATCTGTAATTCGCGAATTCGTGTGAGGATGAGTTTTTTAAGCGGCATCCTTAAGGAATAGCAACAAAAAAAATCAGGAGTGGATAAATCAGAAGACCGAGGGAGCCACAGCTCTTTGAAATCGCTTGTCCATGAAAACACTGATCCAAGAAAGTCATAGTGTAGTTGGCTGAACGACCCGTAGAATTGTCCTGCTGAAACCGCGTGTAGTCCAGCCGGTCTGCAAGTATAGTGTTTGTAAATTATTGTACCATCTGTATACAGCGCTCACTGTTCACTGTGCCGTGAAAGAATGTCATCAAAGTTCGCTTACATGACATTGCACACCAAATACCTATTTTTTTGTCCGTGCAGCTGATCGAGATTTTCCATACACCAAATCCGCGAATTCTATGTAACGTTTCGAATCAAGGTGAAACCGTGCCTCGACAGACCGAAACCGATCTTCGAGTTCTTCCCTATCTGTCGTGACAGATGACATCGACCGTTGACAGAAATGTAAACGTTTTCTAGTGTCTGCAGGTAACAGCTCGTGAACATCCCAACCCCGTAGGGGAAGACACCCGCCTAGTGACGTTCCGGTCGCCACACCACTCCCTTCCGTTACTTGGCCTGTTGGGCTTTAACGGGAGTCGTCTATCGCCCTCTGACTTTTCACATCACATAGTAATAAGCCTGGCCTCATTGGGATGCCACCGATGCAAACGCCTCGGTAGACATTTGCATCGGTGATTTAATAACTCAGCTTATTGCCTTCGCTGTGGGCCTCGTCCGGACATCTTGAATGTCCTACATCTTCTCCCTTTGAACTAGCTAACCGAGTTGGTGGAAGCGCGAACCCCGCGCCTAGTTCTACTTATTATGAACCAATTTCGTGAACGTCTCATATTTCGAGGCAAAAAAAAACAATACAACATACCGCTAAACATGTTGATCGCAACGACGAAATTTAGTCCTAGTTCCCTTAGTGAAACTCAGCTTACGCTTTAAATAAACCCCTGACCTAGGTTAGTTACGGACTCCGGTCTGGTCTACTAGGGAGAGGCGGATTGATCGCCTAAACACCTCGTGAACAACACGAATTCTATACGGATGCATGTTTAAACATTTGCGCGATGCCGTGTGGACACTACAAACGGAGAGACCGCACTGGCTAGATAGCCGTCGCACATATTTCTTGGGACTAACAGAATATGTAGCTTGCACATCGATAAACTTTTCTGGTGTTTTCGATCGACCGCTTTTAGCTACATCTGACGCATTCCCTGTCTCTTGGAACTTGTCGTACCGCCGCTTGATGGAGGACATGTTTGGTGGATCCAGATAATAATTTTCTGTGAAGGAATTCTGAGTATTACTGGCACGTGTAATATATTAGGAGACAATGAATAATCTGTGCTGCATTGTGTAAACCCATTTTCCTCAATTAAACGTGCATCAAAAGAAGGAAACCTTCTTCTACACGGTTGCATCACTTTTTAAATACCTGTAAATATGAAATACACACAAGAGATGGAGATATACAGAAATAGAAACAAAAAAACCCTGAAAGAATCACACAATTGATAAAAATTACTGATAGTATAAAAAAAGGAAGGTACTATGGATAGAACACGTGATAAAAGCCAATGAAAGAACGAAAGATGGTCGGATGACTAGAACGATAGAAAGGGATAAACTAAGGACTAGGCAAGTAAAGTAAAGTATGAAAATTATGTAAGTTGGCTAAAACGAATGGAAGGATATAGTCAAGGACTGAACTTACAAAATTATTTGCTGATTCTATTATTCTAATATTAGGACATTTCAATCCTAGTTAAAGAATTCTATTTTAAAGTTATCATAAAAATTAGTTTTAAAAAAATGCCTTTTTTTCTGATGCCTCTCCGAGACGGGTCCGCAATGAAGCAATTAATATAGCATTTCGGAGAGGTGTCCTTCTAACTAACGGGCCTCCCTACCCACCTACCAGCTGTACGTCCGGCATGGTAGGTCAGCCCGTATCGTCTGGATCTTTTTATTTTTTTTTGTTCCACTATGCGCTTGCTCACGTCTGATCTTTGGAAGAGGGAGCCCGGTTCCTCTGTTCCTGCGACCCCAGCCGTGTGTAGCAGAATGTCTGCTGTTCTGTTACATTAACCAATCCTCAAATCAAACGTTATGAAACCCCGTCATGTAGTCCCGTCTTCTCGTTTCTGTGTCCATCAGGCGATCCAATCCTAGGATTCCACCTCTTTTGTTTTTAGAACCAGGGTGACGTCACCTGCCAGTTCTACTTCCTGCCGGTTTTCTCGGCTTCTTATCATGTGTATAACTACGTTGTTTGGTGTCAGTCGGTGAGTGTTAGAAACATTCCTGGGGTCCATCCATCTTGGGTAGTGGAAAAACGTATGTTCTAGGGTGTCATTCTCGTCACAGTATACGCAGTTGGGGAATAGTTTTTGCACGAATCGGTAGAAGTACTCTTTAAATTCCCCGTGGCCCGTTAAAAATTGTGTCAGATGGTATGACACCTCTCCATATTTTCTGTCTAGTCATTTCTCCATCCGGGGTATTAGGATGTGCGTCCACGCACCCTTCGTGGTCGCCGACCGGTCCTCTTGCCATTCCTGCCGTAGTAGTTCCTTGGCCGTTCCCCTTGTCCATGCCTTCATACACCCTTTTGCGATATATTGCTTATATTTTCTCAAATCTCAATTTGTAAAAAGTTTAAAAATAAAATATATTTTCTATCTCTGCCATAAAGAGTGAATTACTGTCATCCTGATTACTTCCATTCTCATTTATTTATTACTTTCCCGGAGGATATATCTCATATAGCAATATTAAAGGGTAAAGTATGGTGATCATGTCAAAAAAAGTGGTATCGGGTTTTTGTACATTTTTAGGCTTTAGGGTCCAATTTGTTCATCTAGATAAAAAAAACAAAACATGTGTACGTATGTGGATACGAATGTAAAAATGTTTGTCGTACTGATTCTGGCCTTATATCTCATGACTAACCAAACCGATTTTCTTCAAATTTGGCTTAAATATTTCTATATGTGGGGAACTCCCGTATCATATTAAGTTTTATTCAAAATTTGTTATGGAAATGGGGTTATCGTGAATTATCAAATTTCGATTTTTTTATTCAGAGGCATTTTATAGAAAATCTTATTAAGCAAATTTGTTACTTACGATTTATATATAACTAATCCAAAAATAGGAAAAACTTTTTCAAAAAAAACAATCCCCCATCTCTTAAAATCAAAATATATGTTTATTCCTCTATTTTCCTTCGATTTAAATACTTATTAAAAATTCTTCGAAAGTTTATACTTCATGTATAGAGCTTTCAACAAATGTCCAAAAATATTTTAACTTATAGATCCCAGACCTAACCTGCAGAAAGGTTTTTTGAAAATTTTATTTTTCTTATTTTAGCGAAAAGTTTTTAGAGAAAACTTTACTTAAGATTAATCTACATGTGAATACGTTTAGATAGATTTTTAAAACTCTATTTCCCCACCTCTAAAAAAATATATATTCTGTTTTTTTGCTCTAACTCTTTTCATTTATATTATTAAAAAAATATCTTTGTGTTTTTCTTCTTACTTAAAGGTCTATTAAAATTAAAGTAGCTTCAAAACATTTTACAATGAAAAACCTGTGCAAAGAATTGTGAGTTGTCCGACGGCCGGAAAAGTCATGTAATTCTTCGCCAGCTTTTAGGTAGATTTCATAAGAAAGCTATCTATTGTAATAGATAACATGATTAGACTTCCGGAAAATTTCGGTTGGAAAAATGGGGTTTTGAAGACAAAAATAACCATACCTACCTTAATTGGTACAGCATCGAATCGGTTTAAAGTGGTCGTTAGTCCTCTAAACATTACCTAAAACGTTTGTCTGAAACAATTTTTATATGACCAACTCTTACGGCAAGGGATGACCAAAAAGTTGCTGGAATTGTAAGAAGATGGGTTTGTCGTATGCCAAACATGTGAAACTTTTTTCACATGCAACCATTGTCCAAGTAGATTTGAAGTTTTTCTTAACTTTAAGGTGGAAATTTATTTTTTCCTCTACTTAGCACCGGTGAAATCTACCTCCGCCTTCCGATGTACCGAAAAGGATTTTCTTTTGATAACTGAAAAGTTTACTACCAGTTAGTAACAAATATACTTCGTATATTTAAAAAAATGACTGTTATTTTAGAAGGCTCGGTTATAGAGTCGTCCAATGAAGTAATTGCGTGAAATATACTTGGAAAGACGAGAACATGAGTGAAATGAAAGTAATCGATGAATTTTCAGACCTACTATCTTTATTGTCTACAGTTTGCTTATACAGCTTTATATATAAAATTTAGTATCCTTCAAGGACGATGAAAGATGTGTTCCCGCGTAGTTCTATGGATATCGGCATCATGGTATCCATCGAACCATCTATGGAGTATCTTCATTATGGTTACTTCCTTCATACCAAGGAATAATGGGTTGGCGTTCATTCCATATACACTACTTTTCTTTTAGAAAAATATAAAAAGTAAATGACAAAAGGAGGCATTTCATTGATGTTTTGTTTATTCAATTTAATGAAAGATATTATTAACTATATTAAGCGTATCGCATAAGAAAAAACGTCTTGATAAAAAATAACTAAAGTGATATGAACCATGTAAAATTTTGAATCGGCAATTTTCTTAACCGTTTTCAATATTTTTGACAATGAATGCGGTTATCTTTACTTGACAAAACGAAGTGTTTCCGAACTTATGTTTATAATATGAACCTTTTTTTTTAGTTTCATCAGTAGAACGTTTTCTGAAATATTGTTACATCTTCGTCAATACTCTGTATATTAATTTTTTCAGTGAAAACTTGAATAAATAAAAAGACGTCTGAGACGTTAATCAAATTAACAATCCTTCTGCTCTCACATTATTAAAAATAAATTTAAAAAAAATTAATGAATAATTAAAAAGAGAACGATTAAAAATCAAGAAAAATCCATCCGGTTGCAAATTCCGCATAAATTTAAAGATACTATCGAAAATTCATCAAAAATTTATAAATAAAATAATATATAAGAGATTATAAAATTAGGCGTATTTATTATTGAATATTTTAAGGAATCGTTAATATTTCCTGGATAATATTTCTCAGGTTCGAGTCCTTGTAAACACAGTTGCTTTTGTATGGATTTGAATACTAGAATATGGATACCGGTGTTATTTGGTGGTTGGGTTTCAATTAACCGCACATCTGAGGAGCGGTCAGTCACTTATACGCCAGACTGCGCACAGATGCCTTGGCATCTCTCCAGAATATTGTTGACCTGTCACTGTGCTGTTATTATGTAACTAGGTATTACATAAATAAATAAATATAATCGAGTTGTATTTCTTTGACATTCATCTTAAAAAGATATCCGATTCAATTTTTTATCACTGTACTTGGCATAATTCTGTTTTTAATAGCGTAAAAAGATTTAATTCAAAATTATCTACGCTTATAATTCGTTCTATTAATATTAGTGTAATATTTTTTTAAACGAATAATACATATTCTTTTTTGTAAATATAAATACATTATTTTTAATTTAGAAAAAATGAAAAAATAATTTTAAGTGAAATATTAATTTAAAATACAGTCAAATGGAAGATTTTTAATAAACAAAATACAACTCGCAAATAGCGATTTTATATCATGTTTTGATGTTATTATTGCATTATGTTAACAGAAAGGGTTAAAAACAAATACAGATGGTTACGTCAATGGAAACCAAAACACGTAAACGCATTCTGAAAAGTAAACTCGGTTAGTTTATTTAGGATGAGGTTGGTAACCCTGCTTTATTTTGATAGTCTTTGCTTATCTATATAATATTACTTTACTCCCTCTATTGTTATGTTTACTGTAACAAAATTTAATTATTTTTTTAATATATAATCCACATTTAACATCATAAATGATCTTTTTTTTGCAATCTACCTCAAGTATTGTATTTGTAATAACAGAAGACCGTATTTATTTTTAATTTTCATTTCAACTTAAAATAATTTCGTTATTGATTCATCTTGGGTTTTTATTAATTTTTTTTTATTATGGTATTTTTAATTACAATAAATTTTTAACGAAAACATTAATTAAAATTTAAACTATAAATATTGTTTCTAATCTAAAGGTCAATTAAGACGTTTAGAAAATACACCTTCCTACAAAAACTTTACGGACCTCGATGTGAAAATCGGCACAAATATTGGTATATATGTAAACTGGGAAAAAGATCTCAAAGAAAATTTTTACGATTATTCTTTGATTCATAGGAAAATTGAAATGATCTCGTATTCGAATGCAATGAATATGAAACTCCATTTTGTAAAAGAGATCGAAATGTTTTGTAGGTAAAAATTTTCCTTTCCGTTAAAGTAATAAATAATTAAATTTCCAATAGTAATATTCTGGCATTATTTTACATCCCATATCTCATGCTAATTATTAGTAACATAATTTCATTAATATGTAATTCATTAATCAATCGGTTTATAGGAATAACACGTAAAAAGAGTCGTAAAAGAGAGATAAACTAAAGAATATCAGTGGCAATAAGGTATTTTGTAAACCGCAAAAAAACACGGAAATCAATAGGTAAATTACAGGGTAACAAAATTATAGCGAAAAGGAAATTCTAAGAAAATTTAATAACAATAATTAATATTGTTTTTAATAAATTTACATCAGAAAATCAGGGTTGATCAGAAAATCTTGAATCTCATTTAAAACATTCTCACAAATACAATCTTTAATGTTAAATTTATGGGAGAAATAAGCAAACCTATTCTATTCACAACATTGTAGAGGCAAGATAATGGATTATTAGCGATCCTATTCAACTTGGTTTTGAACAAAATAATGAAAACATTTTGGCAGATGAAGGATGCGGATGCAAAGATAGGGTCCAAAAAGTGTAACGACGGAATAAGCTACCTAGCCTTTTCTGATGACCTGGATCTTTTAGATAACTCGAAGGAAAATACAGTAGTACAGATAGAAAAGTTATCAGGAACAGCCCAAAACGTAAGCCAACAGGTATCCTTTACCAACTCGGAAATCGAGACCAACATCAAATCATTCACACAAAAGACAATAGGGATTAAATACAGAAAGATAAATGTCACCGACCACTTTAAGTACCTAGAAGAGATTATAAGAAATACAGGAATAGATAAGGCGTCAATTGAAAGCAGAATATTATTTTGAGAAGCTTAGATTTATCGCTAATGACGTCTACAATAAGAAGAATCTCTCACAACAAGATCGCGAAATTAAGACATAAATAAATCTATTAAGATTACTTACTAATCTTATATGTGACATTTTAAACATTACACCTAACAGTGCTTGAAAAATTGCTCAAGATTGAAAGAAGGTTACTAAAGGAAATCCACGGTTCAAAGGTTAAAGAGGGATACAAACTGAAATCTAACAAGGAAATTTACCAGAAATAAGAAAACCTAAGATAAGATAAGGAGAATAATATTAAATTTCTTAGAACATATGAAAAGGATGGACCCAAAATTTTATTTCAGGATGAAATAAAGAAATCTTTGCCAAGCTATGGAACAAGAAAATCAAATCGGATCAAATTACATGAAACAGATGGAAGAGGCTCTCTAAACGATAGGCTTGAAAGAAGAGGATTGTTGTTGTAGGGATAAATCTCGAAGAATAATTTACAATATAAAACGTTTTTGTGGCAGAAAGTGGATAGATGGACAAAAACAAAACCTACCGAAAAATGAGAAACGCATGGAAGAAGAGAAAAGAAACTAGAAAGAAGTGATATTTACGTGGTCTTTTGCATAAAAAAAATACATTGTTTTTAAACATCGATTGTCATCCACTATAAAGATCCAACTAAAAGATCCACTATAAAAAATTCACTATAAAGATAAAAAGATTGTAAATATATCTTCCATAATTACATAGTACACGTATCAATAATTACTATCATTATTACTTCCTTGTGCGAAGTGAAGGAAGTATTGTGATCGCGAAAAATTTCGGTTTTCCAATTTCAATGGAAATATCCATTTTGACTACTTTCAGCGTGACATCTGTACTTACGTATCTAGCATAACTCAAAAACGATTGGCCAAATGATGTTGCAATTTTGGATTTAGGACTGTTGTAACATCTAGTTGAGCACCTCCCTTTTTGATTGCAATCGGCTGAACTAAAAGAGTCCAAAAAATCTCAAAATAAAAAAACAAATTGGATTTTGGACTTTATCTTAACTGCAGTAATCGGCCCTCATTGAGAGCTTTTAAACGATATATCATAAATGGTACTTAATTTCATTGGTTCCAGAGTTATAGACGAATGAAATTTTAATTAATGAAAAATATTTGGTTCTTAGAAGGGACACTTCGGTTCGAATCAGACTTCATCTTCTTCTTTTTTTTTTAATTTAAATATACTGATTTTTTAATAATTATTAACCTCTGACTGTAAGAAAAATTTTACGATAAATAGTATTTCAATAATAATAATAAAAAAAAAAAAAAAATGTATGTACTTTTCATTTTACAAAAATGTGTATATGTAATTTAACAGTCGTACAAGGACATCATGTGGTACCCACATCAGATTTTTTCTTAGGGATTAAAGCAAGGCTGCTAATAATTTTCGATGATTTATTTACCTAAGACGCAAATAAATCGAATAATTTTCGGCAATTTTGCATAATGACGTTATAATGAAAAAAAAACTAAATTCCACTTCCTTAACTTATAACTTTCTCCGTTTTTCATGGTATTAAAAAACTTTTTAAGCATAACAATTATTTAAAAAATTATAATCAATTGTAATAATTATTATACAAATTAATACAATCTTTAATTTAAAGTAAATTAAAAAACGATATGATGAGGATGACAATGAAAATCAAATTGTAAAAATTTTTAAATAATTACCTCAGATTTAATTTTAATATTAAACTTTTTTCATAATGCCATTTTTTTTTAATTTTTACATTAATTTTTTATACCCCCCCCCTTAATCCCGTCAAAATTCGTTAGCAAAAAAAAATAATTAAAAGAAATCATTAATTTATATTTCTGTAAATATTAAAAGTTTAAAGTTACTATAAACATTTTTCTTTGCACTTGAACAACTTGTAAAGTTGAACAGATTTATGTTTTTTTTTGTATGTTATAAAAGGTTCTTCAAAATTTTTCTAAGCATAACTGTATCACATTGATAAAAAAAAAAACCTGAAATTTTTTTAAATTTAGAGTAATTTAATTGAAATTATTCCAATTGTCGGTATTCATTAGGGTAATTCAAGATTAATTAATTCGATCTGAATAAGTTAATGGGAGTTTTTGTTTAATACATCATTATACACTGTAATAAAAACATTTTTTTAAAAATCCCATAAAAATAATAACTTTGTTTTATACCGCAACGTTACCATCAATAAAACAAAACAATAATAATAATAAAAGAAGAAAATAAAACTGAAACGTATAAAATAATTTTATACACGTAAACAGCAGAATTTTTTTGATATTTTATTACATCGTTATACGAGTATATTTCTTGAAATTTAATCTAATACCTACTTTTAAGCGATTTCTGATTTCAATTTCACGTTAAATATAACCAGAATTATTTAGTTTATTATGAATAACAAATAAATAAATAATAATTGGAATAAAGTAATTAAAAGGTAATTATGAAACTAAATAAAATAAACTTTAAAAAATAAATAAAATCGACTTTAAAAATCTCGGGGATAAAGACGTAATGCAAAGATGGATAAAAAAACTCCTCTTATACAATGGAGCTAAACATATTCTGCTTTAATATCCGAAATTTTAAATTTTCATCAATTTAAGAAAAAAAATTTAATTAAAATAAAACTTCAACAGTTTCCTACTTAATTTAACACAAATTTTTAAAAGTATAAAATTTTCAAAACTGAACATAAATGAGATAAAGACTACTTCTGAATGCAGGAATAAGAAGATATTTTAAATGTTTTTTTTGCATTTTTTATATTATTTAATTAAAAATATAAAAAAGACTGTCACTGACCATGAGCTAAAGCTATCTGGAATCTAGAAATTTTTTCTGTTTGTTTAATCTCCGGGACCACTGTTATGTATTGCTTCAGAGGATGAGATGAGTGACATTATCACGCATAGCATTGAGGCATGGCATTTTCACGTGTGTGTAAATGCCATGCTTGACCGGGATTCGAACCCGAGACCTTCAGATGAAAGGCCGAGACGCTGCCACTCGCGCCACAGAGGCCGACGGAATCTAGGAATTTGAAATTTTTTAACCTCACGTTTTACAATATCGATTTATTTACATATTTGCTTCAAAATACTTCGAATAACAGAATGACTTTAATTATTGCATTACAAATGTATAATACTTAAGAGATTAATTATTTTTTTACTCCTTAATTATAGTTACTTAATAATAATTAAATTTTAAAGCGTATTAAAAATGTGAAGCCGAATAATAATCGCAAAACATACAAAAAATAATTCGAACGCCCAAACGTTTTTTAGTTCCTTTAAAAAACGTTAAACAAAAACGAATCAGCAAAACCAAAGCGTTAATTATAAGGCTAAAAAACGTATACAAAAAAGTACCTACAATACGAAAAGAAATGATAATTTCTTATTTTGAAGTCGGTTAAAAAACATCATTCTCTGATACACAAATACGTAATTTTTTTATTATTATATATTTGAATTTTTCTAACTTTTCTCTATTTTATTCAACTTACCTTACTTTTAAAATTAAATTCTCTACAAGTTTTGTTTAAAAGTTTTGAGCATTTGATATCCATTTAACAAATTTATTGTACGTCAAACATAAAAAAAAGCAGTTTGACCCCAATTTATTGGTTTTCAATCCACTTTTCTCTGTCACTATTGCACATATAGGTACAATAATTTATTGAACATAAATAGGTACACTTGTGAGACCTATTTTATTAGATATTTCAGGTCAAAATCGATAAAAAGTCATTGATTTTGCTCCTTTATTAACTTCCTAAAAATTTCAGTACAACCACATTTCACCGGAGTATCAGAAATCCGAGCGAAATTTTCACTCGCAAACGAAGAGTTTTAGGACATTTGTATATCCGAACTTCTCCATTATTTTCCCAAGTAGAATAGGTTACGAAAGCCCCAGGAGAACTTCGCGATATACTCTGAATGTAACATGTATATATATATATACACATACATACATACATACACCATACAGAGTGTATATATTGATTTGAAAATTGTCAGTTTTCTAGTTTCCACGCATTATTTATTGAATATATGCAGTTATTTGATTTTAGGTGATAAAAATAAATCCTTTAGTAAAACTTCTGTAATAATAAATAAGCTTTAAGTTAACTTTAAAAGATTTAAGTCCATTTGAAATACCCTGATTTTCGTATCCTCAAGTGAAACATTTATATCATGTATATATATTTTTTTTTTTCACCAGTTTACAACAAAGGAAAATAATTATTCTACTTTTAAACTTTCTAAGATGTCAAAAATTTCTTACTTCAAAATAGACAGAGGTAAAAGAATAGAAAATTTGGAAATTTTATAGTATCAGTATTTATACAAATTTGGTATTTTCCTTTCACAGTAATACCCTATGATTAAAAAAAAACTTCACAACTTTAAAAGCATACACAACTTTATTCAGATAATTTAGAGATTCGGTTGAGGACTCATTTCATAGAAAAAAAGTTTTGAGTAATGTAGTTCATTATCGAATTTGCCCACCAGTCTTGTTAAAAATAGATAAATTTACTGGTGCGGAACGTGTTCGCTGTGTGTTTTGGTTTCACAATTCGCAGTCAGCAACTGCAGTTCAACGTAATTTTCGTACAGAGTAAGGTTTGGAGCCTCCTAACAGGCATACAGTTTACAATCCTGGTACCAAACCTTTGTTGAGTCAGGTTGTTCTTCTTTCAGACAGAAGGGGCCGTTCTTCTTCCAAGAAGCAACCGTAAATGATATCGTTTATCTGGACATATTTCAAAATTTTTTTATTCCTCAGTTAGACGATGATGATCAAGATGGAATCAATTCTATTAGCAAATCGGGGCACCACCTCAATACCGCCTAGAAGTCCGAGATTTTCTTTAACAGTCGATTTCCAGGTCGATGGATCGGTCGTGAAGGTCCAGTTGTATGGCCACCTCGCTCCCCAGATTTGACCCCGCTAGAATATTTTGGTGGGGTTTATTAAAGTTTGGTTTTTGCCGGTTGATCTTGTTAAGGTAAGATTTCGAATTAACGCCGCAGATGCAGAGGTGCCCGACTTGCTGGCTGCTGTCTGGAATGAAGTCGACTTCAGGTAGGATGCATGTTGCATTATAAATGAAAGCCATGTTGAACCAACGGGAGTGTTGGATGATGACAGACTTGACGTATTTTTCTCTGAAATGAGACCTCAACCAAATTTTTAAGTTATTCTAATATATTTTTATATGCTTTTAAAGTTGTAAATCCTTTTTGAATCGTTTGTAACATTACGTAAAAAGTTCAAATATGCTTATATGATACGGAATCACCGGCTAGAGGTAACTTGCTGTACAAACGTTTTACACCCATTGCGCTGGAAATTATTTTTACTTATTTTTTACAATCTAAAAAAAATAATTTTTTACAAAATTGATTTATTTACAATCCGTTACATTTATTATACGGTTAATTCCTATGTTGTTGAAAATATATGGCAACAAGGATAAAATAATGTTGATCTTTTTAATTAAAAAAATAACGCGAAAAGTAGAATTCATATATCCGTGTCCGAATATGTAATTATTTATTGTATTCCAAAATTTAAAATTCATGTTAATGAATAAAAATTGATGTTCCAAAATAAAAATTGATTTTTGATAATAATATAAAAAATAAATATACAGTTGAAACAGATTAGAAAATAATTATCAATTTGACCTGGATATTGTAACGTTGAATTATCTATAATCCGTAATTCTAAGAATTCCGAATAAAATATACGCTAACATTTTTAGCGTTAAAAAGTACTGTCTATTAACGAGAAAAAATTTATTTTATATTTTATAATTATAAGGTGTATTTTAATAGAAATTTTACTGAAAGTAAAACGAGTTACAATTTAAAATGAAACTAGGCAATATTAAGTAGAATAATTTGAGTATGACGTTCTCAATTCCTACTGTCAAAAACTTACAAGTTTGAGATAATTCTTATTTTCTATTAGTACTAATAATAAAAATATGACACACAAAACACGAAAAATGGAAAACAATTTTGTATCAAAGCTGTTGATGCGTTCTTGTAATAAGTTCATTCAAGTTGTACAAAACATAAAACAATATAAATGAATACACGATACCGATTTAAGTGTTTTTTTTTTCTTTTTACGTTTAACAGTTTTCATGGTTAGTAATCACGCTACTCTTCACTTAACATCGTCTTTTATGAACGAAAAGAACCCTCACCCCTTCTATAGAAACAGAAATTAATTTCAGTACAATTAATATGTTTTAATTAAATTACACCGTTACTCATATAGTGCAGTTAACAATTTTTATTTTATGACAATTTTTATAATATTACGTTTTTAATATGTAATAGAATTTTACAGTAATATGTTCACGTAAGTTATAATTGTAATGAATATTAATTCATTAATATTTTTACACATTGAACTATAAATGAATAAAAATAACGGAAATAAAACGTTAAGATAAAACAATTATAAATAAATAAAAAAACTTTATGAGGTTGAATATATATATATTTGCTCTAATGCCTTATTTACAATTGCTTCCTTCTATGTGAAAATCGTTTGAAAAACATTTACTGAAGGAGGAACATCGAAGAATACAAATAACTATAAGTGCGAACAATTTAACAGTAGATAAATAAAGTATTTGAAAAATACAATAAATTACTGGAATTACAATAAGTAGACAGTTGATAAATAAAGTAATAACTAAAAAAATGTTTTAAAACAATGAAACAATTGTTAAATAAGTTAAGTCAAATAAACATTTATAATTTTATCATTAAACACATTATCATCCTAGTTAACATGATATTATCCTAGTCGAGAGACTTTTCATCTTTAACATAAGGTTATATCACCCGGGTCCAGCATACGGTTCTATTTGAGCCTTCTAACATCCTCCACTATTTTCTAACAAATTTAGAGCAAGATGGTTCGCATGCGTATTTAGTCTATATATATTATATATATATATATAAATACACACACACACACACACACACACACACACACACATATATATATATATATATATATATATATATATATATATATATACATATATTTCGAGTTTAGCCGCTGAATCTTTTCGCATGCGTACAGGATCCAGATGCTCGAGGATTCATTATTCTTCACGAACCATGACGGTTCCATTTTATTGCTGAATATTTTATTCTGGATCCGCTGGATAGCCTGCACAAGATGTGTCCCATAGTTGAATACCATAGTTTCAAATCGGTTTTAAGAATATCTTGTATAACAATAGGTTTTTTATGATAGAGACTACTGAAATCCCCTACCCAGTGAGCAATCCGCCTTAAATGTTTAGTTGCTTTTTTTCTCTCTTACGAGACCTCTCCATGTCATACGATGATCCTGGTGCAAACCTAGGTACCGTACACTGTTGGTAAGCGGAATATACGTATTATCCAGGCCAAATCGTGGGCAGTTGCTCACCTCATCGCAAACGTCACGTGAGTAAACTTTGCCGGGTTTTATCTTCCATTTACGTAGTTGCACGCTGATTGCAGTTTACCCGAGGCTAGATTCGGGTCATCATCAATCGCCGAAATCGCCATCTCATCCGCAAATGATCCAATTGTCAAAGTTTGCATTGAAGATTAGGTATTAAATAGGCCCCAAAACTGAACCTTTAAAACCCCTGAATTACGTAAAAAAATTAGACAGCTAACTTGCGAAAGTAGCAAGTAGCTAAGTAGGATTAAATAGAATGGTTGGGGTAGGCTCGACAATTTATAAAGAAGATCAGATGACTAAACCTAATCAAAGGCCTACTGCACGTCCAAAAATGCCGTTGAATAGTATTCCTTCCTTTCTAGAAACCTGATGATAACACTAATAATTGTAAGAATTTGATAGTTGAATAATCACTTCTGAATCCAGACTGATGGTCGGATGTTACACCTATGCTTGCTAAAATAGGTCAGAGCCTCTTTAATATCTTAGACATAGTCGGCAATACGCTTATAAGTCTGTAAGAGGATATATCCTGAACAGGTTTGCCAAGTTTTAAGACTATTGTTATTTGTGATGCTTTCAACTCTGACAGGAAATACGTTGTTCAAAGGTGTGTTACGAATTTAGATGGCAGTGTAAATAATATCTTTTAAGTAACTGAGTGAAATGCGGGAACCTTTTCTAAATTCTCTATTTTTCAGAATCCTTGTGATATCTCTACAGATGAGCAGGGTCTTTTTGAAAGATACATAAGAATCGGGCTATTCAAGAAATCAGTAACTCCTCCTCATTAGCTCTCTATATCTCATCTAGCTGGAAGATCTTGCTCAACTGCGCAGCAAACAACTCAGAATTTTGGCTGTCGCTATAAGCCCATCCGTTCGATAAAGGTGGAAATAACAGAAGAGGTTTTTAAACTTCTTTGTGTCTTCCTCAATTTTATTATAAAGTAATGAAGACTTAATACGAAACATAAATTACTTTTTTTGATGGTATAAACTTTGATTTTGAATTTTCATAAGAGAAAAACTATAATGTGCGTGAAAATACCCACCAAAAAAAGCCGGCAAGAGTTAATTTTCCCGGTTTTACTGGGAAAACTATGTAACTCTTGACCAAGAACTTCATCATTGATAACTACGTAGGAGGAAAATTAAGTAGAAAATTAACTTATATAAATATTCAAGTAAAGAAATTTTAATAAAACTATTATTACATTACCTTGTAACCAAAATTAAATGGCAACAACGATTCATATTCATGTACTGATGACAGAAGTCGTCGTACAAAATTTCATAAAAATCGGTTCATCCAGTCTAAAGATATCAAGCCGAACGATAACTGTCAAACAAAAGGTTATTATCCCCAACTCTGAATGAAATTGCCCAGCCTTTAACAAAAGTGTCCTATTAATGCAACGTATTCACCTAATTAGCAAAAGGACATGGTTTTGAGTTCAAAAACGGCAGAAAATATATATTGCCTTTCAAACCATCCCCTAAAGGGTGGTTTGAATAAGATAAAAACCTCTCGGAAAATATCTTATGTACCTAAGGGGCGATCGATTAGGTGAAACATTTTAACTACACTTTGAGTAAATTTTTGAGATAAAGGAAGCAAGATGTTCTCAGGAAATTTTAAATATGGAGTACCGAAATCAGTAGTACCAAAAAAAAATATTAATTTAGAAAATTAAAAAAAAAGTTGTATTTCAATAGAAAAGAAATAAAAGATTTTAATAACGGTATTTTAAAAATAGGTCCTCAAATTAAAAATATTCTTTATATTAGCTTTGTATTTCAGAAATAATTAATGCTTTTCAATATTCATGTTGCAGGAGCAACAGTACAGTAAATTCGATAGCATACTTAGTACCATGAAATCCCCCCTAATTATTTTTTTCCAGAGTGAAATATCGGTCTTATACTTGAATCATCTTAATTACTATTTTTAAGGTGAATTCAAAAAACTTACGTTTCAAAAAGAGAATTATATCTATTGTAATTTAACATTATAACATATAATTATTTAAAAAAAAAAAAATGGAACCAACATCAAGACTATGTAATGTGATGCACATGTATAGAATTATAAGATTCCCACTGCGCCAATCGATACTGTATATTGTAAACTTATAACGTATATTGGGTCTGAAATATTTAAAAACGAGATATCTCGATTTTTAATGATTTTATTAACGGTGCTACATATCATGTGCAGAAACTCACATTACTTACCCTACAAAACACCATAAAACATCATCTAACGTGACGTATACATCCAGAATATCAGGATTCTCACAGTCCCTACCTACCCGCAGGACGGCGAAAATATTCCTTTTGTCAATTTTCAGACCGATTTTTTTGGTGTAAAAATTTTTTTCAACATCATGGTACCACCGCGAAAAGCAGCTGTGTCGATTGTAACAAAATTAATTTCTATCGGATTATTAGGAAAAAGGTTGTGAGCGAACAAACATAAAATATATATACATGAGTATATACGGGTTGAATAAATAACCTCTTTTTTTAAAGCCGCCGGTTAATAAAAATAGTTTCAGTTAATAGCATTCTATAGTTATTAATAAGGCATTCCAAAAGTTGTCAAACCAGCAAGTAGTAAGTGATACTGTTTACTACTGTCTTTCCAAATCGTCATAAAGAAAAAAAAAAGTATAGTTTTTTTAGATTGATTACAACAAAAGATTTAATCTCAAAAACTTTAATTAAGCTAAATTTTAATTTAAGCTATAAACAAACGACGTAAACAATATATGACTACTATAGTATATTAATTTGGGGTCAACTTTAAATCATTATTTGAGGAATAATTGAAAAATTATTATTTTTTTACATTTTAGTCAAGTTTTTAAAATAATTTTGATATTATCTTTTTAACTTTATTTAGCTAAATTTTTTTTTCAATAAGTTTATTACAAAAAAAAAAACAATTGTGTAAAAAAAAGCAGTTTGTAAGAAAACCAAAAGACAATGAATAACTCGTTTTCATAAAAATAAGAATAATAATTCAGAGAAAGAAACTATAATGAATCTTATACTAAGGCTCCTCTATATATTACGGAATATGTATATATTTTTTAACCATCAGTGTTTTATCATTTTTTTTTTTTAAATTTTACGTGAAAGTTCCTTTAATATCAGAATAAAATTAGACAATACATCATATCAAGGAACTAAAATCCAATTATATATATAAAAAATTCTCTCCGTCCGCCATTTTGTTTTTTTTTTCATTAAAAATGTACATTTTAAGAACAGGTTGAGATATTTTAATGAAATTTGTGTACATGTACCCAAAATCTTTGAAAAGGTAAATAAGTATGAAAATTTTACATCTGAAAATCAAATTTTCAATTTCAGTTTTTCATTTGTTCAATCCACCGATTTAAACGAATAAAAAATTTTCTTATTCGTAGCAAAAGGTTTAAGATTTTTACCTAATAAACATAATCGGAATAAGTTATAATTTACGGAGCTATTAATGATTTAAATGGTTACTATTTTAGAATTTTCCAAATTATTTATTTTGTAGAAAAACATTTTCGGTATATATACATACATACATACATCAAATTTCATTAAAATATCTTTTTCAAATATAAATTTTTATTGACAAAAAAAACAACCATAAAATGGTGGACAGAAGAAAAAATTAAGTAAGATAAGGGCATTTGTCGTGACCAATGTTTTGTTTGCTTTAATGTCCTGAATCAGTCCGTTAACTTTGGCCTAACACCACCTCATATATATATATATATATATATATATATATATATAAAATCTTAATTATATATCTAAAGGAAGCTGACAATGCAGTTGGTTCTTTTCGTTTATTTAATCCAGTAATTCTAAATAAAGCGCGCACGCATATCGTATTCAATCGCGCAGATGTGGCGATACTTTTTTTTTTCCTGTTTAGCCTCCGGTAACTACCGTTTAGAAAATTCTTCAGAGGATGAATGAGGATGATATGTATGAGTGTAAATGAAGTGTAGTCTTGTACATTCTCAGTTCGACCATTCCTGAGATGTGTGGTTAATTAAAACCCAACCACCAAAGAGCACCGGTATCCACGATCTAGTATTCAAGTCCGTGTAAAAATAACTGGCTTTACTAGGACTTGAACGCTGTAACTCTCGACTTTCCAAATCAGCTGATTTGGGAAGACGCGTTAACCACTAGACCAACCCGATGGGTTAGAGATGTGGCGATACTAGCGGCTGCATTCGGCACTAACTAATGTAATGTAATTTCATAACTTACGTAGAACAAATTTCGCTTGAAAGTTCGGCAGACTGGTCCCGAAGCTTAATGCACCAGGTACTGAGTCAACCAGGCGATCGAGTACGAGACCCAGCTACATCGAGTTATTTTTTTACACTTATTATTCTTTTATTTATTCTACCGCTCACATAACACGTCATAACACGTCATGACGTCATAACACGGAACTATTTTAGAGAATTTTGACCTTGCTCTACGGCCTCACCTCCTTCACCTTTTAAGTTGAAAATTTAATAGAATCAATGCCCTATATATAGAAGTAATCTGACCAAGTTTGATCATAATCGGTCCAGTAGTTCTGGAGAAATAAGGTGATTTAGAGGCCAACACCAAACACACATACGTACGTACGAACATTACCATCCGGTTTTTTGGGTTCCTTAGGTGTCAAAACGTCAAGATCCGGTAAAAACCGCAAAAGCCCAAATTGGACCGATTATAATACTTTCCTTTCTAGAGCTATAGCGCTATGTAGACGGGAAAGTAATATGTATATACAGAGTTATCATAAAAGAATGGTGCGGTTTTGAACATGGTTTAAATTAAAACAGAATTAATTACAGTTTATGTTTTATTATTTTTCAAATTTGTCGTCTCAAACATTTTTTTACATAATTAATAAATTTCAATATGTGCGCCCTTAGTCGCTCGACAAATGTCCAAAGTATACTCAACTTCTCTCCAAACATTAGTTAACATTTCTTCGTTAATGGTTGTCATTGCTTCATTAATCCTGTTTTTTAAGCGGTTTAGGTCGCGAATTTTTTATGTATAAACAACGCTTTTGATGTAACCCCACAAGAAGAAATCGCAAGGTCTGGGGATTCCTGAAGGCCAAAGTATGGGGCCTTGCAGGCCTATCCATCGATCTCCAAATTTTTCGTTCAAAGCGTCCGTGACCGATGCATTGAAGTGCGGGGGAGCACCATCTTGTTGGAAATGAAGTCGATGAATGTTTTCGAGTTCATCCGGCTGAGGAAAGTAATAATCGGTTAACATGTCAAGATACACAACTCCATTAATTGTTTTTTCAGCAAAGAAGAAAGGCTCATTACACGATTTTTCATCACACCACACCAAACATTAACTTTAGGCGAATCGCGTTGTTTCTCGATAATTGCGTGTGGGTTTTCAGAGCCCCATATTCGTGAATTGTGTGCGTTAACACATCCATTCACATTGAATGTAGCTTCGTCTGTAAAAATTATATCGTCTAAAAACGATTCGTTTTCACTTATTCTGTCCAACATTTCAACAGCGAAATTGTAACGTGTTAGACCATCATCGGGTTTCAATTCCTGCAGTATCTGGATTTTATAAGCGTGTGATTTCAGTTTTTTATGTAAAACTTTGTGAACTGTTGATTTTGGAATACCTAATTCGACTATTCGACGGGGGTGGACGGGGGGGCTTCGACGGGGGTGGACTTCCCGGGACTTCTAATTGGCGATTGTCTAATTAGTTCAACCGTTTCCTCTGGTACACTTAGTCTGCCGGTTGATTTCTGTTTCTTAACCGATTCGGTTTCTTCGAATCGTTTGAACCGACGTGTTATGTTATTTTTGTGTGGTGGATCTCTTCCGAATTCACGTCGAAACGCACGTTGAACTAAAATCACGGATTTTAATTTGGCCATCAATAAAACACATTTTGCTTTGTCTTTATCCGAGAACATAGTAACTCGCTAAACTCACCGCAACAACAATACAAAAACTGACGTTGTGGTTACAACTGCTGATAAACTAACTTTTGGGTTGAAGGCTTTCAGGGATACCCATATAACATCTAGAAATTTCCCTACAATCTTCCTATGAATTACTGAAACCGCACCATTCTTTTCTGATAACTCTGTATAAAATTTCAAATTTTCCATATAGGTCATCTGAAAAAAAAACTTATATGTGACCACGAAGGATCTTCCTCTAAAAAAAAGAAAAAAATCACCTTATCAGTATAAAGAGTAAGCCTTGAATATAAGCTACATAAAAAAATTCAATCTGATCTTATATTAGTAAGCAACAACTAAAAAAAAATATTATAATTGAAGAGAAAAAAGGGATTAAATTAATTTAAAAACATGTAACAATTTGGTTGATGTATCTTAAAAGATTTTGTACGATTAGAAAGATATATGGTTAGATTATTATAGTGATGATAAACATCACAATGGTACTATGTAAGTATATCAGGTAGTGAAGAGATTTATACAACCATTAATCATAGTTCATGTCCTGTTTAGCGATATATATATATATATATATATATATATATATATATATATATATGCGCGCAAACACACACACACACACACACACACACACAAGTTATATGAATGAAATAAATACCATTGAGAGACTGAATGACTTACAGATTTTGATGAATTCGTACAAAGTTACAAGGTACAAGTTATAGTTTATACTGCAGACATAAAAGAAGATTTGTGTCTTTGTACAGTGTTGCTGTACATATAATACAAACAACATGCCCACTATTCTGTATATACAAATACATATAAAATAGGATTCTATATAATATATTAATATACTGTATAAGATTTATAATAAATTAAGACACACGTGTTGTAGTTTAAAAACATGTCTATAATAGAAAAATAAAAACTGAAAAAAAAACATATCCTTCTGATTCATTCATTAGTCTGCTCATTTTATATTATTAGTATTATTTTTTAAATATTATTAATGGTTTATCCATGTAACTGATGACATTCCGTTATCATTTTTGTGTGTTTTTTTCTTTTACGGTAATATCAGAGAAACTTGTCAAAATTCTATTAAATTTTTTATTTTATTTTTTAGTCAAATATAACAATAATTATTATGTATAAATATAATTTTTTTTTAATCAATTAAAAAATCCATTTTCTGCTGTCAATTAACTTATGTTTATATCTACTGAAGTTATAAAACACTAAATAAAATAACAAAGCTTAATATATATATATATATATATGTGTGTGTGTGTGTGTGTGTGTGTGTGTGCGGGTGTGTATGTGTGTAACTAAACTACTATAAGTCTTCTTTTTAAAAAATTCACCATATCACGTAATTGGTATATTCTATTCCTTGCTAAATAAATAAATGAAAAAAAAAATAAAAATATATATATATATATATATACGTATTAATCAGCAAAAAATTTCAAGAACTCGTAGAATCATAAACATTAAAATATTAATATATATATATATATATACACACACACACACACACACACACACACACACACACACACACACACACACACGCGAATGTATATTTTACCACATTTCATTTTACTTTACTGTATTTTATTTATTTATTTTTTTAATTAATTTACCATAGAAGCTTTTGAAGTTACGAGGAAATTTAGAATTGAAATTTCATAGCTTATGAAAAATGTCATGTCTGACCGATTTGAACCCAGGATCTTCGGATGAAAGACTAAGAGGCTACCATTCGGCCACGGAGATATGCTTTGCACAAATTATATTGCAAACAAAAGAATAAAATAAAAATATTTAACTTCAAAATTTCGTGAGAAAAGATAGTTTTAGTGAAATTTTATGGGATTTCCTTTTTTAATACTGTATTGAAGTTCTTAAAATGATATTCCGATCTACTTACCTGCCCACTGGGTCGGTCTAATGGTAAACTCGTCGTCGTGAAAATCACTTATTTAACACCTGATTTTTAAACTCGAAGGTTCAAATCTTAATAAGAGTTAGTTACTTTTATATTACAGCGAGTGGTGGCGTCTCGGCCTTTCATCTGGAGGTACCGAGTTCAAATCCCGGTCAGGCATGGTATTTTCACACGCTACAAAAATTGTCGCTACATCTCATTCTTTGAAGCAATACGTGACTGATGGTAGTTACAGAGGCAAAAACAATAAAAGTAAGAAAAAGTAAGTTTTATATGGATTTGAGTACTAGACAGTGGATATCGGTGTAGTTTAGTTTTTTGTTTTTTTTTTTTTTGGAGGGCGAAAAACGCTTTCGCGTTATCATCGCTGGGAACAAACATATTATAACAGGGGAAAAATTAAAACTAAATGTAGATTAAAATTAAAGTATAAAAAAAACCAATTACAACTTAAAGCTAACACTAGAGATAAAACATAACTTAAAAACTAATATCACTAAAAATTTACAACTAGTACCGCAGCCAGAATCTTAAAAATAATATAAATTTATTTAAAAAGAAACACGAAAATAAATAAAATTTAAAGTAATCATAAATAAAATCTAACAAAATTCGTAAAGGGTTCCTTCACGGATTACAAAACTTAAACGTTCTAAGTTTTAAACTATGTTGATTAAAATATAATAATAAAATAAAGTTTCGCCCGAACTCGGTAAATATTATTATTATTATTATTTTTTTTATTATTATTATTTTGTGAAACATATTTATACTCCGTAGGAATAACAGCACCTGATCTAATTCTTTCTTGTCATTTTCTAGAATACAGTAAATGTTACATGTGTACTTCGGTGCTTGGGATTCAATTAACCACACATGTCCGGAATGGTCGGCATGAGTCTGTACAAGACTACATCTCATTTACATGCCATACATATCACCTCATTGGGCCTTTTAGATGAGGTGGGTTTGCTTATTGCTCGCTAGTCGAACAGATTGCAACACACATTAGGAATAAAATAATATATACTTATCTTGTTTTATAACTCTAAATTATTTTACATTAATCACACACCTAAAAGATCAAAAATATTGCATAAAAAAAACTTGCGATATACAAGTATGTAATATTAAGTATAATGCATAAATCTCTTACGTATTTGGAACTAACAGAAAACAAAAAATAAATGATATTAATTTTAATATTTATTAATATAACATTTTTGAAACTAAATTAAAAATGCTTTTAAAACCCATTTCAAATTTGCAATCCTGTAAAAAAATATATACTTCAATTACCAAGCTTTTAAAAATATTTCTACATTTTTTTTTTTTTTACTTATTTGGTTAAAGTGATATACGCTGCTACATCACGAAAAAGTATATAGATCGGTCAAAAAAAAAATCTAAAAAAATTAGTCTTTCTTTTTTTTTTCTTTTTTTACGTTAAGGAAACATTTAAGAAAAAATTACAAAATTATAGATTTAAATAAATTATAAATAATCTGGGAAATAATTTTTTATTCCAATGTTGCCAAATCCAAAAACCTATTTTTGTGAGACGGAGGTATCAACATACGTACTGTATTTGGTCTTATAACTCTGGACACCGTTGACCGATTTTCTTCAAACTTGGTATACAGATACTATCTTCAGGGGAAAGAATGTATTCTAATCCTGTGTTTTCTTAATGCTCTTTACGTGTAATGCAAAAACACTGGAAAAATCCTTTTGTTACAAATAGAAAAAAAAAAATTTTTTAATTGAAGCCAATTTTTTTAGTTGTACGAGTAGCACTCTACTATATTATTTCTTGCCTCTTCGTTCACCCTTCTTTAAACTCCTATGATTTATTGCACTCAATACTTTTTCACATCTAAGTCGCTCTAACACATCTTTTTTTTTCTAGTGGACTCCAATTATCCGTTTTGGGGATATTTCATTTCTATTCTTAGTACATGATCATGTAAAATACAAGTATATCGGCTATATTCTGAATATCATAACTGTTGTATCATGTTTCTCTGTATTTTATTTTATTCCTGAACCGCTCTAAACCTAGACATAGAGCAACTTCTATACAAAATGTCCATTACCATTGAATTAATTTTCTGTTCATCTTATTCCGTCATTCCTTGTGTTATAATAATGCATAAATATGCTCTGCATTATACTATTATATAAGTATACTCTGACTTTAATATTGCTGGGCTGATATTTTTCAATCAAAACAAGCCGTTTAGTTTTGGTGTAGCCTATCTGGTTTATCCACTCCTGATTTTTATTTCCTGCCTCGAGTAGCCGTCTTCTAATAATTAAATTATTTATATACAATTAAATACCAAAATCATCGTCATAAAAAATTTCTTTGCTTTTTTTCACATTAGAAGTTAGCTTTTTGCTTATATTTAGTCTTTATTCCGTTAGAATCGTACGCATTGGCAAGTTTCCTCATTGCATATTCAACTTAGTAAAGGAAGAACGCTATCCCCGCCTCAATTACGTGGTCAAAAGTAAATATATTTTGTAGATTAAAAGGTTGTTGTAGTATTCGCCGTATCTTTGTGTTAAACCAATTGGGTAAGAAATTCTTCTGGTACTGATGCCCGGGCTACGTTCAATGTCCTGAATAACGTTTTCTTCTTCCTTGATAGGATATTGTTCTTACCGTTCAGCAGTATATGAAGAAGACAGCAATATTCCAATGGTACGTAATCACCGAAATACTGAAACAAAGGTTCTGTAGCCTGGAATCCTCATATTCGGAAATCTTTGATGATATTGTCGCTGTGCAGCTCGTGTGTATCCATTACCCGTAAAGAAATATGATTTCTGAAATTTTTTATTGCAAAATTAATAAGGCATTGTTAGATAATTACATACACGAACTCTTCAAATCACTTATTTAATTGTTACTGTTACTATGCAATAAAAAAAAAAAACTTAATTGTAGGTATCAGTTGTTACTAGTATTGCCAACTAATGAAATAAATTATTTCAAACAAGTTTAGATAAAATTAATTTTAATTACCTTTAAAGATATCTAACGAATAACAATTTATCTTTGTATTATATATTATATATATTTTATGTTTTATCTTTCTATTTATATTGAAGTGTTATTTTATCTGATTATTCTTTTTATTTAGCTTTTGATTGTTTTCTAAAATATTTATATATTTTATTTTGTAATACTCAAAATTTTGTATCGTTAAATACCTATAAAAGATCTGTCACATTCTGATGCGTTTTGTTTTTAATAAACTGCAAAATCCTAACGATCGTTCTCTAAGTTTATGTACTTTATTAATACCATTTTACTGAGAATCAAATTTTCTACAAATTTTGTTTAAAATTTTTATGTATTTATTACCCAGTTAACAAAATTATTTTACACCAAACAAAGTCTGGGAAAAATATTACCCCAGATTTCTTAAAAACTACTAAAAATACAGCTCTTAGACCTACTAAAAAACCTCAGAACAAAAAAAATAATAAACCCAAAAAAATTATTAATCTGTAAATTAATTGCTATTTTTTAAGATTGTGTTTTCAATCAGCTTTGATATAAGACTAGTAAAATTTAACCCTTAGATTGGATCCCAACAGTTAAACTCTTGCTTAATTTTACCGAAGGCGCAGAATCAGAGCGAAATTCTTTACCAGCCGATACTCGCTAACGTTTCTGAACCTATGTTTATGTAAATTTTCTTTTTTATTTTCGGCAGTAGAACATATCCTAAGAGTTAGTTACACTTTTCGTTAATCATTCTGTGTATTTCAGAAGCCGAAAGTATTATAATTTAGTTAGTATGTTAGCGATTCAAAATTTCGGGAACTGATAAGGAACGTATAATTAAAAAGATTTCTATAAATATGTTTTTAAAGATTTTCTTTGTTTTTGATATACAGTTAGATATTTGAAATATTTTTTTTACATTTTGATCTTTTTTCTATTTAAAATTAAATAATTTTTTGCAACATTTTTTGATCTCTTTTGTTTTGAATTAAAATCTTATTTCTGAAGTTGAAATTTATTTTTTATTTATTTATAGACTATCAATTTTCTCTTAACTAATCTTTTTTTTAGTTCTCTTAAGAAATCTTTATTTATTTATATCTAATTTAACAAAGCACATTTAAAAACCTAGAAAGCGTTTTTCGATTCATATTTTTTTTTGGCTTTGCAGAAATTTTTGCAGTTCTAGGACACTATTTTTATCAATTTTTCAGATCAAAAATGCACATCTAATTTTTCCTTTAATTTGGATCCCTCGAATCTCAGTATGGCTTCATTTTTACCCATGAAGCAGAGATCAGCGTGAATTAATTCGAAAATTTGAATTATCGAATATCAGTATAATCAAAACTTTCAGTTTTGATTATACTAATATTCGCAAATCAATTCCCATGGTGTCCAATTTTGAATCATTTTACGGTACATAAAGGATAAAACGTAAAACTTTAAGAGAAGAAATTTGTAATAATCAATAAATTCATTATAAATTACAATATAACATAATTCATTATGAATTTTTTTCTTATATATATATATATATATATATATATATATATATATATATACTTTACTTACTCATTTTATTAAAAAACTCATTTAACTTCTTAATTAAATATATATATATACTTAAATATATATATATATATATATAAATAAATTTAAATAATTAAATTTTAGTATATACTCGTATTTTGTTATTGTTAAAATGAGATTAATTTGCACAGCTGTCAGTAAGTTCACAGATTATTTGAATTTCCAAAAACTTTTATATATATGTGTATGTATTTTATAATAGCCCGTCAGGGCTCACTTCGCTCGTCCGACCGTTTAGCCAGGGGCCTGAGCTCCCTGAACTTCGACGTGTTCATTATCCTCATGGCTGTGAGAATATTAAATATTTCACAGATATTTATTAAAGAAGAAAAAAAATAGTCGTTTTACTTCGTTATATTTTTGTTGGCACGACGGAAATATAATGAAATAAAAAAAATTAACTTTTATTATTTAATGAATATCTTTAACATCTTTGATATCTTAACCCAAAATGGGGCTACAGCCTTGATCTATAGCTTAAAACCTTCCACGGGATAACAAAAATGTATCTTGAAAATACGGTTCTTGAGTGATGCTACAAACAGATCCACAAACTTTCGCATTTATATATTATATATTTAATTACTACTTTGTGTGTGTGCGCGCCCGCGCTTAAAATTGTAATAAAACTATTTACAGTTTGTTATTGGATGTAAGTCTGAAGGTAATACGAAATTAAAACTTACTAAGGGGCGTTTCACCTCGTTTATTACTATCGCGTTATTTCCGTTTTTGCAACTTTGATTGGATATAAATCGAAGGCGTTTATCGAGAGACGGTTTTTGCTATCGTTATGCTCATAAAATGTTATCTTAGAATAATTCACCATAAGTCTGTCCAATTTCCTATTTAAAAAATAAGTTTGATTCAATAAGGCAGATCCAAGATGACGGAAAAAATGTCAAACACACTATCAAGTAATAATTTTGTAACTATGTAGATCCGCTACTTGTTTCTACCTCCTACCATCACACAGTTTTGAAATATGAAGCCGTTTCCATATTTTTATATAACTCTGTATACAAATAATAGGAATGACAACGTACTTTTTCAGTCGGTTTCAATTTGCTTTTGTAATAGTTAAAAATGTCTTTTTTGTCTGAAAAGTTTACGAAAAATAGATTATAAAGGAAATATGAATTTTGTTTTTATTCTCCAATTGTATTTTTATAATTCGAAAATCGCAGAACAAGGTGTTTTCTTATTTAATATTCTATTTTTAAAACACAGAATATCAATTAACGATATTTTTAAAAGCGATATTATGAAGTATAGATATCTAATTTTTAATAACATTTATTTAAACGGTTACAGAATTAATTCTGTAACTTAAGTCTTACAGCATTAAAAAGAATAAAATAAAACAAAATATTTAAAAACGTTTACTATTCGCATTGTATTTTCCATTATAAAATTCATATCATTGTTGACCATCAGGCACGATGGAAATTGTCAATCGCGTGCATAATATTTTTACACTCAGAAAACTAACGAATTTATATAAAAGGACACGCACAAACTCACGCAATGTTTGAAGGCTGCTACGTAACCTCTATTCAGTCGTAAACGTTAGCTTCTCTGAGTTTATTATAAAATTAAAATTTTACTAATAAAAATTATTAGAAAAACTTTATGTAGAAGTTTTTATTTAAAACGACTATAAAATTTGAAAAAATAAACTTGAGCTGTTAAAATATACCTACGTATTATAAATATTAATTTATCATAACGCTTAAATATTTATATTTAAGCGGGTAATATGTATCAGTTGAATGTTTTTTGTATCCGGAAGCTCAGAACTGAAGAACCGATTTAACAATAAATACATCAAAAAGTTATTGATAATCACACTAGTGATTGAATTAATAAAAATAAAGTTTTTTTAAAAAATGGAGAAAAGTAAATATTTTGTATAATTTGAAAAACCAATTTTTCTAGGTACTTCTCAATTGAGATATTAAATAAAAAAATATTTTAGAAATTAGTAGAATTTTATAACAATAATAAAAACGGAATATATTTCTATAGATTTAAAACGTATACGTATTAAAAAAAAAAAAAAAAAAAAAAAAAAAAAATTATAAACATATTAAAAAAGCTCTTATGTCTTGCAAAATATTAACGTATGTAATTTCCAGAGAAACCGATAAAAACAAAATAACTCAAATGAGATGAGTCGACAATGAAATCCTCTTCAATACAAAAATAAATTAAACAAAATACGTCTACATAAATAAATCTGTATTTAAAAAATAAAATGTATAGTTAATTAAATAACTACGTACTACAAAAAGCCGGCTTCCGTGGCGCGAGTGGTAGCGTCTCGGCCTTTCATTCGGAGGTCCCGGGTTTGAATCCCGGTCAGGCATGGCATTTTCACACACTAAATTGTCATCCATCTCATCCTCTGAAGCAATACCTAACGGTTGTCCCGGAGGTTAAAAAAAAGGTACTACAAAACTTTGATTTTTAAATTTAATATTAATAAAATAACAGTTTAGTTCACATAATTCGAAAAAAACAAGCTGATGCTTCAATCGACTTATTTAACTGTTATCGTTTAATAATAAGTCAAACAAAATATTTTACAAAATAATAACTAGCGGTAGACATGAACCGTCCGAGGTGTTTGCCTTATGTATAACATCAAAAAAGAAACAATAAAAATTAAGCTAAAATATATTAATACTCGTAACATAACAGTAAATAAAACACGTAGCGTTAATAGTTTTTTTTACAACCGCAGTACTTGCTGAGCTTTATTTTTACCTGTTATTATATTGGACATAAAATTCAAAAGGGCATCTTCAGTATTTTTTCCTTTACGATAATCATATTGATTTTACTGAATTTTTTAAGAATTTTTTTTTCAAGCAAATCTATTAACCTAATTTTTATAATTTTTTCTAGAATTTTTGTGACCATAGATAATAATGAGATAGGTCAGGAATTATTAATATTTCATTTATTACCGCTCTTTATAAATATAGAGGGAAATTTATCTTTTCTCGTACTCAAATTAAATAAATGAGTCAAAACATTAATAACAATATATCACTACTTCTTTTATTATATTAATAACTATTACAGCTATTCCCGTTGATATTTTATTTTTCATGCTTTTAATTATACTAATTATTTCCTCATTACTGGTAGGTTTCACATAAAAAAGAAAACGATTTGTTTGGTTCTTCAGAGAAAATGTACTTTTTATTATTTATTATCAGAATGAATGTCACTTGCTTTTGGTTCTTTCTTAATCTCCTCCGCTATATTCAAAAAGTAATAATTACATTTTTTCCTCGATTAAACATTTTTCTCGTATAACCTCATCATCAATAAGTTTTAAACATTCTATTTCGCTATTTTTTGATACGGCTATTCCTAATAAAATATTTATGGCAATCCATTATACTGCATTATTTTTGGATCTCGAAGTAAGATTAGAAATATTTATCTTTAACGATTTGTAAATAAATTTTTAATTTATTCTTATATTTTACATAATAGTTTTTTATATCTATATTATTTGCATGCTCTTTTATCTTTTTAGAAAATATATTCCTTTCTCCAATTCTACGTACTAGATTAACATTTATCCATGGATTTAAGGGATTATATTTAGTTTTACATATATATGTCTTTTTACGAATTTTAAACGCTCAGAAAAAATAAAATATATAAACCGGTGGACTAGCAAAAGAGTATTATTATTAATATGAAAACGGTGTACTGATTTAGCGTTAATGCCAAGCTGATCACAATAATAATTAAGTGAATCTTTCAGACAAATCTGAAGAAGATTAGAATTTATAAACATAATGGGTCTCTCTTCAAATCACCGATCCCGTTGAAGATGTAGTTTGTTTACTTTGAGATTAAGATCGGTTAAGATTCTACGCTTTATCGATAAACAATGGACCACTCAGGAGGAATCTGTGTATTCTTTGTCCACATCTTGGTGGTATCCTATCGGAAGTCACTGTCTTCAGACATAGCTATTACATCAAGAGGAAATATTTAGATTCGGCAAGTCACGAATGTTTCTTATTTGATCGGTGAAGTTTTGTCATTCAGTATTAGACAGATTAAAATTGTTTCTTCATAAATACATTGTAAGCTTCTTGACATTTTTATGACAAAGCTTATAATATCAAAATTTGTCTACTGATTACTAAGTTAAGAAGTTAAGAATATCTATAAAAAAAATGTTTACGAGCCAGTAAACACATAGAACTAAAATTTTTTAAGTAAATAATAACAAGAAAAAAAAAGGTTTTATAATAGTATTTTCTTATTTTCAAATTAATAGCCTGAATTCTGTCTATAGTTACTACAACCTCAATTAATATGAAATACGATTCACTTCTGAAAATGGCTGACCTCTAATATCCCGATGTGTCATATACCAGAAAATGGATCGGTTTATAAAAAAATACATTACTGTTCTTCAATTTATTAAAGTATTTTTTTTCTACATTATAATAATTTTACCAAACAAAAAATAAATAAATGATACTAAGCAAAACAGCGACGATTTTTTTTCATTAATTATATTAAATATTTTTCATCGCACGCTTAATTTATTTTCGTATGTACTACTTACTATCACCACTAATAGACACCAACAAAGTACCATGCTGAAAGTACTACAGATACTGCAATACTTATTTATAATAGAATTATTAATTGTAGCGCAACATGTACATAATTTACTAAACCAATATATCTATATTTTTCTGTTACTATCTCGTTTTTCTTTATTCTTTTTGAATTAAAAAACAATCCTGTTATCGATTCAGTTCTCATCGTTTGGTTCGATTGGATTAGGAATAAAAACTGAGTGTTCCCAGTCAATAATTTTGAAGGAGAAAGCCAAAAGACCGGTGGTAAAATGGTTCAGAACGGCGCTAAATTAAAACAGAAGCACAATAATGACCAATATAAAAAATTAAAATTAGCAGATTAGTGGTTACACTGTTAATCGATAGTTGATCAATCGATTATTTGTAGGAAGAAATACAAACAAGATTGACGGGACAAACGCTATCTGGTATCAAAATTGGCATCTTGGAAGACTCTGATCGGAGCTCTCTTAACCGAATAGAACTTATGCCGCCGCTCGGTGAGGTCAATTGTATTGGAGGATTAACCCTACACAACGCTAGTGTTTTCTTTAGTAAGAGAAATATGTAATTAAGTTGACTGCTTTACTGAGATTGTAAAAATTGAAAGTGTAATCTTTTTTTTTTATCTATTCTAGTTAAATTATCTTCTAAGAAGTAGAAAATTGCTGCGTTTGTAGATAATGTTTTACATGAAACCACGCTGAACGTCTGTAAATACGATATGCTTTTCAAGAAATGTTAAGTCTACTTTTTATAATTTTTTAAAATATTTTAGAAAATACGGAAAATAACGAAATTGGCCTATGATTTTGTGAATTAGGTGTAAGTAAAGTGTAAGCAAGTAAGTATTAAGAATAAGAAAGTAAATTAACCGTTCTTAGGGATAACGACGGAATTCTTAAGGCGGTTGAAAAATAATCAGACGATGAAAGACTAATTTATAAAACTTATATCGGGAGGGACAATATCGTCATGAATTTCAATCATACTCGTTTGAATGCTTATTTTTTATGTTTACCGACGGGAAATAAAAAAACCGTCGAGAAAAAATTTATTAAATTCCTCTTTTGCGAGATCAGCGAATGATAAAACATAACTCGAATCCTTTTATATTTCGATGAAGTTATCTGATATATTTTATTTTCAAATCTGTTTTTATGATTTTGATTTGAATATTACTTTCCCGTCTAAATAGCGCTATAGCTCTCGAAGGAAGGTATTGTAATCGGTTCAGTTTGGACACATGCGGTTTTCACCTGATCTTGTCGTTTTCACACATAACCCAAAAAACTAAAAAACCGGATGGAAATTTTCCGGATGTTAATGTTCGTATATACGTGTGTGTGTGTGTTCGGCGTTGGCCTCTAAATCATCTTATATCTCCCGAACAGCTGGACCTATTTAGACCAAACTTGGTCAGATTATTTATATATATGGTGCATTGATGTCATTAAATTCTCAACTTAAAATGTCAAGGGGGTTAGGCTGTAGAGCAAGGTATCAGTATCTCGAAATTTTGCCTAATTAAGATCATATTTTTCTTAGATACATTTGTTAATAATTAAAAAAATTACTATATCTGCAAAAAAGATTTTACAAAATCGCATTACCACCCTAAAAAATGAGTTGTTCTAGTCTATGTTGTGACGTCACAAGTGAACGGTAGAATTAAATAAACGAATAATATTTTAAGTTTAAAAAAGTAACTCGGTCTGACTGGGTCTCGAACTCGGTACCCAGTGCGTTAAGCTTCGCGGCTACACTAATCTGCCGACTGTACAAGCGAAATTTGTTCTATGTGAAATTAGATTAGATTAGTTCAGGCGTGGCCACAGTTTTTGTCTCCGGGCTGAATCGGAAGAAAACAATTTTCACGGGCCGAACAAAATATTAAAATTAAAAAATGTTTTTTTTATAAAAACGATTCATTTAAGTAAACAAAATTTTATTACGCAATTTTTTGTACTTTTATTTAAATTCATTAAAGAAAATATAAGTTGAGCTGAAGATTACTAAATAGTTATTTCTTGGCAAGTTTTTTTTAATTTTCCGTTTATTCAATTGCTTATAAAAAAACTAATATTGAACATATTTTCGCGGGCCGTTTGTTGGCCACGCCTCGTTTAGTTAGTGCCGATCGTCGTCGCTAGTACCGCCACACCCGCACAAATTAAATACGATATATGCGCGCGCTTTAGTTAGATCATTCAGTTAAACGAAAAAATATTATATTTAAATAAAATTATAAATATTTTAAATTAAGTTGTGTGTATAAGCGTCAGAAACAATCCACAGTTATAGAACTTTGAACCAGAAAGCCGCGTGACTGAAAAGTTCTACAACTGTGTTGTCAGCTTTTTTTTATTTTATTATATTTTATTAAATTAAATTTTATAATGGTAGAAATAGTTTTCAATTTTTATCGCAGTTAGGTAATAACGTTTTAAATATTTAAAAAAAGAATCTTCGAGTACATATCCTAAAATTATTTTTATTCGAGGTAAATTTGTTTTACTATACCTGATGACATACAATAAGATTAAAAGCGTCTTAATTTTAGTAATAGTAAAGTAGTTTTTTTAACACTAGGTAAGTAAAAAAATAATATGCTAGGTAAGTTCAAAGAAAATCGCTACTTGTTTTTATTTATTAACTTATTGTAATTAATGAAAAAATAAAATATGACAGTCGTACATTTAATAACGCTTAACTTACTTACGCATGTGTATTTATTAATTACGTTACGCAATAAGTAAAAGTGTTCAATTTTATAATGATTTATTACAGTTTTATGTATATTTTAGACTGAATGTTATCAATGGAATAATACTAGGTTTAATGATTAAATACTGTAAATATTGTTTTACATCTACTTTCATGTTATATCAGCGATAAGAAAAAAATATATATATATTTGTACGGCTTATAAAATTTAAACACAATCGTCGAAGTCATAAATATATCATTTTTCAAAGAACGTGAATTAATTTTTTTCTTTATTAGAAAAAATTAGAATCTATGCACTTAAAGAAAGGTTATCTGTCAACTTTGAAAAGGAAAAAACCCGTTAAACTCTGTATTTTGCTACTTATTTTTTGTTGTATTATATAAAAACGTAAATGCTAAATACAGTTATTAAGAAAAACATCACCAATAAAACAACAAAAATTTAATCTTTATTCTAGAGTCTTAATGTAAAGAGACCTCCCGCAAATAATGTAACAAAAAAAAAGCTTATATATATATTTTAGTAGATATTGTCATTTAATCATCATAACTCCAAAGAAAAAAGCATCCGTCTTTCTATTTAGTTTACTTCAACTTTAAGTCGGTTTAGAAAGTACTGATACTGTTTACGATCCACATATATATATAGATTTAAATAATATAACTGATTTAAAAAATGTACTAAAAATAATAATAATTATCTTTCATAATTAAAATTCTGTTTTAAATATCAAAGTTAAATTAACAATTAATTACTAACTACTTATTAAGAATTAATTTGCAGTCTACTGTAAAAATTAAAATCCAGCTATTGAAAGATTATTATTTTTACCGACTTTTTACCGAGTGAAATTGAATTCTCTTTACGTTTTAAGGTATAAGTTGTACGAAAAAGCTATTCACTTAAAATTACTGAACTAAATTATTCAACTCTAAAATTACTGAATTAATTTAACTGAATTACTGAATTTAACTTAAATATGTTGTACCAATGTATCTAAAGTTGTGCATGTTAAAATAATTTGATGGTGATTGGTTGAGTCGTTCCTGTGTTACGCACAATTTAAGGTCGACAATAGAAAACATAACTTAAATTTGAGGTTTTTTTTTTCAGTGGTATGGTGGGATTGGACGGTGAAAATGAATCTTCTCTCAGTTTTCACGTACGAGGATTACAAAAATACCATTCATGTAAAAGGTTTTGTAACCTGAAAATCTTCAAAACAAATCAATTTCATTGTAATTTAGATATATTGTATTAGTATATCTAAAGTTGCCCATGTGAGATTTTGATGATGATCGGTCGAGTCGTTCTTGAGTTACGCTCAATTTAACATCAACATCAGACAACATAACCTCAAATTGAGGTTTTGTACTGACGTTATTTTTTATACGTGCTTATACGCTGAATCACAATGGTGATGTAAGCTTGTGTGTAGTCGTCTACTCGTTATTTTATAATTATTTCATCAAATTACGGTTATAATAATTTAATTTTCTTAAAACAGAAAATATTTAAGCTAAAAAAAATTTATACCTGTTTTAGTTCTTTCATTTAATTTATATTTTGTATATTTCTTTCGCAAAAAAATTATTGAATTTATATATATAATGTATTTAATCAAACGTTTGTAGTGCGTTGTTCTCTAAAAATCAGTACGTTTGTGATCGAAATAGTGAGGTGTCTGAAACGAAACGTCTTACTCAGCCGGCCACCGTAACAAGAGGGGTAGCGTCTCGGCCTTTCATCCGGAGGTCCCGGGTTCGACTCCCGGTCGAGCATGGAATTTTCACACATGTTACAAATCATTCATCTCATCCTTTAAAGCAGTATCTAAACGGTGGTCCCGGAGGTTAAACATAAAAAAAAGGTCTTACGCAGAACTGTGCAAGAATCTTTTTTACTTTTTAACCTTGAGTGAGTTTATTTAAAATTTATTTATCTTAATTAACTGCTAATAATAATTATTAAATTACTTAATTTAAATATATTTTAAATATAAATATATTTTAAATTTTATAAAATTGCTAATCTTTGTGGCGGAGTGTCACAATCGTTCATCTAGGGGTCTCGGGTTGAAATCCCGGTCACGTATGTGACATTTTTCATACGCTAAAAAATTCCATTTCCATATTCAAACCTACAAGGATCTGCGGTAAATTAATTCATGAAGGAAAGAAAATATTTTGTTTTTAACTGTCAATTTGAAGAATCAAAATTTAATTTAAAAAATATTACTACTTATTTAGTGTGCTTTATTTTTAATTCTTATTTTATGATATAATAAGACTATTTTACCTGAAGAACTATTAGAAGATTAGGAAAGAAAACGCCTATAAGAAAGAGAATTGAATTCAAAATGTTGCTTCATGTGATCCTCAGTCAGTCAAACTCAAAATAAAAGAATATTTTATCACATAATAATACAGAAAAATTAGTTTTTATTAAGTTATTCGATTTTAGTAATAGTGTTGTGGATACTTCCGATAACAAAACTATATACTTGATACATAGAAAAATTCGTAGTTTGTATAAAAAAAAATATATTTAACCTTTAAATTAGGCTCGTTTCGCCTGTGCTACTCCGCATTTTATATCGCTCCTGCTTCGTCCATCTTTAGTAATTCTACTTCCCAAATAACAAAATTCTTCTACCTCTGTAATCTTTTCTTTTCCTGTCTATATATATAGTGGTCCAGCTACATTATTTCTACTAGATTTCATTACTTTCGTTTTGTTCTTGTTTATTTTCTTGCGGTAGTTCTTGCGTAGGACTTCATCCATGCAGTTCATTGTTCTTCTAAATTTGCTTTATTCACAGCCACAATTACTATATCATCAGTAAATCGTAGCATCTTTATCTTTTCACCTTGCACTGTTACTCCGAATCTAAATTGTTCTTTAACATCATTAACTGCTAGTTCCATGTAAAGATTAAAAAGTAACGGGGATAGGGAACATCCTTGTCGGACTCCCTTTCTTATTACGGCTTCTTTCTTATGTTCTTCAATTATTACTGTTACTGTTTGGTTCCTGTAAATGTTAGCAATTGTTTTTCTATCTCTGTACTTGAACCCTTATTTTTTTTAAAATTGCTGAACATTTTATTCCAGTCTACGTTATCGAATGCCTTTTTTTCTAGTTCTATAAATGCCAAGTATATGGGTGGTCTTTCTTCCTTCTAATATTAATCTGATCGCTAAAATTGCTTCCCTTGTCCCTATACTTTTCCTAAAACTACATTGGTCTTCTCCTAACACTTGTTCCACTCTATTCTCAATTCTTCTGTACAGAATTCTAGTTAATTTATAAAATATTTATAATAATTTTACTAGTAACATCGAAATTATTGTTACTATTAGCTACAGTGTTCTGAGAGCCCCGAATTTTATATTAATAGACGTTCTGAAAAATTAAATTTTCTACGTTTTCATGTTGTAATAACAATTATCAAAACTGGTAGTTAAACAGGGTGTATAACGTTTATCCTTGTTTTTAAAAATAGATCAGAATACATCCGTGAGTATTTTTGTACCGATTTTCATTGAAAACTCAACCATTTTTGCGTTCTTAAAAGTTCAATAATTAAAATGGAATCATTAACTGTTGATCAGTCTGATTTACGAGTATAACCGTTAAAATTTAAACAACGATTGAAAAAGGTTTATTTTATAATTTTAATGAATTTTTTGAAATCTATTTTACTTTTACGCTTATTTTAAAAATGTTAGTTCTTTTGTTTAAAATATAGATGGCTTACAAAATTTCTTTCTTTTTGAGTCTGTTAGAATTTCAAATCATTTTATTACCAGTAATCAAATAAAAAAGATTACATTTTTCTATTTGGTTATATGACATTTGTTCTTATAATGTTACATAATAGATATTAACATGTACGTGTATTAAAGAATATTCCACAATTATTACGCTTAAAGGCATTTATTAACGTTTAAATGATATAACTCATTCCTGTGCCGCTTATTGTGCCGGCTGGTGGCAGAACTGATGATTTCATTATTCTTTGATTTTGTGCGCGCACGCACACGTTTGTACGAGTGAGTAGTAAGGGAAAGTGAATTCACAATGGATGATTGTAATAGGAATGGGTGTTATGAAGGGTAGTCGTTGGAGGGGCAGAGGGGTAATTCTGAGTACAGCCGGGGGTGAAATGTCCAGTGTCCCATCAATCACTCTGTATTAGTCTCGGCTCGGGATCGTGGCACTGAGATAAGCGAATACAGTAACTCACAACTCGACTATACGTTCGCTTTATTCAGAAGCAGCACTCATATTTTCTCTCTCGACTGAACGCACACCCGCCTACCCTCAAACCGACGGACCCAAAATTTAGTTGGAGATACATTTTTACAAAAACGTTTCAGAGAACTAAGGGAAATATCAGCATCTCTCTTCCAATTTTTACTCGTTCTCTTTATACCGTTCTCTTCCACCCGTCAACCCCCTTTTTGCTTGAAGCAAACCGACTTGGATGGACCCCAGGGAGCCGATTTAATGTTCACGTTCGTTGTTTGTAAGGGGATTTCTAAACTCAGTCCGCCTTCATTTAAAATACGACGAAGCTTATATACACTTTCGATATGCCTTTTGGGGGGTGACTAATTCGTTCAGGGCGAAAAGTCAACTTTTTCATCCCATAGATATGGATTTTTGTTTAATATTTATTCCCTAGTGTAAACCACAACCTCTTTTTACTATATAATTTTTTTTTTACTAAATAAAGGAAAAATAAGTGTTTACTTACTTTTATAATCTCGTTGCAAGAATATACACATTAAATTCATTTATTATCGGTTAAAATTAAAATTACTTATGGAATACACCACCAAAATTAACGCGATATGTGTATGTAAGTATGATTTAAATATAATTAACGGCATTGTCTCTGGAATAGTAGGTCTCAATAAAAACTAAACAGATTCCCTATCGTGATTAACTTGAATTGCAATTTGTTGTACGGTTATTCAATTTATTATCCGTAATGTCCAATGAAAGTGAAAATAAAAGAAGTATTATTGCCTATATATTGTAATTTTTACTTTCAATTTGGACTTATCAAAGTAGGATATTACCATATGATTTTTTAGTTAACAACTTTTTTGTATTTATTTAGTTAAGCAGTAATTTTTTCACGACTGCGCAAAAAAGAATGAAATTTATTTAAAGCTTATGTTTGTATGTTTGTTCCACCAAACTCAACGGCTGAAGCCATTTAAATGTATGACCCCGCGTTGTGTCATAGGCTATATATTTATTGTTAGCTTTTCTTAAGTAGTAAAGTTTTAGTTTTTTATTATTCTTTTTTTAGTAATTCCTCTACACAGACTGGTCCATGATTGTTTAGGCTCACAATTTGAATATATATATATATATATATATATATATATATATATATATATATATATATATATATATATATATATATATATATATATATATACATTCATTATATATAACTAGATTTTTATATATTTTTATTTGTTTTAAAAGTTTATCTTTGATAGCTCCATTTCAGTAACCGAAAAGAATAGCTAGTTACTACTATTAGAATAAAAAAAATATTAATCAAAATAAATTTTAAGATTATAATGTAAGTTATTTGAATAAGTAAATTAAAATAAATTTATACTGAATTTCTGGATTTTTTACGAATACAACAAAATTGTTCGTAAAAAATACCATAAGGCAAAAACATCACATATTATAAATTACACTTAATAAGTACTATTTGATATCGATATAAAAATATTTTTTATGTTTTCATGAATAAACTCCTAGTTTATATTCTATGAACAATAATGGATGAATTCTAATTTTGGAAGAAAGATTTCAATAACTATAACATTTTCATACTGCTAATACGAAGCTGAAGAATTCCCGATTTCAAAATTGAGTAAAGCCGATTAATTTCGAACATTTCCATTAGTCAACTTTAATAATGATGGGAAGGGAGTTAAGCAGTCGGTTTTTTGTTAATATTTTACTAACCTACTCGTTATGGATTGAACAGTTTTGTAATATTTAACACCATATTAACTATAGAGCAATAAAGCAGACAGTATCAGTTTGTTGTTTTTTTTTGTTTTTGTTTTACATATAGGGTTAATTTTAATCATGGAATTTTAGTGAAAAATTTAGTCAAAAATGATAGAGGATTTAGAAAGGATGTAATTTCGCATTTCAATTAATTTTATTTCATTAATTTTTCATCAATATAGCGCGTTTGGAAAGTCACTCTGCAATGATTTAGAATTATGTGAGTGCATTCTGTTCTTTCGGCGTTAGGTTGGTTGCCCTGTGGGTTCGATGGACGATGCTAAGTAATAAAAAAAGACGTCCTTTCTTCAACAGTGATTGAACGTGCTTCATTTTGTTTCGTTTATCGGAATCAATAGTTGTGAGAAACGTTCTTTCGGTAAAAAAACGCATTTTTCTCGTTAAGCACGTCTTTCGTGAAGGTGACAAGTATTATTTAATGAAGCACAAGTTTTCTGAAAAGTTTGGAAATACTTTTGTACCTCAACGCAATGCAGTTTAAACTCTTATCAAAAACTGTCGGGGAACAGACTCTGTACAAGAGTCTGATCGAAATGGAAGAACACCTAAACTAAACGAACTGAAGCTGATTGATACTTCGGTGCTATAGCTGAAAGTCCATCAAAGTCGATGGTTAGTTAGCGCAGCAGCAAAATATCGGACTTGCTACCGCACGCGAGTTGTTAAGAAAAGAACTGAAACTTTTCCCTTACAAAGTAATGCGTGTTCAAGAACTGAAACCTACACATCATGCCAAAAGACTAAATTATTTTCAACGGTTTAAACGTTTTGTCGACAAAAATTCCGTAGGCATTTACGTTTTTTCACAGATGAAGCGTGGTTTTATCTGAAGGGTATATTAATTCACTGAATACAAAACTATGGTCGACAACTAACCTCCGTGAATTTCACGAAGTGAAATTTGGAGTCTGGGTCGGTGTGAGTAGAACGCATATTGTGGGTCCAGTCTTTCTTGAAAATACAGTCAATAGTGATCGCTATTGTGCTGTTTTATTAGCACAATAAATAATAATGCTGTTTTATTAGCACAACTGACTTCATTAGTCAGTTGAAATAAATCAGGGTTGGTTCCAACAAGATGACGTCAAAGCGCAGACAACTAAACAGGTCGATGACTTTTTACGAAAGTCTTTGGTGAACAAATCATTTCGAGGGGGTTTCAGCCTGCACGATCTCCCAATACAATTTCCCCAGATTTCTTTCTATGGAGGGGGGGGCAGTAAAATAAGCAAGGTATCGCAACAGACCAAGGACAATTGATGAATTAAAAACCGAATAACGGCATACGAGATATTCCAGTACATCATTTGGTTAAGTGTTTATAAACAAATTGAAACATGTGAATTTCGTATTTATGTTTGAGGAGGTCATTTTCAACACCTTTCATAAACTATTTCAGTTATTGTAATATCCGTTTCTATAAAATAATGAAATAAAAATGAAAGGTAATAATTAAGAAAGTTTCATCATTGCTTCCCAATATAATCGAGAGCACAGCAACTTTCCGAACGATCTGCATTATGAAGAATTAACGATTTTACCGAAATTTACCAGTTACTTTTATTATGCCATCTGAATTAAAAAACGGCATAATAAAATTTCAATAATGCAATTTACAAATTTGTTGTATTTTAGAAAATGTATTAACAAATTTCAGCAATCAATTATGTTTTACAAATCATTTTGTTTGGTTAATACTTCTACTCGTACTATTTTTTATTAATAATAGAAATTTAGTTAATTCTTTTAAGATTAATTTCAAATTATTGTTCTGCTTATTAATTTAGTTAATTTAAATTTTAGGCAATTTTTATTTCTAATTAATATACTCTAATTTTCAAGACCTAAAACTAGGATTGTGAGGTGAATAACAAGATCAAATTAAGATTTGAGCTACATTCAAACTGTATTCTTTATCTAATCAAAATATGTAATTTCATTAATTTATTGGTCTAAATATTTTTTCATTAATTAGTGGTTTCAAAGGGTTTTGATTATCATTAAATAAGTAAGATATTTTAAAACTTTCTTCTCAAAAATGACAAAAATTTATTATACTACGCTGAGGTAGGGGTGAAAATTATAATTTGTAATAGTTTAATTTAAATTTTGGTAAAAATTGCAAAATTCGATAAAAATCTACGAATTTTAAAAGATTCCCCCCTCATATTAATGATAAAAATATTTGGTTTTGAAAGCTACCTTACTCTGGGAGGACAATTTAATAATATTTTTTAAAGAAGTGACCCTTAAAAAGAAAAATAAATTAAAAAGAATTGTTTAAAAATAATGTATTACGTTTATGATAGCAATGAAAAAAATTGGTTCTTACTTTGGGTCCGGGGTATAATATAAAAGCGAAACTACTTAAATTTTAATTGCCCTTAAAGTGACAAAGAAAAATATAAAAAAATTTCTTTAATAACAAATAGTTTGCCCCAAAAAATGAATATTATATTCTTTAAATGTAGAATAATCTACAATAGAATAATTACATTAGCATAAACTAATCGAGGGCCTCCAACTGACACCAGACAATATACTGGAATATATGCTCATGAGAGATAGAGAGTGGCTTGCACTAGCAGAACTAGCCACAAAGATTCTGCGAGACAAGGAGCAGGGTGGACACCTGAACAGATAGTGAGAAGAAATGGAATGCAACCATGTCTAGGGTGCCATGGCTGACTCAACCCAAATGAGGAGGCGAGGCTCCCCGATAATAGCATGCGGACCGTTCAGCAGAACACAGAAGACCAACGAAAACCTCAAGTAGTGAAGTGTAGGATACCGGACTGGAGAGCGAAGGAAGAACAGACAGTCTTCTGCAGAGCTGGCATTCGTTTGTGCTTGCATGGATAGGCGACAGTGATGACGCACGGGGACTCTAAACACACTGAGCTCAAAGGCACCTCCTAGGGCTGACTAATGCTTAAATGCGGTTGCCGGCCTCGGGAGCGGGGCTGGTGAGGTTTAGTCGGTAGGGCGCAGGCTACATACGCCGTAACATCAGCGAATCCTGTTAGCGAGCCCGACACTTTGTCCGTAAATGGAATTATTTCTCTAAGTAGAGGGAAAAAAAGATGTAGAATAATGTTTTTTTAAACTTTTATAAAAATTATTCAAATATAGGTTAAGCTTACAAATTTACTTGTGTAAAGTTTTTTCTAAATCGAACACCGTCTCCAATAAGACTAAAATAAGAACGTAAAAATTTTCAAAAAACCTTTCTGTGTTTAAGGTCCCGGGTTTTATAATTTTAGAAAACTGTAGAAATTTTTTAATACCCCTATATATGATGTAAAAAAACCAAAAAATTATATTAAGATATTAAAAGCGAGGGTGAGAGAGCATAAAAACAAAATCATATTTTTTAAATTAAGAGGAGTAATTGATTTTTTGGGTTATTTATATTATTAAGCATCGTAGGTAATAAATTTACTTTAATAAATTTTCTCTAAAATGCCTCTGAAGAAAATCGAAATTGAACTTTTCACAATATTCCCCACCCGTTAACGAACTTTGAAAAAAAAATTAATATGATCAATAACCCCCTATATATAGAAATATTTGAAAAAAATCGGTTTGGTCAATCCTGAGATACTACACCAAAATAAATGCCACAAATAGATGTTTTTTTTGTGGTTTTGATGAACTAGTTGGACTCTAAAACGTAAAAATTAAAAAAAAAAAAAACTTTTTTTAATGATCGGCATACGTTCTCCTAGCTATTCTAGCTGTATTGGCCAGGAAAGTAAATATAATAATAAAAAAAAAATGGTTTGAAACTATGTAAGAAATATTAGAAAATAAGAGAATGATAGGGTTAATAACGGACCAAAAATCTGCTGTTTTACTCCTCGATACCGTATATCTTACCATTTCCGATAAGTTAATAACTAACAAAAAAAAAAAAAAAAACATTGATTTACACAAGATTATCATCCAATTTACGCCGCATAGTTTGTGTTAAACCTAATCTTTAAAAATTAGAAGCTTTAACTAATTTATTACGAAGGATTTATAACCCTCGACTCGAAAATCAGCTCTTAAACAAGCGATTTTGCCACGAGTTTAATACTAAACCAGACCGGTTGAAACGATTCATACAAATAAACAAGTAATTCTGCTTCGCTAGCACACTTACATACTTTAATGTCTCGCTTAATATTTCTCTTAAGTGGTCGATCAATGGCGGTAACCAGAGTTGCATTAGTATCTTGATGAAACCAGCAAAGTTAGCAACTCTTTGCCGACTTTTTTTTATAGACGCTGACACTAATATACGAAAAATCAATCCAGATTACAAATTATAGATGTACAGAACTTAGTTCGATCATAGAGTAGACGGAATTTTTCAAACACGAAAATAAATAACAAATTAAGTTAATAATTGTAAGTTAATAAAATATCATAAAAGTTATAATTTTTTTGAAATAATAGTTTTTATTAGTAAATTAAGGGCTGTAACAAAAATAATATTGAATAATCTATAACAGTGCTATGGTCACAATAGCCTACAATTACAACTAATATCCATATGAACTGTAAAACGGTATAGATAAATTAATCCCTGTAATTATCCTAGTGTGCCATTTTAATCAGCCGGTCAATACTAATTTCCATAAATAATCCACGTTGATGTTGTTCAATATTAATTAATTCTCTTTGAAAAATGATGGTAATTTAGACACGATTAAATAGTATTTGTTAAAGACGTCGTTAATGGTCTCATTAATACCTCAACTTTTTAACCCTTATAAGATTAGGTTTAACACAAACTATGCGGCGTAAATTGGATGATAATCTTGTTTAAATCAATGTAAATTAAATAATTTATTCTTTTTATTTACTATTTATTTGTTGTTTTTTTTAGTTACTTATCAGAAATGATATTTTTGGTCTCTTATTAACCTTATTATTTCTTATTTACTAATATTTCTTAACGGTTTCCAACCATTTTTATATTTACTTTTCCGGCCAATATATAACTAGAATATAAAAAGTGAAAAGTATGCTGATTGTGTAAAAAAAGCCGTTTTTTTTGCAAATTTATTAAAGAACATTTATTACCCACAATGCTTAATATAAATAATCCAAAAAATCAATTCCCCCTCTTAATTTAAAAAATATTTTTGTGTTTTTGCTCTCTCACCCTTCGGTTTTAATATCTTAAAACCGAATATATTTAAATATTTAATATCATTTTTTGGTGTTTTAAATATCATATATAGAGTATCAAAAAATGTCTACGGTTTTCTAAAATTATAAATCCGAGACCTTAAATATAGAAAGGTTTTTGAAAATCACGTTCTAATTTAGTCTTACTGGAGACGATCTTAGATTTAGAGAAAACTTTGCACAAGCCCAACTTGAAAGCTTAACCTATATCTGAATAATTTTTTTTAAAAACTTTATTCTACATCTAAAGCATATTTTGTGGCTCAAACTCTATTTTATTATTAATTTTTTTTTTATATTTTTCTTTGTCACTTTAAGGACAATTAAAAATTAAATAGTTTGTCCTCTATATTATAACCCGGAACCAAAAAAGAATCAATTTTTTGGGCCACGGGTAGGGGTTGCAATCTTGTTCTCTAGCAGAACAGATTGCAACGTAAACATTAGGAAAAAATCTGATGTTGACACCACATGACTTCCTTGTACGCCTATTAAATTACATATACACTTTTTTTTTTTAATGAAGAGTATATAAAATTTTATTTCATTAATAACTTCTAATATTTTTCATATATTTTTTTATTGTTATTATTGAATTATTTATTGTACATTTTTTTTTTACAATCAGAGGTTAATAATTATTAATAAATCAATATATTTAAATTAAAAAAGTTAAAAAAAAGGGGATGAAGTCTGACTCGAACCGATGTGCCTTCCCCTTATGAGATCCAAATATTTCAGTAATTAAAATTACATTTGGCTATAACTCTGGAACCAATGAAAATAAGTATCGCTTATCATACATCGTTGAAAAAGTCCACAATTCGAATTTTTTGGACACGGTTGGTTCAGTTGATGCAACCAAAAGAGATGTTACAACAGTCCTAAATCTGAAATTTCAACATCCTACGGCTAATCGTTTTTGATTTATGAGAGTTACATATCTATATACAGACGTCACGCCGAAACTAGTCTAAATGGATTCAAATATGGTCAAAATGGAAATTTCCGTTGAAATCTGAAAACCGAAATTTTTCGTGATCTTAATACTTTTTACTTCCTTTACTTCTTACAAGGAAGTAAAAATTTGAAGGAATTTGAATAATTTGCAGATTATATCGATTTCGAATTGACGTACAACTATATCGATTGTGTATGATAATTCTAACTCTAGCTAATTCAATTAGTCATATACAATTATTTGACATACAATTATCGATTAGTTATATCGATAAATACTGATGTTAACTTGTACACAAATATTAAGTGCCGGCTTGGACATGTATCGTAGCTATGGGGCACGCCATAAACTTAATACGTTACTTTTATTATTGTTTTAATAGCAATAATAAATGTAACGTTGAGATTACACAACGTTTTCAGAAAAAATGCGAAATCCATTGCAGAGGCACCGTGGTTCGCACGGAATGAGTAACTTCACGACAATGAGTAACTTCATTTTAGATTATCTTATGTTCGTGACGAGATCAAACAGTTGGGTTTAAGTTACAAATAGCGACTAGACATTCAAGTGAACTTTCTAGACATCTACTATACGACAGTGAACATGAGAAACGACTGAAACGCCAATACGTGCTGGACTTTGTGTATTTGATTGACCCTTAAACTGGTTCGGTATCAAAAATGTGATATATTCCTTTATTATGCCTTAGTGAGGAGCCTAGTGCAATTTCATTTCTTTCCCTGAATTTGTTTGCTACTACTTTGTTTATCTCTAAATATTGTCCAATAATTTTTTGGATTCTTTTTTGATTTATTTTTTCACTAGACTGTTGTGATCTGTTGAATCTTTGTGATCAGAATAAATGCAAGTGTGTTTATTTATATGAACTTTTTATGTATAAGTATTTTATTTGCGTATGTACGCTTTATTCAAGGTGTTCGCTGGAAATCCATCTTCTCGTGGTTTTGTATTGAAATTTACTTCTGGTTCCTTAATCGGAACGAGTTTAAATTCACAACTTGTTTGACAAAAAAAATTACGTTCAAAAACTAAAGAGAAATAGTTTTTTATAGTAAAACTGAATATACTTCGAAATCTATTTTGAATATATATATATATATATATATATATATATATATATATATATATATATATATATATTAAAGACATATATATATAAGACATATATTAAAAATGAAATTAAAAATCTTACAATTAATCTTAAATTATATTAACTTTTTTTTTTAACTAAAGAATTATGTAATAAAATGATTATACTCTTTGACTAAACTATTAAGATACAGAAACAAAAATCTAATTCAATTCCATCGAATCTGGAAATATCAAACAAAAAAGCCGACAACACATTTGTAGGACTTTACAAATTCAGGTTGTTTCTGATGCACGGCTTACACACACACACACACACAACTTATCATAAATATTTATCACTTTATTTAAATATAATTTTTTTTCGTTTATTTAATTCAATGATTCTAATAAAAGCACGCGCGCATAACGTATTTAATTCGCGCGGGTGTGGCGGTTCTGGCAGCGACGGTCGGCACTAACTAAACTACAAACATAAAACTTACATAAAACAGATTTTTCTTGTACGATCGGCAGCTGGTGTAGCCGCGAGGCTTAATGTACTGGGTACCGAATCAACTGGACGATCGAATTCGACACCCAGTCAAATCGAGTTTCTTTTTACACTTTAAATGTTATTCATTTATTTAATTCTAACGTCAGAACATAGCAGTAGTTTAGAGCCTTTTTTTTTTGGGGGGGGGGGGGTGCGAGTTTACAAATTTGTTTGCAAATATTATTATGTTTTAATCGTTAAAGAAGTTACTAAGAAAAATATGACCTTAATTAGGTGAAATCTCGAGATTGCGAGGGTGACCTTACTCTACAGCCTCACCCCTTTGACCTTTTAAGTTGAAAATTTAATGGCATCAATGCTCTGATGTTAGAAGTAATCTCCTGAAATAGAAGTAATCTAAGTTCGGTCAAAATCGGTCCAGTTATTCTAGAAGTAATAAGGTGATTTACAGGCCAACACCGAACATACACAAGCACATACGAACATTAACATCTGGAAAATTTCTATCCTATTTTTTGGATTCCTTAGGTGTCAAAACGTTAAGATCCGGTGAGAACCGCATATGCCCAAATTGGACTGATTACAATACTTTACATTCTACAGCTATAGCGCTACCTAAACGAGAAAGTAAAAACAAACCAACAGTCATACGTTATGTATTTACACCTTTCCTGAATTTTGAATACTATAACTGTTACGCTAAAACTACGGGATTCATCAAATGTCAAGACCTGGAAAGACCCTGATATTCAAATCCGATTTTCATACTTCAAAACTATCCAGCTATACAGTTAGGAAAGTAAAAGCATACATACTACTTTGGTTAAAATTTCGATAAACATACACCTGTTCTGAGAAACTGTAATTATTCAAAAGCATCTTTATCATATACCTACACGTATATAATTCAAAATTGGAAACGTTATAAAATACATTTATCTCTATTAAGGAAAAGTCTTTCTACATAACTCATTTGTTCTAATTACTGACTACACTCGCGATTGGCCGGTAGGAGAACTATAAAATCCATCCATTTAATAGCACGAGAGTTGCTATTTCCCTGAACAGTTTATTGTTAATGTCTGTAAATTATAGTTACCGACCAGATATCGAGGTCTTATATACAATAAAAAGCGTACTTAACGACTAGATTTTTGCATTTCATTATTATGAGAAAGTATTTATCGATTTTTCAAAAATATACCAAAAGGTTCTAATAAAATCGATAGTTAAATAAATATGTAGATGTATGGATTTATATAAACTATCAATTTTTTAAGTGTTTTTATAATATTATTTTTATATTTTACAAATATTTTAATTATATGCAATGATATATAATACTTTTACGTAAAATATTTACATAAAATGTTTGCTCAGTGATGCGAAAGTAAACGGAAGGTGAAATATTCGGTTTTAATGTGCGGGAAAAAAGTAAATTCCCTTAAGGCGGTTAATAGAGTATATTTAGTGTTCGTGTTTTCATAGTGGTACTAAAAGGGAGGGGGGTCTCTTTTCATTCTATTCTTATCAGTATACTTTTATCAGGCTTGATAAAATAATTTGGCCGGAGAGTGGACGCAAAAGTACACGCACGCTAACAGACGCGCGTCCACGCGATATTTCCACCCTATAGCACCTCTGTTGATCAGATAAAAAGACTGTTCTGTCCCTACTTTTTACTACTCTCACTTTAAATTTCATCACGACCACAATAAGCATATATATATATATATATATATACACCTCTTTTCACTATGGATAAATCATCGAATTGAATATATGTAATAATAATATGTTATCACTTAAAATGTTTCCTCGCTCAATCATTTTTTAGCTTTCAAATAGGTATAAGTTAAAAAATCTGAAATCCTGCTTAAATTTATATTTTGACACTGTGTTATTAATTTGATACATTTTGCACAAAAAAAAAATTACGAATTACCAATCTCACTATCTTACACTATCTAATTTATCTAAAGTTACAACACTTCACTCTGTACATAATTTATTGTCAAAAAAAAGTATTTTCTTACGAGAAATCGATTTAAAATCGTGCTAATAACTAAAAAAGAAAAAAATCAAAATAATCAGAGTGTTTTCAAATGATAATATAAATTTTAAATGGCTTATTTTGTATCTATTTTTACAAATTTAATTATTATAAATGGAATTCAATTATTATTTTAGACAAAATAAGTTTTTTAAATTATTTACTTTGAAGAGAAAATTACATTTATCTATTTATTTAAATTGTCCTCATTATTATTAAAAATAATGTTATACGTACATTTTTATGAATTTATTTCCTAATTTTACCTCATGTATCATTCTATCAAGTGTTGAAGTCAATATACAAGGTGTGTTCAAAAAGTAACGAGAATTTTTGTATTTTGGAAAGAATTTTATTCCATCGTCTACATTAACGTTATCCCCTTCAAAATAGTCCGCATTAAATATTATAAACTTATACAAGCGTTTTTTCCAATCCCCAAAACACTTCTGGAACTCGATCTTTGGAATAGTGTTTTGCTCTTTCAGCTTCGGATTGCTTCATACAAACGGCGTTGAACTTGTAGGTAATACTCCGTATTGATTGTTTGACCTTGTGGCAAGAACTCATGATGCACTATGCCGTTAAAATCGAAAAATACGATGAGGATAACCTTCACATTCTCCCGTACTTGTCGAGTTTTTTTGGTCTTGGTGATCCAGAATGCCTCCACTGGGACGATTGAACCTTACTTTCTACATCATATCCGTACAACTATGTTTATATCATCTGTTATAACACGTTTCAGTAGTTCTGCATCGTTGTTGACTTCATTTAACGATTCCTGAGCAACTCTTCCGTTCGCCGCTGCTTTTGTTCGAAATTCAACAATTTTGGAACAAATTTTGCTGTCACACTTTTCATACCCAAAATATCCAAAAACATTTCATAGCATAAGCGAAATAGATCATCAGAGACTTCTCTGGTTGTGATTCTGCCATCATTCATAATCATTTCTTTCATTTTTTCCACGTTTTCATCAGTTGTTGATGCGCTGGGGCGTCTGGGGCGCTCGTGATCTTTAACGTCTTCACGAATTTTTAGAAACGCTTATACCACTCGTAAGCCTTTGCTTTACTCATAGCAGACTCATCAAAAGCAACATTTAACATTTTTAAACATTGCTAAACTTTATTACATTCTTATAGCAAAATTTAATACAAATTCTCTGATCCATTATTTATGCAAATAAAAAATCGCCGATCGTACCAAAACACGTATTATCCTTTTGACAGCTAACAAAGATTGAACATCCAATATGGCTAAAAATGTACGCATACGCTTCAGACATGTTACCAAAACAACAACGAAAAAATCCCGAGAATCGGTCTAATACAACCCGTGAAATTTCAAAATGTTCGTTACTTTTTGAAACCTCGTATATAAATTATTATTATTATCACTGTGGGGAATCAACTAAATATTAAAACAAAGTTACTGGATAAAAGAACTGCCTTCTTTATGATACCCTGATTTTTAAAGAAATATGAATATTTAGTTTATAGTGTTTTTATCTAAACGTTTAAACGGGTTTTTCTATGATGAGGGTCATTATGATGAAACATTTCTTCAGTATTCAACCGATGAAAAACCTACTCTTTTCAACCACTGGCCGATCAGAAGCGAGACATTGTTTAATGTATCGGCTACTTTTTTTACTTTGATATTAATCCGATTTAGTAGTTAGCAAGCAGAGGTTAATATGAAACTACACCGATAGGTAACTAAGTTTCTTTAGTTCACTGTTTATCTTTTGTTAATTATGTCGGATTCTAGATAAGAAATATCATTAACACCGATCGATATTAAAGAGAAAGTACAGAACTTAAGGCTAATAGCCTATTGCCAAAGAAATGTTTTGTATAATGTATTTTCAGAAAAAGGTTTTAAAAATATTGCGTAAATAATCTATTCTATAATTGATTTAAATGAATAATCCAAGTATTTTCTCAGCCGTAGAAAAAAATACAATATGAAACTCTATAACGGCACTCGCCAAGACTCATGCCGCAACTTACCTCGCACTCGTGCATTAATGGCTATAATAGGCTCGTTGAATAATGTATTATTAAATATAATTTATCAGTTAATATTGAAAGGGATTTTCAGTCAAATTTCTGTAAATAGTGTTGTGTGCAGCAGACACACACACACACACACACACACACACACACACACACACACACACACACACACACACACACACACACACACACACATATATATATATATATATATATATATATAATTACTGTAAATTTGAATACGCGCTAGATTGTCATTCCTCATAATTTCAAATGAACAACCTTGTATCGGATCTCAAAACTTATAAAAATTTGTTTGATAGATTCAAGAAAACAAAGAAAGAAAGCTATTGGTAGAAAAAAGATAACATTTTAACGAAATTAATATTCGATAATAATGTGCTATTTAACACCGACAAAAACTGACCTAACGAATATTATTTTATTGCGATATTTTGTATTAGTCAAAACATTTGTAATTTATTTTTAATTTTTCGATGAATTTTTTAAATATTTTTTTAAAAAAATTTTTAGCTTCAAAAAGTGTAAAAATTCATACCTTTTTACTTTAACATTTACTTTATTTTTATCAATCAATTTACAGTTAATTCGTTTCTTCATAAATAACAATATGTATACATTATTATAATTTAAAAAGATAGAACATGTTATATTTTTAATCATAACAAAAATATTGGTAAAATAAGATCATATTTCATGGTACTACTGGTATACGAGTTATAAATATATTTTCTGCAGTCCTACCCCATGCAGAAAATATATTTAAAGAAAGATCTTTCTCGTGGATCAGGTTTTATTTTAGCATATTGTAATTATATCACGGTCATTTTAATACACGAAATTTTGATGGCGATTCTTTAATAAGCCCCTCAGGAAACTGATTCTACAACGAATTATATAAATATACAATATATAAGTCCGGATTAATTTTTATTATTCAAAAACTATCAACAGTTTGTTTTTGAGGTTACATGAAAACGTTTGCTATGATATCCGTAAACTAAGATTACCAAAAATGATAACGGATGATTAAAAAAATTTATTTGTACCGATGGCGTAAATTAAACCGTGAATTTTTTTATTTTTATTAAGTCAATCATTTTAACGAAATCAGGCAAGAAATTTGAATACCCCTTACTGTTTAACAAAACAATTAAGATTTTTCAAGATAATAAAATAACATGACTACGACAAACAAACCATATTTCAGCATATTTTTATCTTTTATAGAATATATTTTAAAATAGTAACATAAATCTATTGAGGAAATAAATTAAAAACCGACTTGTTATTCGAGTCGTCGTGTTCAATAAAATAAACCTGTCATCGATATGTAGAGCTTAACGTAATGTAACCAAATGTATTTCACTTTCAACATTTTTAAGACATTTTGATTCCAAATTAAATAAATTCGGTTCAACCGCTCATAGCGGTACAAAGTAATTCACGAAATCTATGTACACTCAGTTGTTCTAACACAACTCTCCTACAAAATCATTGTTGGTTTGTCTTTTAGGTACTATAGATAAAAAGTTGAATGTTACTGAAGAGGATAATCGACTCGATACGGACTTGAGAGCGACATTGTCTTCGGAAAATGAGAACAGTACTGTGAAAATCGGTATATAATAATAAAAAACGTCGCAACAAACTTAACAAGTACAAAATGAATACAATATTGATTTGAACCAATAATATAAAATTGTTAATTCTTGTTGTAGCTAAAAATGTTAATTTAAAAAAAAAATTTCCTTGTTTTACAGAATTCACGAAATTGTTTACAGCTGAAAAAATCTATCTGAATTTTGATTCTCTGGAACAACAGTAAAGATTCTGAAATTAAAATCACTGTGATTGTTTCGCGGTATTAAGTAGTAATATTTATAAAACATAAATTTAATAAATTTGACAGAGCTTTCGGGGCAACTTAGGTACTACGGGAAGACTGATTGATTACCTTGCTACTCACATAATATACGCGTTACTTTAAAAAATATCACCGTTATTCTCAAAATAATATGCATTACGTGCCAATCTTTCTATTAAAAGTGAGGAATGAAGTGGTTCCACGTTCACTTCATCTCTCTCTTTTTTTCTGTTTAGCCTCCGGAACCACCGTAACGTATTACTTCAGAGGATGATATGTATGGGAATGTAAATGAAGTGTAATCTTGTAGAGTCTCAGACATCTCGACCGTTCCTGAGATGTGCGGTTAACTGAAACCCAACCTTCAAATAACACCGGTATCTACGATCTAGTATTCAAATTCGTTTGAAAAAAGTACGATTTGAACCTTAGAACTTGACTTCAAAATCAGCTGGTTTACCGTGACGAGTTAACCACTAAACCAGCCCAGTTGGCTTCACTTCATCCCTGAGCAGGACATACTTTTTTTTACATAGTTATTCTAAGCTTATGGAAATCCATATGATTATTCATTTCTACAAAAAACCACTTAAGCGTATTTTACCGTAGCGAATGATTATATAATGAATATAATTAACAAAAAAAATTTGCCATGCAGTCATTTCGACTGTTGGCTATTCCAATTCCTTGGAATTTTCATGGCAGATTTTTTTACGGGTGGTTGGTTTGCCATTGCCTTCCCAATGTCCATCTAAACGCAACTGCTTTTACAAGCAGTCGAACCTTGTACTTTCAACTTCAAAACATGAGTTTAACCACTAGACTAACCCGGCGGGTTAGAATATCATTACTCTCAGAGAAAGTCACTCTAATCACTATCTATTGTATAACAGGTGTTTTACATTCATCACATATATAAAAAAAGATCGGTACTAGTATATAAAGTAAGGGCCAACGTATGCCTATCTGTATTATTTGAAAAATAATTAAATATATAACTTATGTCTACTTAATAGGCGATAGATCTGACTTGAAAATTAAAATCAGCTAAGATATTAACATATGAACGTTATTGGAAACATATAGGAAATCAAATTTTTCATCGCTAAACAAAGCTCTATAGATATAATATTTTCTCAGTGAATTATTTCAAGCTCATTTAATGCAGTTTAAAATATTTGAAATTTATAAAAAATTAATCGTAAATATTTACCGATATAATTTTTTTTTTTATTATATAATTGAAACAATTCATTGAATTATATATTTTTCTTCTATAATGTGTACGTTGCAATCTGTTCAACTATTATTCAACTATGAATAATAAGCAACTCCCTCTCTGCCGAAAAGATGAGGATGATATGTACGATATGTAAATGAGATGCAGACTTGTGATACGTATGGTTAATTCAACCACAATCTCCAAAGAACACCGGTAACCATTATATAGTATTCAAATCAATATAAAAAGTAACAATCATTTGTTAGGATTCAAACCTGAGAACCTTGGACTTCGAAAATCAGCTATTAAACAACTGATTTGCAACGAAGAGTTTACCGGTAGACCAGCGCGGTGATCTCATTAAATGATTTAACTTTAACAAGTACAGAAAAATCTAAATGAAAATTATAACAGAAAGATGTTTAAAGAAAGATTGCCAACTGGATTACTCGTACCTTTTAATTTCTTAAAAAATTTAATTAAATTTTTTTTTAAATTATATTTGCAATATTGCTTGGCATATAACCAAATAGAGAAATAGTGACTTTTATTAGGTTATATTTAAGAAAAAATTAACATATCTATTCTATCTATAATTAATTCACCAGAAAAGGACATGTGTTTTTTTTTGTGTATAAATATACATATATATACATATAACAAAAGACATCACAATAATGCTTTGTATACAAAGAATGAATGGGGTACTGTAAAAGGAGGGTATGGACGACTATGGGGTTTCATAGTTGTTTATCCACCAATAGAATTATACGTAATTCTAAAACATGGCTTCCATAATAAAATTGTTATCATAAATGTTATTTAATAAAATGAGAAATTTTGTGGCTGGTTGAAACTATACGTACTCACCTCACGGGATGACATTTATAATTAATTTTTCACAATTAATTAATAAATTAAGATATTTGGAAATATATTATTAAGTTATTAAACATCGGTTCTTAAACTACTTTAGTCGTTTTAATGTACGGAATTATCATAAGGAGGTCGTTCGTTGCACTTTATTAAGCAAACTTAGTCTACTAAGTTGGCCCTATGAACGATAATCTGCTATAAAAATTTCGTCAAATCGTTTCCAATGAATCCCAAAAACGTAAATAAGAAATTATAATTATTGTAATGATAGATAAAAAGATTAAACTTACAAATTCTGGCTATTATCTATTTATTTTGAATTAAAAAGGTTTTTACTCAATTATTATGAAACATTTCAATTCTCTTCTATGACTGAATAAGATCACGGGCATAGGTAATGTCAGATAATATTGTACACGCGTCCAGTGATGATATATGATTTAATGTCCAGTTCTTGGGAAAAATTTATAAAATTACGTTGTACTACACTCAGAATTTTCTTTATAAAATATATTTTTTTATTTTTAATGTGATTAATGTCATACTCAAATTCGATGCTTTCCAGAAATAAAACAACGTTTTCTTAAAGGCCTAATACATATTATGTAACAGACAATAGATATACAATAATAGATAGTAAACAATATTTAAGCGTTCCATTTAATAAGAAAAAAAAAAAAAATTGTTACATCTCTTACCGGCCCGATTTCTTTTATATGTAATACATATCACATTTACAGAAATAATATAATTCTTATGATTATTCGTTGTTTAATTAATGAATATTATATATATTTATAGAAAAAATTCAAAAAGAAAGGGTTTATGATTTTTATGTATTTATAGAGTTTTCAAATCTGATAACTTCGATAAACATTTTTTATATAATAATGATTGCAAAAATAATGTACCTCCCAGCCTGCAGTTTAAAAACTATTTATTTTTTTACTACGATGAGCAGTTTTACTACAGAAATTAAAAAAAAACGTTTCCCTCTGTAAAATTAGAATTATTGTAATAAAAGAATGGAATATATATTTTATTTTTTTATAATTCATAGTACGTTAATGTTTGGGAGAGAATTCAAGCAAACGGTAACCCATTAAAATGATGATTATAAAACTTTGTTAAATTATTCCACTAACCAACACTGAATATGATGGATACGCTATGCTGGTATGGTATACAAATCCATGCGATATCTAATTTTTTTTTATTATTATTTAGAATCTATAAATGTTTACAAATATTTTTTTAAACTGTGAAAAATGGTTTTGATTTGATACCTGAATACGAAAATTCAGACTTTTTAAATCCTACCATTCCCGTAATAATGAACTTGAAATACATTGAGAATAAAGACGGAAACCGATATTTTAACGTAAGTGAAATTTCTTTTTGTACGTTATAGAGGTCGTACAGAGAAAGAAAAAACAATGGGTTTCTTCATTTTTGTAATATATATTACAAATTTTTTGTTCTGTAAACTAATTCTCAATAAAATAATGTAAGAAAGAGAACGGACTTTAATTTGATAAAAAATTTGATTTACCTCACTGCTATATGAGACAATATTTTTTTTCGTTTGTACCGGATAACCTCCAAAACTATTTAAAAATCATTACGAATTGTAAATACAGCTGTTTTATGAACCCCCGGTATGTTTATCGCAGTTCCGACTCACCGGTCTCACTAACATAGAAATCATAAATAAATAAAACTCTTAAATTCCTAGAACTTCTTTTAGTAAATTTAATGCCGTTGTAATTAACGATACGTATTTCTATATCGATGGTAATCGTCTATATCAATAGTTATGTCAATATCTACTGCTTCAGGCAGTTATTATTGGATTTACTAAATTTGATGTCATCGTCTACAAAAGCTCAATTTGCATTACTATCGAAATATAAGTAAAAATAAATTAATCTGACCATAAAATTAAGGGAAACGATGATTAGCAAATTTTTGATGATTAGAGGAATATTGAAATTCAATATCGATATTTACTTCTTCAAAAGGTTGTAATGTAATGTATTTAGCTAAATTTAATGTTATCGTATAATTCGGCAGCCTACCGCGAGAACTCGTCCCCGCGCGAACAAGGTAGCAAGCACTCTGTAGATTTTTATATCCTGAACTAAGAAGTTCCATGAAGGTAAGCCGTGTTACGTATTCAAATACTTAACACGGTTAAAATATGTCACGATTGCGATGCCAAAAATGGAATGATGAACATCCTGAACTTGAAAGTCTAACAAATTTTGTACAATTTCAATCTCCTCCTGATTTCATTAAACATTTGATTTTGAGTGCACATTCTTTGTCTAAACATTTTATTTTATCCGGAGTTGTGAAAAGCGATAACACTTGAGAACAATAGCGCATGTATAAATTACTAAATATTTTCAATAAAGTTCTATACGCATACAGTGCGCCGCGATGGGTGATGATATCTTACGATTTTTAACAAAATTTATTACAAGTAGACTAACTCAAATTTCATACAATGTTCTTTGATAAATGTTTTCTAAAACCAGTTATGCAAGAAATCAGTGACGATATTTATTTAAAATAATTTTTGAATTATTACAATTCCATTAATTTACTAATGTATTTTTTTTAGAGAAAAATCCACTGATTACAATATTTTTATTTTACTTTTTGTAAACCAATTAAAAAATATAAAAAAAACAATAACTTTAATAACATTTTGCCTAATGCACACCCAATAATTTTAATATAAGTAAGATAAAAAGTGAAGGACAAAAAAGAAAAAGAAGGCGCCCTTGATGTCATCTGTAACAGGATAGGCTTCAAGTTCTTGAATATCGTACAAGAAAGTACATAATAAACATAAAGAAGCACGGAGCTATGGTAGAGAGGGTAGTAGGGAGGTTTTCATAAACCATTACTGAAATTGCCTCCTTGTTGAATATATTATCAAAATAAGGGAAGATATTCAAGATGAAAAAAAAACCAACAATTTCACATAATTAAATTTAAAAAATTCATCCCGTAGAAAAAAAATAACATGAGCAAACGTTGAACATATTATACTAGCACTTTATTTTATTGTAAATAATTTAATGCGATGAATTCAGGAGACAAGGAAATTAATATTTGATGTGTGCGGGTGTAAGTGTCCGAAAAAAATTGTAATTTTCTATGAATGGAAGAATTTTAGTGAAATTTATTGGAATTCGGATACTACTTCTCAAGTTTTGAATGAAATTTTGTTTCTAAGGAAGAAAGTATGAAAATATTTCAATTTTCCGATTCATTTTTCCAATTAATTTTTCGATATCAGTAATAAATAATTTCTTAAGTACGAGTCACAATAGTCAGTAAGTTCAACTGTTCGGACATTCAATGTTTTACACAGTATTTCCGTAAGAGATAATCCGTTTATCCGACAGTTATTACATTTTCCTAAACGTCACAAATATTTTATTCGAGTTAGAAAATCAGCCAAATTCTCTTAGAATTTATAGTTTTTAAATTCTATGCAGAAATAATATACTGGTAAGTAAATAATTTTTCCGTTTGTTTGTTTGTGTAGAATAAAATATAAGCTTATATACCATTCAATAAAGAATTTCATGGAATTTAAAATCAGATTTGTATATATATATATATATATATATATTGTATATTATGTATATATATACAATATATACAACATTGTATATTATCGTATACATCCATGTACCATTCGCACCATTTTGTCCGGAATGACTACCGGAAGACTACTGGAAAAAATAGTCTGCACATCGTATATTGATTTTCTTGGAGAGCATCGTATATGCTCTCATGTTTTAAAAAGATGTTTCTCTCATGTTTTCGCGGTAACGCGAAATATCCGGAAATTGAGGAGAAACATGCAAAGCTTATATGGAATACATGTCAGAATAATTAATTTCTATAGAAATATGTCGAATGAAAGAGCACTGGACAGTTTGGAAATTACAAAATGGCGGCCATTAAACTTTTTAATAACTAACAAATATTAGATATATCAACTAATGCTTTTTTTATTCAAAAATATGTTAAACCTTTTATTTTGAAAAACAAATAACACCTTTTATTTGTTCAAATAAATTGATAAAAAGCGCTCAGATATGGCTGAAATGGTTAAAATATGTCGCAAAAATTATGCAATGTGACAATTTTCTTCCGGTTTTCACTTGCTTCTCAAAATGAATTAAAAATAATTTTTTATAAAATTTGAGCACGCACCTTCCTGGTTACTCCGTATATGTAAACTTTTTCCTGTAGCCTATATCAAATTCATAAAACTCATTTACACAACATTGATTTGTACGTGAATTTTTACGAACTTGAAGCGCTTAAAAACCTTTAAAATGTAAGTAAAATGTTGTTCTTTGAAATTCTATTTTAAAGGTACATTTATTTTAATTTTTTAAAATCTAGAGATTTTCGTAAAAATATGTCAATATTCTTATTTTTAGGCTTATACCGGGCCGATTTAAGAAATTTTTGTATTCGATACCTTTTCTTCAATGTATTTTACTGGAAAATGAATTTTCCTTGTAAACATGTTATTAAACCTATCAAACTTCTTAATCGTTATCGAATTGGAACCTTTTATTTTTAATCGATCCGAAAATTAAAGACTTTTTGTGTGGAAACTAAAAATTTGTCGTTTATGTAAACTTTGTTAAAAAGTATTTTGAATGTGTAATATCAAACGCTTTCCTGTAAGTGTTTATAAAATTAAAATTAATTTTATAAACCTTTTTCGATTGTAAGCATAGGCTTCTTTCCACATTAATCAATTCCCACCGTTTCAGACGAAATCACATTTCAGCTAAGCCAGGGCGAGGTCAGAAGTCAACTTGTGCAATCGTTTGTCCATTTACTTCTTTATAAAATCATTGCAAAGAATATTTTATACAAAGAACTAAAACTTGTACCCCTTATTTGGAAATAACTATAATATAACTGATTCATCTTAAGAAAAAAATATAAATGTTTAAAAATTCGTAACAAAAAATGTAGAATAAAGTGAAAGGGTATCTACGTTCCTTTTTCTGGGATAATTTCACCCTGCAAACGATTTCTCATTTGAAATTTTAATGAAAGAAATTATACAAAAACTATATAGTTTTCTAAAGCACTTGAATGTTTCCCGTTAGAGGCTTTATTGCTAATATAAATAAAAATGTTTACGTAGGTGATAGGTACCACTTGACCAAAAAATTCGGAACAGAAGCTTTTTTTCTATTCTTTGTCCGGTAGTTCCAGGTATGAATCGCAGTCAGAATTGTATTTCTCAAATGTAAATTATAATTTCCAAACAAAATTTTCTCTGGAAGCTTGGAGTCCGTAAAATTCTCTTTTTTTTGTTTTTGTTTGACCTCCGGGACCACCGTTAGGTATTGCTTCAGAGGATGAGATGAATGATTTGTAGCGTGTGTGAAAATGCCATTTTGACCGGGATTCGAACCTGTGAACTCCGGATGAAAGGCCGAAACGCTACCACTTGCGCCACGGAAGCCATAAAATTATCTGTTCGTAGAAAATCCCACACAAATTTCTCATTTGCCTCACCCCCTCAAAAAAAAAAAAAAAAAAAAAAAAAAAAAAAAAAAAACTGATGAAAGATTAGATTAAAGGTCAGTCAGAAATTCTTAACGTGCTATTTTTATTGATAAACCTACAAGAAAATCGGTTCCTTTGTAAACATATTATTAAACCTATCTGAAAACCTACCAAACTCTTTAACCGTTGAAGATGTTGAATTGAAACTTTTAATTTTTAATTAATTTCTCGACCCAGAACTAAACACTTTTATAATAAACAGCAGAAGAAAATATTTTTTAATAATAAAAAGTTATTATTATTAAGGCAGAAGTGAATCATTTCAAAAAGTTATTAAAAAAAAAATACCACATTAACTGCTGCGGAAAGGATGTACTCCTAAAACAACGTAGAAAGACTTACGCTAACTGCTACTGTGGATGTAGCTTATATAATTCAAGGTACCAGCATATCATTTTTTTTACGAAAATTACTGTGCTTCTGTATTTCCCGTCATAATGAGAAATACAAAAACCACATTTTTATTTATAAATATCATTTCATCCTAGATGTAGCAATGGTTGGTCTAGTGGTGAATGCGTCTTCCTGAATCAGCTGATTTGGAAGTCGAGAGTTCCAGCGTTGAAGTCCTAGTAAAGTCAGTTATTTTTACACGGATTTGAATACTAGATCGTGGATATCAGTGTTCCTTAGTGGTTGGGTTTCAATTAACTACACATCTCAGGAATAGTAGAACTGAGACTGTACAAGACTACACTCCATTTACACTCATACATATCAACCTCATTCATCCTCTGAAGTACTATCTGAAAGGTAATTACCGGAGACTAAACTGGTAAAAAAAAAGAAAAAGACGTAGCAATAATTGTTTTTCAATATTATACAAGCATTTTTGATAATGTACGTATGGTTATTTTGTATATGTTTAGTGGTTCCGACATAACATTATTTATTGCTAAATAAAAATCTTGATTCGTTTCCCAAAAAGGATGTGAATTTTTATGGTAAGATAGAAAGAACAACATTTGGAGGTATCCTCTATCAGTAAAACATTTAGATTTAAAAAAGTGGGTTTTTGTTTAGTTTTTTTTTGTGGTAGGGTGTGATTTGTATTTTTGGAGTTTCTTTAAGGCGTTGTGTATATATATATATATATATATATATATATATATATATATATATATATATATATATATATTGCAATTTATAGTATAGAGTAGCAAAAAACATTATATTTACTATGTTTTAATATTAAAAAACTACAATAATAATTTTAGAAATATTAATAATAACATTAAAAATAATAATAATATTAAAAGTTATATTAAATTATTGTTTACATAAGCGGTGCAGTAATTTTTTTGACAGTAAAAAAAACAATTATCAGCGAGGACATCGAATTTTAAAAAACGAAATTACCGAGGAACTGAGGAAATTTGGCTTCATTTTTAAAAGGCTTTGTTACCCCAGAACTTCACTAATCTTCCTCTGCAAGAATATCACTCTTAAGAATCTAAGAATACGCTAAAATTTTTATTCCAATAACGCTTAGTTATATCATTGTTTAACTATATCTATTTTATTTTTTTTTTTAAATATATTTTTTTGAACAGTCATAATAGTTAGAAACTTGTAACAGATTTTATAGGTTTGTTTGGATGTAGAATCTATCCTTCAGATTACTAAGGCAATCTCTTGCCTTGTTAATTGTTACTTGTCATGTTACATAAATGCAATATAAAGTAGATTATTTGAAAAACTTTTCAAAGATTTACGAAAAAAGAATTATCCTTCCAAAACGACCCGTAAACAAATAAGCGAAAAAGCATGATTAAATAAAGGAAAAACAAAAGTAGCAGAAACATAAACCAAGAAATAAACATAAAAAACTGGAAAATATTTTCGTTAGTTTAATTTTCCTTTAAAACAAGATTTACCATCCAATAATAAGATTTCTTTTTGTAATCCCTAAGACATGTCGTAAACATTTGTTACAAATTGTCGTCACAAACTGTTCATAAACAAAGAAAGAAAGAGAATACACAATCTGACGAAGAGTAAGGGTCAATTTCCCCTTTTAGTAAAACGCCAAAAATGAGCAACATATTGGGTAGATGAAGATGACCAGTGGGGTAAGTTAACAGGCAGCGTGTTTCTTTTCCAATATAAAGGATTAGTCTAACGTTCGTGCACGCATACACGCACACAGATACGCGATTAGCCTACATGTATATAAACGCACGTACTAACTTATATTATAAACCCTTTCCCCTCACAAAATCCTCCATACGAGTATTCTCGGACAACAATAAGCAGTAAAAGTAAAGTTAATTGGCGATTATAGAGTATGTTATTTTCTTAAAGATCATACAACGATAGATGTGTAGAAATAATTTTCTTTTACGTTCAGACAAAATTGAATTTAATCAGACCACAGCAAAGATCTGTAAAAAAATCCAATAATTTATCCTTAAATTAAGCACTGAAAGTATTCATATATAAAATTAGTCACGTTATAAATTTACCGGTGAGTTTGATACTTAAAAAAAAAACTAACAACTTGCATAAAAATAACTGGAAAAAGGTCAGAAAAGTCTAATTTCATTCTCAAATCATTTATCTATTAATGTGGGGGTTTATTTTAAAAACCCAGAGTAAAAATATTATCTTCTTTTATTCACTTGAATTAATACCACAAACTAATTTTTTTTGTTTTTAATTGACTCTACTTTATACGTATCACGCGGAACGATTAAAATAAATTTTTTTTTTAATGTCAAAATGTTAATTTTAAAAGTCTGAAAAATTAATATTTTCTCATTATCTTACTCAATTTTGGCGGTTTTGAAACCCCAAAACTGAGTGAGGGCAACATAATACATCGCCGACGATTTTGAGTATAAAAATTGCAAGGGATGTGAGTGAGAAAAAAAATGAATTTTTTTCATATTTTAAAACACTCAAAAAAATAGAATTATTAATTAAGGTGTTGCTCACATGCATATAACACCATAACAAATATAATTTCATCCTGCTTTAATATTAGCTTATAACAGCTTAAATGTTCTTTTTAAACAATAACTTATAAATTAAGGGAGAGGTGGCGTGTCGAATTTTCATTTGGACGTCCGGGATTCGAATCCCGATCAAGAATGGCATTTTTCATACGCTACAAAATTCTATTTCCATGTCCCAATTGCTAGATTCAAGCTTATTTAGCGATATCAACAAACAAAAAATAATGAATATTCATCCTTATTCGGTGATATTAAATTGCTTCCTATTCTTTTAAGCAAAGCTTATTTTTAATACAAACAAACCTGGCGGAATGTTAGTTGAACTTTACAATTTAATTATCGAGATATATTTTTTAATTAAATTTAAAAAATTGTCAGATTTATTTTTACTTAATTTAATTTTTTTTAAATCATTAATAATTTTAGTTTTACAGATATGATTACATTGTTAACGTTTTTATTTATTGAATTTAGAAGGAAAATGAAAATACGTGTACACAATGTTATCGATATTTTATTTTGAATTGTTTTTTACAGATTTACCATCGATAAAATAATCGACACAATACGATATAAAATTTTATGAGTATAAAATTAATCGATCTTTTAATTCACATTAATTCTGATTTTTTTTATTATTGTTAGGAAGCTATATTATGAAAAATCTTTCATACAAATATAAACGTCACTTTTCTTATTGTTTAAATGAATTTCTTAATAAAACAATATAGAAAGAAATTGCTCTGATTTTATATAATTCAATCTTTTTTCAAGACATTTTACAAAATTACCTTGTTTAATTATATCAAATTGAAGATATTTTCTTTTAATCAAAAATTACTGTTTTTAATTTTTACTAATTAATTAGTTGATTATAATTAATGAATTAATTGTACTAATTAACTTTACTATTTAATAAATTATAAATAAACAAAACCAATAAATAATTACCTAACTTTCATTGCAATTATATTAATTTAAATATATGATGCCAAATAGACATCTACTGCCAAATTATTATTAACGCGGTATCTATCTATGTTTAATAATACTAGCAATAGTAATAAATTAATAGTCAATAAGCATTTAATTAACAATAACGCCATAATGATTATACTGATGAATACATATTATATGAACAGATAATTGAATATAGATTTCTGAATGAAATTAATTGAATTTACTATTATTATTATTATAGTCGTAGTTTGCTGTTATTCCATGTTGATAAATATATATAAATCACATAACACGAAATAAAGTCATTTACATTTTTAATGTATTACCTTAAAAAAATTTTAAATCATTCTTAAACGTAATGCAACTTAATAATTAAAAAGTGAAATAATATGTCATGTAGGAATAGAAAATTATGTATTATCTTTTATGACCTTTTTTACATTCTTAAACATAAGGAAATTCATATACCCTATATCCCGTTACAAGCACAACAAAATAAATGTATATATATAAAAATGTTATTTTTTTATGTCTCTTATGAATCTACTAACCATATATATATAATTATTAGGTTAATAGATTATGTCATTCATGCAAATTTCGTTAATACAAAAATAATTTTTTTGTCTAAAGGTTAACTGGTAAATATTTCAAATTATGAAATAGCATAAGTTAAGTAAGATTTCAATCGTGTAAATAGCTTTAACAGGTTAAGTCATCCATGCGTAAATTTATATAAAAAATAAACCAGACAAAAATCTAGACACGAACACCATTTCAAATAAACAAACCCGTTGAAGTAAAAATATTTTGCTTTAGTTATGTACGTACGGAACGCGAAGAATACACTAGAAAATAAAACAGATCTAAAGATTATTTATATCTAATTTTAATTTATATTTTTTCATGCTTTCACTAAATTAACAATCTAATTTTAAGAAAACTTCAGATAAGGTATGATTTACAAAAATTTGAAGTATTATTTCATTAGTATAAAAACAGATATGTTTTTTCGTTTGTTCCCGATAACCGCGAAAACTATTCAACCGTCGTAAATTAAAATAACCCGGAAATATTCGTCGAATCCTGGGCAATTTTAAGGAACTTAAAATAACTTAAGGGACCGGATATTGATATTGCTATGCCGTATTAAAACTCTACATAAAATTTAATATTGTTTTGTAAATATTTTGTACCGGTGTTGAAGAGTTATTTTAATGTACTTGTTTTTTTCTTTTTTTACGAATTTTATGTTATTTTTTATTCTGTTATTCGATAAGGGGACCTTTACACCCCTCTCTGACTTTGTTTATTTGATTTATGTTAATTTAAATTTTATATTTTTCTGTTTCTTTTTAAATAAATTTATCTTATTGTTAAGATACCGACTGTGATGTTATCGTAAGTTTTTAGTGATATTAATTTTGAGTTTTAGTTTTTTTTAAATATTTTAGTTACTCTAATTTTAGTTTTTAGTTTCTTTTCATCATGGTGATGAAGAAAGCTGAGGTATCACCATCACCCATGATGAAGGTGAGGCAGAGTGTGTATACGAATAAATTGACGAAGTAATTAAGGGAGATGAAAATTCAATAATAATTAGAGACTGGAATGGCAAGGAAGGAAATATTGTGGTTGAATACGGGCTGGGCAAAAAGAATTAAAGAGGGGACCGACTTATTGAGCTTTGCACGAAGTATAATTTAGAAATTGTCAACACCCAGTTTAAAAATCATAATAGAAGCATATACACATGGAAAAAGCCGGGCTATACTGCAAGGTATCACATAGATTATATCACGGTAAGCAAAGGTTTACAAATCAACTCGTCGACTGCAAAGCATATTCAGTAGCAGACATTTATAGCGACCATAGTTTAGTGTTAATGAAATGTAGATTGGGGTTTAAAAACCTGAAGATAAGGTTTCAGATAAAGCTATGACAAAGTCATCTTGCATCCAACGACCTGTCGTTGTGATCACCTTGGTTTTGTCAGCCGTCAGGGAAAGCCCTCCTTTGCTAGCCATTCACTGACCATAGTAGCAATATCGAACAATTTGCTATCTGCACCATTGGATCAATCTCCCTGGCAGTAACTATCAGAGCCAAGTCGTCGGCATATCCGATTGCTTCTACTCGTGAAGGTAGCCCAAGATCCAGCACGCTATCATACACAATATCCCATAACAATGGACACAAAATGGACCGCTGAGGGACTCCCATGTTCATATTACTAACCATTTCTTCTCCTTCCGCCGAGGCCACAACTGACCTGTCCCGCAACCATTACTGCTCAGTTCTAATAAGATACGGACTGAACTTTCTCCTTTCCAACTCCATTATTATCGCACTCCAGGTTACACTCCCGAACGCATTGCGCACATCCAACAAGACAACAACAGCTATCCTTCTGGTGCGTCGAGACCCACTAGCAGCCTTATCAGCTCTGGTAAAAACCCTTGCAATGGCGTCCGCTGCCGATTTGCCTTCTCTAAAACCAAACTGATTTTCAGATAGACCTCAATTCCTCTCTTAAACGATTCTCCAAAATATTCTCAAACAACTTGCCAATAGAACTTTACGGTAACCCATTGGATCATCCACCTTCCTTCTTGAAAAGAGCAAACCTAGCACACTTCCTCCCCAGTGGAATATGCTCAACCTTCAGGATATGATTAAATACATTCAAAATCGTAAACGGGATAACCTCCACCATCACCTTTATTATCTTCGCTGGAAGCCCGTCTGGAGAGGCACTTGGTACCTAAAGACCTCTAATTGATCATTCAAATCAATTAATCCAAATTACAGTACTTAAAAAACTGTTACCTTGTCACTTTTCTATGAAGCATAAAAATTCTGAAGAAAAACATCATTGTTTTAAATTAATATTTATTTTTATTTTTTTTTATCCTACACCCCTGGGCCGGAACTACAATCAAGTATAACTCATCCCAAGGGAGTGTCAAGGAAACTCTAACAGGCCTCCTCGGCTGCCGGCAGTACGTTCGGCATGACAGATTGGCCCGCCGATTGGATCTTGTTACCATGCCTGCCTCCAACCACCATGGTGGGGTAAACCAGGTCCGACAATGCCGTTCCTGGGCCTCCACCCCAGAGGCCGGGGCTTGGTCCTTATGCTAATAATGCCTCTAACGCGGATGCCTCGGAAAAGTACATACTCGCCGGGACTCGGCCTTTTTAATGCAGGAGTGCCAATGAATCATCACTGCACACCCATTTATAACCTTTATTTGTTTCTTGTAATTTAGGTGACATTTACTTTAACAGCTGTTTCATTTTATACTTCTTTCTGTTACTGGATTTACTAAATTTGTATGCTTTAAGGAATAACCTAACAACATAGAACTTATGTTAATTATTTACCAATAATTTTTTTACCTCCTTTTCTTTTAGAACTTCATTAATTAAAACATTTTTTACATTAATTAAAATTAAAATCAAGCACATTTTACCCTTCCTCAATACTATTATCGAATTTCTACTTAAAAACTTATTTTATGATTACAATTTTTTTTTTAATGTAATTTCAAAGTTGAATTTCATGATACGATTTTTATAACTCAGTAAAACTTCCTGATAGATCTAATTATTGTTATTATTTTAAAATGTAATAAACTATAAAGTTAACCAGAGGAAAATTTGTTTTCTTAAATATAATAAACTAGGTTTTTTCTTTATGTGAAGCTTTTAAGAGCAAATAAATCTATTAAAAACTAATTTTAACATCATATTTTAAATAACAATAACGTTAAACGACAATAAAAAAACCGCATTAGCTTCTTAATATAAATTTAAGATACTGTCGGATTAGAATCAACAAATTATACGCCAATCATATCGGTAAACAATTATACGATAACAAACATATCTAACCAAATAAATGACAGGTTAATATTGAAACAGACAGTTGGTATTGAATAATACGAGGTCGGTAGACCTGTATACCGACATCGTATCGTCTCAGATGAAAGATAAACCTGCCCAAATATTACAGAGACCCAAATACAAGTTGTCTCCTGAACGCGCTTCAGAACGACAGACAGGTGGTTGGTAGATAGTTCAGTTACGAATTAATTTGCTACTACATACACATAAGCAAGCAGTCAGTTCAAGTTTAGAATATTAACCATGTATCTACCCTGCTGATGTTAAATAAAACAGTTAGCAAGATAAACTGGTTAAATTAAACTTTGGATAAATTAAATATAAAATTTACCTTTAAATATTATAGAAATCTGGCAAAAATATTTTTTTAAGGTAGTCAGTCAACAATTTGCTCTTAGATTAGTTTTATCGACAGTATATTTTATCTAAGTTTGATAAATCATAACGACTAGTGAAAAAACTTAATACATTCTAAGTGTTTTTAATAACAATAAGAAAAAAAACAAGAAAAATCAAATAAATTATACTAGAAAGGGAATATATATATTTTTTTAATTCAACATTTTCGTTTTATCTGATGTTTGACGGTGAAAATTACGATAATTTTTTTTTTTTGACAAATGTGAAAAAATCTAAAGAAAATTTCAGCTGATATCAAAATAGAACAAGTAAATAGGCGTTGTGTCAATGATGATAGCTGATATTAAGGTTGAAAACGATTTATATAAAAATAAAGAACTTCTATTTTAGTTTAAATTTCTTTTACTTGTATGTAATATTTAGGTATTTATTTTATAGCTAGCAAAACACTAATAAGATTACCAAATATCATCATAAACTAACGAGCCAATCGACATGTTATCAAATTTAAATATACGGTAGAACAGATAAAATAAGTTAGTAATTAGACGTTAGAAATTAATGTAATAATTACCAAGGTCATTTGTGTCTTTCCATTAGAATCAGGTTGGAGAAATGTATTTCTCTACATTATGGAAACTTAAGAAAGAACCTTAAAGGGTGGAGGCAACATTATACAGAGCATCTCACGAAAAAACTGAAAATATCAGGTTTTCAGAAAGTAATGAGCCTTTGGAAGCCAAAATTGAGAATATATTTATTGTTACTGGAAAATAACATTGAGACCACATATGCATCATTTTTTTCGATTACCTTCTGCATTTTTCCTTCAACACCATAATCCCATCGCTATAGAACTTCTGTAATTTCTGGTCAATAAATAGTGAACTGGTCAATAAGTTTTCACGGGCCTCTTTTTAAAATAACTTAACAGCATTAAGGCAGTACTGTAGAGACCGAAATAAATGATAGTCTGACGGTGCAGGTCTAAGCTATAAGGTGGATGCGTTAAAGTCTCCCAGTCAAGTTCTCCTAATTTGTGACGAGTGTTTAAATATGTATGCGGTCGGCGTTGTCAGCGTAATATACGACACGCTTTCTGGTAACCAGTTTAGGCCGTTTCGTTAATTGCAATTAACGACAGTACAGGTCTGAGCCTATGTGCCTATCTAGCAGCTCGTGATGCACGATGCCCTTCCAATCCCACCAAACACACAGCATAACCTTCCTGGGTGTAAGTCTGGACTTTGCCATAAACAGTGGAGCTTCTCCTCGCTTCGTCCACGATCTGTTTCGGGCACTGATGTCATTGGTTATCCATTTTTCATCACTCGTGATCAACCGCTTCAGAAATAGCTCCAATTCATCCCAACCCATGTAGGGGAAGACACCCGCCTTGTGATGACTCCCCCCCCCACCAAAGCCCTAATGGCTTTAACGGGGGTCGTATTTTGACCCTCTAACCTTCACACAGTAATAAATCAGGCCTCATTGGGATGCCACCGATGTAAATGCTTCGTTAAACATTTACATCAATTTATGACTCATCCTTCGCCTTTACTGTAGGCTTCTTTCGGACATCTTGACTGTTCTACTTCTTTTCCCTCTGAACTAGCTAACCGAGTTCATGGAAGCACGAACCCCGCGCCTACTTCTATTTTTAATTGAGCTATTGTGAGTAAATGTGTCATAATTTCGAGGTAATTTCAATAAATTTCATACCACAAGAAATGTTGTTCGCAACAACGGAATTTATCCCTAGCTTCTTAGTGAACTCAACTTTATAGTTGGAACACCTAATTTGATTGCAACTACGGACTACGATCTGGTCTACAAGGGATAGAGGGACAGACTTCCTATTCCCACTCAGCTCCAACGCAGAGTCCCGCGTAACATCTACTTTATCACATAAACTACAATCGTCGAGATGGCGCTACAACTCACGGCTGCATGGGGATCCATGCTCTCGGCAGTGCAGTCACCATCACGCCGACAGCGATGCTTGCTCATTTACTAACTGCACTCGTCAAAATGACGCTACACCTCACGGCTCATTACGTTTCAGTAAATATTCGCAGATAGAGATTCGATCGAGTAAATTTTTCTTAGTCAGATGATTCGCACCTAAACGTCGAGCTTCTTTTTGTAACCAGCTTTCTCCAAACTGTTTAACAATGTTTAGTGATGGATGTTTAGGTGATTGGCTTCACTGGATGTCATAACTGCTAACATGCTAGTCTTCCTTGTCTTTTACCAGAACATCATTCACTTTTTCTGACTTTTCTGTGATATCCACTGCGAGGAGCATCTTGGACATCTAAATTTCCAGAACGAAAGCGACTGAACCATCTTTTGGCCATTGTCTTTGATAACGTATCTTGCCCATAAACAACACATATTTTTTCCCGGGCCTGTACACCATTTACGCCTTTATCGAAATAAAATTGTAAAATAAAGCGCAATTTTTCGGAAAGATCACTCATCTTCACGGCGCAATATCTTATTTCTGAATATAAGAATCCCAACACTTTTTGCATATCTACTAGCTTCAACTGCCAGCTATCAAATGATATTTGGTCTGACCCACTGTGACTCATATACCCTGTTTGTTTTTTTTTTTTTGTTTAGCCTCCGGAATTACCGAAAGGTATTACTTCAGAGGATGATATATACAAATGTAAATGAAGTGTAGGCTTGGATAGTCTCAGGTCGACCGTTCCTGAGATGTGTAGTTAATTGATACCCAACCATCAAAGAATGTATCCACGATTTAGTATTCAAATTCGTATAAAACGTTAGAGTTCTCGACTTCGAAATTGCTGATCTACGATGACGAGTTCACCACTAGACCAACCTGGTGGGTTAAGAATGGATAAGGCCTTCGTCTCATGGACTTTTATATACTCTTAGAATTGGAAAACTATCTTATATCATGCGCAAAAGGCTTACAACGTTTTCGACTACCTATTATTTCAGGACATATTTCTACGAGTGAATATAAAGAAAGAAGTTTAAATAAAGAAAAAAACGATTCGTTTTCCAGTTGTAACTTGCAAAAACGTTTCCCTGTTTGTGCACCAAGATAAAATGAAGACATTCTAAAATTTTTGAACTTAATAAGGGGTAAATTTGATGGTTTCATTTGATTTTTAATCTGAAAAATTGAATAAAACTGGTTACAAAACTATATTTTAAGTAATTATTCATATAATAATAAAAAATTAACTTTTCAAGTTACTCATACGTATGTTTCAAGTAACGTTTTAGAAAATTATTGCTGAACACAAAAACTTATATCGCAAACCACAATTCTTTTAGGCTTGACTTGCAAATACGTTTATAAAATTGGCAGTAAAAAATAAATTTTCGCGATAAAATTTGTTGTTAATTTAATTTTGAGATAATTAATTTAAGTTATATCAATTCACTACAGAAGAGTTTAAGAAATTTTACTTTTATTAAAAACGAAACACCAAAAAAAGCAATTTATGATAATTTTAAACCAAAACAAGAATATTTGTGTTTAAGAATAATTTTCTTAAAACCTACTAAATATAGTTGTGGACCTTATTTTATTCAATTTCAACAAAAAATATAAAAATCATCAACCCCTTAATTAAATCCCCCTTAATTAAAATCCCAATAATTTTAGTACGTTTTCAGAATTTCAATACGGTGAATTTTTTCTCAAGCTATAACTCGAAAATTAATTTTTTCCGTACGCATATTTATATAAATATTTTACTCTATTTTCACTTGTAGAAGTGTCCTGAAACACTTTCCATTTCTTTGTGAGATATTCTGTATAGTTACCTGATCGGTAACATTAATTGTTTTGGCACATTTTATTAATTACTGTAATGTTTAATTATCTGTTTTTTTTTTTATTTTACTATTTTCTTAAGTTTACGCTTAAAAAATTTATAAAAATCTTTCCTTACAAAAGTTTTTAATTTTGATTAAGTAGGATTTCCTTTGCATCAAATATATCATTGCATTATTGTAAGACAGATTGAATATTACCCAAAAAAAATTGTAAATTACGTTTTCATCATCATCCAATCTATAAATTATTATTAGATAGTCTTAAATTTTAAAGAAAAGTCATTATAAGGACAGAATCTTTTGATTACTCAACGAATCATAAAAAATAATCCGGGAGGATTCAAAGATGCACAGAAAGAATAATCTAGAAATAAAAGAACATAATTAATACTTAACCTCAATAAAGAAAGCTATTTTGAATGAGTAAGGAAAAAAGTATAAAATAGTAAAACAAATCATTATCAAAGTAAAACTGAATATACTATGTCAGACGAAGTAAATTTTCATGTTCGAGACATTTACGAAAATGGTTGGGATGTATTCCTTTTCACGTTTTCCGTTCAGTGTTATCGGAAAAAATTATAATTTTAACCAATCTTCGTAAGGAAACTGTATTATAAGAAGATAGTAATTATTACATTATAACCAACTTAAATTTTTCATTAAAAATCAAAGGATGTTTGAGCCTATGATACTTCACTAATCATCGTAAAAAGGATGAAACGTCCTTTATTTCTCCATGATGCTATTTTGAAATTTTTCAATTCTTACGGAAATATTAGGTAATAAGGGATGCTACATATAATACTTCGGATATAAATAAATATATATATAATTATTTTTATTTAAAACTGTAAAATACTGTTATTTTGATATATATAATTACATACATATTTTATATTTAAACATTACTTCGATATCAAATTTTTATATCTGTTAATACTTAATGAACTAATTGCAATATTTAAAAGTACGTGTATTGTGTTTTTATCTGTTATACATATCATTGTAATTTAATACTACAAATTGTTTTTCTTTTTTTACCCGGGTGAGTTTAAAAATCAACCCTCCACTTCTCAAGTGGTTAAAAGTTAACGACATAAAGTCTTTCAAGTACTCGTGCAAGTTGCACGCCAACAACTTGACATGTTTTCCGGCGGGGAAGGGAAAGTATTAGGAAAAGCTCTCCTGACGGTATATGATTATTTAGTGGTACCCTTCAGGAAATATAATATAGAATGGAAGTAATTATTCAAATCAGTTTAGTACTCATTTTATTATTATTATTAGACTAAACTTTAAAAAACAACACTATGTAACAAACAAATACGCTGTATAACACTAAATTATTTCCTGGTATACAATCTAATAGGAAATGCAATATAGACAAATCTATGTATATATTTCTCAACCACTGAAATTAGTAAATAATATTTTAAATATTATGAAATGTCAATCAATAATGTGTAATCTGCAAAAAAGAATTTTGGTTCTTCATTTTCTAAAGCATCAATCTACATTCCACTTTTTATAGCTTATTTTCTGCATTCTGGTAATTTTCCTGATGAAAATAGAAAATAACAATTAATTTGAACTATGTAGCCTTTTGTATGAAATCTTTTAAGCTTAACTTTTAATAATATTATATGTAACTACTGATTTTCAAATTTCATTCAATTTTACCGATTACGGTTTGTCATTTGATTTTGAATAATAAAGAAATCAAAATATTAAAAAAAAATTAAAAATATAAATAAAAATGTTTTTTTTTTAATTATTGAATAGTATGTAAAATGTATTTAATTGTTCTTTAGATTTGAATTTTTTTGAACATTCGATCATAGAAATAATAATTGGGTAGCGACTTCAAAAACTCGAAATATGAAAGATTAAAGAGTATTATTTTTTAATTAGTGGAATATTGGAATATATATATATATATATATATATATATATATATATATACGGAGTGTCCGGGCTAAAGATATCCAAAAGTAATGGCCTATATTTAGAAGACCAGTCGCTGTAATCTCTTAGAGATAGGCTCAATCGACAGGAAATAGCTCCAAGATCTTTTCTATATACGCTCAAGTCAGGGCAAGCCGACTCACAATGCAATTGGAGTCAATCGAGATTTGGATCCCATGAAGATTTAGTGCGTGCTTTACGCGTGTTCAACGCTGTACGAACTGAATTTAAAGTATCGATCCTCCTACATCCAACTCTATTCATCAGTGGGAGACAACTATAAGAGAGATTGGAAGCTAGGTTTCATTAACTGGAAATCATCCGAAGTTCCAGTTAATGATGAGACTATGGATCGTGTACGCGATGCATTCACTCCCATTCCTGGAAAGTCAATTAGGCGGGGTAGTTACCAACTGCAAATTCCCCGTTCCACTGTTCACGACATTAATCATAAGCGGCTTCGTTTGCGAGCGTACAATGTACAACTCCTTCATCACATTACATCAAATCCGCCGCCTACAATATCAGTTTACTACATAGGTAATGCGCTAAGTAAAAAACTTAATTATCTTGAAACGTTATTATTTAGTGATGACACAAGCTTTCATACGTGCGGAAAAGTTATTGTCGAGTTTAGGGTACTGAAAACACCAAACTGTAATCGGAAATGAAAAGGACACGTCGAAAATCAATGACTGGTTAGGTGTTCCTTGAACATCCGATGAAGAATCCTTAGTTCTAGAAAGAACACTAAACGTTGGATCGAACGAGGAGTTCCAAGTTCACAGCCACCTAGATCTTCAAATATCACTCCTTTCGACATTTTTGCTTGGGGATTTAAATTGTGTATCAAAGATTTAACTTGTTTACCAAAAATAAGCTCGAAATTTGGACGATTTAAAATGGAGAATTGTTGAAGCGTTGGTCTAATAACGCCTCAGATTCTCCTAAACATCTTATCGTCTAGACGTCGCCGAGCTACAAAAGGTGAACATATTGACCTTGACTAACGTGTATATAAACTTGATAAGTTTCTGTGCTTATTAAAAAAAAAAAAAATTATAAATTATATAAACTGGTTTTCTTAATATAATCTGTTAATGTTGGATATCTTTATTCTGTATAAGAGGAAGTGTACTAATCGGTTAAATTTTTCATGTCTGGATTTTTGCAAATCATGACTTTTTATAAGCAAAAAAAAAACGTTTTAATGTGTTAAAAAACACACTTTATCATTGAAACATTCTGGAAGCACGTTACATACGTAGGCCTTTTGTTTGCTTGACATCTTCAAACTGGATGAAACGAAATTTGGGTGAAATTTGCGTTTTTGGGTTGAAGTTTTTTTTTAAAATGGAGCATTGATGCCGTTTAATTTTGATCACAATTGCTCAAGCGGGCAGGGAAATATGGATCTTATGCATATCCCTTAAAATTTTACTAAACGGTTAGGTAAGCCTACATTTTTCACATAATTTTATTTCCTTTATTCAAATCGCTGTAGAGCGATAGTGACAAAAAACCCCTTTTTTTATCGTTTTTGGACTAAAAGTCACACTTTTGTACTAGTTAAATGATTACAGTACTATATCACTTTGGTAATATATTTAGACTATTTCATTTAGGGTTGCAGGAATAATATGCCTATTAATTTTCAATTTTTTCGTCAGTTATCATTTTTGTTGATGTCTTCAGACTGGATTGACTGGATTGTATCATATTTGTAAGGTTACGTTACTTCTGAAAAAGGGTTATTAATGCCAGTTAATTTTAGTTATGATTACTTAAAAGGTTATTGGAGGTACGTTCTTCACAGATCCAAAAACTCAAACGTTTACTCGAAAAGTAAATAATTTTTTAATATAATTTTTTACTTGCACACTTACATACTTTAATGTTCCACTTAATTTTCATAACTTTGAGGATAAAGCTCTCGGTAGTTTCAAAAATGTCCCCGGTGAAAAAGTTATGCAGCAATGCCGGATTTTTTAAAAAGGTTTATTTAATCTAAAAATGTTTATCCTGTTTTAATTTAAAATAAAAGATCTAAAAAAGGAGCCATTGACTTAAAAAGAAACCTTAAAAAGTTGTATAGAAGTGAGAACCCTACCTCTTGATAAAAATACGAAAATTATGAAGTAAACCATCCTAAGTATCTGGAACACTGAAATATCTATTGTTTTTTTACCTTAATATTTTTTTTTTTATATGTAGAACGACATTAATTTTCTATTTTGTTTTGCATAGCATTATCGTTAAACAAAAAAATTGTTTTTTCATCGTAAAGGGTAGTAGCTTAATACGGTAAGTAAGCGATTTTTTCCTCCCTCATCTTACAGTTCTGCAAACATTGTAGACCCTAATGCGTTTATATTCTTATTATTATTATGTAGGACATCACTCTTGCCAACTTATAAAGTAAAAAAAGGAGAGAAAATAATGTAAGATAATATATTTTTACTACGTTATCTATAAAGTGACATACATTTCTTAATATTATTACAGTGAAAAATTGTGTACAGAATATGGGATACATGAGTTTACCACATAATCGTTTATAGATTACAAATATGAATAAAAATAATGAAAATTATCGGTATTTCCAAAAAATTATATTAAATTTTTTTGATAAAGTTGATAATTGTAATTACCATTATGACTTTACTTGTTTCCTTATCAAAAGAAAAATAATAAAACAATATCCTTAAAGGATTTCTTAAATCATAAGTAAAATTGGTATAAACCAATCATAGTACTTTGTCTTACGATATCATAAAACATACAAAAACAACCTTAAATAATGACAGTGCAACTAACTGAATTATTAATTATTAATTAATAAAATTATTAATTTTTATTAGATTAAAAAATTTGCTTGCTTCTTCCTCTGTAGTAAAGACTGAAAACTACTTTCAACTTAATAACTCATTAATAACTTCTTTTTTTGTAATAAACTGAATCAGTAGAAAGTTAATAAAATTATAAAACACATTTTGTAGACGTGGAGATTTATTATTTATAACTTTTTAATTAAGCTTTCTTCCGTTTTACTCTTCTTACGCAAATGACACTTCATTCAGAGAACATAAATACATATATATATATAATACTCGTATATACAAGTACATCGGGTGATTCAAAAAGGATTTCACAAATTGAAAAAAGCTTATAAACATTTATTGAGATAACTTACAGATTCGGTTAAAGTCTCATTTCATAGCAAAACACCAAGTTTTGAGTCACGTAATTCATTAGTACCGAATTCGGCCTCCGCTGTTGTTAAAAATGGATCCATTTACCGGTGTGGAACATGCTCGCTGTGTTTTGGTCTCACGATTTGAAGTCAGCAACTTCCAGTTCAACGTAATTTTCGTAAAGAGTACAGTAGGGAGCCTTCTTGTAGGCATAAATTTACTCTTGGCACCAAACCTTCTTTGGGACAGGTTGTTTTTCCAGACAGAACGGCCCGTTCTTCTTCCAGGAAGTAACCGTAATATCTGGACATGTAATATCGTATATTAACCGTAATATCGTTTATCTGGACAAAATTGTTTAATTCCTCATTTAGATGATGATGATGACCAAGGTGGATGACATTATTATCAGTAAGACGGGATACCATCTCTTTACCACTAGAAATCCGAGATTTTGTTGGTCGTCATCATTGGTTGTTGAAGGTCATCTCGCTCGTTAGATTTGATCCCACTAGATTTTTTCTTGAGGGTTTCATTTAAGATCGGTTTTATATACCATCTTTGCTTGCTGATCTTGTTGAGTTAAGACTTCGAATTAACGCCGGAGCTGCAGAGGTAACGCCGAAATTGCTGACTACATTTCTTAATAAATAACATATGTATACCTTTCGTAATATGTCGAATGAAATCGACTTTAGGTGGGACGTATGTCGCATTACAAATGGAAGCCGTATCGAAAGAAAGTGAATGTTGGGTAACAAACTTGATGCGTTTTTTATGAAATGAGATCTCAACCGCATCTGTAAGTTATTTCAATAAATTTTAATATGCTTTTGAAGTTGTGAAGTCTTCTTTTAATCACCCTGTAGATATACATATTTGTTTTTTTAAGTCGTTACTTTGGAAAAATAAAAGTTGATAGAATTCTTATTTTTAAGAATGTGGAGTAGGTCTTTTTTCAGGTTATTGGAAACTGCACATGATTCACATCATTTTTGTTTGAAAACTGATTAAGATTTCAGAAATATTTTTTTTTTATGTTTAATGTGAAAATGCAACAGATCAACTTTGTAAGACCTTTTAGACTTAAGACCTTTTTGTAAGATTTTTTAAGAGCACCTTAATATTTTTCCCGATACGAGATAATGTAAAAATATATGAAACTAAATCAACAAATGATAAACACTGATAAATATTGGTTAACCAGTAAGCTTTCAAGAAATATTGATTATTGTAATAAGAATATTTTCTATTGTAACAGTCATTCTTCGGATATTACACTTCTTACTGACCTTTTTTAATGCAATATAAAATGCATGTGATTTTATTAACTTATTATAGAAACTAGTAACAGTTGAAAATAACGGAGGACGATAACACAAGAGTTAATTTCTGTATGCAGATTTCTCATCATCCTTTTTCAAATTAATATTAATTATAATTATATCGCTTGTCAGTAATTACTGATTGGGAAGAATTAAGTAATTTTTTTTAAATTTCAAGTTTTAATAATAAATAATAAATCTACAGCAAATGAAATTCCGGCTGACCAACTACCTGTACAGAAACTTTATTTCTTTGATAAACACTGATATAATTAATTTAACCAATAGAATATCAAGGCTGCATTTGTTATTATTATCTTTCCCTCTTGTAGATAATCAGAGGTAACAACCGACTGAATCTCTGAAAGCGTGGAAGTATATTTTTCGACATCCTTTTCCACGTTAATTTAAAATATATAAGTTTATTGAAACTATTGTAATAAGCTAGAAAGTATCTAATACGTATTTGTCTCAAAATTTTTATGACAAATTTTTTTAATTCATTATATAAATTTCTAATTTATCGGCCGACTATCTGTTCCTCTGTAATGTATTTTTCAGACCTGTTCAAAATTACAAAAGTAGATAGATTTTTTAGACAAATGAAATTTTAAGCAAATTTTAAAATCGACACGGTTTTATTCGAAAAGTAGATCTAGATAAAGTGATTAAATATCACAATTTACGTTTTTCTCTGTTATGTTTTACGCTAATGTTCAATATGCGAGATGTTATTTTTGTCTCTTAAAACTATAATTAAACATTATATATTTTTGTAATTTTAATAGATTTAATTCCTTGATTAGTCAATATTTCCTAATTATTTGTGTTCAATTATCGGAAGTGTCTCAGGGACTTGATAAAACCTAATTACTAACTTGATGTAATAATTAATTGAGCTTACAGCCTTTTATAGGGTAGTAACCTCCACATAAAAAATAATCTTTATTCCTCTTCGTGAGTTACAGTTATCAATAACATATTAAAGAAAGTTTCAATTTTTCTTTATTTACGACATTTGCGTAATGTTTTTTGAATGAATATCAATGACTTTTCAGCCGGCACAAAAATAACTTATTATCATATGTCTGATAATGTGTGCGAACTGTATACATTAAAAAAAAAGAATTTCTATTAAATAAGGAACATCTATTTCTAAATCAATGCATTTGCTTTGTATCTTTTAATATAAAAAAGTATATATAAATACTTTTTTACGTATAAAACTACGAAAAAAGACATTAAAGTTTTAAACGGATCTTCACAAGTCCGCTAAAAGCACCTTGACTGTATCCCCAAAAGACGGATGGGTGTTCTTAATAAATGAAAACCTGCAAATCCAAGAAAAAACTTTCAGTAACTTTACTACCTTATCTATCTTCAAGACGTACATTTACAGATCTTAGGGCTTACGTAGGCTTCTAAATTTCTTCTATAAAATGAAGGATAAGTTTATAAATTAAATTCTAAATTCCTAACTAATACGAGACAGATGGATGTTAGCACTTTAATGAATTCTGTCTTCACACACATACTTCGCAGTATGTGTATATAATTAATAAAGTATATAATTAATAAAAAAAAATATGTATATAATATAGACTTTAGTCTATATTAACTTCATGAAAATCTAATTTTTAATTTTTTTTACAGAATATCTAAATAATCAAACAGTAGCGACTAAATATTCAAACGCAGATTCATATAAGTATTTCAAAAGTAAAATAATTTAATAATAATAAATAAAAGTATTTAAAAATAACTTTTACATTCACCGTCTTGAACCTTTTGAACTTCAAAAATTGGAAAGTCTTTTAGTAATTATACAAGCTGCAAGGCGTGTCTACGGTGCGCCTTCGCAGCTAGGCCCTCCACGCGGATTGCCCGGGCGGGCGGCGTCTCGGAATCCTATTATTAGGTGTCCAAAACTGATTACCACTTAGTAATGATGTTTTTTTTGAATGATGAAAATTGATAACGAAAGTTATATCAGGCTAGTTATATCAGGCAGTTATATCAAGGCTCCAAGCTCTTTAATATGGTGGACAGGTACTTACTGGCAACCCACCGGGTTGGTCTAGTGGTGAACGCTTCTTCCAATATCAGCTGATTTGGAAGTTGAGAGTTCCAGCGTTCAAGTCCTAGTAAAGTCAGTTATTTTTGCACGGATTTGAATACTAGGTAGTGGATACCGGTGTTCTTTGGTGGTTGGGTTTCAATTAACCACACATCTCAATGGTCAAATTGAGATTGTACAAGGCTACACTTCATTTACACTCATACATACATCCTCATTCATGCTCTGAAGTATTATCTGAACGGTAATTACCGGATGCTAAACACGGAAGAAAGATAAGGTAATTGCTGGCATTCAGGTATCTACGTGTGACAGCGAATTGCTGTCTAGACGAAGTAAATTTTAATTTATGAATGTCATATAAGAATTTTTAATAGTTGACGGGGTGCGCTTACCTATTTTAGTAAATATATGACAAGTGAGCGGTTGGGGCACGTAAACCGGGGCACCGCGCTTTGTCCACTCACGGTTGTTAGGTAAGCTCTAGGTGCTATTTAGGGCACTGTTCGCTAAACTGTTTCGAGGCTCAGTAGCCGCTTGTGGCACAGACATTCGGTCTTATGATTTAGGGCGACCGAATGGGGTGGTGGCGGGAGAAATGCCAAGCAAACCAGCAACAAAAGTTAAATTAGAAATTTAACTTTTTATTGATACAAACGAAACGGGATTTTCCACTAGTGTTCGGTACATTCCGGTGCCTACTTTTTGGTTGTAGTTCATGATTTGTGAAGAAAAAGACCCACATAAATAAATAAAAAATAAGTAAAAAAAAAGTTTTAAACACCACTATTAAATTAAACGCAGTAAAATGTAAAAAATAATTTTAGGACGGTATCTCAGAATGGATTCACAGTAAGTTTTGATGGTGATATGTAAGATTATGTGAAAGTCGTAGCTTCAAATTAAAAATTGGCAAAAACATCAAGTTATGTTTTAATATATATATATATATACACGGTATATCGATATATAATAATATAACAAGTATACACACCTGACCACCACGAGGCATAAACTAACGAATCGGGATTTTCCGCTAGTGATAGTACATTCCAGTTCTAAGCCAAGGAAGATTCACACACAGACACACATAAAAATGCCGTTTAGTAGGATAGGATTTGGTCTGCTGCTCTCACAGTTATAGCTCTTTACAACTTACCGAATAAAATAAAGATGTAAATAAAAAATTTTGGGTAAAAGATGTATACCCAAAATCAAATTTTTAATGAAATCAGGAGGATATTAAAATTATTCGAGAACTATTTTGATCCTAGTAAAACAAAGTTAGGAGTTTCATCATTCCATTTTTTTATTTATTTTTTTTTTTAGGGATGTGCAATGGGTACATATTTTAAGCGTTTTACCATTTAAACATCTTTCAAATTCACATATTAATTTCAGATTGATAATCAAAAACTGATTCGAGAATTAACATATTCTCGAAGATTAAACTCGATTCCGAGCTGACCATATACATTGCTCTTCAACTCTCTGAGAACGTTCATTTAGATTATATTCATGTTAACCACAAATAGCCTAGAAGTTCTTCCTATCTGTGACCTAGCCGACCTAGGCGTTGAAACATTATATTGAATTAAATAAATATATAATTCATTTAAAATCGAATTTATGCCAATTAACGTGTTGCTTAGCATGATGGAACAGTCTTAGTTTAGGATATAAAAATTTACAGAGTGCTACTTCGCAGCGTGAGGATAAGTTCTCGCCGGTCGCCGCCAAATTATACACGACACATTAAATTTACTATAACTCATATGACTTTCCAAGTCGATATTGATATCGAAATTCAATATATCTCAAAGCATCAAAACACTATTATATATGTAAATAATCGTCATTCCCTACAAGTTTATTATCAAACTAATTTACTTTTACGTATATTAAGAAAATAATAAAAATTGATCTTTTATTGATAATAATTTTAAATTTAGTAAATCACATAATAACTTTAGATTAAACAACAATTGATGTAGACAATGACAATTGATATTGACAAGGACGTTAAATTTAGTAAATAAAGTTCAAGGTTATTTGATTACAAGTTTTTTTTTAAATTAAAATAATTTTTGGAATTTTTTTTTATAAGAATAATCTAGAAAACGAGAACTGTTAGAATGCAGTAGGCCTTCAAATAATATACTTTTTAATTTAAAAAAACTAAAGAATATTTTTTGTTAATTAACGAAAATTGATTGTTACTTCAAATGAATATTATATTACATTAAATTAATTAGTTTTATTTAAACTTTATAAAATCGATTTTTACCTTACTGATTTTCCGTAGCCAATATCTGAGTAAACTTCTAACAGAGTTGTCCACTAACTGGTAAAGGGGCATTAATGAAATATTTTTTTAATGTATAACAATGCTACAAAGTAATTGTTTTGGACTTTTTTTTAAGAGTTATGAATTGACTAATTCAATTCCAATTTGATCTTTTTTGGTATATTTTTCCTCAGATTTTATCATTTTGAAGAAACTCATTCAAAACGATAAAATTCACCTTTCAGTTTTTTCCGACTGTTATATAATGAGAGATAATGTATTAAAAAATAACTCTCAAAGTAGCCTCGTCGATTTTTATAATGAAATCCGTTGATTCAAAAAAACTGGGAGATGATTTCCAAGTTTCATAATATTGTATTCGTATATTTTCGTTTTATAAACTTAGCGAGTAAACATTGCACAGACCAAATTCAGACTAAAGCAATTTAAGATAAGATACTTAAAATGGATTTAAGATGAAAACCATCTACTAAATTACCGATTAAAAACTACTTATTTTTTTCCTTTGCTATTTTAGCCTCCGGAACCACCGTTCCGTGAATTCAAAAAATTAATCACTTTAAAGTTGTGTTTAATACGAAATCGAAAAATTTTCGGTTTAACAAAGAAAATACAAGATTTCTCACAACGTTTTTAAATTTTTCAACAAAAATGCAGATCGATATATTTAAATCAAAAATTTACAACTATTTAATAACCTCATTCTAACCAACTCTCATCTGTTTTAATATGATTCTGTCCAACTCTACAAAATAAACGGGTTTTTCAGCTTTGTCCTGATCACTTGAAGTGAATCTTAGTGCAGCAGACCATTTATTCAGGTTTGGAAAGAGGGAGTAACCTCTAGGAGCCAAATCGATGATTACGGCACATGTGAAAGTAGTTTAAAGCGTAGGTCATAAAGATTTGCAGTAACAACCCGAGATGTATGTGCAAGCGCATTACGATGAGCACTTTCTTTTTGGTACGTCTGATGTAGATATTTAACCTAATACCGCCCATTAGATGGTCCGATAGTAAAGTGTAATGCTTCCAGGTGATGGTTCTGATTTTTTTTCAGGAAGTTTCAAGAAAAAACCGTTCCCATGACTTCCTGAAGATGTAACCGTTTTCTTGGGCGTTTTCATCTACTCTTATCGATTGTTGGACTGCTGTTTGAAAACTGGCGGTTTATCCTTATTTTAAATACTGTTATGAAACGTGGAAAAAACTCAGGAGAACCGCGTTTAAATAAGTCTAAATAACCTTAAGAAGTGTTCAGTGATATACGTTTTTCATCGACTGTTAATAAATGCAGCTCCCTTCGAGCGGAAAGCTTTTCCATACCAAAAAGACGTGTAAAATATAGTGGACCCGGCCTACTGAGATGTATGTAATTTCAGCAAACGTACCACCTTCAGTCAGCGATGACTTAATACGGCATTTTTACGATATTTTAAAATCGGTTTCCTACCCAGTTTATAATAAAAATCATTTAAAACACCGATGAAAAAAGGCTTTACGTAGTTTCAAAAAGATCCAAAAGGTTTTTGTGACAATTTCGTTGGTCGTAAAGGTTTTTCGAGCGTCCCGAGCGTTCACCATCTTGTATTCAGTTAAGTTTAAATTCAACAGCCCACTTTTATACCACCGAAAACGAAGGAGGGAAATTATTTTGGAATCTAACTCTTTTTGTATGACCATTTGAATTAAACGTTTATAAACCTTTATTAAGACGTTTATAGTACTTTATAACTTAATAACAGCTTGATCTTTAATCTTATCCATTTTTCACTAAATGTCAAAATTTGTTTGTTTTACTCTATCATCAAAAACAAATAACTAAACGCAGGCTTTTGAAATTTTGCAGCATCCATCTAAAGGATCATATCTGATAATACTGTACTCATTTGGTCATGTCTTCGCCTACCTGTTTGTAAGGCCGATAACTTTCCAAAAAATTCTGTTAATATTAGATGTAATAAGAAGTTGTCTTGTATAGATTATTGTATCAGATTTTAATAAATTTAATTTTTACTTATATAACGATAATATTAAGTTTTGTTGTTTATAAATTCCTATCAAAACCTTTATGAAGTAATAAGATGAAGTAAAGACATGTTTATAAGAAATTAGGCTTTCATATTTTACTTTTCAAATTTTTTTAAGTATTAGATATTATTTAAGTAATTTTAATAAATATAAATAATGAAAATTAAAATCAATTAACTTTTTAATTAAATTTTTGATTAAAATGATATTATTTATGGTAATATTGGTCTAATAATAATATAGAATAAAAATGTTAGATTATCTATATAGTAATAACATTAGTAATATATTTAATCTAATATGCGTGACTAAACGTAGACAGTTAGTGTCAAGTACTTATCGTTTAATCTTGTTTCTATTTTGTTTACATGACAAGTAAAGTTTTCTGGAATAAAAAAGAAATGCAGTTGTTTTTTTTTTACTTTAGTTTCTATAATTATATGTCTATGAACCAAAAATAGTAATAATAAATAATCATTAATACAAACATTTTGAAACAGAACGTAATTTAAATTTCCAGTTACTTGAATTAGCAATCTATCCAAAAAAAAAAAATGCGTTGAATAACAAAGTAGAGTTTATTATATTAAACAGTGAACAAGCTAATGCTAAGATTAGTTTTACTGACATTATAAATCGACTAAACGAAGAATTTATCCAAACTAAAACATTGTACGAGTTCTGTTTACGTTGCGCTAGGAAAATATATTAAACAGGATGGTACAGCTGCTTTTACCGTTTATATTCGATTACATTATATCTTAATCATAATTGTACTATAGAGACTATCAAAGTTATTGAAATAAATGAAATCTTTACTTGCTCAATCAGTCAATTGATATTAATAATTAATTAAGATGGTCATTATATGCAATACTGAGATGTTATTCTTTATTTACTTGAACTGATGATTAATAAACTATAATTTACTATTACTGGTAATTGTGAGCCTGAACGTAGTCAACCTTAATATTTTTTGAAGTATGTTGAAAAATATGTTATATAATTAATAAAAATACAAGTTTCAAAAGTTGAAAGAGTGAAATTACCTCATAATTCTTCCTCAGAATGTGTAATGACAGTATTGTTGTTGGGCAACTCCATCATATAGTCAGGATACAATGAAGCTGTCTACTGGCCACCTAAATAGGTAAAATTTGTATATTTAACGTTAATTATACGAAGTTAGCGAGCGAAGCGGGCGTAGATTATGTTTGGTTAGGTTATATTGATATGGTACGCGATACGTCATTACACGGAATCAACATAATCTGATCAAACATAACCTACGCTCGTTTCGCTCGCTGACCTCGTCTGATTTACGTTAAAAATAAAAATTATATACAATAAGATACGTGTAGGTGATTTTATTTTTTATACGCAAACAATTGGATTTCAATAGGGATTAACAACGGTACTGCCATTACAGATTCTGATGAAGAATAATGAGGTAATTTCATTCTTCCGACTTTTGATACTTGTATTTTTATCAGTTGTATAACATATTTTTTAATATAATTCAATTTGAAAAAAATTAAGGTTGAGGACGTTCAGGCTCACAATTACCCTATTATTTTATAATAAAAACAACGTATATAATTTAAAATAATTAATAAGTAGTGTATCTGAACGGAACAACAAATATTAGTAATAAAATAATTAAATTATCGAATACTTCTGAAAGATGGGACTTATAAAAATGTTATTGCGGTCTATTTATCATGAAAAGGTATTTTACTATAAAATAATATAATGGTATTTAGTTCACCAAGCCGCTAATTTGATATTTCCTTCTCCACTTAATAATTATACGCATTTCAACAAAAATTTTAGCTTGAAAAATACATTTCATTTTTTTTAACTACATTTCTGTAGTTATGAGGTCAGTATTATACTGTCTAAAATATTTAAGTAAATTAAACAAATCCCTTTTTGTACATGTACATGGATTGCATGCTTAGTTTAATCGGCCAGTATCGTTAATTTAACTATAAGTGATGGCTGGATGACAGAACTGTAGAAACCATTAGTGGTAGAATTTATTTACATCTATATATTTATTTAAGCTTTAACCTCTGTAGTACACAAATAATGGTAATGCACAAATAAAATCTATGAAGATCAAATTACAAAAGTTTATTAGAATTTTGATGATAAGTTTTAAATTTGTTAAAAATTAAAAAAACACGACGGTAAAAAAAAACTGGATGTCCGGCCAGTGCAGATCATTACACGAATGTAAAAATGCGGAACCGCAAAATTTACGACCATTACCGTCAGATCCATGAAGGTTTTACGCTAATATGTCTTGGTTAAAATATTTAATTTGTTTGTAGAATGCCCACTTACTATAGATTTCCCGAGCCTATATACTGGAAATTCATTTCGTTTTTCGACGAGTTGATTTTGCTGCGTGGTGACTGATTGCAAGATTGCTTCGTTTATATCGTCACTTCATTTCGAAACCAACTTGCACATTAGAATACAAGTGATGTGTTATGTAAAAGCCATTGAAGCGCCTTTTTACTTCCTTGTACGAAATAAAGGAAGTACTGTGATCGCGAAACATTTCGATTTTCATATTTCAACGGAGATATCCAATTTGACCATCCCTGAATCGATTTTGACTAGTTTCGGCATGATGTTTGTATGTACGTATCTCGCATCACAAAAACGATTAGCCGTAGGATGTTGAAATTTTCAATTTAGGTCTGTTGTAACATCTAGTTATGCACCTCTCTTTTTGATTGCAATCGAAATTAAAATTAAAATTTTAATTAATGAAGTATTTGGATCTTAAAGGGAAGGAAGGTTTTTTTTAATTAATTTTTTTAACTTTTATTTTTTTAAATTAAAATATATTGATTAAATAATTATTAACCCGTGATTGTAAAAACATTTTTACAATAAAGAATAATTCAATGATATTAAAAAAAAATGAAAAAACTATTATTAGTGAAATAAAATTTTTTATGTAATTTAAAAAAAAAATGTGTAAATGTAATTTAATAGGCGTTACATATATGTATATGTAATATATTTTTATTGAAACATCTGATTATTTAACATTAATTGAAAATTATCATTTAGAATCGTATTATTTTTCGATTTTCTTAGCAAATTCTTATAAAAATTGTATTTATTTTTTTTTAAATAATTTTTTTTAATTATTTGCCAAAAAATAAAGTACATTTTTGAATTGTATTCAATTTAAAGTGATTGTTGAATATTTATTTCTCACTTGTGCGTAATACGCACAAGATTTCTGGTGTGTCGTATAAATAAAAGTTAATAATAATTAAACTAATCCATTTAGTGAACTCCTGTATACCGGTTACAAATATTAATTTTGACCTTACGGTGTAGGATAATCAGTTTTTATTATCGGATTATTTAGTAAACAATTTGTTTAAAGAGTAATCAAGGGACTTTTACTCTAACCTAATATTTCAGCTAAGATTGTTAAATTAATAATTGTATAAATATTTGATATTTATAAAAACTAATATTTCAGCAATCGTGTAACTGTCCATTTTATTAAAGAATTGGAGGATCGTGTCTCACTTTCAAATGTAATAAGTTTAAATGAAGTGCAGCAAAAATATGTATAATAGACGTACAAGAAAGTCATGTGATGTCCACATCACATTTTTTATTTTATTAGCATCAACGCAAATAGAGTTCGCCACCTAACGGTCGAATTCGGAAACTTCTGGACACGGATTTTGAAATTCGCATTTGATTTTCAAATGAGCGGATTCTGAGCGCGATACGCGTGCGGGTGACAACATTTCTCTTTAATAGAGAATAATTATACTAATATATGATATTTAAAGAGAGTTCTGATGACAATTTTGTATATATATATATATATATATATATATATATATATAGAGAGAGAGAGAGAGAGAGAGAGAGAGAGCGAGAAAGAGCCTATGACACTCCCGATAACATAAGGATTCAACCCGGGGTCATACATCTAAATCGGTTCACTCGTTGAGCTGCTAAGTTGGAAAAAACATACATACGTATACATTAGATTCCTTTTTGGGCAGTCATGTAAAAATGGGACTCTCTATAGTAAAATTTCCAGTTTTCAGATATTTCTGACAAATTATTAGGTCTATCTCCGTTATGTGTTTTGCAAAATAGTTAGATTAATCTGAAAGTGAAACATTTAGGTATAATCTTAATAATTTTAAAGTAATATTTTAATAATATATATATATATATATTTTTAAATTGTTTCAGTACCAAAACAGAGCCCAACACAAGATTATCAAGGTACAAGCTACGGTGGAGGAACGATAGGTGGACCAGGCAGTGGATCTTTATTAGGTGGTCCTGGAGGTGGAGGAGGAATATTAGGTACAAATGCTTTATTAAACAACAGTGGAAGAACAAATTTTACCAATAAACAACTAACTGAGCTTGAAAAAGAATTCCATTTTAATAAATATCTTACTCGGGCGAGAAGAATTGAAATCGCTTCAGCGCTACAATTAAATGAAACTCAGGTAATCGTTTAAATTAATGTAAAAAAACAAAATCATAATTATTAATCTATTAAATTTTTAAAAACTATTTCTGTTATATATATTGTTGTAAAGGAAAAATTTTAATTTATAATGAAAAATACCGTAAGCTGTGCTAATAAATATAAACATCCTTACAAGTAACTCGCAGCCCATTGTAAAGAAGTTTTTTAAAATCCATTTCAATCAGCTTAGGTGAAGACTTATTGCGTTTAATAAGTAAAAAAACATTTTTCAAGGAAATGAGAGTATATATACAATTTACTTCATTTTAAAAGAACATTATAAAATTGTAAATCTCGTGAAAGAAATAATAAACTTTCTATATAAAAATTATTAAAATGAACAAATACATACGCAAATAAAACTGTAATCTTGAATTTTTATAAACAAAAATGTTATTATTGTAGTCTATCATATAACTGATATTTTAAATATTTCCGTCCTACAAATTAAAAAATTTTAAATTAATGATAATTATTTAAAAAAAGTACGAGTATTACTGGAAAAAATAATAAAAGGTAACAAAAAATAACAAATTGTATTATAAATAGTTAAAAAAACAATATATTATAAAAATATTAATTGTAAACTAATTATAAAAAAAAAAATAACTAGATCAACGAAAAATTAAAATTTCTTTCATTTAACCACACATCTCAGGAATGGTCGGCTTGAATCTGTTCAAGACAACACGTTTACCGGTACAACCACAGATATTGATAAGCTAATCACATTAATTATTGATATATTCATATCAATAAATAATGGTACAATCATCGTCGTAAATCAGTTGATTAACAGTTGACTCTTGAAATCGAAGAAGGTAAATTCAAATCCTAGTAAAATTACTTTTATACGGATTTGAATGCTAGCAATGAATACCCATGTACTTCGGCGGTTGGGTTACAATTAACCGCATATCTCAGGAATAGTCGGCCTGAGTTTGTTCAAAGAGTCCACCTCATTTACATATTATACATATATATGTTGTTATACACATCTGCTGATATTACACACATCAGCCTCATCTCGTTGGGACACGGGGTTGCATATTGTTCACAAAGTTGAATATATTGCAACCTACTTATTACGTATAGGAAAAAAGATTAAAATTAAATGAAATAATTTAGTTTAATTAATATTTAAACTTTAATAAAATTGGTAATAAAGTTTAATGGATATTCTCTGCAGTTCAGCTGGTTTAATACCGATTGAAATTATAAGAATATCTAATAAGGAAAATCATTTATTTGCGATTTACAACAATTAAAATTAAAAAAATCACAAATTTATTTTACAAGCCCGTCAATCATTTCGTTAATTTTTTTAAAAATTATTTAAATAATTTTTAAACTTAAAAATTTAAAAGAGACGCTACCATTTCGCCACGGATATGCAAAATGGTAGGAGTGGCAGAGTCTCGGGCTTTCATCTATAGGTCTCGGGTTCGAATTCCGGTCAGGCATGTCATTTTTCATACGCTACAAAATTCCATTTCTATATCCCACGCACAAGCTTAAAGTTTATGTGGCGATATCAAGCAAAAAATAAAATAAAGATTGTAGTTATCAATAAAAGTTCACTTTATTAATTTACTTTGAAATTAATAGTAATTAATTTAACATAAAGAAGATTGGACGACAAAGGGTTGCGTGATATATGTGTTTTTGATATGAGAGTTGAAAATTTTTTCAACGGCACGCTCGGTCCATATTTAGATTCATCTTGCGGTAAAAAAATGGGACTCATTAAATTTAACCTTACTGCATGATATGTCTAGAAAGTCCCTAATTATGCGATAAATACCATTTTCTGGTCATCCTGTACAGATCTAGTTCAGTGCAAGGTTAAAAAACGCTGGCAAACAGGGTTACATAATTTTCCATGCTTCGTCCGTGCCAGATTTTTATTTCAAATACGCCATTGGTTCTTTAAATATTCATGATTTTATTATCGTGAATTTAAATGTAACAAATCGATTATAAAATATACATAGAATAATTTTGAAAGTCTATTTTAGATAACCAATTCAATAACAGATTTTAGAAATCGATTTATACAGAGTATTTATAGAAGTTTTGGCGTTATTTCACTAGAGGGCAATGAACGTAACACTGTTTATCTCGTGTAAAAATTAATAAACCGTTGTACCATTCCCTTATAAGGAAGATATTTTTATTAAATATGTCGCTTTAATACAATATATATTTAATGATATTTGAAGAAAATTAATAAAATGTGAAATGTGGATTCTGACAATTCTGTATCTGTTTTCCCACAAAAGTTTAGCGATTTTCTTTGATTTTAGCCATATACCAGACAATTAACAACAGATTCAAACAAATAAGATCTCATTTTGTTCACAGAAAAATGCTTTATCTAACAAAGTATAAACATTTGATCTAATACAATAACACAATTCGCTATTTTTATTTCAAATTCACCATATTTTTAACCTTCTACGTAAAACTGTCACAAACATAACGTCAAAAGTTAAATTCATGGGAGAAAATTCTAAATCCATTAAAATTAAAACAGACGTTTAGCAGGATGATGGTTTATTTCCGCTTCTTTTTAACTGTTAGTTGGAAAAAATAATTAACATTTGTAATGAGAAACTAAAAGAATGCAAAATATCACCGGTAAAATTGGAGAAGAAGAATACGATTTACATAGAAAAGATTAAAGAGTTTAAATATCTAGGAGAGACAATCCAAGAAAACGGATTAGAGTAATTTGCCATAGATTAGGATTCATAGAATGCAAAGAGCGTATGTTCTAACTAAGATATCTGTTGCACAAAATTCTTATCAAAAAATGCAATTTAATTAAAACAGAATATTTTAATTAAATTATTTATATGCTTGTAAATGCCTATCGTTTAATTATAAATTAGAATTATTAGAGAGAAGAATATTTTTTGGAAAATATTAGGTCCATTAAAAAGCAATGAAGGCTGGAAAATAAAAAGTAATGATTTAGTACATAAAAATGTAGAATAAATTTCGGAAATAATAAGAAAAATAAAATTGATTTTCTTTGGACACTTATGTAGAATGAATGTAAACAGGTTAACAAAACAGATTTTCAAGTATCTTTGGGGAAAGAAGTTAAAGAAGTTGATCTAAGAGATAAAAAAAGATCTAGAAAGAAGTAACAGAAAAGAGGAATAAATAACATAAAAGGATGTGTTTCGTATAAAATAGAAGGATTCAAAGGTAGGAGAGATAAGAGAACAGGAACAAAGTGGTCTAAGGAAAGAAAAAAAACGCATAGCGAAAATATGAGATTACTGGAAGGTAAAGAAACAAAGGAGAAGAACATGGAATTTTCAAGTGGTCCTTAGGCTGTCATAACGAAAGAAGAAGAAAAAAATACAAGTAAAATAATTAATAAGTAAAATTAATGTTTACAGAACTATCAATGATTAGAAGTAAAATTGGCTGCCATTTTTGAATTTTGAGAGGTAAACTTTGCAAACTACTTATTTTCTTGTAAATTTTGTTGGATTCACGTACAAGTTTCATTATATCCGTTCTTAAGTTACAAATTATAAATTTTAAAATCTACAAATGGCTAACAAAGGGAAAATAAAGCGAGGTAGGGGATTTGTCCGCATGAAAATTTTTGTTTTTTGACATCCTATTGAGCAAAAAAAATATGGGTTTTCCAGAAAACCTGATTTTCAGGCTTTAGCCTAAAAGTCAGGCTAAAAAAGGAGGTAAATAGCCTAAGGTTTTACAAAATTTTAATTTTTTTTCAACGGGTTTTCGAAGTTTAAGGTAAAAGCTGTTAAGAAATAATGGTGAATATCTCCACCCGTATATACGATTGACTTAAAACTTTAAATTTTAAATAACTTAAGTTCTTTCTTTCGTTCTAAAACTCAACTTACTTCTACTGTACAAAAATTAAAAAGCGGCGAAAAATACCCGTCTCCCTTATTTAGGTTTTTTAAAAAGATTAATGCCATCAGTAGCCCATATACAGAAGGTTTTTTGAGCATTTTTCGAAGAATACTTGTTGAATCAGTCCCGAGATATTAATCAAAATAAAGGCCAAACCGCATACGTACATAGATATTTCTGTGTCTTGTTTTATGATTTGTTTAATTAAGTGGGGGATGAAACTTCGAAGTATGCCTAAATTCCAATACCCAACATTTTTGGTAATACTTTCTGTTTATAGCTGTGAATCTGCAGCAGCAATAGAGCTGCAGCTGGGAAAATAAAACTATACTGTATAAATTGCTATAACATAATATATTATGGGGTAAGTTTTTTCGTCATTAAAATGATTGTTTGGAAATCTATTTCTACTAATAAAATAATTTCATTCGTTTTTTTCATTTCTTTTAGATATTAAGTTATTAATTTCTGATTCGAGTGTTATTTTCTGCCCTTCCTTGCATTGTTACTAAAATTCGTAGTTGACACTTTCGAAGTACCTACATTCTCAAAACTACGTTTAGCACTACTGAGTCTTCGTAAGTTCCGATTTTTTTTTTTTTTTTTGCTTGATGATATCACCACATAAGCTTGAAGCTTGTGCGTGGAATATGGAAATTGTAGGGTACGAAAAATGCCACGCCTGACTGGGATTTTAACCCGGGACCTCCGGATGAAAGACTGAGACGCTACCACTACGCTATGAATATCGACGAAGAATGTCCTCCTCTTCTTCCGAAAATGGAAGGAGAATAGCTCCTCCCATTTTCAATCCTGACTGTCATAGCCTCTTCTGCTTTGCCCGTTATAACTAACGGTTATACAGCTTCTTGAAATTATTTCTTCTGTTTTTTTATTTAAAAATTTCACATTTTTAAACATTATATCGGATTGAATATTTATTTGCTCGTTAATTATACCCTCCTGTCTTTTAAGTTTAGTTTGAGTATTTTCATGTTTTTTAAAATATTTCAAATATTCCAAAAAAAGATCAGAAGAATTAATGAGCAAGTAAACACTCAATCCAATGTAATATTTAAAAATTTTAAATTGTTAAAATAAAAAATCAGAAGAATTAGTTTCAAAAATCGTTTCTCATGATAGTAGGGGAGTGGTGATTGGGAGGAACTTAGAATCACTATTTATTCGACAATTTCAACTCAGGAAGACTCAGTGCTAAAAATAGTTTTTAGAATGGAGGTACTCCCGAAATGTTTAAAAAACTAGGAAGGGCAGGAAATAATTATGATAATTCTAGCGGAAATATAAAATATGAAAATTCTATTAATTTTTGTTTTTAATATTATTAAATTACTAACCACAAGAAGTTAACGTTTGTCTGCAAACAATACAATGAAGCGACCGTCTAAGTTAATAATTCATTTAACCTCTCTTAAAAGCTGTTAGAAGTTTTGCTTTTAACCTCTTTCAAAAGCAAAGCTTTACAAAAACATACTATTAAATAATAAACTAATTACGCCTAATTGGTTGAAGGAATAGTAAATAGAAATTAGATAACCAAAAACATAATTAAATAGTTAAAAAATTTTAATAAAATAATTATACGGTAACTAAAAATAGAATTTGTTTCAGGTAAAAATATGGTTCCAAAATCGAAGAATGAAGCAAAAAAAAAGGATGAAAGAAGGTCTTGTACCGGCTGAAAGTCTAAATAATAGTGCTCAAAATTGTGTTATAAGTGGTACGAGCAGTACAAGTAATTCGCCTATTGCGACGAACCTTCAAGAAGAATCACGTGATACGTGAAGTATAATATATACGGATAGTTTTTACTGTTAATTGTGTGTTATTAGAAAAAAAAGACTTTTAACATAATTTCATCTATGTGATAAATGAAAAATTAACAGAAACAGACTGTATTAAAAATTAAAATAAATATTAAAATAGACAAATCATAAATAAAATAACAGATGTGACGTAGCTTTAACTTATAAGTTGTCACACTGAAATTTGTTGTGTATCAATGTTTCATGCAAAATAAATCTATTAACTACTAATAAGATTATTACAAATGTAACAATAATAAAGATCAGAAAATTAAAAACTGTAATGCGCAAATCGTAAAAAATAATTTTACTCTGCGCACAGTGAAAATTATAGTGAAATCGTTTAATATGTTAAATCGTTAGTGTTGGCATTAGTTTATTTATAAAAATACTGAAGCTTTATAGGTTTATGTCTACATTAATTTTTATTGTATGATTATTAATATTGTAATAACCATACATTACCGTAAAAATTCTAACCCACTATGTCTGCATTTGTACCAAACCGTATGAAATATATAATATCTTAAAGATATTATTTAATTTTTTTAAATATACAGAATTATACCAGTCTAATAAATATTCTGAAAATATATATTTTGTAATAGATAGTATTTTATATAAATGATACTTACATTCACCATAATGAAAAAACCTTTATTACTTTAACAATGCTAAATTTTATAGCATATTAAAGTAATCCCGTGACGGATATTCAAAATTAGAAGGGTATTTTGTTAGTAATCCTAAAACCACCAAAATATGGAAAAAACTTCGTTTTTTGTATTTATTTAAAAATTTATATACTTTCAGTTAAACTAATTAATACCTACAGTAAAATAGAATTACATAAGTGATATTTGTCCAGATACATAGTTGTAGCAGTACCCGTTCCGTATAAATTGTTAAATAACTACAAATTTTATTAAATACGAATTTTCTCAAACCGTTACTAGAAATTATTTTATGACATATATGTATTAAATATATATATATTTTTTTTAATTACTACTAAATTACTTTATAATAATCATTACTAGTTTTATTGTTATTAGCCAAATACATTGTAACACTGCTATGTACATCACAGTTTAAAATGTATACTTCTTCATTATTTTATCTTTGGGGTGTAATTACGTCTCTTCGATTTTCTGAACTTAAATAAAAAAAAGTATGTTCAAAAAACAAATCGTAATATCTGGTAATGAAGCAATAATTTAAATAGAGAACTATGCTAAAATTACATCTAAGAATAAAATATATAATTAAAAAATTATAATATTGATGAAATGTTTTAATATGGTTTTATTCACAAAGGATAAAACTTCCTAAATTTATTGCTATTCCAAAATTAGTATTATCTCTTTCAAAAAGAATAATTGTTTGTCGATAATTACCACTTTTAAAAAGTTTGTAATTATATTATAGTACAGGTGTACGTAGGATTAAATTCGTTGTAACATGTTTCAGTAAAGAAAAATGTTTTGAAAAAATTGTAACTAATCTTCAAAACAAAACGCTTAGAAAAGAATATGAAAGAAATAAATACCAGGATCAATTAATAAGAAAAATTTTTTAAAAGTAATTTTCTTGAAAACAAAATTATTTTTTTTACTTTTAATATTTGTTTATTTTGTTAATGTTATTTATTTATTTTTAGTTTATTTTTTTTTTTTTTAAGAAAAGCTCGCTTTTAAAATTTCCGAGGAATTATATCAATTCATTTTTTATTTCCTCCACAGAACTGAGTTGTTTTAAATCGTACTTTAACAAATTAAATTCTATTAGATTATAAAATCTGTTCGGAAATTGGTAATTTACCACTATTTTTTTTTCTTTTTTTTTTAATTATAAATATTTAAACTGAGAAGTAAATTTTTACTTTTAGTTGTTTTAATTCTTTAGCAAAGAAAAAATGTTTATATGGTGTTTAATTCTACATTACAACTTGGAGAAATAGTTTCTATTATTATTATAAATGATTCCAGTTTATATATAACTGTCAGATTAGCGTGATTAGCGTAAATAAATTTTAGAAGGTAAATTTACAGTAGCTATGTTAAAATTCGCTTCAACAGCCACCTGATCTAATCATAATGAATCGACTGTAAAAATTAAAAATTAAAATCGGATCGATAGCTACATCTTATCGATTCAGCTGCCTTCCTAAAGATGCTTCCTTTGTATCTACGACAATTTATAAATAAATTTTCTATACATAAAATACATAAATATATGAAATTAACATTGGAATACTGAATTGTCACCCGACTTACGTCGCTGTGTAAAATTACACCGTCATATGACGACGGGAAATGAATTTAATTAAGATTTCAAGATTTGATGACGGTTGAACCATTCTAAGTTAAAGAAAAGCTCAAGAATGGTCGACCTGAAACTGTACAAGACTATATTCATTTACATTCATACATATCATCCTCTGAAGTTATATCTTACGGTGGTTCCGGAGGCTAAACAGAAAAAGAAAAGTATGTAAAAAAAAAGAAGTCTATACAACTTAATTACAGAGTGGCGCACGAAATGATTCAACATTGGGTTTTGTTAAAAAATATTTAATTGAATCGCAATAAAGAAAATAAAATACAACATCTTTACTACACACCTGGAGATTATGTTCTACGTTTACATGTTCAATATTACTACCATCACGTCTAGAAACTTCTTCAACACGAACTCCTACGTAGTTAATAACTCGACGACACATATCCTCGGTTATCTCGTTGCATGCCTCAAAGATCAGCCCTCGCAGTTCCATCGCTGTACGAGGATGATTAGGGAAAGTCTTTTCCTTTAAAAAATCCCAAAGAAAATAATCACACGGATTCAAGGAATTCGGTTTGAAATGATATTTGCATTAAACGTTTCGTGCAGAAAGTCTAAAACAACATTAGCTGTGTGCGGTCTGGCTCCACCCTGCATGAACCACTCGTTTTTTAATCGAAACCCTTTTTACTTACCATGTTTAGATAACGTTCACTGTTCACTGTATGTTCAAAATAGAATGGCCCTATTACCCCGTGATTTGAGATTGCGGCCCTTACCAAAATTCTTGGAGCGTGATGCATTTTTTCATGAAGCTCGAGTGGATTTTCGAAAGCCCAAAAACGTACATATTGTTTGTTAACAACCCCGCCTAGGTGAAACTGTGCCTCATCTGAAAACCAAATATTTTTCAACAATACGTCCAGAGCCCGTTCAGCGAAAGCTTTGATGTTTGTTGTCAACCGTTAATTTAAGCAACACTTATTTCTACGGATACAAATACAAATCAGTTTTTAAAATTCGCGGAACAGATAAAGTTGTGTTGCTGCTTTTCTTGTTGATATGCCTGGGCTCCTCAGCAACGCTGCTCTGAGGGCTTCGACATTCTGTGGAGAACGAACATCGGCAGTCTGTTCGCGCTTACTCTCAAATACTGAACCATCACTATTAAATTTTTTCGTAAAGTCTAAGTATTGTTTTAAATGAGGGCGACCACCGAGTTTGAAAATGTGTACGAAACAGTCTTTGTAAAAGCACCAACTGCTGCCACTTCTGTCAACATAAAATACATTAATAATTTACTAATCTAAACAATTATTTCCAGAACAAATGTTGGTTCATTTCGGGCGCCACCTGTATTTTTATCAACTTGATCGATATATTCTCTCTGAACACAGTTCAATAACTATCGATATTTAAAACATCTTTCTCTCTAGGAAATTTATTTTTCAAATTTTAAGTAATATATTACCTTTATTTAATAATTGTCTAGAAAACAAAACATCTTTACTTATAATTGGAAAAAAAAGTGAAAAAGAATTAAAAATTAAAACTTATTCAAAGAAAATACGCTATCATATGAAATTTTCATATTATCATTTCTAAATTTTTATATTATCATTATTATTATTTTCATATTATATTTCAGTTATTTTTAATAAAAATAATGAAATTAAACGCGTATTTTTAAACTAATTGTTATCGTACGGACAAATTAATTCTAAAATATTTAAGAAAAAAAAAAAATAAAAACGGTTAAACTCACGTAAACTAAAGTTTGTATTACTTTAGACTGTTTTAAAGTAAAATTAAGATATTAAAGAAGAAACGGCTAGGTTGTAATCACCTACATTTAACGTATATCTTTAAACAGATAATTTTTTTTTTCAAGATTTAGAAAATACTGAATAAAACGATTAGTTTTTATTAGAAAGGCTGATATTATTTTGATTACTTCTATACATAAAAGGTTTTTGTTTAACAATATTTTAATATTACACTAAATATCCACTTAAACAAAAAATTACTATAAACATAAAAAAACTTTCCAGAAATTTTATTAGAGCATTTTTATTTTAAAAATATAAACCATTATAATGACAAAATGAACCAAACTTTATCACAAATTACATTTAATAACTCACTGCAGTATGTTATCAGTCGTTTTTACAACCATCTTCTGCGACTGGTGCTGCTGTAGTCAGTCTGACGTCAGGTGATGTTAGTGTGAACAGAATTGTTTTACTTTTAATAAGATAGACACTTATTTAGAATGTGGTGGAAGTGTATGTTGGATCTGAACTGGGTATTGTGTTATATTATTTCGTTGTTGTGTATTAGTATATCATAATTTTCAAATATGTAAAGATATAATTATTTTTACACGACTGCCCAAATTGGAGTGTAATGTATTTAGTGTGTGTGTGTATGTTTGTTCCACCTTAGCAGCTCAACGGCTGAACCTATTTAGATGCAGTGTGTGTTATAGACAGGCAGAGAGAGAAAGAGAGAGTGAGAGAGAGAGAGAGAGAGAGAGAGAGAGTATGTATGCGTATAAAATGCCAAATTGTTGTTGGATTTTGTAATTTGTATTTATGAGATGGTTGGCAGATGTTGCAAACCACCAGAAAGTAGGTAATATCAGTTGAAACCAGGGGAAAACTGTCCTCTAAAGACGATAGCAAAGATGACTTAAAAATAAAAATAAAACCTTAATATTTTTTTCTTTATTATAAATTTTGATTCGGTTATATCGTCGTTACAAAGTTAAATTTTTTAAATTATAATCGCTGAACGTCATGGCAACAAAAACAGTAGGATATTTTTAGTCGGTTTATTTTTACTTATTTAAAAAATAAATTTTATTTAAAATATAAAAAAGAAATAAATATTATGTTCTATAAATGATCTACATTAACTAATACTAAGAAAAAAAAACAAAGAAATCTGTAATAAAAGGAAAAATACTTTGTAATCTAGTAATTGTCATTAATTAATTAATTAATTAATTGCAACGCAAAAAAATGTAAAATACAATTTAATTAATATAGTAAAAATAAAATATTATTGTAAAATAAAAACGTAATTTATAAGCATTTGCACATGTATAGGTTAATTATTTTATTTAGAAAAATCACAATTCATCAGAAAATAATTATAGTATTTAATTATAATTACAAGATAAATGTGTAGAATAAAAAAAGTATTTATATAATGTATAAAATAAATAGATACCTTTGAAAGTTGTAAATATAAAATTAATCGTAACATAAAATGTTAGAAGTCGCTCATAAATTACTTCGCTTTAAATATTAAAAAGGATTAAGAATATGACCGATGGAAGATGAATGAATAATTTTCCATGAAGTTAAATGTATTTTAAGGTTTTAAAATAGATCGCGATCGATTTATACAAACTGCTTTAATTTTTTTGTAATAATTAAAATTTTCTCGTATACAATCAATCTTGCATAACTCCTGTACCAGCTGAATAAATGCATCGTTTCGTCAAGTAGTACTTTCTCTTAAAAATATGATATCAAAAGCCAAAAATAGTAATATTTATTTTTTTATTCTCTCTCCGTTGACTACAAGCCTTATAGGAAGGACCTTAGTCCTTTTTTTTTATAAAAGAAGTGAATTTTTGTGAAACATGAAAAACGATAAATATCACTAGGATTCAAATTCAGAACCTTTCGGATGAAAGCCAAAAATTCAACTCCTCTACTATATTAAGAGTATAATAATAGTATATAGAAATAATAAAGAATAACATAGAATATGATTTTATTCGGATTTAGATACTAGATTGTGGATACCGGTGTTCTTTGGTAGCTTGGTCGTTTCAGTTAACAAACGTAACAGTAATGATAGGCCTGAGTCTGTCTACACACTGACTACACATTTACCGGTACATTCACACAGTTATTGATGAGTAGCTAATGGCTTTAATTGTTGATTACGACTATAAAAAAAATATACGATAATGCAATTAATAAAAACAAAAATGACTATTATTTTTTGCATAGTAGGAACAATAAATATTTTTCAAAAGCTAATTCCCAAATTAAAAAAAAAAAAAGATTAGATCTTACAAAAACAGAACTCACACAGATCTGCCTCTAAGAAATATAGAGAAAAGTTTTATTAAGAGAATAAATAACTTAATATATTTTTTCTGTATTCTTTAGAATGTATTAATTTCATTTAAAAGAGTACTGTATAATGTTAAAATCTATTAAATAAACAAGCGGAGAATCAAAGTTAAAAAAAAATATGTAAAAAAAAATTGAAGCGAAAGTGATTTATTAAAACAATCAGATGTAACATATGTTATAGACGCGTTCTTTTTATTGGCCGAGCTACTTTGTTACCGAAATACATCAGTTTAAGGTAGTTGGGTAAGCGCATTTTTATTAAAGGAAGGAAGCAATTACTGTATAATATATCTACGTTGTAATTTTTATAAACATTTTGTTTTTCTTAAATTTCTTTTATTCGGGAACAAAGAGGAATGATTTCTTAGAAAAAGTGATAACGGAGCTGTTGTGTAAATTCGTATAATAATTAATGATATATGGATGCGACTTCTAAAATATGAATAAATTATAATATATTATTATATATAAAATATTTATAGGTATTCAGAAATGTTCCTAAACATAATAAATGTGTATATTTAAATAAATGAATAAATAAATGTTTTATTATAAAATTTATGTTTTCAGATAATTAATTATAATAAAAATTTAATTATGTTATAGAATAATGTAATTAATAAAAAAAATATTTATAGATAGATATCTTTGTTTATGTGTAAGAATAACTTATTTAAAACGATATATCAGTATCTAATTAATATAAGATATAAATTTTAAAATAAAATTTTAAGTCTCATAAATTGTTATTTTTATTGAATTTTTCCTTCTAGTATACAATTTTTTTTTCTATTAAATCCATTTCCTGGCCTTCAATAGTCATTTGGCTGCCCTACAATCCCGTGTTCATTACTCCTTTAACGAAGCTACTGTACTACAAACCTAAAAAGTTTAATTTTTCGACAACGAATTTTGTACGTCAGATATCTTAAAAACTACTGGAGTTACACTTCTGGGATCTGTTTTATCCTATTTCCCAGTTCAAATTACATAAGAAACTATCGAATTTGATCCTTAATTTTGGTCAAAAAAATTACAGTAGGGCTTCTTTTTATTAGAAGAACTGAAATCCCGGTGAATCTTGCTAGTCGTAATTAAAAAACAAAGCGTTTCCAAATCTATGTTTATGTGAACTTTTTTCATTATTTTCACCAGTAGAACATGTCTTGAAAGTTTCTCCTTTCTTCGTGGGACATTGTATTTATTTTTATATACCATAGGCCTACTTATATTCTTTACTAATCTTTGTTATTGAAAAAAATTCTTTTAATTAACGGCGCTTTACATAATCTGCCGTCATTATATAAATACTAACTAGGATACGTTCATTTAAATCCAAAGTCGTTTTTACTACAGGAATATATTCCAAAAATAAAAACATTTAGTCATAAAAAGTATGAGCGAGTAAACATTTTTAACTTTATGGTCATGGACTGCCTATGGAGTACTCAAGGATGGTTTTTATCACCCGAAATTATAATTTTTTTAAATGGATTATTTTGAGAACGGGTTTATGTTTGATGATTCCAAAATTATATTAAAGCATGATTTTTAATTACAACAAAGAATAATCACATATAAAGGGTAAAAATCAGCTATGATAACACCAATCGCTAAAATACAAAAACATTGATAAGTAATAAATATATAAAAGTATTCTACAAAAGATTTGTAGAGAATTTGATTCTGAATAAAATGGTATGAATAAAGCCTACAGAAACTGTATATAAAAGTAAGAATTTTGAAGTTTATTAAAAACAAAACTTAAATGTGTTGGTTTGCTTGGCATTTCTCCCGTCACCAACTCATTCGTTGGCCTTAAAACATACGACCAAATTTCTGTGACACAAAAAGCTACTGAGCCTCGAAACAGTTTAGCGGTCCGTATCCTAAATAGCTCCTAGAGCTTACCAAATAGCGTGAGCCAACTAAGTGCGGTGCCATACACCACCGGCTTACGTGTCCCAACCGCTCACTTGTGATATACTTGCTAAAATGGGTAGGCGCACCCCGTCAACTACTAAAACTATATATGACATACATTAAATAAAATTCATTTCGTTTAGACAGCAATTCGCTGTCACGCCTGGATCGCTGAATGCCAGCAAGTACCTGTCCACCATATTAAAGCGCTTGGAACCTTAATTGGCTGATGGTCAGTCATATATATCTCTAGGTTAGCTTCCCGCAGAGGTGCGGAAAGAGTTTTTTCCCCTGAGGTAAACTACTGATGTCGGTTGAACAAAGCAACCGCATCAAGGAACTCCCAAACGGTCCGACAATGCGGCTCTCGCCAGATTGACTCGCCGCTTGTGAGTGGCCAATTTTCCCCTTGACCTCTAAATTCCAGGGTGGCCCAGTCTCTGACCCCCCAAGAGCAGGGCAGTCAAATATCACGTGTTAATTTGACTGGATCTTCCCGCAGACGAACAGCTCATCAGCTGCCAGGCGGAACCGAAACAAATATTGGTTTAAATTAACATGATTTAAATGTATGTAAAAGAACCAACAAAAGTAATGAAATGTAGTAGAAATAACAAAGATGGACCACTGAATGTGAAAATAGGAGGAGAAAAGATTATGGAGGTAGAAGAATTTTGTTATTTGGGAAGTAGAATTACTAAAGATGGACGAAGCAGGAGCGATATAAAATGCCGAATAGCACAAGCTAAACGAGCCTTCAGTAAAAAATATAAGTTGTTTACATCAAAAATTAATTTAAATGTCAGGAAAAGATTTTTGAAAGTGTATGTTTGGAGTGTCGCTTTATATGGAAGTAAAACTTGGACAATTGGAGTATCTGAGAAGAAAAGGTTAGAAGCTTTCGAAATGTGGTGCTATAGGAGAATGTTAAAAATCAGATGGGTGGATAAAGTGACAAATGAGGAGGTATTGCGGCAAATAGATGAAGAAAGAAGCATTTGGAAAAATATAGTTAAAAGAAGAGACAGATTTATAGGCCACATACTAAGGCATCCTGGAATAGTCGCTTTAATTTTGGAAGGACAGGTAGAAGGGAAAAATTGTGTAGGCAGGCCACGTTTGGAATATGTAAAACAAATTGTTAGGGATGTAGGATGTAGAGGGTATACTGAAATGAAACGACTAGCACTAGATAGGGAATCTTGGAGAGCTGCATCAAACCAGTCAAATGACTGAAGACAAAAAAAAAAAAAAAAAAAAGTAAAAGAACCATTTCTCCCTGGCCGCTTGACCAATAGTGAATAGAATTAAACGGTATCAATTCTCTAAATATAGAAAACTCGTGCCAACATATATAAATGCATAAGTATGTTATATATACATCCTTTCAGAATTTTTTTGTTAAAATTAATTTTTTTGGTTAGAAGGAGCCATGAAACATCAAGATCTACAAAAATCCTGACGTGCAAAATTTTATTGATCCATTTAGCATACTTAACGTTGTAAAATGTATAGCTATATCGCATAACTTTATAGCCGGTAAAGTAAACACCTAATTTTCTGGTATAATATAAATCTATATAATTAATATTGTATAAGGCACACTATTGCGTGCAAAACAAATTGGGTTTGTATTAATATATTCACGCAATTTTTTTTTATAACATATCGACTAGTTTCACTTTAACTCGTGGAACACTTTCTATTGGCCTGATGTACTTGGAGACAGATAAAAAAACTAATCCGAGTCAATTAAATAATCTGCATAAGTAAAATACGAGGTCTGTTTAAAAAGTAACCGAACTTTTTTAATTACGTGCCGACGGAGATATTTAGTGTCGTGCGGTTAGCAGCATTGTGTTCCTCATAACCTACTCTGTAAGAAAATGTTCTTGCATTGTTGATATCTAGTTTAGTTTTCGTGTTATTGTTATTTGAATGTAACATGTTTAAGTGTTAGTGTTATTTTTATGATGTGCGTTTCTCGGGAGCAAAGATGCAACGAAAAACTGCGTAAAACTGGGGAAAACTTTCACAAAAATTTTTAAAATTTTGAAACAAGCTTATGGAGATGGTTCTCTGGGTCGTACGCAATGCTGCGAACGGTTTTCACGATTTAAAGGTGGTCGTCGGTCAATTAAAGATGACCCTCGACCAAGAAAGCCTTCGAATTAACTGATGGCACACATGTTCAGAAAATCAACGATCTGGTGCGTGCAAATCGCCGATTGACTGTCAGAGAACATGCAGAAAGGGTTAGCATCTCGATTGGATTACGCCATAACATTTTGACTGAAACTATTTGAACAAGCCGATGACGATGAAACATTCATGCAAAAAATCGTAACGGGGGACGAAAGCCGGGTTTGCGGCTACGACACTGAGACAAAGATTCAATCACTAAAAAATCGCACGTAACAAACAAAAATCCCTACTAACACTTAAACAAGTTGTACTCAAACAATAACACAAAAACTAAACGAGATATCAACAAACGAGACCTCTTTAATCATTTGATTAAAGAGGAGGTTGTGGGGAATGCAGCACTGCCAACCGCACGTAACTATAATTACGTGCGGTAACGTAACTATAATTAGATTTATTACGTAACCATAATAACTCCATTGGCGCGTAATTAAAGAGTTCGGTTATTTTTTGAACAGATCTCGTATTAGTTGTAATTTAAAGTCGCGCAAAAACTAAGTGTAAACAATACATAATATTAAATATATATATATATATATTCTTTTATAATATAAATACGGTTTCAAATTTTTAAAGATATATCCCTAAGTAGCAACTTATTTATTTTTAAATTAAACAAAAAAGATAATAAAGATCCAGGTAAAGAATCATAATGCTGTAATTCTTCATTCTTCTTACTGAATGGTTATATTCGTATAATGTGGAGCCTAGAAAAATCAATATCTTCCACAGACGGAGTGCATTAATTTGTTCTCTTATACTATAACATTTCATACAAATCTGGTGTATATAAAAGAAGTAAGGTACACCTTTCATCTAAAGTTAAACCAGTTAACTTTTACAATTTCTTTGAGTAAGCATGAAAGAAGATACTTATACATGAGAATGGTCCGGCTATTTTCAAGATAAAATGGTGTCACGTTGGTTTACCTACTATAGTTTTGGTGATAACATCTACCATACTTACAATTCAGAGTAATAATTAATGGGGTGATGCCCACATTATATTTATGATTTTAGCGGTGATACCATCGTTGTAATATCCTAACATTTATAAAAATAGCAACTAGTTAAGAGCATCTTTCTGAGATAGGGGTGCGATTTTGCAAAATTTTTTTTGCTAATATTGTTATTTTTTAATTGTTAACAAATGTGCCTAAGAAAAATATGACCTTAATTAGGCGAAATCTCGCTTCCTTGCTCTACAGCCTCACTCCCTTGACCGTTTAATTTGAAAATTTAATGGCATCATTGCCCAATATATAGAAGTAATCTGACCAAGTTTGATCAAAATCGGTCCAATAGTTCTGGAGATATAAGATCATTTAGAAGCCGAAACCGAATACACACACGTACATACGAACATTAACATTCGGAAAATTTCCATCCGGTTTTTTGGGTTCCTTAGGTGTCAAAACGTCAAGAATTCGGTGAAAACAGCATATTCCCAGATTGAAACAATTACAATCCTTTTCCCTTTAGAGCTATAACTCTGCTTTAGTGCTATGTAGACGGAAAACTAATATATTATTGAAACGTTACGTAAAATGTGAGGTATATTTTTTAAGTACCGTTTTGATATATGTCTGCTGCCGCGCGGCTTCGTCGTTTTGCGCATGTTTACTGAGTAACTACATGTTACTCAGACGTCATTAAGTGATTGTTAATCTTTGTTTCCTACGCTTGACTATAGACGGTACCGCCAACAGTTAAAACACGTCCTGTAATTCGTTTATTAAATGCAAGAAGTACGAAAGCGGCCGAAATTCAACGACAGATTAGTGAAGAGTTCAGGGATAACGTTACGTCCGATGGAACGGAGAAAATGGCTAGAGCATTTAAAGATGGCCGTACAATCGTATATGATGTGACGCGGAGTGGACGACCGTCTGTCATTACTGGTTATACGGTCTAGACAGTTAATGGATAAGTCCATGAAAATCGGTTTACGAATTCATCGCTGTGAAACGAATTTTCTTTAATTTCAAACTATTCTCTATGAAACTGTGTCTGTACGCTTAAATTATCGGAACTGTGCTCTCGCTGGGTACCACGAAGTGTATTATCACGATATAGTAATGATTTTATTGTTGGCGTAAAATAGAATATAGATGTTTTACGGTAAGCAGGTACCACCTTTTTCTTTCTTTTTTTTTTACAAAATAACCCGATATTTTCTTGTTCTTTAATAATCAAATAATCTGAAATATACTTGTATTTCCTGTAATACAGCTTTCTCAACCTTTCATTATTTGCAATCCAATCTTCAATCATAATTTTAATCGCGCCCCCCCTATTATACAATAATAATGTATTTTGAGTATTTTGACGCTAAAGCTACACTACGACCTTAATTACAAACCTTATAAATTACCAAGAATAAGTAAACTTATTACTATTTGGCAACACCGATCCGCTGCATTGAAAAAACCAGAATCGATCCTTTTCTATTGCTCTCTGTATTACGTCCACCATATTGGACATTCTCGCGGCTTCGCGAGAAGTTTCGATTTGTATCGAACATTCTGGGACGTCTGTGCGACCGTCTGCGCAAACGTGTATAAATGCTGCACCTCTTCAATTCCAGCCAGTCTGTCGAGTCGATCCTTCTACCGCTAACGAATCTGTCGGGAATGTGTATGTTGTAATATGCGTGTTAATTGCGATTCACGGTAGAGGTTATATACAGAATCATGGATAAATTTTTAAGTAGGCGTAAGCGAGCATTAGACTATAGTGAAACACCAACAAGTGCACAGACGAGCGTGGTTCTAAAAATAAAATCACCTAAATATTCTCAAGAATACTTAAATTTTGGGTTTACTAGTACTGAAGTAAATGAGGAAGAAAGGCCCGTTCATTTGCTCAAAACGTTTGGCAACAGACAGCATGAAACCTAATAAACGACATTTGGGAACGCTTCATAGCGAGCACGTTAACAAACCCAGAGAATTCTTCGAATTAAAATTAAAATCATACGAAAAGTAAATATCATTTTTTAAAAAAAAAGTTTGTGAATGGAAAAGCTTTACTTGCCTCTTACAAAGTTTCATACAAAATAGCCAGATATAAAAATCTTCACGCCATTGCTGAAGCGCTTATTTTGCCACCTGCAATTTAGATTGTAGAAACTATGTTTAGAGATAATTTTGCCAAAACATTGCAGTCCATACCTCTATCAAATGATACTGTTGCCCGTCGAATTGGTGCTATAGCTGAAGATGTACAGCATCAGCTTTTCGGGAAGTTGCGTGAGAAATTGTTTTCAATTCAGCTTGATGAGGGAACAGATAGCAATAAAGATGGTCATTTCATTGCCCATTCTCGATTTTGTGATAGTATATTAGCAGTAGAAAAACTACTTTTATACAAACCAATAGAACTAACAGCACTGGCATTATTTTCTATCTTAAATGATTTTATAAACGAGGCAAACATAGAGTGGAAAAATTGCGTCGGAATATGCACTGATGGTACTCGTTCAATGTCTGGAAGATTCCAAAGTATACAAGTACTTATGATAAAAAATCTCCACAGTGTATCTTGACACATTGCATGATCCACAGAGAAGCTCTGGCTTCCAAAGAAATGAGTCCTTGACTGAATATTGTGCTAACGACGGTTGTAACTGTAGTAAATTATATAAAAATGAGACCTCTAAAATGAAGAATCTTTTCTGCACTTTGTAAAGATATGGGTGCAGTACATTTAGCACTGCTATTTTATTGCGAGACAAGTTGGTTATCATGTGGGAATTTTTTGCAACGTGTTTATAAATTATGAGATGAAATCACCATTTTTCTAGAACAGGATAACCGACCGGAAGTGGAGAAGTTTTGAGATGGAGTCTTGAATTGAGTTACTTGGTCGACATATTAGAGAAATTAAATACCCTAAATCTTCAATTCCAAGGAGCAAATTCACATATGTAGGATACGAGTGATAAAGTTAATGTTTTTTTGTAGAAAACTGGAATTGTAGAAAAGAAATTTAAAACCAAATAACCTAGAAATGTTTGTAAATGTGGTTGAATGTGTTAAAACTTACAAGGCTGAAGAACATGTGAAAGTTGTTTTTGTAACCATTGAGAATCATTTAGTCATGCTGGCACAGAATTTTATTCCTGCTGACAATTTGGTAGCAAATTATGAGTGGGTTAATGATCCATTTCAAAATTCTCCCGAAGGGCTCTCAACTGCCGAAGATGAAATCTTCATAAACTTCACGGCAAGTGGTGAAATCAAAAAACAATTTAATAATAAATTTGGCAGGGGTGGATGATGAGTTTTCTGCACTGAAAACAAGATCATTTCATATACTATTACCATTTTCAACATCCTACCTTTGTAAAACCAGATTTTCTGCGGTGGTTGCTTTGAAGAGAAAATATAGATCTTAGCTAAATATAGAAAAATAATTTTTTTTGTTCTGATACAATCCTATTTATAAGTGTATTATATCAGTGTAAATGTGTCTTTTGCTATTTATTATATTAGAATGTATTTTGTTATGCTTTCCTTTCAGTAAATTAATAGATTTTTTAAAATAATATTTTCTTTTCGATATGCTCGTGCCCCCCCCCCCCCCCCCCCCATTTAGTATTATCACGCCCCTCAGGTTGAGAAACATTGCTGTAATAAATTTAAAAAAAAATCATAATTAAAAAAATGCTATTAGGTTACTTTGCAGAGATATTACAAATATAATCTAACCATACTTAACCTACGCTCGCTAACCTTGACTAATTAACATTAATGTTTTGATTATTTAAATAATAAATTTAGTAATTATGCAATTATTTATTATTTAAATAATCAAAATATTACTATTAATTAATCTTGGTTAGCAAGCAGAGCGACGTAGGTTAAATTTCGTTAAATTATATTTATAACATCTCTGCTAAGTAACCCAATAGCATTTTTTAGTTATGATTATGTGTTATTTATTACAGGAAACTTTGAAAAAAAGAAAAGAAAAGAGTGGTAGTTTTTTCTACCCGGTTACCGAAAAAGGTCCCGAAAATATTCGTACGTAATAATTTGGTTAGAAATTATTAAAAATGACATTCTAAGATGGAATTCAACTTCTAGAATTTCGTGGTTAAAAATTTGACAAAAGTCTTCAATAATTTACAAAAATTATTAAAAAAAATATGAGTTGACTTAATCACAGATATTTTTATCATTCAGTAACTGCTAATTTTTCATTAGACAATTAAATAAAAATTATAAATAATCACCAGTTTACTTTTATTTAAATACCTGATTAAATTTATTTAGTAATAAACTACATCGTCTAATGATGAAATTTTATATATATAAAGCCTAAGAATAAACATTTTACTTTAAAAGTTCACCCTTAGAGAATTGCTACTATCAAGAAAGCATTGTGGGAGGGTTGAAGGAAACACGTTTCCTGTGGCAGAGTATCTCAAGGGAAACAAGTTCAACCCTTGTAGACATCTTTGGACATAGTACAACCCTTTTCTTCTCCAGGGATTCTCTAGCTCAACCCCTTTATTTTCCCTGTCATTCACATCCCAAGGGATGTAACTGTCTTCTTAACTAAATCTTTTAATCGGTTATATTGTCAATTAACAACAATATTGTTATATATTTTAAGTTGTAGTATAAATTTGATAATTTTCTATGCTTAATTATATATAATTATCAAAGCACCTTTTTTGTTAATTCGTCATCCTGAATTTTACTTATTTAGATATTTTTTCTTAAATAAATTCTAGTTTTAATAGCAAAAATTATAATCACAGTAAAACATTAGGAGAAAATTTATTAAAGGAAACATATTATCCAGTTTTTGATAAGAATTTTCTCGTAGAAAAATCCAACCATATTATAATATTACATGTTTCTCTTTACACTAAAATTTAATCTATATAATATATAACGCTTAAAAAACCTTAATTTAAGCTTTTTTTCTCACATTATACCACCTAACCGCCTATTAAAGTAGCTAGCTACTTTTAAGTTTTAAAGCTAGGTAACAGCCATTTATTAATTAAAACCATATGACCAAATACACACCTAGATAAATGACAATAATCACTGTATGAACATCGTTAATAAAATAAAATTAACGAAATAACCATGTTTAAAAAATTCATTAAAATTTAGAGTGGTGCACGAAATGATCTAATACTTATTTTGGCAATAATTGTTTAGTTAATAATTATTAATGTGTTTTATGTTGGCAACAGTTCATGAATATTAGTTTCTTCTCTTTCCAAGTGCGCTGTTTGTGTATCGTACCAAGATGGCTGACAAAGGAACACTGACTGTTGAACAACGCATAAAGATTGCGTTGTTTTTTAATGAAACGAAAAGCGTGGTCCTTACATTAGACGGTTTCATACACATTTTCAAACTCGGTGGTCGCCTTCATTTAAAACAATACTTAGACTTTACGAAAAATTTAATAGCGATGGTTCAGTATTTAAGAGTAATCGCGAATGGACTGTCGATGTTCGTTCTCCATAGAATATCGAAGCCGTCACAGCAGCGTTGCTGAGGAGTCCGGGTATATCAACAAGAACAGCAGTAGCACAACTTGGGATTTCTTGGCGATCTGTGCAACGAATTTTAAAAAAGTGATTTGCATTTGTATCCGTATAAATAAGTGTTGCTTAAATTAACGGTCGACAACAAACATCAAAGCTTTCGCTGAACGGGCTCTGGACGTATTGTTGAAAAATATTTGGTTTTCAGATGAGGCACATTTTCACCTAGGCGGGATTGTTAATAAACAAAATGTACGTTTTTGGACTTTCTAAAATCCACTCGAGCTTTATGAAAAGATGCATCACGTTCCAAGAATTACGGTAAGGGCCGCAATCTCAAATCACGGGGTTATAGAACGATTCTTTTTTGAAGACACAGTAAATAGTGAACGTTATCTAAACAAGCTGCGTAATAATTTTGTTCCTCAGTTTCTTACAAACGAGTTTCAATTAGAAAATGTGTGGTCATGCAGGATGGAGCCACACCGCACACAACTAATGTTGTTTTAGACTTTCTGCATGAAAAGTTTAACGCAAACGTCATTTCAAACCGATTTCTTAATCGTTTTGTGTGTGGACAGAACTGGCCCCCGATCAGTTCCGATTTGAATCCGTGTGATTATTTTCTTTGGGGATTTCTAAAGCAAAAGATTTACCATTAACATCCTTGTACAGCATTGGAACTGTGAGTGCTGATCACTGAGGCGTGCAACGAGATAACCGAGAATATGTGTCATCGAGTTATTTACAACATAGGAGTTCGCGTTGAAGTAATTGCTAGACGTGATGGTGGTCATATTGAATATGTAATATGCAGAATATAATCTCCAGGTATATAGTAAACACGTTTATTTTACTTTTCTGTCTTGCGATTCGGATAAATATTTTTTTAACAAAAACAAATGTTGGATATTTCGTGCGCCACTCTTTATATTAATAGTATTCAATTCTAAAAATTTCGAAAATATATATTTTTTTAAATTGATGCTAACGAATTAATTAAAACGAAATCTTATCAACTCTTAATTTGGAGCCGAATTTAAAGAATCATAATTATTTTAAGAATTGAATTATATAAATATTTTTTATTTATACATACATACATATATTTTTTGTGCACTTACCTATTTCTTTCAATTTTTGGAGATTTATTTTATTTAATGATTAGTATTATTTAACGTTAGATAAGAACGCGATCGTAAAATTCCGTTATACACAGAGTGATATTAAAGTATGGAAACGGTTTCATATTTCAACTGAGGAGATACTAGGAGGCAGAAAAAGTGCCGATGTACATAGTTACCAAATTACTATTTTATGGTGTATTTGTCAGCCACCTTCGATCCGCCACATCGAAACTATTTTTTTTTTATACAGAAAAGTGGACATCTAATATAATTACGTGATTTTAATGTAAAACATTAGACGTAAAACGATGGCGAAAACCCTCTCTCCATAAATGCCTTCGTTTTTTTGTTGTAAACAATCAAAGTTGTAAAATATTTTCTAGAAATACATCAGGCTATATGTCATAATGATATAAAAATTAACTTAAGCATCTACAATTTTAAGTTATCTGAAAGGAGAACTTTCAATTCTTATTCGTTATTTTAAAAAAGATAACGAATAAGAATTATTAACTTTTAATTGCAACTGGGAAAAGTACAGTATGAACAGAGAAAAGATTCTTTCGTCGTTCTGCGCAAGGAGACAGACTTTTTGTCAAATGTAAGTAATAGTAAAAATAAAAAAATAGTTAAAAATCAAAGAAGCACTGCAATAATTTTTTTTTTAAATAAAAATACAGTACTTGGATAAATAAGTCATGTTTAATTCAACAATAGATACCGCATATACCTCGTTGCACCGAGATATCTTGTCCGCAAACGTCAACTATCCAATTTGCAGTATCATAATGAACCACGAATCACACTTGCCCCGCTCTATTTTTTTTATCTTAAATTGAGCGTATTTCAAGAACGACTCAACAATCCTCATCAAGTTTCCACATGGACAACTTAAGATACACGCCTACAGCATATCTATATTTCAACGAAATTTATCTAGTAGTTTTGGAAATTTTATATATTTTTGGAGTCACAAAATTTTATATATAGGCCTATAATATAAGGAAACCACAGTTTAAGTGAAAGGTAGTTTAGTACGCCTCATATCTCAAAAAACGTAAAGAAAATCTATTTTCACTCTACTATCCCGCCATGCAAGTGATGGTAATACCGTACTTTTCATCGAAAAGGGTCGGTAAAAAATTCGCTGGGAAGACAATTTATTTGAATAGTTAGATTACTTGATAATAAAATCAAAACAAGATTGATTTATGAATCGATCTATCGATCTGTGAAATTTATCGTTACTTAATATGAAGATACTAGCCGGCCCGTCTAGACAGAACCTGGACCCTCGGGGGCTCAGGTCAGCCCAGGCGAATCCCGGAGCCGATCATGGGTTTCTCGGGGACTCCTGAGGCCAAGGAGCCTACCCCCATGGTCATACGCTTCCCTCGCCATATTTGCTTCCGTTGCCATTCTCATTTACCCAGAGGGCTCCACCCCCCTAAACTCCTCCACTGTGCGTTATCCTCATGGTTATGAGAATAATATCAATAAATAATAATTATAGTATTAAGGCTTTGTAGAAACCTGAAAAAGAAACTAAATTACAAAAGAGAGAATAATAGTAGGCTGTGGTAATTAAAGTACACACAACTTTGAAAACGAAATATTTATAACTTATTTCTTTGTCACGGTGACAGAAATATAATAATGAAGTAAAAGGATTTATCCGTTTTTTCCTTAATGGAATATCTTTAATTCACAACTTCATTCTCCGAGGCGAAGAAATAATTAATATTTTTAATATCTTAGCCTTCAAGGGAGCTAGGGCCTCAGTTGATGGCTTAAAACCTTCGCTCCGATAACGCGAATATCCTGCTAATTTGAAAATAATCGCTCGGTTGGTTCTCGCGTGATGTTTAAAATACAAACAAACTTTATATATTTATACATTTTCGAATAACCGTGATCTGTTAGATTGAGAGTGTACCTGATGCATGCAAAAGTTAGCCTTCAACCTACTAACAAATACCCCGTTTGAATTTTGAAAATCGGACGATTGTTTGCAGAGAAATATCTACTGTTTATAAGAGCACTCCATTGCAGATTTTTTTTTAAATTTATTTAATATTATTTTATTTAAACGTAAATTTAATTCTATTATTTTTGTAATATTGTTCATTCGATAGATTCGAATCATTCAGCTCAAACTCAGCTCACACACTGAAAGAGACTCACAGTTCATTTATTAAATTCATTAAGGTTTCTGCTTCAACCGGCAAATCTCCATTACTACATATATTTTTATATATTTTTTTTCGAGATGAAATATATCTGAAAACCTTCTCAGTGCCAAGAAACATAGATCAAAATTTGGTTGCGATTGATGGAGTAGTTTTTTGTTTATCCTGAACAAACAAAAACCCTTTTCCTCTTTATATAATAATGTAGATAACAAACCACCTCGATAAATTTTTCTCATTTTCTGCTAAAATATTTGTTAATGTAGTGCTTTGGATCCTACCAACATTACTTTTCATTTCATTTATTTTTTATAAAAATTCAGAAATGTTTACAGTTTTAATTTAAAATTAATCCGAGAAAAATCACTGAGGGGAGAGACAAAAATAAAAATCTTACGAAAAGAAGATTTGTTTGTTTTAATATTGAAATTATTACTTTCGTAAAAATTAGGATACCAAAACGGTAGATCACTGATTTTTTAATCGAAAGATTGCTAGCTCAGATTACTGGGTTTCACCGAATAAAATTGTAATTAAATTTTGGATTAACCTCAGCCGATTCGTAACATAAATAGATCGATTAATGATCAAATAGATTTAATAAATTTATTAATTCTACAAATAAAATAAACGATTAATATTAAAAGATCAAAATGAATATACATTAAAATTAATCGAAATAATAAAATGCTATATCTGTATCGAAACGGTGCAGATATTAGAATAAGCCTTTCGACGTAGGAGATCAATAGTTCGAGACTCGACCGGACATATTTTTAAACTAATGGCTTCTATATAAATTCTTCCGATCACTATTTCGTAGTTGGTTCTAATTAATAATGCATTTTCTCTGGTGATTAGTTACGTAACAATTTATAAGTACTCTAATCGCAGGAGTAACTGAGATAACTGGATCTGATAATGGCGGTCGAATCAAGTAAACATCTAGAAATTTCCATTAAATAATATGAGTCAATAATGTAATGCTTAAATTTATAAATCAAATCTTAATATATCGTATAGGGCACTTACTTCTTTTATTAAAGTTGTATTTTCCGTGTTATCAATTTATAACATTATGTTATTACATATTAAAAACATCTTCACAAAAAATTGTTTCACTGCAATATATCACATTAATGACGGAAATTAACTAATGATGTTTTCTAAAAACTAAACTGTATTAAAAAAAATCATCGTAATTCAAATTCTTTTGTAAATTTATTTTTAATATAAACTTTGAATTTTCATCAATTAAACGTTTCTTCAAGCAAAAACCAAACTTTGTGACTTTAACATAAATGATGTAAACGATTGCTAACTGTATACTAAGTTGCTTGTAGTTCTAATTTCTTTTCCTAGACAGCGGTATTGGTTTATAAAATAAAAAAACTTTCATAACTATTATTTTTTTTTACATCCCTCACTGCCCCTTTTAATGATGAACTGTGGTCACTTACAAGGATTTTATTAGATAGTCTTTTATATTCTAGCACTTGCCCTTGAAATCTTAATAAGTTATAGCGTTTGTCTTTTTATTAAAACTAATAGTTATAATAGTATTTCTTTTGACTCAAGTAGCACGTAATGCGGCTTATAATTTTTGTAGAATATATATGTTATAGTTTGTTTTATAACGTGTTCATTTATTCTTTGTATGTATTTATGAACAACATAAAAAAAAACTATCTGATGTGGACACCACATGTCTTCCTTGTACATCTATTAAATTACATATACACTTTTCTGCACATTATTTAAACTTATTTCATTTGAAAGTGAGATACGATCCTCCAGTTCTTTAATAAAAGTGGACAGTTCCACAATTGCTAAAATATTAGTTTTTAACATCAAATATTTATACGATTATTAATTCAACAATCTTACCTGAAATATTAGGTTAGAGTAAAAGTCTCTGATTACGCTTTAAATAAATTATTTATCAAATAATCCCATAATAAAAACTGATTATTCAACACCATAAGGTCAAAATTAATATTTGTAACCGGTATACAATAGTTCACTAAACGGAATAGTTAAATATGATTAACTTTTATTTATACGACACACCAGCAATCTTGTGCATATTACGCACAAGTCAAAAGAAGTTTCAACAACCACTTTAAATTGAATACAATTCAAACACGTATTTTATTTTTCTGTCAGATAATTAAATAAAATTATTTCTTTTTTTAAATAAATATACAATTTTTTTTAATGATGAACTGTGGTCACTTACAACGATTTTATTAGATAGTCATGAAAATCCAAAAATAATACGATTCTAAATTTTAGTGTTCAATTAATATTAAATAATCAGATGTTTCACCATATCTATTTTACACATACACATACATATTGCCTATTAAATTACATTTACACATTTTTAAAAGTATATAAAATTTTATTTCACTAATAGTTATTTTCATTTTTTTTATTATCAATGAATTATTATTTATTTTAAAAATTTGTTTACAATCACGAGTTAATAATTATTAAATCAATATATTTAAATTAAAAAAATAAATTAAAAAAAAGTTAAAAAACAAAAAGAGATGAAGTCTGATTCCAACCAATTTGCCTTCCCTTTAAGATCTAAATATTTCATTAATTTTAATTTCAATTGCAATCAAAAAGGGAGGTAAAATACTAGATGTTACAACAGGGCTAAATCCAAAATTTGAACTTCTTACAGCTAATTGTTTTTGAGTTATGTGAGATACATACGCACATATATACGTCAGTACAGATGTCACGCCGTAAATAGTCAAAATCGATTCAGGGATGGTCAAAATGAAAATGAAAAACGAAATATTTCACGATCACAATACTTCCTTTACTTCGTACAAGAAAGTAAGAATAACATAAATCTGATTTCAGGCTAACTAAGAAATGAAATGATTTCCTGTCTTCCCAAAAAACGTATATAGTTTTTATATTTCAATATGCCAATCCATTCGAAATGGTGGTAATATTAGCGAAATGGTTTCTATTTTAAAAAAAGCATTACTTTCATAGAAAATATCAGTCTTAATTAGTACTATTAATATAAAAGATATTTTACATATACCACAACCATTAAAAGAAAAAAAATGATTACGTAAAACAACAAATTAATATACATTTTTAGGCAATTTACTAACTGAATTTAGAAGGATTTTTTGTTCAAAGTATTTTAAATAAAAGAATATCATTAGGATACATCATCACAAATTAACAATTCAAAAGTGATGGCAAATATCTTCATATAGTTTATGAAAATTATATAATTTTTGACCAAATAAATTACGAAAAAAACTTTCCTCAGTAATACTTGGCCAATTTGGTGAACAGTAACCCTTGAACGTAATTCAAGTTTTTTTTTTTTTTTTTTTTTTTTTTTTTTTTTACATACGGATCAAATTATAAACCTTCTCCTTTGAAATTCGGCTGAAAAAGCTGCTTTTCATTAGCATATTTTGATGTTCTCTTTTTTTAGATATCAATTTTTTATTTTTAGAAAAACGATTTTTAGTAATAAATGAAATACAAAAGTTAATAGTAAAGAAAGATGTAAACTTCTATTAATAATTTTTATTATTTTTTTTTTTTATAACGAAGCTAGTTATTAAATTTCAAAATTATCGGCAAACACAAAAAGCGGTCTAAGGAATTGTTTATTAATAAATATTCAAAATAACATTATCAAAAACATTTTCAAGGTTGTTTTCATTCGAAATTTCTTCTTTGAGAGCGGTCCGCTAGAAAAGCCGTTCTTTAGCGTCTGACTTTGTAAACCGATGTTTATATTTAATTTGTGTGTGTGTGTGTGTGTGCGCGCGCGCGCGCGCGTGAAAATAAAAACCTGCCGACTGATTACTCAAGTGTTTTAACTCGTTATCGCAAAATCTGTTTTTTTCGAAGTCAAAGAGTTCTAAGGTTCGAGTGGTTGTAAATTCAGTTGTTTTTATATGGATTTGATTGCTAGACTGTGGATACCGGTGTTCTTAAGCGGTTAGGTTTCAATTTGTACTATTACAGCTAACAGAACGTGATTTAATCTACAACCAAAAAGATTATTACAAAAGAAAACCCTATTAAATAAGTTTTAAACCTTATTTCTCAACCAATAACGGAGTTATATGAACAAATTTTTACAAAAAACATTTCTCAAAATTCAGTAAATGCAATTATTATAGTTCGGTTCAGCCTTCCCTAGGTAAGGGAACATCCAGCGTTCAAGTCCTAGAAAAGCCAGTTATTTTTACATGGATTTGAATGCTAGATCGTGGATACCGGTGTTCTTTGGTGGTTGGATTTCAATTAACCACACATCTCAGGAATGGTCGAACTGAGAATGTACAAGACTACACTCATAAATATCATCCTCATTATTCCTCTGAAGTATTATCTAAACGGTAGTTACCGGAGGCTAAACAGGAAAAAGAAAAGGTAAGGGAACATCGCCGACCTCCGTGACGCAAGTGGTAGCGTCTCGGCCTTTCATCCGGAGGTCCCGGGTTCGAATCCCGGTCAGGCATGGCATTTTTACACACGCTACACATCATTCATCTCATCCTCTAAAGAAATAGCTAACGGTGGTCTAGGAGGTTAAACAAAACAAAAAAAAAAAAGGTAAGGGAACATCTGTATAAACAAATACACAAATAAATTATCTCATTCATATTAAACAAATAACGGCCGTGCCAATCCTGCAACAAATCTTGTAGATTTGCATTCAGCTTATGTTGTTTTTATCATTGTTTTTCCTTTAAAGGTTATTTACCCATTAATATATCAAAATAAATTTTTAAAAAATTAAAAGGAAACAAATATTTCTCTTCATAACGAATTAATTACTAATGATATTTTTGATATTGATATTTATCAAAATGATTACTGGAAGATATGTTTTTAAACATATCTGCAATTTTTCTGCTTTAAGTACATCTATATGATTATACATCTTCATGATTTCATTCTAAAATAACTTTATGCGTTTTGTCTGGAGTCTATTGTAGATTATAAACAAAACACTTTTTTATTCAATACATAAGTAAATATAGAAACGATTCTATTAAACGTTTTTAATTAGAAAAAAATCGGGAAGAGATTGCTTTTTTGCAAGCCGAAAAATATTAATATAATACAAGGTAAGTCATTATAACCGATGAACAAACCGTTTAAAAGTAATTTTATTTTTTACTATCAGTTTTTCAGGTTAATTTTTATGTATTCAGTAATACCCAAATTACGATATCGTTTAAATACCTTTTTAATTTCAAATTAAAAGAGATTGAATATAATCATAACGAAAAACAAAAAATAAATAAAATTTAATAAAAACAAAAGGACTTTTAAGTGACGTAGAAAAGATAAGATAGAAAATGATAGGCTTTGTTTTTGCTTTTGATAATATCTTTTATAGGTTAACTCCTACGTTAGTTCAACAATCTATCTCTACGATCCTGACGCGTTCACGAGGCATTTTTTTTAACTATCAACCTCCTCAATTCTTTCCGACATGGAATGTCTTTTATATATTATCGATAAATGATAAGACCGTTATTTTACTTGTTGAATGTCACAGAAACCAAAAATGAGTTGTCGGGCTGTCTGTAATACTACTAAATTTATTCCACCTTTGTCTAGACACACACCTGGAAACCTTACGGTAAAACTTTTTAACTATAAGTTTGACAGTTTTATAAAAACAATAAATAAAAAGAAAAATTACCAGAAATAACTTATTATATTTTGTATGAAAAAAATTAAACAATTCCCTGTAAAAATTGTTGAATTCGTAAGGGGTCTTTTCTGGTATGCGCCCCGCACATTGTTTTTTGTTATATCTTGTGGGTTTATATAAAATGATTTAATAACGTTTAAATCATAATGTTAAACGATTAAATAATGTCGTAGATAAATAATTTTGTAAAACTTACTTTTGTTGGTCTGTACGGCTTACAGACAAGATAGACATCTTTCTTTCTTTCTTTCTCCTGTTTAGCCTCCGGTAACTACCGTTTAGATAATACTTCAGAGGATGATATATGTATGAGTGTAAATGAAGTGTAGTCTTGTACATTCTCAGTTCGACCATACCTGAGATGTGTGGTTAATTGAAACCCAACCACCAAAGAACACCGGTATCCACGATCTAGTATTCAAGTCCGTGTAAAAATAGCTGGCTTTACTAGGACTTGAACGCTGGAACTCTCGACTTCCAAATCAGCTGATTTGGGAAGACGCGTTCACCACTAGACCAACCCGGTGTGTAAGATAGCCATCTGTAGCCATCTGGTATTGTCTATTTCTACGCAATGTTATATCTCATTGTTCTGTGCACAAAAACTAATGTGCCTGCATAATAATTTCCCAATATTCGAAGTATTGTTTAGGTTAGTTTACAATACTTAAAAATGTTGTCCTGCTATACTTTAAACTCGCAGTGAGCGATTGGAAAAGTGCTATTCTTGTGTTCAGATACTCATAAGTTACAAACTCAGAAAATGTGTGGAAATAAACAACGATTCATAAATACCACGTTTCACCGTATATGGTCGACATCGCATAATGATCGCATCCTAATCCTTAAGGTCGAAAACTGGTATTAAAAATTTTTGTTACAAACTGATGTAATTTGGTTTAGATAACCTACTACATAGGTTTTCTCAGAACTGTAAAAAGGAAACTGACAACGCTGTTAGTCTGACATTTGTACCGGGTATAATTGCCATAACTTTCTTTAACTCTCTCGCTCCGTCAATTAACAAAAAGCGTAGGGAAGTTGTCACTGACGCTCACAACCGGTCGTTATTGCATATTTGTCAGTTTCTCAGTATGTATTGTACCGTGAACAACCCGTCTCTGCCTGTTTCGTAATAATGTGTTTAGTGTTTTGTTATGTGATTCTATAACTTTCAAAATGGAGAAATGCAGCAGTTATACCGTTGGTTTTAAACAAACAATTATTGATTGATTATGCTGAACAACATGGTAACAGAGCTGCCGAACGACAGTTTCCTGTTAGTGAAAAGTTGATGAGATGACGAAAAATTATTACAAATATGTGAAAATAGACGTGTTTTCTCTTATTCAAGTTGTCTTTTTTTTCAAAAATCCTCAATTTTCATGTAGGCTACAAAAATATTTCGCATAATGGTCGCACCCAAGTTTGACGGGAAATTTTTGGGTACAAAAGTGCGACAATTATGCGGTGAAATGCGATAATACACAAAAAAAAAGCTGACAACACAGTTGTAGGACTTCCCCGTCACTCGAAAAGCCGTGTTCCAGGAAACTCCTACGACTGTGGGTAGTTTCCGATAAATGGCTTACACATACATGTACACACAACTTAATTTAAAATATTTATCATTTTATTTAAATATAATATTTTTCCGTTTATTTAATTCAATGATTCTAAGTAAAGCGAGCGCACATACCGTATTTATAATTCGCATGAGTGTAGCGGTTCTAACGGCAACGGTTGGCACTACCTTTTTTTTTACCTTTGAGACTAACGTTAGGTATTGCTTCAGAGGATGAAATGAATGATTTTGTAGCGCGTGTGAAAATGTCATGACTGACCGGGATTCGAACCTGAGACCTCCGGATGAAAGGCTGAGGCCACGGAGGCCGGCGGCCTTACCTAAACTAATGTAAGTTCACAACTTACGTAGAACAAATTTCGCTTGTATGGTCGGCAGACTGGTGTAGCCGCAAGGCTTACCGCATCAGGTACCAAGTCGGATGATCGGTTCGAGACCCAGTCAGATCGAGTTACTTTTTTACTTTAAATATTATTCATTTATTTAATTGTACTCCTCACCTATGACCTCACAACATAGCAGTAGTTTAGAGCATTTTTTGGGGTGGGGGTACGATTTTGCAAAAACATTTTTTTGCAAATATTGTTATTCTTCAATTATTAACAAATGAGCCTAATAAAAATATAGAAATCTCGAGATACCGAGGATGACCTTGCTCTACAGCCTCACCTCCTTGTACTTTCAAGTTGAAAATTTAAAATTCTAAGAAAATCTATAGAAAACTTAGATTTTTCGAAAAGAAAATCAGGGTATTTAAAAATACCCTGACATACAGGTAAATAACTATGATGAAATTATTAGATTTCCGTATTCATTTACGTTTCTGTTAAGCTGTTATATTGAAAATAATACGAAAAAGCATTTACAGGAATAAATTATGCATACCTGTCCTTTCACGAACAAGTAGCACTCTGTAGACTTTTATATCCTGAACACTAAGAACTTCCATCGATGTAAGCTGTACACATAATCGGCGTAGATTTGACTCAATATGATATTAATACTTCCATAACGCCTAGGAAGGCGAGGTCAAAGACAGAAAGAAGATCTTCTACGGAGTAATTTGCGAGTAGCGATAACTCTCACAACAATTACCCTCAGATAATTACTAAAAACTGATGTGGTCACCACATGACTTCATTGTACGCCTATTAAATTATATATACACACTTTTTTTAAATGAAAAGTACATAAAATTTATTTCACTGAAAATTTCTGATATTTTTTTATTATTATTTATCGTAATTTTTTTACAATCAGACGTTAATAATTATTAATAAATCAATATATTTAAACTAAAAAAAGTCCAAAAAAAATAAAAAGGAAATAAAGTCTGATTCGAACCGATGTGTCTTCTTCCCCTTGTAAGATCCAAATATTTCATTAATTAAAGTTTTATTTGCCTATAACTCTGAAAATAATGAAAATGAATACCACTTATGATATATCGTTCAAAAGATCTCAATGAGGGCTTATTACTGCAATTAAGAAAAATCCAAAATCCAGATTTTTTGGATTCTGGGCTTTTTTGGAAATTTTTGGTCAAGTCGATTACAATCAAAAGGAGAGGTGCAAAACTAGATGTTACTCCAAAATTTCAACATCCTTCGACTAATCGCTTTTCAGTTGTGCGAGATAAATATGTACATACGTAAGTACAAACGTCATGCCGAAACTAGTTAAAATTGATTCAGGGATGGTCAAAATGGATATTTCCGTTGAAATCTGAAAACAGACATTTTCACGATCCTTTACTTCGTACAAGGAAGTAAAAGACTATTTCCAATGTTTTAAGTTCTCCACAGATATAGCGCTGGCTAAGCCGCATCGAAAGATACTAGTCATTTTACATTTAAATCGTTGCTCAAAATTCGATAAATACAGTGATAAAAAAATAATTCATAATCCTATGCTGACAATTTTTTTAAAATTTTTTTTAAGGAAATAACAGTACAGACAAAAGATCAAAGAGAGAGACGGGTTTCCTAATTTGTATTAGGTTTAATATTAAGTTTAATTTTAGGATGTTGAACTTTAAACATTTTATATATCGGTAATATCCTTAATATTTAAATAAAAATAGATTTTCATCTAAAATAATTATTTACCTATCGTAAAAGAATTAATAATGTATACACATTTCCAGTACTAAAAAAAAAAAAAAAAAAAAAAAAAAAAAAAAAAAAAAAATTCTTTTAAGTTATTATATATATGATTAAAATATTTTAACTGCATTACATTTTGCATATCGTACATATGAATGATGATGCTATTTTATATGACATTAATGCCACTTCGAAATTGTTTATTTTTTAAAACAAAGGTTCTTTTTATCAATTTTTTAATAAAAATAATAACATATATTTATATAAATTACCAACTTTTTTCAAAAAAAAAAAAAATTTTCCGAGATAAAAAATTCTCGTGATATAATTTTTTGTAGCTTGTATAATTTTAAGATCTCTTACGTTTTTATATTAAAGGCAACAAAGATAAAACTTAACGATAAAATTTTAATTTCCTAAAGTAATTAGAGAAATTTTAAAGTAATATGAGTCCCTGCACGTATAATATATATATATATATATATAGAAAAAACCATTGGAAAAAAACCGAGAGAAGGAATATGTGACATGTGAAAGAACTTAATTCCCCAGGATAAGGTTAGAAAGTGGAACGGGAGGTGAAAAAAAAAGAAGAAGAAAGGAACTATAGAAGGAGGAAAAAGGATAGAAGATAAGGTTAAAAAAGAAGAGAGGTAATGTTAAGGGGTACCACTAAGGCAGGGAGAAAAACAGAGAGAGGTATAATGTTATTAGGGTATAGAAAAGTTTTTCACATAGCCTACCCATCCATCATTATTATCAGAATCCCGCAGGCAGCACCGAACTGAACTGAAAACATAACATCAGCTTCCGACTATACACCGATCCCGTTGAACAAGAACCCATCATCGTAACAGCCACATATATGTATTTTTGTACGTTCTGGATATAAAAATATAAATTCAATCGAAAAAATATACAGACGTAAAATTATAAACAAAGTTATTACGTTAAGGAAAAATATATCCTGTTTATTTATCGGTAATTCACGATCTGCCGACGTGAATATAATTACAAGAATCGAAAAAAATTTGTTCCGAGAAATTTTAACTGAGATCTCTATTGTTTTACATATTCACACAGACAACAGATTACTTAACAGCAGATAACCGGTTTCATAACGTAATAAAAATCTCTAATTCATTAATACACAGCAATATAACATTCCCTGTTAAGCGTAGAAACTGAAAAACAACCGAGAAGTTTAATTAAGTTCCATCCTTAAAGGGGTAGCAGCCAAAATGTTTGTTTTTGAAATTCTTTTGTTGTTCTACTCTGAAAATGAATTCGTACCTAAATGTAAAAAATTATGCTACAAAAAATTATATTCATATTTGATTTACAACCCCTACAATTGAGGGTGGAAGTAAATAATCGTCATTTACGAGAAACCCTTTATAATTTTATCCTAGAAACCTAATTCTTTAACCAATATAAAGCTTTGTTCCGTGACTTGTAGAGACAAGTTTTTGTTTAGCAGTTTTCACTCTGTCAGAAAAAACTTTTTTTCTGATAACCTCTCTACGTATCACAGATCAAGAATTTATGTGCAATTTAAAAAAAATTCATCAAAATATCGTACATACAAGTTTAGTTATAACGTTTCTAGCGTTTTAAAATCCTGGAAAAAAATTTTCGGATTATGTAAAAAACATTTTTAGTAGGTAATCAATTAATAAAATCTAGTCTCATCATGAATTTTTTAAAGTTCGTTTTTTTGAAAATCAGGCAACCGTATACTTACATTTTCTGCGCTAATGTCATCTATACTTACATGAGAAAGGCCAACCTTTGGTTCATTATCTTAAATCTCAAGCAATACCAAGAAAACAAGATTTTTTGCCAAACATTTTTCGTTCATAATTTAATTTTTTTTATTTTGTCCATACATTTTGTTTTTGTGAAGCACGTTGTTTTTTCTTCCCCATATTATAATTTACTTTATACACTCACTAATAAACTAATCAAATAAAAATTATAACAACGCAAACAAAAAAAAAAAGCAAAGCAAATGTCTTTACCTATTATCAACACATAACCTATAGCCAAATACATAACCTACATACTACAATCACATGTGAACAATGTTATTTTTACAAACGACACCTTATTTATTCCAAATAACTACAAAAAGTAAAATGAAAAACCAGTAACTAATGATACAATGTTAATAATTTAAGTCACAAATCCAACTGTATTTGTCAAAATATTACACAGTAAACAACAGTTTAGGACAAATAACTATACTACTCAAGTACGGTGCTACTATCAGGTGGAAAAAATTTGTACTAAAAGAAGACAGAAGCTTAAAATGAGTTCTAAATGAGCTTCCTACTTTTTCCTGTTTATCCTCCGGGAATTAACTTTTCTTTATCCAGTTTAATCTCCGGAAATTACCGTTCAGATATTATTACTTCAGAGGATTAATGACGATGATATTGTACGGGTGTAAATGAAGTGCGATCTTGTACAGTCTCAGTTCGACCGTTTCTGAGATTTGTGTTGATTTAAACCCAACCACCAAAAACACCAGTACCTGCCATCAAGTATTCAAATCCGAGAAAAAGTAACTGCCTTTACAAGGACTTGAACGCTGGAATTCTCGACTTCCAAATCAGCTGATTTGCCAAGACACATTCACCACTAGACCAACCCAGCGGGTTTTCCAAAATAAACTGCTTATCACTATTGAAACCGGAGGAAAATAAGAGAAAGAAATTTCACCTAAAAACGACCAATATTTTTTTTTTTTTTTTTTATATTTAGAGTTAAAATATAGAAAACAATAATTACATCACAATAAAAATCAGATGTTAATGAATAAATAAATTTTTTTTTAAATAATTTTTTTTTTTGTTAAATATTGGATTGACAACCACCTTAACTTAACAAATTTCTTTTAGAAAAATTCAACCGCCGAAGGATAACTTAGTAATTGAATCTTAAAAAAATTTGTTAATTACTTCACGGTTTGGTTTCACGAACGATAAAAAATGCTCATTAAAAAAACATTATATTATGATTGAGTTTGTGATTTTCTCACTCCCTGTCTAATCACAGCATCGAATATATCATATTACATGTTAAATTAATTATTACTTAAAAGTATTTTAAATGTAATAAGAAAATTCCTTAATTTTCCTATTTAACAAGAAAAAATTTACAAAAAAAGGATTAGCATGGTTCTTGAGTGTCTGCACAACCCTCCCCTCCGAAATTGAGAAGATATATGGTTAAATATATAATTTTTTTTTTCTGAAAACGGTAAATGCTTAATAATATAATTTAATCTCTAACGTATTATAATAGAATCGGCCGATTAAATAATCTATCTTATATGTAGGTACTGTATTAAAAATCGAATATTAATTAAATAATATTTTGTTCAAATGATCCAAGTTATCGTACCGGTTTCAATATTACTGTCGTATTTCATCATGTTCAGGTACGGAAATATTCAAACTTTAAAGCTTTATTTCTGGAGATTTCAGAATCTGAAACGTTGAACTCCAATCGTATCTGTTACATTAAAACCGATTCGAAATTGAGAAAAAAGACTTCCTATATTTTTACTTTCGACGATCCAATATCGGCAGGCAAAATAAATAATCAAAATCTATAAAACTTTGCTGAACGTAATAATGTGTGCCTAATTTAACTGTAATCGTTTAATAAAATATTTAAAAGTATATAGATTTGAAGTCGAGAGATTTTTTTTCTTTTACCGCGGTAACAGAAATATAATGAAGTAAACGGATTAATTATTTTTTTCGTTTAATGAATTTCTTTTATATCTTAACTCCTATTAGGATATCGGGATAATTTAATCGAGATAACTACTAAGCGAGCCTCTTAGGTAAAAATTTGCTAAGTTTTATTAAAATCTGTCCAGTAGTTTTTTTTTTAGTGATGTGTGCGCAGGGACGACCCTAGTTATTTTATTATATGTACAGACTAAAAAATTTCATAAAATTCAGAATTTAAATGACTAATAATGTATACTTTTTCTTGGGTTTTCTGAAAGTCTATCTACTTTTTTCAATAAAAGTTTCTTTTATAATATTTAAACGGTTTTATTAAAATATTTTTGTTTTAAATATTAACGAATATATCAACGTTATTCCTGCGCTAATAACAAGGAATTGTATCGGTCGATTAAAAATAGTACGTATGTGGTTATTAGCGGCTCTTGAAGATAGATAAATTTATTTAACTGCGTTATCTAAATCCCAGAGTTAATAAAGCTTATGTTAGTTTTGCCTTTAAGCAGTTAATATAACAAAAATAGTATAAAATTGAATTTTCTTTTTTTTTGTAAATTTTTTCTCACAGTTTCATAGAAAAATCTGTTAGGATTTCGGTTCTACAGAGCTAGTTCTACGCCACGTAGCTGGCCTCCGTGGCGCGAGTGGTAGCGTCTCGGTCTTTCATCCGGAGGTACCGGATTCGAATCCCGGTCAGGCATGGCATTTTCACACACGCTACAAAATCGTTCACCTCATCATCTGAAGCAATATCTAACGGTGATTTTGGAGGTTAAACAGGAAAAAAAAGAAGAAAATATTTCGGTTCTACAAACTTCTGGTATATTCTACTTTATTGACGATTAAAAATAATTCATTCATTCAACTACTCGGATATATATACATATTCAAAACTGCGACATAACACAGTACTGAAATGATATCCAACTAAGTATTCCGAAGTGATTACATAGAGTGTACAGTATATATTAGTATGCATGGATTGCATGGAATATTTTTTTTCACTATTTTTCAATATTGACAGCCAAAATAAACAATCAAAACCCATAAAAGTTCGCTAAATGTGTCGTTTTTTTGTTTTTTTTTTGTTATGAAAGAGCGGATATCAACAGCCATGGTCATTGTAATATCGTACTAATATTTAAAAATAATTTTAAAACTATTAATTAAATTACTAGCGATACAAGTATTATCAAATCATTAACCTGTGAACTAAATACGCCATAAGTAGCTACGTAACAAGTAGGACAGCTCCGCCTTTTCGATCCCACCTCCTTTTAGTATATAAATGAAAGGATGGGATAAAACAGAGTAAAGAAGAATGGAAAGCAGGCTGGTTATCGCTTTCCCACAGGAATTAGGAAACGTTCCAGCGCAGTGTATAGGTTACGGGATGCTGGCTGACGCATGCTCCAACATCCGTCATCACTATTGGATGTACCCTTTCCATACAGCTTTACTTGTATACCCTTCCCGCAGCAACCGACCGCTTGACTAAAAGCAAAATACGAATTTGTCGATTACAGAATATATTTCAATCGGAATGTATCCATAATCGAAATAATCAAATAGAATCAAACGCACGTAGTATTACGCATTTAATAAACCGGTACTTTTACTCCACTACTGGATGCCAATGATAAAAGGAAACGATTTTGACCTTCACTTGAAGTTGACATTGTTTTTATTTTATTTCATTTTTGAATCAAATTCAAACAATTACGCAGAAATTTGATTACATGGATACATGGTATCAAATTTTCATTCTTGGGATTCAAAAAAATCTACGTAAACAAAACTATCAATAGATTATTCTTACAAAGAACAATATTTAGTAAATCAGTCTTACGTAATTTCTAGTTTTGTTAATGACAATACTGTATGTAGTTTCAGGTGTGAGCAAACTGAAATTTGAATTTTAACAAGATAGAATCAATGAATTCCTATTTTATTATCTTACAAATAAAAGAAAAAAACCTAATTTTCATCGTTTTTTTCAAGCGATGAAAATAAAACTATAAAGTAATAAGTTAATGGTAATTTAATTATTCTAAATTAGAACTGAATTTTTAATCTGTAAACTTCAAATTTTAATTTTGAAACCACCAAACACGAAGGGTCTATTTATATTAAGCAATAAAAAAGGTAACCGATTTTATGCACACCATCCATTCTCGCTACTTTTCTCAACGGTCTTAACCCGGGTTACAAATTGGGAAAAAAAGGGAAAACCACCTTCCCATCCAAGCATCGCGTTATTTAAACCACATGTCGTTTATACGGGGTAATAAAATAAACTTAAAGAAGAAAGAAAATTAAAGAAACGATATAAAAAGGTAATAAACTATTATTTAATTCTTTAAATTACGAAATTTCGAAATCAGCGCCAAATCAAAAATCAATTAATTTTTAATTTAGTATTTCAAAAAATTAAAATTTGAAGAAGAATAAAAAAGCACTGTTTTTATTGCGTTTTTTAAAAGTCTTTGTTGTCAGTCTTTTTAATTTAATTTTATTTTATTTAAAATATAACTCAACAATAACTGTTTAAATGAAATTTACAAGGGGAGAAAACAGAATCTTGATAAAAATAAGGAATGCAGTAATACAACGTTAAGTAAATACTACCGACCGTGACCAAGGCTATGAATACAGAAAATATGTATTATTTTTTACGTTAATTTTTCCGACTAACTTTCTGAGAATTTCATAAAAACGAAACTTTGAAATCAGATTGGATTGAGTGTATTGAATCAATATTATATAAACGAATAATCTAACATTGAGTAATGATAACAAATATATATATTTTTTGTACCTCAAATTATATTTAAAATCGGTTTCGCAGGTAGAAACCGTAAATAGATTTCATCACAATAACAAAGTGTAAAGGAGTTTCCTTGAAACATCTTAATTAAATACGCTCTAAAAACATCAATAAGATGTATAGAACATATGTGTTACGTTTTTAGCTAAGACTAGCATATGCAACGATAAAATCTACTCAACTAGGTACTAGAATTCATAAATTACCCAGCAATACCAATAAAATTACAGTGAAAAAAAGACGTAACGTAAAAACAAACGACACCAGAAACATAAACAATCATATAAACATTAACATAAATATTTGCATGATGCACAGTAACTTCTTTCTTTTTCTGTTTAGCCTCCGGAATCACCGTAAGGTATTACTTCTGAGAATGAATGAGGCTATGTAAGAATGAAAATGAACTGTAGCCTTCTACAGTCTCAGACCGACCGTTGCTAAGCTGTGTTTATTAATTGAAACCCAACCGCCAAAGAACACCGATATCCACGATCAAGTATTCAGTTCCGTATAAAAAAGTAACTGCTTTTACTAGGATTTGAACCTTAGAACTCTCGACTTTGAAATCAACTCGAAAATAGAACCCTCTTCCTGATTATCGCTATTAAGTTCCTAGATCTAATATGTTGGTTGCTTTAACCGCCTAATAACTTCACCATTGTTCAAGAGATTAACAATTAAATGGTTTACGTAGCGAGTAACCTATAATTTGTCGGTTATCTGAAAAGCAACTTTTTTCTTCACGAAATAATTCACCACAGAAGATTTGAAAGCGTACATAGGAATAGAAGGCCTAACCGGTATTAGAATGCTGGAAGCCCGGATGAAAATCCGAAACACTACTAACTAATTCAATAAGTAGCTTTCTGGGAACTATAAAAATAATGATAGAGGATTAACTTACTGTACGCTTTAATAAATAATGCATTTTAACAGATATTACATAAAGGTTTTGTATGCTTTTGGTCTAGTAATGACTACGAAAAGATATGTTGTTTTCTCAGTCTTACCTTTTTCGCAGTGTTATTCTAAATATTCCATTCTAAATACTTAAAAACCTAATCGGATGTTTGAAATAAAAATTTGTCAAGGGCAAAACCGGAAAGGTTACGGGACACTTAACCAATTTTATTTCCTGGTGCCGTTCAATTCAGATACAAATAGCTGAATAATGCGTTTAATAGCAACACACAAAGAACAGAAGTTACAGTTACAAACGGATGGTTTTTAAGATAATAATTTTCAAATTTACATGATACATATATACGGACTTATTTTTATTGCAGCCCACGAACTGTCGCACAAAAACGTGATTGAAATCTTCAATTTATAACAAAAAACACTATTGCAATTACTTAGAAAGTAGGCTACTTATTTCAGAAATTAAAAATGAATTTTTAATTTTAATTCTTGTTATCGTTATTTGTTTTGCCGCTGAAATATTACTTTGTCGGTCGCGTTTGTTTGATAAAGCTATTGTTTCCCCGTAACGTCATGTTAAAAAATATTTTCACGTCTAAATCCTTTACCCGAGTTCCTCTTCTGCTTTATCTTTTATCCTTTTTTTTTCTAGTTAACCTTATTTGTACTTGTCACAGCTTCAATAATTTTCTTATAGTTCATAATTTTAATTTCCAATAGCCCGTAACCGTACACTATTCACGTTATCGTTATCTAATACCGCGGAGCCATCTCCGTTTTGATACCTTAAAAAGTATTTAGTAAGTCTGTATTTCTAATTTAAAAATTAATACGTATTATCTAAACATAATACTTCTTTAAGATCACTACAATCTTCTGGTACCATCGTTATTGTACATTGCAACTTGAAATTTTATCTCTATGTTGTGTTGTCATCGCTAATGCTATTACAGTTATACATATTGTATTTCATATTTTTACTTACGCTTTTCGATAGTGCTATAGCTATAGAAGGCAAAGTATTGTATTCAACGGATCAATACGTTTTGACATCTCTTTCTTCTTTTCCTTATCTTAGCTTCCGGTAACTACAGTTCAGATAATAATTCAGAGGATATGTATGAATATAAATGAAGTGTAGCCTTGTACAGTCTCGGTTCGGCCATTCCTGAGATGTGTGGTTAATTGAAACCCAACCACCAAAGAACACCGGTATCCACGATCTAGTATTCAAATACGTGTAAAAATAACTGTCTTTACTAGGACTAGAATGCTGGAACTCTCGACTCCCAAATCAGCTGATTTGGGAAGACACGTTCACCGCTGGACCAACCCGGTGGGTTACGTTTTGACATCTAAGAACAGGATGTTAATGTTCATATGAAGGTGTGAGTGTTCCTATTTTACATTTTGTACGAGTCACATTTTTATGTTCAGCAGCAAAATGTTCCATACATTATTTGAAAATACATCACCGACTCATACACAACAATCAGTTAAACATTCCAAAAAAAATTTTTTTTGGTTGTTTCACATTTGAAAGCCATTGTTCATCATCAATTCCAATAGGTGGTATGCTGATGTATATATCAAAATTCTGAAAGAAAAGGTTGTGACAACTTCAACTTCAAAACAATGGAGCATTCCAATAAGATCTAGTGCCATGCCATACTGACAAAAGTACAAAAATGTTTTGAACAACAAAACATTAAAGAGTTCCTGTGACCAGGCAACTGCTCAGACTTAAACCTAATTAAAACTCGTTGGGCAATAGTCAAAAAACGACTCTCAAAAATGAATTGTACTACAAAAAAGTAATATCAATACGGTTTCATGATGAGAAATGTAAAAAAAATGAAGTTGTTCACTTGTTGAATTATGTACATTAATTGATTAAGAATAAAGTAAGACGTATTAATTTATATTCAAATATTTTACGGGTGTGATTTTTTCTCCAAATAGTTACTTTTAAATAAATATCATCTATGTTTAGATTAATTTAGATGCTACTGTCCGTTACATATCTGAGGATCTATTTGTTCAGGCTGCTTGGAAATCATTTCACTAATTCCTATATAAGTAACATGTTAAGTTCAAATCCAGCGATTAAACTGATCCATTTTCTTTATCCAATGGGATCCAGTACTATCATTTTACTTTACTTTTTCTCTTTAGCCTCTGGAACCACTGTAAGGTATTACTTCAGAGGATGAGTGAAAATGATATGTATGAATGTAAATGAAGTGTAGTCTTGTACAGACTCAGATCAACCACCAAAGAACACAGGTATCCACGATCTAGTATTTAAATCCATATAAAAGTAACTTCATTTACTAGGATTTCAAAAAACCTCCACTTTGAAATCAGCTGATTTGTGACTACAAATTCACCTCTAGACCAACCCCTTTACAAAACTGAGGATTAATTTATTTACTTTCTGACCTCAAAAAAATTTCAAAATAAAGAGTTTGGTCGAAAAATAATTCAGCCATTCTCATAAAAATTTGAAACATAACAAAGATGTTTCTAAAAAAGTAACGGTCAAATTTTTACAATTTCACAATAGCGGAACACAGAAAAACAAATGTTGCAAAAGCAACATTTATGTTATATTTTCCTTTATTTAGGGTTTACACAAAAAATATGTGAAAAATATTATCTACACAGATACAATGACAAAGTAAATATTTGGATAGCTACCGAGTAATAGATTCATAACGAACATCAGTGAAATGTAGGAATAGAAATCAGCAAATCGCCTCACACAAACATTGTCTCATAAATCTTCATAAAAATGCTAATTCAGAAATACGTATCTAAAATACATTTTATTATATCTATTAATTTACCTATGAAATTTTACTTCTTATAAAATAATGAGCTACTTTGACCAAATAAATAATTTCCCATTTGTGTGTGAGGTCCCATGAAAAATTCTACAAGCTTTAATCGCATTTACTTTCTATTATTTACAGATAATAAATTTATAAAAAAAATTAATTGGGATCAAAATTTCAGTCTACTATAGTTACTATAATAATTAAAACTAAAAACCATCTATGTTCTTCTCTTCTTCTCCTCTGCTTGTTTGGAAGAGCAATTTAATCTTTTCTTGGTTTGAAATTCACTTAAAAACAGACTGCCTAGCTGATCAATTTAGTTTTCAAAAATGATACTGACAGCATTAGAATCTTCAATTTTAAAAACAATTACCATTAATAAGAAAGAAGTTTTTTGTCAAAAAAAAAAATACCAAATTTTAATTCTGCAGGTATCATTAATCATTGGTAAAGAAATTACCAATATCAATACTGTAAACCAACTTAATTTTGTAAAAATTTATGCAACAAGATATAAAAATATTAGAATTTTTCTTAAAGACAGTACACCCATTATTGATGTGACAATCGTAATCATATACTCTTCATTTATCAGTAATTTTATTAATTGAATGAAATTGTAATGAGTTAAATATTCAATATTTAATTTAAAAGTGTAAAAATTAATAACAATGAATCTAAATTAATAATTCATATTAAAATAAATAATGATTTTTACTTTCTGTTTAATAAATAGGTAGTACTTGTAATAGGCTTTGTTTCTCTTAATAATCTGCTACAATAGGGAAATATTATTAAAATTTTTAATTTAAAAAGAATTGTTGAATATTTAAAAAATTAAAAAATCAGAATAAATTTTTAATTCGTCAGTACTTTATAATAAATGCTGAAATTTACTAGAAACCTGATCTAAAACCTTTTAAAAATTTCTTACTTCCTTCATAACTCTTATCTTTTCGCTGGTCTGATTGACTTCAGCCAAACTGGTATTATCTTCTTTCAGTACTTAATTTTAATCTACAGCCATTAATCTTTTCATTGCTTTAATCAAATATAATTTGCTGTTAAAACCAAAATTTAAATCACTGACATATGCTGTCATCTTATGATAGCTGATGGAAAAACATTTTATGTTGTGACGATTTGTAGTCACAGTTTTAGATGTATTTACATTCTTACTATATCCAATATTTTTTTTTTTTTACATTGTAAGTTAAAAAATAAACAATGTCATTTTTTATTTTAAACTAACAATTCAAATTACATTGCTCAAATTTTTCCATATTTAAATGTGGGAAATAGTTAACTTTACATAGGCTTATGTTTTCATTTACTATCTACTTGACTTTTAACAATTTTTAATTTACTTCATAATTAGCTGCTTATTTTCAAACATCTGTTCTAGTGTTTTAAATATTGGGTGTAGATACACGCTGCATTAAAAAAAAAGAAGTTTATTCAAAAGATATTTTTTTAGAATATTGGAATTGTTACAAATTAGAAGTGTACATACTTGCTTGCGAGTATGAAAAAAATTTGTCTTTTTTTTACATGTCTAAAACTTCTATAACATAATTTTAATAATGACTGTTGATATTTGCGTAAAGGTTCAACACAGAAGCATATTTAATTGTCAAGTATGAAGAAAATCTCCCATATTTTCCTTCCTACACCTGGACAATAACAACACTGATATGAAAAAAACTTTTTTGTTTATCTAAGTGTAATACCATTTCTTGAACTGCTTTTTTGCTACATTACAAATCTGTAAATACAATTTTTTATCACTCTTAGTTTTAAATAAATTATGCTTAAAAAAAAATTAAAGGAAAATATAGTTAAAATCTGTAAAATTTATAATTTTGCACGGTCACATCCGTGTTAGAATGATTTCTCTGATGCTTTTCTTTTATAAGTAGCCTCAAGCATATCATGAATTTATGTCCAAGAGTAATCGGCTAGAGCATGTTAGTATTCCATTTCCCTTTAAAGCAGCTTTCCATCACCGAAAGGTCTTTGTGGTAACATTTACTGTGCTTGTCACTTACGTCTCTGAGATTGTCTAGGAACAAATCCAGATGCGAGTGGAGGAAATGTATTTTCAAAGACTTACATCCCATAGCTCTGTATGAAGTAAGACGTTGATTAACAACAATAACAAGGAAATTGTTGGATTTTTGTTTGCTGAGAAAACGTCTTTAAATGAAGCCCAAGCTGCACTTTCTACATTACTTAACGCTGAGTTAATACATCATTTTTTACAAACTCTCTTATTCAAAGATCAACAAATATTCCTTCTTTAATTTTTCCTTCACTTACACTCAGAAATTACTGCCTGTTGTAAAAACTACGGGACTATCCTACACTGCTTTTAGAAAATTTTTCATTACTCCTAGCTTGATATGGAGAGGGGGTATAAATATTTTTTGGGTTCAACTAAGGGCTCATGAATAATATTTTTCCCATTTGGAGTAAAGTTGTCTTGTTTTTTTCACTCTTTGGTAACATAATGCTTATCCCTAGCTATCCTATTGGCAAAGAAAACATATGTACTTAATATAGCCTAACTGCATACCTAATAAAATAGCAATAACTTTCACAAATCACCATATATGTACCACTGTTTTTAATAATTTATTTTTTCAAGAAATTAATAACATCTCTTTCAAATTAATAACATAAGCGATTGGTAAAGAAGGTATTTCTTACTATTGTGTAGTAGAACCACTTTTAAACCATACTTGGACGAATCTATAAAAAGGTGCCAGTCCTCAGGTTTATGAACCTGTCCTAAGTGCAAAATAAGCTCATCAATATTCGTGTAATAAACCAAATTATTTTCATCAATTAAGTACTGAGAATGTTCTTTTTACTGGCTTCGAAAGCCCAAAATTTTTCTATTTTTTTTTTTAAGTAAATTCCAACCTTGCAGTCTTGATCCTAATAACAGTTCAGCTTGATTTTTTGATAAATTTAAATCCCTAACCGAGTCATTTAATTCATAAGATGTAAGATGTGGCTTATTGGAAGATAATTCAAAATAAAAATTATTGTTGTCTTCTTCAGTTCTGCCTGATTCTTCATCGCTGATTTTGAAACTTACATTCACAGGTAGCTCAGGAACTGGAATAATTTCACTGTGAGGTACAGGCTTGATTGCAATGAAGGATATTTTACAGTATGTTTAGATTTTTTAGAAATTCCAGATACACTTGTTAAACAAAAGTAACAATCTGTTACATGATCATTGGTTCAATCAAACCATAGGTACACCAAATGGTAATGCCTTCCGTGTACCTTTCAGCCATCCTCTTAAATATACAGAATAATTAGTGCATACTATATGAGGAGCCCACGTGTTATCCTGATCACCATTTTACACTGAAGTACAAATGGTATGCTTTTTTAATTAAAGGTGTAACATTTTTTCTATTTGATTTTACATTAAAACTCACCACATTCATAACAAAAGGCATCCACATCATTTACACAATTTCGAGGCATTATGACACTGCACTGTTAATAAACTTAAGACTGAACAAAATTAATTCATTCCTAAATCCAGTACTTTAACAAAAAACACAGCTGTATTTTCAACTGCATGTTTTTACCTCACTCTTCAATATTAGATATGATGTCATAATATATGATATGATTTAATTCTTTGTCTAATATTGTTTATTTATAACTTACAAATTATGTTAACAAAGTTAAACAATAAAACATGAGCTAATAAAATACAATATAGGAGCTTATAATGCTAACTATACATTGAAAAATGAAAAAAATCCTTTAATTAAAATTTAAATAAATGGTGGGTGATAAAAAGATTGTGAGTTCATATTCATTTTCAGCATCAAAAACAGATTAAAATCATATATTACATGTTAGGAAACAAAAATTATGTTTATCAGTGTAATTAGGAAAATGATAACAGCTAATTAATTCAACTGAAAAAATAAATACAGGGATGTATTCATAATTTTTATTGTTCATAATGAACAATGAAAGGGTTAAACACTTCCATACAAAATTAAGCTTAAAATACTCTATAAAAGCTGTTGTATAATTATTTTTTTAATACAACAATCAAACGCACATTGTTCTAATTATTCAATGAAATTATTATTGTGAAATATTCCCTAAATTAAGAAGTACATGCATATTATGTAAAAATAATGATTAAAGATCAGTCAAAGAAAGTTGAAACTACGCTTTGTCATAAAAGATGTTTTAACAATAATACAGAATAAATCATTAATTTTCATCCTCGCCCACAAATGTCTTTTTTATATTTAAATTTAAAACCGGCAATGGTTTTCCTAATAATGTTACCAAGGATGATAAATAATAATCATTTTTGTATATTAGATGACAAATTAACGATATAAAATTGATTTCATTATTATTCTTTGAAGCGCCTCAATAAAACACAAAGCTTGTCATAATTATTATACATCTATTATGCTTACTTATAATTCTATAAGTAAAATATCATCACTAGGGTGACCACAAAAAGTCAGAGTGCTTCTTCAAGATACAAAAATGGGCTGTCAGTTCACTGTTTGGAGCCCATAAGCAAATTTCATCTTTATTGGTACATACTGCAGTATGAGAAATGTTAAACTGAAACATGAATAAACTTTTCCACGATTAGTTAACTTTAATTTAGATTTAAATTCCTACGTCTTGTCATTTGCTGATATGGTTGTATTCGGACCTCAGAAAACAGGTAATAGGCCTCAGTATTGTAACAAGACCCGTATAATATACCTGAGTAACGGATTCTTGCCAATTAAAAAGAAAGTAGTAGAAAATTTAATAATGGTAGGAATCCAGAAAGGGGCTAAATGGAACCCTTTTAGTAAAGCTAACAGGTTTGTTTAACAATTGTTCTCTGTAATACTGCTCAATGACACACCTAAAAACAGATGTTGTTCTATGAGAAGAATTACCAGACCAAAATAGGAATGCGTGAGAAAATGTAAGGTAAGAACAATGTTTCTCACACTTCAACTTCAGTCAGGTCCTGCAGGTCAAGAGGATAGAAGTATAAAACTCCAGGGAAGACAAGATGAAATCAGTTCTAAGCGAGGAGTTATAAGTCTGAAGCAAGAGTATCCTGCAAGAAGGTCGGCAAGTCAGTGAAGGAACAAATCTCTAGTGCATAGTTGTACAACCCACTGGGGGTTGATCTAGTGGTGAACACATCTTCCCAAATCAACTGATTTGGAAGTTACTTTTATACAAGTAAAGACAGTTACTTTTATACGGATTTGAATACTAGATTGCGGATACCGGTGTTCTTTGTTGGTTGGGTTTCAATTAACTACACATCTCAAGAATAGTGAAACAGAGGCTGTACAAGACTACACTTCATTTACACTCATACATATCATACTCATTCATCCTCTGAAGTAATAACTGAACGGTAATTCCCGACGGCTAAACAAAAAAAGAAAGAAGTGCATGTTTGTACATTGTGTGAAGTGACACCACAAACATTTTGGGAAGACAGTGGGAGACTGCACAGTGAGCGAGTTACTATTAAAACACTTAGTAAAATGGATTAAGTTATTCAAATCATTCATAGATCGTTAGGGTAGTTTTATTTGTGAACAGCAAAGGTATTTGTAGTAAAAGAACTTTATACCTGTCTTATTTATTGTACTATTGTTGTTAATACAAGACTAGAAAGTATTAAGATTAGCGATTATGCTAATACCTTTTGTCAATGGAACTGAATTCTAGTTTTCAATATTTAACTACTTATAAATAAATTCTGTTTTCTATGTAATCACTGTTTATTATTGTCTATTAAACTGACTATTACTAATATTAATACTATTATTTAACTAATAAATTGTGATTACATAAACACTTTTAAATCATTAATCTCTCAATATCCTGATCGGGCCATGAACATCCGACAGTATATTTAATTTTATTTCCTTAAGCTAGAAAAAACTGAAGTACTACTAGCAATTTATAGATCTTTACTACTTTTTATGAACTTTAATCATACAGACAGCAGTAACAAATTCATTTAGGTACTGTAGCATGCTGCTACCTTTCCTTCTCAAGAGATCAAAAGATGATAAAATTTCAGTAAATTAATGGGACTAACAGGAGAACCGTGTTAAAAAATGTACAAAAAAAATTAATTTCTAGAAAACTAGGATAGTTCAATAATGCTCTCTACAGGTCAGACATGTAGACCTACATAACACCTTGAAAAGATGAATAGATCCAACTAACATAAATCTAATAAAATGTTTTAGGTGGTTACACATATATAATCATATAAATAAGATACAAAATCATTAAATGGAGTCTATTATCTTCTTTACGTAATTTACAGATATAGAATAGTGACATAACCATCTAGTAACAATGAACTAAGATAGAATGTCATAAAAAAATTAATGATTATCAACCTCTGGGTAAATAAACCCAGGAAAAACAGATGATCACTTTATGGAATGATAGCAATCGTCCATATTGGAAAAATTCTACTGAAATGAGCTTTTCATAAAGAATATCTTGCGCAACTTTATATAACAGATTTATAATTTAACAGAGGAATTTATGGTTATTGTATTAGAATTAAATTTTTTAATAAAATTTCTTTTGTATTGGAAAACTTTAGGCTACTGCTGTTAATGAATGATGAATTCCTATAAGAGGCAATGTTTAGGAATAGTTAACCAGAAAATCAGAACTATTAACTATTATCAGGGAGTACCACTACAGAAAAATTAAGATTCTGTTAATAATAATCATTTACTTGTAACAAAAAATTTAATGCCGAGTTTCATGTATATTAAGTTTATTTACACAGGACATAGAAAACAAATAGACAAAGTACCACGTAAACCAAATAAAAGACAATTAAACACAAGGCCTAAGAATATTAGTGTACAACAGTACATAATACATGTTAGAAAAACAATAAGATAAAAGTTACTTTCTTTCTTTATTCTACAAGAATACATGACAAAATCAGAAATGAATAAAAATGTAACTTCGGCAAAAATGTTTTATAAGTATCGCTGTGTTGCCATTACTACAAAAGTAACATATCTCATTTACTCAGTTATACTTATTTAGTACAAGACCAGACATTGGTAATTTTATGGGTATGTGAAATTATACATAAAATTTAACTACTTAAATTAATTTTCATTAAACAAATGAATATTTGTTTTATTACGAAGCTCACACAGTTTAGAAAATTTGTGTGAATATACAAATTTTCAAAATTAAAAAAGCTTTTTCAAAATCATGAATTAAATGCGAGACAAATTTTTTTTTTGTCCAAATTTCTTAACAAAGACAACATTTATAACCTGTACCTTTCATGCTAACTTAAAGCCATTTTAGAAGAGTTGAACCAAAAATTTACTTAAAAATAAGAATTAGCAACAACTAATTTGAAGTATCTGCTCACTTATACAGTTCCAGAAATAAAAATAATCCTTTAATAAAGTTCGGTTCTTCAAGTTTCTGAAAGAAAAAAGATCAATTTTGATGACCCATGGAATTTAATGTAAATTTGTAGATCAGCCTGATTGTTCTACTACTTCAAACATGAGTAAAAAAAAAAACCCGATGAATCCATTCTTTCTCGTTTTTTCTTTTGTTAAAAAAAAAGTCTCATTATGTATACAAGTTGTATTTTTACTTTTTTCTAATCTAGAATCATTGCAAACAAAATATATAAATATAATACCACAATATCATGGGTTTTTTTTTTGTTTAAAATTAACCTAACTGAAAAGATTAATAAATGAAACTGGAACGTAAAGATTTATGTAAACTGTACTGAGTTTTTATTTGACCCTTTGGTGGAAGGTTCAAACTATATGCAATGTCAAGAATGTATATACAAGGATTATCAGTAAATTCCTGAACTTTATAATTAATGTAACAGATAGTACTAGTAATGAACTGTGTATCATTGCTGCAGGCTAATGGTAATATTAGGAAGAAGCCTAGTGAAAACTCAAACAATATTTTGCTTAGTTAATGTAGCAAACTTGCTTGTCATCCAGTGTTGCATGTTCCCAGCAATTTTTGGCTCATGAAAACCAAATGACTGGCTTTTGTGAGCAATAGATTTCTGCTAACGTTTCTGTTAAATGGACATTTAAAATGTTAAAAAGCAGTATTTGGAAATAGGTTTTGGGTACGTCTCATACGTATAAGTGGTGGAAATGCTCAAGATGGCTAAACTTCAAAGATGAGATCTTCAATCAGCACCCACAACTGATGAAATTGTTGCAATAGTTAGAGAAATCATTTTTTTTTCAACTTCATTACACATTAAGATTAAGAATTTAACAAACTGCACATTAAATTTAACAATAGTTTCATTGTAGCCAAATTGTTTTTGTCTTTTGACTGTTAAGGAAAAACAAAACAAAATCTCATGCTATACAAGATCCAAAAGCTTATGAAAACTAAATTAACAAACGCAAAAACTGAGAAAAAAACTAGAAATTAGACATAAGTTTATATATATGTAGCAAAATCTCAATTATCACAATGGATGTCAAAAGGCCTCACAATGTTAAAGCCCTACACAGTCAGGCTTTTACTATTCTGATGTGATTATTCATCATAAATTTCTTACAGAAGGAAAGACTGGTGATCACTTACAATATTCTTTGAAATTTTTTGGTAAGTAATGAGGCTACACATTTATTAATCTTTAGTTTTTTATAACACACATGGCATCGATTTACAACCTTATTTACCTGCTTGATCTAGCACCAATGATTTTTTTTTCATTTCCCCAGATTAAAAATATTATTGAAAGATCAACATTTGAGTTGGTTGACTCAATAAAGGTTTAATTAGTCAAGAACATGGTGGCCGGTGACCCCTTCAAGGTGAGAAGGTCGCTTGGCAGATCTCTGCTGAGGTCCCGGTCCTCCGAGAAGGAGGTCTCTACAAGGGTAATGGAGCGTCCTCATGCACCAGTGACTGTGCACAAACTCCTGCCGAAGCCTCAGTGTCGAGCTGTGCAGGGAAGATTTTGGTTGGAATCATGCAGGGAGACCTAGCCTCTGGAGGGGGCATCCCAATCCTGTAGGGGAAGACACCCGCCGCCTAGTGACATTCCAGTCACCATATATCCCCCCCCCCGTTCCTTGCCATTTTGGGCTTTAACGGGAGTCGTTTATCGCCCTCCGACTTTTTACATCTCATAGTAATAAGCCTGGCCTCACTGGGATGCCACCGATGTAAATGCCTCAGTGATTTAATAACTCAGCTTATTGCCTTCACTGTAGGCCTTGTCCGGATATCTTGAATCTCCATCGTCTCCCAAGGAACTAGCTAACCGAACTCGCAGAAGCGCGAACCCCGCGCCTAGTTCTACTTACTATGAGCCAATTTCGTGAACGTCTCGTAATTCGGGCAAAATAAACACAACATACCATCAAACATGTTGATCGCAACAACAAAATTTAGTTCTAGTTCCCTTATGAAACTCAACTTTACAGTTAAATAAGCCCCTGACATAGGTTAAATTACGGACTCCGGTCTGGTCCACTAGCGAGAGGCGGACTGACCTTCTAATCCCACTCGGCTCCATCGCAGAGTCCCGCGTTACATTCACCATAATAAACCATCGTCGAGATGCCGCTACACCTCTCGGTTGCGTGGTGTCCCATGCCCTTCGGCAGTGCAGCCGCATCCCGCCGACAGTGTCGTTTGCTCATTCAAATCTGCCCTCGTCAAAACACCGCTACACCTCAAGGCTGCATGGCATCCCATACCCATTGGGAGTGCAGTCGCCGTTCCGACGATGCCTTTAACAATCATTAACACCTCTCATCTAACTAACCGTGGCGCCTACCTTCGGTCAAGCAAACAGTCCAGGTGGACCCTTACCACCCGGGTTCCTACTCTACTAAATCCCTTCGGCCGCTCTACGTTGGATGAGCTGGAGGGGACAGCCAGTCTGAAAGACACCTCCTAGCAAAGTCTGTGAAAAACAGTGGCGCCCTTGGTCAGGGGTTTTCGGCCGGAGAAGCTCTTTGCGAGCTCCACAAAAGTATTAATCGGGTGGAGAAGGTTAAAAAGCCTGCCTCCTTTGCCACTCCTGGGCCTAAGAGCCCTAGTCCACCGCTGCCAGCCCAGGAAAGGCTGTCAAAATTAAGAGGGCCACTGACAAGGTGGACCCCATTACACCTGGTCCGGTGGCTTTGTCAGCCATGATGAAGCTTAACCTGAAAAACGACCTGATCCGAGGAAAGAAAAGTTCCAATTTTCCCGGGTCATGAAAACAAGGACACAATGGTGTCGTGCTGGAGGTGGTAAATGAGCAGCAGGCGAAGCGGCTGCAGGAGGCCGACGTTCTGAAATGAACGGGTTCAAGGCTCAGTTGTTGGCCGTGCGGTGGCCACAAATATTGATATATGATTTGTCAAGGGCAACAGGGGCAGAGCAGCCCGAAATACTCAAGCCTTAGATATGGCTGCCGAGGACTTCCTCAAGGGAACCAAGGACGTTCGGCAGTTGGGGCGGAAAGAGGCCTCAAAGGGCCACTGGGTGGATGAGACCTTGCCTAACGTCCGGCAGGTCTTAGTACCCGGTGGTCGGCTATTCCTTAGGTGGACCTCTTGCAGGGTCGTTGATTATACAGAAGAACCAGATGCTTCAAATGTCAAGGTTTTGGTCACACCTATCTCCGCTGTAGAGCACAGTCTGAGATGTGTGGTGGTCATTGCACCCTTGCAGGGCACAGGGTAGTTAACTGCCCTAGTAAGACCGCGCCTGCAAAGTGCGCTCCTTGTGCCTTGGCTTTGATGCCGGACACCGGGTCGGAGGTAAACAATGCAAGTCGTACGACATAGCCCGGGAGAAGATCCTGCATAATACGGAGTATGGCAACACCTGAATTGGGAGAAGCTTTCGAGGACGGTCGTCACCATATTGAACGCTTGCGTCTGGAGCAGTTAAACCTGCACTATTCCCGGGCGGCCAACAATGAAGCCATGAGGATCCTTGAGTACTACCTCGAGGTCTTCTTGGTCCAGGAGCCACACACGGTCGGGGATAGGGTGCTCGACTTCCGCGGGGTTGTTATTCATTCTCGTGAGGGCCGGCCGCTCTCGGCTCGGTCTAGTTGGGTGTCTCCTGGATGCTTTCTGACGAGCAGTTTTCACCGTCGTGCGAGTCACGAGGGGTAAGCTCGATGTTGTACTGGTGTCGGGATACTTCCAGCTTGGATGGAGTATCGATGGACTTGGGGCGGATTCTGCACGGTCTCCCGGGCATCAGAGTGCTGGTTTCTCTGGACGCTAATGCCAAGTCTTTCTCCTGGGGTTTACCACTCACTGACCCCAGAGGCGCTGGACTCGCACAGTTCATTAAAGCCAGGAATGTCCACTTGCGTAACGAAGCAGAACAACCGCCAACTTTCTCTTCCGAACTAGGGGAAAGTTACATCGACGTCACTTTGGTGACGGGCGATCTGCTTAGTATACAAGAAGTTGGACTGTCAGGCCCGAGGCCAGTGTGTGCGATCACAGGCTTATAACCTATGAGATCGCTTACGGTAGCCAGTCCGCTGATCGGAGAGTGCCTTGAGCCCTCATGACCGCTGCTTCCGGGGAGCCGTCTGTTAAACGCAGGCGGAAACCTGGGAAAAAGTGGTGGTCCTCTGAAATTAGCGTGCTGCGCCAAGTTATATCCGCTAAAAGAAGATACTAGCGTCGCCCCCTAATAGAGAATATTGTTGATGACGAGCGCGCTGAGGGTCTGCGGATCTACCGGCGCGCCCGTATGAGTATGTTTATGCCATCTAGGAAGCCAAACTCAAGTTATGGCAAGGCTCCATGCGAGTTGCAGCGCAACCCCTGGCAGCTCGACAAGTTCTGTCACCGACCAAAGCCATTGCACGTGCTGTCGTGTTCGATGCGGGTTTGGTAGTTGTGATCACAATTTAACATCTGTGGCGACTTACCAGGCGTTCTTGGATACTCTGTTTCCAAATGCTCCGGAGGATGAAGCAGAAGTTGGCGTTAGGGCGGGAGTGAGACACCATTCCCTGGCGTACGGACTGTGGAATCCGTGTATATAGACCGCGAGGTTTCTGGAATGACACTGAGAAAGCCACCGGGATTGACCAACTTGACCCGGATATTTTCTATCATCTGCTGCCCGTCATAAGAGAGCCGCTTGGCAGACTGTTCTCGGGGTGCCTAAGCTGGGGTTGAGCACCCTCACAAAGGCTTTGGTGAGGGTGCTTAAAATCAGGAAAGGATCCGAGTGAGGTCAGCAGTTATCAACCCGTCAGGCCTCTTGCTGGTAATCGGCAAGCTGATTGAAACGCTCGTTTTGGAACGGCTCTGGGAAAGCATCGATATGAACTCGCTTCTAAATTAAGGTCAGTATGACTTCATGAAGGGGTTCGCACCGAAGATTGCATCTTAAATGCTATTGCCGAGGTGGAAAGCGCAGACTGTAAATGTTTTGGCAATTTTTATTGACAGAGGCAGCATTTCGTTCTTTGTGTTGGAGTTCAGTCCTCTATGATTTCGAACGCCGCAATGTTCCCGTAGCACGTGACTACTTGTCTAACCGTTCGGCTCTGTTATAGATGCACACCTAGTTGTGGAAAAATCCGTCAACAAGGGAAGCCCGCAGGGTTCCGTTCTCGGTCCCTTGCTGTGGAACCTGGTATTCGACAGATTTTTGTGACTGACATTTACGGCCCAGACTTTCGCCGATGACTGTCTCCTGTTAATTCGTGGTAACTCACGACCGCAGGCGGCTTTGTCAACCGCAGAGAGCTGGATGGACAATCAAAATTTAAAGATTTCTGTGCCCAAGATGAAGTTATGCTTCTCAAGGGTGCGGACAAATTATCATAGTCGTAACACCCGAATTAATTATAAAGGCTGTGTAATCAGTCGAGTTCGAATTCGTAAATACCTAGGCGTTTTATTTGACGAGAAGTTACTGTTTAGCAACCACATTAGGCAAGTAGCAGCGGATGCCGTCTCTGTGATGCACAAGCTTAGGAGTATTGCTCGAAACGATTATGGGCTGTCGGGCCGTCACTTGTACATGGTGTACCGAGGTGTCTTCGAAAGTATGTTCTCTTATACTGCATCTATTTGGGTGCATAGGTTGGACAGAAATAGAGCACTTATTCAGAATTTAAGGAGTGCAGCACAGTGTAGAGCATTAGTAGTGTGCACTGGTGTTTTTAAAACAACCTCCTACAAGGCTACACCGTATTGGGAAAGTCTCTCCCAATCGATTTAGTGATGAAAGTTCGACCAGCCATGTGGAAGTTGTGAAGAGGAAGGGAGGCCGAAGTATTTAGGATGCGGTTTCGAGCCGGGCCTGTACCAGAGCTAAAAGGTGATCTCAATGCACCAGTTCTAAATTTCGAACAGTTGCCAATATCCCACCATGGAGGAGGCTTCACAGCCTCACAATGGAAGCATGGCAGGAAGAATGACACACCACGACTAAGGGTAGACCTTTATATAGGATTTAGGGGGATGGTATGCCTCTCCATCATTTTTAAGTTGGCGAATGCTCTCCAACCATGTAAATTTAAACCAATATATATTTCGGTTCCGCCTGGCAGCTGATGAGCTGTGTGTCTGTGTGGAGATCCAGTCGAACAAACACATGAGGTTCAACTGCCCACCTTTTGGGGGGGGGGGCAGAACTTAGGCCGCCCTGGAACTTAGAGGTGAAGGAGAAAATTGGCCACTCATAAGCGGTGAGTCAATTTGCAAGAGCTGCATTGTCGGACCGTGTTGGAGATCCTTGATGCGGTTGCTTTGTTCAACCGACATCAGTAGTTTGCCTAAGGGAAAATACTTCTACCTCACTGCTGTAGGAAGCTAACCAAGAAATATGGCTGGCCACCAGCCAGATTAAGGCTCCAAGTCCTTTAATGGTGGACAGGTACTTGCTGGCATTCAGAGGCCTCGATGCGGCAGCGAATTGCTATCTTTGATAAGATAAATTTAATTATTGGTAGTCATATATGTTTTAGTAGTTGACGGGGTGCACCTACCCATTTTAGTGATATATGACAAGTGGGCGGTGAGATACGCAAGCAAGTGGTGTATGATATCACGCTTTTAGGTTAGCTCTAGGAGCTAGTTTGGACACTGTTCGCTGAACTGTTTTGAGGCTCAGTAGCTGTTTGTGGCACAGACATTCAGTCTTATGCTTTAGGGCGACTGAATGGGGTGGTGGCGGGAGAAATACCAAGCAAACCTAAATAAAGGAAGGTTAATTTATAAGCACAACTGCACAACACCGGGATGAAAGCAATGAATTCCATTCACTACTTTGAAGATAAGACTAAATAGCAACTAAACGTTTAGACATTAGGTGAAAAGAAGTTTCAGGAATTTAATAAACAAATAACACATATTATACCAAATATGTAGAAATTGTAATAAACCGTACTTCTAAATCAACCTGATGAGTCGCTTCAACTGAATTACTTCATTAGGCCTAAAGTAGGTAAAATGATGTCTATAAAAGAAAAATAATTATATAATAAATAAAAAAAAGATGAAGATGGAACTACCAGCAAAGGAATTGTAATAAAAAAAATATTAATAACAGGAAATGTTGCAAAAAAAAAAACAATAACAAAATTTAATCATGGTAATAATTTTGTACAATATGAATCAACAAACATTGATATATAATTATAATATACAAGACAAAACTAAATAAACATGAACTAGATATATTTAAAATTCTAATATTAAGACTAACCGATCTTAGAAAATACTATCACGAAAAAACATAATTACCATTATTGTTATTACTAATATTACAAACAAAATGTAATATCAACTGGATGAAATCAATCTTTTAACAGAGAAATGAATAAATAATAATAACAAAAAAAGGAGAACAATAATGATAAACTTATATTACCCATGGAATATTAATTGCCTACATTAACTCAACCAGTCTTTTGTAACGAATAAAAATATTCTGTATACAATATTAGAACAATAAAAAAAAAAAAAATAATAAATTATAATAAACAAATAATATTACAAATATTGTTCATAAAGATTATTATATTTCACTATGAGGCAAAAAACTTAGAAATATATGGTCATTTATGAACAATATTTCTGGTATCACAAAAAAAAATAGTGCCATTCTATGATAAATAAATTATGTGTTGTATATTAATATAACAGTAAAACTAGCTTAAAGCGTATTGAATTCAATGAGGTGCAAAAAACTTTTGAAATCACAAAACACTGAAAAATAGTTTCTTTGTTAAATTAATATAGGGAACTTTATTTTACTGAGTTGACTAATGATCGAATTTATTAAATTCTCAAGAGAAATTTCACTAATTATACATTAAAAGAAATAAGAAAACGGCTATTGTTTTAAAATCTTCTCTATACATACTGAGAAGAAAAACTCAATACTTTACAAACTCTTATTACTTTATTCTACAGTTGACTCATATTTATAACTATCTGATTTCTAGAAGTTTTCTTGAATATTAACGGGAAATCATTGAAGAAATTCCATTTTTAATTTTAACTTTCTTAATTAATTTTTAATTATAACTGTAAATAATGCAAGGTCAATTATTAAACTTTAATAAGTCATAAAGTCAATTAGAACTACAATGCTCTAGTTTTATACCGAAATCAAAACAACATGCCTCAACATTACTTTAACTTTGAGTTTAAGGTTAGATCACAAAATACATAAGTAGCAGAGGACATACATTCAGCGTAAAATCTGTGAATATTTAACAAAAAAAAAAAAAACTTTGTAAATGTTATGTTAAATACAAGCTCAACTACACTGAATTATATATAATATAATATGAAACAAAAAATATAAATACATTTTACTTTCTTCAAATAAATAAATAATAATTTATTGGTAATTTTAATTACATTCCAAAAATAAAATTCAGAATGGTTTACTCAAGCACAATTTAAAAAACTTCATTCCGGTACACCAAGAATAACGTACAAGCAATGTTACAGAAAAGAGAAAGATATGGTTTAAGTAAACATAAAAAAATTGATTGCTTTTAAGTAGCTTAAACTAACCACTGCTAATTTAATCAAAATATTGTTGGAGGAAAAACATAATTATGTTCACACTTTACCAACTAATACTGAATATTTGTTTTTGTTTTCCTTTGTAAAAGCTACACAGTAAAATAACTAGTTTTCAATGGTAAATTGATAATGTAAAAAAAAGGGGAAAAACCAATTGTAGTTTTTATATATTATCTACGTTAAAAAAATAAATTTATTAATAGTTAATTGTTAGTTATTGATTGTATTGTGGTGGTCCACCTAATTGTGATGGATCTTCTGCAAATGTTGGCGCAGACTGTTTAAAACTTTCAGCAGCCATTCTAGTAAATAATATTCCAATGCCTTCAATAAGAGCCAAAAGAACACCACCAATTAATGCACTTGTTGCCATTGTAGGTAAGCCACTTCGAGCAGCTAAAATGCCTCCTGTTGCAGCACCACTGATAATTGAATTCCAAGGGTCTTCTTTTTTTCGAAAGTGTACAAGTGTACAATCAATGGTTGAAAACATACCACCCCATATTGCAAAATTTCCAGCTAAGATCGGTGCTCTCTGCTGCACAGCAGCCACACTCCCCTGTAAACAAAAATACTCCTTTCTTAAAAATGCTTTGATTTAAAAGCAAGTCTCTCCTGTTATGGATATAAAAAAAGAAGGAAATCAGGGTTTTAAAATTATTTAATATCTATTAACTTTGACTAACAGTAATGAATGGTCACTTAAATATAAAATGGTATCTCATTTTATTTTATTTCAATAAAATGAAAGAGTTACTCTTACAGTTTTTCTCTACAAGCGAGCATCTTTCACGCAGCACACATCCAACTGAGAGGAGAGTTCATCCCATTGGTTAACTGATTAACTGGCATTTCTCCCACCACCACCCCATTCATATGACCAAATGTTCATGCCAAAAACGACTACTGTGCCTCAAAAACAGTTTAATGACCAATAATCTAATAACACCTAGTGAGCTTACCTAACAGCATGAGTGGACTAAGCAAGGTGCCATACACCACCTGCTTACGTGTCCCAACCGCTCACTTCTCATACAATACAACTAAACCGGGGAGGCGCACCCCTTGTTATTATATTAAAAAAACAGTAATTTCCTGTCATGCCTTGGTCCCTGAATGCCAGCTAGTACCTGTCCACTATTTAAAGCGCTTGGAACTTTATCTGGCTGTTCATCCCATATTTTAACCAGCATATCTGAAGTAATGGAAGCAACAGCTGCTTCAATCACGTGCCTCAAATCAGGTAGTTCAATAAGTAACAGAAGCACATACAATGGATCCTTCATAAAATCCCATACGTAAATTATCATGATCATGATCATTATCATGTGATCTTGGAGACCACCAGAAACTAACTATGCCATTGAGTCCATGCCAACTAATCCAGTGGCTAGAGAAAATATCATTCAATCCCATACAGTTTGTTGGTGAGAAAATACACAATCTTGTTGCCAAATATAATTCTAGTCTATCTTGCAATTGAAGAAGCAGCCATGTACTCAGTATGTCCAAGTAAGGAACTCCTGACATAATTACTTCAATAAAGAAAGAATGGCCCCTAAACTTACTATTGGGATATCGCACAGAAACCTTCAAGTTTGTGGAGTACCTTTCACATTGTAAAGTTTGGCGATTCTGACTCCCAGAAATGGACATTATGTGTTAACTTTTCCACTAACGGGTCATTCCGTGTTAAATAAACAACCTGACCAACTGGGATTTTCATGAAATTCGGGATGAATTAACTGTTGATAGAAATATGAGAAAATAGTGAATTTCAGAACTTTGTCATAAACCATTTCATTTTTAGAGCCCTTTAAATTTGCTGGAAAATGGCAAATTTTGACTGCGGTAGTAGTGTTAGGTCAACATAACCTTGTTATTTATTAAGGAAGAATGATAAATTTGGTCTCACATTGAAGCTTATTTAATGATCTTTCATAAGATATCCCAACAAAAGCCTATGTTTACATAAATTTTAATTTCAAGGGCACCGCCTTTGACCTTTAATTCCAGAAAGAATAACAGGTCTTTTTTATAAAAAGTTTGTTATCATTACACTAGGAAGCAGTTGGAAAATTTGAAATTAGGACTGCTTTGGGATCAGGAGATAAAAAATAAAATGTGTATCAATGTTTCAGTAAAATTTACCTTTTTAAAAAAAATTTCTAATTAGTTTTATAACAAGACCGCAATGAATAATAAAGTCAAAATAAAATTTAAAATCATAACACTTAATGCTTAAACGTGAAATTAAGTTAATTTTAAGTAAAACAATAATAAATCTCATACATTTTTAAATGTAAACATAAAATAAATTTACAATATAATTCTCAAGACTCACTTTCTCCTAACACAATAAGCTACAATAATATAAATAATAATTGTATGACTAATAATTAAAATATAATAATGCATGTCTTTAAATAATTACAGTTATGGCGTTTATGATTAGACATTTTGACAGTCTTAAAATCTTACACAATATACAAAAAGTAAGGCAAATCAGTAAAATTTCAAATTAAAGTTTTATATATTCTTAAATTAAATGTTTCATTCCAGTAGCTGTTATTTAAAATAAATATTTTAATTTTTATTTATTTTAACAATAATCTGATAAAATCCATTAACAGCACTTATTTACTGTTAATATACAGATTAATTTTTCAAAGTAATGTTTCTTAATAAAAATAATTTTTTTATAATAACAATTTAAAAAATGTAATCTGATATTTTCATTGGCATTCAATTATTGCTACTTAAAAATTATACCAATAACATCAGCATTTTAAAAGCGTTTATGTGCTTATTTGAAAAACCTGATTATTTCGCTTTCAGTTTTTTGTTTGCCCGAGTAGTTTCCTTTCAGATAATGTACATGTATAACCATTAGCAGCGTTTGAATTAACATTAGTTAGCACTTCCTATTCAGGTATTATTATAACATCACTGTATGCTGTAAAAACATAAGGAGAAGGACTTTGAGGGTAAAGAAAACTTACTTCGACTTCTTCTGTTGATTCATTTGTAGATAACACACAGCTAACCACCAAAGCACCATTATAAATGCATTTGAAAAAACTTTTTATATCAGAAATTTCAGGAAAATTAACTTCTATTTCATGCAAAACTTTATGTTGTTCATGTTCTTCAATTTCAGAAATAATTTTAAAATATCCTTTCCTGAATGGTAAAAAAGCATGCAACATTTGATTACCTGGTACTCACCTGGGTTTGGTACCCACCACTTTTGCTAAACAAGGTGCTAAGTATTTTTTCTTTCTGATATTCTTAATTTGAAACAAATGTGAAACTCATATTTTTAATATTTGATCGAGCCCAATCATAAAACTGAGTAACTGCTGTTATTTGATCTTGGTATGGGCATTGGAAACTTGCTTTAGATGCTATCTTTTAATAGTGCTATCAAGATCATCACATGCACTCTTGCAAAGTGATGTGGCAAAGAAGTGCCATTCCACCTTGGTCACCCTTATGAAGCATTAAATTCACAAACTTTTACAATTTTTATATCGTGCTGCTGAGCCATCTAAGTAAATTATTTTATTCACAATATAATAATTTTCTTTTAAAAACTGAATTTGTTTTTTGAGAAAAAGATGAACTGATAATGCGTCAAGCTTCGGCAGTTAGACGTAACTAAAACTTTTGACTTTTAAAATAAATAGCGAAAGGATGAATTGTAGTCTGCTGATTGTTCCAGTGAAACCCCTGGGCTTCATCTTGTAGCGCAAATGAATAATTTTCAGCAAAGTCACATAATGCAATAAAGATTCCAGGATCAATTACAGTTTTTAAATTTTTTAAGAAGTTGACTGCTGAGAAGCAATGAATGAATGGCATACAAGAATTAACTATTTTTCAATAAATGTTTTAATAAAATCTTCTGTGTTTTCTACAGTTTCTTAACTTGAACAATCAGTTGATATACATTACTTGAAAGTTATTTTGTCCACAGAATTTTCAACAAATATTGAATCTAAAATGTTTTAAAAATTGTCAGAATTTGGACAATTCTTACACTCACCAAAATAACAAATTTCTTGAGATGGATTACAAATAATTTGTGCCACACAGTGTTTAAAAGAAGTGAAATGATTTCTGCACCCTTTTGTTAAATAATTTAATTTACATCCTTCAAACATTAATTTCACAATCTGATGGATAAAACACACACACAATGAATTCCACTGCCACTTGCTAAAACATAATTTTTAGGACGTAAAGCAGCAAAAGTAGAAACCCCAAATTTAATACCTGTATGAGTTTTTTTAAACTGTTGATTTATCTCTTTCAGATTTGCCAGTACTAGTCTTTTTGAACTTGAATGTTTCCACAAGGTGATTTGATTGAGGGTCTTTTTTGCCTGGCAATATACAACTTACATCATCTGATTTATAAAACGCATGAATACATTCTTTATGGAAGAAGAGTAAGAATCATATTTTAAGACTACCTCTTGTACAATTAAATCTTTCTTTCAACACCACCAAGATTTCGCTATCAGGTTTGACTTGAGATGAAGTCTCAAGAGTTTTTAGTAGCTATATTGAATATTTTTTTCCTCATTGATGAATCAATTTTTGCAATATTTTGGCAGCATATGTTTTCTCTTGCAATCTTTTAAATTTTATAGGTGATTATTTCCCAATACTCACTACACACTCATTGAGTCTGTCTAATGGATAATTTGTTTCATCATAAAGGGCTTCTTTACAATCATCTGAAGTTGTATTATTAATTGAGGAGAATTTTTCCCAACAATTATCACAAATCTTCCTTCACTTTCTTAATTTGAATTTCTTTCTGTCATCCATGGTAACTCTTTTCTTAAATTCTTAATAACATTATTATGACCTACTTCTTGAAATGGATTACAATATTTATTATTATAAAAAGTTGCCATACTTTAACCGATAACTAACTTATAAGTGTTGGTGTAGTTACTGTAAGTAATTACACCAACACTTAGCGATCAATAAACACTGAATATCTTAACTTCAGGGCAGGCATATTTATAGTGTCCATGCATTCTTACACCGTGTTATTCCACAAATAAATTATTTAAATAAATCAACATTTTAGGTCATATTTAATATTGTTTACATTAAAACAACGGACACAGACTATGACTAAACTGATGATATAGTAAGCTTCAATTTATATTAATTACTGAATCATCGCATTACATCATCATCGGTCATTTGATCAAATTGAAATATACATTTCTTATTACTAGACAAAAGAAAATGAGCAACGTATTACCTCATTACTTTTAGTTTCTTTTTCTAAGTTCAGCCGACAAAAATTTAAGTATTTACAACCTCAATACCCTACAAAAAGATTTTTTTGTTAAAACAATGATACACATTTTATTTCATTTTTCTCTTGATAACAAGGCAGTCCCAGGTGCAAATTTGCACAGCTATTTTAAAATATAATGATGAATAAAATATATTTTTCATAAAAAAATTGAAGACCTGTTTTTCCTGAAATTCAAGGTCAAAAATCAAAGGCGGTGATCTTGAAATAAAGATTTATATGTAAACATAGGCTGCTTGCTGTATATCATATGAAAGAGCATCAAATAAGCTTTGAAGTAAGTCCAAGTTTATCATTCTACCTTAATAAATAAAAATAACAAATTTATGTAACCTAACGCTATTGCTACAAGTTAACATTAGCCATTTCCCAGCACATTTGAAGAGACCTGAAAACGGTTAATGGTAAGAGATCTGAAATTCAGTATTTTCTCAAAGTTAAAATTAGCCATTTCCCAGCAAATTTGAAGAGACCTGAAAATGGTTAACGGTAAGAGATCTGAAATTCAGTATTTTCTCATAACTCTATCAACGGTTAATTCATATCATATTTCATGAAGATCCCAGTCAGTCGGGTTGTGAATGGCTATCCACCTTGTTGATTTGACACGGAATGACCCTAAGATGAAATATATAACTCGTCATTAAACACATTACTGTACGATCAAAAAAGTAATCGACTTCATGCTGCAACATTTTGATTGAGTAGTCAGCAAGCACAGCATAGTCGATAGGCTTCAAAGCAAGAGCTGCAAAAGTATGGATCCTCCACATACATGCATTTCATTAAAACATTCCACACTGTAATCGCTGGTATTACTAGTTTGCAGCTGGCCTTCCTAACAGACTTTTTACAACTATGCAGAAAAGACTCCTGACACATTCAACGTTTTCTTCAGACACCCTTGGTTGTTCCGTATTCTTCCCTTTACGAAATCGGTCATTTCAAACTGATTATGCCATTGATGAATGTTAATGTCACTCAAAGCATCACAATTAAACTGGCGATGCTGTTAAGCAGAAAGGTAGCGAATCAATCTACTGCCATGGGCCTAACATTAAAATGTTCTTTCTGTTCATAGGGTCTAACCATAATCAACACTATACACTACATCCAAGAGCTATTACAACAAATTAAAACCCAGAAATTATTTTTTATACAATCAGTACTTTGATATATCGAAATACAGCTGTCAAATGAACTTAACAAATTAAATGTGACTACAAGAAAAAATTTTTCTTTCTTTTTATAAGTAAAATTTATTTACCAAATGAATTTTTGTCCAAAAACCATGAGTAAAAAAAATTGCCATTTAAGAGGTTAAAAATATCTAACAAAAAAAAAAAAAAAAAAACGCTAAAAACAAAAATTTTATTAAGGATGGCATACAGAAAGAAACAAAAACAAAATGCAAAGGATATTCACAAATAAAAGAATAAATCAAAATGGATAAAATAAAAATTCATCATTTAGAAAATAAAACTACGATGAAAAAAAATGTTTTTATAAAACAAACAAAAAAGTAAATATGTTAATACGTAAATAATAATTTATGTGAGCATGAATGCACACCTGCACACATGTATAAGTGTAAAAATTTGGTAGTTACCACCAAATAGAAACAGAAACTAAAAATTTATTACACCCAAGCAGATATGTTAAATGTACAAGACTACACTTCACTTACATTCATACACATGACATCATGCTCATTCATCTTCTGAAGTAATATCTTACAGTGGTTCCAGAGACTAAACAAAAAAAGATACGGAGGAAAAGATACGGAGAATGTAAAAAGTTTGTCAACAAATGCATAAACTGAAATACCAATAATTCTGCATGACACAGTAAACCTTTGATGCAACAAGGTAAATATATAGCAGTTACTCAAAGGGTCATCAACATAATGCAATAAAATGGAACACAATAAGATGAAATGATAATCCATGTGACCCCGTTGACCCTGATATCTGGACAGTCCAATAAAAACAACAAAGAACTATATAGTGACCATCTAGAACAGCAACTTCTGTAACAATATAAAAAAACACTGTCGCAGAAGAAAAAGTATTTTGTCTGCAAAGATATTTCATCAGCACTTTTGAATTCAAAAACATTAAAGTGCGGCGTGGCACTTTTTTTTGTTCAACTTTTCACATTAGTTTTTTTTTACTATAGTTTCTAAAAATGTAATCGTTTAATTTCTGAAATACTTATCTTAGGATAACTTATTGGAAAGGGTAGAAGAAAATTTTGGTTATCATTGAACAGGCTGTATATTTTTTCTATTCAACCAATCAAAAAATAGTTTTGAATGAAATGTTTTGTGAGAAGTATAATCTAAGAAGCAAGGCTTTACCTAAAATCCAAAAATAGAGATAATCCTTGCTTCTCAAACAAAGAAACAAACACTACCTTCAGGAAAGAATATGGAAAAAAAATAAATTCCAGACAGGCACAGACTTTTTTTATTGAGACCTAAAAAAGGACTGTATACTTACAATGGGTATTAAGTCTTTCATTTGTAATAAGTTAAATTTTCCATTTTCTTGGCAAATATGAACATAATTAAAACTTGTAACTGATGTGATATAAAGTCACTGAGTAAATTCTATTTATGCGAGTTTTTAAGAAAATATTGTAGAAGAAACAAAAATTTCATTTGATAACGTTTAAAATCACTTTGTCAACAATTCCTTGCAAAATTATAATATCCTTAATTGAATCAAGAATATTCTTCATTAGTGAAACTAAAGCACACAAACATAACACCACCTTCTGCATTAAATACAGCTTCCATCCTCACAAACATATTGTTGAGTCTGTTAGCGAGGGATCTTCTACCCTCTTGGCAATTCATTGTACAAAAGCCAAATTTATAATTTCAATTGCTTCCAATCATGTGTAGCATTTTTATTTTGTTAAAGTGAAAACATGCTACACAGAAGCATGTTCATAAACTTATTGTGTAACAGTTTCAGGAAAATTAAGATGTACATTATCTCAATCAGCATACTGAAAATGAATAGTCTCTAATTAAAACAAAATATTTTTCAGATCTTTCCACAGCTACATTAACATTAATATGTAGCTACATAACAAATACATCCATTCATCAGCCACGCAACACAGTGACACTTAGCTATTTGTACAGCAAATTTCACTCTACCATTCTTTATGATGGAACAATAAATTCACAAAGGTGCCACTCACCTTGTTTCCACTGAAACAAGGTGAATGGCACTGACAAGATCTAAGAAACTAATTGACTCATGAGACTAGAAATAAAAACCATTGCATTCTTCACAAAAATAACTACATATTATGTTAAGTACATCATTTACCTACCTTGTAAATTTATGCCCCAAAAATGTTCTGAATAACAGTGTTTAGAATGTACACATTTTAATTTTTACCAAAGTATTTCAATGTGAAGGGAAGAAATAGTTCTATTTATAACCCTTCTTAACATAGTTCTAAGGAACCTATTTATGAATTTTTGTCTGATGTCAGATTCCTTTATTTTTTATAAGATCAAAAGTACAGTAATTTTCAAAATGTTTGATTTTTAACACCTTATATCTCGGATGGGAAAGGTAATCAAAATTCAAAAATTGTTTGGTTTAAAGCCCCATAAAACAAGTAGTAAAAAATTAGTACATTTATATTGTTCTGATAAGCAAGAAACTCTAGATACCATATGGCTGAAAATTACAATAAAATCAGAAAGTATAATTTCCTTTTTTTAAGAACCATATCTTGTACTTATTAAAATCTTGTAACTATTAAAATCTCAAGAATTATATTGTTGTTTAGCAATACAGTAAAGTAAATTTAATAAAAGTTCTCATAATGTAAAAAATAATTTAGGCCCAAGTTAGGTGATAAGAAAATGTTTAAAACACTGGTACATGATGAGAATGTAAACTCCAAATAATCTTGACAAATTCAATTGCACATACTGAATTTATGAATTACAAAGGGTGTAAGACGCTCTTTGATGTGACCAGCTCAATTTATTGCAACATCAGCTAAGTTAGGTAAGCGCTAGATTAAATTTTACAATATTTAACCTAGAGCAAACAATTTAAAAAAAAGGTTAAGATCTTGAAATATGAGAATGAATGTACGAAAATTACAACAAAAAAAATGGTCACATGCAACCATTCCATTTTAGATTGGTGGATTTTGACTGGAATGATCCCAATCTGAAAGTTAAGCATATCTACAATTTCACAAAATATATGGCACTCCTGAAAACAATGCCATCAAGTCAAGCATGTAACACGCCTGCAGCTTATATTCTTGTTTGTGGTAACACTCTGAATCTTTCTGTATGTACAGTTGGCAGCGCAAAATTCAGACTAGGCAAGGTAAAAATCCTACCCCGACCTTCCTGAAATCCACAAATTAGAATTTCTTTTATAAAATATAAAATTCACCTGAAATCGTCTTGTTAAGCCACTAGGTGCATTTCTAAAACCTCTGACTGCTTGAAACAAACCACCCCCTAAGGCGCCCATTGTGAAGGCACCTCCACAATCGTCCACAATCCGCCACGGACATGGTTCCCTGGCATATTCCTCCATATAGTTGTACTACTTTATGTAACTAAAACAAAATAAAATAAATAATTCAAAATCATGAATATAACATAGCACAAAGCGTTATATATTTTATACTTTAAATAAATAAAAATTTGTATTAAATCATTCTGAGCATTTTATTTGTTTGGCTATGGCTCAGTAAATTAAAAACGTTTTTGTGAAATGTATTTGAATTAGGCTCTAAATAAAAATATTTAATTATTATAAATTATGTGTAAAATTATGTCCTACATCTGTAATATTTTTCAATCTATTCTCTTATAATTAGAATTAATTTTTTTTAAATATCAACACAATTTCTTTGTTGTTAAGCATTTATTTATTTTTTTTTTTTTAATTTTTGGCCATGTTTAGATTTAATGATTTTGATGTTATGTGCTTTAATCATTCTACATATCTTATTTTGAATGACCAATTAAATTTTTCACATATACAGCACACTGTGCTACTTTGTATGCAATCTATCATCATCATGAGTTCTAAAGTAATACCACGGTTTATATCACTACCAGTGCATGGGGTCTAAGGTACAAATACATATATAATTTATATATTTAATGTTAAACAGATGAGATTAGCGAACATTAGGTAATTTTGATATACAAAATTCAGTACACGAAATAATTACTTTTTTTTTTTATGTTTTAGCCTTTGTAACCACCCATAAGGTATTACTACTTCAGAGGGCGGATGAAGATGATATGTATGAATGAAGTAGTCTTGTACAGTCTCAGGTCAACCATTCCCAAGGTGTATGGTTAACTGAAACCCAACTACCAAAGAACACTGGTATCCACGATTTAGTATTCAAATCTATATAGAAGTAACTGCCTTCAGTAGGATCTGATTTGGACCTTGGAACTTTCTACTTCGAAATCAGCTGATTTGCGATGATGAGATCACCACTAGACAAACTCTGTATGTTATGGAAACATTACCGTTCTTTCTTTTTCTGTTCAGCCTCCAGAACCACGGTAAGGTATTATTTTAAAGGCAAAGTATTGTATTCAACGGATCATTACATTTTGACATCTCTTCTTTCTTTTCCTTGTTTTAGGTAACTACTGTTACTTTTAATCTGTGTAAAAGTAAACTGCCTTAACTAGGATTTGAACCTTAGAACACTTGACTTCAAAATCAGCTAATTTGCAATGATGAGTTCACCACTAAACCAACCTGGTGTATACAAAAACACCTAAACAAATTTCTGGGTCCACTGTTAGGTATTGCTTCAGAAGATTTATAGTGTGTGAAAATGCCATGCCTGACCATGATTCGAATCCAGGACCTCCGGATGAAAGGCCAAGATGCTATCACTCGTGCCACAGAGGCCGGCCGACTTTTTCTTTTTCCTGTCCAGCCTCCGGGAAATACTGTTCAGATATTATTACTTCAGAGGATGAATGAGAATGATATGTATGAGTGTAGTCTTGTACAGTCTCAGTTCGACAACTCTTGAGATCCAACCACCAAACACCAGTACCCATGATCTAGTATTCAAATCTGTATAAAAGTAACTGCCTTTACTAGGACTTGAATGCTGGAACTCTCGACTTCCAAATCAGCTGATTTTCCAAGACGCATTCACCACTGGCCTAACCTGGTGGGTTGCAGAGGTTTTTTTTTGTTTAATCTCCAGGACCACCATTAGGTATTGATTCAGAGGATGAGATGAATGATTTGTAGTGTGTGAAAATGCCAATACCTGACCAGGATTCAAACCCAGGACCTCTGGATGAAAGGCCGAGATGCTACCACTCGCGCCACAGAGGCCAGGCTGGCTGACCTAACCAACACTCCCTTACCTAGCCTAACTAATATTAAATACACAAAAATAAGTATATACAAAATGTAAGTTTACTATTTAAAATAAATTAGCAGGGACACTAACCGAATAGGTGGGACAATGGTAATTTAGACCTCATGATAATGGAAGACTACATACTACAGTAACACCTACCAACCTTTATCTTTGTTATTCCTGTTTGCTTTTAAATTTTATAATGTGATTAACAGTTTTACTGCCACATATTACTTTAATAGATATTCTCAGTAAGTTTTCTGCTATTTACAGAAATTAATATTAACATAATGATTACTTGGGAAGCAATCTAAAAAACCTATAAAAGTCTGAAAAAATAAATTTTTGGAAACATAATTAACAGCCTGTTAAAATAATTTTATTTATTTTTAGAACTAATGTTAACAAATCGATGACTGAGAATCAGAGGAACATATATGTAAACATGCTTTTTTTTAATTTCTATTTTTTATGTTCATAGATCTAAACAATTTTATTTTTCTCTGTAATGATACAATGCTTTTCAGTTTTTATATTTATTATTTCAGCTTTCTACATACAACATCCATCTCAAAACAACCAATCATCAACACCAAAAAAATAAATTTAACCAACATGTAAATAAATAATTTAATGTTTTAAATTATTAAATGTAAGTTAATAATTAATAATAATAATTTTTAATAATAATTTTTTGATAATTTAATTGTTAATAATAATTTTTTTTAGCTAATTAGAATATGTTGTAGCAATTCAATGAACTCAAGGGCATAGCCCATTAATTACCAAGCATAGCATTTATTTATATCAGTTAAAAACTTACTAGGTGGGAAGCAAAATTGCTTTTCATGCACGAACCATATAATTAACTAATTTGCAGGTTACATACAATTAATTATGTAGAATAGGCAAGCAGCACAATATAAATTCCATTTTGAATATAAAATTTATACATTTTTTTAATACTTATTTTAAACTGATTATTAAAAAACAAATTGAGATTATATTCCTTGTTAATGTATTTAAGTTAATCTGTCACCTTTAAAAATATGTTTGCCAGTGGAACAGTATTTCTTTTAATGTTTTGGATGAAAATTTAATTCTACGTTACAATTTATGAAGGCGAATCTCATCATAACTTATATTTGAAATTATGGTACTGTGCAATAATTTATCTTTGCAAATTAATGTTTTTATGTTGGAAAAATTTCACATTTTTAAAAATATATCAATTTCATCAGTATTATTTATATTTATGCATAATTGTATTAAAATTGATAATCCCACTAGACCACCAGATCCGAAACAAAACCTAAAATAACAAAAATTCCTTAGATTGGGTTCCCATAATCATGTTACAGATGTGATGGTCAATGGAACTACCACAAAAAATTAATCTGTAATTTTGAAATTAAATAAAAAACTTGCATAATTTTTTTTAGCTAACATTACATCATTAAAAAGAATCTTACGACTTTTTTGAAAAAAATATTCTCAAAATCCGATGAAAAAATGATACAAAAATGTAATTAAAGTTAAGTAAACTGAATCACGAAAAATTAGGCTAATTTAGAGTTCAAGACCACAGCTCAACCACAAACCAAACTTCACTAGTCAATTATAACCTAACATTGCGTTAGATGTTTTTAACATCAACACAAATCAAGAGATCTACAAAATGAATAATAATGATCCATAAATCATTTATAAAGAGAATTTACATTTATCACAAGTCGTTAAATGAAAACTGTTGCTATTACTTTTGCCGAAGTTAGATAACCATAGGCAACTTATGTCAAATACAGATTAATTAAGCCAAACGGTCCAAAAATTTTATAATTTATAGAAAGTAGAACTGTTAATAAAACTACAAGCAATAAAAAATTTTTTACTTACGTGTAATAATAAAATAATTACAAAAATACAAATAATTTAAAATACCTAACAGAATACTAATTCGACATGTGCACAACAAGGACGTTTGTCGGTGGATACTGTATCATGCAGTCATTCGTTGCTTGTCGCTGTAGGTTTTTCGATACTCTGTTAGCTAAGGAATTTGTAACGGTACAAGTAAATTACAAATCTTATTTTATAAATTCCGAACTATTTACTTCCAAGACAGGCATTTAAAAAAATACAATAATAATTGAGTAAAAAAGTAAAGATTCGTTCTAAGTGAAAAAAAAATACAATTAGAACTCAATAAATATAAAAATATTATTAATTCAATTAATACAAAAATAAATTAAGATTTTACATAATACAATTTTTTCGAGGTGACGATATACAGTGTTATCATCAGCTAAAGTTATCAAACACCACAAATTATAGACCCACTGCTCCTACCGCGTAGTAAAGCAACTGGATAGGTTTCCACAAAACATTTTCACGACCTTATTAAAATAAAAATAATTTGGCCACCATGGATGTTAGAAAAATAAAACTTACGAATTTTATATTTAATAATTAACGATTTCAAACCTGTATGCATAAAATAATTATCTCCACAAGTACAGAAATGATTCGATTTATCATGTTGATTATACCTTAAATACGAAGTTGGAGAGTATTTTCAAGTACTATCTTTAATGGCATAAATAAACGGGAAAAATAATTTGTAAAACAATTTTTCTTTAAATGTTCATTAAAGTAGATAATAGACTTTTTTATTTATGAACGTTTTCAACAATACATGTATGAAATTTTCTTTTTAATCAAGACAACGCGTTACAATGCGATTGATTCATATGATTACTTAAGTCTCATCAAATTACGTTATTACCTCAGATTTCATTATAAGTTGAATTACTACTTGTAACTAAGTAATTTTTTTAGGAAATTTTTCCAAGACTGGAAAACCATTATATAACAAAAAACATTACTTTTATATTTATTCACTGCTATCAGATAATGTTACTGTACCTTCAAACCTGTTTGCTATCATATAGTTCTTTGATAGCTGTGAATATATGATGAATTAATGTACATTAGTAAGGAAAGGTGTGCCAGAAAATAAATTCAGCCAGGTGCTTTCAAGACATGTCATTTTCACACACTAAAAAATTGTCATTTCATCTCATCCTCTGAAGAAACACCTAATGGTGGTGGTCCCAGAGGCTAAGAAGAAAAGAAGTACTTCCTATTTTTGGAAATTTTCAACTGCACTTCATGTCACAGCCTTTATATATTCTTAGTGTGAGCATCTATGTCATAATCTACAATGTTGTACCCTTTAAAGAACCTCATTATGGGTTTTTTGTTTTTTCTATTTCTATTTTTATTGTAATAAAATGCTATAATCCACATAAATATTTAAAAAATCAATATTTTTCTTAATTTTTTTTTGATAAAACAGTTTTTTCTGCACCAGTCTACTATTTTTGTTTCTTCACTTTGTTCATCCATCATCATTTTACAACCTAAACAAAAAAATAATCTACAACTTTTATTATTACATTTTATCATAATATTTAAATCTTCATTTTTCTTTTTTCCTCTTGTATTTCAATATTTTTATTTTACTATTTCTTTTACTTTACTACTTCAAACTAGTTTTTTACTTGGCAATAAAACCACATCTTCATATCCTTTTTTTTTAATTTTAGCCAAAATCACAATATTAACATCAAAGTGAACAACTTAGGTTAAAAGTTTAAATTTTGCTTAGTTTATTGTCAAAATTAATCACTTTATTCATTTATTATATTTAACTATGTTATATTTTTTATTTAGGCATCAAAAATTTAGAAATACGAACGTAATGCACAAATATTATTAAAAAAAATTACTTCAATTGGATTTAAAAAAGAAGTAATTTAAATGTAAATAAGCCCTTGGTAAAAATTAATGTTGTCTAAAAAACAAATGAAAACCCATAAAAATCTGAAGCTCTTTTTCAGTGTATTATTCATTCACTTGCAGTATTGAACAACTGATCTTAAAAACAATTTCTTATATGTAAATGCCATGTACATTTCTTTATATGTACATTTCTAGCCTTCAGTAAAATTATTACTCTATACTTAAATTTTTTGATTTTTCCAAATATTACTTCATACAAACAATACTCAAGAAGGTAGTTTTGGTTTCAGCAATTGCATTTACAAAAATAAAGTCTCTACTCAATAAAGTTTTCCATACATTGTTCAAATATAAATTTGAATATGCTGAATGTAACAATATATCTGTCATTCCTTCTTGTAGTGTGATTAATTTATAGTTGGCCCTTATGATCAAGAGATGTCTCACTATAAGCGAGACATGTTTGATTACTTTACTTATTGATAATTATTCAATATAACAGTGTGGATATCACATTTAAATTATAGATAAAAACTATGATTAAATATAACAATTATTATCCTAATTAAATATGGTGAAAAAAGGTAAATTAAACTTTTAATATTTATTGTAGTTTTAAAGTTTTATAAATAACAATGATGGCAAATTTAAAATGAATAGATTGTATGGATTACTGTTTTTATATTTAGCTGGTCATTTGAATGAAGAAGCAATAGATTGTGTCACTGGTTTGGATTGTAAAAGAAAACAATATCTGTACATGAATGTGTGTGAAAATCTGGTAAATGAGTAAGCTAAATAATATTTTGCTAAGTAAATATTACTCTAATTACTATCATAATATAAATAAAAAAAGTGTACACTGTGTACACATGTGAAAACACACCTACACACACACACACACATACACATGCGTGTGGGTACACATGCATAAACTCATGTATATTTTAAGATGTAAGAAGTTAGGGATGCAGAAGTGGGTGGCAGTCTGTTATACTTACTAGTATTAAGTAGTTTATTTTTGGATAGAATAGATCTACATTTAGGTCTAGCTTCATAAATAAATCAGTGCTGCCAGTTAAATAACATTAATGTTTTCAGCTTATTTCAGTATTTAAAAAAATAATAGTAAAAACAATAACAGTAAGTTTAAAAGTTATTGTCACACATCTTAACAGTCAATAACATTTTAAGTAACCAATAATAAACTTAGAAATTATTTTATTATTTATGAAATATAAATTAGATTTGTATTAAACTTTGGTTTTTCTTAAGGTCTTTTTCGTTAAGTTACTACATCTGACACAGTATTTCAGTACCTCAACATCAGTGCAAAGCAACTGTAGGATAATATTTGACTTCAAAAAAAGTGAATATTGCATGGCTTATTTATTAGTTTTATATTATTACACTATTTCTATAACATCTTAATATAAAAGTTGCATAACTTAAAACCTTTTTTTCAATGAAAGATGTAAAGCAAAAGAGAATTTTATTTGTCCTTTTATTACATCATGATCTAAGAATAAAATCTTTTACTAGCTCTTGCTATACATAGTTCTAAATAATACGTAAGACTTTAAATTTCATTACTTTTTTCAAAATTAAATTTTACAACTAAAATTTTATATTATTTATTTTATTTTAATTCTATAACTGTCTTTAATAAAAACCTTTGTTTTAAATTTTATAACTAGCTAAATTACTTTTTAAATTTAATGAAACATTTAATTCTTATGAAGTGAACCATAATTAAATCAGATAAAGGTTTAATTACATTTAAATAAATTTAAGTGCCCTTGGTAATATAATGCACACATTAATCATTTGATTTCAATAAAGGACATCTCAGTTTCAATAATCGACCTGAAACTCAACAGGACAGTACACTGAACTAATTGCGAGAGTAAAAAAAAAGAAAGAAAGGAAAAATTGATATTAAAAGAAAAATTAATAAAATTGATAATTATATCTAATTTTTTTAAAAGAAAATCCACTAAAAATTAAAAAAAAAAAAATAATTTATTCAATTCTTGTTGAAATTTTAACTTTCTGAAGTAGGCATTACATTTAAAACAAGTTACTCTTTATTTATTTGATCTGACTTAATTTAGGTACCGAAGACTGTTAAACTGGAATCAATTTCTGATTTTTCTATACTACTAATTGTTTTATCTTTTTAAGGTTCAGTCTAGGCCCACAATTATTACTCTGATTATTTGAGTGTTCAACTAAAATTCTTGGTATGTAGGTGTTCAACTGTCAATTTTTTTAATTAACAGAAGAAAATCATTAGCATAACCTATACTAACATTCCTTTGTCTGTATACAATAGTTCTGGACATAATAATACATGTTGTACAGTGTACCTTGAAAAAGTGAAGATCACAATTTTGGTAAACACCAAAGAAAATTGTTATTTCTTCTCTTAATTCAAATTCATCAAGAAAATAAATTGTAAGATTAAATTTAATCTTTTAGAAGAATAGTTTTCATGTAATTTGAAAGTATTTCATTTATAGTGTTTAATAATTATGTGTTTTTATCTTCATTGTCTAGTGTTAGTACAAGTTGGTTATTCATAAACAGCTTCAGCTTTTGGTTTGTACAGCTTCTTATGATAGATTTTACAGAAATTAATGAAACAAATAAAGTATAAACCTACAAGAAGTCTGTATTTGTTACAATTTATGTGGGGTAAAAAGTTATATACAACTTAATCATGTGCATATGCAATATTATAGACAGTTCAAATACAGATGAAACCACCAAATAATCTGATTTAAGTGTTTTTCCACAAATAAGTTTTGTAGAAACTGATTATTTTATTTAAAATAAATTTATTAAAAATAATTACATAGTTTTATTATTTTTTGAATACATATTTTAATTCATTTACGTTAAATGTTTAAGAATTTATTTATTTATTTAATGTAACATTAATAATTAACAAAAAATCTAATGTTCGCAATATATTTATTTTTTTATTAAGCTAAATTGTAAAGTATGCAGTAATTCATAAACTTTTTACAATAAAATGCAGTATTATATAAGCATAAGTAAATAAAAAATAAACTACATTAAAGTAATTCTATTTAAAAATATTTGTTTCAGATCATGTCGGAAAATTCATCGCAACAATTAACAGAACAAGTCAAGACAGTTGAGGTTAATGTAGTAAATGAAACAAATGCAACTGATACAAAGGTAATGGAGCATTACTTTCAGTAATTAAAAAATGTAATAAGTACATTTATATTTCTCTAGAAGTAATGAGTAAAAAATAAAGTAAATAATTAATGAAATTTAATCATTTAAGCAAACATAATGCAATAAATATAATTAAAAACAAGTTTTCATTAAGAGGAAAATGAATTGCTGAGATTCAAATAAAGTTCAATTTTTGATCATTTTCACAAGCTGTGAATGTTTATGGTACAAATATAATTTGTTTGTTGGGCATTAATTAACAGCCAGTTTATCAGGAGTATGGCTTCAAACTGTACATGTTTGCCACTGTACTGATACAGTATGCCACTCAATAGTATTGGACATACAAACTGTCAACAAAATAAATTTTAAGAAATCAAGTTGCAAATTCAGTGATCTCAAACAAAAAATGTTGGGGTATGGTTATAAGTTAATATAAACCCAAAAGATCATCTCCTGATAGTGCTTACTAAATATAAACAAAACTGATTTTGTAGTTTAGCGATTATACCCTTTAAAAAAATCATACATAGATAAAAATATTTAAAAATAATTTTAAGAACATAATATCCCAGGTATGTCACACTGAAAATTAGTTTTCATGAATACAATTTTCTCTTTTATATAGTGTGTAGATAAGAAAGTAAAAGTGTGCTATAAAAAAAGAAAAAACAATTCTTGGAGTAGGAAGTGATGGAGAACATCACATTATATTTGTACTTAGAGGGAATAGGAGTTCAAGGTTATCTAACGGTCTCTACAGCCATTAGGCTAATTGTACAATCTGCAGATAAGAAAGTCATTGTATTTGTTCATATGCAACATGTCACTAAGAATGCAATGGTTCCTAAGGAGGTGGCATTATCCTCAGCATGGATCAATCCCTCAGAATCCAAAATGCAGAAGGTATCAAGAAAGAAGAAAACCTGAAGATAGTGAGAATTGTTAATCTAGCCTTGAGGAATTGCAGTGTAAAACAAATCCCATTAAGAAGATAACTTGAAGCCCCTCACAGGATCCAGGAAGGAATACATCCTGCCATAATTCTGTAAAGTTTGAGGCATTTTTACCCAAGATAGAAAAAGCACATGATTAATGATGATCTTGTACAAAATAGTTTAAAATATTAATTTATTTATTTAATGCTCAATTAATTGATACAATGTCACAGATTTCTGGCTTTTAAGTACAATGTTACATCAGACATGCTTATATAACCAATCAGGTTTTTACATACCTCTTAAATGTCTCCAATTCATAACAGTACCCTCACTTCTATAGATAACACACATAGGAGATGTAAGGATTTTCATCCTGAAAATTGTTCTACAAGGCAGTCATGACCTGTATGTCATCATGAAGACTGCCATGATTTCCTTCGAGAATTGATAGGAATTATATTCTCACCATTAATTAGAGCTACGGGCTGTTTACCTTCCATCTGAGTTATTAGATAATTCAGAAACTTTCAATTAAACCTTCAGTCTGTAACATTTTTAATAGACTGGTAAGAAAGCTACATTTTAGTCATTATTCGTGTTCCTTACTTCGCCAAGTATGCCTTCTCACTTCCTTCAACTGCAATTCCAATATGTGATGGTATCTACTGAAAGATAACTGAAACATTAACTTCTTCTAATTTACCAACAGACTGCCAGTTAAGATATTCTTGATGTTATTGAGAGACGAAACAACAAGATCCTCGGAAAGAAAATTTAGAATAACAAAACAACACTATTTTCTTGGGAATTCAGATCTGGCCAACAGCTATTTTAAAGAAAGTTATGTTAATTGGCTCCAACTGTCCATCGAGCCAGCCTCCATGGGGTGAGTGGTAGTATCTCAGCCTTTCATCCGGAGGTCCCGGGTTCAAATCCCAGTCAGGCATGGCATTTTCATATGCTACTTGTCATTCATCTCATCCTTTGAAGCATTACCTAACAGCAATCCCAGAGGTTAAAAAAAACCCTCCATCGAAATGAGTTTGAGTCGTCCTATAAATAAATAAAAACTGAGAAGGGAACCACAGATACCAACTCCAATGCACCCTCAATTCTCCATCAAAGAACAATCAGTATAAATATGAGACCATTCTGACTCAAGATAATGACTCAAGTCCAGTCTAGCTTCAATGTTGAATTAAATCAATGTTCAATGTTGAAGTAATGGGCATTTTTGAAGTTCAAGATTTTCTATGTTGTAAGGAGGAACAAACTCCTGCCTTATCTCCTAGATCTGCTGTATAGAACTCTTCAGTTTTTGAACTACATTTATGCCAGGTATATCTGTCAGTAGTCTTCAAAAGGCAATTTCTCATACTGAAGAATCAGTAATCATTCTATTTCCATTATCTCATTATCAGTAGCAGCTTCTATGCCAGGATCGGTGTTGTTTGCACAGCCCCAGTAATAAGTTACATGGCCTGATTCTGCACCCATTCCATCTGAATCAAGTTTGCTAACATCAGCATCTCACACCCATACATCAACAAAGGTTTAATATAAATTTTGTATGTTAGTTTAAGATTGATAAAGAGTATTCCCACTGCTTTGCAGTCATCTTTTAAATTTTTTTGATCTATTTCGTACTTAGTCTGATGTCTTTTCAACATGTTACTTTCCCATTATCTTTGTATCCAAGAACAGATCAAGGTACTTGGGACTGCTACACTTCCTGCAATTGCTTGCGTTCATACACCAAATTAATCTTTAGGAGAGAGTGCATAAGAAAGAATAATTGTAAAAGATCTTCTCTGTACTACCCCTAATGACATTCTCATAGGATCAGTTTGCTAGAGTGGAGTTAGGGCTGTATTCATATCGGTAGATAGTTTATGTATTTTGCTTTTTGGAAATGAAACCCCACATAACACGTCATCTGCATAATGCGCTCTCCTGATCCTCTTTATTTTCTGTAGGGCAGCTGGCAAGTCGTTGATCATAATGTTGAACATGGTCAGGCTCAGTATGACTCTCCCTGAGAACACCAACATTTTGTTTCCTTTTTTTCTTTTATCTGTTTAGCTTCCAGAACCGTCGTAAGGTATTACCTCAGATGATGATATGTATGAATATAAATGAAGTGTAGTCTTGTACAGTCTCAGGTAGATCATTCCTGAGATGTGTGGTTAATTGAAACCCAACCACTAAAGAACACCGGTACACACGATCTAGTATTCAAATCTGAATAAAAGTACCCTTCACGAGGATTTCAACCTTAGAACTCTCGACTTTGAAATCAGCTGATTTATGATGACGATTTAACCACTAGACCAGCCCGGTGGGCTACACTTTGTGGACTACCCAATAACATAACATTTACCCTTGTAGTATAGAACTGTTGATTGATGAACAAGCAAAACCATCTTAACATATCCCCCCTAATATTATACTTGCTCAGCTTTATATATAACTTCATTCTTCAGATAAGAGTCGTACAGATCTTTGAAATCCACAAAAATTGCCAGTTATTTCAGATTTATCCAGAAACTCCTTAATTTCCAAGCTAAAGTGTGAAAGTTGCTGTGCAGTTGTTCAATAATTCCTGAAGCCTACCTACTCCTGACAAATAATATCCCTGTTTTCCAGAAAATAGGTAAGCTGAGCATTCACCATTCCCTCCATACCTTTAGTCAAAACACTGGTCAAAGAAACTGGACAGAAGCTGGAGGGAGTCAGAAAATATTTTGGGATTTAAAATTGGTAAATTATTGCTATCCTTTAGGATGCTGGGATATCTGATTTCCATATTTGATTAAATACTGACAACAGCATCCCCAACACAAGTGTTCCAAAGTTTTTAAGGAATTTTGTCACTATCATATCGCAACTATGTGCCTTTTTATTCTTCAAGTAGTGGACGGCCCCTTCAACCTCCTACATGGTGAACTCATCATTGAGAATGTCTTGACATTTATTGTTCCAAGACCCTAACATTTGTTGCTTTATATATTTCTGCTACTCTTTAAGTTCTTTTGGCTGCTGTGAGTAAGTACTCTGTAAAGTAAATGTTATGTGCTTTTGCAAGTTCTCCCTCCTTGAGGATCTTCTTCCGGCCCTCAATGACTAGCTGCTTACATGATTCTTGACTGCCATCCAAAGAAAATATAAATTTGGAGACTTTGCTGGACTTATTCATATAGTTTAGAGTTTCCAGAAACTTGGAAAAGCAGTATTTTTTAATTTAATCACCTCTTGTTTCAATACTGCTGCCTTACATCTCCATTCAACCATAATAATTTTGTTCTCTCCGCTTTCTTCCTGGCTTCCTCTCTTTCATTCCTGAGTCTTAACAAGAACTCTATCCAGAAGGGCTTGTAATTGTAGATCTTATCCTTGGGTACATGCTGTGCAGCTGCCTTCAATATAAGGCAGCATAGTTTTTGGGCATTGTTATCAGCAAATGTTGTGATGAAATCAAAGTTTTCACAGCTAGCTTTGCTTCCAGGTTTGTCTTAAAATTTTTCCAATTTACTTTCTTGAAATTCCAGTTGCACTTAGTTTCTCTGAGAGGTCCTGTTCCTTTCCTCTCATCAAGCCATACTCTATCTAGACACCAAGCCTAGCCAAGGCTACCTAAATAGGCCTAGCCTATCTATCAAGCCAAGCCTCTCTACACACCATACTATCACACGATGACCATAACATGCTCCTCCAGTGATTTTTTTCTCTAGTCTGCACAATGGAAACCAGAGTTAAATCCAAATTCATTGTTGATCCATTGTAGTGCAAGTATGTAGGTGTATCATTGAAATTATATATTAGATATATGCTGTTTGTTGACATAAAGTCTTGAATTGCCTAGCCAGCATTGTTAGTGTCTTGGTATCCAGTATCGGAAAAATGTGCACTGAAAGCACCTATAATTAAAGTTTTATCATCTATATTTATAAAACTGGTATTCAGCACATGCTTTGGTGGGTTGTACAATCCATATATTCGAAAATGCTGATTAAAATATGCTGCAACAAAAATTACTTTTCCTTCAGAAATTGGAAAGCCTCCTGATAACAGGTAGAGAGTATCTAAATGAATAACAACAACCTTGCCCATTCTTGTAATTAAGTACCACATTGAACCTAAACTAGAAGAAATATGAAGAAGAATTTAACAACAAAATTGGGTATCCTCCTAATATATCAGCAAAGTCTTTGTACCTGAATATAAATTCATCAACTAAACTATAATAATAATTAATCCAGAAAAAGTTAGTATTTCTAATATATATACTCATAACATATAATATTACTAATTAACAATCAAAACTTTACATAATAGCAATTAAAAGTATTAAGAAGAGTTTGTTATTGTTTCAGCAACAAATGGAAGAACCTGCGACCGAAAATTCAAACATAAAAAATAATAGCTTATCAGCAACATTAGAGGCAGAAGTGTTAAACTTATTAACACAAGCTGATATTACCAATGATGATGAACTACGGCAGAAAAATACTGATCTTCTAAATTATCTTGGGAAACTTATTCAGTTATTGAAAGAAAAAACAAAGGAATGCACTAATCTTGAAAAACAAAACCTCGCTTTAGTGCAGCAGGTAATTGATTTCATTATTAGTATTTTTATGTTAAATTTAAATGGCACTGACTATATGGTCATTTATCAGAAAATATTAACATTTTTCAAAGTGAAGTACATCTAGTACAAATTTCATTGAGACTGATCTAAATCACTTAAAATGAAATTAAAATTATATGAAATAGTTGTTTAATTTAAAATGCCATTACCTTAAAACAATTTCAGCATTTTAAGAATAATAGGAATAATTATTAAACTACTAGTCCTACTTTTTTGTCTTGTAATAAGCTGCCTACAGTCTGTTTTGAAAAATAATACATGATTGATGTACACATAAATACTCATAGATTGTTTAAAAGCATTTTTCTACGTAATACTTTTAATTCCATTTTTTTTTTAATTCCTATTTTGTGTCCAATTTGTTTTCAATTACATGGCATCCATATACAAGAATATCAATTTATTTGCCTTTTTACAGATTATTCAAATCATCCTACTACTCTGCACTATGAATTATCAGGATTTAAATAGGCTTTTTAACAATTATCAGACTCTCTCCCTCTCTCTCTACATCCCCCTACCACACACACACACACACTTATATATAAAATAATTATACAAAAATGTATAATTATTATATAATAATTATACATTTATTACCATATATATATGATTATTTTGATAATTATTATTTTTTATTCTTAAAATAATCTTAATATTGCATGTATAGTGGCATTTAATAATATTTATTTTTATAATTACTTTTATTTATTTTCAGTCAAAGTCACTGAAAGAAGTAGTAGCAATTGTAAAGGATCTTCTTAATATAAGAAACATGGAACTATCACATTTACAACAAGACATGACATCTATGCAAGAGAAAATTAACAATGAACGTATTAAGCAAAGTACAATGATTGAAAAAATGGAACATGTGGCTAAGTATATACTTTTTTTTATAACTTAATTTCTATTACATTGTTAAGATTTTTAAAACATTGTCAAATATAAATGTAAGTCTACTCTAACATCAGTCCTATTATTGTGTCTTATAACAATTCCTTTTATAGAATGGATTAACAACTGCTTGTTTTGGATAGCATTATTTGCATAATATAATAACAGCTAAACAAAAGATTTCTTCTCTTGCTTCAACATTTAAAACAGTCAATAACTTATATTTTATGTTTTCATAGGAATCATTCATATGGAATTGGAAGGCTTTATTTTGTCCAACTTTGGTACTCACTACAATTAAAATCTGTCATTATGATGAATATAATAATATAATCATAGTTATAATAGCTAAAAACAATCAATCCCATTTTAAAAAAAAGTGAAAAATGATCAAGTACAATGCTCCCATACTTCACATCTTTTTCCTATAGAATTTACTTTTTAAGTCTACACTGAACAACACACACTCAATAAAAATACTGCAACTGGTTTACACAAAATACTTTCACACTCACACTTGATTATTATTAACTAATTAATTGACAGCTAAATTTAGAATTAATAAAAAAAATAAATAACTGGAAAAATGACTAAAACATTAATGCTATCTGTCTGCTTTACAATTTAAAACGGCAAGTAATAGAATTTACTGCTAGACTGCTGTATGCGATAAAAAAAAATCTGGTTAAATCAACGCATAGCAGTATGTATGAGGAGACGAAGTGGGAAAGATTGTAAAACAATATTTTTTTAAGTATGCATTAAAAAAGTCTAAATAATAAAACTAAAATAGTGTTATACACATGGTTGATAGTACAATATTAAAATCAAGTAGCTACTGTAAGCATTTCTTAAATTTTTTGTTGGACGACTCATTGTTTCATATGTATAATGTCAAACAGGCGGAAACTGATAACAACAGTTTATTGTTTTTCAACTACTGAATTGTTTTGACTACTTGGTCATTAGTTATGTATTAAGAATATTGTGATATATATGATTACTTATCATGTTAATGAATAAATATAATGTATTTGCCCAGCTCGATTATTTATATTCGTTTAATTATTAAAAAAGTCTATATAATAAAATTAAAATAGTGTTATGTATACAGAATAATATACATGGTTGGTCGTTACCTAGAATGAGAGCAGCACATTACTGATATTGTTCAAACAAGATCAATGGATTTTGCATTAACTGACTGAAATGTACAGTGCTATAATTTTCCTCTAAATACTACGGTTGATATATCTTTCTCAATGTTCTTTCCTTTTGTGTCAGTACTTTGGATTGGCATTTATATTCTTTTGCAAAATCTCTTTTGTGGCAGAAGTGAAGAGGCTTAAGAAAATTGGGAGCTGGAGAAGAGATTACTTTAATTTGGAGAAGCTAAGGGAACAGGAAACAAATTCAGCAAGTGTAAAAAGTGTAACTGGAAAAAATGAGAATGGGAAAAAATGAGAACTAAGTAATGCAGATTATAAGTGGATGAAAATTAAGAGTTTAAAGGAAACAGCAAAAGAGACAATAGGGTTTAAATACAGGAACAGACAACAAAAAGAGTGGGTTAGAAGTGAAATTTTAGACAAGATGAATGAAAGGAGAAAGTAGAAAAATGTACAGACAGAAGGTAGAAAGAAATATAGAAAGGTGAATAATGAAATAAGAAGGGAAACTGAGAAAGCTAAGGAAAAGTGGCTCGAGGAAAAATGTACAGTGATAGAAAATGGCAGTATTGAGGAAGAACAGTATGAATTTACAAGTGGTGTTTGAGCAAGGAACACTATAGGAGTGCTAAGAGTAAAAGGTGAGGAATACATGGAAAGGAGGCAGAGAGTGTACGTTGCCTTTTTCGATGTAGAAAAAGCATTTGACAGAGTTAGGTGGGATAAATTACTGCTAATTTTGGAAAAGAAGGTAGTTAAGTGGAAAGAGAGAGGCACCTAATATAGGCGTTGTACTATAACCACAGAATAAAAGTGAGGGTAGTAGATGAAATGATAAATGTGGCACTGAGTGATAAATGTCAGATGGCAAGACTATAAAACAAATGAAGTATTAAGGAGAATCAGAAAGAACAGGAAAGTGCTAATGTGATTGAATATAGGAAAAGGAACTGGCTGGGGCATTATATGATAAGGTATTGATACGATAGAAGGTTAGGTGAATGGAAGGAAGGGAAGAGATTTCAAATGATGGATGGGATTATGGAAAATATGCTGAAAAAAAGAGGTTAGCAAAGGATAGAATAAGCTGGAAAGGAGCAGCCACAACAGAACCCACCCTAATGGCAGAACACTATGAATGAATTGCAATAAATCTCCTTTCTTACAGTGGTAATAAGAACTAAAAAAAAATTTCTGCAGGAGCAAGATCAAGAGATTGAGTCAAACAATGATTCTTTTTTTTATACAAAAAGGTATAATAACAGTAAATTGGGTGCTGGTGCATTATCACAGCAGTTGAACCAGTATTATCTTATCAAAGTTTAGGTCTTTGTTTTATACTTTTCTCAGAGAAATTACTTGCAGTCATTAATGAGATAATTCATGACAGACTACCTTAATGTTGAACTTTACTGATCCCTATGATAACCAGACTTTTGTCAAAATACTGCATCTATAGATTGAACTACAGATGAACTCACTATAAGGTTTAGCCCCCAAGTCCTATGATTTTCTAAATTCATTTTCCTGTACTTCACAAACTGAATTCTCTTAAAATAGATTTATTGTTTTTGTACCAAAAACAATTTTACTTTGTAAATTATTATCTACTTTTAAATAAATGTTTATTATTAAGTATTGCATCCCATTCTAAATTTCCCAACATATGTACAATATGTGTATTTAGTATATAAAAATTAAATTGCTTTTATTTTAAAAGTCATAAAATTTTGCATTAACCAACTCACTGCCATGCCATTGATTTCCAATTTGCTATATGAATTTAAATGTATTACATAATTCAAATTTTATTGTTGTAATGACTAAATCTATTTTTTTTACATAATGAATCATCACAATTTTCAGAATAAAACAAAGATTTGTTTCCTTCTCATCCAAATTACAAACTCTTATTACTTCTATTCTACTCTAAACAACTAAAGGAACTATGAAGTTGATCTATTGCACTGTTAAAATGGTATATGAAATTACAAAAAAACTCTTTTAATCAAAAAGTAATTTCAATTACTGATCATAATTTAAGAGGGCAACCTATTGTACACTTTCCAGAAGTTACAGCAACTATAGATAATTTAAGTTTTTTAAACAGAAAATGATTGAAAGATAGTCAAGATACTACATTTTTTAAGGAAAGTTATACTGATTAGTTTAATATAGTAACCAACAAAATTTAAATTTAAAAAAAATTACCTTTTATTATACTTTTGGTTCATGTAGATTATCAGTTTATTTTTACTGGTAAAGAAGGGCTTAACATAACACATTTAAAATATTCTGCAATCATAATTTAACTATTAAAATAAAACATTACGTTGACAATGTCATTTTACCTCGTACTAACAATTTCAATACTTCCAAATCTAATCGCATAAATCATAAAAAATCAAACAAGACTGCACAACCAATGAACTGCTTAAACAGTTACATATTCATCAGATTTTTAGTCAATCTACTTTCTCACTCTCTCTGTGTGTGTGTGTGTGTATGTATCAGCTTCAAATTAGATTGATCCTGTCTTATAAGTTATCTTCTCATATTAGTTTTTAAAAGGTTTTTATTGTAGCATCATGTTATTAAACATAAAAATCAATTAAACTGTTGAAATATATATTCTTTCAGATTAAACCAAAGTTTAAAAGAAGAATACGCAAAACAATACGGTAACTTTCAAAATGTACGTTCAATGTATGAAGAAAAAGTTGCAATTTTAACAGCAGAAAACAGGAGACTACAAAATTTATCAAATTCCACAGAGCAAGATATAAATGATGTGAATCAGATAAATGAGAGGTTAAATGGTATTACATTAACTTTAGAATCTTATCCACCATTTGATGATTCAGTAAATGAAAATGTTGAAAAATAATTGTTAAAAAATAAATATTTTTCTTAATAAATTATAATATTTATTGTTATAAATATTTACCTTATAAAATATATTTCTGATTTCTTAATTATGAATAAATAACAAAATAACAGACTTCTATTGTTTTTTCTTGTATTCTAATAAAATCACCTTTTTCTTTTTTCCTGTTTAGCCTCCGGGAATTATTGTTCAGGTATTACTTCAGAGGATGATATGAATGAGGGTAAATGAACTGTAGTCTTGTACAGTCTCAGTGCAACCATTCCTGAGATGTGCAGTTAATTGAAACCCAACCACCAAAGAACACTGATATCCACAATCTAGTATTCAAATCTGTATAAAAATAACTGCCTTTACTAGGAAAGGCAGTTATGCTGGAACTCTTGACTTCCAAATCAGCTGATTTGGGAAGACGTGTTCACCACTATACCAACCTGGTGGGTTAAAATAAAATCACCTTATATAAGTATTAGTGACTAAAAAATATCAAAATCATGTACAAACTAGAACCAATGTTGTGTTCCTACCATTCATGACCTATAGAAATCAGTTCGTTATGTTAATTATATACAGCAACTGTCCTACTATTGAGCATTAAAAGAATCTGCCTGCTTCACAACCGCCAGTGTAATACTATAGTTATTACATCATTTTACCAACAATCCTTAAATATGTATATGTTGTGCTTACATTAAGTAAGCACTTTTGTTATTTATTAGATTTTATAATGGTAGTTGCATAAATTTTCCAAAAGGGCCAATTTATGAAACTTCCCTACTTGACTGTCTCAATGAAGTAATATGCAATTTTCTTAAAAGTGCAGATGCATAAAACAGAATAACAGGAATATTAACGCTATTTAATAGTTCTTAACTTTGAGTTACTGTAATGAATCATTAATAAATAACTGTAACATTTTTTCCCTATAAGTGTTCAATGTGAGCACCTTTCATCATGAGACACACATCTAACCGATAGCAGAGTTGTTCCATACTTTAACTAGCCTGTCTGTTGTAATGGAAGTAGCATAGCTACTTCATCCTGAGTCTCAAATCGCGTAGATCATACACATAAGAGTAGGTAGCAGAGGCACATACACAAGATCCTTTATAAAACCAGAAAAGAAAAAATCACACGGGTTCATAACAGGCGATATTATGATGCCACTCTGTCAGTGGGTCTATACCAGCTATTCCAGAGGTCAGGGAAAACCAACCATCATTCAACTATCCCTGTACAGTTAACATACTATTTTATTAGTATTTTATCAATTAAGATTCTCTGATCCATCTTGTAGTTGAGGAAAAGCCATGTATGCAACATATCCAAATAAGCAACTGTTGTTATGCTTTTTCAGGAAAATAGAACAGCCTGTAAACTTGTCACTGGGATATTGCAAAGAAAAAATAATTAATTCTGAGGAGCTCCTTTTGCACTGTAAGAGTTTATGGGACCCAGACATGGATATTTTGCATGTTAACTTTTCTACTAAGATGAAATGTTGACACACCACTAACCCAATACAACCAAAACCGTTGTCCTCTTTATGGCTGCAACATTTTGATTGGAAAGTTGGCATGCACAGTGTAGTTAGTAGTTTTCAAAGCCTGCAACAGCTGTAAATGTTATGGACACATATGAAAGTGTTTTGTCATATCGTGTTTTGTCATATAAATTGTCATCATCGGCATTTCTAGTTCACGGCTGGCCTTCCAAACAAATTTTTAGGACTACGCAAAGAAGACTCCCTGACTAGTTCATTTTTTTCAAACACCCCTGATCATCCTGTACTGTTCCTTTACATAGACATTTGGTCATTTCACACTGATTATGTCTTCAACAAATGTTATGGTCACTGAGGATCACAATTAAACTTTCAACAGATTGCATGTACTGTAAGAACAGATTACATTTAGCAATTTGCAAAGCAGAAAAGGTTTTCTGTTCAGGAGTCACCATCTTTGATAGGGGCACTGTAAAGCAGAATCAATCTAAGGCCATGTGCATAACTAAAACTATTATTTTTGCTCTTTGATTTTAGTCTTAAATCAACACTTTACACTAAATCTAAGAGATATTATAACAAATTAAAACCCCAATATCCTTTTTTGTACTCCTATATTATTTAATTCACTACACATCCTTCTGTGGAACAACAGTACACATGTGGTGAGTTTATAAACTTGTATTTTTTTTTTGTGAATTAACAAGTGAACCAATAAAATTTCATTGCATTATTACAGTTATGAACATTTTTACGATCTTTAGATGCATATGTAATAGTACAATATAATACAAAATAACATTTTATAGTTCTTCTATTATCAGGTGTTTTAAGCAGATAAAAGAAATCTCAAAATGATTTTTAGAAGAAAAAAACTGAAATTCAACTATGAATGTCTCTCTACATTCAAATTTTTCTATAAATTTCTTACTACAACGAACTACATTGCAGCTAGTCAGCATGAATTTCAAAGACAGTTTAATATGCAAGACCTATCTTCTAGAAATGCTCGTGTTATTGTGGATGATAAAAAAGCATGAAAAGGGGCAGTACAAGATTCAAAACCATCTGGTCTTTCTATATCAGTCTGAATACCTGAAAATGTAAACTGTCTGCAATCACCCAATACCTGTCAATAACAGCTCAACACCACACTGTGACAATTGACATTCTCCAAGTCTTTGGCATATTCTGCAAGATGAATTAAAATTTCTTCTGTATGAAAATCAGGTAGTTCAAAGTTAAGAGAAAGAGAGCAAAAGTTACTTAAGTGAATAATTTTTTACACTGATTAGATATGTCAATATATTTGATTACGTTTAATGTCTGATGAAGCCCATTTTCAAAAGGTTTTGTAAACAAGCAGAACAGTTGCTGCTCGACTGAGAACAGCCTTAGAGAATTTTACACCAAACTAAAATCGAGATGTGAAAAGATTTTTTTTCAATAACATCGTAAAAATCATCTCACAATTGTGTTAAATGACATGATACTAGATTATCACCTTTTTGGATATAATACTTTGTCAAAAATATTAGTAGGTGTGAGAGAAACTGTTTGAGGATGTACTAACGACTTGTCATACTCATCTACCAATATAAAAGTTAACGTTAAATATAATTTTGGAGATTTATATGTGATATACATCTATACTGTGCTGCTATAACATCGAAAGATGATTCATTTGGTTTATTACTCTTCACTGTATTATTAATCTGTATCACAATACATGGTCAGTTGTAGCATGTAGCATGGTCATTGCGATGTTGTTACTCATAATAATTAAACTTGTAAAAGAAAATAATGAATTTTCCACGCTTTATACACACATTTTAACTTTTTTCTAGAATAAATTGGGAAAAAGATTATTTTCAAAGAATATTTTGAAAATGAAGAGATAATAAATATTAATTAACAATTAAAATAATATTTACAAAATACTACAAATTGATTGTTGTAAATAAATATAACTGTTATCGTCCCAGGCAATTCTAATAAAAAATTTTAAATAAAAATACCTAAAAGATTTAAACCAGTAATTCTGATTATCCCCTCGAATTAATGCACTCCTCTCATAGAGATTGAATGGATAAAATTTTATTCAAAGAAAGATGAAGACATTAAGTAATCTACTATAATATTTTAAAAAGTAACAATAGAAAAAAATGCTTACATTCATATGTAATGTTACAAAATACTTAATTATATTTTCTTTCAAACAATTTGCATATATATATATATATATATATATATTAATAAAAAAATTTAAAGATCATTAGTTTGAATAGTGAACACAAATGTTTATAAACCATAAAATTACAAAATAATGAATAATTATCATCAAGTTTATGAAAAAGTATTTTTCATAAAAAGTGCCCATACTCAGCCACATTAGCCTGATTTTACAAGTAAATGAACAGGATACACCTTAAACTACATCATGGACAAGCCAATGAAAAATCTGTGTCAAAAAAGTTTTGACTAAATTGGGTGAGAGATGTAAGCCAACTAAAAAAAATAAAAATTATTTAGTACTGTAGCATGAGAAAAGTTTAAGTGACTACATATGAAGTTATACATCACAATAAATTTTTCCGGGTTTGTGTTTACTTTAATTAGCATTCATATTCTTCTACTAATAATGTATTTAATAATTTAAGTCATCCATTTTATATATAATTATCTTTTAAAGACCTTGTTTAATGTTTTAATTAAATCTATACTTTTAAATACATTTTGTAATTAATGTTAGCATACACCATATAATTTTACAAGTCTAAAATTAAAAACCATAAATAACCCTACTGTAAAGCACATTCATTTAATAATCCCACCACCAAAAACATGTAAACCTTCTATTGTTAAAGTAACTTTTTATGCAAAAGGGGTTACTGAAAGTATCCCCTTTAATTTGTCAAAACAATTTTATTGTACAATTGCATCTGTTTTTTTCAAACTTTATTACTAAATGGAAGAAAACGTGTTTTGTTATATCAAAATGTCAAATTCTGTACAATAACTCTATATTTACAATAAAAATTATGACATAAAAGTGTATCTTCCAAAAACCAACTTTCTATCAAAAAAATTTGTGACAAAGATTACACTGAATAACATTTATTAAATATATTATATAGGTTAATAAATATATTATATAGTATTTTATTAATTCACAAATATTACCAGTAGCTTTATTAGAAGGAAGGCAAGATAGTAAAGTAATAGATTTCTAAGCCAAGGGTTAAAAACTATCAGAGACTAGTTAGAATTTATTAATAAATTACTATCTGCCAAAACAGCTATATTGGGTATATCTTATTTTTACAGATGAGGGACTTACAGGCTCTTACCCTTACATAGAGTATAACTTCACTCACTGGTGAGTTCTTAAGAGTAGTTAGTCTTGTCATATTGATATAAGATCTTTCAATATCGTCAAATTATGATGATATGTTACTAGCATGTAGAAATTAAATCAACAGACAAATCTGATTTACTTAACTTCTATGTGTTGGATATATTCTATCAATAAATATTTTTAACTTTTTTGTATTGATAAAGATATACACTATAACTTTTTTTATTAATTAATCATTATTCTTATCTTCTTCTATTTCTTCAACTTAAGTAAAATGTACATTGAGGGTGGGAAGTCCCTTTTCACTGTAATACATCCAGCTTGTGCCAACGTCATACACTGAGTGAGATAGAGATATCTATCTCACTAAACAACAGAAATATTTTTGGTATTTCAACATAATATTTTTATGTATAACAAAGACTTTATACTTCATTACCATTTTCAATAAATTAGCAACTCATTTAAAAGATCTTTCCTGTAATTATTTACAGGAAATGTTTTTTCTTTTACAAGAAAAAAAATTACTCTGTCATGAGTTTTTAGATAACTCCGAAAAAAAATCTGTATCGCTGTTTAATATGGATTCAAATGATTTTCATTCTCCTCTGAATTATTTAATTTATTCATATCTTTACTTATTTAATTTACTATTATTTAATTTAATACTTTTAATTATTGATATGTAATTTAATCACTTCTATTTTTTATTTTGTAATTGTATATTTTATTTGATACTAATGTGATCAAGATTTTACTATGGTTTCCATCCATCCAGGCCAATGCTGATGCAGTTCCTTTTTTTATCCTCTTTAACACACCTACCCATTTCTGATAAAATGTAATGTATTAATTACGTATTCATCAGAATAAAATATTTACTTGTTAATATCGCATAAATGAGCATAACAAGTAATGCCTACACTCTTGTTTCTAAAGAATAGTCTATTCATATAATTCGTCTATTTTCCAACGAAATGAAATGGGACACTGCCATCTAAATTAAACACAACTACCATCATGAAAGCATTATGATTTTAAAGATGTTTTATAATCCCCCCTAGTGTAAGTGAAATATTTTTCTAATTTTTATAAAAAAATTTTTAATTTTTGATAAAATTATTTAAAATTAACTTATATGTGTAATCATAGTTCCCTCTACATTGCACAGGTGCAGAGCTGCACAGTGAATTTAGAAATATTGTGTAATAAATGACACAGAGAAATTTATTCCCAGCGAATCTACAATCAGCTATTGTAAATATGCACGGTATACTTAATGACACGTTTAATTGAGACTATGGAGTAGCATACACTGTGACTTTCTTACAAGAGTTTATAACTACTATTCACAATAAAAACATTCTATTCTGTTTAGTATAAGTAAATGTTACAAGGCTTTCATCCAGAGGTCCCGGGTTCAAATCCTGGTTAGGCATGGCATTTTCACATGCTACAAATCATCCATCACATCCTCTGAAGCAATACCTAACTGTGGTCCCGGAGGTTATGATGTATGCTCACGGCACGCACGTTGTACACAAATGATGTCAAGGTAAAGAATACAATGTCAACTTGAAACCCCTAGGAATACTTTGCTACACACACAGATTATCAAAAAAGACTATGCATGCCACTGGTTGACCAAACAACAGCGTTGTGAACACTACGCATGTGATATAAGCAATGATGTTACAAAAAATATTCACTAATAGGTGTGCATTAGCATATCTTGTAATGTTCACTTGCTTTGGATATATGAGTCGGTTACAAATTAATCAGTAACACATAAAAGTGTAATGTGGTCATTATTCTAAGTTTGGTTTTTTATATATCACTGCAAAGGTCTGAAGGAAAAGTACAGTACTTATTTTTATTATCTGTTTTAAAGTTATAATACATTAAATTGTATTGTAATAATATAATTATATTGATAATTCATCCTTCGCCAGATAAAAATGTCTAAATGAAGAATCTCTAAAGTAAATAAACAAATAGTTCCATTTAAAAAGCTTGCATGTCATTTAAAAAGGAATGGCTTCCAATATTAGTAGAAACTGATATACCATCTTCAGTAAAAAAAAAAAACCGTAAAGTTAAATGACATTTTTCAAAATGATGAAGTACTCTTTGTGAGGAAGTAAAATTTCCAGGAGAATTTAGTATGAGAAAAAGGTGAGATTTTTGGAATTACATTATCTGAAACTGTAGTTACTTCAAAAATCACATAAGACACAGTAAAATAATACAGACACAGTAAAATAAATTGAAACATTTGAAAAAAGTAGAATTTTAACAATTTGAATGGAAACTTCTGAAGGAAGTCAATTTAAAAAGGAAAAACAAGAATGTACAAAAATCAAAATATGGTTTGTTGAAGATTCTAATTGAAAACGTGATATTGGCATATTGGCAATAAAAATCAATGTGTCAATCAATTCTGTTCTTGGTTTTGTTCATAATGAAATTGTATATAAAATTGTATTTGGAGGTATACTGTGAAACTAAATAATTAGATAGTATGTAGGCTGTAGAAAAAATTAAACAATTCACAACAAAAATAATTTGGATATTTAAAAAATTGTAATGTTTATGAGTGATGGAGCCAGTGTTATGCTTGGGAAGAAAAGTTGGGTAGTACCAGTTCTCAAAAGAGAAATATCATGTTTAACTGAACAACACTACATAGCATATGAGCTACACAAAATTATGCATGCATGTTTTTCAGTTTTAGATTTAGAATTAGATGATGCAAGGAAATATGTATTCAGGATATAGAAATTTGATTGGAACTGTGTACACAATTTTTCACCGATCTGGCATCAAAAAGAAAAACTTTGAAAAATTAGCTCAAGTGTCACAGCATGATGTTTTATCATTTAAACTGTTAAATGATACTTCACAGTATAAATATAGTCATACTTGTAAATATTGTAAAAAAATGTTGACTAATTCACAAAATCAGGTAGCAATATTTGCTCTGAAAGATGTATTAGACAATCTTACTTCATTGTACAAATATCTAAAAAAAAGTGATTTAACAATTATTGATGCTTATCAATATGTAAAACTTAAAATTATCAAACTAAAACTCAATATTTGGGACATAAAATCTTTTGGAGTGACACTGAAAGAGAAATATTAGCAGAACATCAAAATTATATGATATTATATTGATATGTCAGCTATAATTTGATTTATTGAACATGTATGTTTGCACTTAGAGAACAGACATCCAGATGAAGATCTAAAAGATTGGCAAGGATTTGATGATAACATTATTATAAATTCAGGAAACAATTTTGATTTTGGGAAGCAAAATATATTTAGGTTTCAAAAAATATTCAGAATTTATGGAAAATAAAAACAGTGATATAAATAAAATGAGAAACGAATATTCAGAATTGAAATTTACAATTCTAGAGAAAATAATTAAACTAAGATTGTTCAAGACTTTTAGTGCTACATTAACTGTTGTCTAAAGTAATCCTGAATTTTATATAACATCATGGGAACTTTTCAAGCATCCAGCGCAGACTGCAAGCATGGATTTTCTGTTATGAATTCCATAAAAACAAAATACGAAACAGATTTGAAAATGAATACTTGGGTGACCTTATGAAAATTAAATTACATTTAGATAGTGATCAAGAAGTTAATACAAATGAAGTAAAACGAATAAATTTCTATGAAAGACCATGCAAAAAGTTAAGAAAAATAAACGTTAATCTAAAATAAAACAAGTTACCCAATTGGTTTCATTTAAATACGCACACATATATGAATTGTAATTATTATATTCATATCAATTATATGAATTGATATATGAATATAATAATAACAAATTTTGCACAAATTGATTTTTGAATTTTTTTTTGCCACAATTGATTTTTGTGCATGCAGCTCTAAAAAAAAATTACAGGGAACTTTGTGTGTAATGCACACTACAAACTTTAGACATGTTATTTCTTAAAATGGCCAAGTAGATGTTCAAAACCTACTATGAAGGATTCAAAGGGTTAATCTATATTTAAAAAATATCATTACTAGAGATACTTCCTGGGCAATGATTTTTGTATATATAAAATAAGAAATAATTTGCCACAATTACTGAAATAAACACATAATAAAATTAATAAAAAATAAAAGTTTAATTCTTTTTATATTTTTGGTAGCCTTATGCACTCTTTTACACATCTAGATGATTACTATTTTTATTCATATCATAGACACCAACTATAATTTGATTTTAAAAAATATAATATTTTATTTTGAGAATAACAAATCGAATATTAGTTCATATAGCCTGGCAGAACATCACTGTGAAAAAAATTCTTTTAAAATTATTTCATTTCAACTGATTCTTTTTAAAATTAGCATTTTTATATAATGTTTATTCACAAGCAAACTTATCTCACTTCCATTTGTCAAAAAATTTGCATAGAAAACATAAATTACATCAATTTGTTTAATAAGGGCATTGATAAATATTTATAGCTCTATCTTCAGACACAGAAACAATCTTGTTTGAATCTTTATTAAATTCCACACCCCATACCTAAAACACATTTAACATAAAATTTCATTAAAAACAAAATAAAAAAAACAATTAATAGAAATATATGTAGTACATAACATTATTATAAGCTAAAGATGTCAGTTTTCTTCTACTTTTATCATGCTTGCTGCTACAAATGTGAGGGTCAATCGAAGAGTTCTTGGCCTGACATAGAGATGGCAGAAGTATAACCCAAATGACTTGATATGGGCCAAGTATGATCCTTTCACAGCATGCCAACTAAAGGGCATGCTGTGAAAGTTTTAGATGCATGTTTGTGATGTTTAGTTGCTTGTTTGTAGAAATCATGTAAAGCAAACAAGTTTTGAATTTCCTAAAAAATGGATATCATTAAAGTTTGAGTTGCTATAAAGTACTTTGTTTTAAAAGGTTTAATCCCAACGAACATACAAAAAGTTAGATTCCACTTTAAAGTATTCTTTCCCTTGTTATTTACTAAAACTTACAATAAAGAAATATTTAAACCAATATACAAACCGAATAACAACATAATAAAGTATATAAAAAACAAAAATAGTAATATTAAAATAAACAACCTACAGAGATTACAAAAATAATAACTTAGTTTATCTAATAAACAATAAACTGACACAAATTTAGAAATAAAAAGGATGACAAAAAATTAAATATTGTAACAAGACCAGTATAATGTATCTGACTAACAGTTTCCTACCGATTAAGAAGAACGTAGTAGAAAATATAACAGGAGGAATCTAGAAAGGAGCTAAAAGGAACAAACGTCCTTTGTAATACTGCCCACTGACAGAATAAACAAATGTTTTCACCGTGAGAAGAGCTACCGGACCAAAGTTTGGAATATATGGGAAAAAATGAGCTCGGTTGATCGTTCTCACGCTTTGAGTTGGGTCCGGTCCGGAAAGTAAAGAGGATAGGAGTACAAATTCTCCAGGGAAGACAAGTTAAAAATCAGTTCCACGAGAAGTCTGCAAAATCAGTCTTGGTGAGACATTATGATGTCAGTTCAGAGAGGAGAGTCTGCAAGATGTCAGTCAGCGAGAGGATTTTACGAGGACAGTGAAGGAGCGAATTTCCAGTGTGAATTAAGTTTGATATGATTAAGGTGACGCTACGAGTAATTACAGTAAGCAAGAAATACTATCGGTGAGTTACTGTAAGGCTATAAGTGGAAGAGATAATGTACTAAATTTCATTCAAAAATTGTTAGGGTAGTTTTATTTGTGAACAGCAAAGGTATTTGCAGTAAAAGAACTTTATAATTGTCTTATCTGTTGTACTATTGTTATTAATACAAGACTAATGGTTAAAAGTGTTAAAGACTAGCGATCATGCTATATCTTTTGTCAATGGGACTGAATTCTGGTTTTAATTATTTATTTATCTGTTGTAAATAAATTTTGATGATTACTTTAAATTCTATTTTGTACGTAATCTCTGTTTATTGACATTTATCATTGTTTGTTGTTGACATGTATTATTATTTGATGTTGTCATTATTCTAATTATTGTCGTGAGATGTTTCTTTATTGTCTGTTATTGCTATTATTATTATTATTACTATTCTGATTATTATTGTGGTTGTGATTGCTATGATAATATTTATGTATTCATCAATTTTCATAATTGTTTTATTATTGTTGCTTATTATTATTATTCATCATCATTACCTTTGTCATTATTATTGATTTATCTTGTTTTACTTATGTTTTTAAATCAATAATAATTATATAAAAATTCTAATTGTCAATTTCTTGATATCCTGATCGAGCCGTGAAGATGCGACAATACATTAGAAAATTATATACATAAATATAAACAAAATTTCAATTTGATAAACCATCAAACAGTATTTGAGGGAGAAATTCTTATAAAGACAGCAACAGATAGCAGAACTTATATAATAAATTAAAAGTAGTTTTCATTATAATATTACAGTACTTTTACATATGCATGGTTTATTTTAATAACATAGTACAGGTTGTCTAATCGCTTGTGGTCTGTCTTGTATTATGACATCTATTTCCTGCATGTTGCTCCTTGCCTGTTGTGAGTGGTACCGTCGGTTACTTTTTACAAATCACCCAATGCTATTATTTAACTCATAATATTTAATCCATCTTTCATTCAAAAAATGTGAAAAAAATAAACTGACGAGTACAGGAGAACACGAATGGACAGATAATCACTACATTGTTAATTTTTTAATAATTTGAATATAATAATGAGCAATTTAATAAAATAAATTCAATGATGACTGAGGATGCAGGATCCTGCAAAAGTACTTTTATGGTAAAATTAAGATATGTCTTATCACAATATCCTGAACTAGGTAGAATTTAAATATAATTTAACAGTATAGAGGAGTAATATGAATTTAAAAAAATTAATTTCAGTTTATATATATATATATATGTAGAGTTGGCAGCACTGCATTGTTTGGAAGAGGACACTAGTTTATTAGCTTTGAAGTTTTGCGTTTTTTAGTAAATTATTACATGACTTCTGTGCCAAGATAATCTTGAGAAATTGGTGACAGTCATGTGATTTTTATTTTCATGGTTTTTATATTTAGGTTAGTTAGAAATAAACCTTTGCAGGTACTATTGTTATCTTAAAATTGTTAAGACTTCATTTAATTCATTCTGATTATATCTGGTTTGAACTACATCGGTTATTAATTTTATACGAATGGTAAAGCCACAGTATTATTCCAGGAAGTTGCTATTTCAAACTCTTCTGTTATCTGAATTATCTTGCTTGGTTTTAATAAGTATTCAAAAATATTCAGCAGTTAAAAGTAATATTGCATACTATTCAATATTTACAGAATTTGTAAGTAAATAATTTCTTACTTTTTTTTAAATATATTTTTTTTAATTCTATTTTAATTTATATTATTTTATAACATATATATATTACTTCATTCCCGTTACATATTTATAAACCTTGTTTACTGCCTGTCTACTTAGGGGTGCCCTATTCATTCCTGAGCATTGACAGCCTTCTAGGCGATTTCCTGTTGCTCCTGTGAATCTTAATCTGATAGATAGAATAACTAAAGCAGGAGAAAAACTTTGTATACTTAAAATACATTAAGTATTGTGTATATACACAGGTATAAAAGTCATTTTCTCTTAAACCTTTTTATAAGACTTAAGCAGAGGAGTATTCAACTAGAACCTGTATCGTTTATATATATATATATATATATATATATATACACCTTATAGGTTATATACGAGTGTGGTATGAAGAATATTGAACACTACTTCAAGGGTAAAAGACAAAGGGAACTGTTCTCAACGGAATTTCCTACAGCTACAGGTATTTCTAGTAATTCCGAAAAACAGGTTGCTTTAGAGACTGAAGAAATTCTTGAAGTGAACTCAAAATATAAAGCCGAAATAGTCAGAATACCAGGGGGCTCAATGGATAATTTAACATCAGTGATTACTGATTTACTAGTCAAAAGATTAACGAATTTAGCCACGAAGGGGGATATGAGCAGTATTATATCTGCATTGAACAGACTCACCAAAGAAATCAAAGTTTTAAAAGCTGATGTTAGCTCTTTACAAGAGTAAATAAATTGATCAATTTGGAAAATAGGGCTCAGTGAAACAACCTAGTTTTCAAAGGTTTGAAATACAATAAGAATGATGATGTCAAGAAAGGTTGTACTTGATTTTTGCAATCAGATTCTTAAAACTAAATCTTAGATTTTCGTTAACCAGGAACATTGTCTCAGTAAGGAGAATAAACCCATTACTGCATACATACCCCGAGATGATGACATTCAGGCGATTATAGCTAATACATAAAATTAAAAAGCACAGGATATATCATAAGGATTTTTCTGTTGAAACACGGAAAAAGAGGGCTATTATATTGGCACTTAGAAAGTTGATCATAATCGATAGAATGCTGTTTGAAAAAAAAACACTGGTTCTTACAGAAGAGCTTAATTTGATGTGTAGCAGAGAAGATGGGACTGGAAAAATATCTGAATTTTTGAAAGGGCTGAATCAGGAGTGGTAAAAAGAGCGTTGGGAGAGGGAAAACGGAGAATAGGAAGGGTTCATCTGTCCGGCTTTTGAGGAGAGAGCTTCTAATGGTGTGTGCAGTGATGATGGAGCGGTTCTATTAAGTTGTTAGTATATAATATTGAAAATTTAGAAAGTAAGGGAAGTCATTTAGATCTTTTTAATTTTATTTGTAGTTATGTGTTCTTTCTTACAGAAACGCATGTTGAATCTGATGTGGTAGATTTTTGGGAGAATTATTTTTCAGGTTACTCCATTCGATGGCTGCTGGCTACCAGAAATTCACCATGGGGAAGAGCTAAAGGTGGAATGGTAGTGAGCTATAAAGTGGACTTAGAGCATAAGATGATTTTTTTTAATTTGGGTGGAGGGGAATGGGCGTATTCTATTTCAGCATCCACAGAAGGAAATTTTGTTGTTCCCAGTTTATTTATTGGGAAATAGTGAAGTAGAATGGGGAAAACAGTTTTGTGAACTGCAAAACTGGATGGGGGATCATGAGGAAAACAGATGTTGTCTTCTCTTAGTAGATTTCAATGTGAGAATTGCTAGTGGTCAAAGCATACTAGGAGGTAGATATAGGTGTCGGGTTAGAGCGCAAATAGTGCTCTAAAGATGTAGTTGTAAACAGGAAGGGTCTAAAATTAATAGAAATCTATAAATCTTTTAATTTAATAGCGTTGAATGGAAGGATGAATGATGATAAAAATGGAGAATAGTTAGGGGCACTTCAGTTAGATCTTGCCTGTGTCTTGTTTGATGGATTAGATGTAACAATTCAGAAGTAGTTAAGAGTGATTATATGGATGCTAATAAAGAGTACAAAAGATTTTGTAGAGAGAAGTGTAGCAATCATACATCTGAAATATCTGGTAAATTTAGTAATGTGAGGAACAGTAAAGGGTTTTGGGAATTACTTAAGTGTTTTAAGATTAAGCTGTATAGGAATGCAGGCGATATCAGTCCGCAAATTTTGAATGCTCATTTCTCAGCCTTGTGCACTGCCAATGACCCAAGTTTTGGTAAAATTTATGCATGCCCGAATGCAGAAGACGAATAGTTGGACTAAACAATCTTAAAAGAATTGACTATAATAATTAAAAAAGTCAAAAGTAATAAGGTCCCAGGTATCGATAGAATCTAATTCGAATTTTACAAACAGACTCCAGATTTATTCAATTTTTTTTTAATTCGTGTAGCATTACGATTCCTTTAAGAACTCAATAATCTTCCCCCATCACAAAAAAGGAACACTGCAGGAACGCTGCATAAAGATATATCTTTTCTGAGCTCTTTGTTGAAACTATTTACAGGTATTTTATTGCACAGAATACTACTACTAGTGTAAAATTGTACACATACAGTTGGTGGGCTACAGTAATCTAACAATGCCAAAAGTTCCTGATCAACAGGTTTACTGTAGCCCACCAACTGTATGTGTACAATTTTACACTAGTAGTAGGTAATTCAAAAAGTAACTTAGACGAAAACTACTTTAGTTACTGTTGGACAGAGGATCTATTTAAGAAAGACTTTAATGAAATGGCTAGTTCCTATATCACTGTTTAAAAAATTAAAGGAGACCAGTATGGCAACAAAAAAGGTTGTACGGCTTATGTGAGATGGATGTTCTGGACAGATAAAAAATCAAATCAAATTCTGTCAATGCACTGCAAATAGTTACTATAACTGCTCAAGGTAGTATTGAACAGGTTGATATTATTTATCCAGTCAGGGGCCACCTTTCTTACCCTCAGACGGGGTATTTGGTTTGGTAGAGAAACAGAAAAAAAAAGATGACAAGTGATAGCTAATCCTGATTAAGTATCAAGAATTAGTAAATAATCATGCAAAAATTATAAAATAAAAAGAAACCTCCTCTATATATGATTGGAAAACAGAAGCTTTAAGAGTTTTTAAACTATTACCTGATTGGCACTTTAAAAATATTGGTTGAAAGAAATTTATTTTAATGAAGACAGCTAATCAGAATGTTAAAGTCAGAGGAGAGCAGTTTTATTTAAGTGATGTAGTAATAAATAAATTACTTAAAAAAAGGCCTGATAGTAACAAATATCAATTTGAAAATTATACATCCTAATAATATAAACAACATTAAACATGAAAAAATAAAAGATGCCAAAAAGCTTTTATAGGTGAAACCTGGTTACAAATTAAAAAATAAAGTTACTATTCTGATTTTATTAACCCAGCAAATAATTTAGCAAGAGCTGTTGATCAAGAAAAAGTTGACAATGAAATTATTTTTATTTCTAATTACAATTAATTTATGTTTAATGCTTATACATCTAAATTTTAGTCTAATAAAAAAAAAGCAAAAAAAAAAGCACTTTTATAGTGAACAGGATATGGAGATAAAACAACAGAGGCCTTTTTGGTGGGGATCAAGTATAAGAGTCCATAATTTAATTTATGTAAAATGTTCATTCTAAAAAAGCCTTTGTTGAAGTTCTACCAGGCTGGAAGTAGCATATACATTAAAAAAATGCCTCAAAAGTTGTATTTCCTGCATTTTTCTCAAGTGTATAAACATCATATTTATTGTTTCTAAAATAAGTTTTTTATAAACTAATGTAGAAAGGAACATGCTTTAGTTTGTTATTATATTGCATTTATTTACAACAGTTTATTAATAAATGATTGCAAAGATCAGTTTTACATTCTTTCATTTGTCAGACTACAGTAACATTATGAATTGTTTATGTAATCATTTTCTGTAAGAGACAACTGAATGGTTCATGTGAAAGAAATTTATTAAAAATAGGGAATTCTACCTAATAAAATCAAGTTAACTATTCTATAGTTGATATAAGATATCATATTCCATATAACTGGTATTATAATGGGAAAAATTTTATAACACCATGATTTTCATAATGTAGATGATTATTTATGAGCAGATAAATATGTTATATAAATAAACAAATTTACATCTACAAATAGTAATTGTGAGGAGCATTTTTATCTTTCACATCTTTGCATTTCAGACAAAATTAAAGCAGAAAAGATTCTGCTTTTATTGCTTTGCTTATTAACTTGATCTTTGTTTGTTTTACTGTTTGTATGAAACATTTAACCTTTTTTTAACAAAATTTGAACTGATTTACCACATTAAAACTAGACAAAATAATCTACACCATCAAAATTTTAGCATTCTCTGCTACCTCCACTTCAAATAATTAATGGTGAACCATCCATTATTGACAAAAAAAAAGATTTCTGGTTTTTACATTTTACATAAAAAAAAGGAGTAACATGGGAAAAATGTTAAATTTGCTTGCTTTTGTATATATTTTTTAAATTTATGCAATCAGGAAGCATGTAAGCAAAAAATCTCAAGTGAGAAAATTATAAAAAATTTTATAAAAATTTTGAAATCTCAAAGAGAGTTTCCTTCCTTGACTTTGTGGAACTTTTTTTATGTAATTTGCACACTTCAGGTAAATTTAAACTGAAATGACTTGAAGGGACAAGAGTTAAAGCTTACAACAAAATTTGAATAAATTTTTGTATAAATTTTTACAATTTTGACAGGATTCTCTTCCAAGAAATATGTAACATACTCAGAGAAGGTAACTCAAGTATATGATATAAATTGTAATTTAAAAATTCAGACCGAGGACAATTAAAAAGATAAAGTCCAACTGGTGTATCTGGCGGTTAATTTATTAGTACTGATATATATTATTAATTTTTTCACTTAATTAACAATACTAAATGAATACGTAAAATATTTTAATAACTTACTTGATCTGTATGTTCATTAAATGTTTTAACATAATTGTGTGTAGCTAGTTCCCATACTCTAACAGAATGATCAGAACTACCAGAAACAAAATGCTTTTTATCAGGAGCAAAGGCAACATTCAGTACCCATGAACTATGACCTGGTAGTGTTGCAGCTAAATTAAAATGCTGCCTGAAAGAAAATAAACAACTACTTATTTTTAAAACCAAACTTTTATAACTAACTACATTAAATTTTTTTTAGTCGATTCTTTCCAGCAGGTGCTTCTAATTTAAATCTTTACAAGTGTACTTAAGTAAACTGTAGCTGGAAGTATAAATCTCAAACCTCGCTTTATAATGAACCATGGTCAACAGATTTAATTCCATTTAGCATACTGCGTCAATTCTATTTTTCATTTAAACTTATGAATAAAACATTTTTATCATATATTTTCAACAAGAACATTGAAATATGTAAGAGACAAAAATAAAATTGAAAGATGTAATATCAGTTAGCAGTTGATGAAAAATAAATGTATTAACTGTTTTTACATTTGGTATAAATCTGAAGGTACTTGTATTATTATTCTCTTTAAATTTCCTGTACTATTCCTTAAAAAATAACAAGACAATTATAAAAATTATGCTACTTCAAATATGTATAACTGCAAATAAATAAAAAATTGTTTGAAAGTTACAATATACTAAAATGTAATGATAAAATTTTCAGGTGTAGTTTATACAAAAAAAATAAAATCATGCTGCATTAAAACAAATAAAAATTTTATTTAAGAAATTAAATTATATAATTGTTTAAAATTCTTTTAATAATTTGTAAAATGCATTTATCAGCTGCATGGTTGACTAAATGAAAATATGTTTTCTCATAGTAGCTAATACGATTTATTATATCTGAGAAATAATAAAATGGAATAAAAAAAATAAAACAGGTACATTAAGGTTATATTAATAATAATCCTAAGCACTTTTACAAATGACAAATTCATAATCAATAGATGAATCCATTACTTGATGAAAATCAACCATAACAAAAAAAAAATCAAATTATAAAATTTGATTTTTACAAAATTTATTTAAAAAATTATGACAGTTGTTTTGGTACTCGGTACCTTCCTCAGATGTTATGAACAGAATACTGACATCTTAGGAAGATTACTGTGTACCAAATCAGCTGCTGTGAATTTTTTAATAAATTTTGTGAAAATTAAGTTTCATGTTTTGTTTATTTTCTTTTTTTGATAAATCCATTTTTGAATTTTAAGTATGAAACTTTGAGATATGAGCATATCTCAAAGTTTTAAAGTTTATAAAGATCCTTGAGTACATTATTGTCAACAAGGCATTCTTAGACTTCTCTCTTTAATCACCACATTTTTCCTCTAGTTGATCAGTATTAGAGAGCATTCAAGCATATATCACATGCATTCATATACAATTTAATATGTGCTTACAAGCCAGTAAATACAAATAAAACAGTTGTATTAATATTAATTTTTTATAATATGCAATTTATGTCTGTAAAAAGATGACAGAAACAACGGTTAGCCATGAATAGAAAAGTATTTCATATCGTAATTATAATTTAATAAGGAGAAAATTTTATTTGAATGTATTCTGTGCGTGGTACTGAATTAACCAATCTAGCAGTTTCTAAATTCTAAAATACTCTCCCAATTTTGTCAACAACGGTTTGATGGGTTCAAAATGCAGAAATCAACAATTTAGGTTATACTTAATATATACATACAGAAAAAATAACATCACTCAGTTCAGTAGTCTCAGATTTTAAATTTCTCTTCTTTTGGAGGTACCTGAACACATTTTTGAAATTTGAATTGCCTATACCCAACTGGATTCTACATAGAACCAGCTTATGAGCTTCATTAAATCCGATTATGCAGTTCAGATGTTATGCTTCAACAGACAACACACTTTCATTCCTATTAATTACACAGGTCAACAATGGAAAAGTGTTTGAAAACTAATAACTGGTTCTTATAAATTTTTATGCGATGGTTTCCAAAAAAAATAGTAAAAAAATTCCGGCACGAACCATTTTTTCACAAAATCATTTTTTTAATATTCTCAAAATTGATAATCAATATATTTTATTTATAAAACGTTGAATAAAAAATTAGGGCTGTGTTAATTTTTTTGATACTTTATTATTAGTTTGGTTATATGGAATGAATACAAATAGTGTTCATAATTTTGGTTTGATACAGTAAGATGAATGACTAATAAGATAATGCAATATGATTAATTAGAGTGACTTCATGAATCATTTTTGTCAATCTAAGATAATGAATCACTTATTCCTACTCTGTTTCACTCTATTGAAATAAAAATAAATCAGGTGCAATTAGAACATTGTGTTGAAAGGTTCTGCTAGTGTTAAATAGTTTTCTAATCCTTCTATAGTGTTTTAGTTTTCTTTTATTTTTTAAAGGTATTTTAATTGTGGTGTCCTTGTGTTTTTATATTTTGAAATACTTTTAAGGGGTTGTGTTAAATCACCTTAACTTCTGACATTTGCGGAGAGTTTGTGGTGAAGAAACAGCAAAGAAATATTACAGACTTTGTTAAAAAAGTGTAATACGCCTATTTTGGGGTAAAACTTGGTGACCAAGATAAAACGTGGGTCCCTCATACAGTTTGTTCTATTTGTATGGAAGAGCTATGCAAATGGACAAAAGGTAAGAAAACGTCTTTTCGGTTTGGAGTATCAATGATCTGGAGAGAATCACAAAATCACAGTGATGATTGCTACTTTTGTTCTTGCTACAAGGATTCAATCTAAAAAATAAGAAATTGTGTATCCAAATTGTAATTTGGCAATACAGTCCTGGTGTACCTGTATCTTCAGTTCCAGAAAAACTAGAAGATATACCGAACAACTCTGAAACAGAGTCACAGGATCATGATGATGTTGATTTTATTTCTGGTAGTTCAAAACCTCAACTTTTTCACAGCATGAATTGAATGACTTGGGTCAGAGATTTAAGTCTTCCTAAAAATTCAGAAGAAATTTTAGGAACTAGATGAAAAAAAAACTTACTGGCCCCTGACATTTCTTTCTCAATGTACAGAAACAGAGAAAAAGACTTTCGTTCGTGCTTTTCTGAAGATGAAAGATTAATTTATTGTAACAATGTTGCTGGTGTAATGGAGCAGTTGAACACAAAGTATGATGTGAATGAATGGAGGCTGTTTATTGAGTCGTCCAAAAGAAGCCTCAATACTGTCATTCCTCATAATGGCAATAGATATGCTTCAGTACCAGTAGGACACACCATGTATCTGAAAGAATGCTATGAGAATTTAGAATTAGTTCTGTTTAAAATAAAAAAAAATATTGTGGTCATTAATAGATAATATGTGGTGACCTAAAAGTAATTTCTACGCTTCTTGGGCAGCAGGGAGGCTAAACCAAATATCCCTGGTTCTTGCGAATGGGGCAGCTGGGACAAAAGAGAACATTGGACCAGAAAAGAATGGCTACGTAAGGTATTATTAGAACATGGGAGAAAAAATGTAATACAGAAAAGTTTGGTTAAGCTACAGAGTCCTCCTACCTTCACTTCATATCAAACTGGGATTGATGAAACAATTTGTAAAGGCTCTATCTAAAGAGAGTATTTTAAATACATATGCCATAAGTTTTCACAACTGTCAAAAGCCAAAGTGAAAGAAGACATTTTCACTGGTACAGATATTTGTAAACTTCTTAAAGATGAAAGTATTTATTAAAATCCATTAGTAATTTTAATGGAGGACATTAACAAAGAAGAATGGAAAAAGCATTTAAGAAATTTGTGAAGAAATTTCTTGGGAACAATAGGACTCAAATTTTAAGTGCATAGTGGAAAACATGCTAATGAAATTCCAAGACTTAGGTTGTTTGATGAGCTTAAAGGTACATTTTTTACATTCTCATACTGATTACTTCCCCAAAAATCTTGGTGCTGTAAGTGAAGAACAAAGTGAAATATTTCATCAAGCTATAAAGGAAATGGAACACAGATATCAGGGAAGGTGGAGTGTGGACAACTTTACCATGAGGAATACATATACAATATGCCTTTCTTTCCATTTTCTTTATTTGTATTCTGAAAAATTCTTACGTGATAGAAAAAAATGGTGGCCATATTATCAGTACACAAAATAACATAAAAATCAGTTATCAGATTACAAACAATTTTCAAATTCCATAATTTTGTTGACCTGTGTTATTTGATTACAAAATAAAGTTATTGTCACTATAAACAATACAAGTGGTCATCTACAGAAAAATTATTAATTTTTTTTAAAAAGTAGAAAATTTTACCTTATCCCTTTGTCTTAAAAGTTGAAAAATACTTCCAATCCAATAAAGCATTATTTAGAAAAAATAAATGTAATAATAAAAATGTTTTAAGGTTGCTTAAACAGGTTGATAGGTTGAAACAGTAAAAAGTTAAATAATATTACATACTAACTTTTTGGGAGATCTTTTGTTCAAAATCTTCTTAGAAGATCTGAAAACTGTTCTCACCCTAATAACCCCAAAGTTAGAGAGAAAAAAAAATTGAATTATATATGTTGCAAAAATCAAACTGCATGAAAGATTAAAAAACTAAAATTTTTAAGGGCCAGAAATTACTTACATGGATTTTTTATTATTCAATCTCATTTACAGTAGCACTTTTGAAGATGAACCAGATGATATTTAAGTATGGAAACAGCTTTATAATGCACATCTGAGAGATATTTAGAGGCAGAAAGAAGTGGGGTTACACATAATTTAAAAAAAAATTGTAGTTTTTAATTTTTGTCCTCTATATTGGATTGGTTGTATTGAATCAAACTTAGTTTTTTTAAATGGGATGGTGGACATATGATACATGATTTCAATTTAAAATTTTACAAGAAAAACAATGTGAAACCTGTTTTTCTGTTAATGCCTTTGTTAGTCAAGTTATTAGTATTCAAAGTTCCAATGATGGAAAAATTGGGTTAACAATAAAATGAGATAAAATGCACTGCATGAACAATTATTGCATTTTATATTCATAATGCATACAGTAACAAACTTCAAACAGAGCTATAATACTGATAAAAATAACAATAACTAATAATTAACAACACAACAACAAAGTAAGCAGCTATATAAACTGATATTATTTACTATAAATATTAAAATATTTATTTTAAAGTTTTAAATACGATGTTTTTGATTGTAAATTACTAATGAAATAAATTTTGAAAGCATACTATTCTACAGGAAATGTCAAAAATACTTCCTCTCTACAGCTTGGCAATGTGCTAACCTCAAGTAATATCCGTTTATAACTTGTTGTATCATGTCTGGTGATACATGAGCAGATTCGTTAATTACTCTTCTTTTTTCAATTTGTCAATGTCTGCAGGTTTTGATTTGTAAATATTATGTTTCAGGTACCCCCAAAAAATGTAATCCAGAGAAGACAGGTCTGGGGACATGGCAGGCCATTTCATGGCGCCTCTACGACCTATACAGCGATTTGGAAAATGTTAATTTAAAATTTGCCATGCTCTTAGATCTGTGTTTCTCAACCTTTGGGTGCGACCCCCTAGCACAGCGTGATAACACTAAATGGGGGGCGTGAGTATATTGAAAAGAAAATATTAAACAAATTTATTAATTTACTGAAAAGAAAGAAAAATGAAATACATTCTGACATATATAATAAGTAATAAAATACACATTTACACTGATATAATACACTTATATAGGATTGTATCATTACTGCACAATGTATTTAATAAAGTATCAATACTAAATTAAAAACACGTTTAATAATTATTAGCAACTCCATTGGGCCTATCTTGTGAAGTAAAATTTTTTGTAGGAAGGTTTAATATTAGAAATAGACATTCTGAGTTCTTTCTCTATATTTAGTCAAGATCTGCATTTTGTCTTTAAAGCAATCACTACATAAAATCCGATTTCACAAAGGTAGGATGTTGAAAATGGTAATAGTATACGAAATGTTCTTGTTTTCAGCGCAGAAAACATATCCACCCCTGCCCAAAATTCAAAGAATGATTTATTAATAAATTGTCTTTTGATTTCGCCACTTGCCATGAAGTTTATGATGATTTCTTCTTTGGCAGTTGAAAGCCCTTCAAGAGTATTTTGAGATGGATCCCTGACTCTCTCATAACTTCCTACTAAGTTGTCGGCAAGAAAAGATTTTTTTTAATTCTTTGCCAGCATGGCTAAATGATTTTTAATGGTTACAAAAACAACTTTCACATGTTATTTTTCAGCCATGTAAGTTTTAAACATTCATACACATTTGCAGACATTTCTAGGTTTTTTTGCTTTAAATATCTGCTCCACAATTTCAATTTTCTATAAAAAAAAACATTAACTTTATCACTCGTATTCAACATATGTGTATTTGGTCCTTGGAGTTGAAGATTCAGGCTAATTAATTTCTTTGAATTTGGTAATAAATTAAACATTTGGGATTGGTAACAGGCATAATTTATGAATACGTCTTCTTAGTGGTCTGTTAACTGTTTGAAAATCAAAAACTCTTACATGATTGTTGAGCCCGGATAAATCTGGGTAACAAATCCATGTTTCCAATGATGGGTGGAGAATTTTCATTGGTAACTAATACTGTCTCCAACGCAAAGATTACATGATGCAAAACACCATTTATTGCGTTGCTGTAAATAATCATTTGACTATCGTCTGCAGATAGATTGAACAAATATTTAGAGTAATTGCAAGCAGCCTAATTGATTAATCTTAAGTTCTTGGTAATCAGGAACAGGTAAAGAAATGAGTGGACATCCAATAAGAAAGTGTCCCGGTGATAGTGGTTCTGGGTCTCTGCGATTGTTTGAAATAGAGAAAATAGGACGGGAATTGAGACAGGTTTCAATGTATGTTAAAATTGTATATAATTCTCCAAAACTAAGGATGTTTTGTCCTATTACACAATGCATGTGATATTTAACACTTTTGATTGCGCTTCCTGAAGAGGAAGGAATGAATGACCAAGTAATACGTTATATTGTAGAAAATGTTCCAATGTCTGATTTTAAGTTTTGTGACTTTAAAAATTGATACAAATTATAAAGTATACTTTTAGCGGAACAGAAATTGGAACCATTATCAGAAAAAACTTGAGTGGGAACGTCCCTACATGATATGAATCTTTTAAGTGCTGCTATACAAGACTGAGGTGAGATCAGAAACTAATTATAAATGAATAGCTTTAGTGGTGAGACATACGAAAAAGTGCCATATATGCTTTACTTAATGTTTCAGACCTTTACCCACCAAGACAAATCATAATTCGACCACTGTAGTTGACTGCACACTTAGAAAATGGTCAGGAAGGAATAACTCTGGAAGACGGCAGCTGATCAAGCTGTTTTACTTGGTTTTTGCAATATGAAAGCATATCATACATTTACAAATGATAGATGAAATAAATTTCTGGCCATTTATTATCCAATATTTATGTCATAATGAATAAGTTGAACACCAATATGCAAGAGTCACACGTCTTCAGCATTAATGATTAGTTTTGTGACGTTAGCATTAGGATGTAAACAGGATGTTTCACTTGGTAATGTAACAGAGTGTTGCAATCTGCCACCGATCGTATTAAGCCTGAATTATCCAGAAATGGATCAAGTGATATAAGTTTGCTTTGTTTAAATATAGTTTGACTGTTTTTAAGATTATTTAATTTGTCACTAAAATGCAAATAAGTTAGTGATGAAAATCGTTCTGTGTATTTGAATACAACAGTAGATACAAATGAGATCATCAACATAAAAATTATTTCAAATGGACTTGCATGCAAGTGGAAATTCAATTCATTTGCAATTTGAATTAAACAGCATGTGGCCAAATATGGTGCACAAGCAGTCCTGTACATTACCATATGTAATGTTTTATCTTCTAATCTGGAGAATCACACCAAAGTATATGTTGTAAATTGGTATCACTAGATTTAACTAATACTTGACAATACATTTTAGCTATGTCAGAAGTAATAACATAATTATGAATTCTGAATCTGAGCAATATGGAAATTAGAGCTTGTTGAACTAAAAGTCCAAATAATAGAGTATCGTTGAGGGATAAACCGTTAGTGGTTTTCACTGAACCGTCAAAGACAACTCGAATTTTAATAGTTCAACTTAATGGTTTAAATACTGGATGGTGAGGCAAATAACAGACATTCGATTTGATAATTAACAAATCATTGAAATTAAGTAACGACATGTGACCTAAATGTAAATATTCTTCTATGAAAGTGGTATAGTCCTTTTTAAGCTTAGGATTGGATTTTTATGATCGTTACGAATAAGAAAGGATGCTCCATTGTTATTGCCCTTGTTATTAATAGTAATGCAACTGCTAATTATGTATCCTAATTTACTCTCTTGAATAATAGGATATCTAAAGTATTGAGCGTATTTCTCTGGCAGGATAAGACTAAAGTAATATTGAGCTCCTACCAGGATATCAATGTTATTTGGTAGACTGAAACTGGGATCAGCCAGAAATATATTATGAAGTAATTTGAAATGAGAAATGTAAAATACAGATGAAGGGAGGCTGTCAGTAATATCTGGTACAGCTGCGCATTGAACCTTAAAAGTAAAGTTTCTATAACTGGAAAGCAATGTAATTTTGACGCCATATTCTGATTGTGATAATGAATTGTTTATTCCTAAAGTAGGAAGATCATTTTTCCTACATTAGAGTCCTATATTGCAGACAAAACTAAATGTGCAAAAATTTGCTTGGGAACCAGAATCTAAATGTATTATATTTCTTCGCGCAAATTTTACCAAGATTCTTAGAATAGCATTGTTTAATAGAATGACATTTACTCAAACTATTAGAACAATTATTATTTTCCAAAAACATTTTACGATCATCAATGGACAAGTTTAAGAATTCCTTACACTGATATAAGTAATGATTGAAATTACAGAATGAACATTGATTAAAATTAAATTTTGCATAATTACTAACATTATGTCCTTTAAATAGTTTATTAGGACTTAACCATTTTTGAAGTGGATGGATTAATATTTTTTAAAAGTAGTCATCTGGAATTAACAAATTCAGTGAAGTCTGTTAAGGTGGAAGAGACCATTCATTTGACAACCTTTCTTTCCATAATCTTGAGGTGTTATAATCCAATTTAGATGTTAGAAACTGGACTACTATAAATCCAAATGTATTAACAGGAAGTTGTATCGCTTTAAGCAAGTTCACATTTGTAGAAATTTCATTAATAAATTTGGACAAAGTATCTACAGATCCTCTTTTTAAAGAATCTGATTTTAAAATGCATTCAGCATTGTAAAAAGCAATTATATATATATATTTTCATACCATACCTTTAATAATTCTAGAATAAGATAATTTTCATTTGTTACTGGGAAATCTTTAATGATAGCTAAAGCATCATTCTTAAAAAAAAAATATAGATAGTGTAATTTTTTAATGTTAGTTAAATCATTTCCATTATGTATTAAATCAATAAATATATTAAAATAATGCTGCCATTCTAACATATTACCTTTAAATATGGGTATATTTATAGGTTATAATTGAGTTTGTTTAAATATTGTACTTGGATTAATTTCTTTATTAGATGATTTTTGATTATTATTAGTATTTATTAAATGTAATTTGCGTTCTGTAATACACAAGTCTTGTTCGACTTGTTCACATCTAAAAGTAAATCATCATCAAATTCCATTTCAATTTTTGATAGAATAATGTTATATCTATCTTACAAATCAAGAAAATTCTATCATCTTGATTAAAATAAATTACAATAGATAATGTTGTAGTTGTATTTGTTGCGATCCCTGGCAGTATGAAGTTTGTTGTTATCAAAGATTCTTGAAAAATTATAACCACGGTTCTGGAAGACCAAATGTTGATTCTTCAAATTTTTCGGAACATAACTGGCCCTCAGGGCCAATATAAAATGTACGTCGAAGTTTGCTGATTCTTTTAAATAAATTAACCTTTATATAGCTGCATTTATAAATTATAATTGTCATTCATATATATGTAACATTATTAAACTTGTATATCTATACGTAAATCATGTAATTAGTTCATGTTGAATCCTTGGAGACTGATCGAAGATTGGTCTGACAGAGCATGACCTACTTATATAGTAGTATGAAGCTGTGAATCTGTCAGGAGCGTATTACCTGTACAGAGCCACTGAACTGTCAGGAGCTGAGTGCAGCTAAACAAAGCCGTGTATTCATCAAGAGCTGTATGAATCTGACTGAACCCAAGAGCTGTCTGAAAGGTCTATCAATTTTAAAAGTCCTATTTTAAATGAAAATTAATATATCTCATTAATAATGAATTTTAAATAACATGAATGATACCAGAGTGTTTACATTGCACCCATGTCTTTACAAAGTGCAGAAAAGAATCTTGATTTTAGGGGTATATTAACAAACCCCAAGGAGAATTCTTCTAATTAAAATTAAAATTATATGAAAAACAAAGATCATTCTTAAAAACCTTTGTGAATAAAAAAGCTTTACTTGTCTCTTACAAAGTTCATATAAAATAGCCAGGTGTAAAAAGCCTTTACACCTTTACTCCTTTAAAACAGTACATTTACACAAACAAAATAATAAAATATATTCAACTTACACGTCATAAATTTTCATTGAACCATCATCAGATGCAGTCAGTAGAAGTTGAGAATCGGGTGAAAAACAAAGTGATCTTATAGGCATAGCATGTCCATCCAATTTTCTAACCAATTTTCCAGGGGCAACATCAAATATATTAATAATACCATCAATTGCTCCTGATGCAATATATTTACCATCTGGACTCTGTAAAAATGTGTTTAAATCAAACAGAAATGAAATTAATTATACAATTGAAGCAAAACTCATGAACAGCAACAACATATATTTAAAGTTCCAATCATATACATTTCACCACTACTCAAATGCAAATATTTGAGTGGTGTAATGGATGGAATAATGACCGAATTCTCTTCAAAAATCTGTCAATTTAACATACTTTTTTTATAATTTATTCTGACATATATAATAAAGAGTCTTATGCAATTCAAAGTACTTTCCTCAGTGATGAAGTGATGATGAAATGATTTCAATATTGTTAAACTTCCTGGAAAAAAGTCCATTAGGACTCTTTTGGGACTGTGCACAGGTCTATGTATAAAGTTCCTTTAATATCTTCAACTATTTCAAGTTGCTATTCATTCAAAGGGGAAGTCAATCTAGTAAATAAGGACTGCAGACCTCAGGATAGGTGAGCAGATGACTGAGGAAATAGGTAAAATTAATAGTATTGGTAAACAAAATGTGAAAAAACAAATTCTTAAAGATATTCTATGTAAAAATTTGTAAAACGAGTGTAAAATTTGTAGCAACTACTTTTTTCAAAATTATATAATTAACATGAGTGGTAGTTCTAATACAAGGATGACTAAGAAAGTAAGCTCCATTGTAATATAGCGTTAGTGGCACCACCATTGACAATCAGCATACTCTCTGAATCACTGTATTTCCAGCTGTCAGGGTGAGTCACGTACTTTAGCCTGTTCACTTGTTATAACCTAAAACCATGAGCACTGCAATAGAAAATGGTGTGAGGAATTCAACCTTCATGAAAATGATATATCTAATATACGTGGGTAAATCAAATATAAACGAGAATTTTGTTCCTGAGCATCTATGGTTGGTAGGATTGGGCATGCACTTCTAGTGTTTGGGTGGAGTCATTAGGAATGGGGGGAGCCAGCCATTCAACACTTCCAACCAATTCGTCAGTAACACTCACAATGTCGAAACAACAGGTACATCCCTCCACTGTGCAAGACAAAATTTCTTCCTTATGGAGTTCAAGCGATGGAAATTTTCCAGGGATTGACTGCACAGTTTTAACATTGTCAAGGACTCTGTGTTTGCCTGGCATAAAGTTCATGGAAGGATGAGAATGAGTGGAAAATCAGTAACACGATCGCCATCCTTGGACCAGCATTACTGACAAAAACATTTGCGCGGTCTGAGACATTCTTAAAGACGATCGACGGATGAGAGTATCCAAAATTGCAGAACAGGTTGGAATAAGTTATGGGAGATGTCAAAAGAAGGTGATGCAATTTTGAGTTGGATCGTTTGATACGAGTTTCGAGTTTGATACAATGAAACATAGGTGGTCCACCACTACACTTCCCAGTCAAGACAAGCCAGTAAAGTGTGGCGGAGGGAAGGGGAGGCAGCCCCAGTGAAAGCCAAGACTCAACTGTCAGCTGGCAAGGTTCTTTCAACCTATTTTCTCGATTGGTGAGGCATTTTGCTTATTGATTTTCTGTATGAGCGACGCACAATCAAATCTGCTTACTACTATGAGCTGTTGAACAAGGTGAGGTCTGCATATTGCTGCAAAAAATGAAACCAACCGATTTGAGAGGTCATCCTCCTCCACAACACCAGGCCCCATACTGCAGCTCTAATGGTCTCAAAACTAGAAGAACTGCACTGGACTCAACTTGATCATCCTTGCTACAGGCTGGACCTACTTCCCTGCGATTTTCAGTTGTTTGGGCCGCTTAAAGAAGCTTTAGGAGAGCAACGATTTGAAGATGACGAGGGTGTAGAAGGATTCATTTGCAATTGGCTCCTGATGCAACCAACTTCATTCTATGATGCTGCAATAAAAACCTTCCTTCTCGCTGGAAAAAATGTATTTCTAAAGCAAGAAACTATATAAAAAAATTAATTATATTTGCCTTTTATTTTTCAATAAATATATTTTTTTAAAAATAAAATCCCATTTATATTTGATTTATCCTCGTAGATTTTAATTGTCATGTGAGCAAGTCATGGACAGATCACATTTATGCAGCAAGTAAACAAAATCTGCTTATTGTAAATATGTAGAAGGTGATATTGGGTTGCCTGATGGAACCGTTTGCTTTTCTTCTGATTTGCAGAAAATTATCATTTTGCCTAGACTGAATATGTTTATGCACATTCTTTTTACTCCACGACTAACTACTTATTTGCCCCTGTAGGAAAGAAAAGTTCATTAATTAAAGCCTTACTCAGTTCTTTGGCACGAAGGAGTAAACGACCAAAATAAATAAGATATCATTAGTGCCTTCTACATGTTTTTTAAAAAGTACAGAGATACCAGCAATTTTATTATTTGGTTAGACAATTGTTTAAACCAAAACAAAAATTGGTGTTTCCTATCATTCCTAATAACAATTATTAGTTCAGATGAGATAGCAGCCCCTGAAATAACTATTCATGAGCATGCAGTTTTCATAATCAAGTGGAACTTTCATTAAAAAAAAAAAAAAAAAAAAAAAAAAATGCTTATGAGTTCAGAGATTTTGTAACTGCAGTGTCTACAGCAAATTCACGCAATACTGAAGCAGCTTGTACGGATTATTACAACACTTACTACTGGAAAGATTACAGTTAAAAAAATAAGTTAAAATACAGAAGTGAGAATGAATATTTGCAAGATATGGTGAAAATTATAGGCAAACAGGGACAATTTTATTTATAACCTAAAAATGATTACGATGATAGCTTTCCATATCAAAAATTAGATTTTTTGCAGAAAAAAATCCCCTTTCCTGAACCACAGAAGAGTCCTCTCATAGATTTGCTTGTGAAAAAAGGGGTAAAATTTAAAAAAACCTACATGGTGTCATTATTTCGCAAAATCAGAAAACATTTTGGAAAAATAAGGCAGTCTATTAAACTTAATTCAATTACTAGATTTTAAGAGACTATTTAATTAAACATGTTATGTCAAACAAATCATGTCATGAAAAGGGACAGAATGTTTTTATTTTATTACATACTTCCTTTTAGTTTTAAGTAAAATAAAAATCTGACTAATGTGTGAAGTATGTTATGTTCAAAAATATTTTTTTTAAATATGTTAATTTTTAGGTAATAATTTTATTTAAGAATTCAAGAACTAATCAGCAGCTAAAAATGCAAAGGTAACAACATTCACTAATAAATATTTTATGCTCTTTTTAAAAACTAAATGTAATGAATACAAAAAAACACGATATAATTAATATTGTTAAAGTGATAATTTAGAAGATATTTATTTCAGTTTTTAAAATAAAATTTAATTTTTTTTTTAGTAAATATGAAGTTATCATATGCAACAGTTGTGAATTTCTTACTTAATATAAAATAGTAAGTAGTACTGGATAGGAATGCAGATACTGTATTTATGCAGTGGCGTGTATATAACTAGAGATGTAAAGAAAAAGACAGTATTTGCATTTTTTAGTGCAAAAAACATTTGTTTTTAATTTTATAGTTACACAATGGATTTTCAGAAACAAAATAACTGCAGAAACCTCAAAAACCATAAAATAAATTTGAAAATATCATAACGGCTAGCTTAAAAATTTTAAAGCTGATTTTCGCAATATGGTGTTGTTTTTGCAGATACTGCCTTTCTCCTTAGCAGGACAGTATAATTTTAAACATTAAATCCTTCTTTGTATCTCTTAAGAGCATTATATTCCTACCTGTCAACAGATACTTTCATTACAGTATATGTCAGTTTTATATGCTGTTTTTCCCCAATGGCATAGAGTTCTTAGGAGTAGCCCCCATTACTCACCCGTAGAGTGTTTGTGTTAGAGAAAAAGCAGAATAATTTTTAAACTTAAAAAAATGAAAAGTTCATTTCATATCTCATAACCTCCTTCCCATTATTCTTGATGGAAGAATCTACAGAGTATTGTTTCTTACCAAATCCATATACAAAGATGTTCAAAATATAGGTTTCTATAAGTACTTCAAAAGATAAAGAACACAGTTACATAGTTTAAAAACGATCACTTAGAAACTAGGTCATGATCGTTATAATTTCTAGTTCAATATATTTTAACAGATTACCATTTCACATTACATATTCAGATTAAAAATATTTCTTAAAAATGTTTGCACTGCTTGGATAGTTTACCTAATTCTTGTGTCTAAATGTACAAAAAAATTAAAGCAAAAAGGTATATGTAAATAAATAATTAGCAATTATTTATATTTAAGATTATAATCTATATATTTAGCGTGTTAATCATAAATTATACTAATAATATATATCAGTGCTGTTAAGCAGTATAAAGTAAATATATTAAAGTTGTAATTTTGTTTCTTAAAAAAATATTTATTTTTAATGGTTTAATAAAAGAGTTAATTATTATGTCAAAAAAGATTATATATGCTTTAAAGAAGATAATAGCAAAGTTAGTGATAAAGATTTTACTTTGACAATGCTCAACAATTACAATACAATTAATTCATGGGCCAATAAAAATACAAATTGCACAGAATAGAAACAAAAGTATATACGGTTTATCTCTTCAGATTATAATTACTGAAGAAAAACTCTTTGCAGAATACTTATTCTTACTATTCAAACACTGCCAAAAATTTTGAAGAAGACAATGGTAAGTTTACCCATAACTCTGAAACCAGATAGTGCCAGTCAAACTGCATCATTTGGCAATTGACCAAGTGAGCAAGTCATGGCATCATCACTGCATCTCACAAAAACCCAATGTCACAGAAATGCTGGTGGAATTTGCAAATGATGAAAAGAATAGAAAACTGTTGTTCTAATCTGAATCTTACTGTGCTAATGGAAATAAGCACAACTCCAACATACCATTTTCAACTTTCATATATTTGTAAAGAATGTAAGTATTAATAGGAGAGAAAGCAAAAGAACAGATAAATGACAAACACTAGTTTCAACAGTATCTATTGAAAAATCTTAACTTAAGAAAGCAATATTCTACAGGTAACAGCTTTGCGGTTCTATAATTTAAACTAATTAATTTCTTACTAACTACTAATAATAATAAAAACAACTCACATAAGCTATACTGAGAGTAAATTGTCCTCTTGTATCTAATGATCTTTCCAATTTTTGAGTTTCAACGTTATACATATTTATTTTACCAGTATGATTACCTGATATAACATACTTGTTGTCAGGAGAAAAAGCAACTGTCCAAACATCAGTTGGACCAGTTTCCATAATACCCATTTTCTCCCCTGTTTCAGCGCTCCATAAACGAAGACTGGAATCTAATGAACTGCTAGCAATCACTGAAATAATAACATAATGAATCTTAATATTTAATTATAGAGTTATACACAATTAACCAGTATTTAATTGTATTGTTTACTGGGACAAACCTGTTCTTTGAAATTTCATTATTTACATTCTGTAATGTTAGTTTTATTAAGTAAAAAATTAAACTCCTATTATTAGAATTAAATATTAAATATCGTAAATATTAGAAAAAAATTAAATATCTATTATTTTTTATCAACTGTATTTTATTTTATATTTATATTTGTATATTTATTTAAGTAAACATTTTATAATGCAATGTTTTTTAATTACTTTTTTATGACTGGTGATGCTTTTTTTGTATTGGCATCAACAGATATTAATGCTGGTGCGTTTTTTTTAACTAGGCAAGCGTGTATTCAGCATGCGGTCAGTTTGAAGTGCGTCTGCTCATCATATGGTACAGCACTGTTGTCTTCATATATTTCATAATGGTCAAAGTATTAAGACATGCATGGCCAACATACAGCCCGCGTAATGAATTTATGCAGCTTGTGAAAAGTTTTTCAAAATTATTTTTTTTTTAAAGCATTGAATAATGAAAAATACAGAAATTTAAAAACCTTTCCAAGAAATATTTAGTAATCTTCAGCTTAACTTATATTTGTGAACAAACATTTTCTTTAATGAATCTAAATAAAAGTACAATAAATTCCATAATAAAATTTTGTCTACTTACATGAATCGTTTTTTTACTTAACATTTTTAATTTTAATATATTGTTCGGCCATGAAAAAAAGTTTTCTTTCCAATTCGGTCCAGAGGCAAAAACTATTGACCACGCCCGTATTAAGATGTGGTTTTTTGTATTCTACATGTACATAAAAATATCTGTTTGGTTAAAAAAACTACTAGCACTAACCTCTGCTGATATCAGCATTAGAGCAGCAACATCAGTCACTGAAGATAATTACAAAGATAACTGAAAGCATTTTATTACAAATTTCAATTCAGATTGTCATTGTAAACATGTTCATTTTTAAATTATTGTCATCACTGATCATCAAGGACAAAATCACAGCAAATATTAACAAAAACAAGCATTTGTTATGTAAAGTGATCATGAAAATAATCACATGAAAATTACACTTATAGAGAAGGCAAATGCTGACAAAGTTTGATAAATCAATTCAGATCAGCATTAATTAACTCATTACTCAATTCATCAACAGCTACTTGAAGACAATTTAAAAAAAAAATTAAATAATTTTTAAAATCTATAAAATAGTTTTTAAACTGATAATAATATACTTTAATTCAAGGAAACCCTTAATGTAAGTCTAAGCACCCGCTGTTACTGTAAGTCAAACTTCTTCAAGAACTGCTTCTGGAAGCACTAAATATGTTGTGCTGATGGCAATATGGAGATAGTGCTTGGATTATGTTTTGAAGAATCTTTTTTCAATCGCATTAGCTAGTTTCCCTTTTTATAAGTCGTATGCACAATGTTATTTTCAAAAAAAAAGAAAGAATATTATGCTACATTTAAACTAAATCAATGTAAATACAACTTAATAAAATTATTTTCATGACCCATAGACCCCAAAAATGCTGCAGCAAATTTATTTGTTTTTCTATTTAGACAACTCTTTAATTTTATGACCAGCAAAATATTGTGTTAACATTTATAGTTGAGATATTTCAATTTTAACATCACACAATTCACTAATATGAACTTTAAATTATGCCACTTACATACATGGAATCCTTTTTATATTGTATTACTCATTTACACTACACTGTGCAAATATTCTTTAATTTTTATTTACTCTGTAATGCTCAAATTCTTGGTTAAATTATAAATCTGTTCATTTTTTAAAAAATCTGTTGTGTTCTACAACCTTAAAATAGTGATATTTTTGATACGTCTTTAATAAACTGTATTTATAGAACTAATCTATATTTGAGTACTGTTTATAAATAAAGTGTAAATCAGTATTGAAATAAATAATATACAGAGCAACATTTTATTTCTTATAAACACCTGATTAATTCAAAAACCAAAACTGATATCACTTCTTAAAATATTATTTTAAACAAAATTAAATCATACTGTTAAAAATTGCTCATTTGAAGAAACTGACTCAAGTATTCAAGACCAAGATTTTTAGCAAAGGCTAGCATTGTCTGATGCATTTAATGTTAAAACAATTATATTCCAAGTTTTCTTGTATTTTTTTTTTAATTTTAATCACACCAACCATGATCATACAAGTAAAATTACATTACCGTATATTCTGACACAGGCTAAGAAGTCTCTACTGTGATTTCAGATCAACTATATACAATTACTGGAATGTACACACTTCCATTAGAATAGGATGAGTTTACTACTAATAAAATCATGACTTATTCCTTACAAGGACCTTAAGACAAAATGAATTATGACATCCAACAATACACTAATAATAAGAATATGAATTTGTGTACTATCAATTAATACATATTTGTGAAATATTGATGAGTGATCACAAAATAGTGACTTAGTAAAGTTAAAAGTCAATGTTGGTTAGGAATAATACAAATCTTATTTTACAAGTATTTTGAAAAGTAACAAATTCTTCTAGGATGTAGAATATAATAAGATGAATACAGGCTGTTTGATAAGGTAATGATTCATTCTTTGTAGATAAATTAATAAATACCATTGGTAAATCTAGCTGAGAATTGTACTATAAAGGTTACTATGTCAAACTTTAAATTGAATAACATGTGAATGACAAAAAATTCAATAGCAATGGACAATGGGATTTAATGTATTCTTTAAGTACAAAGAAAATAAGGTATACCATGTTCTATTTGATTACTTAAGTTATAACACAAAATTATAATGCAGAAACCACTTGACAAAAAAACGTTTTTAAATACAGTCAGTTATAATGAATTCCACAGGACCCAGTGAATTTTTTATTACATCCATTATTTGTTATAGCCAGGATGCAGTAAAAGGGTATCTACAGAACAAATGAAAATAAATGGAAATTTAAAGGTAAGTATTGTGTTTATTAACAGAAAATAAATAATAATAATAATAAACAATGTGAAATAAAATAAAAAATTTTGAAACCAAGCTTCTGTAGAAATGGTTAAATGTTAATGAATTTAGTTAACTTATGTAATACTTTACTACATTGGCTTGAATTATCATTTTTAAAATTACAATAATGCAATTAATAAATAAATAATTGTTTAAAAGCTCTAATATGAATTTTACATATTGTCTAAAGATATGACTAAAAAAATGTGCAAGTCATTCAACTGATAAATAATTGGTCTTTCAATTTAGAATAAAAATCTTAAGGCATTAAAATTCTTGTAAATTTATAAGTTTACCTTGTAAATTAATATATGACAAGATGTAAAATTTAAACTACAAAATGGATTCTATTTTCTGTTTTAGAAAAAGAACTAAAAATTGTAAAAAACATACGCACAATAAGTGAAAATCAATAAGCTATAAATGAAGTTACTTATAATTTTTAGAGTAACAACGCAGTAGTTGATCAGAACTACCATACTTATATTCTAAAAAGCCAAGTATTTTATAAGTCATCTGCATTTTTCTTGTAAAGATTTTTCTTGGTAGCTATATTTTCATCTGACTTGGGATCATTGCTATCTTGTACTAGGTCTGTTCAGAAAATAACTGAACATTTTTAATTACAGGTCAACAGAAATATTTAGTGACCTATGGTTGACAGCACTGTATTCCACATAACCTCCTCTATAACCACATGTTCGTGGATTGTTGATATCTTGTTTAGTTTTCGTGTTATTATTATTTGAGTGCAATGTGTTCAAGTGTTAGTAGCGATTTTTGTAATGTGTGATTTTTGGATGCAACGATACACGTAAAATTTTCCATGAAACTGGCGAAAACTTTCACAGAAATGTATCAACTTCTGAAACAAGCTCAGAGAGATGATGCTCTGGGTCATATGCAATGTTGCAAATGTTTTCACAATTTAAAAGTGGTTGTCAGTCGATTGAAGATGACCCTCGACCAGGAAGGCCTTTGACTTCAACAGATGACATCCACATTCAGAAAATCAATAATCTGGTGCGTGCAAATCGCCGACTGACTGTCAGTCAGTCGGCGAAGAGAACTTACAGAAGAGGTTAGCATCACAATTTCCATGCCATGAAATTTTGACTGAATAATTGAACATGCATCGAGTTGCAGCAAAGTTTGTTCCTCGTTTCATGACTGAATAGCAGAAAGAACATTGAGTGGACATTTGTTGGCAACTTCTTGAACAAGCCGATGATGATGAAACGTATATGCTAAGAATCTTAGCGAGAGACGAAAGCTGGGTTTATGACTATGACATTGAGACAAAATTCAATCATCACAATGGAATGACAAAGGATCTCCATGCCCCAAGAAAGCATGTCAATCTCAATCCAGTATCAAAGTGATGCTCTTTGTTTTTTTCAGTTTTAATGGAATTGTGCATTTTGAATTCTTGCCTCACAGTGAAGCAGTGAGCTATGCATATTATCAAGGCGGTTTACAATGGTTACATGAAAAAATTCACAAAAGAGACCAGGGCTGTTGCGAGACAACTCATGGTACCTTCACCATGACAATGTGCTTGCACACTCAGATTTGTGCTAAAAATCGGATAACTGTCTTCTCTCAGTCTCTCTACTCGCCAAACCTGGCTGCTTGCAATAATTTCTTATTTTTAAAATTAAAATCAATGATGAAAGGAAGCTGTTTTGAGACTATTTATGACATTACAGCAAATTTGTCACGGACCTTAAAGGCCATTTCAAATGAAGCTATCCAGGACTGCTTCAAGAAGTGGAAACACCTCTGGGAAAAGTGTGTGAATAGGGGAGGGGAATAGTTTTAAGGAAACAAGGACCTATAATCAGTAAAATTAATAATAAAGAATAAAAAAATAAAGTTTGATTATTTTCTGAATAAACCTCGTACACTGTCTTCATCTATAAATTTGTCTGTGTACACTTTTGAAAATGAACATTTGTTTTGGAGGTTTCCTGACTGTAGCCACTGAAAAAGTAGATAAAAGTAAGTTTTCTTCTAAATTATGATTGTCATTTATTGTTCATGGTCTGGAAATTCTGTAGTCTATTTTCTTCTTTTTTTTTAATTCACCACATAAGCTTGCGTATGGAAATATGGATAGCACATGGAAAAAAACCATGTCTGATTGGGATTTGAACTCAGAAACTTCCTAATGAAGGCTGAGGTGCTAGCACTCCAACACAAAGGTCAACAGTGTCAACATATTACCATCTAAATTTACTTTTACAGAAGTTACCTACTGTCATTTGTTACATCGTTGCAAGAATCACTAAAAATACAAATTGTGTTGAATACAGAAATTTTTGTATTATGAGGAACTTTTCATTCATTGAATTAAATTTAAAACTATCAGTTGTCAGCAGTAAGACTAGAACACTAGAGATATACAACTACATAAACAGAACACTAAATAAGACTAGGGCTTCTAATTATTGCCAATATTTCCATGGCAGAATGGTAGCATCTCGGTCTTTCATCTGGAGGTCCTGGGTTTAAATTCTGGTCAGCATTTTTCATGGTCGGTCATGGCATTTTTCATACGCAACAAAATTCCATTTCCATATCCCAAGCACAAACTTCAAGCTTACATAGTGATATCAAGCAAAAAGAAAAAAATTACTCCTTTATCCTCAGTTGCATTACAGATCAAGAATTATACAGCAAGAAGACCAGTTTAATGTTTGTTAAATTATATATATATATATATATATATGAGACAGAAAAATGCGCATAAAATCATTTTAGCAGATCAACAAGTGACAGTGAATGAGTTAGCAGTCTGAGGGCATGACGAAAGAACATGTGTGCAATATTTTGCACAAATATTTTGGCATGAACAAGTTGTACACGAGATGGGTGTCACCATTTGCTCACATTTGACCAAAATCAGAGCTGAAAAAACATTTCAAGCAATTATTTTGAGTTCTTTCAGTACAATCCAGAGGAATTCTTACATCAATTTGTGATGGTTGATGAGACCTGATCTGGCTTCCACAGTCTATCACTTCTTTCCTTATCTAAAAAAATCTCTTGGAGGTAAGAGATTTTCAACCAATAATGAAGTAATTACCACTATTGATGGTTATTTTAAGGAGTTGGATAAATCGACATACTGAACTGGCATAAGCGCCTTTGAAACACTAGGCTAAATGTATAGAACTTAATGGTGACTATGTTGAAAAATAAATCAAAATGTACCCAAAAAAAAGGATTTTTCTTATCCAGGCCTGGAACTTTTCATCCAACTCTCGTATGTATACATATACAATAGTAATGAACTTTTATACTTATAAAAGGATATATGAAGGCCATCCCAAAACGCAAAGACAAACTGACAGAGCTCTTCTAACAAAAGAATATAAGTTTTTACAATCTCTGACAGTGCCTCAGGTATAGGAAATTATAACACACAAGTTGTATTTTACTCTTCCATTAAACTAAAAAGTTTTAGATCACTGAGCCTAATCTAGACCCAAAATACAATAATTATTTTTGTCAACTCCAGCGAATGAAAAGTGTAGTTTTTTCAAAAAATGAAAAATATTAATGAGCATTTGGTTATTAGTTTCATAGTTTACATATTCAAGAATGGAATTTTCATAAATACCACACAATATAACTGCATCACAATATTATGAACTTAGTAATATTTGTTATTAGAATTTGTAATAAATATTAAGAAAATTAATAATTATTAATTAAAATAAAACTTAAAACTAATTTGTCTGTTATAACCATGAAGGTTCAATCTATTTGAAGTGACCCAAAGGTGGCTGCTTGACCAATTCAGAAAAAAACTGAAACTTACCCATTTGTTTCCTACATGTTTCGGGACCTTAAAAATATTTTTATTTTTTATATAAGCAGTTTACCTTTGGCGATCATTTTTGTTACGGTGTACACACCTACTATTTTTGTGATTCTAAGGGTTTACGGAAAAAATATAACTAAAAAACTACTGCTCCTGGAAGGATGAAACAAAGGCAAAAACCCCCCTTGGAACACTTATTTAGCTAGTCAAAATGATATCGCTTTTAACAGGTTTTTCATGATTTTTGAGAGGTTATAACTTTTTTATTAGTACAATACACAAGACTATTTTTATTTGCCATAAACATCTACAAAAACACTGTAATTTGAGCAAATTTGAGATTTTTATCACCAGCCCCACCAGTTATTTGAAGACAAAATTTGAATTTAAAAAAAAAAATTAATATTAAAAGATTCATAAAAGTTTAGGGGTAAGTATATCACCATTAATATTATTTATGCTGAAACTACTAACATATACCCACATATAAAAAAATAATTCAAACTGTGTATGCAATCCCTGCTTCTTGAAAAAAATGACCAAAAGTGAAATTTTACCATTTTTCATGTTCAACTTTATTGGTAATTTTTCCATAGAAAGAAGAGAGATAGGTAAATAAACTACTGGACCAATCTTTTACCTTGAGAAAGAATAAATTGCTTTTTTATTTCATCCTTCCAAGACCAGTAGGTTTTTTAGTTATAGTTTTTTTCCATAAACCCTTATGATCACAAAAATAGGTGTGTACACTGTAACAAAAATGGCTGCCACAGGTAAACTACCTTAACAAAATATTTTTAAAAAAATACTTTTAAGGTCCTGAGACACGTAGGAAACAAGTAGATAAGTTTCAATTTTTTTTGAATTGGTGAAGCACCCAGCTATGTTTTTTTGAGACACTTCAAATGGATTGACTCTGAATTCAATTTAACCATGATCATTATAACAGTATTTGAATTCAAATGAGCTAAATAAATAACTTACTGGTTGAATCTGAACTAACAGCAACTGATACTACACCCAATGAATGTCCATCCAATTTATGTTTTAATTCTAAAACATTTTCCTTAAATTCCCATATTTTAACAGCATCATCAACAGACCCTGTCACAATATAGTCTATTGTTTCTTCAGATGAAGGTGCAGAATCCCTGTTAAAGAAAATATATAAATTCTACATTTAAAATGTTTTTCTTGTAAGAATATAGAAAAACCCACATGAAATTGCTACTATTCAATTTTCAGCAAACACTTTTGTTTAATGTACGGTATGGCGATCTTTTTCGTGACAATTTTCATTGGTTTCTTTTTCTTACTACTACTGTGGCTTTCAGGAGTAGATCATGTACATTTCTTGCAAACAACTACAAATGAACTCTTGCAAAGCAATACATAAATTGGAAATGTAGTCTATACACGATGGTGCAACCTCACTTCTCTTACATTATTAGATTATTTACATAATGCAAATAACAGCTAATGTATCAGTCATAAGGGACAAGTAAAATGATTACCGTGATCACATGGTACTGAACCATCAGCTATTTCTTTTGGTGATCAATGAAGTTGTGAGATTTTTCTACACATAATGGCACACACGAAGAACTACAAAATCACATCATAGAAGTTGCTGCAAGTTACAGACATAATTGTTATAAGGCATGATCAAGAAGCATGAATTTTGCATCAGTATCCATGGATCCATCATTTTGTTAAATGTTACATTCATGAAAATGGTAGCCACATCAAATAAGTACTTTGATTCATAATCATAAGTATTTCGGTAATTAATAATTTTCAGATAACATTTATGTAGATTTTTATGTTTTAAATTTAAGTTTTTATTCTTTTTGTATTTTGAAATCAACAGTTTTTAGCGTTATGAAGAAGAATTTTATTCTGTTTAAAACTGAAACCATCTGGCACATTTTGGTCTGTTTTGTTTTTTAAGTTAATGTCCAATTCTGAAACTTGGTGCATTAACTACACCAGAAACTATGTGCATACTAATGTAGTTCAACAATAATGTAAAAAAACAATACATCACGTGCACGGTTTATTTTAGTATTTTCAGTTTTTAACTACTTAATATGAAGTTTAAATTAAATAATTCAATCATGACTGAAGATGTATGATCCTGCGAAAAAACTTTCATGATAAAATTAAGGTAAGATATTTATCTCAGTATTCTGTACTAAGAGGTTTATAATAACAGAACTTAAAAAATAATTTAACAAAACAGAGGAATAATAATCTTAAAAAGATTAAACTTCAGTAAAATAAATAAATATACATATGTCATCTAAACTAGAAAATGCAGGTGAGGATACATACACTAAAAACTGCTCAGCAGCAAATATATACAAATGTGTCATGATTTTGGTTTAAACTGCAATAAGGTGTAATTAACCCTAAAATATAATTAAAAGTATATTTAAACCTATTCTCTTGAAAATTTATTTTATTAAATGCAAAAACAACTAAAAATCTTTATTATCTGATGTCATAATGAGTGAAAAGTACCATGAATAAAATTAATTTGATGTAAATATGTCCAACATTTCATAATAATGATTTTCACCAGACTACCTTAAACATGGAGTAATATTAAAATAAAACTTAGTCAAGTTATCTTCTTTTTTTTTAAAAAAAAAGAGCTTTTTCAGGTCAACATAATGGTGCATTTTTATTATGGTGCTAAGGCAATTGTAAATTACATACTAACTAAAAATTTAATTTCTTTACTGTTTATCTCTATAAATAAACTAGTACAGTCAAATTTCTCTGTTTTGTTTTTCATCTCTACATTACATTTAAAAAAAATTGAAATAAGTTAATCACACTTTACAAAAAAAAAAATCTTTTGTTAATATCCATTGTTTAAGAATATTTCTGCAAAACAGACACAAAAAACAAGCATGTAACCTTAATTAAAACAGTTCAAGAACTCAAGAGAAGAGATAATTCAAGTGATGTTATTTAAAATATTTTATTCATTAAGTACAATCAGCTTAAAGTTGAATAATGTCAAACAAGTCAATATATTACATAAAAACTGGAAGATCTAACCACAACAAAATGTTCGACAAGTTTCTTTTATAATATAATCCTACAAGTGTTTATAATTCATTCCTAGTTTATAAAGTTCAGTTAGTAGTAAAGATATTATATACCCTTATAATTTCATGCCGATCAAATTTTACACAATTCAAAATAATATTTACAACTGCGTTTTCTAAGTCAGCTTTCTCAACCTGGGGGTTGCAGTGATGTAAAAGGAGAGTAATGAAATTAGAATACAACTTTACAACTACACAATAATGATTATCATTTTATGAAAAAAATCATTATAAATACTTTACTTTCATTTATAAACACACATGTAAACAAAATAAACTAATGAGATGGTTGTGTTTGTTTCTCATTTAAAATTTTCTCCATATGTGGATCTACATTAGAAACACACAAAAGCAAATTGTTCTCAAGTGATAAAAGATGATTCATATATTTAGTTTTTAGTGCAACCATAGATGAAAAACCCTTTTCACAGAGTAAGACTTGGTGAAAGGGTTAATAATTTTCAGTACATCTTCAGTACTAAATTTCCACATTCACTTTGACAAGCAAGCCAAAACTTATCAAAATCTTCAAATATGAATTGTAGTTGTAACGTTTTACGGGCAGACATTTCAATGAGCTGACTGTTAATCTCAACCAGTAACTTAGCAGCAGCAACATTTTTACAAAATGGATTTAGTAACCATCTCTTCGAGATATCATTTTTATCTTCTGGGAAATACTCGCCAACTGAAATTTTAGCTCACACAAATAAATCTTCATCCAAACTATGGTGAATAAATGCTAAAATCAGAAGATAATAGTATCTTCTTCATCTAAATTTTTCCCAATATAAACAGAGCTGAGTGGAAACATATCAAAACTTGATATATAAACTTGACATATCAAAGCCTGAACTTTCTCTGTCATTAATAAAATGTTTTTATCACGTCCTAGTAGATTTGCATTCAAGTCATAAATGCAAAAATACATCAGCTAAGTAAGCCAACAGCAACATACACTCATTATTCTGTAAAAACATTGAAAATGGCATTTGTTTAGCCTAGAAAAATATTATATCATCTCACAATTTTAATAACTGGGTTAACATTTTTCTGTGTCGTTAAAAAGCAGAATTTTGTTTTCAATTTTTTGCTTCTTTCATGCCTATTAAAACACCAACCATAACAACTGCAGCAGGCAATAAGAGGTTTTCTGCGATTGTATGGGGTTTGGATATCTTAGCTATTCTTAATGCTCTGAGAAAAGATGCTTCTAGTTCACTTAAAGCACATAGAAGCTAGTTGATTTCTCAAAGTATGTAATTTTCTTTCAAAGAATTCCAAGGGCTTGCTTTTATGATCCGAATGTTTAGTTCCAAGCATTAAATTAATTTCGATAGCTTCATGCTTTCATCAGAGAGAACTTGAAAGCAAAAAATGTACTGTAGCTTTCTATCCAATGAGGTAAAACCATAATTTAAATAACTGTTATTGTACAATCTTGTCTTTTAACCAATCAATTCACTGGATGTAGATGGCTTACTTCATTTTTTTCACAAATTTATCCATTTTGCATAAGAATCTGATTGAAAAAAGTTACTCCTTTTGACCGCAAACTAAAAAACCAAAACCTCAATTATTATTTTCAACGAAACTATGCTTTTAAAAACTTAAATAAAGGCACCAGGTGCATGCTACACATTTAAAATTAAACTAACATTCTGCAATCCCTTATACCTGATCTTTTATACTGCTGACAGCACGTTAACAATGTATCAAACATATCATATGCATGTTTAAACATGACGCTCTCACAGAGAATATTATGGCAAACGAAATTACAAGTAGTTCATACACATAAAGTTAGAACCTGTAAATTGTTCATGTTTAACTTCATATGTGCATGTTCATACCCATCGCTATCAACACAGCTAAACAGTTTTAACTAGATTTCATTGGGTTGGTGTTATGGGGATTGTGAAATACTCATTATAAACTTTTTTTTTACTTTTTGCGGGTTGTGGAACTCAAAAGGTTAAGAATCACTGCTCCAAGTAGTATGCAGATATATGTATATGCTGCATTATTTTCCAACAGAAGATGTACATAAATTTGTTGTAACACATCTATCCCAGCTGTTTTACAACTATAGTGAAACTAAAATACAAAAGACACTGTCAGTATTGCATTCTCTGATAGTAATGATGTTCAATATAACTGCCAGTCCTTGCGGTGAACAAAATAAAGTTATCACTTTTAGAGCTACAAGATGTTCTACATTTCAGCGGATTAGGCATGCCAATACCCACCCAATGGTACATACAGCTTCAGTGAAGGTAATAGAAAACAATTCCTCACTTTTTTTTTAGTAATGCTAGAATGGGATGCCTGTTTCCTTGAGAATAAGTAGCCATTTAAGAATGGCTTTTATCTTATGTCAGGTCCCAAACCATTTTGGTAATGCAATATACATATGTAAATAATTCAAAACAACATTTACAATAACAATATATTATAATGGTTAATGGTATAATGTTATAGTGGTATATATATATATAAATATATATATAAAATGTAAAATGTAATATCAAAATCACCAAATACAGTAAAAAATGGTAAACATTTATCTAACTGGAGCGCTTTTTAAGTTAAATTACTTCCTCTACAGCAGTTAAAATTACAAAGTTATACATAAAATATAAGCACAATATGTCATTAAAGTAAAAATACAATAGATATAATAATACTCAATACAATGGATATGGTATGTTTAGAAAAATCATTACCAAACCTGACCAAGCGAAACTAATATTTTGATATTACAAAAAGGACATAAAAATGAAGCATAAAATGTATTTTTAGGATTAGATTTAATAAAATATGTTTACATTTAATTTAATCCCTAAATTTGAAATATTAAAAAACATGAATAAATTCTATCAATAACAATCACTCATATACAGAATAAAACATAATAAAAAATGCATCCCAAATAACAATTAATTTAAATATGTACTCAACCCAATTAGAAATGTTAAATTTATTAGAAAAAACAATTTTTAGGTATATTCATAAATATATTCAGGTCAAAATTAAAGAATTAAAAAAGAAAATATTAACATACCTAAGAAAATTAATAATCTATTGATAAGTAAAAATAAGAAAAATAAATTATATAAGCTAAACATAGTTATGGTAAGGACTTTCTAAATTTAACTATTAGAAAATTTACCAAAATAGAGAAGAGAGTAGTTTGTAATTCTAATAAATACAAAATAGATAATTCTTTTAATAATAATGATATTATAAATGACTATCGTGAAATTTTAAATTAGTATAACAATATCTGCTCCAAAATTAACAGGTTTACCTAAAATTCATAAACTAAGTTCTCAAATTTAACTTTTTCAGCATTCTTTGTAAGTACTTAAGATTAATTAACTTATCGACATCTATCCCTGCCTTGTAGACAAATTTTTTTTTTGATTGAATGTATTTGATGCTTTGATTTTATAAGTATCAGGGTATTTTTTTTTTCATTTTATCCTGTAATTAATGTGCAGAGTGACTTTCAAAATCACTATCAGGTATACTAGCATCATTAAATTCTAACAAAAGTCTTTGATAATGATGAAATAAATCTTTTGAATAATATATCCTGTCAATGATTTTTTTTTTATTATTTTGTCATGCATAAAACTAAATAGAGATTCAAATGGTTTGGTGAGGATGAATCTGATATCATGCCATTCACTTTCTGGCTTACAATTTTGTATAAATTGTATTATACATATTTGTGTTATACTTCAGTTTACACACTTGATGGTAAGGAAACTATTGTTTACATAACTTGTTCAACATACTAGTATCCCCAATGGTTTCAGCATACTGCTTGATTGTGTTAAAATCAATATCTGTTTGAGACATTGCTACAAACTGCCGTTGATGACGAACTTGTTTTCTAGTTGATTGCGCATCAATCAACTACACTTACAGTTAATCAATTCTTATAATATTTTGTTTAAATTTAGGAATCAAGGATAATCCTTCAACAAGCCTTAATTTTAAACTTGCAGAGAGCAAGTTCTGAAGATCTTTGAATATAAAAGATTTAAGAATTTCTTATAATAAAGAGTGATGAAGAGGTCACCAATGTAAACATAAACTTCCTTATGACTCTACTCAGACAAGTTTTAAATATGAAGGAAGAAATTCTGATTCTGAATCAGAATCAAAAGATGATGGTATTAAGTTGTCCAAGATAACTAAACATGAAGTTTCTGACTAATAAGAATTTAATTTAGTAAAAATGACTGTATCTGACAGAATAATCATGAATACTAAAAAAAAAATCACCAAATTCTTCAGCATAATATTTTAAAGAACTTCAGGGCTCTTGATCTAAAGTAGATCATTGTATCACAAATTTTTAAAACTATGAACGTGAAAAAGTTATTTGATTTAGTAGTTTTTATTGTAAGATATAAACATTTAAAATTGACAAAGGTATCCAAAATGCTGTAAAAAAAATCAAACAATATTTTTTTTTATGAGATTACTGCTCCTCTCCTGCATTTTTCAAATCAAATTACGATAAGTTACCGTGGTTTTTCTCAAAAGAAAAGTTGAAAAGCCCTGTTTAAAAGTGCTAGCATGTCAGCAAATATTTTGAATTACTTCTGCAGTGCTTAAGATTTGATTACCTATCTATACATACATATTAAATAATTTTAATTAACATAAAAATTAAAAAATTAAAGTTACAATAAAATTGATTGACCAATAAGCTGATATAAGTCATGAACAAAAACTGAAATTGTTTGGGAGATTATTAATGCTATATATATAAAAAAAAAATATTATAGATTGCAAATTAATGTAAAAAATTCATAATTCTTTTTTTTAGTATTACACAATGAGCAGAAAATTTTCATTTGTTTTACCTTGAATCAGGGTCCCCTTCCCCATTCAAATCATCATCTCTTGATTTCTTTGTAAGCCGCCCCCAGGCACATGTCCATATACTATCTTCATGTGCATTTTGCTTCCTATGTAGTAATGAGTACTGTAAATCATAAAGAAAAATCTTATTAATCAATTATACTTGGTTAATAAAGAAAAGTTCATAAAATCTCTTAATCATAACTATACCTACAAACATCAAATTATCATCACAGACACATAATGAAATCAGTAGCAACTTTGTTATCCTTATTACTTTACATGGCAGTTTTGAATTAACAAAAAAAAGATAATTCTGTGTTATAAATTAAATGAAGTATCTGTACTTAGCTGTTACAAATTAAAACAAAAATGCAAACGTCAAAACCCTATGTCTTATGTAACAAGTTTCCCAGACCAAAATATAACAAACAAGCAAATAAAATTAAAATAGATTGCTTTTATAACATACACTTAAGGAACATAAAATGCATGATATATCTATTACCATTATAAAAAACCAAAATGTTCATTCTCTTACCAATATTTAAATTAATAATTCAACTTAAAAAATGGGTATAAAGTAAACAAAAATTTCACAAGTTTACTCATAAAATCCTAAATTCATAAATCTTAAAGTTTAAAAGTGAGTGATTAAACCTATAATCATTAACTGTACTCAAATAAAATGTAATATTCGTAAAATATAACGTTCGGAATATTAATCCTCAACTGCTGTAGCACCAAAAATATGTTCCAAATACTGGTTAGAAAAAATAAATATATTTTTAAAGTAGAATTAATAATATTACTTAAAAAAGCTGCTAAGATAAAAACGGTTGTAAATAAATGTAACGAACTTTAGCAAAACTTCATCTATTATCAAACACGTCATTTCGACTAACAGACATTTTAACGATAGTTATAATCATGCACTAAAAAATGTAAATTACCATAATAAAAAAACTGTTGCAACGTTAAATATCACCTCGACGTTAAAGCCCTCGACACCCAGTATCAATACACTTGGTGTAACATTTTCTTTTCCAACACGTGAAGCACTACTTAACCTGCAAACCGAAGCAGCCGGAATATAGTCTGTATTTACGGTTCGTTATAAAAAGTATTTGAAATATGAACATCATATGACTATATCCCAACTAACTTTTGACACAAAATTACATTAGCGCCATGTTAATTAGTTTTCTTATTATTGCATGGAACCTCCTAAATTCAAAAATAGTTTCTACAAAAGTTGTATTAAATTTACTATCTGTATTTAAAATTATTAACTTTTCGGACGAACCAAGCAAGACATGAAAATACAGTGGAGGTCGCGAGTACAGGCTACTTACGTATATATAAGTTTTGCCAATAAAAAGCACTTCTGTTATTCACAAGTTACGTTCTACTTCTAAGAAATAAATTCATTTTTTTTCTGACTTAATAAAATCTCTTATTCAGAAATAATTCGTGCTGCTTTCTTGGAGAGAGCTTTTGGGTGCTAAACCACCAAATTTTTACAATAAATATTACTCGTAGGATTGTTAAGGTATTCCGAGGATTATTTCTGATGAATTACAATGTTGTATATCATCTAGAGTGAAATAAGATGATTTTGATAAACTGGTTTGCACCTCTTCGACATTAGAAATGAGTTGGTGATATCAAGTCTTTAAACCATACACTAATATCTAAATGAGATACGTTGATTAAAGTAATAGATAATATTAAATTGTTTTATTACTATCTAATTCTTTTAATTGTTAATAAAGAAAAAAAAATTTGCCATTTCTAGAAAATCTGAAATTTAGCATGTTTATTCCTTAGGGCATCTTTAGGAGAGGTAAGCAAAATGTATTTATATTACCAACTAAGGCTAACAAGAGCAGAAAAGTTGGAAACTTGGACTCTGTCTCTCTTTAAGTACTAAACTATCAATAAGTGACTGTTTTTCAGTTGTTTCAAAGAGGTGCAATAAAAAATAGATAAATATTTTTGTATTCTTTATATCTACAGAATATCCTTACTTATATACCTATCATTAATTTTAGTGCATATCTAGAAAGCTGAGATTTGGCATAATTATTCCCAAGGAGTGTTTAGAAAAAGAAAGCAATTAATAACTTCTAAGAAGTTTAATTAAGGATACCAAGACCAAAAGAGCTGGATTTAAAATCTAACAGGATTTTCCTTTTCAAATAAGAAAAAAATAATAATTTTTTTTTCCTTTTACTAATTTTTCCTTTTGATGATAAGTCACTCTCCTGTGAAGATTTTTTACCAACTAATTTCTAATCACTTCAACAGTCAGAAGTACCTTTTCAGTAGAAAGCTTAATTTTATAAATAGTTCAAGGAAGAATCTGAAAAACGGAGTAAATGATAACACCATCATCTATCTATCTTTAAGTGTGTGCTCAGATACACTTAATTTTGTGCCAAAAATTTCCAGGACAGTTACTACTGTCCACAGCAGAGAAGGAACTAATTGTTTGGAATTGAGCACTTAGGTCCAACATCGTGAATGCTGCTTCATAAATATTCAAGCCATTGTAATAAAGATTTACAATGATAAAGAAAAAATTCATCGTGAATAGCTCCTTTACTGTTGTAATTATTATATTTTTATTTAATTTATGAAAACAAATTCTCTTGCTTTTTGATGGTGCTTGTAACATCCATTTGTACTTTGACATTTAGTTTTTGAAAGTAGAAAAAACATTAAAATTTTTCCTCCAGCACTATTGAATTCAAATATTTATTTTACTGAATAATGTGTATATGTATCAAAAATTTTTTTTTTCTTCTAATCTTCCATTATAATTTAGCAAACTATGTCTGCAGACATAAAATGTGAACTTACTCTCATAGTCACACAACTTAATAGTTCTTTTTTTTCTGCGTTAGTTGATTCCACTGTAAATGTATTCAGAAATGAGACTGTTCCTATATAAATTTTTATGTTAAAACGAATCAAGTCGTCTGGTATGACACCGGCGAGTTCGTTCACACCGAAGACTTATTTCAAAATTGTTTAAAATATTAAAAAAAATAATATTTATGAAATAAAGTTACATATCGTCGCAGAAATAGATGGTGTTAATGAATGTAGGTTTTTTCGGTACATATGTGATAATCTTTGTAATTTCACGTTTTTTAATTTGAAAATTTGAAATTTTTCAAACAAAAATTCTTTTCTCCTAACCCGCTTACGAATCGCACTGCCAGATAGCAGTACTTGATAATACTAGGTAGCATGAAAAACTTGATAATGTATAATTGAAATAATAAAATTTAAAAGAAAATGTACTACAGCTTGTTTTAATAGTAAATACTCTTATGTAAATGAAAGTACTGAAGATGAAACAATTTTTTTAAGCTCCATCATTAAAAAAAATTAAAGTATTATTTTACAAGAGATTACACTAGTTTTATTAAAAAAGGAATGAAAACAGAAATAAATTGGTAAAATTTTTATTTTACAATTCAAACTATTTGGTGGCGCTGTGGTCGTGATATTTCAAAAAATTGTATTTATGGTCCGATTTAGCTCATATTCGGAATATATATTAGTTACGTGAAAAGACACATTTTTGCAAAAAAAAAAAAAAAAATGGACCCGCTATGTAATGGGGTGTGAGGGGGTCGTGATAATCGAAAAATTGTATTTCGTCCGATTTGACTCATATTCACAATATGTGAATATTAAGTGAAATGAAATATTTTCACAAAAAATGGACCCGCAAGGTGGCGCTGGGGTTGTAATATTTTGAAAAATTTTACGTTAATGAATATTTAATGTATATAATACATATATATATATACATTACATTTACATACACATGTATACATATATGTGCCAATAAGTTATCTATTTATTTCCTTATATTTATTTAGGGTTAATATTCACCTTTTTTACTGTTTTGAAAGCTGTATTTTTTGATAATTTTGTGTCAGCACTATTAAACCATTTTTTTTAATAACGCTGAACTATTTTCAAATTATTATTGCAATTTCAAATCAATTAAAATAAATACTAATAGATGACTAGATATCGACTAGAAAAACTGACTGGCATGAACTAGATTAGTGTTAATTTAATTTTTACTGCAGTGAAAAAAAAGGTTTTCATTCATGAAAATGTAGTGCTTTATTTGATGAGAATATATAATGAGTGTTATATTAGAATATGTTTGGCTAATTATGTTAACTTTTATATTAATTTAATATAATAATAGAAACAAACCTGCAAATCCACTTCTCATTAATATTTTATTTGTACATCCAGCCTTCCTTTGTAACTAGATACCTATGCTTAACTGTAGACCTGAAGAATACATGTGCTGTTGCTAGTTTTTGAGGTCATAAATCAAAATTTAAATGTAATCAAAACAAAGTGTTTCCTTAAACCCAATTGCTATAATAATCAATATATAAATAAATAACAGTTCGAATCTGTGTGAAGTCACAGTAGGGATCATGTACTGCCATATTATATTTTGTTCCTAATTATTTTAACAGGATTTAAGAAATCCTGTTAAATTTAAATAATTGAATTTGTAATCAATTTTGATAACTATTGTGTTGATGATGATGACGAATGCTGAACAATGAACAGTGATCTGAACGATGCTCAATGAATATAGGTGATCTGATCAGTGCTCAATGACAGCTGATGTTTGTTATTTATTACATTACTGTTATGTTAATGCACTAAACTTCTGCACTAAACTAATGTTTGTGTATTTGAGATTATAGTAATGGTTAAAACGTGTATAGAAATTGGCAGTAAAAGTTGTCAAATGCCTGACTTCTTAGTAAGCAGTATATTATATTTTATTTGATAAGTATATCTATTTCAAGTGTTCTTGATACTTTTTACTTTCCTGCTTAGCGTGATAGCAGTAGAAGGGAAACTATAGTAATTGGTCCAATTTGAGCGTATGTGATTAACACCAGATCTTTATGTTTTAACACTTAAGGAACTGAACCAAAAAAACACATGGAAATTTTCCAGATGTTAGTATGTACATGTGTGTTCAGTGTTGCACCCTAAATCATATTATATCTCCAGAACTATTCAACCAATTTTGACCAAACTTGTTCAGATTACTTCTATATAAAGGGCATTGCTGCCATTAAATTTTCAACTTAAAAGGTCAAGGGGGTGAGGCTGTACAGCAAGGTCACTGTCAGTATCTTGAGATTTCACCTATTTAATAATTTTTTCAGTATCTTATTTTTCTTAGGGCATATTTGTTGGCTATTAAAAAATAATATTCTCAAAAAATAAACTATTTGCAAAAACTCACTCCCACCCCAAAATAAATCTCTAAATAAACTAGTGGCTAAGTGGGTATAGTGACTTATCAGTACCCATTCACCACAAGGAGCAGTAGTGCAGCACTGACTTATAGCTGCTGTAGTCGTATGCTATGTTGTAATGTCAGAGGTGAATGGTAGAATTAAATAAATGAATATTTAAAGCGTATAAAAAGTATTTAAAGTGGCCACTACTAGTACAGCCACACTTGCATGCATGAATGAAATACAGTATTTGTGCATGCTTTAGCTAGAATCACTGAACTAAATAAGCAAAAAATGGTACTTTCTGATTAAACGGAGGCCATTCTAACACAGTGCGCTGCAACTGTTAGGTTGAGGATATAAATAAAGGCCTATACTACATTTAAATGTTTGAGTTTTTTTATATAATAAATAAATATAATCTAACCAAAAGTTTGAGTTTTTTAAAAATATCATTCTTCCTTCTGAAAACAGGTAGCCTCTGTTTAATCATAAAGTATCAAACAAATATATTTAAATAAAATAATAAATATTTTAAAACAAGTTGTGTGTAAGCTGTTCATAAGAAAAAAGCCGCCTGGCAGGAAAGTCCTACAACTATGTGAAATCACAAATCAAAATTTGTTAAATAATAGACGTAATCTTACAGCAATTCTTTCCTTAAACCCATTGAAGGCCCATAAAAATTATTGCTATGTTGTTTGGCAACTTTTTGACCAGAAATATTCATATTATTCTACATTAAAAAATAGAAATAAATAAAAGATAATTTATTTTGTTCTATCGTTTTATTGCCAGTATAATGTAAAAAAATCTTTCATATAATACCTTCCTGACTGCCACAATATAAAATGATTTTAGCTATCTTGTCAACTTATGTCTTCAAGTGATGACATTGATGTAAAGTGACTTAAGATGTGGTGGGATTATTGAATTCATTAAGAAGTGGTGGAGAGGTATCAGATGGTAATGAAATAGTTTCTTTATTCTGATCAATAGAAATATTATATGCTGTTTCTTCTACCCAAACAGTGCACTCAACAAAACGAGAACGGATAGCTCTAACACATGCTTTAAATTCCATCTTAAAGTGATAAGGTTTAGTACATGTCGTACTTTCTTCATATAAAGGAAGATTATCACAATGTAAACGGAACTGACGTCCAACTAATGAAATAGGTGCTTGCAGTAAAGTACACCACAACTGAAAATCGCATCTGAAAATAAAATGTCATATTTTATTACATAACAATTACTGAAATTAATATAGAATCAGTACTATGTTATATAATCTAGGGTTAAAACCGTGTGATTAAATAGTTAATAACTTTCTTTCAAAGTAATGAACATTTTCCTTCTAAAGGACTTCAGGAACTAATTATTAGCTCAAATCAATTAGAACCTTATAGTTCCTAATACATTGTTGACAATTGTACAAATCTGTAATTCATAATTTTACCTCTTTAAAAAATACTTTTAATTTTAAAAGCATCATCTTATATACACATGTTCTGTTCATTATCAAATTTTATTATTTTGAATCTATACATAATTGCTTAAGTATTACATTATATTATTTCAAGTTTAAAGTTGTATTTAAGATGTTTATTGTATACTTTCATTACATTTTTGGTATTATTTATTGAAATGTAAGAAATAAAATATTTGTTATTTTTGTTAATATTTACAAAAAATTGGCTCCAAAATATTATTCAAAAAAACAGAAATCATGCCTCAAAAACCAACACAATTAAAAGTAAAATAAACAGTAATAAAATCAAAATGGTAACTCAATTTAAATACGTCGGAGAAATAATAACAAACATCTAACCAAAAAAAAAACCTCAATCCAAATAAGAAGAAACAAACTAGCTGAAGCTCAGAAATTAACCTGGTAGACTTACAATAAAAAATGCCTATCAATAAATGCAAAAATAAGACACTGCAACACAGTTATAAAAGCAGAAGCCACTTATGCAACACACTCTTCACCTGAACGAACAATCAAAGACAAACAGACTACAGAAAATCTAAAGAAGAATGGAAAAACTTGCATCAATAAAAAGTACCAAAAAGATGGGCAATGGTAGATTGTTCCCGACAAAGTCATGTACATAGAGTTAGAACCCTTCACTGATACCGTGGGTAAGAGAAGACTACAATTCTTTGGAGATACCATGAGGATGCAAGATCCAAGACTTGTGAAACAGCAAGTACAGTACAATCTCAACTCAAAATACTAAGACAGGATGCAGATGGATAAGAGAAATAAGAGAGAATCTGAAGAAAATTGGCCTTTCACCAGAAGACACCATAGATAAGATAAAATTAAACAAGAAAATCAAGAACAAAATCACTTGCTTCATACTCACAAGAAAAAACTCACAGTACGAACATTTTCAAAATTAGAAAGGGCACAAAGATCGGAACGTATGAATAAGTACTGGGAGGACCAGAACCACAATGCCCAAACAGTCCCATCAAAGAGACTTGGATAATAAGATTTATTAAAGTGATCCTATGCAGTCATAAAAGATAATAAAAAAAAAATGATGACTGATGGTACGGAAATCTTTTTGTCTAGTGCAGATAGAAAAAAAAAAACAAAAAAATATATAAATTTAATTGAACATAATGTATTGGAGTCATATAAAAAAACTTTCTTGGATTTTGGCAGTTTTTCTGAGATTGTGATGATTTCTTCTTTTTTGAGCTCCATGTTGAATCAATTAATCTGGAAATCTGGGTTAATTTTATTCAGGATAAATGGTTTCTTGACAGTGTGCCAAATGACTTGCTTCATGTGGCAGGGCAAAAGAAGAGGGAGTCAGTTTTGAGTTTTAAATCTGAATTTCAAGATTTCAGTGAATGTGATGTTTTAAAATTTGTTGCATCAGGTACAAAGGTTTTTTCATGTCCATTTATTTTAGCAGCAGAAGTGAGACTGAATAGGAAAATTGTTTTGCATTATTATCTAGTTTATTAGGATAATTTTTGAATGGGTAAAGTTTTATTTTATTTGAAGATTTTAATGCTAGATTACCTTATGAACAGAAATTAGTTGAAATTTTACTAAATTTATACAAAGGTTTATATAGAGAAAGATGTTCTAAAGATTTGGTTATTGATAAAAAAGTGCTAGAATTTTATGAAAGGATATAAATGGATATATAAAAAGAGATATACATTTTATGAGGATTAAATAGAAGGAATACAAAGGCTGTCAATGAGCTCATTGGACCTAAATATTGATTTTTTTTATGTTAAATTTTGTAGAGTTAGTAGGTAAATATTTTAAGTCAACTACTTTTTCAGATCATAACCAATCGCCATAGTTATTTTATAATGATAAATAGAATGCACCTACTGAATTGTTACCTCTTATACCAAAATTAAAATGGGATCATGTTTGCAGTATATGTAGAAAGGTCAATCAATTACTGTGAAACTTTAAATGAAACTTCAGATGTTTTAACTAATTGTATTAAAAATGCAGTGGACTGTAAATTTAGAATAAATTGTGCAGAGGGTCCAAAATAATGACACAGGTTATAAAAAGGAAAGATATAGGAACTTTGGGTCAGGTTACTGAATATATAGTTCTCTTTAACAAGGTCCTTAACCTTGTTAAAGAGAACTATTTATGAATGACAAAGGCAAATAAAACTAGTCATAATAAATGACTAAAGAATTGGCTTTGTGCCAATTCATCACTGTGTGGTGAATATGTATATATATATATATATATATATGTGTGTGTGTGTGTGTGTTACAACACTGATAACTAAAATATGTTTTATTATTCCTAATTAAAAATAGAACTGTTAGCTAATAAAATTATTATAGTTTTTAACATCGAACAAAATAAATTGTAACCTTATACCAAGACGTGAAATAGTAAAATCAACAAAGTCATTTTGATTTCTTTGAATTATTTTAATTACTTTTGAACCTCCATCAGTTTCCTCAGTCGTCTCTTTTTGATTGTAATTAAGCTCATGAACGTATGGACTAACATTCTCAACTAATATTTCTCTTCGACGTCCAATACTAAGGGCTCGATCCATACATACCTATTATTTTAAAAATGTTAAAAAATGGCAATTAGTCAGCAAATTATTTTTTCTAAATAAAAATACTTACCTAGTCCAAACACTGTCAGATATTATTTATTCTATATTATTATTCTCTTCTTAACAGAAGAGATTTTATTTTTATCTTTTGGAAATATCACAGTTTAAAATGAATCAAGGAAAAATTTGTATTAGTTGTAAAAGTAAGTAATTCATTTCTAAAATATTAAAATACAAGCAAGTTACAATTAGTAAGACAGCTGAACATCCACATAAATGTTTCAGTAACTGTATTTTAAAGCCCCTTCCATTGCCCCATCCAAGTTTTTTAAGGTTAGAACTACAGTAAAATATTAAGGTTAACTAATTGCTGCAGGCTTACAGCAGATGTAGAACAACAAAAGTTAGACAAAAAACATTCATTTACTGTAAGATTTTAATACTAATACAACAGTTTTTGGAAGTGCGTTGGTTTCCAAATTAATGTTATAACAACATGTGGCAAAAAATTTTTCACTAAAAAATTAAGTACCGATTCAAAATTTAAAAAAACAATTTCATAAAAAATTTCTTATCCCATGATAAACAGGTATGTAAAATTATTTTCTACTCTATAAAACATTTTTTACAAGATTGCATTACATATTCTGTGGGAAAACGTAAAATATCTTTCATTCTATGAAAGATTAATGTTACTGAACAAATTTTTATAAATACAACCTAAACAATATCTTAGATTAAAAAGTTAATGGATAAATTAAAATAAAGAATCCAACAAGTCTCATTCACTTATTTTGGTAAATTTTAAGAAAACTTTTAAAAGAATATGTGGATTGTTTGATACCTGAATCATATATAAATATAATTATCTAGATAATAAACAAATATACCGAAAATAAATACATAAAATAATTTGATGATATTTATATACCCAACGAAGTCGTAACATGTGAAATAGATTACTCCAGCGAATTGCATCAGACATGTAACAAATTAACATTCGTGCAGATAGAACTGGCTGATGTTTACACAAGTCAGGAAGTAATGACTTTAATGTATTGCTGAGATCTAAGACACCATAATTCCTGCAATAAAACAGAACTCATAACAATAATAAAAATAAACTGCAATTTTGTTATTCTTTTTATTTAAAAATAACCCATTTCATTAAGCTGAGGAAGTAAAGCATGTTTAATAAACTAAAGGAAAGATGATGATTTTTTTCTATCATGTAGTTTTAGTCCAGATAAATCTGATAAGTATTAGCAAACAAAAAAAACTAAAAACAAAAAACTGACAACTGAAAATATTATGAAGTTGTTATTAATATGCGCTTGTCTGTCAAATTTAATATAATGTTAAATTTTATATTACTCAACTGTGTGGACAGTTTGATTTTTATATGCTTTGTAAAATTTTCATGTGTTCTCTATATCTTAGTACATGTGCATATAAGAATGTGTGTGTGTGTGCCCTCTTACTATAAGGTTTGACAAGTTGATGTTTGTTATTATGTATATCTGCATATGTTTCTTATTGTATCTGTGTGTAAAAGTGCTTGCAGTTTGTTTAGTTTTTGTACAAGGAACACATACAAGGCTACAAAAAAAAAATCAAATTTCTTTACAAATCATTTTACTGAAACAAAACACAGATAGTAACTATAAAACTTTATACACAGCACATAAAACCTGAGATTCAATACATTTGAACAATATGAAATTTATAAACATGCATTAATAAATTTCATAAAAAAAATTAAACACGCCATAAAAAATATTATTCAATTGCTTACCAAGGAGGGTCATGATTTTCTTAAAATGAGCATTAAAACTAAATACTGAAGAAGGTGCTGATAATTATTTTCATAAGGGAAATGAAAGAAAATTTTTCATTAATTTGAAAGCAAATAATAATTTAAAATTATATATATTATACTTATATAATTAATGTTTAATTATGTATTAAATAATGTATTATGTATTAAATAATGATGTTAAGAATTGGAAGGTGAGCAACTCCACTGACAAAGAAACTACCTTAGCATTTATCTGGACATATCAAATGAAAACATGACAAAATTTTAAACAGAATGGTGATACAAAATGTGCAGTTAGTATTAAAATTGTAGAAATGGTTGAAGTCATTCTAACATAAAGATAACAAATATGTGAAATAATAGTAAAGCAAATATATGGAGATACATTTGTTATCTTATTATTATTATTAGATAATAAAATCAAAAAAAAAGTTGCATTTTAGAAGGCATTCAACAAAATTGTTTAATCTGATATTACTTGTTACCTAGAACAAAGATGAAGAAAAATCAAGCTCTTTTAATTTTTTTTTAACAAATTATTATTACTTAAAAACTCATGGGAAAGTAACATAAGTTCTATAAAAAATGTTTTTTTTTTTTTTAAATAAATTGGTGAGGAAAGCCTTTGGCCTTTTTGAAAAATTTTCCACAATTTTTTTTTTTTAATGAAAATGGAAGCACATTAAAAACCCCTTTATTACTGGCTGAAATATTGGGTGCTGTGTTATATAAAACCTGTTTTTTATTTCTGGTTTGATAGAAGTTGATACCATTAATTTTTAAAAAATTATAAATAACTATTTTTTTTCGAAGAGTGAACATTCATAAACAAAGTCCATAGTAATGTTACAATATTTAATTCATTAAATATTTGGCACTAATTTTTCTGAGAATATTCATTCTGATTTTTTGAAGGATCCTTTTGAAAATAATATTGTAATTGGGACAGTAATATATTTATTTTTGAAATAATATTTGAATATATTTTGGTTTAACAAATATTTAATAATAGTTTCAAATTAAACATTTTGTATAGAATGCAAAGCAAAACAGTGTGTTGTTCTCCCAGACGGGGAATCGTATTCTTTAAGATTTTGGGGGTTGAAATTGTTGGACATTGAGAAGTGTTGGGAGAACTCGTAATAAGGTTTGTTTGTAAGCAGTCATTAAATCAGTCATGCTTAATATTTACCGTGAACAACATCGGCTTTGCTGACATCCGTCAGCGAGCAGTCGTGCTCAGTGCTTTGTTTGTAAGTAACCAGGCTCCGCTCCATCAGCGAGTGTACTAATTACGTGCATTTACTGTATCTTGTAGTTAAGTGATTATTATTATAAATTAAATATTGTTTTCCTTATATATCAAATATCGTCATTCTCATACGGTCTAAGGGATTGTTACAGCCCTAGCATTATTCTATACAGTCCACTATCTCCAAATCAATAAAAATTTTCTACTAACATCGAATCATCCTATCATTCATTATATCTAATATTTCTATGGTCCTCCGATTTCATTATTTCTTTGGTTCCCTATGCTTCATTTATTTTTGGTTTTCCTAATTGGATATGAGTACTTCCGTTATTGAGTGTGAATTTTAGGATATTTATGTGTACATTTGGTAATTACCGTACAGACTTTTTTATTGTTTTCATAATCGTACTGAAAGTTAACGTAAAAATCGCAATATGCGAATTCTTAAAATTGTCTAATGAATTTTACATATGTGAACTTAATATTTTGCGTATTTATGCCTTGTATATTCGTTACAAGTGACAATGTAAGTGCTAGTGTTATTTTACTGGGTAAATTTAATTTAAAAAATGTATATATTGATCAGATTTTAGTACTCTGGTCTTTGTCTACGTGTTGTAATAATTTATGCTAATTTACTTCGTATGAACTCATCGAGCAGACTATCGCTAGCTCATCAGAAGTTCGAGCCTAGCAGATTTTTTATCGCCATCTGCCAAATAACGTATTAATAGTTTACAGCTATTTCACGTCCTTAAGGATATGAATCAGAAAAGGTGAAACCTGTTAAGCGTAGAATAATTAAGGCTAGTTTTATTAGAATAAAAACATTTATTAGCAATGGGCAAAATCATGCAGATTTACAATTATTATACCAAAAATATAGAAGACTTGAAGTATACAAAAATGAATTTGAGTCATGTCAAAGCCAGTTAGAACTGGAGGATGACGAAGATCATTCCCAATACCGAGCAGAATATGAAGATTTATACGATGAGCTTGTGTCCCAGTTAGAATCGCTGTTGGAAATACAACACCCTCCAACTATGAAGCTAGAAACAACGGTTCTCACTGAACCAACTGCTCCTGCAGTTAAGTAGAGTTTTCAGTTACCTATTATTAAAATCCCGTCATTTAGTGGTGACTTCTCAGAGTGGTACCATTTCACGGATATCTATGATTCTTATTTTAAATGAAGTTTTGACCAATGTACAGCGATTTCACTATCTTATTGCTTCTCTAGAAAAGGAGTCGAAACAGCTGATTCAAAATCTTCCTATTATAGATCATAATTTTAGCGCTGCTTACCAGTTAATCTATAATCATTATGATAATAAAAAATTAATTATAACTAAGCATGTAAAATTTCTTTTATCTCTTCCTCAAGCGGCAAAAGGATCAACAACTGATCTGAGACATCTTATAAATGAATTAGTCAGTAACCAAGATACAATTAAAGCACTTGATATTGCCTTTCCGAAGATGAATTACTGTTAACACAAATCAATCTTGATAAAGTTGATGTATCAACACAAACTCAATTTTAATCCTCTTGTAATGATAAGAAATACCTAAGCTAGATCAGTTAATTAAGTTTTTGGATAGAAAATGCCAAATGAAACAATTAGTAGTTTTAGTAATGAGGATTTATGAATTTCTGCGTCAAAGGTTTCTAGGAATAACAAACATCAAAATAAGCCTATTTTATCATATATGCTTACGAACCAAGTGTGTGTTATTTGCAAGAATCAACATGTAATTTATAAATGTCCGACTTATATGTCTTTAAAACCCAAAGAGTGGTTTAATCAAAACCTAACAAGTAATGCATAAACTGCTTAAAATCTAATCATATTCTTAACAATTGCAAATCTACAACAACGTGTACTAAATATAACGCGCACCATCACACCAGTCTTCAATGTACCCTTTTCTTATAATGAAATAAGGTACGTCCTGAATAATTCTCGTCACACTTCCCCGGGAAATGTTAATAACAGGCTCCAGTATCTTATCACACTTCCCAGATAATGCAGTAAGGCAACTTTTTGTGTCTCTATAATAAAATTTTCTCTGATTAGGTATTTCCAGATTCTTGGTCAGAGGTATTGGTTCCCCCATACTGAAACCTGGTAAAAATAAACTATCTCCCACAAGTTATCGTCCTGTCTCCTTGACCAGTACCCTGTGCAACGTAATGGAACGAATGGTAAACCGTCGTCTAGTGTTGAACCTTGAGCGAAACCCCAAAACAATTGCATTTACAATTGATCCAGAACAACTGCCCCAGAACAATACGGTTTCTGCCAAGGTAGATCGTCTATTGATCACGTAGTTGCCCTGGAAGCTGCTATTAAAAACACCTTTTTATTTCGCCAATGCTTGGTTGTTGCATTTGTCGATTTGTAAAAGGCATATGACACGGAATAGTGGAGAGGAATCCTAAATACACTTCATGAATGGGGTGAACAAGGTAATGTCCTCGCATTTATCAGGGGTTTCCTCAGTAGTTGGTTCTTCCGAGTGGAATGAGGTATCTGAAAGTTTCACACTGGAAAACGGAGTATCCCAGGGAAGTGACAAGAATGTACTAGACCGGGTATTGTTACTTCTAAAAAGGATTAATATTCTTAAGATCTAATCCATCAAAATTTTATATTATTTTGTTACGTTTCATATATTATTCAAATTGTCCTCTTGTTATTATTTTGACCCGGGCGATAATAATCCGAAAGCGTTTTTGCCCCCCCCCCCCAAACAAAAAATAAATTATTGAGTGTGTCAGATATTATTCATGCCAATTGCCGTATAACAGTATGAAATTTTAATAATTTAATTGATATAAAATATAATATACGTTTGTTTGTTACAACAAACATGTAGTGTCCGGGCGATGATAACGCCGAAGCGTTTTTACCCAGAAAAAAAGTGATCTAAATATTACTTTGTTTGCCATAAATAATATAACAAACTGCATGTGAAAATCGGCTATGGGTTCTACATTTGTAGATGACCTTTTTTCTATTTACGTAGCATGTAGAATGTTAGCTACAGGCTGCTTCAAAATACAATAACCCACTTAGATTCGTGATGTAAATCTACTGGATTCACCTTTTCCTTAGGAAAAACGAAGTGCATCTGTTTTTCCCGGTTGAGGGAACATGTTGACGCTCAACTGTATTTACATGGTGAACCAACTGAGGCATGCACGCGGGCTAGATTTCTAGGAATGTGGTTTGATCAACGACTGATGTGGGTAACAACTGAAGAAGCTGACGGTTAAATGTCTAAAAATGTTAGACAAGTTAAGGGTTCTATCTAATACCTGTTGGGAGCCGATCGTATATGTATGTTGGCTTCTACCGAGCTCCGGTCCGTTCCCGCTTAAACTACGACTGCGTAGCCTATTCGTCAGCATAAGCCACCGCTCTATTTATAACAATTATACAATAAAAACAATTATAACAACAATAACATTAAATGCTATGTCAAATACTACTACGTCAAAGAAATAAAAACACCCAGTTTAAAACTTCTTTGTCATTGACCAGAATTTGATGAATGTTCCTGGGCAATCTAAATTTACGATGCAAGGCTGCATAACCTATGCGATCCATGTGACGTACAGTCAAGCAGCAGTTACATCGTTTGCATATCGGTGCGTTTACTGCTGACATCAGATACCGTGAGTAGTTCTCGTATGTCGTATCCGCAATCGGCAGGGACCACTCCTCTCAGCGAATTTTCCTATGAGGAGTGGCAACAAAGTATCTTTGATAGGTCGACGTTTGTTATCTACTGCAGCAATACAATCAACTTGCTACTTTGCGCGAAGAGTGAGTTTTACATATTTAATAAAGTCAGCTATAGTAACACGAGAATGAAAGATGGTTGACTACATGCATCTTTAGCAGCGAAATCTGCTCGTTCATTACCCGGAATCGCCACGTGGCTAGGGATCCAGCAGAAACTCGCTGCTCATTCATTTGCCTTAAAGCATATGGTAATTTTATTACTTTTATCTAGACATATGGTGTGATATTTCTTTTTTATAATAAATATATCATGTCTGGGTGATGATAATGCACAAGCGTTTTTTGTCCAGAAACCCATCCTCCCCAAAAAAAAGTGTGTTCTGAAACCCCAAAAAATTCATTCAGATTTGGAAGTGGTTCTTGAATGAAGATTTTAGTTTTTAAAATGTTATTAAAACAAGTTTCTCACGTACTTATTGTGATCATTGTAGAAGTAATCACACCTTTAAGAAATCTATATGTGACTTTTAGCCCTTATTAATTCTCAAAGTTTTATTTGCTTAAAAAATATTTTTTAATTTAATTTTTTGGTTTGTTGATTAATTTAAAATAATTTTTATTATATAATTTAAAAGTTAAAATACTCTGACATCCTGGAGGAATTATATTCAAAACCTTTATGTAAAAAATAATTTTCATGAATTGCATAGTACTTGATATTGCATCCCCTAATAGAGTGATATATGATGGAGTGTTATGGAATAGATCAATTGTTCCTTTAAAATTTTGTTCTGGTCTATGTTATGGCTGTGGTTTGAGGTAAGAGATACCAATTAGTTTTGCTTTCTCTTCAAATGATGATTTTCATTATACAGCTAATTCTAATTATGAACAGAAAAAAGGAATCACTTGAGGGCTGAATATAACTTTTACTTTTATGGGGTTTGACATGTTGATATTTACATTTTGGCTCAGTAAAGAAGTCAATGGAAACCATTTTTCTGCTCCCTTTCTCTAGTAAATCTTTCGTTGTGTGTTTGTTAGTTCTGAGAAAGGCTGTCATTTTTGGGATTAAGTGGCAACTTATGTTAGGTCACCTATAACCATTTACTGTTCACAAGTTCATGGTTTAAGCCATACTTATTATAAATACATCATAATAACACGTAAACACTATCAAAACAATTGTTTGAGTAAAAGTGTTTAATACCAAAATAAAATAGGAATGTTATCCATATAAGGGAAAGCATCAATAAAGGGGAGTCTTTTAAGTTCAAAATCTGATTCCTTATTATAAAATTAAATTACAAAAAATATCTTTTTAATAACAAATAACTCTCCTTTTTGCTGTTTAATTCTTATATATATATTCATGACTGCTTTTGTAGCATTTGTTACTTAATTAAATGAATTTACTTTTTTTATAAACAAGATTCTTTTCTATAAACTTGATAATGTTAAGTGCTACATAAGATTAACTGATATTAATCAGTTTTTTTTTTAGGTAGTTTTACATTTTATTGAATTTTTCTTTGTTTTAATGTAGACAGATTTTATGTAGCTTTCATTACAGGAATGAAACATGAACAAAGAAAAAATGTAATATGCAACGTGATATATTAAATTTCATCTGGAATGGTATAACTAAAATAGATAAGTTTTCTTTTTCTCATTTGTGACCGTTCGTATAGTTAAGGTTAGGTTCTTCCTGTCTTTTTTGCTACATTTTATATTCATTTCTACCCTTACCAATTTCTGAGCTTTTTTGGTGATTACATTCTTTTTCACACTCTTTCCAATATTCTTTTAATTTACTTTTAACTTCACTTTCTATATTCTCTCTTCTTACTCTTCATAGCCTTATTTTAATTACCATACTAGTAATTTATTCATTTCTATCATGTAGTTTTTTTTTTAAAGAGAAAATAGGAAATTTTCGTTACAATAAAACAGATATACAATAAAATTTGCCTGTATGAACAAAGGAGTTAATAATATTTTTAAAATCTAAATGAATAGAGAAGTACAAAAATTAGGTGTTCGTGATTGATATCGGATGATGAACATAAATCTTTCTAATATAACATTACTAAAGAAAACAATTCATGTTGCTGTATGGTTTAAGTTATCAGACAAAAAACTAGAAAGGAAGAGTTTGCCTCTCTAACTCTAATATCAGCTACTATTCAAAGCCTAGACGATGCAAAATACTGACCACTTCTAATCTTCTAAGTAGCATGTGATTCATTATACGGATGAAAATGAATTGTAAAAAAATAATATTCATGACTGGATAGAAATTTTAGAAAATCTGATGCGGACACCACATGACTTCCTTGTACTCCTATTAAATTATAAATACAAATTTAAAAAAAAATGAAAAGTACGTAAAATTTTGTCATTAATAAAACTTCTTATATTTTTCATATATTTTTATTTTTATTGTTATTAATGAATTATTATTTACTGTAAAAAATTTTTTACAATCAGAGGTTAGTAATTATTAATAAATCAATATATTTAAATTAAAAAAAAAGGAGACGAAGTTGGATTTGAACTGATGTGCCTTTCCCTTGTAAGATCCACATATTTCATTAATTTTTTTTTGGTCCAGTCGATTGCAATTAAAAGGGAAGGTATATGACTAGACGTTACAACAGTCCTGAATCCAAAATTTCAACATCCTACGGCTAATCGTTTTTGAGTTGTACGAGATACATATGTATGTACGTACATACAGACATCACGCCGAAACTAGTCAAAATCGATTCAGGGATGGTCAAAATGGATATATTTCCTTTGAAATCTGAAAACCAAAATTTTTTGCGATCACAATACTTCCTTTACTTCATACAAGGAAGTAAAAATAATTACAATGAAATTAACTGGAAATCCAGAGTAACCAGAACCTGTTTTGCTTGTGTAGATCTTGCACTGTATTACTTAGAATATACTTCTGTTTAATTACATAAATTAAACCAGATTGATATTAGTATTTTTGGTAATCCCAAGAGTAGAAACCACTCTTCTTAATTAAACACAGCAGTTAAAAAAAAAATAAAAATAAGTATATGACATATATTAAAATAATTTATACTTTTATCATAACAGACCCACAAATATGACATTGAGTGTTCTCATATTTTCGATCTTTGTCATGTGATGTAGTAACAAAGTAGGTAGAATTCAGGGAACAATCCAATATTTCCAGCACCATAGGACCTAGCTTTTCCTGTAATAATGTAAAGTATTAGAAATTCATTAATAAGACTGGCAACAATAATTTTTTTACTTAGTCAATATTTGCTGAATCTTTACATTTTTTGGGTCTGATTCCGAATATGAAGTCATAATTTCTTTATTGACCTCAGATTTTTTGTAATAGCCTTTCCTATATTCCAGCAAGTACATGTGTATAAACAATCCAAGTATATATTATCTATTTATAAATTTATGTATTGGAGCAGTTAAGTCGTTAAATAAACTATGATTTATTTGAACTGATAAACAGCCATGAAAAATAAGTACAATTAAAACTATTACAAATGATACACATATATATTTTTTTTGCTTGATGATATTGCCACATATACCTAAGTTTAGCATTTCTTGATATTGATTTTGTATTATAAATTTGTGCTGTTACATGATAGGCTTTTTCTATTTTTTGTAGCCTTGCTTTCCTGCTTTCTACTTCTAGAACATTAGAATTGATCACTTCTCACGGTATTTAAATTTAGATGTTCTTTTAATCTTTTTATTACTAGATATTTTAATTACACCGAGAGAGATTTTGTGTTGTAAATCCATTCCATTATTTTAATCATATTTTACTTGCACATATTTCTAATTTTACTAGTTTAGTTTTCCTTTTTCCGAGTTGTTTGGAAAGAATTCTAAATCATCTGTAAAAGCAAGATGATAGGTCAATTTGTTCCAGTAATTTGATATTTTTAGTACCAAATTTTACAGAATCATAGATATTTAACTTTTTAAGCCCATTATCTTATAACCTTTTCCAAAGCACAATTAAACAATATTGAGGAGAAACTATCTCCCTGTCATAATCAGTTTTAATTTCAAAAGGAACAGAAATTGCTCCTGGAAATTTTACTTTAAAAAGGTTTTTGTTAGTTTTTTTAATAATATTTACAGTTTTTTGATTGACTTAAATTGTTGGAGGACTTGGAAAAGTGATTCTTCATGAATTGAATGTTAAAATTTTTTTAAGTCAACAAAAACTTGTTGATAAAAATGTTTGTTTATTAATGCTTATTGCATATTCTTGTTAAGAGCTTGTATTCTATTTAAATAAACAAACTGAATATTTCTCATGGAAGATATTGTAATTTTTAAAAAAATCTTAGTTATTCTTATAACAACTTAACAACTTGACAAGATTAAGACATTTCTGGATGAACAAAAATATCAATATGTTTGATCTTGCAGTGCTGAGTTATATAAGTTTTATTAAATTCAAAAATATCTTCAGATTGCAGCACTGCTGAGATTATGTAATTATAGATATATTACCAAGTATACATATACTTTATTTATTTATGTTAAAGTTAATTAATTTGCAACATAAACTTAAAGATTGTGAGTGGGAATATGATGTGGAAATTTTGAAACCATCTGAAAAATACCATGCCTGATGGTTTTCAAACGCAGAACCTTCCAGATGAAAGGCCAAGACAATACCACTTTACCATGAAAGTTAGCATGATGTATGTATTTACATTTAATGCTGATTTTGTTTATACAAAAAGATGTATGTTTATTAATGTATGAATCTTACATTATTTACAAAACATAAACTTTGTGGTAACAATATATATTGCCGTATACACTTCTAAAAGTAAGTTTACAAAAAATCTAAAGGAGAGTTAAAAAATTCCATACAAGGAACTTTTGAATCTGCAGACTCCAGAATGATACCTGTGATGACATTTTACTCCAAAAACAGTTTTCCCCTCATTAGATGTAAGAAAATTCAACATATATAAAAAATATAATTTGATTCAAAGGCTTTATACTTTGTATTAACTTAATAAACTCAATGATACAAAACAAAATAAAACAAAAAAATATTTTTTTATTAAAGAATTTTTTCTTACCTCAGATGGATTCCAAACTTGCCAGAAGAAATAATGTAGAAATCTTGTATTCAAACTTCGAATATTATCTAAGGCAAGAGAAATGTTTTCTACTTTCCAGTCCCAGATTCCAATTGAAAAACCATTTAAAAGTCTTTGAAATTCTCTTAAACAAACCCCAGCTTCAAAAATCAACTCCAAATGATTTAAAGCACTGTGGTTCCAATATGTAGTATAAATTAACCTGTATTCTGAATACAAAATCTGTTTTTTAATTATTAAATAAAATATAAATAAATTTGATTTTTTTATTTATTAGTGTTGCACATTTAATACCTTGCCTCTATAAGACAGTTAAAACTATTTGGGAGCTATCAACTCATTCATTGTCTGAAATTCCTACATGGCTGTAGACAAACCTAATCTCATTGTAATACAATCATGAAATTTGATGTGGATACTAATTTCCAGAACAAACACTTTAAAACATCTGTAAGATGGGTAAAGGGTAAAGTGTAGGTAAAAGTTAAACTCCCATAATTCCTGTATTTTATGTTCTAAAAATATAAACAGAAACTAACAATAATTTTGTCTCTTCTAGCTCCACAATTCTTCTTTATTTTTAAATGTCAGCATGATTATTAATTAACTTCAAGGGTCTTCTTTGAAGTTGGCAGGATTGACAAAAGGATGATTGTTTTTTTTACAGTCAGTTATGTGGTAACTGTTGAGTCAATGTGACTCAACTGTTTGTGACTCAAATTGTCACATTGACTGTTTGAGTCAATGTGACTATGGACCTATCACAATTTTTGATTCTCAGAGCATCTAGACTAATGTTGTTCTAGAAAGACATAGAAATAATCACAACTTGTAATATTTTTTCATGTCTTGTTACATAACTGTCTAATAAATCCATTGTGTTTATGCTACCATCATATCATGTAGTATTACAATAAAATGTATGTACTTAAACTACAAATGTATGTACTAAAATGTAGTTGCAGTAATGATGATTTAATAAATTATAATCAGAATATATGCATTCATAATTTTATCATTAATACTGACTCGATACTAACATCGATACTAAAAAAAACCATTTATATAATTAAAACTACATTAACAGATTTAAAAACATATAATAATATACATGAAACAATAAACCTATTAAATTTATGCATCAAATGTAATTATTTTGAATTTAATAATAAGTATTATAAACAAGAAAAAGGTATCAAGAAAAAGGTATCATCATGGGTTCTCCACTGTCAGCAATACTGACCAATATATTTATAAATGACTTAGAAAACAATAATTTACAAAGCATTATTAATAAATTTCAAATTTTACTGTATTTTACTGAAAGATGTACAGACAAAATTTTAATTATTTATAACCAACAATGCAATGATGATGAAAATAAAATATTAAATGAAATGAATTCGTTAAATAATAATATCAAGTTTACCTAACTCAGGAAAATAATAATAGTATAGTATTTTTAGATACAAAAATTATAAAAATATCAAATTAAATACTGACATTTTTAGGAAGCCTACGAAGCAAAACACAATAACCAATGCAAATTTTATTATCCTTATAACCAAAAAATGGTCACTTTTAATACCTTATTATGTAATAGGACCTTAAAATATCTAAAATATGATAAAAAATGAAATTAATAATATCAAATACATCGCTCTAAATAACGGATGTAATTAAAATTTGATAGATAAATTATTTAATAGAATAAAAAACAAAATTTATATAAAAGATAACATAAAATTAACTAGTAACAATAACGATAATATCTATATTAAAATTGAGTATAATATAAATTATAGGAATTTCAACAAAATATTTAAATTATTTGGTTAAAAAACTGCATATGTAATGAATAAAAAAAAAAAAAAAACATTAATATAGATTCAACCAAAAAAAAAAAAAAAAACGATAATAAAATCAGTTTAGATGGACAGCGCATGTATAGTTTAAAATGTGCAGATTGTGAATTAAAATACATTGGCAAGACCAATCGGTCATTCTCTGTTAGACTATGAGAACATATGAATTGTATAAAAAAAGATCAAATAGAAAAATCTAATTTTGCCAAACATATTATAAATAACAACCATAACTACAACCCTGAAAATTTTATTGACATACTTGATTTTTCAAATAATATACTCATTATCAATAATTTAGAAAAGTACCATATTTATTTTAACAATGATAAATTAATAAAGGAACAAACAAGATTTGATAATGATATACTGTACAAGTACTAAATGATAACAATAGAGTGAGTTGACCATGCCGTTCCCATTATGTTTTACCATAATGGTAAAGACATCCACAATGACAGGACTTTAAGTCACACAATTTTAAACTATGATGACCACTGTTATTTTGAAAATACATAATTACATATAAAAATACATTTTTACATAAAAAAATTCCACGACAAATAAGTTTTAGTTTTAATAAGATTATAACATAAAAAAAATTTAGTTCCTGATGATGGAATTTTATTCTGAAAGCACTTGAACAAGTATATAAAAGAATTGTTGGTAAGTGGGTTTTTAATTATTATTTTACATTAACTTGGTAAATTTTGGTACAGCTCCTGGTATCTTCATTTACTGTAGTGAGCATGATAATAGTACCTCATTCTTTCCGCAGAAGTAGGTAATTCATTGAATAGATTGTAATTAATAGCATTTTGTATGAAAGGACATTACTTTATAACTTTTATGAACCCATACAAATAACATGACACTAAACATTTCTCACTTTTTGAAAAAAATAAAAATTTTCTTTTGAAGCAGTTTGGATGAAATATAATGTAATATTTTATAGGTAATTTGTTTCTAGTACAGGATATTTAATCAATACTACGATGAATAATGTGTTAACATTTTTTTTAGAACAATTTAAAGTTTTTAATAGGTGTTACCTATAATTACTACAGGTACATTAAATGAACCACACGTTTTTGCATACTCTTTCTTAAGTTGATACTTTTTAATTATATTTAATTAAATTTATGGTAAATTTCACCACTTTTAAGATGTGCAGAATATTATACGTATTTTGCTCAAATACAATCAATTATTTAGCATGGCATCATGCTTTGGAGCAATTCTACTGGTATGGAGAGAATATAAAGCCAGAAGAACTGATTCAGAATAACTAATTAAGTAATGAAGGAAGACTTTTTTAAGTTGTTATTCATAAATTTAAACATTTTAATCTAATTAGGTTTATATGCTCTGAAGCTACTATACTACACTCATTAGAGAATCAGATCAAGTGGCTCAAATTTTCATAATTAAAAACTTTCCATAATCAAATTTTCCCATAATTAAAAAAAAAAAAGAAATAACAGTGATTAGTCAGACACAACTCATAGATTAGTCTTGTTTACAAAACGCCAATTTATACAGATATGAAACTATGTTGTAACTATCCCTTGCTACCAGACAGTTGTCAATTACGAAACACATTTATTTAGTAAAAACTGTTTTGATAAAAAGTTATGATTACAGCAGCATTAATGATTTTTTAAGTGCTCAAAATTGGGGATGTTACACCTCAGTATGAGGCTAATATAACTTTTTTTATTTCTGTTAATTTTTGTTTTGCTCTTGTACTTTGTCTCTACATATGAAAAATTTACATGATCAATAGTTTAACAATTATCTGCTATGGAGTGTTTGATTTGATTGTATGTGATAATATTTGTAATTTTAAATCAATGACAAAATAGCTACTGTTACATATATAGCATTTTTAATAGATCACAGTAAAAAATTATGTTTGTAAATATAAATAAATATATATATACATAAAGAAAGGCGGAAAAGCATGTGTGATGAGAAAGAGGCTTTCTGGCCTAGTGAATTAATGACTGATGAAATGCTGAAGAAATTCATGGGAAAAGTGAAAGGATTTTGGAAGATGATGGAAATGGTAGCTTTGGACACAACATTTTTGGCAGTTACTTTTATATGGATTTGAATACTAGTTCATGGATACAGGTGTTCTTTGGTGGTTGAGTTTCAATTAATCACACATCACAGGAATGGTTGACCTGAAACTGTACAAGACTACACTTCATTTACATTCATACACATCATCCTCATTCATCCTCTGAAGTAATACCTTATGGTGATTCCAGAGACTAAACAGAAAAAGAAAGAGATGAACACAACATTATCATAAAATATTTTGTTTTTTGTGTTTATATTTTGTTTTCTACAAATATAAAGAAAATAAGGATGGAATTAAGAACAGAAGTGGCAGAAATTTTTACTAAATATTTAAAGGTATTTATTGTAGGTGAAAGTATACACTACTCAAGAACACAATTGTGTTGTGTTGAACACAACAAAATTACATAAAATCCATATTCAAGAAGTATGTTTTCATTTTTGCTGTTTTATTGAGCAATTGATAAAATTCATTTGATTTTGAGAAGAGATATAATGGATTCAAAGTACAATAATAATTATCTCTATAGGTAATGTAATGCTATAGATGTAGGACTATAAGTAATATCTGGAAAAAAATGATTGAGAATTAAAAATAGAAACTATATAGTAGAATGATACCATACAAAAAATGCAGGGATGAAGTTGAGTGCAGAAAAAAGTATTATAATGAGGAGTGGGGAGGGTTGGAGTAAGTGGAAGATGTGAAATCTGAGATCGTTGGAAGCCCTTGAACCAGCCAATGAAATTAAGGAAGATACAGAGATTAGAGAGTATGAAAATATGGTGAGAGATGAAATGGGAAAGAAATCAGTGGAAGAGTTTATGGAGAGAATGGCCAACAAGAAGTAAAAACATCTGAAATAGAACAAGGAGCACAATCAATTAAAAATATATAATTTCTTCTGTTCTTTTTCCAATTCTTTCTTTTTTAAAAAATTGCCACCTTCAAGACAATTCCAACTGACAAGCAGTTCCAACTGATTTAGAATAATAGTGGTGAAGAAGGAATCATGATTTTAATAAATCTTTTGAAAACTAAATATTTTATCATGTATTTAACAGGCAAGTTTTTTTTTTACTTACTTTTATAAAATAAAAGTACATATATTAAAATAATAATAAATAACTTTCAGTTTTATTTATTAGTACCTGGAGAAATGAATATTCAGCAACAAGCACCATTTCATGATCAAGAGCTGCAGCCGATTGCTGTCGTGGTTCTAAAAGTTCCTGTCGAACAGTATCTAATTTTTTTGAAATAATAGGGCCATATTTTCTAAAGCCTGAAATAATCAAATTATGCACAGCTAGAGACCATGTATAACTAACTTTCCATGCTACTTCATATAACTGCTGAATATCCAAATAACTTAATATTTCTTCTAATATCTGCACAAATTAAAAGTAAAATTATATTAAAATGTTTACAATGGTTAGATAATAGGTAATCTTCCCATCATATGTACGCACAATATTTAAAAAGATAAATAAATGTGCACATAAAAATGGGCACATTCTAAAGTATCTAACAATATAATTAAGTAAAGAAGAAAATATTTTATTGATAAAAATCTCTGGTTTTGATTAAATCTGTTTTCCTGCTTTAATTATTAAATTAATTTCAAAGAAATCAGCAGCAAGTCAGATAATTTTTGTGACTATAGTAAGTGTTAAATTAATATATTACATGTTATATTCTAAATTCATAATGATGCTTATAATTACATCATTACTAAACATTATTAATACTCATAATACTAATAAAATTGAAGTGCATCAATTTCCGATGTGTGGAATAAAAACAACTAAAAATGTAATATTATGACTTAAGTATATTATTTGTTTTAAGGGTGGGATTAGTATTTTTTAGGCTAGTCTCAGGAATGGTCGAATGTACAAGAACTACACTTCATTTACACTCATACATATCATCTTCATTCATCCTCTGAAGAATTATCGAAACGGTAGTTACCTAAACAGGAAAAAGAGAGAGGCTAGTTGCGAATAACCCACCGGGTTGGTCTAGTGGTGAATGTGTCGTCCCAAATCAACTGATTTGGAAATTAAGAGTTCCAGCATTCAAGTCCTAGTAAAGTCAGTTATTTTTACATGGATTTGAATACTAGATCATGGATTGTTTGGTGAATACTTGTTTGGTTGTTTGTTTGAATACTTGATCACCAGTGTTCTTTGGTGGTTGGGTTTCAATTAACCACACATCTCACGAATGGTTGAACTGAGACTGTACAAGATTACACTTCATTTATTAATTACTAGAGGCTAATTAGAGGCTTTAATTACTAGAGGAGATAGTAATTACTAGATGCTAAACAGGAAAATGAAAGGCTAGTTGTGAATATCTTGAAGAGCAATCAAAATGCATCATAATAAGCTTTATACAAAATTTTAAACATCACAAGATATGACTCCTCTCTACCCCTTAAAGATACCGAGACCAAATAATGTAAGCAGCACATCAACTCTCTATTTATAAAAGTTAATTTCAGAATTTTTGAATATATTGGTGCTGAGCTATAAAGGGATTTATAGAGGGAATGTGCTTACATACATACAAAGAAAATAAACCTCACATCAAAGTTCTATTTAGAGCTAACCTATTAAATGTAATGCTAGCCTGCCACAGTCACCGATGTTCACTGTACAAGCAGTCAACTTTCACCTTTCCAGCACAACCAGTACTCAAAATGCCTTTTGTTGCTCTAAAGTGTAAGTAATTATTTGTAAATTTTTAATCATTGTCAAAACTAGAAAAATCCACATTAACATTACAAATGCCAATGTAAAAGTGCCTGAAATTTTGTGGTTAAATTTCTACGTGTCAAATATAACAACTGAATAAAATTAAGTATGGTGTTTAAATAAAAAATTCATTAGTTTGATGGTGTATGAAAGTATTACTGTAAATATCCGACGCACAAACTTCATGCTTATGTGGTGATGCAAAAAAAAAAACCATAATTGACAATTTATGATTACGTGGAGGGGTAACAAATATGGTTTCTTGCTAATGTGATGCGCCATCAATTTTGTATTTAGAAAAAAAATTAAAGCTATTATTAAAAAAAATTGTGGAAATTTTTTTTTTTAATTTAAAAGATGTATTTGTACAGAATAAACAGCCATTTATCATAACTGAATTTGTAGCATGTGAAAAATGTTAAACTTGACCAGGATTCAAACTTACGACCTTCTGAATGAGACAGAGATGCCCCACTACATCATGGATGTTGCCAATTATTATTCTAATCATTATGTAATAGTCACATCTGCCATAAAAATACCCTCTTTGTTTTTTGCAGTCAAATAAGTATGAGTAATAAAAATAATATTTCTGAAAATGTAATATACATAATAGCTCCAATAAAATTAGAAAATAATTATGATATAATCAGAGCTGGATTTAGCTGGTTTGTGTCCATGGACCCAAGCAAAAATTGTCGCCCCTATGTCCCCCCCCTCAATCCTGTCCCACCTCCTCTTTAATCCTCTTCATGGATCCAATTTTTAACCAACACTATTCAACTATCCTACTAAATCACCTTCATAAATCAAAACATTTATAATCAATTTTCTTTCAAATTTTAAAACAAACAAGTTATACACCAACAGATTCTATTGTATACCCATACGTACTACACTAACATTTTATGCTTTATTACCATAAATACAAGGTGAAAATTGACCTTTCAAAACATAGTGAAAAAGTTATTAACAGATAACAATTTTCAAGTTTAATTTAGAAACCCATCAGGTTGATCTAGTGGTGAACACGTCTTCCCAAATCAGCTGATTTGGAAGTTGAGAGTTCCAGCATTCAAGTCCTAGTAAAGGCAGTTATTTTTACGTGGATTTGAATACTAGATCATGGATACCGGTGATCTTTGGTGGTTGGATTTCAATTAACCACACATCTCAGGAATGGTCGAACTGATACTGTACTAGACTACACTTCCTTTATACTCATGCATATCATCCTCACCATCCTCTGAAGTAATACCTGAATGGTAATTCCCGGATGCTAAACAAGAAAAAAAAGTATAATATAAAAGTTATATTACCTAAAAAACTATTTCCCATGTGGGTTGTTAGACCCTCCATTGGGTGCCTCCCCAGGTGGTGGACAGGGGAAAACCTAAGAGATATGGGTGGTAGTGGGAAAATGAAATACCCAGGGTGGACCAAATACTAACTAAATCCACTGGTGTCTGTTCTGGTGGTCAGCATCTGTTCACCTAGTTGGTGCGGCTGTTAGACATATGTCCTGATCACAACAATCAAGTCATTAAGCCATATAATCTCCACCAGAGGTACCACAAACAAAGTTCAACTTGAACAGCCATAGCAGAACAGTAGGAAAGAAATCCACTACCCCAGGACCCAGTCAGTAGACTGGACTCCCATTCTGGGGACCAGACTTGCCATGTGGAGAAGGATCGGAGCTTCTCAAAAGTTAAACGAAAGTTCTTTATAGATACACTCAGCATAAACACACAACTGAAACCAGAAAAATTGAAACAACTAACAAATATGCTTGACAGATTCAGCATCAAAATTCTGGCAGTTCAAGATACATGGTTTACAGATAAATGCCACTTTGACTCAGAAAACTATACAGTATTAATAAGGGAAAACCTGCAGTGCAGATAAACACAGGACCCAAACAGTTTGGTACAGGTTTTATGATTCACAAGTCACTCACAGATTCTGTCATTGACTTTATCTCACCATCAGAAACAATCTCAACACTATCAGTAAAATCAGGAAGCAAACCGTACACATGATTAATGTGTACACACCAACAAACAACTATAACAGGAAAAACTCGCAGGTAATAGAAGACTTCTGGAAACGTTTGGAAGAAACCACGAACAAGTTTCCCAAAATCATGTCATGTTTCTACTAGGTAACTTTAACGGGCAATTAGGGAAAGAGAAGAAATACAGGAAAATCACAGGACCATACACTGCCCACAACAGGACCAATAGAAATGGTGAATACCTCAAACTTCTGTTGTAACTTCTATCTCAAAGTTATGTCAACGCAATTCCTGAAACCCACACAAACTAAAGATGTGGAAACTCCCCCCCGATAAAATGTTTGCAGAATTCCAGATTAACCACAATGCCACTACAGAAAAAACATCAAAGAAGTACTCAATGTAAAAATAAGGAAAGAATTTTTCAAGTCTAACCACCACCACACCAAATCAAGGTAAAACTTCAGCTCAATAGAAATCAGACAAGAATAACTCAGACTTTCCGTACTGACCCCGAATACCTAAAGGTCAACAAGGAGATCACTGATGAACTCCATAGGGTGGATACCATGAATTGGTCTGAACTCGCAGAGAAACTGAAAGAAACCATAAAATTAGTCCAACCTTTGAGAAACAGAAAACACAAGTGTTGGAAAATTACATGTGATCGAGCTGTCAAGGATAGGATTAAAGTCTGGAATAATTTCAACAGTCATGAAACAACTGGTGGCAAGAATTCGTAGAGATAAGGAAAATGTCCTCCAAAATAACTCGGCGAGAAAAAAGCAATTATGACAAAAAATTGGCTGAAAGAAATAGAACAGGAACTTACCAAGAACACCTGGAATTTCTACCAGACATTCAGAGAAAATCTTGCCGGCTACCAGCCTGCTAGCTTGTGCTTCCAATGACCTGATGGGTCTCTGAAAATTAACACAAAAAATAACTGAAATTCTAGCTAAATATTTCAATACACTCCTCAACTGTGAAGCGCCCTCGTAACAACTAAGGTTTGTAAAACCTACACTAAATCCTGACTCAGTTCCATCCACTCACAAAGAAATTGTGAACATAATCAAATCATTGAAAAACAACAAGGCTCCTGGCGAAGATGGAATTATTGCAGAATTCTGGAAATTTTATTTTTCTGTTTTAGCCTCCGAAACCACAATAAGGTATTACTTCAGAGGATGAACGTGGATGATATCCATGAGTGTAGTCTTATAAGTCTCAGGTCAACCATTCCTGAGATGTGTGGTTAACTGAAACCCAACAACAAAGAACACTGTTATCCATGATATAGTATTCAAATCCGTATAAAAGTAACTAACTGCCTTTACTAGGATTTGAACCTTAGAACTTTTGACTTCGAAATCAACTGATTTTCGATAAGTTCACCTCTAGACCAACCCAACAGGTTGGAATTCTGGAAATTGGGCCACAAAAACAAAATGTCTAAAATTCACAGAATAATATTGGAAATCTGAAGAACAGAGAAAATCCCCAAAAAATGGAAGTGCCTTGATACACCCACTCCTTAAGAAAGGAGACAGGACCGATCTGAACAATTACAGAGGGATTTTACTTCTCCCAATCACATATAAGATCCTCTCTAGAGCTTTGCTGAACCGACTCGAACCCCAAGCGGACCCACAGATTGGTGGGTATCAGGCAGGATTTAGAAAAGGAAAATCCTGTATCGAACAAATCTGGAACTTCAAGACCATACTACACATCAGACAATCTCGGAACACCATAGTCACATTTGTCGACTTTAAAAAGCCAACAACTCTGTCAATAGACAAACATTGTTTAACACCCTTCAAGAATTTGGGGTTGATAGAAAACCAAAGCCATCTTCAGAGAAATATTATCAGGAACCACTTCAAAGATCAAATTCATGGGAGAAATCTCAAACCCATTTGAAGTTCACACAGGAGTCTGACAAGGGGACGGCTTATCACCACTTTTGTTCAGGATTGTCTTGGAGAAAGTAATCAGAGAATGGGAGAAGCAAGTCAAAGGCATCCAAATTGGAAAGAATTACCGTGAAATGCTTGGCCTTTGCCAGATGACCTGGCTATATTAACAAACAACAAAGATGAAGCCATTTTCGCATTGGAGAAACTACATGAAATATCCTGTAAAACCAGACTCCAAATTTCTTATGAAAAAACAATATATGGACACCAAATCAACTAGAAAATTGCTGCTGCACCAAATCACGGTAAAATCTCACAAGCACCTCACTTCAAGTACTTGTGAGAAACTGTCCAACCCACATGACTGAATACAATATCCAACACAGAAAGAATACTCAAACTGCAAAAGGCGTACACGCTTACATGGAATCATTAGAACAAAAGGGCAGTGTCTCGCAGTTTAAAACTATATTACAATACAGTTGTCTTGCCGAAGGCCTTGTATGCAGCAGAAACCACAGTAATCAGGGGAATGACCAAAATTCATGAAATTGAGAAACAAGAATGGAAAATCCTCAGGAACAGCCAAGGTGCAGTCTCAGACGAAACCTGGATCAAGTGACCCACAAAGGAATTGTATGAAAACACAGACTCCATCACTGAAAAGTTTAGGAAAGGGCATCTACAATTCTACGAACACTTATGCAGGATGAGTGAAGATTATAAGCCATGAGTTATACATTCAAAGAACTGAATATATATATAAAGAAAGGAATGAATCAACAAGTTCTTTTCCTGTATGGCCTTGGTTTTTAAAAAAAAATTACAAAGCATCTTTCTTCGGGATATCAAGGCTAATTCACATACCTTAGGAGAAAAGATAATTATGTGTAACATCATGAATTGAATTAACCAATTATTGAAAAGTATTTTGAGGTTTTCACTCCTTTTAACACTTCTACCCATTATCTCAATCAACTTGTCACAGACTGTAGTTGAAAGGTAAGTGATTTACCTTGACCAAGATTTTCATGGTTATCAATGTAGGCTTTTACAAAAGAGTCAAACTCTGCGATTAGTTCTAGACACATTATGTAGTTTTCATTATTAGTGGAACCAAACAGTTAATCTTATCCTCTAAAAGCAAGGCCATATGATGCTAGATTCTTGATCACAGCAACCACTCTGAACCATAACCCTGCAGTACTTTGCTTCTTCTTCAACTTTAGTTTGTAATTGGTTATCAATCTTCCCCATTTCAGCAACTCTCTATTTGAAGGTTAATATTCATTTCATTTTAAAAAATATTGTAAACATTTTACACACAACAAAATCTTTCACTGAAACTGCATAATAGTAGGAAAATCGTAATGGCGCAACAACGACAAGGTATCATCAGACTCTCAGCTTCAACAGGCAACAGACTTGAGCGTTCGCGACAGCCGGCAGTATATATTCTAGTTGGTCGCAACTCTGGCCAGTGTGAACGTATGCTCTGATTAGTTATTTTTTGTTTGTAGGTTATTGGTTATTTAGGTTCTTGATTTGTTTGTTTACGTTCGTTGTTTATAGTTTATGTTAATTACTACTAGTTTTCGTTGTGTTTTATGTTATTTTTAGTTCAGTGTTGTTGGTTCTAACCAGGATGGCCTAGGCTGTCTTAGTTATTTTGGGTTTCATTAGTTATATTTTTGGGGTTGTTTTCATAAGCACTTCATTTGCACTTTAGGTGGTATCAAAGTTTGAACAATTTTTTGCCTAAAAATGTTCGATTCTAGACCTATTTTACATCTGATTACGAATATGTTATTATTTTGATATCGTGATAAGAATAACTCAAACATGATGTTCGTGGTGATATTGTATAAGAATAACCCAAACATTTGCTGCTTATAATTACAAATATAAATTAACCAAACTTAACCTACGCTCGCTTCGCTCATTAATCTCGACTAATTAACAGTAATGTTTGGATTATTTAAATGAATCAATAAGATGAGGTCAGGTGATTCAGTAGGCTGCGGACGTGTTTGCTGAAGCTCCTATACCACGGCCGCGATTTGTTGTTTTTTGTTATAATTATCTGTTGTTTGTAGTGTTTTTGCGTTTCGTTTTGATCGCTTCTCGGCCTCTGGCCCCGTGCTGTATAACTTGTTTTTACTGCTGCCGGAAGCGATTTGCTTCTACAAGTGCAGCGTTCCTACGTTCACATCGTCGGGGCTGACAACGATCAGTGGCTGTCAGTCAACCTGCGTTGTTGTGGAGTTTAGGCTACACAGCAGCGTAGTGTGTTACAGGAGTGCCACTGTCGGCTAAGTAAGGACGTTTCCTTTGTGTTGCATCGTGTCTCCGTTCGTAGGTTCGTGAGGCCATAATCTTTTCGATCCTCTGGCCGGTTCGGGAAGCGATTTTCGTTCCGACTTCGCCGGAGTTAGGATCTAAGGAGATTTTAGCTTTCGACGTTTCGAGCGGGCCTACGTGAGAACAGAGGCCTTGCTCGGGATAGTTCATTGCTATAAGACACGCTCACCTTGCCTTGTGTTAGGTGTAGGTACGTTCTAACTGTTACTACCTGGTAATGTAGTCGGTGTTTTTGTTTTTCAGACGCTATGTAGCAATCCGGACCGGATCCAAGGACCTGATTGCCGGCGATCCCTTCCTGTCAAGAAGGTCACTCGGTAGGACTCCGCCAAGACCACGATCCTCCGATAAGGAGGTCTCCTCGAAGGAAGTACTGCGGCCAAGTGCACCGGCTGATTGCACTAAAAATCCTGCCGAAACCTCTCCTACGAGCTGTGTGGGGAAGGCTGCGGCTGGAGCCGTGCAGGGAAAGCCAAGGCCGAAGGACGGCTTCCCAGAATGTCGGGGAAAGCGGAATCCGGCAATATATATCGGCACAGTGCAGGAGGTCCCCGGGGTGAAGCCTGCAGTGAGGCAGGTGAGCTCCGGATCCGACTATATCGGGCGGATCGAGGAGATGCGGTCCGAATGGTCCAAAGTTTCCTCTAAGAAAGAGTCGCGTGTGGTACTGGAGTTTTGGCAAATGGTCGGCCCCTTTTTAAGCGAGTGTAGCTTGATGGCTGCGGGTCTGGCATTAAAATGCGAGGAACTCCAAGGCGCCAACCTTGCTCTGGATTCAATCGTTTCGCGACTGTCAGGAAAGGTTAGCTGGGAAAGAAAGAAGCCCTAAAGAGTCACTGAGTTTTAGAGATCTCGCCTAAGATCCGTAGGTCTTGGTGGCCGCTGGAAGTCTGTTTTTGGGTGGACCTCATGAAGATTGTAGACCATATAGATGTCGTTTGATGCTTCAAGTGTCAGGGCTTTGGTCACACCTCTCTCCACTGCAGTGCGCAGTCGGAGATGTGTAGTCACTGTGCTCTTCCGGCGCACAGGGCAGCTAATTGTCCTGCCAAGTCTGCGCCTGCAAAGTGAGCCTCCTGTAGCTTGGTGAAAGGCAGCGATGCTGAAAACTGGGTCGGGGGTATGTAGTGTAGGGCGTATGAGATTGCTTGGGCGAGAGCTGTAAAAAAATACAGCTTATGGCGACGCCTGAATTGGGGGAAGCGTTTGAGGACGGACTCTACCATGTCGAATGTTTGCGCCTGGGGCAGTTAAATCTGCATCATTCCCGGGCGGCCACCAGTAAAGCCAAGAAGCTTCCTGAGGAGTACAATCTCAAGGTCCTCTTGATCCAGGAGCCGTATGCGGTCAAGGTATACCTTGATTCTGGATCAAGGTATAGGGTGGTCGGGTTCCACGAGATGGATGTTTTTCATTCTCGTGGGGGACGGCTGCTCTCCGCTACCGTGGTCAGCTCGGTTTTGTTGGTTGTCTTCTAGATCCTCAGTTTTCTGATGAGCAACTCACCGTCGTGCGAGTCACGAGGGGTATTGCTCGATGTTGTACTGGTGTCGGGATACTTCCAGCTTGGATGGAGTAACAATGACTTGCTTGGCATCAGAGTGCTGGTTGCTCTGGAGGTTAACGTCAAGTCTCCATCCTGGGATTCACCACTTACTGACCCCAGAGGCGCTGGTCTCGAACAGTTCGTTGAAGCGAGGAACCTCTTCTTGATTAACGACGCAGAACAACCGTCAACTTTCTTTTCCAAAGTGGGGGAACGTCACTTTGGTTCGTAGTTACATGCGACTTGCTACGAAGTACAAGTAGTTGGACTGTCTGGCCCGAGGCCAGTGTGAGCGATCGTAAGCTTACAACCTCTGAGATCGTTTATGGAGGCGGTCTAAGAGCTCCAGATTTGGGTCGCTATAACCTAAGTGGTCTGGATCAGAACAGGCTGCGGTGCAAGTGGGCAGCTGCCTTGCAGGGATTGGAATGGCTCATGGAGCACAAGGAGCAGATGGAATTGATGTCTATTTTCTATTATCTGCTGCCTGTCATAAGAGAGCCGCTTAGCAGGCTGTTCTCGGGGTGCCTAAGCTGGGGTTGCTTTCCGACTTGTTGGAAGGTTGCTTTTAAAACCAGGAAAGGATTCTAGTGAGGTTGGTAGTTATCGATCCATCAGCCTCTTGCCGGTAATCGGCAAGTTGCTTGAGAGGCTGGTTGTGGAACAGCTCTGGAAAGGTATCGATATGAATTCACTTCTAAATCGAGGCTAGTATGGCTTCATGAAAGGCGTTGGCACCGAGGATTGCATCTTAAATGTTCTTGCCGAGGTGGAAAGTGCCGACTGTAAATATGTTTTAGCAATTTTTCTTGACATAGAAGCAGCATTTCCTTCCTTGTGTTGGGGTTCTGTCCTCTAAGTTGGAACACCGTAATGTCCCCGTAGCCTTGCAGGCCGTAGTGCGTGACTATTTGTCTAACCGTACGGCTCTGTTTAGAGAGGCGCACCTGGGTGTGGAAAAGTCCGTCACCAGGGGAAGCCCGCAGGGTTTCGTTCTCGGTTCCCTGCTGTGCAACCTGGTATTTGACGAATTTATGAGACTGATATTCTCAGAAGGGGTCATGGCCCAGGCTTTCGCCGATGCCTGAACTAACTTCTGTTAGTTTGTTGTAATTCACGACCGCAGCTAGAAGACCGGGCGCAGGTGGCTTTGTCGACCGCGGAGGGCTTGATCGACATGAAAAATTTAAGATTTCTCTGCCCAAGACCAAGTTTATGCTTCTCAAGGATGCTGACAAATTATTATACAGTCGTAACCCCCACATTAAGTATAAAGTCTGTGTGATCAGGCGAGTTAGAGTTCATAAGTGCCTAGGTGTTTTGTTTGATGAGAAGTTGCTGTTTAGCAACCACATTGGGCAAGTAGCGGCGGACGCTGTCTCTGTGATGCACAAGCTTAGGAGGATTGCTTGGAAGGATTACGGGCTGTCAGGCCGTCAAATGTACATGGTGTACCGAGGTGTCTTCGAAAGTATGGCCTCTTATGCTGCATTCGTTCGGGTGCATAGGTTATACAGAAATAGAGCACTTATTCAGAATTTAAGGAGTGTCCAGCGCAGAACATTAATAATATGCACTGTTATTTTTAAAAAACCCTTCTACGAGGCTACCACCGTATTGGGAAAGGCTCTCCCAATCGATTTAGTGGTGAAAGTTCGGGCTGCCACGTGGAAGTTGCGAAGTGGCAGCAAGGCCGAGGGATGCGATTTGGAGCCGGGCCTGTACCGGAGCGGAACGTTGATCACAATGCACCGGTTCTAAATTTCGTTCAGTTGCTCATCTCCCGCTTGAGGAGGAGGCTTTACAGCCTCGCGATGGATGCATGGCAGCAAGAATGGCACACCACGACTAAGGGAAGGTCTTTTTATAGATTTATACAGGACTTGGGGGGATCGTATTCCTCTCCTTCGTTTTTAATTGCAACGGGTGCCCACTCATAAGTGGTGAGGCAATGTGGCGTGAACCGCATTGTCAGGCCGTGTGGGTGTTCCTTGTTACCGTTGCTTTGTTCAACCGGCATCAATAGTTTATTTAACGGAAAGACTCTTACCTCACTGCTGTGGGAAGCTATTCGAGAGTTATGGCTGGCCATCATCCAATCAAAGTTCCAAGCGCTTTAATATTGGTGGACAGGTGGAATGCTCGCTGGCATTTAGCGACTTAGGCGTGGCAACGAATTGCTGTCTTGATGTGATAAATTTAATTCATTGAATTTCATATATATTTTAGTAGTTGACGGGGTGCGCCTACCCATTTTAGAATATATGACAACAAATGAGCGGTGGGACATGAATTTTTTCACATTTAAATCACTGAATGTGAATTTAATAGAACGTGATAAAACATTTTATTAGTGATAGACATAGTTTAGGCTTTCATTAAGAAGCTTGATGTCTGGATTTGGCTTACTTACTTGGATTTGGATTTCCACTTACTTCAGATTATACTGAGAAAAATTTGATTATTCATCACAGTTTTGATAGCATGAAGATGCATTTGCATGAACTAAAGATTCGCTTGGTGGAGTATTTCTTGGAAGATAATGATTTCTTAAAAAGATGGGTACTCTGGTGATGGATATTTCATTTAGTGAAAACACTGTTGCTAAATTACTAGTTGTGATTCATAACCAGCTCATCGAAATATCTGCAGATAAAACGTTACAAATGCAATTCTCATCTAAAGATTTAAATACTTTTTGGCTTGCTTGTCGAAGTGAATATGGAAATTTAGTCAAACATTGAAAATATTAATTCCTTGCTTCATGTTTTACCTTTGTGAAAAGGATTTTTCATGTACGGTTTCGACAAAAACTTAATATATAGTAATCGTCTTTTATCACTTGAAACGATTTGCTTTTGTGCGTTTCTAACATAGATCCACGTATGGAGAAACCTTTAAATGAAAAACAAACGCAATCATCTCATTAATTTATTTCCTTGACATATGTAGTTATAAATCTAAGTAAAATGTTTTTAATGAATGATTTTTTTACTCATAAAATGATTTCATTATTGTTTATGAGTGTTGTAGGCTAATTTCATGACCCCCATTCATATCACCATGACCCACCAGGTTGAGAAAAATTGACGTAGGAAACTAATAAGTATTTATCTTTAAGTTATCATTAAAACGTTAAATATAAAAATATTAACCGGTTGTCTTCTCTCTCAAATTTCGTTTCTATAAGGGAATATTTTTATTTGATTCGTTTTAGAGGGTTCATATACCGAAAAATAGAAACAAATAAAAAATTTTATTTTTTAACAAAGTTTTATACATAATGCAGGTTGTTGCCATAGTAATAAAAAAAATCTGGTGTGGACACCACATGACTTCCTTACCCACACATTAAATTACATAAACACAATTTTTGAAAATAAAAAGTACAGAAAATTTCATAAACTTATGATATTTTTTCATACTTTTTTCTAATATTATTATTGAATTATTTTTTTTTACAATCACCGGTTAGTAATTATTAATAAATCAATATATTTAAATTAAAAAAAAGGAAATGAAGTCCATTCAACCTATGTTCCTTTTCCCCTTTTAAGACCAAAATATAATTTATTAGTTAAAATTTTATTTGGCTATACCTCTGGAACCAATCAAAATAAGTACCACTTATATCGTTGAAAAGCTCTCAATGAGGGCATATTATTGCAGTTAAGAAAAAGCCCAAAATCCACATTTTTTGGGTTTTGGGCTTTTTTGGTCCAGTCGATTGCAATCAAAAGAGGAGGTGCTCAACTAGCTGTTACAACAGTCCTACATCAAAATTTCAACATCCTGCGGCTAATCATCGTTTTTGAGTTATGCGAGATACATACGTACATACAAAGGTCATGCCAAAGCTAGTCAAAATGGATTCAGGGGTGATCAAATGGTTATTTCCGTTGAAATCTGAAAACCGACATTTTTCGCGATCCAATACTTCCTTCGGTTGCATGATATTTTTATTTTCAACATATGTTCGGTAACATAGTTTTTATTTTCCATGTTGGCAGGATTGGTTATAGCTTGATCAACAGTTTATTGTTTTTCTCTGAACATATGTTTGTTTACAAGGGAGTTGAACAATTAAATTTGGAAGTGGTGTATTTTGTTTGGTTTTTATGCTTAAAAAACCAGGTCTATTTAAAAAAAAAAAAGGTTTTGTCTGGTTTTATGTTACTTATACTAGTTTGTTTATGAACATGAAAGATCTCAACGAACATTCAAGAAACAGAAAACATAACTAATAAAAATAAATTTGATCTAACTTCAACATCTAAGAATTAAAGAATGTCCAAATCTAAGAATTTGTAAAAATCCTTTTGTTCTCCGGTTCAAGAAAAATCACAATTGTCAGAGCAGACGAAAAGTGCCACTAGTAGTAAAATAACTTATAATTATTTTAAGTATGAACAATTTACAAATTCGGAACAACAAAATATTATTGAGTTATCATTATTGAAGAAAATGTTGCTATTTGTTATAAAAATATTTCTAATAATTATGGCCTAGTATCAAAATTAATTGTCTTGCAATGGATGTAAGCTTGATAAAAGATTTTTATCTTCGTCTGTTTGTTATGATCAAGATGGTCTGGTTTACCAAGATGGAAGTCTTCATTGCATAACATAAATATGAGACATGTTTGTAGCATAAATGAACGAACATAGTTGCAGCAGCTCTACCCTTTTATGACCCCTTCCTTAAGTTTCATACAATATTTATTTTTCTTGAGGTTTTTTTATCTTATTCACTCCTTTTCAATGGGTGGGATTGTGTTGCAGATATCAAAAGCCCACCCACCGGTTTGGTCCAGTGGTGAACGCGTCTTCCCAAATCAGCTGATTTGGAAGTCGAGAGTTTCAGCGTCCTAGTAAAACCAGTTATTTTTACACGGATTTGAATACTAGATCGTGGATACCGGTGTTCTTTGGTGGTTGGGTTTTCAATTAACCACACATTTCAGGAATGGTTGAACTAAGAATGTACAAGACTACACTTCATTTCCACTCATACAATATCATCCTTTCATCATCTGATGAATTATCTAAACGGTAGTTACCGGAGGCTAAACAGGAAAAAGAAAAGATATCAATCAAGAGCCCAAGACGGTGGTGCACAGCCAACCAGGAGTCTCTTGAAGTCTGTCAAAAACTCGGTAGGTGTTGAAATGGCTGCGGACATATTGTCCGTAAGACAAGGTCGTGGAAATTATATCGAGGTGAAGGTCAGAGAGGGATCTGAGACTGTCCAAAACATCAGGCAGAGGGTGACAGCGGCGGCACCGACGGTTGTTGTGGCTGAACGAGACTGGCAGAATAAAATGACGATAGTGCATGTCCGCGACCTGGACAGCGAAACTACCAAGGAGGAGATTCTGCGGGCTATCGTGGGGGTAATTGGGGAGCAAACCCAGGACGGGTGACCTCCCTACACCATTATTTGATTAGACCATGAAGGTAGTGAGCAGTCTCTTCCCAATGGATCTGGACTGGGAGGAGATTCCGGGCGCAGCTTCCACGGAGGATGAACATCGACGGGCGGCCGTGAGAATTAGTTCACGAAAAATTCCGGGACCGGGCGAGGTCCCTGGAGTTATTATTTAGAATCATGTGAGCCATCATCCCTGGGCCATTTTAGAGAGTTATATGAGACCCTGGCGAGAAGTTTCCCTCAATGTCTGAAAGAGGCTAGGCTGGTTATGATTCCGAAACCACGAAGAGGAGACCAACCAGAAGGAAAGTACGGACCAGTCTGCCTCCTTAATGAATTGTCCAAAATTTATGAACACCTGATTGTTTCATGATTTCACCGTTCAATACAACTGACTATCTGATACAGCCTGCTGTGTTTGTCAGTGCATTTTCTGGTACAAACTTGTGTTGCGAGTTATTATATTTGGGTTTTATGTTTTGTGTTCTGTAGATATATCTTAATGTATATTACTAACATTTTAGCATAAATTTTTAAATAAAATGATTAATTTAAAATAAATAAATTTCTTTAATTATTTTCAAAATACCATTTTCGTTATTTGTGTAGAAGATATGTTAAAAATTAAATACTTCTTTTTTGACAATGTAATGTAATGTGTACATTAAATTAATATTACTTTTAATTTGTTTCATAATACTTATACTTTTTTTTTAGCCTCTGGGATCACCGTTCGGTGTTGTTTCAGAGGATGAGATGGAATGACAATTCTGTAGTGTATGAAAATGCCATGCTTGACCGGTGTTCAAACCTGGGATCTCCAGATGAAAGGTCGAGATGCTACTATTTGCGCCATGGAGGTCAGCTGTTTCAGAGTATTGGAGATTCTCAAATTACTTAAGAAGTGGGAGATTTTTAAAACATTAATTTATCTGCCACTTGTGAGTTTAAGTTATTGATAATCATGTACTGATTTTATTATTTTCTTACTCACTACTTACTATGGTAAAAAAGTGAAGCAGTACAATATAAAATATTACTAACCTCAAGTGAAACGTTTTCCATTGCAAAAGATGTATTATTTAATAAAAATATATAGATTATGTATTTTTAATGATATTTGAAACTAGAATGAATACTAGCTTCATTTTCAAATTATTATTTTTTAACATTTTTTTTGTAATTATGATAGGAATATTAATTAAAATTATGAAGTAAATGAATTTAAATTGTACTTGTTTATGTATGGATGTGTGTTGATGTTTAATGTAGTGTAATTTGAATATGTTGTATGCAGCATTTTTATGTTTCATTGTAAAAGACAGATATTTCCATAGAAATTAATTATTAAATATGGCTATAAATTTGGAAAACCAACATTTCAATTAATATTAAAATATAAGAATCATGATTACCTCTGTAATTTATTTACAAACTACAATCGCATACATAATTTTATAACCAATTTCTATAAATTTCTTTTAATACTTTACTGATAATTATATATCTTATAGGTTATTTTAACCATTTAAAAATATAAACTTTTGAAATGAAAATTTAATTGAAATTCTGTAATTAATGTTTATAATAACTTTTTTCAGTTATCTTTGCTTCCATTTTCAATGCAGTGTTAGGGTGCAAAATTTCAACTTTTGATGGATGGTAAGAGTCATCAGTGACCACACCTTTAAGACAGTTAGGATTTATTTATTCTTTATTTGTTTATTGCTTTGTTTTCTTCATTTTTTAATTTGCCATTTTAAAATCTTTTCTTATGTTTTATATTTTTATTCGTTGCTTTTTTTTGGACATAAGGATATTCAATCCATAGTTGTTTCATTAAACAGTATTCTTATGTTAGTGTAATATTTTTAGTTCATTTATTTATGTGGATTTCCTTTATTTTTTGATTTTATTTTGAATATCATATTTTTATATGATTTTAGTCATATAAAAATATGCTTTAACTAATTAAAAATATCTGTAAATTCTTTCAATTACTGATATATTTTTCTGTAACTGAATTCTCTAAAAGAATTTTTACACCCTTTATAGTTTGTATTCACTTTGGAAGACCCTTTACAATAAGTTAGCATATTTTTATTATTCTTTTTTTTTTTGTCTGCCATTGTGTACATTATTCTTTGATGCTTTTACAAGTACCATATTTCTGCTTTCATATTTCTTACAAATTAAATTCTTGTTTCAGTGATCTGCATTACAGGATTTTTTGTTATTAAAATTTTTTTACAGTTATAATCATCAGTAATATAATAGAATTTCTGGGTTACTAATCCTTTAAAATTAAGAGAAAGAAATATTTGATTAAACATTATTATGGTATTTTGTGTTTATCGAGAAGCATATTTGGTTATTATTTTTGTATTAGAATAATAAATAACTAAATTCAAACTAAGATATCTAGACTTTTGATTCTAAACTCAAGTCAGCTGGTAAGCATAATCTTATACAAAATCAGTATTATGAACAATGGTTTTGTAAAATTATATTACTCTCTGTTGTCTGATTGAAGCCTTAAAATTTTCAATTTAGTTTTGAAAATGAATTAAGATAAACAATGCGTATAGATATATATGTATAGACTTAGTTTCCACTCATGTTATTTACATTAATTTTCATTTATGGGTGCACTCAGCTCCTGACAATTCAGCGACTTCATATATAGTAAATAAGCAAGCTCCTCACTTTGTCCTGCAGTCCTGTTCCAGTCTCTGACTAGTCTATTGCAAAATATAAGAATGCTAGTGATGAAGAAAGTAAAAGGAACTATAAACAATTATGAAATACTACGAACAGGAAGTGCAAACTAGCGAAAGAAGAGTGGATTAAAGAAAAGTGTTCAGAAGTGGAAAATTTTGGGGTACATAAATTAAAATCTAATAATGCGTTAAACAAAGAGAGTACACCAATTTATAATATGAAAGGCAAAGTCGATAGGCGGGTGGACTATATTGAAGAGTTATATGGAGGAAATAAATTAGAAAATGGTGTTATAGAGGAAGAAGAGGATGAAAAAGGAGAAACAATTGTGCAGTGCAGGTGAGGAAGCGATTGATAGATTATACAAACTGGTGTGTAATATTTATGAAAAAGGGGAAGTTCTGTCAGACTTCAAAGAGAGTGTTATAGTCATGATACCAAAGAAAGCAGGAGCAGATAAATGTGAAGAATACAGAACAATTAAAATCAAAAATTTTAACTAGAATTTTGCACAGAATTGAGAGGAGAGTGGAAGAAGTGTTAGGAGAAGACAATTTGGTTTCAGAAAAAGTATAGGGACAAGGGAAGCAATTATAGCGCTCAGATTAATTGTAGAAGGAAGATTAAAGAAAAACAAACCAACATACTTGGCATTTATACACCTAGAAAAGGCATTTGATAACGTAGACTGGAATAAAATGATCAACATTTTAAAAAAATTAGGCTTCAAATACAGAGATAGAAGAATGATTGCTAACATTTACAGGAACCAAACAGCAACAGTAATAATGGAAGAACATAAGAAAGAAGCCGTAATAAGAAAGGTCCAACAAGGATGTTCCCTTTCCCCATTATTTTTTAATCTTTACATAGAACTATCAATTAATGATGTTAAAGAACTATTTAGATCTGGAGTAACAGTACAAGGTGAAAAGATAAAAAGATGCTATGATTTGCTGATGATATAGTAATTCTAGCTGAGAGTAAAAAGGATTTAGAAGGAACAATGAACGGCATGGATGAAGTCATACGCAAGAAATACCACATGAAAATAAACAAGAACAAAACGAAAGTAATGAAATGTAGTAGAAATAATGAAGATGGACCACTGAATGTGAAAATAGGAAGAGAAAAGATTATGGTGGTAGAGGAATTTTGTTATTTGGGAAGTAGAATTGCTAAAGATGGATGAAGCAGGACTGACATAAAATGCCGAATAGCACAGACGAAACGAGCTTTCTGTCAGAAATATAATTTGTTTACATCAAAAATTAATTTAAATGTCAGGAAAAGTTTTTTAAAGTATATGTTTGGAATGTCGCTTTATATGGAAGTGAAAATTGGACGATTGGAGTACTTGAAAAGAACAGATTAGAATCTTTTAAAATGTGGTGCTACAGGAGAATGTTTAAAATCAGATGGGTGAATAAAGTGATACATGAAGAGGTTAAGGCAAATCGATGTAGAAAGAAGCATTTGGAAAAATATAGTTAAATGAAGAGACAGATTTATAGGCCACACATTAAGGCATCCTGGAATAGTCGCTTTTATATTAGAGGGTCAGGTAGAAGGAAAAAATTGTGTTGGTAGGCAACATTTGGAATATGTAAAACAAATTGTTAGGGATCTGGGATGTATGGGGTATACCGAAATGAGACTACTAGCACTAGATAAGGAATCTTGGAGAGCTGCATCAAACCAGTCAAATGACTGATGACAAAAAAAATCAGCTCCTGACAATTCAGCAACTTCATATGTAGTAAATAAGCAAGCTCCTCACTTTGTCCTGCAGTCCTGTTCCAGTCTCTGACTAGTCTACTACAATTTTAAGAATTATTTTAATCATTAATACAGTAACTTATAATTACATTTATGGATACAACTTATATAAAGATTCATATTTATATGAATAATATTTACAATTCACAATACAAATAATTATAATCGCAACTACATAAGACTTAATTTATTAAATGAATCAACACCAATTTTCAACATACATTTTTATTGTGATCAGTGATCTCATGGAGTCACAATTTTGTATGTAATGAAATATGATTTTTTTTTCGTTTTTCACTTTATTAATAATAAACTTTGTAAAAACTTATCTACTTCATTGCATTCTATCACTTTGAGTAAAAAAATTGGTACTTTGTTATCTCACCGCCACCTTTTTTCACTTTTTTTGATACAACTTCCTCAGATTTCATGAGAAAATGAGAATTAACATTTATTTAAGGTGGAAAAGTACATTTTTTTATTAAAAATTACAAAACACTTTAGATAATATTGAAAACATTACTGACGAATTGCACTTATGCTTGCTAACCTCATCCAGTTACCATTAACAAGTACCAAAAAATTATATTTTGATGTAGACTAAACATTAGAATAAAAATTGTTTTTTTTCTTCTTTGGGTGCAAAATGAATTATCGTCATCAATACCTGGACATGATATTTATACAGTAAATAAATAAATATTAAAAAAATTAATATATAGTAATATAAAAAACATAGCTTAAATAGAAAGCTGTTTTGATGTTTGCTAAAAGTGAAATAAAACCACAATGAAATATTACATTAATAATCTACACTAAAACAGTAAAATTACCATCTGCCAGTACACCAAATGTTATAAATATCTGAAACATACTACAGAAAACTAAATATTTGAATATAAATGGATGGCCCTAAGAAATCTTAAAACATTTGATAACATCATCCCATCATTTCCTAAGATATTTTGGAAGTTAACCCCTAGTTTAAACTTCTGACATAATACAGTGTAAAATGCATAATTCACAAGGATGTGGTGCACAGTTAGTCAGCAGTCACAGCATAGACAAACTGCTGGTGCATTGGTCTGAGTCTTGAGATATCCATGAGTGAGCCTAGTGTGCCCTATTCACAAATAGCAAATAACTTCCTTTCAACAGTTATTCCTGCGAGGAGCTCCATTCTTAACTGGACATTGTTTATTGTTGTTGGTAGCATTCAATTCGTTTTGCCACTTATCATGGGTCACCCTCTTCAGAAAATAGAGATCATCAAAAACAACATGATCAGTGAAAGGAGGCTGGAAACAAGCCTCTTTTGCTGCACTATCAGCACACTTATTACCTGAAATTTCAATACTGCTGGGGATCCAGCAGAAGCTCACAGCTATTATTAGTCATTTCAGAGATAACAAATTATATATCACAGACGACAAAGTAACTGGAGTACATGCCACTAATCACTGGTAAGGCGCTTATGAAATCTGAAGAGACAAGTGTGTCAAAATGTTGGGCTAATTATATTTTTAAGGCCTTATTAATACAATATGAAAACAATGACAATCCTGGGAAGGCCAAACAGGTATGCCTTGCTGCCAACCAAAAAAGTACAACCAGCAGAATTATTGTGTTTAGAACAGTCTGTATAAACTATAGCATCTGGATTCTTGCTACTTACAATTCAGATAATTTGTTGTACAGATTACAGCAGTAATTCACAAACAAAGAGGTGTAATAATGTTGAGTAACTAGAGGTAACTGAATATTTAAAAGTAATGAAAGGTGATGAACTCTGATTGCTAGCAAAGAAGTAGATCTTGGTCGTTACTCATATCACTTAATATACTGTTTAGAGAACACTACACCAAGGGTAGGATGATCTGGTTGCACTTTAATGTGGGCAACATAGAAGCAGATCATTTGGTTTCGTCTATTCTGAAGAGATGGCTCACCACTGTCCACTTGTAGACTTACCACAGAGCTTGAATAAAACGCACCTGTAGCGAGACGGATAAATGAATGGTGGACTGAATCAAGTATATTTAATATGGTGGCATGTGCCAACAAATATGCCACGCAGCCATAGTGTAATTGGGAACAGACCAGAGTTCGGTAGAGGTGCAACACATGATTTGCTCCCCAATGATTATTTGGTAGAACTCCCAGCATGTTTGGCATTTTTAGACATTTTACCATTAGCTCCTTTAAATGTGTTACTTATGTTGGTCAAACCACAATCCAAGAAATCTAACCCGTGTGGATGGTTCATGCAAAAACAGTTGAGGGTCAAAATGTTTCAAGCATGAAAAGAAAATGCATTTTGTCTACTCAGGAGAAATTGTGAATCCAGTCATTTTACCTCAGGATTATAGACGGGTTGGAGCAGCCTCTTGCCAGTAGCTACAGTTCTAGATGTTATGCAAATTGAAAAATCATTAACAAATAAAGAACACAACAGGTTTATGCATGCAGTTTGTAATACTATTTATGACTATGGCAAATAAAGTAGCATTTACGACACCCCTATCGTATTCATTTTCCTATTGTGAAACTTTCGGATGTCATCGTTTCAACTCGAATGGACCTGACTACTGAGGAAACCCCTGAAAAAGGAGATTTCCTTGTATATCCTATTCATTTACTGTGTTTAGGATTTTTCTCCTTCAAGCTATGTAATACACCTCTTACATATCAAAAAATACAGCAACAAGATGTTGAAGTAGGAAGTCGTGCAACTATATGATCGATAGAAAATCTACCTTTGTGGAAACCGCATTGTTCCGGGATACTTAGGGAATTTCTCTCAAGGTACCTCACTAAACGACGATTAACCATATGTTCCTTCAACTTGCACAAGGTAATGGTTAAGGAGTAGGATGATAAATTGAGGGGCATGATTTATCTTTACCCAAAAATATTTATCTTTACCATGTTAATAAATAAATATCGATTAACATGCTGATTGGAGAATACTACACCAAAGGTTGGATGATTTAGTTGTGCTCTAATGTGAGCCGCATAGGAGCATATCATTTGCTTTGTCTACCACAAAGAGATTGCTCATTACTGTTCACCAGCAGATTTACCAGAGGGCTTAAGCGAAACGCATTTGTAGCAAGAGAGATGAATGAATGATTGACTGCATCGAGCAATGGTCAGCACTGATGAATAAGCTACACAGCCGTAATCTAAGTGAGAACAAACCAGAGCTCGGTAGAAGTGCAACATGCAAATACGAACAGCTCCCCAAAGGGTGTTAGATAGAACTCTCAGTATGTCCAACATTTTTAGACATTTTACCTTCAGTTCTATTAAATGTGCTACCCACGTCAGTCAAACCACATTCCTAGAAAACTAACCCACATCCATGCCTCAACTGGTTCACCATGTAAATAAAGTTGAGGGTCAACATATTTCCCTCAACCAAGAAAAGCAAATACACTTTCCTGAGAAAATGTGAATCCAGTAGATCCACACCATGATTCTAAGCGGGTTATTTTGTTTTGAAGCAGCCTCTCGCGTGTAGCTAACATTCTACATGCTAAGTATAGAAAAATCATCTACAAATAAAGAACACAACGGGTTTTCGCATGCAGTCTGTTATACTATTTATGATTAAGGCTAGGACACTTCGCTGAGGTACTCTGTTTTCTAGTGTGAAACTTTCAGATACTGTCGTCACAACTCGAACTCAGATCGACCAACCAGTGTGGAAACCCCTGATAAATGAGAGATTAACTTGTATACCCCATTCACAAAGTGTATTTACGATTACTCTCCTCCATGATGTATTGTGCGCCTTTTCCAAATTAAAAAATACAGCAGTCAGGGATTGGTGAAGTAAAAAGGCGTTTTGAATAGAAGTTTCTAAGGAAACTACATGACCAATAGACCACCTACCCTGGCAGAAACCGCATTGTTCTGAGGCAATTAGGGCTTTTCTCTGAAGGTACCATACTAGTCGACGGTTTTCCATTTGTTCCATCTCGTTTCACAGAGTACTAGTCAAGGAGATAGGACGATAACTTGTGGGGCATGATTTACGTTTACCAGGTTTCTGTATAGGGAACACCTGTGCCTCTGACCAAGAAACTGGAAACACATGGTCAGAGTATATTCTATTATAAATACACAAAAAATATCGCAGTGCAATATCTGGGAGGCGAGATAACATACTGAGCCTGATACTATCATTTTCAGAGTGTTCATGAGAATTTAAGGTATACTGTAGCTCTTTATAGAGAAAGAATATGTTTAATTCAATTTACAAGTCTCCAATCACAAACTGATATTTTGTATCTGCAATTTATATCTCAAGATAGTATTATAATGTAAGTGAAACTGTCCTAAATGACTCTCCAAATGCGCTTGCCAAGGATTCCACTGCATTGCAGTCAAATTGGCTGTGGTAACTGTACTGATCCACACACGGGTTGAATCTTTCTTCATTTAACAGATGATTGTGTTGTCCGAGAAATGTAATTCAACCAAGATTTTCATTTAGCACACCAAAACACTGTACGGTAACAGCCCTAGCAGTGCGGAAGGTGCAGAGCAATTCATTCGTCGGTCTTCGATTGAAATTACATAAAGCCCTATACCAATCCCTTAGTGCCAGCCTGCAGTCTTAATCCCACCAAGAAACAACAGGCCAGCTACCCTTTACAGATGTTAGAGGGACAATCGAGAATCTGGTGAGTAAACTTTCCAAGTTGGTGGATCGTGCTACCGCTCGTCATAATGGATCCTTGTATACAAGGATTGCTTGGTCCATCTGCATCTGGATTAATTGGTACTTTCTGTACCACCCATCTGCCTTGATTCATAGGCAAATAACTATTACTGACGGAGATTACAACCGGTCTACGACAGCTTGCAAAGAAATTTTTGAAAATGCACCAAGACGTGGGAGTAGGGTTGCTGACCAAAAGTTTAGATCAATGTACGAAAATGTACCTGATGAAGGTGATGCAAATGTGCACGATCTGTTGTTCAATAAGTAGAGATCCAAGTTCTGCATCAGTCAATCAACTACAGTGCCTCGGGATGAACACAATGTTGAGCTGCAAGAATAGTGATGGGCATTGAAATCACCAATTATTAGGCAGAGTAATGAAAACAGACTGGACAGATAATCTTCACTGATTTCTGAATTTGGAGGAAGATATAAGTTGCAAATATTAATTATTAATTCTGAATGGTGCAAATCTCTTCACTGCGACTGGAGGAATGTTTGTCGCTAGCAGAATTTGGTTTTGGTCTGCAAATACTCTTCAGATAAATATCTAAAAACCATTTTCATGGCTTTTGAATTTCAATATTTTAAGGGATAAAAACAAATTGTTTTTTACAGTTTTATGGTACCGCTTTCAAATCAACCTTCATGAAATTTGCTAACATTATGATTGATGCTTCAAAAGCATCAGGGGATTATTTAGCCAGTAAAGGCTTGTTTTGCTTGCCCTGACTGCAACAGGAAAGGGCATATAGTAACCATATAGCATTAGGAAACCATGATGGGGATGCTACTGTATAAATAAATTTATATTATATATGGATATTGTAAATAATTTTTCTTTTTAATGCATTTTTATATCCACAGTATGTAAAGTTTAATTTGTGTTTGCTTATTTAAAATGTTTTTATATTTTCAAGCAGCCAAAGTGTGTTTGGTTTGTCCTAGAGTATTTACATGCAAAATTTTCATAGTGCTTAGGTATATTGATTTGTTCAACGTTTTGATTTGTAAAGTGAATTCACAGAATTTTTTTTTATGTTACTTATATCAATTATAAAAAGCAAAGCAGTATTCTGTTTGTTCATTGTAGATCTTGTTGGTTGGGTTTGTAGAATCCAGGTAAATTGAATAAATTAGATATTTGTGTGATGTTTTGTTTGACTAATGTTTTATTAGTGATTCTGTATGTGATGGATATATGTAGATTTATGGACAATTTTTTTTAGTGTTGATAATAAAAAAAAAGATTTATTTATGAATTTATTTTTAAATTTTATTCTGTATTTTTTCTGGAAATTGCTAACAAACTAATTCCTGTTTACTTTGCTACTAATAGTTAATTAACAGCAGGATTGGATAAATAGTTTTTATTATTTACGGAATTACAAAAACATAGTTCAATTACAATAAAGTTTTTCTAATTTCTTTGCTTTTTTCTTCTCTTTTTTGATATTTCTCTTTACAGTAACAACCATAAATTCTTTAGCTGTTTTGACTTCACAAGGATATTTTAACATTCTTAACATCCTTCTAGCTTCTTCTTCCAGTGTAGATACTTTCTGTGACTGTAAATAAAAAGAGTTCATCAATACTTGAAAATTGATCATTAATACACTCATAAAAAGAGTGTATTAATGATCAATTGCAAGTAAGCACTTGAACATATAAATATAATTTTTTCAAAAATTTGTTCTAGAACAAAATAGATTTATAAATTTGTATTAATCAGTATTTAACAAACATAAAAAAGATGGTGGAAATTTTTGTGACAACTAATTTATTAAAAAGTAGCTTAATGATTTAAAATGAAGAGCAGACTGTATTTGTTAATTTTTTAAACATTTATTAACTTATTTAAACATAATTTACTGATTAACTGAATATGCTGCAGATTTATAAAACCAAATGATGTTTCTAAAGTTTATGCCAATAAACTTCTGATTTCATTTATTTTTCCTCACTTTTTACTGAAACTGTAATAGCTAAAAAAACTTTAAATGGGGAACTTCACTTAATTTTTCGCTAAAAATTATAATTATGCATTGATATTTTTAAATTCTTCAGATTTCCAATATGATGAAAAATTTTATTTTTTTAATAGCAACCCCTTGTCACCACAAGGGGTGGATATGTAGATATTGTAAACATCTAAAAAAAATACTATATTTTACCAACATATATCTAAAAAAAAAATTAACCACCACATTGGAAAGTTTCAGAATTGAATAATATCAATGCATATCTATAATCTTTAGGGAAAAATAAGTGAAGTTCCCCGTATGAATTTGTATTTTTCAGATTTCTAACATGATGGTCGATTTTATTTTTTTAATAGCAACCCCTATATTTTTGTAATTTTTCACTAAAAGATATCATTTTATGATTATTTTATTCTTGGGAATTTTTTACTAAAAGTAACAATTCAGAAGCTATACCTGATCTCCAGTTGGCCATTTACACATGTAGCACTACAGTGTTTAGTACTGTAATACTATTTACTATTTAGTATTGGTTGGATTTCTATTTATTCATATGCATTTTTTTTACTATATCTACATATCTATAATGAGTAAATTTATAAATTTATTTTTTTTATTTAATAATAAATAAAGTTTATTTTGTAGCGTGAAAAAACATCATACCTGACCAGGCCTTAACCCAGAACCTTCAGATAAAAGGCAGAGATGCTACCACTCTACCACATGGAATGGCAAACCTAAGTATACAGCACTGTAAATTTACTCTTTCATAAATGGTAGTAATAAGAAATACAAGAGTAAAAATACACCACAACAATAAATAAAACAACAGCTTATAACATAATAGATCAGTTAACAGATAGTATTCCTTGAACCAAACTTCTTCAAAAGTTTGTAGGGTATAATTTACATTATTCTAATTAAGTACATGCAATAACTAGTTCACAAATCTTAAATTTTAACAACATAAGAAAAACACACATGCAACTACAATTATTTACATATAGTGTATAATACAAAAATAAATAATATTAATTTGTTTGTGTATGACCAGTTTGTTGATTATGTTTCTTACCAATCTGTAAAGTGCTATAGAAGTCAATTTCTTTGTATGTTTTGTGAATTTTGTTTTGTTGTATGTTCTATCATCAAGATACTGAAAACAAAAGCATTTAATGATTATGTAGAGGCTAAAATGATAAAATTTATAAACTTGGGATACACAATTTACATAAATAATGAATGAGATGACTGCATGAACACAAAGAATGTAGTTATTGATAGATGAAGAATGAATAATTAACCTAACAGTAATAATAAATTAAAAACAGATTAATCGTGGTGAGTTATGTTATACTGTAATATAATAAAATATATAATATTGAAAGTATAACGTTTATTATTTATACAACAGCAATTAAGATAAAAATTAAACTCACCACCTAAATGTATTACTAGGTATTATTATCTGTCGGTGATTGATTTTCATTTTCCAGGATAATTTAGAATAATACTGGTATTAAAATTAGGTAAAATATTGTAACAGGTCAAAATTTTTCACCCAAAATATTGGTTAATTAATATTTTAATTATCCAGTTTTGAGGTACCCTGAGTCAAAAGTGAAAAAATAACTAGGGCATAATTTTATATGTATTAATGTGTGTGTATGTCATTCATGAGGTTGTGTTTAATATTGTGTTTGTGTTACTGATACTGTATTTAATATCTCTGAAATAAGGGAACACATAATCATGTAATTTGACAAGATGATTTGTGTACAAGTATATTATTAAATTTTTATGAAAATCAGAAAAAGGGATTGAATAGTTTTTATATAACCCATGACTAATATATTATGAGATAATGAATTTTGGCGCTTCACAGCATTTGGTGCTTCATATTAAGATGAGATAGGTGCTTCATCCAAATGGGATGATGCAACCCTTTGGGATCCATGACTCCACTGAGTAGTCAGTACACATATACTTCCAAAATCACATAGCTTATGAAAAGTTGGTTTGTTTGAGGTGAATGATTAAATCTGTCCATCATTGTTGTCTCTTTATTTAAAAATCATGTTTTTATTTCTTGCTATTTATAATATCAAAAAAATGTATTATTACTAGAGAGAAATTCAGTTTGAAAACAAAAAAGAGTAAAACAAAGGTAATGAACTGTGGCAGAAGAAAATAAGGAAGTACATATTTAAAATAGGAGAATATAATATACCAGAAGTTACAGAATTTTGCAACTTAAAGAATAAAATTAAAAAAGGTTAATGAAGTAAGGGATATCTGAAGCAGGTAGGAATAAGAAAGAAGCATTTTCATAAAGAAAAAAAATATCCTACTACCAAAGATATATCTAAAATTTAAAAGAAATATTTTTAAATATTTGTATTGTGTGAAGTACTTACATTACTGACATCAAAGGTAATAGTTATATCAACAGAGACAATTTGAAAAGCAGAAAATAAAATAACGTGCTATGCAGGAAAATTAGGTAGGTTGGTAAAGTTTAAAATGAAGGCACAAGACAAATATAAAGTCCATGCCAAAATCTTTTAGATAAATGAGGCTGGTGGTCTGTATATTATATATTCCATTTTTTAAAATTAAATCATGATGAGTAGAGGTTAAAAACAAAAAAATACAAGGATTGGATTTCATTCTTAGTTTCCAGATAACTGAGAAGATAGAATGTAGAAATATGTTGTGATTAAGATATATAGAGAACAGAAAATAATGGAGAATGGCCAAATCAACCAGTTAAATAATTGGTACCTCAAAACAAAATTGCACTTCTTTTACAGTTTGAATGAATTTTAATCTTTTTTTGTTACTTTTTTATTGTTGATGGTTTAGTATAATAAATTTTGCAAAACAGTAAAAGAAAGAAAAAAAATATATTATGGCTTTGTAAACCCCAACTCTACAACAATTAAATGACTACACTAACTAGCAATGAAAAATATTACATTTACTTCTTGTGGAAATTAATGTGATTAGAAAGTCACACTACTTTATAGGTTATACGCATATGTCTAATGACATAAGTCTGTTCAAAAAATACATAGACTAATGTGATAAAACAAAATGTACTTTATTTAGAAGTTACTTGTCTGGGTCCCCTTCAAATTACTCTCCTTCCTGACACACACACACACTTATCCTAATGGTGTATCCATGTTTGGAAACAGTCCTGGAATGCTTCTTTTGTGATGTTCTTCAGTTCCTTCGTCGCGATTGTCTCAATTTCAGGAATTGTCTCAAATCTTCTTCCTTTCAAAGGTCTTTTGAGTTTGGGGAATAAGGAGAAGTCGCAAGGAGCAAGGTCAGGTGAGTAGGGTGGGTGGGGAAAAACAGTGATAGAGTGTTTGGCCAAAAACTCACAAGTTCTGAGGGCTGAATGGGCTGGAGCGTTGTCGTGATGAAAAAACCAGTCACCACCTCTTCCACATTTCTGGCCTTTTCCGCCAGATAGCGTCCCGCAGACGTTTGAGAACTTCAATGTAGTAAGTCTGGTTCACTGTGGAGCCTTGGGAGGTACTCATGGTGGACTACGCCCTGAGCATAAAAAAAAACTGTTAACATTACCTTCACATTGGAACAAACTTGGTGAGCTTTTTTTGGTCTGGGAGATGTTTCATGCACCCACTGGGACGACTGAACCTTTGTTTCGATGTCATAACCATACATTCAAGATTCATCACCTATTATGAACCTTGACAAGAACTTTTCATCTCTTTCTGAACGTTCAAGCAATTCTTGACAAGTCTGGACATGATGGGCTTTTTGGTCATCCGTCATCAGGTGTGGAACAAATTTCCCAGCAACACGGTGCATCTTCAATTTTTCGGTTAAAATCTCGTAACATGATCCAACTGATATCCCACACTCTTCAGCAAGCTCTCTAATGGTCAGACGTCAATTTGCCCGAACCAGGGTGTTGATTTTGTCTACGTGTGAGTTGTCAGTTGACGTGGAAGGACGTCCAGGATGCTCATCATCTTCAATCGACTGATGACCATCTTTAAAACGTGTCCATGCCACTTAAAACATGTCGCATGCTTCATAGCAACGTTACTGTAAGTCGTCTTGGGCATATCAAAAGTTTCACTCGTAGATTTTCTGAGTTTAACACAAAATTTCACAGCAATTCTTTGCTCATTCAAGTCACTCATTCTAAAATCTGCCAAACGAAAAAACACATCACAAACAACGCGTAGCTAAGCAACCAATAATGATATTTGCAATCAAAAAACTGCATTGTAATCAGCTGATATGTATGAACATGGCGACGCCAAGCAGATTTCACTGGAACCAACTGGACCCGAGCAATTCAAACAGTCCATGTATTTCTTGAACAGACCTCGTACAACAAATAGATGTATGTGAACTTTCAGTATGATAATGTATGACATCACCCTAGATAAGCAGTGCTTATTACAAACTGTTTCATAAGAAAAAGGGGAAAAAGGATACATTAATTTTTTGATTTAACTTATCAATCCCAGTTTTTCTCATAGCTATGAACACATGTAAAAGTACTAAAGATAGCAGCAATTTCTCTTGCTTTTTCTGAGTATAATGATGCTGTTATCTGTGCAGCCTAAGGTGTAATTTACTGAGCTGAATATCAGCTTGGGATGCTGATGTCCAACTGAATATTCAGTTTAATGAAGACAATGAGAAACCATTTTATCTCTCACTTTTCATAGTAAGCATAGTATGGAATGCTTACTATGAATTGCTTATTATTCTTGAGAATGTCCTTGTCATTTTCAGGAATAATTTATGTCTCATTTCTGATTTGCTTCACCCTTTACAGTTACAGCATAATTTATAAAGTCTTGTAAAAAGTAAATTAAAAAAAGACTTACTTTTTTGTTGTATTCTGGGTTAATAAAATTTTTTTTTTCTACTTAATTAAGTTTCTTTGTTGTAAACATCTCCTGTGGTGTAATTTATTCATAATTTCTTAAATAGAATGTGTTTATCATCTATACTAACATAGTGTATCGAAGAACTTGTACTTAACTGGAAGTACAATTTGATCTTGTTTAACTTAAATTTGAAGTTGACTAATATTGTTAAAAGTGTTACGTAGTCAATGTTTGCGGTCATATTAGCTGCAATTATTTTATTTAGTTAAATATAATATGTGTTAAATAAATTATGTATTATGTTATATAAATTTTTATAATAGAATTTTATAATTTTTATTTTATTTTATAATTTTTTTTTATATAATTTTATAATTTTTAAAAGCAATTTGATTCAATGTGGGTAATATGATGAAAAATGAAAATAACACGTAAAAATGTAAATATACATTTATAATTAATAATCACTGTACCCCTGCATATTTGATCTTAAACGAAGGTGAGTAACGTTGACTGAAGTGATTCAATATGAGTGTTTTTGCTCTTATCTTTTTTGCAAACAAAGCAGCCATGGAAGGTGTGGAATGAAGACTTCTGTTGGCTTTCATTGTATCTTTATCTTGAAAAGTTGCTTCATGGACTACCACATCACTGTTCCTGTAACAAAAATTAAAATGAATACTTTAAAAATTAATCATTTTGTAATGATTCTATAATTTATATGGTCAGTAGGAAAGCCACGTCAAATAATAATTTTACAGACAAAATCAGTTCAATAAATTAAGATTAAACTTGTAACAATTTCATTAAATAAAAAAAATCAGCTTCGTATATCTACAAAAATAAAAATTTTGTTCAATAAAATTTTATACCATACTACATATACTTACTACATTTCTATTTTAAATAATAACTTTTATTAAATTAATATCTACATTGAATTTTTAATTTCTATTCAAAATATGTTGGTAATATGTATGTTAATTAGGGGATTTGTGCTTACCCTATTTCATCTTTTTAGGAATAGCAAAGAAGGAAGCACCAGTTACACATTACACATTGTTGGTTATTATCTGATCTAATTCTAGCTATTATAACAGTTTGATCAGAAAATATACAGGAACTATAAAAATTTATTCTTAATTCATCTACATCCTTGTAAAGTTTTCACAGGTTAAATAAAAAACCTGTTGTGTGTTTTCATAGGTTGCTGAAATGGAGTTATCATATGTCCAAAATTTTAAGATTTTATCATGACAGATTCAGAAGAAATACATATCCTCAGAAACTCCCAAAAATTTTGTTGGTTGGACTTTAATTCCTCTTTAAGGAGTAATTTTAAAAGAAATCACTAAACTTGGAATAAATATTCATGAAAATTTCAGTGTTACATCATAAATGGAGTGAAGTTCACCGACTTAGAAATACGTTATGAAAAATTTTCTTTTAGCAGTACCTTAAAAGGGAAATTACCCCTCCCCAATAGTTAGAAATTTTTAGAGTTAGAAAGTCTTCCAATCTTCACAACACTTTTCAACTTTTCAACTTTTTTTCTTATTTATTGTATTATGCATTATTAATCAGACTAATTTCTATTTATTTTTCCTAAATGTCCCTGTAAACTTTGAAAAAAAATTATTTGTTATAGGTGTTCCAGAAATGAAAGAGTTAATATAATACAGTAAATATATATATATATATATATAGATATATATAACACATATATATACATATATATAACACATATATATATATATATATACATATAAATGCACACAGTGTTCTGGGATGTATTCCCTGAACTTAAGGAACTGATTCAGGTTACCAAAATGAGCAAAAAAATTCATATCAACAAGTCCTATTTTGCTTTATTTCCTTTTGGATGCCAAAAATTATTCCTTAGAAACAAGTAAACCTACTTTAATTAAATTTGGCAAATTTAATCTTATTCTACAAAATAAAGGATTTTGAAAAAGTCACCTTCAAAAATTTTTAAATGGCGAACATCTTATTAATCTTCAATATCTTTATAATTACTTGTTTGATCAAATTTTTGCTTATTTCAAAATTTATTAAACATTTTTATTTTGAACAAAATGACACCTAATTTGTAAAAATCTGTTTACAAACAACTGAATTATTGCAGACAATTAACCCACCAGTACGCGCATTGTAATGAAAGCTGATAATTTTTTGCCTGTTTTAATTTCCTTCACTAAATGTAATAAAAATTATTAATAATAAATAATAATAGTAAATTAATATAAATTATCACCTTGCATTATGGTGTGTAAGCGAACTAACGGCTTGTCTGCAATAACTTGATTGTTTGACAATGGATTTTTACAAATGAGGTGTCATTTTGTTAAAAAAAAATTACTTAATAAAATTAGTAATTAGTAAAAATCTGATCAAACAAATGATTATAAAGATATTGATGATTAAAAAATTAAGATGGCGCCGCCCCATTTTGAAATTTTTGAAGGTGGTTTTCAAAACTTTTTATTTTGTGGAACAAGAATAAGACAAGTCTTAGATTTGTAAAGTAGGTAATTTTTAAAGTAGGTTTACCTATTCCTGAGAAATATATATATTTTTTTGAAAATCACTTAATGGAGTCCAGAAGGAAATCAAAGCAAAATAGGACTCTTATTGTTGATAGGACTCATTTTTGGTATCCTGAATCAGTACCTGAAGTTTGGGAAATATGTCCTGGAACATTGTAAATATTTTTTTTAATTTAAAAAAAAGGTTTTTAATTATTTCAATTTTATATACAGAGTGCTTCATAATGTTCTTCGGAGTTTCGAAAATTAATTAACAAAAAACTATTTCACTCATAAGAATAAAACAAGTACTGTACGAAAGAGTACTTCAACTAGTTTTTTCCACATATATTAGGCAGTTAGTAAAACATTTGCTTGCTAGCGTCGACAGTACAGAAAATGGCTGCCACGGGAGGCGAGAAGTCATTTTGTATGTTAGAATTTCACTTGTCAGTCAGTAATTTCTGTTCCAGTGTGTTTCGGTTGAAATTTCATAAGGAGCCACCAAGTGACAATTCAATTCGTGCATGGTATAAACAATTCAGTGAAACTGGTTGCTTGTGCAAGCAAAAATCAACTGGTCATCCATCAACCTCAGAAGTCAATGTCGAACGTGTGCGTGCAAGATTCATTCACAGCCCGTCAAATCGACTGTGGCTGCAGGCAGAGAATTAGGAATTCCGAAAACAACAGTGTGGAGAGTTTTCCGTAAACGTTTATTATGCAAACCGTACCATCTTCAATTAATCCAGCGTCTTTCTGATGGAGATAAAACACGTAGGCTCGATTTTTGTTTACAGTTACAGGAAAAGATGTTGTTAGATGAAGGTTTTCTAAACAAGATAATTTTTAGCGATGAAGCTGCTTTCCATATTAGCGGCAAAGTAAACCGTCATAACGTGCGAGTTTGGGGAATTGAAAACCCACATGCTTATATAGAACACATTCGGGATTCTCTGAAAGTAAACATTTTTTGTGCGATCTCTTTTAAGGCAGTGTATGGGCTGTTCTTTTTTATGGAAACCACAGTAACCGGCATGATATACCTGGATATGTTACAATTATGGCTTATGCTTCGGCTACTCAATGAATTCATTTTCCAGCAAGATTGTTGTCCTGCCCGTTTTCATAACGAGGTTCAACAGTACCTTAACACATTATCTAGGCGCTAGATAGGATGTGGGTCTGAAGAAGACCAACACATTATGCTGTGGCCATCAGACCTCATGCCATGTGATTTCTTTCTCTGGGGTTACGTGAAAGATAAGGTGTTTATCCCACCGATGCCGGACGATATCGCTGAGCTAAAAATTGTACAAAAATGGCTTGATGACTGGTTTGCCTCAAAATAGCAACAGTTTTTTTGGCGTGGCATTCATAAATTGTCAGAGAGATGGGAAAATGTATAGCTAGTGATTGACAATATTTTGAATAAAATATATTTTATTATTTTCATACAACAAATGTATATTTTCTATACAAAAATTCCGGTTTCATATTTAAACACCTGGTATATACCAGTAAACAAAAATTGAATTAAGAATGGTTCTTGGTTTCAGATGGCAAAATAATATTAAATTCTATAGAAATATCTTGATACTTTGTAAAAATAACAACACCTGGTCTAAAACTTTCTTATCATTGACCGGGATATGGTGAATGATTCTTGGTAATCTAAATTTACGACGAAAGGCTGCATAACTTATGCAATCTACAAGGATATGGCACACAGTCATGCAGCAGTTACATCGTACACAGAGGGCTGGTTGTTTTCTGATGACATCAGATACCATTGGTACCTCTGGTATGCCCTAACCGCAATCTGGAGTGACCACTTCCTCTCGGCGAATTTTTCTACATGAAGGAAACATGGCAGCACAGTATTCTTGATGTGTTGTAGTTTATTATCTACTGCAGCAGTCAGTCACCTTGTCACATTGCTTGAAAAATGGGTTTTACAAAATTAATAGTCGGCAGTAGTAACAGGAGTGGTGAAAAACAGTTGCCTACATGCATCTTTAGCAACAATTTGTCTTCAAACGTTTTCAGTGATCTTCCATGTTCTTCGTTTCTCATGTCAAAATTGCCACTTTTGAAGTTTTTAAATCACTCAAAAAGCACTGTGATTTACCAACAGCATGCTCACCTTAAGCTTTAACAAGTAATCGATGCGATTCTGCAGCAGTTTTCTTTAAATGGTAACAGAAAATCAATGCTGTCTGCAAATCATAGTTTGTAGGTACAAAACTTGACATTTTCAATGCTAATTAAAACTATGCTGTTGTATAAAACTTGTACTGTTGTGAGTTGAAAATCTTTGTCAGCTGTCAAAGAAAGAAAATGGCGCCAATCATGCGGTTTGACGGTTACTACATTGGCAGCTATGGCAAATTCTGGTTTCATATTTACACACCTGGTAGTAAGAAGAAAACTGCATAAGCTAAGCCTGTGGGAATGTCACCCCCCCCCCTGTCTTTAAGCGTAAGACTTCCTATTGGGATGTGATCTGGTGATTATCATTTTATATTTTTGTTTGTTATTGATGTAATATTATATTTCTAGCGCATATCCCATTTTTTTTATCATTACTACAAATATCCAAAAACTCTAATGCAGGCTAATACCAAAACTAGTAATAGTAAATTAATGTGGTAAGTTTAATTTATCTAATTACAATATTTGGTGGTATGTATTTCATATATTTATATATGTATTTATATTAACTTAGAGAAATCAATTCTTTTTTTGTTATTGTATTTGTCCACATTCTCATCTGTACTAATTATGTCAAAGATATAATAATGCTTCTTACCTTATGCATGTTATTATATAAAAGGGTCAATCCATTTGAAGTGTCCCAAAAAAAAACATAAGCGGTGCTTGACCAATTAAAAAAAATTCAAACTTACCCACTTGTTTTCTACACATTTCAGGATCTTAAAACTAATTTTTTATTTAAGCAGTTTACCTGTGGCGGCCATTTTTGTTATGGTGTGCATACTTATTTTTACGATTGTAAAGGTTTATGGAAAAAATCATAAGTAAAAAACTATTGGTCCTGGAAGGATGAAACAAAAAGCAATTTATTCTTATTTTCTGAAGGTAAAAGATTGGTCCAGTCATTTATTTACCTATCTATCTTCTTTCTTTGAGAAAATTACCAATAAAGTTGAACACGAAAAACTGTGAAATTTCACTTTTGGTAATTTTTTCCAGACAAGAAACCCCCTTGGAGTGCTTATTTAGTGAGTCAAAATGGTATCGCTTTTAACAGGTTTTTCATGATTTTTGAGAGGTTATAACTTATTTATTAGTACAAAATACAAGAAACATTTTTATTTGCCATAAAAATCTACAAAAACAATGCAAGTTGTGCAAATTTGAGATTTTTGTCACCAGCACCATCAGTTTGAATTTTTAGAAAAAAAATTAGTTTTCACATATTTATAAAAATTTAAGGGTGAGTATATCACCATTAATATTATTTATGGTAAAACTACTAACATATAAAAAAATAATTCAAACTGTGTATGCCATCCCTGCCTCTTGAAAAAATTACCAAAAGTGAAATTTCACAGTTTTCCATGTTCAAATTTATTGGTAATTTTTTCATAGAAAGAAGAGAGATAGGCAAATAAACCATTGGGCAATCTTTTACCTTAGAAAATATTAATAAATTGCTTTCTGTTTCATCCTTCCAGGACCAATAGGTTTTTAGTTATGATTTTTTCTGTAAATCCTTACAATCACAAAAATAGGTGTGCGCACCGTAACAAAAATGGCTGCCACAGGTAAACTGCTTACATAGAAAATTAAAAAAAAATAGTTTTAAGCTCCTGAGGCATGTAGAAAACATGTGGGTAAGTTTCAATTTTTTTTTAATCTGTCAAACAACTACTCCTTGGGTCACTTCAAATGGATTGACCCAAAAGCACTTTCGAGGGTTTCTCTCATCATTAGTTAATAAAATATATTCTTTTAAAAATAACACATTACAAATTTAAAACTTGTAATTGTAAACATATAAAAATATGTAGTCATAAAAGTTAAAAAGATTGGACTTTTTTTACATATGGCTAGCCACACATACAATACTGTACTTTATAGTACAGTAACATAAAAAAAATTTTTAATCTTTTTAACTTTTATGACTACAAATTTTTATGTTTACAATTTTAATTTTTAAGAAAGAATATGTCTCATTAACTGATGATGATGGAAACCCTCAAAAGTGCTTTTATATAATTACAAGCATAAGGTAAAAAGTTTTATTGAATTCTGTACGCTTGGTCATCAACTTTTTATACTCTTGTTTTATATATATCAAACACAACTAATGTAACTTCTTCAGTAGGATTTTAAAGGGTACCAACCAGATATGAATAAAACGTAACAGAGTATATAAAATAATACTAAAGTTCAATTTCAGACTTACAGAAAAAATTGAAACTTAAAAGTTTGTCTATTTAGGGTTTCATCATTATTTGAACATTACTAGTTTTGAGTAAAGAAGTAATAAAGTCTGATGGCATCAATTTCAAAGGTGCTACCAGTGATAAATCAGGCAAAACAAAATAAATCAAGCAAAAACAATTAAAATCATTACATATTTCTAAAACAATTATATACTTATACAACATACCTTATCAAATATCGTCTGTCAAATACTATTAATCCTTTTTACTTACATATACTCTAATAAATGAACATTTCATAGAACCGTACATTGCCAGCTTTCTTATTGAATATGGGTTGGCAGTGTCTCCCAGTATTGTTACCTTACGCCCTCTTACTGTTGGCCCAAGAACTTCTGATGCTTCAATCTTAAATTAAATTAAGCAAAAAGTGAAAAAAGAAAATATCTGAATAAGAAACAAACATTTCACATAAAAACATGAACAGTTTTAGCAGACTTGCTTTCAAATTACATGGAAAATATTCTATCATATTTTTTTTTGAGCTAATTTAATTATGCATCTCCTTTTTATCAGTGGAGTTTTCACTGCTTACACAATTTATTTATAAATTCCATTAAACAACACATTAAATGAACAAACAAAAGAATTCAGTGCATATTAAGAATTTAAATTATCTGGATGCTGATCTGCCAAAAAATCTTTTAGAAACAATTTTTTTTTTTTTTTTTTTTTTTTTAATCACAGCAAAGTAAGTTATCTGTACAAAGTACAATGGCAATTCAAAAAGTAAAGTGAAATTTAAAAAAAAAAAATTGTATATTTATTTGTATTTACATAAATAATACATCCATTATTTTTCAACATAATCCCCTCCTACTTCTATGCACTCAGTCCATCTTTTAATGAGCTTTTGAATTCCTTCCTGGAAGAAAACTTTTTCAGCCTGGTGTGCAAAAAATTTTTCACCACTTCTATGGTCTCATCATCAGATTGATAATGATTCCCTTGCAACTCTTCTTTTAATGGGCCAAAATGATGAAATCACTTGGAGCCAGGTCCGGACTGTATGGAGGGTGGTCCAGCAGCTCAAATCAGAGATCTTGAAGGCAAAGGACTGTTTTTTTTGGCTATATGAGGTCGAGTATTATTCTGAAGCAAAAATCATGCATTTAGAAAGTTTTACACGTCTTTTGGATTTGATTTCTTGCTTTAGTAAACATAGTAGCTCACAGTAGTTACTGTTTACTGATTGACCTTTAGGTGTGAAGTAAATCAAAAGTGAACCTTCCATATCCCAGAATATCGTCATCATCATCTTTCCTGCAGATATCTGAGTTTTAACCTTTTTTCTGTGGAGGTGAAGGATGTTTCCACAGTAAACTTTGTCGCTTACTCTTGGGTTCAAAGCGAAGGATCCATGTCTCATCAACAGTTATTATTCACTTAAGAAATTAGTTTCTTTTATCTTCGTAATGTTTCAAAAGCTTCTGGGAAATTTTCTAACGATTCTCTTTGTGAATGCTGGTCAATTGATGTGGAACCCAGCGAGCACAGACTTTCCTAAAGTTTAAAGAATCATGGATGATTGAAAATGCTGAGCCGTTGCTTATATTCAATTCACCTGCAATGTCATCTATTGTTATTATTATTATTATTAATAATTGTTATTGTTATTGTAATTATTATTATTATTTGTCGATTACAGATAATCATCTGTTTAAGTGCTTCAATATTGTTGTTAGTATTTGAAGTGGAAAGCCTATCTTACTGCAGTTCATCAAGGAGAGAAATCCTACCATTTTTAACGCGATCAATCCCTTTGTAGATCTTGCTTCTACTCAAACAACTCTCTCCATATTGCTGCTGCATTCAACAAATAATCTCTTTTGGTTTCACCCCTTCTGAACTGAAGAAATGTTATCACTGCTCACATTTCTTCCTTGGTGCAATCAGACAAAGAACATTCATTTTAAACAGACTTTTAAACACAATCACAAATAGCTAACAATGAAACAATACTTTCAATAAACATCTTATAAAGGTTATGAATTATAGCAGAACAATCATTGCTGCCATACCATGTGACTGCGAGGGAAATAAAAATTTCTCATTATTTTTTGCCTTACCTTTATAATACAGACCTTTCTAAAATCAAATAAAAATATGAGATTTGTGATTACTATATGAAGAGAGTTATATTTTGTCTTACAAAAGAGTATATACAATTTTGAAATATGCTACTGAATCTAAAGTACTATTTATTTGAAACAAATGTAATGTACTGGGTGGACAACTTAAAACCAAACCCTACTTTACCCTACTTTAAAATACCCTACTTTAAAATATATTACTGTTTTAATTTTTTTAAATTTTAAACAATCAAAAAATTTTACTAAAAAATAAAATTCTGACTTTTAGAACTAGGGGTATAATTAAAAGCAATTACAGATGATTAATTTACCCTTAATTTGGTGCTATTTAAAAAAAATTCAAATTATGAATTAGTATTTTTTTAAATTTTAATTTTTTAGAACGATTTTATTTTTATTTAAGCTTATTTTGTATATAAAAAAGAAATTAATTAGAGCGATGCAGCATAATTAATTTAATTATTGTTTCATATAATTAGACCAATTAATTTAAATTGTATCAAATAATTTTTCAGAGAATTATTAACATTAATGTTCCACCTACTATAACTAGAAATGTGGAACTTTTAAAAAAGTTTTAATAAAGCAAAATATTTTTTTACAATACTAGTTTTGGAAATACATTTGCAAAGGACCTCATTTTTTAATTCACCATCTGATTCATTCTAGTTTAACAGTAATGTGGAATAATTCTAATCACTGGTTCCATGATTACATTATATTATTCTATATATAATAGATTATGGGCCAATGATTTGGATCTGGTTTTTAGACTCCAAACTAAACACCTTAATTACAAAATTTGGATTGAGCCTGCATGTTTTTCATCTGGACAACCAACAAGAAACTGGAGATTCCAACTGGCAAACTAAACTGAAACAGGCTAATCACAGCTTCACAAGTCACCTTTCATCCTTCATAATCACCTTTCTGTATCACATCCAGAATTGTAACTCCAATTGGACTCATCCAGTTACTTAGTTGGCAACTTGACAATCAAACAAGGAAAGGTCTTTTAAGAAGAATTAACCAGCTGGTGACTGAACAAGAGACCAGAGAAGATGGTGCTTGGATATAGAGGGCCATCACTTAAAAGAAAATGACATGTCAGAGTGTTTGGAAACCCTCAATTTAAACACACTAACCAACAAACAAAAAACATAAGCTCCAACGAAAACGTTTTTAACAAAAAAAAAAGAAAATCTAACAAAAGAAATAAATTCTCTTTCTTTGCCACATTAAACATTTACTCCCAGCTGAAGGTGGGGAAATTAAAACTCTCACCAACATATAAGATCAACAAAAAATTTCAATCATAACCTTCCAAGACGGTAGGAACACAGATCAAGGGACCTTCAAATCTTAAGGTTACCAAATCCACAAAGGATCACCAGACAAATGACTCTTGGAAAATTGCTCTCAATTGGAATGGGATATGCAGTAAAGACAAATATCATTAATTCAATCAAAACACTCAACTCAACAATGTCAAGAACAATGACCCTCACCATCAAATGTATGAGTAAAACAATTACAATTGTAAATGTACACACCTCAACCAACAATAAACCAATAATAAAAATCAAACTGAGAAAGAGCAAGCTGAAACATTTTGAGAAGAACCAGATGAGTGAATGAGCAACATCCCATTCCACCATATAAAATTCTATTAGGAGATTTCAATGCACAAATTGATCAAGAATGAAAGTATTGTCATGTAGTTGGTAAATACCTAGCACTCAAGAAAGCAAACAAGATTGGGATGAGACCAATTGAATTCTGAAGAGACCATAACCCATTCTGAAAACATCAAGATTTGCAAGAAAACTCTATAAACTCTAAACACTGAAGTACTCTAACCTGGCAGGCAGCAGATTTCAACTTGATCACGTTGCCATAAGCAAGAAGTATCACAGGGAGATCTATAATGTGAAGGTTCACAGAGGAGTAGAAATCGAGCGTTCTAAGATTCAAATCCTAGTAAAGGCAGTTACTTTTATATGGATTTCAATACTAGATCATGGATACCAGTGTTCTTTGGTGGTTGGGTTTCAGTTAACCACATATCTCAGGAATGGTCGCCCTGAGACTGTACAAGACTATACTTCATTTACATTCATATATATCATCCTCTGAAGTTATACCATCCTGGTTCAGGAGGGTAAACAGATAAAGAGAGATGAAGACATTGACTCAGACCATTACATCTCCAAAATAAAGATTAAAATGACCCCCAAAGCCAAACCTAAACTCAAGGATAAAATTAACAAAAGAGAATATGATCTCACCCAACTAATAAATAACACCAACAATCAAGCAAAATCAGAAACTAAACAATAAACTTGATGAAATCATTAAAAAAATAAAACACTACCCAAGAACTAACTGCAATAAAAATAGGAAAGAAACACCAGAAGTAGAATGAAGAATGCGACAAAGAAATCAAGAAGAGACCAAGCATGGCTAAACAATCAACAAAGAAGTCCCAAGAAGAAATTAAAAGCCTGCCATGAAGCCTTCAAAGAAATAAGATGGAATCACCTTAAATAAGTAGTAGCCCAAAAACAAAAATAAAATTAATACAAGAGATTAATTATTACAGAATATTTAAATACCAAGATATTTTGAAGAATTTTACACTGAAATTCAAAGACTTATTAAATTCTGAAGAGCCGAAAGAGTACATTCAATTCAACAAGAACCCAGTAAACAAACTTCCAATTGAAAATTTAATCCACCAACTATTAAAGAAGTAGAAACAGCCATAAACTCATTTAAAAATTATAAGATGTAAGGAAATGATCAGCTCACAGCAGAACTCTGGAAGAATGCAAATGAAACCCCCTAACAAAATTTACACACTTCATCAATATTTGGAACACCAAAAAGATGCTTAGTCACTGGAACACAGTTATCATTCATTCTCTTTATAAGAAAGGCAACAAAATGGATCCCAACAAACGTAGAGGAATATCCATTTTGGATGTCACCTAGAAAAATTTCTCGAACATCCAATTAGCCTGCATTCAAGATCAACTGGATCCGAAACTCTGTGAATACCAAGGTGGATTCAAACCAGGAAGATGCTGTCCTGATCAAAAAAAGAAGCTGTTCAGGTGTTTCATAAGTCTCAAATGAATTGTGAAACACCTGAAGACCAAATCGAAGAGTCTAGTGATTACATTTGTCGCTTCAAAAAGGCATATAATTGCATTCATTGAGAATTGCTACTCTAAATATTAGAAGAATTTGGTTTTGATAAGAAATTGGTTAGCCTAGTCAAAATTACACTTACCAACACCAAGGCCAAAGTGAGATTCAGGGGACAACTTTCAGAGGAATTTGAGATTAAGACTGGGCTTCATCAAGGAGGTAATTATCCTCCCTATTTTTCAACTGTGCCCTCAAGTAGATCATAACAGGAAGTCCCACCCAGGATAAAAATTGGAAAAGAAATCAAAGAGAATGCCTTCCCTTTGCAGATGACTTAGCCCTAATACCCAACGATGTGGAAGAGGCAATTCACAAAGTACAAACATTAAAAAAAATAGCAGCCAAAACTAAATTATAAACATCATTTAAAAAAAGAGAGATAATGGCCACTTTTAAACAAGAACTCTTAGCATTTCAACTAAACAATGGTAACAAGATAAAAATCATCCAAAAATTTAAATATCTCTGTAAAACATGGAATATCTCTGTAACACAGAATCTCAACAAGAAACCATCAGTAGAAAATCATGTAAGTAAACTGAAACAAACCCACAGAATCACCCGGCCAACATATAAGAAGAAATCTCTATCAATCAGAACAAAAATTAGGCACTATAACTCAAGTCGCTAAACCAGAAACCACATATGCATGTGAAACCCTCTTCAAATTAAACACCAATAAACTTTAAAAAATGGACAGATGAATAATGAGAACTGCCATAAATTTCAAACATCAGATCCACAGTAAACGATGGATAATCCCAACAATATAGTTTACAAAGAAAACAAATCAATAAAAGATACAATGTGAAAAAGGAGTTGCATTTTTCAGCTACCTCTGTGTACTATCCAACTCACTAAACAACTTATAGATTACCAGCTAAAGAACAAAACCCAAAATAAATGGATCCAAGAAATAAAGTCTTAACATGAATTCTAAACATAACATAAGGAATGATCCAAAAGTGTGAATAAAAAAGATCTTGAAAGTCAAAAAATCCCAACTACCTTTTAACAAAAGATAACAACCCAATACAACCACAAAAGAAAAAAATTAGGGTTGCTAGATCAAACAATATGAAATAAATATAGGAATGAGAGCGGCAACATCAAGCTAAATCCGTAGCTGATTCTTCAAAGACTTATTAAGTACATGGAATGACTGGAATTTTTCAAGTTGGGGTGAAAATTATTCAAAAAATAAATAATGGATTATATTACAATGGTCTATATTATAATATGTACTGCAGCTGTTGAAATGATAAATGATTTCTTTCCATGTCGTCACCAGCATATTAGGAAGAATGGTTGCTAGGACTGTAATTATTCTTTCCGTTAGATAGTCAAACTCATGAGAATAATTTCTCAACTGACCCTGTACTTCTCTCTATCACCGTACAATAAAATTTATTTAGAGAAATGTCTGGATTTTGTGATGCCGTGTGTTCAATCCTTCTTTTCTAACCCAGCTGTTTGGAGATTAAATGTCTAACTCAGCAGACACGATGGTATGATTTGGTGATGATGAAATATAATTTTTCTGGTGAAAAATTCATTCATTTTCTAGTACAGTATTGTCCAGTTGTGAAAAATTAGAACTTCTTGTCATATTACATCAATTATTTTGGTCAAAAATAATTATTGAATGAATCATATAGTTTTTCCATCTCTCAATCTCTGTTAGCTTTGGCAATTTATAAAGCAAGTAATAAGGAAGGTCATTACAAATAACAATAACATTTTTCAAGGTGTTTTGTTCTCCTGAAATTTATTTAACAGGATACTGCAAGTTTTATTCCCTTAAGTTAGTTGTAGAAGTCAACTTTAACGATGTGAGAAATTTTTATCTTTTGTATCTAAGCAATTAAATCCTTTTGTGTATCGCTTCATAAACCTTTAGTTACAAAATTCTTAACTGTAATCTGCACAATTTATTTTTTTATTACTTTAGTTCTAGACTACATGTACAGGAAGTTATATAAATAATTAATCAATTAGTATTTTTTTTTTTATACATTTTGATCTTTGTGCCATTTCTAGTGTTGAAAATGTTTGTGTTGTGAGCTTTCTCTTGTGAGTATGAATGAGTGCTTTTGTTCTTGATTTTCTTGTTCAATTTTATCTATCTGTGGTGTCTTCTGATGTAAGTCTTATTTCTCTGGTCCATCAGTCAAGATTGTACTGTACTAGCTGTTTCAGAAGACTTGAATCTTGCATCTACATGATATGTCCAAAGAATCCTAGTCTCTTCTTACGCATGGTACTCTCCTCTTACACATTAACAATTAATCAATTATTAAAATAAAACTCTTAAACGTCTAAAAAAGAAAGATTTAGTAAAATGATAAAACACAGTAAGATTATAACATGAAAAGATACAATTCTTCCATCCTTTGCTTTAAAAGGTTTTCCTTCTTTAATATTTTTACAGAACGGCCCAGGGTCAAGACCAATATCGCGTAATTTGTCAACATTAAGATTGCCAAGTGTATCTTTTTCTGAAATTACATAACCAAATGTTGGAACTTTATGTTTAATCATTGTTGCTTTAACAGAAATTATACCATTGCTAAATCTGAAACAAAAAAATATATATTTTTAAAGAAAAACAAATAATAAATTATAAAAAAAATATTTATAAAACAATGATAGATTGAAAACACAAAAAAATGCACATTTAATCATATGTACTATTCATCAGTCTCAACCAAAGAAATTGCTTACAATTTTGAACTGTTGGGTCAATAATTTCCTGTTTATGTTACTTAAACAGTATTGAACTATTTTATAATTTAGACATAATTAAGTAAACAGTTCTAGAGCTTAATGAAAAGTATACACAATTAGATGAAATTTCTATTCAAGAATAAATAAATAAATAAATAATAAGGAATGGGTATGTTAGTTACTCCACATGAGTAACAAAGCTATAACAACATAAAAAAAATTGAGATTTTGGTACCACTGTATTCTTTATCACTTAGCTTCAAATTTACTATATAATGAAGGGGCAAAACTTGTTATACACCATTAAAAATCTTAAAAGAAAGTCATGCAGTTACAAAACCTGTTATAATGACAGTTTTTATATTGACATTTACAAAAGCTGTTCAAATATGAAATAATGTGGATTTCTTCTTTATTATGTAATTCTGTAATCCCCTAGCCTTTTCTTATTATACTTAAATCCAATTATTTAAAGAAAATATTGTTCTATTTTAGTTTTTCTTACATATTTGAAGAGGTAGTATTTTACTTCAGATCCTAAATTATAATCAAATTAAAATTAAATCTATTTTACAAACAATGTACGAGGGTTATTTTTTTTCCATGTCCGATCAGTCACGAAATTAAAACCACAGTGAAAATAAAAAATTTTTTATTTGTAACGTACTTACATAGTTACACTATTTCTCTACATAGTCGCCACTACGATTTAGACATTTGTCTAAATTGGCGTGGTACCAACTTTCCAATACCCTTGTCATAGAACGTAGCCGCCTGTATTTTCAGCTATGTTTCTATGCTGATCTGCAGCTCTTGGTGGAATTCATGGAACATGGGATGATCATCACTGCAGCCTCATACTAGGTGACTCTTCAACGTCTACGAAGGGCAATTCAGAATACGCGGAGAGGAATGTTGTCATCAGGCATTGTCTTTCTCCATGATAATTCTCGGCCGCACACTGCAGCTGTAACAAAAAAACTTTTGCAGCGTTTTCATCGGGGAGTGTTTGATCACCCATCATACAGCCCGGACTTGGCTCCATCTGATTTTCACCTCTGCTCACATGAAACGCTGGCTAGGAGGACAACAATTTGGCAAAGACATTGAGCTGCAGACCAGCGTAGAAACATGGCTGAAAACACAGGCAGCTCCGTTCTATGACGAGGGTATTGGAAAGTTGGTACCATGCTACGACAAATGTCTAAATCGGAGTGGTGACTATGAAGAGAAATAGCGTAACTAAATACTTGTTACAAATAAAAAACTTTTTATTTTCACTTTGGTTTTAATTTCATGACCGTTTGGACCTTGAAAAAAAATAACCCTCGTATTAAATAATTGGAGTTTAAAATTATAGCGTGGTCTTTAAAGTTACTTAAAATAATATTTAAATAAAATGTGAAATAAAATAAAACTACAGCCTAATATGTTGCTTACAGCCTAAAATATTTACTTACTTTTTTCTTAGGCAAAAGACATATAGTACAAGGAATTAGGTAAGTAATAAAAATGTAAGGTAAGAGTTGTACAGCTGTTATATCCAAACATGAAACATTGTCATGTCACATTTTACGATCCAAATCGGCTACAATGATATAGGAGGGCAACAAAGTGTATTTTCTTTTAACATTTATTTTTTTAATTTTATATTATTTAAAAAAATAGAAATTTTCATTTTATTTGTAACCCAGTAACCCCTTGTATATGATTAGAAAAATTATTATTGTATTTAAAGTTGGAAAAGATAGTTATGTCTGCGATTGGAATACCTATTCAGAGATTATGTTGAAACAACCAGGGGAATTGGCATATTCAGTTTCAGAAAGCCAAAAGATCATGTTGATATTTTGTAAGTCAGGGAAAACAGTTGGTTAGAGAGGAACCATTTTACAATTTTTCAAGCAGAGACGCAAAATCAGTTTGTAGTATTTGAGTCTAGTAAGGCTGAAATCAAAGTATCTGTTGTAAAACAGCTTCTTATTAACCTTCACTACAAAGAAGAACAGATGCTTGATGAGAGGCTTCAGCTCTACAATCAGGTTTTTGGAGTACAGGGAATTCAGAGGGTTATGAAGAATTGAACTGAAAAAGAATTACACAATAATGGTGATGATTTATTTATTTATTGGTGATGATTATGGAGGAAGTTACTGATGAGTCCATGTTTAGTACCCAACATTGTAGTTTCAATTATGCACAAAAAATTTTCAAATTTTCAGCTACTACCACAATACTGTAATAATTGGTAAAAAATATGAAATCAATTACTGCTTTTATCTTTACATAATTAAGTTGTACCTACTACTTTAATCTAATGCATCTTTGTAATATAGTAAAAATAATAAGTGTCAAAGTCTTATCTTAAGCCATGCTATACAGTTTAAAACAATTCAAATAAAAACAAACAAATACTAATTTAAAACAATAATAGATCTTAAGAGAAAGTAGATCATCTATTTTTTCCTAATTTTTGTAAGTTTTTTCTGATTACCCAAAAAAAATTAAAATTGGTTGTAGTTGGTTTTTTACATGTAGGGTACTCGCATATACAGAAAAGAAAGGGGTTCAACAATCACCTGGAAGGGTTAAGGAATAACCTTGATCAGAAAAGCCGTAGATAGTATTTTAAAATTATTTATATCTAATTCTTACAATTGTATAAAAAGTAAGCTTTTACTTACTGAAATTCCTATATAATTTTAAGCCATATAAAGAGGCTATAGTGGTTATATAATTTTAGGCATCAAAGTGGCTATTTAATTTTACTTACAGCTATGTTGCACTTGATAATATTATTATTATTTTGCCAGACCTGGAACAACCTTGACCTTTGACCCAGGTATGACGTTGACTTTGATCCCAGGAAAAAATAATTAACCTTTGACCCAGATAAAAAAAAATTAAATGCTGACACCATAAAAAAAATTTCCACATGCTGGAAATACATCATATCGCTTGATCAACAATAAAAATGCTTGCCGACATTGCAATAACCTTATTTACTAATTAACTTCTTATTTCAAAGTCATCTAGTGCTAATGAATTTGCATCGGTGATAAAGCCTGTGATACAATACATGTGCTTGATAATATTGTAATATGTTTATTTCACAGTTATCAAATGATAAAACCAATGAATCACTTGTTCTACAATAATTTCCATTTTGTTATTTCAGAAATGTTTACTTGTTTATTACAAAATTATCGAATGATAATGCATTCGCATCAGTGATAAAGCCGAATGGATATATAAATACCCATCAAATTTTCATTGTGTTTCTAGTCTTTAGTGTACAGTACTTCTACTTTTTGATATTATCCATGTAATCTTCAATTTTTGCTATCTTCATTTTCATTCAGGTGAGTTAAACACCTTTAAATACAAATTATGATCTTTAAATATTAAATAATAATAATTCAGGACATATGCCGGTTCCACCGGAGTACCATGTCAGACCTCCAAGGTTAGTAGTTCTGGAGTGGGTGTACCCCAGCGGCTATCCTTGTTAGAGAAGGGATCAACTTTCATGCAGAATCTTGAACAACTCAATGTGGCAGATGCTGCACGTAAACACCCTCATTAAGAAACAGCAATTTGCTATAAGCATAGAGGAAACTAAGTAAATTTACATACAGACAGACTTAGAAAAGATCTGAGGAGTTGAGAAGCTTTCTTTAGCAACAATGGGCCCAGATCAAAGGTACCTAGTGATTACGAGAGAGAATGGAAACTCAGCTACAAGTCCTGTCAAGGAAATTCATAAGATTTTCAATAGTTTGTACGTCGAAACCGTAAAAGACAGTCAATGCTAAAAACTTTAAGCTTTAAAGAAGATCGATGAGTTCAACAACATAATACTCTTTAAAAAGAGTTGTTTGCCATGATCTTCTTAATTGTACCAAAGAAGAAATAGTGGGGTAAATGTCAAATCAAGGAGTGATTCAATGCCACAGGCTAACCATGAGGAGAAATGGCGAGATTCTTCCTACTGTGTTGCATGTGTTAACGTACAACAGAGCTAATCTGCCTGAGAAAATATGAGCTGGTACACCAATATGCAGGTAATATTCAGTTCCACAAATGATATCTTTTCTTTAATTAGGCTAGGAACTGGCTGACTGATTACATCATTACTTTGATAAGGCAAATTTGACTGGTATCTGTTGTAATTCAAGTGATTTATAATCTATAAGCGCTAAAAGGGTGTTTAAAGCATCACAGAAAGAATGATGGACATTATACACAAGCCTGTACTGAGAAGAGAAACATGAAATACCAGCACAAAAAAAAATGAAGCTAAATATGAATTTGAATACTTACATATCCCAGATGTTGTCTTTTTCATAAATATCTCTACCTCTTATACCAATATTTGCTGAACAATTCAATGTATTTTCCACTATATCAAGTACAGGAGGCCTATTAATAAATAATTCAGGTGGTATCCGTAACTCATGAATCTGAAAATTTTTAAAGTAACACTTTTTAGATTTTGTAAAAAAATAATATAATAAAAAATTCTAGATTTGTTTTGGTGGATGATTAGGAGGCTTAGCTCTTTTTTTATCTAACAGACAATTCAGCCATTATGTTATTTTAGTCAACAATTTTTTTTTCTTTTTTCTTGTGACACAATGATGTGTCGTTATCAGCACCTGGACACAATATTTACTATAGTAAACAATTAAAAATTAAACAGACAAAATGAAATGATACATGTAAAATAAAACCACAATAAAAATAATATTAAAAATACATAAAACTACAAAACTGTTATCTGGTAAAGCCATACAGCATAAATGGAGAAACACATTACAGTTATAATCAAATATTTGCACACAGATGCATGGCCTTAAGAAATAGAACGGTATTTGATAACACAGTCACATCACTCCCCAAATTTAGATTTCTGACACAATGGTGTATAACAGACACACTCCACAAATATGTGGTATACCCGTCAGTTGGCAGTGGCAGCGAACACAAAACAGGTACATCAGTCAGAGTCATGACTAGTCCTTGAGTGAGCCTAGAGTGCCTTATTTACAAATGGCAAATAACAACTTCCTCTCATCGGTTGCTCCTGGATGAAGAGCTTCATGGTGACACAGGGTCTTTAACTGGATGAAGTTTATTGTTGATGGTAGCATTCTACTCACTTTGCCACTCATCACGAGCCATCATCGTCAGAAATAACACGATTAATAAAAGGAGGCTGAAAACAAGCATCTTTTGGCGCATGATAAGTGTGCTCAATGCCTGAAATGCCAATATGGCTGAGGATCCAGCAGAAGCTCACACTTGAGTTATGCAGAGTCATTTCAGAAATAACAGATTGTATCTCATGGCCAACAGAGTGTCTGGATGGAGTACATGTCACTAATTGCCTGCAGGGCAATCATGGTAACTGAACAGACAAGTAATTGTTGATGTGATGGACTAATTATATTTAAGGCCTTATTAGTAGCATACAGTTCTGCGACAAAATTATTGATGTTGTTGGGAAGGCCAAACATGTATGTTCTGTTGCCAACCGCAAAAGCACAACCAAAAAAGTAATAGGGTATATAGCCATCTGCATAAACTATATTATCATGATTTATGGTGTTTAAAATATTATAAAGTTTTTCTTATAATGTAACTGGATTTCAGTTTTTCTTATAATATCAACAAAGACCAATAATTTAAAAGAGAAGACCACCAAGGGATGTAATAACATGAAGCAACAGTAAGAACTAAGAAAACCTCCTCTGATGCTGAGCAAAGTAGTACATCTTGGCTGTTCCTGGTATTGATTAAAATGCAGGTTAGAGAACATTGCATCAAAGGTTGGATGATTCAGTTGCACTTTAATGCAAGTTACATTTGGGCAGATCATTTGGTTTCATCTATTCCAAGGGGATGTCTCACCACTGTCCACCAGTATACTTACCTCAGGGCTTGAACGAAATGCACCTGTAGCAAGACGGATGAATGAATGATGAACTGCATCAAGCATTCTAAGAGCAGTAGAGACTGAGCAGAATAAACTATGCAGCCGTAGTCTAAGCAGGAATAGACTAGAGCTCAGTAGAAGCGCAAAATGCATACTAGATTAGCTTTCCAACAAGATAGAATAACTTGAAGGGCATGATTTTTCTTTACCAGGTTTCAGTGTGGGAATCATCAATGCTTCTGGTCAAGAATCTGGAAAAACTTGGTCAGAAAATATTCTGTTATAGATACACAAATGATGTTGTAATACAGTATCTGGGAAGTGTGATAACATGGTGAACCTGATATTATCATTTCCGGTGGAAGTGTCACGGAATTATTCAAGACATACCTTATTAGCTCATCAAAACAGAAAGGTATGTTTTAATTCAATAGGCGAGTTTCCAATTACAAACAGGGTATTTTCTACCTGCAACTTATAGCTCCTAAACTCAGGACAGAATGATGATGTATGTGAAACTGATTTAAATGAGTTTCAAAATGTGTTTGCCACATCAAATGGCATGGTGATGAGGATGCCGTTGAATTCCAGTCCAATCAGCTACAGCGACTGTCCTGAACCACACATGGCCTGAACTTTCCTCCACAGATAATGAGTTGTACAAATGATATTGACATAATTCAGTCATGATTTTGTTTAGCACACCAAAACATGACTGCATACAGCCCTCGTATTGCAGAAGGCGCAGAGCAATTCAGTTGTAGGTCTTAGAATAAAATTACATAAAGCTCTGTGACAATCCCTTAGTGCATTCCTGGAGTCTTCATCCCACCAAGGAACAGCAGCCCCCTTGGATTTCCAGATGTTAGAGGAATAAATTCATTCACGCTATTGAGTATCAGATGTAAACTTCGCAAGTTGGTGGGTTGCACTACCACTCTAATCTTATTGGCCAATTAAATCCTTGTATCCAATCCAGTCCGCTTTCCGAACCACCCATTTGCGTAGCTGACTCTGAGGCAAATCACTGTTACCAACTAAGATCAGTCAGTAATTGCTTCCAAAAAGGTTTTTCAAAATGTGCCGGGTAAGACGTGGAAGTAGGGATGCTGAGCACAAGGACAGATCAATGTGCACGAAAATGTATCAGATGAAGATGACATAAACGTGACACACATTGTCCAATAATCACAGATCTAAGTTCTACCTCAGCTGATCGACTGTAGTGCTTTGGGAAGAACATGACGAGCCCCATGAACAGTGATGGGTATTGAAATCGCCAGTTATTAGGAAGGGTTAATGAATCTGTGAAAACAGACTGGAAAGATCATCTTCACTGACATCGGAATTTAGCAGAGCATTTAAGTTGCAGATATTAATTTTTAAATTGTGCCAATATCTTCACTGTGACTGTAGGGATGATTTTTACTAGCGGAATGCATTTGAGGTCATTAATTAGGTCTATTCAAAGAACTTTTGACCTTTTATTTCTGGAAGCTATAGGATCAAGAGTTGGTACTCAACACAGTGTTATAATCTTTATGGTATAATCTATGTTAAATGTAAAGGATATAATTAAAAAAAAAAAGCGACCAATTTTTGCAGCATAAAAACCTTATAATACTTTATCAATTTAAAATACATGCAAGACATATCAGCTGCTATGCAACATATTCCCATCAAGCTCATGCAAAGGTTGGCCTGACAAAGTAAAACTGATTTGCAACTGTACACAAAGCAGTACATAAGAAGCTCAGACTTATCCCATAAAAGTGAAAGCAGTTTTAAAAGTTATTGGCCACAGACAATGGAAAGCGATTTCAATATGTGAATGGTTTCAACAGTTCCTAATGGACAATTCTGATGATATTTTAGACTGTGTTTTCTATAATGATGAAGCATGGTTCCATTTACCATGGTATGTGCATGTACAGAACTCATATTTATGGTCTGTTAACAACCCACAAGCTGTATGTGTAATTCCTCTACAAGAACAGAAGACTAAGGGTGTGGACTGGAATATCCAGATAATAATAATCAAGGCCACCGGGTTGGTCTAGTGGTGAATGGATCTTCCCAAATCAGCTGATTTGGAAGTCGAGAGTTCCAGCGTTCAAGTCCTAGTAAAGCCAGCTATTTTTTCACGGATTTGAGTACTAGATCGTGGATACCGGTGTTCTTTGGTGGTTGGGTTTCAATTAACCACACATCTCAGGTATGGTCGAACTGAGAATGTACAAGACTACACTTCATTTACACTCATGCATATCAACCTCATTCATCCTCTGAAGTATTATCTAAACGGTAGTTACCATAGGCTAAACAGGAAAAAGAAAAGATAATAATAATCAGCCCAATTTTCTTTGCAGAAACAATAAATTCAGCTCATTATTGTGAAATCATTTACCAGTTCATGAGAGAGCTAACTGAGGATGAAATTAAAAATGCTTGGATTCAAGATGGTGCAACCTCTCATAGAGCTGATCAATGAAGATACTAAAAGAGGTTTTTGGAATCGAATCATTTTTAAGGGCTTGTGGCCTCCTTGTTCGCCAACTTAAACCCACCACTGAATTTTTACTTTTGATTTTATTTAAAAAGTAGTGATTATTGAGGAGATCCTGACAGGCTCCAGGGACTAACTAATATTCATGATTTCATCAAGAACCTTCCACATGAAAACTTGTGAGAGTCTTGAAGAGCAAAAAGAAATGTGTAGAAATATGTTTGGATGCTCATTTCCAACAACTTCTGTAAGATAAGTTGACATTACATATCATTGTAATAGTGCATGACAAATGTATAGTTACTTTTCGAACGCACTGTATCTTACTTCTAAAGTGATATCAATAATAATGAAAATGATCCACTGCTCTGTAGTGCTAATTGGAAAATGAGTTAATCAGATGGCTCAGGCAATATAGATAGCAGAAACATCTAAATAATTCCTATTAAAATGTTGTATCTACTTTGAAATCACTTGCTTCCTTGACTTATTTAGTAAATAATCTGTAGCACTATATGTTGGGAGTAACAAAAGAAGAGCAAAAACTGAAAATCCATATAAACTGGATGTGTGCGCTGTATTAATCTGAAGTAGTAGTATTGAAAGATAAGTCTATAAGTGCACAGAAACTTCAAGGTATATTAGAATGCTTAAAGATGTTTACTTCACTAGTACGAATAGATGACAAGAAGAGGTAATAACCATAAACAATTAGGATTGTTGTACACCAAGCTAAAGTATGTTATCGTGTTACAAACAACTTACATTCTGGTTGACAGTAGCCTACAAAAACCTAGTCAGAAACATTTTTCAAGTGAACTGATGCAAGAATATACTTCATGCAAGAAAAATAACAAGAGCAACTGAAGCAAATATTGTAATTGAGGATTCAAAGAAAGAAAGCAGACGATTTAACTATACTAAACATCTTTTTTATAGAAAATTCCAACAGTATGTTGAATAAAATTAGGTACAAGAAACAAAGGAATGGAACAAAACAGAGAAAGGGCTTATTGCACTTCCAGTTCACATCCTTAAAAAGTTCATTTTACTCTACCTTGCTGATTCTGTAATTTTTCATAAACAAAATTGGTCAGCCTTTGTGAAATACTATTCCTGTTACTTTCATTCAAGGCAATATAATAAATTACCCCAGTGATTACCCAAGGGGATAAGTTCCTCAATGGTACTTTATCTTTCTTTTTTCCTGTTTAGCCTCTAAGAATTACCATTCAGGTATTACTTCAGAGGACGATATGTACGAGTGTAAATGAAGTGTAGTCTTGTACAGTCTCAGTTCAACCACTCCTGAGATGTGTGGTTAATTGAAACCCAACCACCAAAGAACACCGGTATCCACGATCTAGCATTCAAATCCATAAAAAATTAACAGCCTTTACTAGGACTTGAACACTGAAACTCTCGACTTCCAAATCAGCTGATCTGGGAAGATGTTACTAAACTACGCGCACTAGACCAACCCGGTGGGTTCAAGGGGACTTTACCTGTATCTACCTATTCTTGATTTCTTCTTAGATTAGATACTATAGTAATTGGGTCAACTGCTATATTAGCTCATCTAATCTAGAGAAGTAGAGATCAATGTTTTAGCAACTCTATCTAAGATCTGTGCTTATCCTACATAAAGGTACAAAAGGAATGAATTACTGGCTCCGCGGCCTATCGGGTTAAAGCTAAGTTTCCTTCTTTGAATATTTAATTTAATCCAATTCCTCTTTCATGTTCCTGATGATAAGAAAAATAGATAATTTAATTTGTTTACATTAACACGCAAAAAGAAAAAAAATATTACAACTGTTTATATGTCAAATGTATAAATAAATACGTTTATCAATTCATGTAACTAATGTAGGTGGAAAGTTTTTTTACATACAAAATTTCAGATAATTTCAAATATATATATAAGAACAGATTAAAGGGAATGAAAGAGAAAATAATAAATATAATAATATATTACCTTGTATTTTATTTTAACAGTATTTTCTGAAAGTAGAAAAGTATGATGCATGAAACTTCGTAATCCTTGTGGGCCGTATACATGAACTGTATGATTCAATCTGTGTTTAGGTGGTAAGTTAACAGAGTTTGATCCTGTTACATGAGCAGTTATTGTGGCAAGTAATCCTGGTAATCCAAAAAACTGTAGAAATATACAAAGGCATTAGAATAAATAAAACCATTTCTCAACATGCATATGCATAGAGTTGAAATTGCCCCTTTCTAAAAACATTAAGTAACTGCAGATATCTTAAATATCTGCAGTTACAGTATATTATGGAGATTAACTCCATAATTTCATTCTGGATATCTTTTCCCAAGTAGTGGACCAGTTAGATTTCTCTTTAGCCATGGATAAATGTTTCTTCATAATTGGATCACACTCAGCAAGAAGATTCTAACATTTTCAAAAAAATTCCATTGTGGTGTTCATTAACCTTATCAGAAAATCATCTGAAAGATAAATTCTGCTTTGCCGCCATAAATATCGCTGAAATTAATCTTTTCAAGACATTATCCCAGTATTCAGTTTTTTTTTTAACACAACATTCACAGTCATTGCTTTTTTCAAACAAATTTTTACTTCCATCCATTTTACATAACATTCAAAATGTTCACCACTTCGCTCATGTCACTTTAAAATCGGTGAAATATGTTGCCAATCACTAACTCCCTCTTGAGTTAACATTAACAGGAGTTTTTCCAAAAATCCTGCAGCAAAAACAATAAACTTTGTCGGTTTTCTATGAATAAACTAACCATGATATTTGAATGCATTCACAATTCTATGGAAATAATGACTGGAAAAACACAATTTTTCTGCATTTTGAGAATATTTGCAGGGTTCTTCAATAACAAATTATTCAATCATATATTTGTTTAAATTTTCCAACCAATCACTAATATTGTAATTCATAATATTTTTAACAAATACATTTTCATTGTTTTCTGTTGATGGTTCATTCACAATATTATCAGCACAGCAATTAGCACTATCATGATTCATTTCAGATTATAATATTTTTCAAGCTCGGCACTATATATAAATCCAAAGTATTCTGATTTTTCTTCATAATTTCTGATTTTTTTGCTTGTTTTCCCAACCAGATAATTTTCTACTTTCCATTATTTCTCTTAAGATGATTAAAAAAAACAAATTTCATAGACATAAGTAAAAGTAAAAACTCATATCTAGAATTCACAACAAAATTGTTATAAACACTAGCAGCGGGCGTGTATGATGTCAATAAATAAATTGTAAATCACAATCTAAATTATTTAACGTTTAACGTATGTGATGAGTCATGGTATGGTACTATGTACATACCTCGAGCAACAAACAAGTTTTTTTTTTATCCACAATTTTTTTGATACAAACATAACCTTATATTATTCAGTTTGGGCTACGTTTAGCCAACATAAAATATCAACTAATCTTGAGTTCAGTTGCATTGGTTCAAAAATAAAATTGCAAATTTTAAAAATTTAGAAAAAATAATTCCCAAATTGGAAATTATTTTTTTATTGGTTAAGTTATCATTAAATTACAACCTATCATTAATAATTTCAAAAAAATTATTTTAAAAATATGTAAAACGTCAACTTCAACAACATAGGGACTAAATATAAGAAAATATATTAAAAAATGTAAAGTGCAAAGAAGACAAAAAAACTCTTGGAGCTCTTATTTAGCGAGTCTAAATTGTATCCCTTTTAACAGGTTTTTCATGATTTTTGAGAGGTTAAAACTTTTTTATTAGTACAATACACAAGAAACATTTTTATTTGTCATAAACATCTACAAAAACAACGCAATTTGTGCAAATTTGAGATTTTTATCACCAGCCTCATCAGTTATTTGAAGCCAAAATCTGAATTTTTAAAAAAAAAATAGTTTTCAGAAATTGATAAAAATTTAGAGGTAAGTATATCAATATATCACCATTAATATTATTTATGCTAAAACTACTAAAATATACATACCTACATATAAAATAATAATTCAAATTGTGTATGCCATCCCTGCCTCTTGAAAAATATTACCAAAGTGAAATTTGACCATTTTTCATGTTTAAATTTATTGGTATTTTCTCACAGAAAGAAGAGAGATAGGTAAATAAACCACTTGACCAATCGTTTACCTTGAGAAAATATGATTAAACTGCTTTTTGTTTCATCCTTTCAGGACCAATAGATTTTTAGTTATGATTTTTTCTGTAAACCCTTAGAATCACAAAAGTAGGTGTGCACACCATAACAAAAATGGCTGCTTAAATAAAAGATTTAAAAACAAAATTAGTTAAGGTTCTGAAGCATGTAGGAAACAAGTGGGTAAGTTTCAATTTTTTTTTAATTGTTCAAGCAACCACTCTTGGGTCACTTCAAATGGAAAGGTAAGGTTGTTGACTTTTTTTGAATGTGTCAATTACTGGTTGACTTTCCAAACCCTGTTTTTCTCTTTAATTTCTTCAGTCACAGCTAGGTTATCAATGAAATACAAATTGGTTTGCAATTTGAAAAATCTGTTCCATGGTAATTCTGTGGCAACAGGAACTCTAAAATTACTACGGTAATATAAACATAATCTTGGAAGCAACAGCCAGCTACTACACTAGCTCCCACAAGCTGTTTAATTTCTTTCATATTTGTTTTTAAGTCAACCCTATTAGTCTCTTGCAGACCGCTACTGTTAATCTGTGTTGCAATTAATTCACAAAAGTCATGGTTATAATATTGTTTGAAATAATTAAGAGGTGACAAACATTCACGACCCCCAACATCCCATTCAAGGTCATTGGCTCTTTCATATTTCCAATTTCATTGCTTTGTTTCCATTTTTGTGGTTGCAGCTTTATATTCTTAACCAGTTTAGGTTCAATTTGATTTGATTTTTTTTTAAATCTTTATGAGAAGTAAATAAAATATATTCTTTTCTGGTTTGGTTGCTCTTCTTAACATTTAAGTCCTCAGCAGTTTTGAGCATATGAATTCTAATTTTTCTCTGATGAAAAGATATATTTTCACCAATGTCTAGAAAATCTGAATTATAAGCTTCAAACAATGTATAAAAACATATCACTTTCTTTTAACAATTTGTTATGCATCTTTACAAATAAAATGAAACAGAACAATCTATACAATCAACACTTTAGACTAAAGAAAATATTGTGTATTATTTACCATCAACAACAATAATACAAACATTCTCTTAACTTCAAATAGTGCATAAAAGCTTGGTTATATCAACAAAAGTGTGCTTAACAAAGTTTAAAAGTAATAAAGTTATGTCCCAACATCTAATGATGTGTTTTCAAAACTTCTACAAATAGAAGCATTAAAGAAAAAAAAGTAAGCATTGATTGTTGGAAAACTGCATTTTGAAATGCAACATTGCTGATTCCAGGGTTAAATAAAGTACTATAAAAATGTCAAATAATGAATGGAATGTGAGGTTACTAAATACAGAAACTTCAAATCTAAGATATTGATAAGTTTTTAGTGAAACTATATTCAAATGCGCAGTGAAGGTTTTCAAAAATTTTAAACACTAACAGATTAATAATAAATAACTAATACCAAATATACAAAATTTTCTTTATGAAGAAATTTATTCTCACATGATCGCCATGTAGATGTGTAATAAATATTTTAGTAATCTTAGTAGGTCTGACAAAACTTTTCGCTAGTTGTAGCTGTGTTCCTTCACCACAGTCAAACAAGAATACTTCTCCATCTGAAACAATATAAATACCAATTCCTTGATTTATAAAATAAATTAATTTATAGCCGATAGTAATTTATAACCAATATAAAAAGATGCTATATAACATCATGTTAATATAGAGGATAAACATGTTTAAAAAAAATGATCCTGGTATCAGTATACTTTTTTTTTGTCTTAAAGTCACCAAAGATCAGGATTTAAAGGCTTAGCCTTTTAGGCCTTGTCACAAATTAAAAAAAAAACAATAAAATACAAGTAACTATATAGTGGTGTGCAAATTAATTCAAATACAAATGTTGTTTAATTAAAAAGTAACTTTATTACAAAAAAAATCATACCTGTACAATTTGTGACTATAATAATTATTATATTTATAATTAATATGTGGTAATTTAATCGTAATCACTTCATTTACATGATCTGGCATCGATTCAACAAAGGTATAACACATTTTTTTGATTTCTTCATTTTGAAACCATGCAGACATTACTGTTTTAATGAGTTCAATATTTGTAGTACAAATTAATTTTTGAGTCTTTTTTTGACTACTGTCCAAAGATTTTCAGTGAGTTTAAGTTTTAGGAATTAGTTGCTCAGTCACGGGAGCACTTTAATATTTTGTTCCTTCAAAAACTTTTTCCACTTTTTTGACAGTATGGCATGGCTCCAATTCTTGCTGGAACATTCTGTTGCTTTGTGAGAATTTGTTTGCAAGATGTCTCACAACCCTTTCCTTCAGATTCTTGATGTATCCATCACTTTTCAACATACCATCTACTGGGAGTAATGAAAAAGAACCTTCAAGTGAAAAAACTTCAAAATATTTTTTTATTTGATGTTTAACTCATTGTTGGATATGAACCAGTGATGTATTTTCATCTGATGCTTTTCTAACGTATGGAACTCTTTGCCCCTGAACTTAAAAATGTGACTCTTTGCAAAACATAACATTTTTTCTGGTCTTCTTTAGTCCAGTTATCATGTGCTTTGGCTCACAAGTATCTTTTTTGTTCATTCCTGATGTTAAACGCTGCTTTTTAGCTGGCTGATGAGCTTTCCGTCTAGGTGTACAAAGTTGGCGCCTAACAGTTGCCATGTGTAAATTTATTCCACTGATTGCTAATTCTTGATTGAAGCACACAGCAGATAATTTGGCCATTTTATAATGTTTAGGTCTTTTTTGCATTTATCACTCAAGTTCTGTATATGTAATCCCCACGTAAGGGATTTATCCAATACCAGTGCTAAAAATCTCACATTATCCTTATATTGTATTGGATTATTGCCGATTATCAACGTAGGACTTTGGTGAGGAATTCTCTTCCTACAGAAGTGTACACAGCACGTTTTTTCTGATGAAAATTGGAATCCATTATTCTTCGCAACTTCATTTAGATCGTCAATCGCCCGTTGTAATTTGTATTTCACCATAGCTGTCTTGTTGCTGGCATACATAATTCCCAAATCGTCAATATAGACGCTTTTGCTGATTTCTACTGGAATGGCTAAAATATCAATTTATTAATGGCGATGGTAAACAAGGTACCGCTAAGCGGTGAACCTTGGTATTCCATTTTCCAAGATTCTTTCAGATGAATATTCATTGTTGACGCGTACTTGGAAAGTACGGTCATTCATATAGTTGCTGAGTAAGACTGGCAGATTGCCACGAATGCCCCATTCATGTATCTGGACCATTACTCCATGTCGCCAGATCATATCAAAAGCCTTCTGAAGATCAAAGAAGACTCCGACACAATGTTTCCTTGTAATAAAGCTGTTGTATATAATATTCTCTAGGTTGATCGTTTGATCGGTGGTAGAATGGTATTGCCGAAAACCTGATTGATATGATGATATCAGGTTTTCTTTTTCTAAAAGCCAAACGAGTCGATTATTAATCATTTTTTCAAGTATTTTTCCCATAGCGCATGTCAAAGAAATAGGACGGTAGCTATTGGGATCTGTTAAATTATCATTTTTCTTCGGTACTGGAACATGTGCTTTTTTCCACTGCTGCGGGTACATTCCATCCCTCCATATTTGATTATACAGTTCTAATAATCTGCATTTTGCAATGGTATTCAGCTGCCTGATCATGTTATAATGGATTTTATCCGGACCAGCAGCTGTGTTGCCTGCTTTCTCCAACGCTTTCACGAATTCTTCCATTTTAAATGGTACATCGTATGAGTAATTATACTCAGTTCTGAAATTTAGTAGACCTTCAAGTTTTGCTTTTTTCGTACGAAAATCTTCATCGTAGTTAGCCGTTTTGCTGGCCTTCTCGAAGTGATTGGATAATAACTCTGCGATTTTGTTTGGAGTGTTCTTAATTTCATCTTCATCATGAAGGCTAGTTATGGGAGCAAAGTTTTTACGCCCACAAATTGCTTTCATTTTCCTCCAAACGTCTGATGCAGTAGTAATTCTGTCAATGGATGACACGTATTCCTGCCAGGCTCGTTTCTTTGAATTTATCATGAGACGTTTTGCATACGCCCTGTATTTGTTAAAGGCAATAAGATTATCTGTCTTAGGACGTTTCATAAGGGCGTTATACGCTCTTTTCTTTCTTTTTATAGCTTCACTAATTTCATCGTTCCACCATGGAACGGGTTGCTTCGTAAGTTTTCCAGTTGTTTTGGGAATATATCTCGATGCCGAGTCAAGTATCGCATTTGTGATAGCGTCGACATCGTCTCCGATAACTCCAGTTGTTTCGGGGAGTATCGTCCTAGCTGTGAAGCTCGTCCAATCTGCCTTATCAAACAACCATCTTTTAGAGATGGTGTATATTTTCCCTGTAACATCAGTTACAATTTGCACCGGGAAATGATCGCTTCCGTGCAAATGATCTAAAACATGGAAGGTGTACCTCGGTGCTATCGATCCGCTTATAATTACAAGATCTATACAGGACGCCGATCCATCTCTGGCACTGAAAAAAATTCCTGACCCATCGTTTAAAAGAATAAGTTCAGAATTCATCAGGAACCTTTCCAATTCTTTTCCGCGGGGATCTACTCGATCCAATCCCCAAAGAGAATTAAAATCACCCACCAGTAAAACAGGTGGGGGAAGCTCAAACATTAATCGTGCTATGTCATCCTCATTCCAATCACAATTCGGCAAGTTATGCTGCAGACAGTGACCTGAAGCGGACGCTTCATCCTAATGGCGACCGCTTGTAGGTTTGCATTTAGATCAGCAGCTTCGGCGGTAGCTCTAGTCTATGTTAATATGGCTACTCCACCTCTAACTCTTACATTTGGCGGTTGATATCGCCGAAATATATCTCATATCCTCTTAATTGAAAATTTTCATTTCGGCAAAAATGTGTTTCTTGCAGACATATACAAATCGGGTCTACATCATATACCAACCGTTGGAGCTCATGGATGTTTGAAAAACATCCACTAATGTTCCATTGTACAATCGACTCGCTAATTTTAAATTAAATTATGGTTTTCCTTTCGGCCAGCCTTCTTTTTTTCTCCATACTGCGAACAGCTTCGTGTTCGTGGAGAACGTCGTCGCCCGTATAGCTTCCGGTCTCCGAATTGGAGTCCACCGAAGCCGCCGACGACTGGATCGGCGCTGATTGAGAGGCGGAAACCTGACCGACCCCTGACACGGGAATCGCACCGCCCCTGGAAGGAGGGACACTTGCCCCCCCATGTGGTTTTCTGTGGCCTCTGTGGTTTAGAGGCCACCTCAGTTGCAGGAGGCTTGGGAGCCTCCATAACAGACTGCGAAGCTGTCACTTTCTTCTGCCCGTCATCTAATATCTCTCAAAGACGGACGTGGGCTTCTGATTTGGCGTCCGTTTTCTTCTGAACAAGAGCAACTTTCGGAGATTTATCTTCAGGAGGCTGTACTAATATCTTTGGCTTAACAGGTTCTTTACTATTGAAAGGCTTCATTTTATTTTCAATAATTCTTTCAATCATGTTAACCAAAGTGGGTGTAAGTTTGCTGATGAGCTGGCTTTCATCGACAGCAACTGGAGTAGGAGCAGGAACAGCAGCCGCAGCCTGAGCATAAGTTGTTGTTGCTCTATGTTTGCGAGCGTTTACTATCTTTTTAGCTTCGAGGTAGCTGACTTTCTGCAGGGTTTTAACTTCCTGTACAGCTACCTCGTCTTTCTAGACAGGACAATTCCTGGATCTACATGAATGCTGTCCCTTGCAATTGATACATGTAGGAGGCTCCTTACACGACTCTCCTTCATGCACCTCATCACCGCACACGCATATTTTCGGTCTTTCTCATCTAACAGCGATGTGGCCAAAGCGTTGGCACTTGAAGCATCTCATTGGCTGCGGGACAAATCCCCGCACATCCAATCGAAGTATTCCCGCTCTTACCTTCTCCGGCAAAGTAGGCCGGTTAAATGTGAGAACATGAGAGGCTGAAGGTAGGACCTCGCCATTCCTTTTCATGTTCAAACGGCATCATTCTATTACTCCTTGTGATGCTAATTCTTCAACAATTTCTTGCTCCGAACAGTTCAAAAGATCCCGACAGACCACAACACCCCTAGAGGTGTTGAGCGTGCCATGGGGATCGACGCGCACAACCAATTCTCCAATCTTTTTCAGCCCTAGGATCTTCTGAGACTGAGCATCATTTACAGTCTCTTCATGAAGTCCAGTGTAGGTTTTTCTAATTTCCTTAACAGGGCCTCTTGCACATTTATTTATTTTCCGAGCAATGAGAAAATGAGAAAGGGACTCACCCTCGAGAAATTACCATCTTCCTTTGTAATCACTAGGTATTTAGGTTTCGGTAAAGGTTGTTGCTCTTGAAAAAAGCTTTTTGCAAGCTCTTTCTTGCCTCAACCTCAATACGACGAGAATCTGCATTCTTTCTCCGTTTCGCCTCAGGCGAAACGGCTGGTTCTAAACGAGGGTGTTTTCGTGAACCCTCTGCCACGTTTGATTGTTGTTCAACTTGCATGATTACTAATCCCTTCTGTAGTAAGGCTAGCCGCCGGGGTACACCCCCACTCCGGGGCTACCAACCCTGGAGGTCCGTTCCGGTACTTCGGTGGAACCGGCATATGTCTTGGCAGAGAGCGGATGCGCAGTCTCTGCACTGACTCCAGGCCCCTACACACCGAGGTTTTCAGGGCTCCCATGCGCCGAAAAACATGGGCACCTAACTACATGCTTGCCATCGCGGGGGGCATGTGGACACCGAAAGGCCTCCGTTACACCTGAAAATAACCTCGACCGTGACCGCCACATCGCCAGCTCTAAATATGATATGTTCACTTCCAATTCGTTTAGTTGTGCATGATCTGGAGGTAGCCGATAAATCCAGTCCGTTTGGTGACCTGAAAGCGGAAGCAGGTCAAAAGAAAAGGATATCTGAGGAATTTACTCGGAACCATGTTAGCCAGCTATTTGTATTATATGTAAGTACAGCTGTTGCCGCCCTGGACGTGGAACGTAGGTGTTGTTTTCCGCATGTGGGGATTATTATTATTGTTTTTATTATTATTATTCAGCTTTTATAATGCAAAAATCAAACAATATTTAGCCCCATGATGTTAATTTTTATTGAATTGGTTAAAAATTAATGAAAGTAAAATTTTTGATTATTGTTATTACTGATATGATTTTGAAAATTGTAAAACACTACTGTAAATGAAAAGACAGCTTGAAATTTTTTTTCACTTGCCAAAACAAGTTCTTTAAAATGGCATGGTACACAAAAATTAAGTTGGTGATATAATTTTTTTTCACTTATTTACTAGAATAAAATTTGAATAAAACTATACTTGGAAATCTTAAAATGAGGCTTGAGAGAGCATGTCTTGGAGTTGGATAGCAGGCACCAGTACCAAGAAACATTATTTCCCAGTAATTTGAAAAAACGTAATTAATAAAAAATAAAAATATTAACACCAAATTTAACCACATGTCTATATAAATTTAACAACATATGTCACTAGAATAAAATATAAAAAATACTTAATGATAAAAACCTATATTTCACTGAAACATTCATTCCTATTATTTAAAAACTAATAAATTAAGCTTTACAGTAAAATCTTATCTGATAAAATTTTAATCATTCATATCATATGACATAGTTATTTTAATTATATAATAATAATAATTTATGTAAATTGGTTTTTTAATATGTTAATTGTATTATCATTATTATAATTCAATGGAAAACAATCACTGTTACATTTATTTTTGACATGATGAAAAGATAACAATTTTAAAGGATTTTTATTTTAATGCATCAAATATTTTATTAAAAATATTGCTTTATCCAGTTTATTAATGAAACTAAAAATATCTGCTGAAACCTTGTCAAGATTACTCTCTACATTTGGTAAGCAAGAGTGTTAAATGTTAACACCAAACTAGAAAACTGTTATTAGCAATATAGATTTCATCCATGTCATATCTTTTTTTGAACCTCCAAAATAAAGATTTGTTTTATTATATTTTTCTGTTGTGATTAATATTGAAGTTGAATAAATGAGATATAATTAGTTGAATAATATTTGAATGTGATTAAAACTAACTATGTAATACAAATATATTTATAGACATTAATTAACTGATTTAATTATAAATATATTTAACCATAAATTTAATTAAATATGAGATATTAAGGTGCTAAGATAATAGGTAAACCTGGTCCTCATATCATTATGATTTTACTAGAAATGTGTTGTTCAATATTCCATTTTATGATTGGAACATGCAGATAACCGTATGTTTTTTACTGATTGACTCTCTAGGAGGGATGATTCGATTTTTTCTTATTGGAAGAACTGGAATATTTCAGTTCATGACAATGGATGGATATAATTTGGATGCTTTTCAAAGTAACAATAAATCTGAAAAATTCTTTAATTCATCAGGGACTCAGGGTGAATATTTTTGTGTGTATATTCATTCTTCATAAGTAAAATATTGTACTTGAAAAATACCTGTTGTGTTATACCACTGTTTGCACTAGTTGACATAAAATTTGGAACTGAAAAGGGACTAGGGATTCTATATAGTATTTTATATGCTGAATCTGAATATGTATTCTGAAACAACCTGTCACATAATGGTCTTAAGTTACAACCCCTTTAATTTATTTATTCCATTATTCGTGCAATAAACAATACAAATAAGTTAGTATGTCTGTATGTTTGCTTATTCACATTTGATTTATATTTTGATGCTGTGGAGCTGTATTTAGTATATAATAGTAATTTCATGTCAAGCCAGACATGTCAGCGAGTCAAGTAATGAGTAATTCAACGTGATGAAATTTTCCTCAGTGTGAGCTCAGCTCTTGGAATGACTTGCTGTGTTCTTTACTTGTGGTAGTAGTTTTATCATACACATATTATAAAGATTGTTTCATAAGTGATGCCATAAATTTAGTGAACAATTTTTATGACACAACAACTTTGGTATTATTATTTTGCTGAACATAAAGATTTGTTAAGTTGCGTGTGTTTGGCGCTGTGTTTTATTGCACTCCATCGTGAAACAATTTTATGAAATATTTTAACTAATTAAGTATTTATAAATTAAAACTTAATTTTTATAATTAATAAGTATGTCTGTAATATTTTTGTTTACTTTCATTCATTCAGGAAAGGAAAACGTCAATATTCCCCTTGTTGAAGCAGATCATATTATTTTACCACCACCTCTACACATAAATCTAGGCCTGATGAAGAATTTTGTAAAACATTAGATACAGATGGAGATGGCTTTAAATATTTAGCTGAGGTTTTTTCACAATTAAGTAAAGCCAAATTAAAAGAGGGAATGAAGTTAGTTACAGGAAAGATTGATACTCTAGATTTATTGGGAAAATTTAACATGTGTGTTCTAGTTTTCTCAGTCATTCAATGTTTATCTGATATAACTGTACTTTAAATTCTTCAATTAATGTTATTACCTGATTGTTTAATGATAACTATGTTTAGCAGACTGAATTTTTATCAGAGGAAAACAATATTCAGAGTTGCAGTCATAACCTTTTCAGCAGAATTATAATCATTTGATACAATTAAAGTAAAAGAATAAGAAAAGATTTATTATTAATTACTGAAATTTTTTTTCCAGAATAGTCTTGAATTTCAGAAGTTGTATTTCCCACTTTTTATTTTGTGTTTATTGAATTAGTTTTACTTTTAAACATAATTATTTTTATCACATTTATGTTTTTATGTCAATTGTGAAAATGTATTTTATTTTCTTTATTATTGGTCCAGTATAGATTTCTGTGCCCACTTGAAGAAAAATTTCTAAATATAATCATGAAACCAGGATCCAGAATTTTTGAAACAGTGTATTTTTGTTTTCCATACATATATTTTTAATCTATTTAGACATTACAGCTAGTCAGTTACAACAACCAATTGATTTTTTTCTATGTTGAGAACTGTTTATCTTTCTTAGTTTCAATCTTTTATCACATGTTGATGCACTTCAGAACCAAATCATTGTCAAAACTAATTATATTGCAAGATTGTACTACGAGTACAATAAGTTTTGACAATGAAGTTATTCCAAAATGAATCAACATGTAATAAAAGAATGAAGCTAAGAAAGAAAAATAGTACTCAACATAGAAACTATAGTAATCTTGGCAGAAAAGATAACAGTAATTATTATTATTTTATTAAGACCAATTTTAACAGATTGATTACTCTTTTAAAATGGATTTAACAGTCATAGATTTACTATGTTTATGAACCTTTGACATTGCGACCAATGATGTACATCATTCAATCAATCTGTTCTTGGTTTTCTTCTCACATTCACTTAATAAAAGAACAGCTGAAATATCTTTTAAGCAACATGCTGAGAGAGGTAACTGCTGGCTTGATTTAAAACTTAGGCTAAATTTTACTAAAGAATGCATCCCCTTTTTGGGGCCCACAAGTGAAACCAGATAAATGGCTAATCTGAAATAAGATTAGTTTAAATAACCAGAAACTTAAAAAAAGATTATCAAAATTACAGAAAAAAGCAAAAAATAAAACCACATATTCATTTTTATCACATGCTAATATGCCAACATCGCCAATATTGCCGACAACTAATATCACTAATATGCCAACATCATAATATTGGTATATTTTATAATTTTCAATGTAATTTTTAATATATTTCAGGTAAGAAGTATCAGCAACATTGATTACAATATATATATGCATAAAGTATATATTTTTGTTACATATTTATTGAAATAAAAATGAATATGTTCACAAAAAAATTAAACTCTAAAACTAGGAGGAAATTTTGTTTATTCAGAAGTTCAAAGTTGTTCAACAATCATCAGTAGAAGAAAAATTTACACAAGTAAATACAAAAAATAAATTTAATAAATAAAATAATAATAAATATTTATTGAACACAACAATAAGATATTTTTCTACCTGTATTTTTAAATTCAGAAATGTAACATATCATTCTCCCTTCAGAATAGTGGCAAAGTATGTCTTCATACACAGAATGTCTGGGTTACAGATATCCAAAAGTAATGCCCTATATTTAAAAAACCAGTTGTCATAATGTCTTAAATATAGATCCAATCAACAGGAAATATCTCCAAGATTTTTTCTGTAAACTTTCAAGGTCAGCTGAATAAGCTTGCACAGGCAAGCCAACTCACAATCCAATTGTAGTCGCTAGTAATCAGTCGAGATGTACCTTGACATGCCTGAGATGCAGAATGGTACTCTATCACACTTTCATCAAGATGTTATGTTGCTCTTTAACAATACTTTCCCCAAATGTTGGATCAGACAAGGAGATCCAACTGCATGGTCAACTAGATTCCAGATTTCACTCCTTTGGACTTTTTTGCATGGGGATTAATAAAGTTGTGTGTACCAAAGAAAAGTTTAAGATTTTGATGATTTAAAACAGAGAATTGTTGAAGCTGTTGGTCTAATAATGCTGCAGATGCCTCTAAACACCTGGTAAGTGTTAGATTATCATCTAGTCATATGCAGAGTTACAAATGGTGAAAACATTGAACTTGAACTTGATTAACTTACATTAAAACTTTGTGAGTTGGAGTGTTCATTAAAAACAAAATTAAATCATATTAACTGGTTCCCTTAATATAAGCTGGTTTTTTTTTGTACCATCAGCCCAAACCCTTTGTGCTTCACCACATGTATGTCATAACATACATTGAATCTTGAAAGGAGTATGTTAATTTGTTGGCTTATGCTATGTATCTATCTTTCTTACAGCTGTAACCATGTATCCATCTGAAATACACGATAAACTAGTCAGATTTGCTTCTTCTGAGAGTAATTATATTCACTATTCAGCCAGTCTATGATGAACTCAGTGAAGCTGTTACTTGCAGAACTAAACATCAATTGTGTTTCTGGCATGCTAACATGTAACACTATTTGATGTGAAGACAAAAGGAAACCACTTCACACTTTTGTTTTATCTTGAAAATCAGAGAATCTTATTATCTTGAGTTTTGGAAATGACCTAACTCAGATTATCTACAGCTTTTTGGATATGGCACCAAACATACATTATCAGTTTACAGTGAACAATTGTAATAATTTTTAACACACTAAAATTTTAATGTTTTTGGTGGTTTGTGAGTTATCAGTTTTATTTTAATATTTGTTAATTTTCTTTTACATTTATCTTAGTTTTGTTCTGAATTTGTATTTTTAATCCTTCTCCTTTATCTTCTGATGACTGTACATAAATTGAAATGCATATATTGTTCTGAATTTTTATTTTTTGCCAGTGAAAATTACAAAAACTTTTATATAGACCCACATACTTAAAACATAGTTTTTGTTGTAAGAAAATAAGTAACAAATTTAAAGCTGGGCATAACATAACTTTCAAAACAGAAAACCAAATTTATTATTATAGAGAGAAAAAATAAATTAAAAAAAGAAATAATAAATTTATTATTTATTTATTGTAGAGAGAAATATAAAATACAATTGCCAAATAATAATACGGCAGTCCTACAATATTTGAAACTAAATAGTTTTGTTTGAACAGAACAGAAACATATGACAAACAGAATGTTGCTTGAAACTGAGGTACACAAAACACTTAAAAGCGATCTGTTGCAACACAATCAATGTTTATCAACTACCATTAGTTGAATTATTGTTTATCACAATGGTAGTCACAATTTATCAACAGCTTTGATATTCTACACATACACAAAAAGTTGATATTTTTAGAATTCACATACTCAAACATTAGTAAAGTAGAAAAAAGTAGGATAATACATGGACATAATTTCAATTCTACTAGCAATATCATCAATGGACACCACAGTGAGAAATGGCAACCATTCATTTAAGTAACGGTAAAAAAGCAATTATGAATTTTTTTAAATGTTATATTAATTTGTTTTGGTTCTGGGAAATTAAATTTTACAGTAATGTGCAGTTTTATAAAAAGTAGTTTTGTTGTTCCTAAAAAACAAAATAATAAAAATTTATGAATATTTAGGAAATGAAATTAGTCAACTAAGATTAAAATTTATTGATCCAACATGAAAATAAGAACAACATCAATTATAAAAATGATAGAATTGCCAATACATAAACCCGCTATAGTATACGGAATAAAGTTTTCTTCTTGATCACGAACAGAATGTATTATACAAACTATACCAGATGTCATATAAAAAATTGAGCCAGGAATTTCATGTAGAAATTGTTTAAAATTAGAAGGTTCTTCATCTTCGCCTCCAAACATATATGTAATGATAAAACCAGTTAAAACCACCATATATCCTCCAACAGTAAAACCAAACAATACAGTAGTTGTAGGTGTAAATGGTATGAGATACCAATCCATATAAGACCATAAACTTACTATAACAAGGTTTATAACCCATGCAATAAATTTAAAAAGAAATACATGCTCTCTGATTGGAAAACTAAATTTTACCATTAGAACTACAAAGTGGAATTATCTTTTTTATAAAACATCTTGTCACAAAATAATAAAACTAAAAACACTAATAATTTTTTGATCACTAGTTCTAGTATTAATGATATAAAACTTGTAACCATGACAAAAATTTAATTCCTCTGAGAAAATTTTTATAATTTTTTAGATCAAACTTTATGTAACAAAAATACTGAAAATTCTGATATCTATTCAACTTCAATGCTGTAATCAAGAATGTAATAAAGAATTATTCATAAAAAAAAATTCTGAAAAAGAAAAAAGTAAGTTGATAAATAATCATGATTTAAGTAACCAATATCTAAAAAAAAAAAATAATACCAATATCTAATGAAAAATGCCAAAGTATGGGAACATCAGTGAAACTTCTTCATTAATTTTATTTAGAAATTAATCTCTAAACTGTAATGAAATTAACTAAACTAAAAAAAAAAAAAACTGAAATTAACTAAATTAATGAAATTAACTTTTTGACTAATAAATCGTATTTATATAAGCATTTTTAATCGTTAGTCTCAATATCCTGATTGAGCTGCGAACACATGACAGTTTAATCCATAAATCATTGCTACAGAAAGTCTTGTAAGTTGTTTAAATCTATCTTAAGAATATGAATCTTAGACATGCAGTATAGCTTTAGAGTACATAATGAATTACTAGATCTTCTTTGCAAAAAGATTGAATTTTTTCTCAAAATATTTTGGTAAATCACTTCTTAAGAAATTGTTATAGAGGTTGTTGGAACTCTTGACAGAGATTTTAAAAAAATTGTCAAACAAAACTTGTTAAAAATTTAATTTAAATTTAATTTTTAAAATTGTCTTATTCATTTTTCATACAATGCATTCTATATTAATTAAATACTGAAAAAGATGTCTTTCCTTCAAGAGATGTCAAGTCCTCCAAAAAGAAGCTCCAACCCCTTCTAACTAAATCACAAAATAACCTTAAGGAGTCCCTGGTTTTACTTCTAATAGGGAATCTTTAATATAGAGTTTCCAAGTAAGTAGATGCAGTTATGTTTCTTTACAGGAAATTTGAACACTTGTTGCAACTGAACTGTTTACTGATTTCAGTAGTAGTATATAGAACATCAAATTGGAATTCTTAAACTTTAAAGTAAGAATTAAGAGTTAAAACTGTAGTTTAATCAAAGAAGATGATATCTACAGATATATTCTTGCACTGTAGTTCACAACTAAGAATTACTTATATTTTATATTAAAACAACAAATATTTTCTTAAATCACTAAGTAATCATTTGAAATAATTGTCATATAATAAAAGTTTTTGATAGTGTTTAATTGGGGTTATGTGCTTTTAGTACTCTCTGCTTGCAATAAATTATGCCAGTCATTTTTACTGGCATAACAAAACATTATCTTATATTACACTTGTAAAGTTTAAAATTATTTTAAAAATAACATCTTTCATTGATTTTTATTAACAAAATCAAAAGAAATATTGAAGACGTTACTCAATTCTCATTTGTATAAGAATTCATGTTTAATTTTTAAGAATTTATAAACTTCGAATGTTGTTTTTTGAAAAAAAAAAATTGGCTGGTAACTGGATAACCATCTAACATGGAAATCTTAATAAAATTGGTACAAAACAAAATAATTTTAAAACATTGAAATTATTTGCATTCATATTTATTTGTTGTATATATTAAACAAGAACGCAGAAAAATGAGGTTTATTTCATGTTTTACTCAACAGAATACTGGTTTTGTTAAAATCAGTTGGGTCAGAAGTTTATCTTATTATGAATAGTGTAATTGAAAAATAATTGTTGTCTAGTTTTATATAAGTGTATATTGTTTTTAGCAGAAGTAATTAATTTATAATACAAAATGCATAAAATATTTCTTTTACAGCTGTATTATAACATTTGAATTATGCGGCTGGAAACTGTTAGGTAATTTGGGTCATTAGGAAACACATTTTCATTATGATACAGGTGTTCACAAGGCTATTCTTTTCAACGACTGACTGATCAGAAGTGGTTAGTGTTGTTTAATGTATCAGCTGTTTTTTTTTTTAGTTTGATTAAAATCTGATTTAATAGTTAGCAAGCAGAGGTTAATTTGAAAGTACACAGATAGGTAACTAAGTTTCTATATTTCACTGTTTATCCTTTCAGGATGACACTGATGTAAATGCCTCGGCAGACATTTACATCAATAAAATTATTATCTCATTGCAACATCTTCATTTTCGGATTCTTTCAGACATCTTCATTCTTCTTTTCTATAATATCACCCTCTGAAGCTACCCTGCACCTAGTCTAATTTTAATACCAACGCTTGTGACTGTAAATGCATCAAATGTTGACTAAGTAATGAGTTAATACAATGTTAAACACATACCATTCAAAATGTGTTATATGTAACAACGAAATTCAAACCTCCATCCCATCACCCAATATAAACATCATACCTGAAGACTGCCCTCAGCAAGATAGTACCACTCCTCATGGTTGCATGACCATGCCCTCGGTAGGGCAGTCACCCCCCCCCCCCCCTATGACAACAGTCACTCAACTTCAACAATCACTCCTTTTGAATTACCCGCGGCTCGTTGCCAAAATGCCAATCAAATCTCTTGGGCAAAACCCCAGCCAATGAAGTCACTATCAATCATTCCCTAAGGACCTTCCAATCAACTCTAGAAAGGAGTTCACTTTCTCAAGTTCTCTAACTACTCTGGTACATTCAGCCTCATATCGAGGACAGACATGGAGAACATGGTCCACCGTGTCATCAACCCTGCAATCCGAACATAGACCTGAATACTAAACAAAACCTAGCCAATGTGTCCTGAAAAGCACCATGTCCGGAAAGGAATTGTGTAAAATACAGATTGGGGTAAATTCACCTACCCGCACGCAAATCAGACACAATTGTAAATATGCTGTGCGTGCAATGAGCAACAGGGGAGGCATCCCATTTGGCCTGTCAAGATGTAAAACCCTGGTCTTCAATTTCCCACATATGTAGGCTCTAAAAAGAATGTCCCTATAACACTAAAGATCATGTGATGAGCCCAGACAGGTGCAGCGTATAATATCTAATGGGAAGGCCGGTCATTGAAACCCGCACTCAGCGTGAATTGGCCAACCGACACTTTAACAACATCATCGTGGTTTTTTCTGAACTAAAAATCATCTTATGCTGGAGACTCCACAACCTAAGAATCTCACATGTACGCGCAGATCGTAGCTCTATCTTGTTCCAAGAGTCTAGGCAACCTCAACTGTAACATAGAATCGAACTCAATTATTCAAAGAAGGACTCAGTACACTAACCTGTGGGTACCTTTGAATAGGATCTTCCCTACTTCTGAGCTGCCATCACAGAGGGTGAAGGTTCAATGGCTGAAATAACTTGAGAGAGTCTATATCATTCCACTTACAACAATGTTTCTGCATTTGAAACCAGGCAGAGGGCCACCATAAGTTATTAAAAGCCTGGGATATATTGAGAAAAACACCTAACACACATACACTGGAGGAAGAAATATTCATCACCTTCAATATGGGATTCTCTGTGCTCTTTCCGGGCCGGAAGGTACAGGAAGATTGGGCCTTCAAGAACCCTTACATGTTTTCTTGGATAGTTCTTACTTAATCCTTTCTCTAATAATGGTTCTGTGGAAAGAGGACAAACCAGTCTGGTTCAACATTTAGGGTTCTCCATGAAGAGTTAGTTCATCTGGTAGGAGTCTGGCTGTGCAATTTGTCACTATTTATCCTTCTAAAATAAAAAAAGTACAAAAAGTTAACAAATAGTGAAAAAATTTTAATTTTTTTATTAGATTTTTATCACCATCTCTAGTTTTTTCTATTTTTGAGAGAACTATTTGAAATACTATTATGTTGCTTTCTTCTGCACTGTATGTTGTTGCTGAAAAACCTTTCCCCTTGTTTTCACAACTATATTATGGCAGTTAAATTGTAATATTTATATAAGTTTCACCAATGATTTATTTGGATATTTAATTATGCAAAAAGATAATATATCGTGGTTATATAAATGTCTCTATTTAACTAGAAAATTTCCATTATTCACATGGAATAATAGAAGAAAAAATAAAGTACACTAATAATTCCAAGAAAAAGAAAGTTGTTTAATAATTCCAAAACTTAATATCTAAACAAACATTTTCATATAGAAGTTTAATCAAATAAAACACCATAAAACAGTATCAATTATAAAAATAATAGAATTAACCATACATAATCCAGGTATAATGTAAGATATAATGGACAACTTCAAATCAGTTGCTGTGACTAAACCACAAATTCCAGTTGTCATGAATAAAACTGCACCAGAAATTCCATACAGGAACTGATTAAAATCTGTAGGTTCTTCGTCTTCATCTCCAAACATGTACAAAATGAGTAAAACACTCAGAACTATCATATAACCTCCAGCAGTATTGGCAAACAATATTAAAGTCTGTAATCTAACATATGGAAATTGGTACCAACTTACAACAGACCATAGCATAACTATTATGAGGTTTATAACCCAAGCAATTAGTTTAAGGAGAAAATTGGGGTCTTTGATAGGAAAATTAATTTCTACCATTGAAATTAAATGAAAAACTATTTCTATTACTTCTTAGCATAATCTAAATCTCTTAAAATTTAAAAATATACTGTTTATTACATATATAAAAAATAATTAATGACCAATGATGTAATATTGAAACAATTCAAAATTAAATGTTTGTAACCATGACAGTCATTAATCATTGCCTATAAAATCTTTTTAATTGAGAACTTATATAAAATAATATTATTATTACAAAGTAAATTTGTTTCCTTTAAAATCTAATTTGAGAATAAGTATTAGTAATTCTTAAATAATAAATTTGGTTTTATTAAATAATATGAAAATGCAAAGAATGAGGGGTAAGTAAGAACAGTAAAAAATTGATGAAACATGTTTGTTTTCTGATAATTTTCATAAATTTTTTTTAACAGATACAGGTTAGCAGTATCACCTAATAACAGAGCTCTCAAAATTTCATCACATGTCATTTGACTGGTGATTCATTCATCTGTTGGGCTTATTGTACATCCATTAGACAGGAAGAAGATTCCCATGAATTCTTTTTAATTGTTCCATCACTTGATTACTCATGTCCTCATTTGATCATAAACGTCTTTCCTACTTTCTTTTCTATTACTAATGGGCCTCAAGTTGTCCATGTAATTAATATACAGGAGATAAAAGTTTTAGTTTTCTTTTGTTTCATTTTTTTTTACTTAGAAATTGTATACCAAAACCATAATTCAGTCTCGCGACTTTCTGAACAATTTCAACACTATTGCAAATCTTTTGTTCTTGTAAGGTGCACGGATAGTTTGAAAAACAATACACAACGTTACTACTCTTACATGAAGCACTGACCAGTCTTCACAATAAAAATTAATTTCTGAATACAATTAGCAAACTTTTAAATTTACTAAGTTGCACGGTTTAATATAATTTTTTAAGAAATTCAATGTTCATGATCTATTTCGTTATCTATTAATGTTTATTTACATGAATTTAATGTTCAAATGTAGAAATGAATTTAATTTAATGTAGAAATATACTTGTACTTTAATAAAACGATTTCCTAACACCATTACTCAGATTCTTTATTATAAGCTTTCGTGATTGTTACGGCTCTTATTAATATTACTAGCTGCAGGGCGTGCCTATGGCATGTCTCCGCAGCTCGGTCCCCGGGCGGGCGGCGTCTCGTAATGGGTGTTATGCAATTTTTTCTTATACGTGTTTGCACCCCACCTTGAGTAATCACGCATAAGAAAAATTTTTGAAAAACATCAGATTTTTAATTTCAAGCTATGACTTTCACATAATCTTACATATCATCAGGAAAGCTTGTTAAATCCATTGAGATACCGAATAAAATTATTTTTTATATTTTAGTGCGTTTAAGAGTGGTGTTTTAGTCTTAAGTTTATACTTTACAGCTGCAGTGGCGCACAGGTTTGAGCGTATTTAGCGAAAGATCGGATCGGTACGTTTTACGATGGGCGAGTGTAATCAAAACATAGAGCTAACGATTTAATTTCCCGATAACAAAGATCCTGTCGATCAAGAGTGTACCAGATGGGTTAAACGTTAGCGATCGACCTGATATACATTGGCCGTTTGAATCGTAAAAATCGGACGAGCGGTTGCCGAGATGAGATTAATGTATAGAAAACGTAAGAATGTAGTTCGACATCTATGATTATGCGCTAACTGAATCACAAAATTCAAAGAAAAACGAAGTGGAAATGAAATTCTGGTCTATCGTCTCTTTCTAACGCATGCATGTTTCTCTTAAATTCGTCCTTTTCCACTCGGGCGACGTAGTGGAAAAGGACGAATCCTTTTCACACTATCACTAAGAAGATAGTGTGAATTTTCAGTTCTGCGCACGCTATCCGAGAAGGTGAGAGAGACATCGATGTGGTACAATAGCCTTTAGTAGCAGTGTAGATATTTCACTGTTTACGACAAATTAGTAGACGAACGCAACCACACACTTTATTTGGGAGCGTATACATCCATTAGAGCAATACTGTCGTTTAAGGGGTTAGACACGGTATACATTCATCGCTGAAAACCGGAACTTTAAGCATCTAAGGAAATTTGAAACCAAACTCGGGACAGTCCCGGAAGGAAATTTGAAACCAAACTCGGGACAGTCCCGGGTAAACCGGGACGCGGTTGGTCATCCTAGCTGCGCTACACTCGCAGTCTCTCTTCTTGAAAAATATCAAAAGGTCAAAGCTATTCCCGCCATGCACATTAAAGGGGTATATGTTACCTATCTTTTGTATATTATTTCCACACATACACAATTGCTTAGCAAATGAATCGTACATACTCGCCGGTTGCTATGGTAACGAAAATAAATAGAATATTGCAGGTTATACCGTAATTTTATAATAAGTTTAAAATCCGCGCAACATATAAAGATTACATGTTAACTTTCTGGTGAATCGTTAAAGATCATAACCGTGAACAATATGTTCATTAATGTGTTAAAATAATAAGTTATATAGGATTCTTTACAAAATAAAGAAGAAATCTTTACGTGATTTCATGTCTGAACAATATCTACTTGTATTCTGATAATGTTACAACGAATAAGATTACTAAATAAATCTCTAGAAACTAATAGAATACAACTCAGCTGATCGATGATTAAAATACGTTTTACTCCAACAGAATTATACGGTGTAAATTAAGGTTTGTTTTCAAAATTTGTTCAGTAATGTGAAAATAATTTCTAATCTAAATTTCTAGTTATAAGTTGCTTTAATTTTATTTAATTTATTTAATCGTATTTCCGTAATGTTTACTGCAAAACTTGAAAGGAACCTTTTATTCTTCTATATTGGTACTATTATTTATTTTTAAATAAATCGCATAAAACTTTGGATAATGACAACACCGAAAAAACAGGTAACATTTTGAGTTGCATAGTGCTTTAATTTTATTTAATTTATTTAATCGTATTTCTGTAATGTTCACTGCAAAACTTGGAACTAAAAAAGGAACCTTTTATTCTTCTATATTGGTTCTGTTATTTATTTAAAAATAAATCGCATAAAACTTTGGTTAATAACGAGAACACCGAAAAAACAGATAAAATTTTGAGTTGCGTAGTTAGTTGATACGTTTTTATTTTGTTTCTGAGTGTTGGTTAATAAAAGGGTTGTATAATAATGGAAATTGAAAGTGAATACATATCTTTTAGTTATAGACAAAAATGTAATAACATATAATAAGTGCCAGAATTCTTATTTTCTTTTTTTATTGGATAGAAAAATCCAAGATTAACGTATCGAAAATGCGGTACAGGATACTCATTTTGAAAACTTGACGTAATCGGTATGGTGAGTCGATGAAAAAGCAACAAGAGTACAATAGTAGTCGTTTTAATTTTTTTTCAGGGAAGTTTTACAGTTTTGTTAGCCACGAATCTACAGCGATCGGTGGGCCAAATAGTTTTATTGAGCCTCGAGACCCACAACGGATCGAGAAAATATGGATTAATCGTTGAATGAGTAACAAACATGGAAGAGCAGCAAACATGAATCCTTTGTATCGGTAGGAATAAAAAAGGAAAATTTTGTATTATCAGCGATAAGAAAAAGAAATTCTAAAATATGCTATTAGTAAGTTATTAACCCAAAGTTATTACCATTTTGAACAGTGGAAAGCTTAGACAATAGTCATATGTACCATACACAACAATAAATTATACAGTGCATTTTGTTGATCAAACAATCTAGACAGTCTAAATCATACTCTAAACGTTGAAAGGATGTTAGCCTTCATTAAAAAAAATAAAGTAAGATAGTCTGATGATATTCTATATGTAACCATTAAAATGGGTCTAAATCTAGTATCGGGCTGTGGATTTTTGTTAAATTCAACTTTTATTACATTTTCTCTTGAGAAATTCCGTAGGCCTTCCACACTGTATAACGCTTCCGGTAAAAAAACACGATGTCTTATTTCGCGTTTTTAGGTAACACTTTTTTATTGTGTTTATTGGAAGATAAGCCACTTCCATAGTGTAAATATTTCAACTAAATATTTAAATTTTTGAAGTTTTGGTTGATCTTTTTTGTGTTATTTTCATTATTGGAAACTGTTTTGTTTTTCGAATACATTTGAAGACTAATTTTGTTTGCAAATTTTTTTTAATTGTTATAATTTTAATTTTTGTTTCTCATCGAATTACCGGTTCAACAAAAGTTAAAACATTTAAAATTAAAGATTTAGATTTTGTCACCATATTTATATTTTCAATTTTCTTATTTAGATTTTCCTATTCTTTTCTCGAATTACTTCTTCCAGAGCGTAATTGAACAACATTTGTGAGAGACCATTGCTTTGTCATGCTCCAGTTTTTATTTCAAACGGTTTACAAAGTAATTCCTCCTAAAAAGTTTAACTTTTGAATATGTTTCTGTTAATGTAATTTTAAAAGAAAGAAAAAAAACATTTTTAATAATTTTTTTTATTTTAAAACCGATTTTATCAGAAAATATTTTTTAAGCAACTTCTATAATTTATTTAAAGAAGTTCAGAATAAAACAAAAATAAATTTAGTAATCAAATTAGTAAATTTATTACTAAATTTATTTTTGCCATCTCATGACCACCAATTTTATAATCACTTTTGTTTTATCTCCATTCCGAGAAAATTACTTTTTTCTTTTTTTTATAATCATTTAGATGTTCATAATTTTATAAAGTCATTTCTTCATATTACATAGACAACGGCTATACTTATTTCCCCCCACAACGACATTTTTATATTTTTATAAATCTGTTAGTACTTTGTTAAACATTTTATAAGATACCTTTAGTTATTGCAACACTTTTAGTTATTGTCGGCTTGTCTTTGATGATAATTTTATACATATGTATAAATAGTATTAATGCCAAGCTGATCACAATAATGGGTCCTTCTTGAAATCCATATTCCCATTGAAGATGCAGTTTTGAGATTAAAATCGGTTAATTTTGATTAGTTAAGATTTTTTTTTACGCTTAATCGCTAAACAATGGACCGCGGACCGCTCAGAAGAAATTTCTGTACTCTTGTTCTACATCATGGTGACATCCTAAGGAAGTTTATCGGTCTTCAGACATAGCTACTACATCAAGAGGAAATGAACCTTTAATTTCGGCAAGGGATGTTTCTAATTTGTTCGGTAAAGTTTTGTCAATCACTATATTCAGAGATGGACACATTAAAATTGTTTCTTCACGAATACATTATAAGCTTTATGACAAAACTGTCAAGTGCCTACTGATAGCTACGTTTACGGGTAAAAGTTACAATTTTTTAAGGAAATAACACAAATTAAGAAAAAAAGTTTTATAATGGCATTATCTTATTTAGTAGCAGAAATTAATAACCTGAATTCTATCTGTAATCGCTAGATTCTCAACTAATATGAAATACGATCGAAAAAGGTTAACCTCGTAAATAATGTTCATTCAAGTATTTTTTCTACATTATAATTTTACCGAACAAAAAGTAGTAGTACGGAAAGAGGCATTCGGTCGTCAAAATCAAGATGGCCGACCTCAGCCACCTTGATTTCATGACGCCAGTGCTGCCAACTTGATTTATTTTGTGTTAGTATTGTCAACCTGGTTATAACCTTTGAAATATAGTATCGCTGCTGCCATCTTGAATTTTCCCTTTTTTCGCCGTGGGAAGTTCCTTTTCCGTTTTTTTGTTGAGTGAAAAATAAAAAATGTATATGTGACAGCTTGTACTGCACCACTAGTTTTCCTGATGACCACTAGGAGCGTGTGTCGCAGCCACCATCTTGGATTTTCCCCTTTTCCCGTGGGAATTTCCCCTTTTCCCGTGGGAATTTCCCTTTTCCCTTTTTTTGTATTGAGTGAAAAATGAAATATTATATTATGTGTATGCCTATGGTGTGGTGGTATAAGAAAGGGTAGTAAATAAAATAAAAAAGAGTATAAACTATAAATTTTTCTTCTGTTACAATGATACATGTTATATATCACATTTATATTACATTTTGAGGGTCGGGGGGCGTTAAGAGAATTTTTTCTTTTTGCGTAACAGATAATAATTGTTGCAAACTTTGTGTTCATCATTAATATTTAATTCCTGGGTGTAAATTTACTACTTTATTTGTAATAATACAAAGTTAGAGTATAGTGTGTGTGTTTGTGTGTTGTATGACGCTACTGTCGATCGTGGGAATCTTTTAACACACACACACACACAGCCGTAAACATCTAATAAAATATCTAATCAATGTTTACGGGATAGAGAGACAGAGACAGAGAGAGACAGAGACAGAGAGAGAGAGAGAGAGACAGAGAGAGAGAGAGAGAGAGACAGAGAGAGAGAGAGAGAGAGACAGAGAGAGAGAGAGAGAGACAGAGAGAGAGAGAGAGAGAGAGAGAGAGAGAGAGAGACAGAGAGAGAGAGACAGAGAGAGAGAGAGAGAGAGAGAGAGAGAGAGAGAGAGAGAGAGAGAGAGAGAGAGACAGAGAGAGAGAGAGAGAGAGACAGAGAGAGAGAGAGAGAGAGAGAGAGAGAGAGAGAGAGAGAGAGAGAGAGAGAGAGAGAGAGAGAGAGAGAGAGAGAGAGAGAGACAGAGAGAGAGAGAGAGAGAGAGAGAGACAGAGAGAGAGAGAGAGAGAGAGAGAGAGAGAGACGAGAGAGAGAGAGAGAGAGAGACAGAGAGAGAGAGAGAGAGAGAGACAGAGAGAGAGAGAGAGAGAGACAGAGAGAGAGAGAGAGAGAGACAGAGAGAGAGAGAGAGAGAGAGACAGAGAGAGAGAGAGAGAGAGAGACAGAGAGAGAGAGAGAGAGAGAGAGACAGAGAGAGAGAGAGAGAGAGAGAGACAGAGAGAGAGAGAGAGAGAGAGACAGAGAGAGAGAGAGAGAGAGAGACAGAGAGAGAGAGAGAGAGAGAGACAGAGAGAGAGAGAGAGAGAGAGACAGAGAGAGAGAGAGAGAGAGAGACAGAGAGAGAGAGAGAGAGAGACAGAGAGAGAGAGAGAGAGAGACAGAGAGAGAGAGAGAGAGACAGAGAGAGAGAGAGACAGAGAGAGAGAGACAGAGAGAGAGAGAGAGAGAGACAGAGAGAGAGAGAGAGAGAGAGAGAGCTGCTTAATTTAAAAAACTACAACTGCACAAGAGATACGGACCACATTATAAAACTAATATATGGGACCGAGACTTTTTGGATGTTTATTAGATAGCACTTCAAACATGAATGAATCGCTGGAATAATCAGTAATGTACGTGCGGCAAGGCATGTAAAATTTCTCTACAAAATTAAATTACGATTTAAAATCATACAAAGGCTACTTTTCGATGAAATTCGGGATTTTCGACAGTTTTTTCGGGACGTATTACAGAAATTTGGGAGTATGGTCACCATACTAAAAACATACATGTGTGGCTTAAATAAACAGTTGCCATGGAAATATATTCTGAATACTCAATAGAAATCATTTGATTAACTAAAGTGGATGGCTTAAATAAACAGTTGCCATGGAAGTTATCTGATTAACTAAATTAACAAAAGTGGAAAAATCTGTTGTAAGACATACTAATTATTTTATTAAAAAATTTTTTTATAGATTTATCTACTTTTAATTTACCTTCACTAAAATGGGATTTCAGTTTCCAATATTAGAATTACAATTCATAACCAAATTTATTGCATGGATCGTTAATAGCATAATTATGATTATCATAATCTTCCAATCGACTACACCTACTATACTTATTTTTAAAAATTATGAATTAGTACTCTTTTCTTTGGGACCACCAGCATTTCTCATTATTCTCACGGGGATTGTGATACAATTTTTAATGGGTAAGGAAAACAGACCGACAAGATTTCAGATTGCAGTTTATGATATTTTTTCAGTACTTACATTCCTCATTTCTGGGATTACAGGAATAATTAGACTTGTAAAGGACGTATCAGAAGAACTAAATGAGTTGGTAATAACAGTAATTGTATTAATAATCATTGTTCCTGTCATACTAATTGTTGATATAGTATTAGTTATCATAAATGTGTAAAGCTTGTACTAATCTTTGAAATAAAATATGATCATTTACTTATGTCATTTTTCTAAAGAATCATTGTTCTTACTTAGATTTAGCATGCTGAATCATACTGTTACCTGTATATGATGAAACTGCAGCTGTCATTCCTATTGGTAGCTATTACTTAATTTTTAGTCTGTGCATCACACTTCCAACAGTTTGTGTGACGTCTGGTAGTTGTTTTGAGTGTCTGTCATTATTAATTTTCTAATATTATGAAAATTTTATTTTTGTCGGTGAAGTCAAGAAATTTATTCTGATTATTGTATTCATACCATTTATTTAGTTTTTTAATTTGTATGTACTTTTTGTGTAAGTATGTGTGTAACAATTGTTCACAATGTTTTAAAAACACATTTGCACCAACATTATTTTATGAGCTTCTGTGTTTGTTTTTTTAGAATTTACTCCAGAACCTTTAGATGAAAGGTGCTACCTCTTTGCAACAGTGATCACATAACAAATAAAGTAATATAATTTTCACTTTAACCAAAAACTTTTACTGTAGTAAGTCTGCGGCACCCTGAAATATTAAAGTCTAGACAAAACATTAATAAAAATGAATTACAATATTAATAAAGATTAATAAACATTAATAAGGTGAAAAAAATATGAACAAATTTTAGAAACAATGGTACATGATTTCACCAGAATATTAAAATTTCTCCTTTTAACATGGAAAAATACAAAATTATAAGAGAGAATATAAATGAAAAGTGTGACCCATAAATTATAAAAATCAGTTTACAAGACTTTTTCAACCAAAATAAGTACAGTCTGATTTCATGTATTATTTGACTGTTAACAGGATACAAGACATTAACCGAAACTTCAAAATGCAGAATAGTGTAAAATTTGTGTTCTCAATATACTGGAGTAACATCAGATCAATTATTACACAACACATAATCACATCAAAGAAAAAATAAAATTACATTTAAATGCAAATATTAACAGTGAATACTGGTCCCCTTACACAGATCTCTGATGAGGAAAACAATCACAGTTGCCATGGTGTCAGAAATATAACAATGACTTAAATGGATTAATTTTATTTTTTTTAATTCATAACTTTACCCCCAAGGGTATTAGTCTATGGCTTAAAAACTTTGCTGGGAAAACACAACTGTATACTGAAAATTTGAAAGCAATAAGACAAGAGGCAGGCAGGCCGCCATACCAACCAACTTTTGGCTTTAAGTATAAAAATATATATAATATTAGATTTCAACCTAAATAAGTCAGTTAAGATGGAAAAACATTCTGAATACACTAACCAAAAGATATGTATCATAAAAAATTAAAGAAAAACATTTTATTTTATTCCTTTAAAAATATTTTATCATTTTTTTTTTAGATTTCACTTTCAAAGTTATATTATATACTTATGTTCATGAAGACAATCAATTTTCAATGATTTTTCAATAATTTTTTTGAAATCGATTTCTACTATACTTTCCCTTTACTATACTAACTATAGCCATGACTGCTATACTAACTGTATTAGCCATGAAAGAAAAGAAAGAAAAAAGGCAGAAAATTTACTTCTTCTAAATGTAGTAAATTTTGTTATTCAACATTAAACGACACCTCACAAATTCAGCTTTCTACTTTGATAATTTTAAATTGTGAAAAAATCCTAAATGTATTTCATTATCAGTTTGTTAATTTAAATAGATGGTTTTTCTCACCAGATACGGTACAAAATTCTTATCTACTATTTCATTCACTTTACAATCAGATGTTGCATAAGAATCTTGCCATCAGATTACAGAATGATAGTAGCCTAGGTAACTTATCTGTTTCAAACCAGGAGATACTAAAGAATGAAATAATTTTTTTTGAAATAAACTAGTGGCTCACTAAAATACTACATACAATAAACAATCAAAATCAAATCTTTTTAAGTTCTATACAACCTGGAGTTGCCAATTAGGCAAAAACATAGATGTTTATATGTGTACACTTGTTACACAACAGTACATGTAATGGCATATATTCCACTTCTGAATTTTTAATATCTAAATTAAATTTTAAAAAGTTACGTAGTAAGTCACGTTTATATTTATACTGACCGGTATAACTGTATTTTATATTGAAAATTATATTAACAATCTAACAAAAGACAGAGATGATAATATTATGAAAGCAGTGAACAATGTATGTATCTAGGAGAGCTTGCTACATACATGTTGGAGATGGTAAATGAATCACTGATTTTACATAGGATGTAGGAATCAATGAATAAATAATGAAAAGGCAGTATTTTAATTTCTGAATGTCTTTCTTTTAACACTGTTTTTCAGCAGCAAACAGCACGTGCTACTGCGTCATTAAATCAAGGTGGCTGTGGTCGGCCATCTTGAATTTTGACGACCGTATGCATATTTCCGTACTACTAAAAGTAAATGAGACTAAACAAAACAGCAATGACATTTTTTCATTAATCTTATTTACTGAAAAATTAAAACATATGAAAATATCACCACTATCACTACCACCACTAACAGCCATATCAGCTGAAAGTCTTATATATAATAGAATTATTAATTATAGCGCAACATGTACATAATTTAATATTTCAAAAAATTCTACAACATCAAATTTGCATCATCTGGACCGAAAATAAATTTTAAAAAACATATAACATGTTAAAGTATGACACATAAAATAATCAGTTATAACCGAAGTTATGTTTGGATAATCTAAACATTTTCCGTTGGTCTACTGGTGAACGCGTCTTTGCAAATTAGCTGGTTTGGAAGTCGAGAGTTCCAGTGTTTAAGTCCTAGTAAAGTATGTTATTTTTATACGGATGTGGATACCGGTGTTGTTTGGTGGTTGGGTTTCAATTGACCACACATCGCAGGAATGGCCGAACCGAGACAGTACAATGTTACACTTTATTTATACTCATAATACCATCCTCTTTTATCCTCTGAAGTAATATCTGAACGGTAATTACCGGAGGCTAAATATGAAAAAGGAAAAATATTTGCCGTTAACAATATAAATATTACTTGTTCTTACTTCATGACATGTAGACTGATGATCTTGTGGATCATCTGCATCAAAATGGCCTTGATCTTAATGATGAAATACTAAAAATTAATCAAATAATAAAAATTATGGCACTCAAAATCCATCCTATGAATTTTGGCAAGAACATTTTTTCATTTACGGGAAATGAAAAAAAAATTATACAAAAAACTGTATAATTAATTAATTTTAATTTTACATAAGAAAACTGTACACAACTAACTTTAGTTTGTTTATATATATACTTATTAAGTAACTATGGCAACATAAATTTGAAATCTATCACTTCATTACATTAATTTAAGATTGCCATACGGTATAATAAACAAAAGTATATTAATCAACTGTGTTATTCTTTAATTCTTGGGCCTTTTACCCATTATTACTTCCTTGTTCGAAGTAAGGAATTAAAGTATTGCGATCGCGAAAAATTTCGGTTTTTAGATTTCAACGGAAATATCCATTTTCACCATCCCTGAATCCATTTTATTTTCGGGGTGACGACTGTACGTACCTTACTCGCATAACTCAAAAACGATTAGCCGAAAGATTTTTTTTTAGGAATGTTATAACCTAATTATGCACCTCAAAAAAGCCCAAAATCAAAAAACAAAAATTGAATTTTGGACTTTTTCTTAACTGCAATAATAAGCTCTCATTGAGAGCTTTTCAACGATGTATCGTAAGTAGTACTTATTTTCATTGGTTCCAAAGTTATAGCCAAATAAAATTTAAATTAATGAAATATTTGGATCTCACAAGGGGAAAGCACATCGGTTCGAATCAGACATATATATATATATATATATACCTAGTTATTTTATTTTTAAATAAAACAATTTAAAGAAATATTAAATTATACCTTAAAATCAAAAACCTCAAACTAAATAGACCTATAGGATTTAACCTTAAATGTGCTGTTATCCGTAACGTTGGCAGTACCTAATGATTTTGCGGGACAATTCGAATTTCGTCCCGATTATCCACATGCTCAGAATTAGCAGGGATCAATATATCTATTTTCTAGTTACTATGCCGTTTGTTCCTGTTTTGAAATTTTAAACAATTCTGTGACATATTCTCATTCGTTGGATCAACTGAAATTTCCCGTAAAAGAAGAATAATAAGTAGTACTTATTTTCAATGGTTCCAGAATTACAGCCAAATGAAATTTTAATCGGTTCGAATCAGTCATATATATATATTTTTAACTTTAAATATATTGAATAATAACCTATGATTACAATAATTACTAACCTATAATTATTTATTTAAACAAATTTGTACAATAAATAATAATTCAATAATAACAATAAAAAAATCAGAAATTATAGAGAAATAAAATTTTATGTACTATCCTAAAATTCTAAAATTTTAGATCGATGTATCTATGGTTACGGATCCGACAGGTTCTCACTTACACCACATAACTAATTGAGCGACGTGAAATAGAATTAATATATAGTCTAATATAAAATGGTAATACTGTATACAATGTGGTGTCCACCACAATGCAATTGTGTAACTACAGTTTGTTAAAAAATTGGAGGATTGTATCTCACTTTCAAATGAAACAAGTGTAAATTAAATGCAGCAAAATATACTTTTCATAATTTTTTCAAATATTTTATAAAATACGGAAAATAACGAAATTGGCCTATGATTTATTTTTAAATTAGGCGTTGGTAAAGTGTAAGAAAGTAAATTAAGTAAATTAACCGTTCTTGGGGATAACAATACAATTCTTAAGGCGGTTGAAAAATACTCAGCAAACTCATTTATAAAACTTGTAAGAGGGACAACAACGTCAGGAATTTCATCATACCCGCTGAATGTTTATTATTTATATTTAGAATACTATTATCTGGGTACAGACGGGAAATAAAAAAACCGTAATACCAGAAAAGGATTTATTAAATTCCTTTTCTCCAAGATCACCTGATTATAAAACGTAACGCGAGGCTTTTATATTTTGGTGAAGGTATCTGATAAATTTTATTTTCAAATCTATTTCAACTTTTAATAACTTCTTGGACAGTACATGCGTTATTGTTTAAATTATCAGAAAAATTATACTTAGATATTTCACGGAGATTCCTTAATGTAGAGCTAGATTTTACGAGTATTCTGTTTTGTTTTTTTAAATTCTTTCCTAGAAGTTTCCCGCCACATGGATTTTGTTATTATTGTTAAAGCGATAGTTTATCTATAGTTTATGACATCGATAATCAGGACGTATTAAAGAAGTACGTTCTTCTAAGGTATTCAGATATCAAGTGTATCTTTATTGTCTAGGCCTAAAAGTTATTTTCCTTTCTAATAATGAAACCTACAGTGAAAGACATCTGAAAAATCGGTAGTTGGCAGAGGTTATGTTTTGTTACATTCTACGCTCGTTAGCCTCTCTAATTAACAATATACAAACTTCTGGAAAAGAACCCAAAAATTTTACGATAATGCCAGCATCTCATAAAAATATCTCTTCACGGGGACTAATTTATGAGCTCCGTGATTCGAATACTATTACGGAAAAACATTAAGTTTCTGGTAACCCTTCAAACAAACATTCAAATTTGCGTTTCAGGAGCTAAAATATTTTTCATCACTGCCTCATTTTTAGTTCTTGCCGAAGAAAATTTAGGTACGAATAATTTACAAGAAGATTAGTAGATGTACCTTCTAACGATCTAAAATGGTTGTTTTATCGTGTGATAGGAAATTTCTGCCTCTTTCCCTAGAATATATTTGCTATATTGTTGAATGATCTTACTGCATTGCGTGCAAAATGCAATGTATAGATTACGTCTTTTTGTAAGCCATCGTTAAATGTGCACTTACGTTTCTTGCCCTTTTAAACAAAATTCACATCTTAATAACTCTCACAAGATAATACACGCACTGCTTAATTAAAAAACAACTGCACAAGAGGTACGGCCACTTTATAAAACTAATATATGAGAACGAGACTTGTTGGATGTTTATTAGATAGTACTTCAAACAAGAATGAATCGCTGGAATAGAGCTAACTAAACAAATACATTAATGCGACGTGCGGCAAGGCAGAGGAAGTAAAATTTCTCTACAAAATTAAATTAAGATTTAAAATAAACAAAGTCTCCTTTTCGATGAAATTCGGGAGTATTCCGGAATACCATGATATGATCACCATACTAAGTAAACATACATGTGTGGCTTAAATAAACAGTTGCCATGGAAATATATTCTGATTATCGGAAATATATTCTGATTATCAGAATACATATCATTTAATCAATAGAAATCATTTAACTAAAGTGGATGGCTTAAACAAACAGTTGCCATGGAAATTATCTGATTAACTAAATTAACAAAAGTGGAAAAATCTGTTGTAAGACATACTATTTATTTTAAAAAATTTTTTTTATAGATTTATCTACTTTTAATTTACCTTCACCAAAATGGGATTTCAGTTTGCAATATCAGAATTACAATTCATAACCAAATTTATTGCATGGATCATTAATAGCATAATTATGTTTATCATAGTCTTCCAATCGACTAAACCTACTATACTTATTTATAAAAATTATGAATTAGTACTGTTTTCTTTGGGACCACCAGCATTTCTCATTATTCTCACTGGGATTGTGATACGATTTTTATTGGGTAATGAAAACAGACCGACAAGATTTCAGATTGCAGTTTATGATATTTTTGCAGTACTTACATTCCTCATTTCTGGGATTTTAGCAATCGTTAGGCTTATAGATGAAAAGGGAAAACAAAATGAGTTGATAATAACAGTAACTGCATTAATAATGTTGGTTCCTCTCATACTAATTGGTGATTTGTTATTAGTTATCTTAAATAAGTAAAGCTTCGACTAATATTTTAAATAAAATGTGATTATTTTAACAATAAACGATTATTTTTATATGAGTAATTATCATTTACTTATTTGCAATTTTTCTAAAGAATCATTGTTCATACTTAGATTTTAGCATGCTGAATTATACTATTACCTGTATGTGATCAAACTGCAGCTGTCATTCCAATTGGTAGCTATTAATTTTAGCGAGTGATGGACAGATACATACAGATTTTAAGTGATTTTTTATATATATCAGAACTTTGAGATGCATAGTTAGTGATGATTTGATATTGATCTTAGCTTGGACGAGTTAACTAGTTCTTTAGGTCTTTAGGTATATTTCAATGTAGTTAATAAAAGTTTTTTAAATCAGTGATTATACACTTCATTTATTTTTTTGTATTACAAAATTCATTAAACATTTATTTAGTGAAGTGTAATTTGGTGTTATAGCAATTTGTTTAAATATTTAATATATAATGTTGAGTTCCATCTGGTTTTCAGATAAAACGGGTACGTTAAATAGTCTGTGCATCACACTTCCAACAGTTTGTGTGAGGTCTGGTAGTTGTTTTGAGTGTCTGTCATTATTAATTTTCTAATATTATGAAAATTTTATTTTTGTCGGTGAGGTCAAGAAATTTATTCTGTTATTGTATTCATATTTATTTATTTTTTAATTTGTATGTACTTTTGTGTAAGTATGTGTGTAACAATTGTTCACAATGTTTTAAAAACACATTTGCACCAACATATTATTTTATGAGCTTCTGTGTTTGTTTTCTAGAATTTAATCAGAACCTTCAGATGAAAGGTGCTACCTCTTTGCAACAGTGATCACATAACAAATAAAGTAATATAATTTTCACTTTAACCAAAAACCTTTACTGTATTAAATCTGTGGCACCTGAAATATTAAAGTCTAGACAAAACATTAATAAAAATTAATTACAATATAATAAAGATTAATAAACATTAATAAGGTGAAAAAAATATGAACAAATTTTAGAAACAATGGTACATGATTTCACCAGAATATTAAAATTTCTCCTTTTAACATGGAAAAATACAAAATTATAAAACAATTGAGAGAATATAAATGAAAACTGTGATCATAAATTATAAAAATCAGTTTACAAGACTTTTTCAACCAAAATAAGTACAGTCTGATTTCATGTATTATTTGACTGTTAACAGAATACAAGACATTAACCAAAACTTCAAAATGCAGAATAGTGTAAAATTTGTGATCCCAATATACTGGAGTAACATCAGATCAATTATTACAGAACACATAATCACATCAAAGAAAAAATAAAATTACATTTAAATGCAAATATTAACAGTGAATACTGGTCCCCTTACACAGATCTCTGATGAGGAAAACAATCACAGTTGCCATGGTGTCAGAAATATAACAATGACTTAAATGGATTTATTTTATTTTTTTTAATTCATAACTTTACCCCCAAGGGTATTAGTCTATGGCTTAAAAACTTTGCTGGGAAAACATGACTGTATACTGAAAATTTGAAAGCAATAAGACAAGAGGTAGGCAGGCTGCCATACCAACCAACTTTTGGCTTTAAGTATAAAAAATATATATAATTTTAGATTTCAACATAAATAAGTCAGTTAAGATGGAAAAACATTCTGAATACTCTAACCAAAAGATATGTATCATAAAAAATTAAAGAAAAACATATTATTTTATTCCTTTAAAAATATTTTATCATTTTTTTTTTTAGATTTCACTTTCAAAGTTATATTATATACTTATGTTCATGTAGACAATCAATTTTCAATGATAAAAAGGGCTGATTTTTCAATAACTTTTTTGATTCAATAATTTTTTTGAAATCGATTTCTACTACACTTTCCCTTTAGTACAGCTACTAACTGTATCAGCCACGAAAAAAAAAAGGCAGAAAAGAAAGAAAAAAGGCAGAAAATTTACTTCTTCTAAATGTAGTAAATTTTGTTATTCAACATTAAACGACACCTCACAAATTCAGCTTTCTACTTTGATAATTTTAAATTGTGAAAAAATCCTAAATGTATTTCATTATCAGTTTGTTAATTTAAATAGATGGTTTTTCTCACCAGATACGGTACAAAATTCTTATCTTCTATTTCATTCACTTTACAATCAGATGTTGCATAAGAATCTTGCCATCAGATTACAGAATGATAGTAGCCTAGGTAACTTATCTGTTTCAAACCAGGAGATACTAAAGAATGAAATAATTTTTTTGAAATAAACTAGTGGCTCACTAAAATACTACATACAATAAACAATCAAAATCAAATCTTTTTAAGTTCTATACAATCTGGAGTTGCCAATTAGGCAAAAACATAGATGTTTATATGTGTACACTTTTTAATATCTAAATTAAATTTTAAAAAGTTACGTAGTAAGTCACGTTTATATTTATACTGACCGGTATAACTGTATTTTATATTGAAAATTATATTAACAATCTAACAAAAGACAGAGATGATAATATTATGAAAGCAGTGAACAATGTATGTATCTAGGAGAGCTTGCTACATACATGTTGGAGATGGTAAATGAATCACTGATTTTACATAGGATGTAGGAATCAATGAATAAATAATGAAAAGGCAGTATTTTAATTTCTGAATGTCTTTCTTTTAACACAGTTTTTCAGCAGCAAACAGCACGTGCTACTGCGTCATTAAATCAAGGTGGCTGTGGTCGGCCATCTTGAATTTTGACGACCGTATGCATATTTCCGTACTACTAAAAGTAAATGAGACTAAACAAAACAGCAATGACATTTTTTCATTAATCTTATTTACTGAAAAATTAAAACATATGAAAATATCACCACTATCACTACCACCACTAACAGCCATATCAGCTGAAAGTCTTATATATAATAGAATTATTAATTATAGCGCAACATGTACATAATTTAATATTTCAAAAAATTCTACAACATCAAATTTGCATCATCTGGACCGAAAATAAATTTTAAAAAACATATAACATGTTAAAGTATGACTCATAAAATAATCAGTTATAACCGAAGTTATGTTTGGATAATCTAAACATTTTCCGTTGGTCTAGTGGTGAACGCGTCTTTCCAAATTAGCTGGTTTGGAAGTCGAGAGTTCCAGTGTTTAAGTCCTAGTAAAGTATGTTATTTTTATACGGATGTGGATACCGGTGTTGTTTGGTGGTTGGGTTTCAATTGACCACACATCGCAGGAATGGCCGAACCGAGACAGTACAAAGTTACACTTCATTTATACTCATAATATCATCCTCATTTATCCTCTGAAGTAATATCTGAACGGTAATTACCGGAGGCTAAATATGAAAAAGGAAAAATATTTGCCGTTAACAATATAAATATTACTTGTTCTTACTTCATGACATGTAGACTGATGATCTTGTGGATCATCTGCATCAAAATGCCTTGATCTTAATGATGAAATACTAAAAATTAATCAAATAATAAAAATTATTGCACTCAAAAAATCCATCCTATGAATTTTGGCAAGAACATTTTTTCATTTACGGGAAATGAAAAAAAAATTATACAAAAAACTGTATAATTAATTAATTTTAATTTTACATAAGAAAACTGTACACAACTAACTTTAGTTTGTTTATATATATATACTTATTAAGTAACTATGGCAACATAAATTTGAAATCTATCACTTCATTACATTAATTTAAGATTGCCATACGGTATAATAAACAAAAGTATATTAATCAACTGTGTTATTCTTTAATTCTTGGGCCTTTTACCCATTATTACTTCCTTGTTCGAAGTAAGGAATTAAAGTATTGCGATCGCGAAAAATTTCGGTTTTTAGATTTCAACGGAAATATCCATTTTCACCATCCCTGAATCCATTTTATTTTCGGGGTGACGACTGTACGTATCTATCTCGCATAACTCAAAAACGATTAGCCGAAAGATTTTTTTTTAGGAATGTTATAACCTAGTTATGCACCTCAAAAAAGCCCAAAATCAAAAAAACAAAAATTGAATTTTGGACTTTTTCTCAACTGCAGTAATAAGCTCTCATTGAGAGCTTTTCAACGATGTATCATAAGTAGTACTTATTTTCATTGGTTCCAAAGTTATAGCCAAATAAAATTTAAATTAATGAAATATTTGGATCTCACAAGGGGAAAGCACATCGGTTCGAATCAGATATATATATATATATATATATACCTAGTTATTTTATTTTTAAATAAAACAATTTAAAGAAATATTAAATTATACCTTAAAATCAAAAACCTCAAACTAAATAGACCTATAGGATTTAACCTTAAATGTGCTGTTATCCGTAACGTTGGCAGTACCTAATGATTTTGCGGGACAATCCGAATTTCGTCCCGATTATCCACATGCTCAGAATTAGCAGGGATCAATATATCTATTTTCTAGTTACTATGCCGTTTGTTCCTGTTTTGAAATTTTAAACAATTCTGTGACAGATTCTCATTCGTTGGATCAACTGAAATTTCCCGTAAAAGAAGAATAATAAGTAGTACTTATTTTCAATGGTTCCAGAATTACAACCAAATGAAATTTTAATCGGTTCGAATCAGTCATATATATATATTTTTAACTTTAAATATATTGATTAATTATTAACCTATGATTACAATAATTACTAACCTATAATTATTTATTTAAACAAATTTGTACAATAAATAATAATTCAATAATAACAATAAAAAAATCAGAAATTATTAGAGAAATAAAATTTTATGTACTATCCTAAAATTCTAAAATTTTAGACCGATGTATCTATGGTTACGGATCCGACAGGTTCTCACTTACACCACATAACTAATTGAGTGACGTGAAATAGAATTATTATATAGTCTAATATAAAATGGTAATACTGTATACAATGTGGTGTCCAACACAATGCAATGTGTAACTGCAGTTTGTTAAAAAATTGGAGGATTGTATCTCACTTTCAAATGAAACAAGTGTAAATTAAATGCAGCAAAATATACTTTTCATAATTTTTTCAAATATTTTATAAAATACGGAAAATAACGAAATTGGCCTATGATTTATTTTTAAATTAGGCGTTGGTAAAGTGTAAGAAAGTAAATTAAGTAAATTAACCGTTCTTGGGGATAACAATACAATTCTTAAGGCGGTTGAAAAATACTCAGCAAACTCATTTATAAAACTTGTAAGAGGGACAACAACGTCAGGAATTTCATCATACCCGCTGAATGTTTATTATTTATATTTAGAATACTATTATCTGGGTACAGACGGGAAATAAAAAAACCGTACACACGGAACGGCTTTGTCAAAACTGATTAATATTACTGTTTGTAATACCAGAAAAGGATTTATTAAATTCCTTTTCTCCAAGATCACCTGATTATAAAACGTAACGCGAGGCTTTTATATTTTGGTGAAGGTATCTGATAAATTTTATTTTCAAATCTATTTCAACTTTTAATAACTTCTTGGACAGTACTTGCGTTATTGTTTAAATTATCAGAAAAATTATACTTAGATATTTCACGGAGATTCCTTAATGTAGAGCTAGATTTTACGAGTATTCTGTTTTGTTTTTTTTAATTCTTTCCTTTTTATTAAATGGCAAGCTAAAATGACATGTTTCTTGAATTGTGATTTTTTAACACAGCTCTAACCCCAGTGTTTTCTTTTTTATCCCCAAAACAGAAATATAATTTTAGATAAATCTTCTTTAGAACGAATGAATCGTCGTACATTGCGCGCAGATTAAAGAAGATACGATTAAAACGATTGCAGACCCACGGTTGCAAACTAGTCTTAACACAATTTATTTTGCTTCGGTCGCTTCAAGGATTCGACATTCAGCGGACCTCGCCACAATTAGCTAATGTTATACAACCAATTGCTTCCATGGCTCTTATACTTGTTGACGAGGCGGAAGTGGTACGTGTCATTCAAATGACATGAAAATCACTTGAAATTGATGGGGTATCTCTGTGTGGTTGCTAAAGCAGAGCTCCGGGCACATCATAAAACCACTTACAGAGACGATCAATTGTAACAGGACTTTTTCCTGACTCCTTAAAAAACAGCGAGAGTAGTTCCAATATTCAAAAAAAAGATGACCTACAATAATTCCAGTTCTGAGTAAGATGGAAACATTTAACATTCTTGCTGCGGAGCAATAAAAAATAAAAGCACAACTGATGCTGTAACAAATTTTTTCAGGGGGCATTTTCAAGGGGTTAGATGGGTGATTTCCTTGACCTTTCTAGGGCGTTTGACTGTGTGTTTCACCACTTAGGACACCACTTAGGAGAACGTGGTGTGCAGGACCTGCCACATAATGAGTGGCCTCTTGCCTCCAGGACCGTAAACTGTGTGTCCAGATCTCAGGTGCTACATCTAACAAAGATTGACAATACGTCAACAACCTGAAATCGTTTGCCCAGCATGGAGGTATGATCCATACCTCCATACTTAAAAAGATAAATCTTTTAAATTTAAATTATTAAATTTTATAATTTACATTAATATAAATTTATATTAATGTAAATTTATAATTTACATTATTAAATTTTATCTCAGAGCATGAGCATACCTTCCGCGATGGTTGATGATGAACTCTTGAAAGAATCTGCCAAATTCCTCGGTATGCATCTTGATCGAATGCTGATCTGAGATAAACACATAGATCATGTTTGCGCTAAGGTTTTATCGAGCATCTTTGTCCTGCGTAAACTCGCAAGTGTATGCTCTTTAGATCTGTTGAAATATTTCCTGCAAGATTCGAATTGGGGATATTGTGGTCGGAGCTTACTGATTATTATGTATCGGCTGCAGAAGAAAGCTGTTTTAATGATAAGATTAAGAGAGTCGTGTAGGGACGCTTTCTCGGAGCTGGGATTTTCGAATTTGCCATGTTTTTTATATTGGATGTTGTGGTGTAGATTGTCGTTCAAAATTCAATTTAGTGCGGAACGGTGATGTACATCTTTACGATACCAGAGGAAGGGAACACTTGCGTGCCCAACAGCACAGTTTCGAACGTTTGCCGTCGCAAATTAGTGTCAAATTAATTAGACTCATTAGACTCCCAGAGGATTTCAAACAGATTCCCATTCTGAGTCTGCTTAAATCTCGACTAAGGCGCCTTTTGGTTTCTTAAGAAACCACGAACCATACGTTTTATGAGTTGGGGCGACGGAATGGATAGGTAGGACTTTTAAAAGTTTAATAATTTCTGTGACCTGTATTGTTTTTGTTTTTTACGCAATAATTATTATTATTTGTCCGCTCTACGTCAATAGGAGCTGAAATAAAAATGTGAACACACACACTATCCTTTTTAATGGGAAAGAAAGAAGAAAGATTACCCAACTGTTTTTTATTATATTGATTCTTGATGAAACAAATTTAATATTACATTCCAGTAAAACTCTTTAATACTACATAGCCTATAAAATCGTTTATAATTTAGTTTTAATCGTCATAATTTAGTTTTAACGTGTAAAAATAAATAGAAAATATTAAAAAAGGACATGTCAAAATAGAGATTATGAAATTAAATATTAAAATCATAGGGTAAACAGTGCAATTAAGAAAATTTTTCCTTTTCCATAAAAAAAGGGATGATGCGTGGGGTTTGTTTGTTTAATATCTATGCTCATATTTTTATTTTAGCTGCTATTAACGCACAGCGGGCCACGTGTGCGTCAGGCACACTTTCGTTTGAACGATTTATCTAACATTATATTTGTGTATTAGGGGTAATAAAGGTAGGGTTAAAAAATCACTCAAGAAACAACTAAAAATATTCAGCATTTTGAAGCTTTTAGTCGTTGTTAGAACTTTAATCCTTTTCAAATAGTCCACGAAACATAATCCACGTAAAATTTTCGCGGCGAGCCACAGGTCTCCTTTTTTCTCTAGAATTAGACGAACGATGGTTAGGTTATGTTGACCCTATATAACCCTCCGGGTCGGTCTAGTGGCGAATGCGTCTTCGCAAATTAGCTGATTTCAAAGTCGAGAGTTTCTAAGGTTCAAATCAAAGTAAACATCTTCATTCATTATCTGAAGTAATACTTGTTGATACATAACTTGTATCAGCACACAGAATCAACAATTCATTTGTTTCACATTTATTAACCTTTAAATAAAAATAGAGACTTTAGCATAGCATAAATTTATTATTTTTCCTGCTTAGCCTCCGGGAATCACGTCAGGCATTCAAAGGATGATATGTGAGTGTAAGTGAATGAAGTGTAGTCTTGTACAGTCTCAGATCGACCCATTTCTGAGATGTGTGGTTAATAAGTTTATTCTACTTAATTGTTGGTTAACGATGTTTTGCACCATACTTTTCTGAAGAAGACAATGTTTATCAGTTTTATTATTTTTTTGACATCTCTGGACAAGCTACAGAATTACAATTTGAATTATTAAAATAGCTTTTGCACTGATGACTTACCGAACCCCCAAAATTTATTAATTATTGAAAATGCTCTCTTAACGGAAGCTGATCTCATTTTGTTCCCGAAAATGATAGCAAAAACTCACATTTTTATTTAGTATAAGCCAATGTATAAATTAAGTATACGAAAGAATTTTTTATACTAACCTCCACACTATTGCAAAACTCCGACTGGGACACATGAACTGCATTGTTGATGCAGTTATTGAGAATTTTTATCTAAGGTTTCTTTTTAAAACTGAAAAAAAATAGTCCTTTAATTGATCGCTAGTCTCTCCTGGCAACGTTTCAAGTTCCAAGAATTGATACTTTTCTAGAAGTTTCCCGCCACATGGATTTTGTTATTATTGTTAAAGCGATAGTTTATCTATAGTTTATGACATCGATAATCAGGACGTATTAAAGAAGTACGTTCTTCTAAGGTATTCAGATTTCAAGTATCTTTATTGTCTAGGCCTAAAAGTTATTTTCCTTTCTAATAATGAAACCTACAGTGAAAGACATCTGAAAAATCGGTAGTTGGCAGAGGTTATGTTTTGTTACGTCATGTTACATTCTACGCTCATTAGCCTCTCTAATTAACAATATACAAACTTCTGGAAAAGAACCCAAAAATTTTACGATAATGCCAGCATCTCATAAAAATATCTCTTCACGGGGACTAATTTATGAGCTCCGTGATTCGAATACTATTACGGAAAAACATTAAGTTTCTGGTAACCCTTCAAACAAACATTCAAATTTGCGTTTCAGGAGCTAAAATATTTTTCATCACTGCCTCATTTTTAGTTCTTGCCGAAGAGAATTTAGGTACGAATAATTTACAAGAAGATTAGTAGATGTACCTTCTAACGATCTAAAATGGTTGTTTTATCGTGTGATAGGAAATTTCTGCCTCTTTCCCTAGAATATATTTGCTATATTGTTGAATGATCTTACTGCATTGCGTGCAAAATGCAATGTATAGATTACGTCTTTTTGTAAGCCATCGTTAAATGTGCACTTACGTTTCTTGCCCTTTTAAACAAAATTCACATCTTAATAACTCTCACAAGATAATACACGCACTGCTTAATTAAAAAACAACTGCACAAGAGATACGGCCACTTTATAAAACTAATATATGGGAACGAGACTTGTTGGATGTTTATTAGATAGTACTTCAAACAAGAATGAATCGCTGGAATAAACAGTAATGTTATGCAGAGCTAACTAAACAAATACATTAATGCGACGTGCGGCAAGGCAGAGGAAGTAAAATTTCTCTACAAAATTAAATTAAGATTTAAAATAAACAAATTCTCCTTTTCGATGAAATTCGGGAGTATTCCCGAATACCATGATATGATCACCATACTAAGTAAACATACATGTGTGGCTTAAATAAACAGTTGCCATGGAAATATATTCTGATTATCAGAATATATATCATTTAATCAATAGAAATCATTTAACTAAAGTGGATGGCTTAAACAAACAGTTGCCATGGAAATTATCTGATTAACTAAATTAACAAAAGTGGAAAAATCTGTTGTAAGACATACTATTTATTTTATTAAAAATTTTTTTTATAGATTTATCTACTTTTAATTTACCTTCACCAAAATGGGATTTCAGTTTCCAATATCAGAATTACAATTCATAACCAAATTTATTGCATGGATCATTAATAGCATAATTATGTTTATCATAGTCTTCCAATCGACTAAACCTACTATACTTATTTATGAAAATTATGAATTAGTACTGTTTGCTTTGGGACCACCAGCATTTCTCATTATTCTCACTGGGATTGTGATACAATTTTTAATGGGTAAGGAAAACAGACCGACAAGATTTCAGATTGCAGTTTATGATATTTTTGCAGTACTTACATTCCTCATTTCTGGGATTTTAGCAATAGTTAGGCTTGCAGATGAAAAGGGAAAACAAAATGAGTTGATAATAACAGTACCTGCATTAATAATGTTGGTTCCTCTCATACTAATTGGTGATTTGTTATTAGTTATCTTAAATAAGTAAAGCTTATACTAATATTTTAAATAAAATGTGATTATTTTAACAATAAACGATTATTTTTATATGAGTAATTATCATTTACTTATTTGCAATTTTTCTAAAGAATCATTGTTCATACTTAGATTTTAGCATGCTGAATTATACTATTACCTGTATGTGATCAAACTGCAGCTGTCATTCCTATTGGTAGCTATTAATTTTAGCGAGTGATGGACAGATACATACAGATTTTAAGTGATTTTTTATATATATCAGAACTTTGAGATGCATAGTTGTGATGATTTGATATTGATCTTAGCTTGGACGAGTTAACTAGTTCTTTAGGTCTTTAGGTATATTTCAATGTAGTTAATAAAAGTTTTTTAAATCAGTGATTATACACTTCATTTATTTTTTTGTATTACTAAATTCATTAAACATTTATTTAGAGAAGTGTAATTTGGTGTTATAGCAATTTGTTTAAATATTTAATATATAATGTTGAGTTCCATCTGGTTTTCAGATAACACGGGTACGTTAAATAGTCTGTGCATCACACTTCCAACAGTTTGTGTGACGTCTGGTAGTTGTTTTGAGTGTCTGTCATTATTAATTTTCTAATATTATGAAAATTTTATTTTTGTCGGTGAGGTCAAGAAATTTATTCTGATTATTGTATTCATATTTATTTATTTTTTAATTTGTATGTACTTTTGTGTAAGTATGTGTGTAACAATTGTTCACAATGTTTTAAAAACACATTTGCACCAACATATTATTTTATGAGCTTCTGTGTTTGTTTTCTAGAATTTAACCAGAACCTTCAGATGAAATGTGCTACCTCTTTGCAACAGTGATCACATAACAAATAAAGTAATATAATTTTCACTTTAACCAAAAACCTTTACTGTAGTAAATCTGTGGCACCTGAAATATTAAAGTCTAGACAAAACATTAATAAAAATTAATTACAATATAATAAAGATTAATAAACATTAATAAGGTGAAAAAAATATGAACAAATTTTAGAAACAATGGTACATGATTTCACCAGAATATTAAAATTTCTCCTTTTAACATGGAAAAATACAAAATTATAAAACAATTGAGAGAATATAAATGAAAACTGTGATTATAAATTATAAAAATCAGTTTACAAGACTTTTTCAACCAAAATAAGTACAGTCTGATTTCATGTATTATTTGACTGTTAACAGGATACAAGACATTAACCAAAACTTCAAAATGCAGAATAGTGTAAAATTTGTGATCTCAATATACTGGAGTAACATCAGATCAATTATTATACAACACATAATCACATCAAAGAAAAAATAAAATTACATTTAAATGCAAATATTAACAGTGAATACTGGTCCCCTTACACAGATCTCTGATGAGGAAAACAATCACAGTTGCCATGGTGTCAGAAATATAACAATGACTTAAATGGATTTATTTTATTTTTTTTAATTCATAACTTTACCCCCAAGGGTATTAGTCTATGGCTTAAAAACTTTGCTGGGAAAACACGACTGTATGCTGAAAATTTGAAAGCAATAAGACAAGAGGTAGGCAGGCTGCCATACCAACCAACTTTTGGCTTTAAGTATAAAAAATATATATAATTTTAGATTTCAACCTAAATAAGTCAGTTAAGATGGAAAAACATTCTGACTACACTAACCAAAAGATATGTATCATAAAAAATTAAAGAAAAACATATTATTTTATTCCTTTAAAAATATTTTATCTTTTTATTTTTTAGATTTCACTTTCAAAGTTATATTATATACTTATGTTCATGAAGACAATCAATTTTCAATGATAAAAAGGGCTGATTTTTCAATAATTTTTTTGAAATCGATTTCTACTATACTTTCCCTTTACTATACTAACTATAGCCATGACTGCTATACTAACTGTATTAGCCATGAAAGAAAAGGCAGAAAAGAATGAAAAAAGGCAGAAAATTTACTTCTTCTAAATGTAGTAAATTTTGTTATTCAACATTAAACGACACCTCACAAATTCAGCTTTCTACTTTGATAATTTTAAATTGTGAAAAAATCCTAAATGTATTTCATTATCAGTTTGTTAATTTAAATAGATGGTTTTTCTCACCAGATACGGTACAAAATTCTTATCTTCTATTTCATTCACTTTACAATCAGATGTTGCATAAGAATTTTGCCATCAGATTACAGAATGATAGTAGCCTAGGTAACTTATCTGTTTCAAACCAGGAGATACTAAAGAATGAAATAATTTTTTTTGAAATAAACTAGTGGCTCACTAAAATACTACATACAATAAACAATCAAAATCAAATCTTTTTAAGTTCTATACAATCTGGAGTTGCCAATTTTTAAAGTTACGTAGTAAGTCACGTTTATATTGCCAATTTTAAAAAGTTACGTAGTAAGTCACGTTTATATTTATACTGACCGGTATAACTGTATTTTATATTGAAAATTATATTAACAATCTAACAAAAGACAGAGATGATAATATTATGAAAGCAGTGAACAATGTATGTAGCAAGAAAAGCTACATATTCATAAAAGAAAACAAATTAGTTGGAGATGGTAAATGAATCACTGGTTTTACATAGGATGTAGGAATCAATGAGTAAATGAAAAGGCAGTATTTTAATTTATGAATTTCTTTCTTTTAACACTGTTTTTCAGCAGCAAAACAGCACAGGGATGGTGAATTGGATATCAAATGTTTTAAATCAGTTGAAGACTAAATAATTTAATATTATGCCATAAAACAAATTTTTAGAATATACATTTATTTCTTATTCTCCAGTTATTTATTAAATGATTATTATATTGTAGAGCTTGCATGATACAAACATAAAAAAATAGCAGTGTATGCACAATATAAACATTAGGAATAGATATTGAAAAATAACATTGTCATTAATCAAATTGGAAACTGTTGACATACTCACTGATAAACAAATGAAATCTCTTTACAATGTTTTAAGCACTTACACCTACAATGGTATTTGAATATTGTATGATTTTCTCATCAGTCTTGCTATAAAATTGTTTAATTTAATAACACAAGAAATATTTAATAAACTTAAAAATACTGAACGCTACTTGAAAAATAAAAAGTAACTGTATAAAATTTTCTTAAATGGTAAGCAGAAAAAAGAACATAATATAACATAAGACATAATATTTAATCTGAAAAAGCCCTTATACTATTTATTTGTTTATTCATATAGTGACATCCAATTATAATTACTTTACCTGTTTTAACCAGATAAGAAATTAATTTTGTAGTTTATGAAAAATTACAAGTCTGCATGGGAAACAAATCCTTAACCTACATATGAAGAGGAGAGATGCAACTACTCTACCGCAAAAATTAGCGAGATAACAGCTACACTTAGGTAAAACAATATGGTATTTCACTTACTTTAATACAATGTAATACATTCTGTATAATGTAATTTATCAGGATAAATGTATGATTATACTTCTAATTTTACATAAAAAATTATAAAATATTGGTACTCAAACTTAACTTACCCTTATTGGTACTTTTGGAGAAATGCCAGAGAAAAATTGTAAAAAATAGTAGCCAAAAAATTCAACTATATTGTTTTGTAAAAAGAAGTGCAGAAAAACAAAAATTTCTTCAGACCTCATAAGTAAATTTAATAGTCATATAAAATAATCAACAGTAAACATGCCCTAAGAGTTCATTAATGTTCTGACTTCTGAGTACGCACTAACACTTTCACGTGACCCATAAAAAAAAAAAATCACAAAAATTCATGAGGTATTTGACAGGCTGTGCAAGCAGTCCCAACTTTGGTCAATTCACCGATTGGAAACTGTTCTATCCTGATGATAAATAATAGGGTGATAAAAATTAGCTCATGCTCTATCATTTTGGAAAACACATGTGTTCATGCCATTACATATGACATTCTATGAAAATATGGAAACTCATTTAAAGGAAATTTAGATAATAGTGTACTGTCATACTACCTTTGAAAATATGAGGTGCAACATGAATTCACTATTATACCACCAATAAGCATTTATTGTAAAATCAAATGATACTGAACTATTTTAATGGTTTCATGAAAACTGCTATTGTTTCAAAAAGCATGTAGTACTGCTTATAGCATCATGCATAAAACACCGATTCATATGTAATGAGGCTGTGGAAGGATAATATTTTTTTTTTCTATCCACTGATAATAATTCAGGCACTGATTATTAATAACTGTTCCTTCTGTAATACGTTGAACAGGTTGAGGGGATTGTATAGATATAAATCTTTATTGTATGAAATGTAGGCATACTTACTCTTGGCACCAAAGTTTTGTTGAGACAGGTTGTTCCATTAAACATACAAAATCACCAGGATACACAAGTGTCCCTTAAGCTGGTATAGAACAACTCAGAGAAAGCTTTACATGTAGTCTGAAGAAATTAACTCAACATGCGTCACATGAGACTGGCAAACCACAAACTACTGTTTGCACGTATTATATAAACGACTACACTTGAAGCCATACAAACTAACCGTGATTCAACACATTACAGATGACAAAAACAAAGTTGCACGGTTACAGTTTTGTGTGGAAATGAGACAGAATTGCAGACTATATATCTTTAGACAATGTAATTTTTATTGATGAGTTGTTTCATATCAGTGGCAAGGTGAACACCCATAATTGCCAAATATGGGGTAGCGAAAACCCTCATGAAACTTATCACATTTGTGATAGCTTCAATAAGATCAATGGTTTTTGTGCTCTAAGACTGTATGGCCTAATCTTCTTCCAGGAGGCAACTGAAAATGGTATTGTTTATTGGGATGCTTTAAAATCTTTTAATTCCTCAGTTAGATGATGATAACCAAAATGGAGCCATTACAATCAGCAAGACAAGGCATCACCTCACTACTGCCTAGAAGTATCAAATTTCAGTTTCCCCAAGGCAGCCTACATTTTATATATACTGGGAAATACTAGTTTACTGGCAGCAACTTATACAAGGACAGTCCTTATACAAGGAAAGTAACTTATGTTTATGCCTAGCGTGGAGATGAGTGGAAACCATCTTGACATCAAAACATTTCTACATTCAGTACACATCAAGCTGTTGTAACGTGTGAACTGATAATTAAATCAATAATTAAAATCAATGATAAAATTTATGAATTAAAATCAATGATAAAATTTATGAAAATCGCCGCATTACAATTACGGAACTTTTGCTTCATTTCCCCCAAATTTCATGAAGTTTACTGCATGAAACTGCAGCAGGGAAGCTTGGTTATCACAAGTTTTGTGCAAGATAGGTGCTAAAATTCTAAATTTCTATAGAGAAGGAATTGAAAAACTTGTGCATTGTTATGACAAGTGCCTCAATTTAACTATGTAGAAAAATAGTTTTAAGATTGTTGCTTTCAAATGTATATAATAAAATTTCTTTTTTTAATTTGGTTGGCTTTTTATTTCAAAATGTAAGTTAACTTTTTGGACAGCCCTTGCATAATATTTCTGTTTTTTGTAAATGACTTTTTGAACCATAAATGACCATTTTTTGAGTGATTTCCATATAATTAAGACTTTGTTCATTAATGTTTTGTAAATTATTTATTTTTCAAATTATTCATAAAAAAAAAATAAAAAAAAAGATCTATGTTTACTGGTGAATGAATGTGATGGAAGGATGAAGAAAATACTGCTGAAGTTCGTGGTGAATTTAATACTAGGTTTCAAGACTGAAATTATAATTTTCATAAAATATGTGAAAATTAAACATAAAATTTGAAACAAAGGTAAATGTATAGACATCAAGGTTTGAACAACTACAAAATCAGTTTATATTAAAAAAAAATTTACAACTAGTTGCTTAGTCTTTTGTAAAAAGGCCTCATAAATTAGACATTGGCATCCTTTGAACTAAACATATTCCAAAGAAGTATGCAAAGAATATTGAACGATTTAAAATTTGATATCTTCCCTTCCATCTTTACTTAATTTCCTCCATGATAATGATTATGACAGACAAATGGAAGAATTTTGTAAGTTATTTGTGTCTGTAATAAAACAGATCAACATTTCACACGATTGATTTTACAAACTGATTGTACGTTTTATAATAAAACTAATGGTCATATATTATTTACAATCAATATAAATATATGCACTGGTCAATCCTCATATGCTCTGGTCAATTCAAAATGGCTGATGATATAATATGAGAGGGATTTCAAGAAATAGACTAATAGAACCTGACTTTTTGAACTGTTACATAGCAGCCTATAGAAATGCTAACAGTAACTAGTGTTACTGGAAAACAAACTTTCTAGCAATGTTAAAAAAACAAAAAAAAACAATTGAAAATATGAAATTCTACAGTTTTTCTGGCAGCAATATGGAGATCTCAGCACATTTTGAAATGGAAGTTCCAAAATATTTAATATTTAAAATATTTAATTAGCTTTTGTGCTCTCTTGGACTCTACGGCTTGTGGATTTTCTCTTTAAGGAATGTTATTAAGAATTTATTTTTTTCACTACCAAAATAGACGAAGTATAAGAACATTAAATGAATTGAAGAGTTAAATAGAGAATACCTTCGACATAATAAATCAAGATAAACAACCAATGTTATACAGTTATCAATGATCAGTTTACATTGTGCAAAATATATAGAAAATGGAAGAAATTTTAAACAAATTTTTAAACAAATTAATAAACATGTAATACATAAGTACAGTTAGTATAAGAAAATATATTTATCTTATCAATAATTCATATAGCTGCATTTTTCATTAAAATAACTATTGAATTGTGTGCCACTCTGTAGAATAGAACAAGTGTAAAAAAAATAAATACGGCTAAGAAATTAAAAAATTAAAACTAAAAAATTAAAATTGTTTTTGTAAATTAATAACTCTACTATCTTCAATTTAAGATATTGTATTTTATAATAAGCAAGTATATAGCAACATAGATTTTGCAAAGATTAACTTGTAAAAAATACTAAAAATTAAGCTCTTAAATTAAGACATTAATATAAAAATTGTGTTTTGATAATATTTTTTAAAAGTAATGGTTAGATTATTAAAAAAGAAGAACATATAATTCTTTGAAGCTAGAGTACTGCTCGAGGTGTGATATAAACAAGGATACATGCACCCAAACTAGAATCAAGATGAAAGTTTTATTGTGTGAAAGTTTTTTTCCCTACTTATTAGGTATAATAATTTCACTCATGAAATACTTTGAATTTAAATGATCATGAATATGGTTAGTTGTGATGTCCAACACTGTTTGTATATAATAATTATTTATGTCATTTGCGCTATGCATTAAGAAGATGCAAGAATCATTTATTTGACTGGTTCAACAGATTAACAATTTATTATTAATTGTTGTTTGTAGGATATGTGATTTTTATTTTGGTTTTTCAATATTATTGTACATTCATATGTGACCAACTGTGGTTAATGAGTTCCTCAGAAATTAAAAATTGAAAAACAAACAAATAAAAAAGAAAAAGTTTTAGTTTTTCTTATGATTTTCCTGTGCCGGTTGGTAAAGAGAATTATTTTAAAGCGCAACAACAAAATGAATAATAAAAACTTTTATAATAAAAAGTTTCCAATCTTCAGAGACTGATGCTGCTGTTCTCAATTAGACTGTGGTCAAAAGGTGTGTTTGATTTGAATTGTCTGTTCATTTAATATACTGTTATGTGTTATGTTTTATAATATTCAAGTGTGTTAAGATATGGTTCTTCTTTGTGAACTTATAGAATTTAAAGTTGTGATAATGATATCAGATGTATTTATAAGTAGTGTTAGAAAATGTAGACTCTAGTAAACAAGCATACATATTCTAAATTATACATCAACATCTATAAAAAACATATTCATTAACAATTTCAAACAACATAAAAAATATGATGTAGGCCAATCTAAAACAACAAAATTAAATTTTTAGGTCCTAGTAGGGGTAAGCTTCAGTCTCTTACAACACATTTTCTACAAAACCTGAGGACCAACTCCGGCAGTTAATGTTATACCTTGGAAAATAATAAAAATATTAAGGATTACTGGATCCAGAGGTAGAATACAAGAGATACACTCAAATGATTTAGGGTCATGTATCTTGGTTATCTTGACTTACCAAGATACAAAAGGATTTCACAGTTAAATTAAAATTTTTTTATTTATTTATTTAAAGTAGAAAGTCATTTAAAACTGACTGTAACAAATAATACCACTTCAAAACATTTTTAATTTCATGCTAACTTTTGATTTTTTAAAAATAATGACTAATATGTAGACATGAGGAGTGTCTTTATTACCCAGGAATCTATAAATGGAACATTTTAGAAAATACAACTAGTAGTAAAAAGAAAAAAAGTTTGGTGTCAGTAACTTCCCTTTGTACTCTCTGAATATTCTGTGTGAGGGACTATATGTATTCTCTTGTATATTATGGTTAGACCAATTGTAAGTATTTTCTTTAAGCTCAATTCAGAATTTAAAAGAAATATAAACAAATAATTGTTTTTCAATAATTTTGGATGCCAAAACAGCATTAATCCATCAAGCGATACCTTAGTCACAAGGATTAACAAAATATAAATATCATTACACACAAAGAAACTCTTGACTGGTTTGTCAATGCAGTACATATACTTTTTCTACTTAACAGCGGAATTTCACAATTACCAACCATATATAAGCTTAATATAACATTAAATAAAAGAAGGAATGTTAAAAGTTTAAGAACAACAATGTTAACTCTACTGATGGTGATGCTCTGCTAGTACTCAATTTGCAAGAAAAGGATACACTGTCTCAATGCATTAGTCACAACAGACCTAAGAAAAGTGGTCTATTGTTTTTTTGGGCAACAATGAAGGTTCATTATTATTGCCCAAAAGCAATGGTTCTACAATATATATACTAATTTTATAACAACATGCAATATGTAAAACTATTATATACTAAATAATGGAAAACTAAAAAATAAAATTAACTAACAAACTGCACAATAACACAGGATAAGTAGGAAAAAAAAAGAGCACAATATAAAATAAAAACATATTTTAGTAAGTATTAAATAATCAAATACAGATATCCAGCTTTAAGAAATAAGATATTTGATAACATCCTAAGACTGTGCTTCGTAAAATATCTCAAATGTTAGCTTCTAATTTAAATTTTCAACGCAATATCACATAACACATGCAGTCCACAAGGATGTGGTGTATTTTTAGTTGGCAGTCACAGCAAACACAAACGGGTACATCAGTGTGATTCATTACATGGTCTAATGTTGGACTCCTAAATAGTCAGATTTAACTCTGTGTGACTTCTTCAGAATTACATTAAAAATACTGTGAAGAAACTGTTTCTATTCATAATTATTGATGAATTAAAATACGCTTAAAATTACTATTATAAAATTATTGACAAGACATAGCAGATGGAAAAAAAATTTAATATCGCTTTTTCTGGTTCTTCAAATTATGGGAATCAAGTATTGCAATTAAAAGATGAAACATAAATTTTAATGTTAGTTCTTTTAATTAATGTCCCACTATTCAATATGCATTAGTAAATTAAAAACATTTAATTATTTAAAATTGGTTAAATAATTTTTAATTACTCTGTACAATACTAAAAAACTCCCTCTATGAATCATGAAACATTGCCAATGGTGAGGGGGCTTGAGTTCTCAGTGATACAGAGTAGCTGGACCAAAGGTGCAACCATATCGGAGAGGTACCTGTTGAGAGCCAGACTAAGGATAGAGGGCAGCAGCTCTTACAGTAGTTGTTAAGGATGTAGGTCAGGACGACTTAAACGGCCATATCAACATTACTCAATCCTCTGAGTACTGCGCAGTTGAAAGCAATAGAAAACTATAGCTGCTTTTTTCCCAAGAAAATGTAGTTTTCTGAATTTTCATATAACAAAGATGGAGACGCATTCCTTGGTAAAATATTTCAAAGGTAAACTAGTCCCTTGTTCGGATCTCTGGGCAGGGACTACTAAGGAACGGGTCATCAGAAAATTAAAAAATAACATTCTACGAGTCGAAGCGTGGAATGTTAGAAGTTTAAAAAAAATGGATAGGATAAATGTAGATGTATTAGGAATTAGCGAGGTTCAATGGGAAGAGGAAAACGACTTTTGGTCAGGTGATTTTAGAATAATTAACTCAGCTTCAAATAATGGGCAGGCAGGAGTAGGTTTCGTAATGATCAAGAAGATAGGTAAAAGAGTATAGTATTTCAAAATTCATAGCGAAATATAGAATCATTGTAATAAGGATAAAATCAAAACCTAAACCGACAACAATTGTTAACGTCTATATGACTACAAGCGCCCATGATGATGATGAAGTAAAGTGTGTATATGAAGAAATTGACAAAGCAATTAAACACATACAGGGGATGAAAATTTAATAATAGTTGGAGATTGGAATGCAAGTATTGGAAAAGGCAAGGAAGGAAATATAGTAGGTGAATACAGGCTGGGCAAAAGGAATGAAAGAGGAGACCAACTTATAGAGTTTTGCATGAAGTATAATTTAATTATTGCCAACACTCTCTTTAAAAATCATAATAGAAGAATATACACATGGAAAAAGCCAGGTGATACTGCAAGGTATCAGATAAATTATATCATGGTTACACAAACATTTAGAAATCACTCTTCGACTGCAAAGCTTATCCTGGAGCAGAAATTGATAGCGACCATAATTTAGTGATAATGAAATGTAGATTGGGGTTTAAAAACCCGAAGAACAGGTGTCAGATGAATTGGTGGAATTTAGAGAAGCTTGAGGAAAAGGAGGTAAAGAAGATTTTTCAGGACATCACAAGCGGTCTGAGTAAAAACGATAAGGTAGAAAATGTAGAAGAAGAATAGGAGAATGTTAAAAAGGAAATTCTTAAATCAGTAGAAGTGAACCTTGGCAGAACAAAGAGAGCTGGTAGAAAACCTGGATTTCAGAAGATATATTGCCGCTGATTGATGAACGTAGAAAACATAAGAATGCTAGTGATGAAGAAAGTAAAAGGAACTATCGACAAATAAGAAATACTACAAACAGAAAGTGCAAACTAGTGAAAGAAGGGTGGATTAAAGAAAAGTGTTCGGAAGTGGAAAGAGAAATGAACATTGTTAAAATAAATGGAGCATACAGGAATGTTAAGGAAAATTTTGGGGTATATAAATTAAAATCCAATGTGTCAACCAAAAATGTTACACCGATTTATAATACGAAAGACAAAGTCGATAGGTGGGTGGAATATATTTAAGAGTTATATGGAGGAATTGAATTAGAAACTGGTGTTATAGAGGAAGAAGAAGAAGTAGAAGAGGATCAAAGTGGAGAAACATACTGAGGTCTGAATTTAAGAGAGCATTAAAAGATTTGAATAGCAGAAAGGCTACTGGAACAGGCGGAATACCTGTAGAATTACTGTGCAGTGCAGATGAGGAAGCGATTGATAGATTATACAAACTGGTGTGGAATATTTACGAAAAAGTTCCATCAGACTTCAAAAAGAGAGTTATAGTCATGATACCAAAGAAAGCAGATGCGCAGATAAATGTGAAGAACACAGAAAAATTAGCTTAACTAGCCATGCATCAAAAATCTTAGAATTCTGTACAGAATTGAAAAAAGAGTGGAAGAAGTGTTAGGAAAAGACCAATTTGGTTTCAAAAAATGTATAGTGACAAGGAAAGCAATTTTATGGCTCAGATTAATAGTAAAAGGAAGATTAAAGAAAAACAAACCAACATACTTGGCATTTATAGACCTAGAAAGGGCATTTGATAACGTAGACTGGAATAAAATGTTCTGCATTTTAAAAACATTAGGGTTCAAATACAGAGACAGAAGAATGATTGCTAACATTTACAGGAACCAAACAGCAACAATAATTGAAGAACATAAAAAGAAGCAATAATAAGAAAGGGAGTCTAACAAGGATGTTCCCTATCCCTGCTACTTTTTAATCTTTACATAGAACTAACAGTTAATGATGTTAAAGAACAATTTAGATCTGGAGTAACAGCACAAGGTAAAAAGATAAAGATGCTACGATTTGCTGATGATATAGTAATTCTAGCCGAGAGTAAAAAGGATTTAGAAGAAACAATGAACGGCATAGATGAAGTCCTACAAAGAACTACCACATGAAAATAAACAAGAACAAAACAAAAGTAATGGAATGCAGTAGAAATAACGAAGATGGACCAGAATGTAAAAATAGGAAGAGGAAAGATTATGGAGGTAGAAGAATTTTGTTATTTGGGAAGTAGAATTACTAAAGATGGATGAAGCAGGAGTGATATAAAATGCCAAATAGCACAGGCGAAATGAGCCTTCAGTAAGAAATATAATTTGTTTACATCAAAAATTAATTTAAACATAAGGAAAACATTTTTGGAAGTATATGTTTGGTGCGTAGCTTTATATGGAAGTAAAACTTGGACAATAGGAGTATCTGAGAAGAAAAGATTAGAAGCTTTTGAAATGTGGTGCTATAGGAGAATGTTAAAAATCAGATGGATGAAGTGACAAATGAAGTGGTGTTGTGGCAAATTGATGAAGAAAGAAGCATTTGGAAAAATATAGTTAAAAGAAGAAGCAGACTTATAAACCACATATTAAGGCATCCTGAAATAGTCACTTTAATATTGGAGGGACAGGAAGAAGGGAAAAATTGTGTAGGCAGGCAATATTTGGAATATGTAAAAACAAATTTTTAGGGATGTAGGATGTAGCAGGTATACTGAAATGAAATGATTAGCACTGGAAAGGGAATCTTGGAGAGCTGCATCAAACCAGTTAAATGACTGAAGACAAAAAAAAAAGAATTACACTAAAATAAATATCTTAACACAATAATCTTATTCAAAACTTTATCAATTTACAAGCTAAAGACTAAAATAAATATTATTTAATATAAAAAAATTAATGCAGTGTATTGAACACTTTATTTTACTTAAGGTTGTAAAATAAATAAAAATACACATTTGGCATTCATACAAAATTCTATAAGTTAATGGTATAAGTGTGTTGTAGCATTTACTTTGTTTCTTTACTTTGTTTGTATCTTTCCCTCTGACTGTAAACTGAACAAAATGTCTGACATATTTTTAAAGGAGAAAGAAAGAAAGAAAGAAAGGAAGAAAGAAAAAAATCATTTATAAAAATATATATAGGCTGGACTTAAATGACTGAAGTATGCTGGTAGCATGACATCCAAATTCAGTTACCTTCAATTAGATCTGCACTGAAATCTATGAAAATCAAATTTAGTCCAGTTGATTTTGCTAGTAATGAAAATGATTATAATAGATGAAAAATAATAACACAGCCAATTGTAAGCAGGCAACTGAACTTCTAAAACACATAAAAAAAATAATTTTTCTAAAAAAAAAACATTTTCTGTTAGTTTAACTATCATTTGTTTGACACTATGTGCTACTAACATGTTCATTTTTAACTAACATTTGTAAGCAACTTGTTCATTAACAATTAATCTCTCAGTTTTTAAGTAAGAAATCACATGTCAAGAGTAATTTAGTTCAGTTCACAGTTTTGAAATTTATTCCATTTTCCAAGTTATAAAATTTTTTGAGAAATTGAAAGTTTATTAACTTTTTAATTCTTGTTAAAAAAAGCTACTTCTTTCTGCAAAAAATAAACATTTAATCTGAAATACATGCTACGAGGGTCGTTTAAGTTCTTAGAAAAAGGTAGAAAAACAAATTAATTGTGTAGATTTTTTTTTCAGCGTAATCTCCTTTTAACTCTACACACACTTCCAGGCGTTTCTCCAACATTTTTAAGCCGTCCTACCGCCTCGTTCGATGTAAACTGCATTGCCTGCTGAACCATTTTTTTCAAGTTTGGAAATAAAAAAATAAAATCACTGGGGACCAAATCCTGTGAATACAATGGATGTTGTAATAATTCAAACTTTAATTATATAATTTTGGCCATCGAAACTGTGCAGGTCTGCACCATGCATTGTCTTGATGGAAGAGGATCTTTTTCTTTTTCAAATGAGGACATTTTTTCCTGATTTCTTTGCTCAATCGGTTTAATAACGATGCATAGAACTCTCCAGTTATTGTTTGTCTTTTTTCCAAGTAATCAGTGAAGATGATACTGTGTGCATCCCAAAAAACCTTGAAACCTTGGCCATCACCTTGCCGGCCGATTTCACAGTTTTCGCCTTCTTCAGAGTCCATTCACCTTCAAAAACCCACTCTGTTTTGACTGTTCCTTTTTCTCTTAAGTGCAGTAGTGTATTGTCCACAGTTATGTATCAATGCAGAAACTCGTCGGGATTGCAACGGAAGCGTAAAAACAGCCTCAGAGTCAACCGCACGATTGTGTTTATTCTCCACTGGGAGCAAACACAACACCCATCTTGCTGAAATTTTTTTCACACCAATTTTTTGTATAAAATTGAAAACATTGCACCTTGCAATATGCCTGTGGACTCAACTATTTCGCCCACTTTGATTTGTTGATCACTCAAAACCATATCGTTAATTTGGCCAATCATTTTGTGGGTGGTCACTTCCACTGGATGTCCTGAATGAAATTCATCCTTTGTGGATGTACGGCCACGTTTAAGCTCTACCCAATTGTAAACAGTTTCAAACACAAGAGCAGGTGTGCCATGAACTTTATCCAACTCGGCTTTGATCTGTTTTGGCGTTTAGCCTTTTATATACAAGTGTTTAATCACCACTCGAAACTCACTTTTTCCATTTTTTGAAATAAACAATAGCTTGTTACATCAATTGACTGAAAATGAAACCACGTGAATGATACAGCTGAAACAAATGAATTATTTGAATTTTCAAAAAATTATTATATATATATATATATAATCACATCAATTTTTTATTTTATAAGAATTATGATTTTAATGTTGCTGTCCAAGGTTTTACCACAGTTTTCCTTCCATACTGGAAAATTCTGTGGTAGTTTGTTTTTTTAATCCATCAGAATACAAGATTTAATTAACTCAATTAAATAAACACACTCTTGGATGCTAAAGACAGTAACATCCTGGAACTTAAATGCCAAGAGGAAAAATGGTCTGTCATTAATACTGAGGTTTTATGGCATAAGCCATACTGCTGGATTGAATATACAGGAATCTGTCAATTCATTCAACTATAAACAACAAAGTTGACTTTTTTTGAAGGTAGATCCTGCCAATGGGTAAATTCATGTTTGTGACCATAATGTTGTACAGACATCTACCGCATAGGTAATCGCGCAGCTAAAAGAAGAGTTATTAGCAGCAAATAAGACTAGTCATAAAATCTCCCTCATCTAAAGTTGAAATTGATTTGTTTAAGTCACACGTATGAAAGGCACAATTCTATTCATACATTTTGTAAATTAAGTACAGTAAACGATCGTTGCTCATTAAAATACAATAATTTTTTGACTTACATATTTTTTTGATATTACAAACATAGGTTACAGTGGATCAGCCATTCAAATGCTTCCAGGGTAAGATCATGGATGTCCTTTAGCGAGCCTCTAAATATAAATAAATATATAAGTAAAATAAATATTTTTTTACAAATGTAGATAAATGATATTACTGATAACATGGAAATTTTATGCATACATATAAAAATATTATTTCAATATGAACTTTAACAATATGAAATTTACAAAGACAAATGAAATGAAATAAAAGAATAATGATAAAATTTTTAAAAGGTTAGAATTAACTTACTCAGTTGTGTGCTAAAGGGATTGCCTCATCCTTTTAAAGTAGGCTCATTAGAAATAGTGCCACCAGTAAATAAGTTTTGACTAATAAAATGCATACATGTGTGTGTGTCTGTCTCTCTCTCTCTCTCTCTCTCTCTCTGTGAGAGTGTGTGTGTGAAATGTGTGATGCACAAGCACATGCGTCACACATTTCAGCAATTTTATATGCATATTAATAAAACATTCTCTGTTTATGATTAATATTTGTCATGGTTACAAATTTAATTTGTATGTGTATAATTTAAAATTGGCAAGTTTATTAAATTGGTGGTAACAAATGATGTTTTATAAATTAAAAATTATGTAAAATATAAATGGGAAAATTTAACTTTGATATTACGAAAGTAACTTTTCTTCTCAAACTAATTGCTTGGATTATAAATTTTATATTAATATTATTATGGTCTGTAAACTTGATATTAAATTGGACATACAACATACCATTTATAACAGCATCTAATGTAATTCTGTTTTTTCACACTGTTGGTGGATATATGATTGTTTTAAGTAGCTTCGTTATTTCATATGTTTGGGAAGATGAAGAAGAGCAACCGACTACTTTTGCAATATTTGTTTATGAAATTCCTGGATCAATTTTGTTCATGATAACTGGAGTTACTGGTTTAATGACAGTTATTCATCATGAATTATCAACAATAGCTCCTTATGCTATAGTTAGTTTATGTTTAGCTAATTCTATTATTTTGATGATTGATCTTGCATACATTTTATTAAAAATACCAACAAATACTAATACATATGAGTAAATTATTATATTAATGTCTAACTTTAATTTTCTATTATTATAATAAATAAAAATAAATGTAAAATTATTGGAAAAAGCCTTTTTACAATTCACAGCATAAGCTCTAACCTCGTATAACTCATATTAAATAGTTATTATTATGTATATGGAAAAATGTTCCATATACCAATTGATCCTAATGATCCAAATGGATCAATGGATCATTTGGAAGATCCAAATGATCTTCCAAATGAATGGGCAAAGTTCTTATTATTTATGTATTATCTGAGTACTTTTTTTGAACTATTTACACTTTTTTTATATGATATTATACCTTTTTAAATATTGTACTTGGAAATATGAAGTAGTTGCCCTTGAATCTTTGTTACCCTGGAATCTGTTATTCAAAACAGCTACCTACTTTGCCAACACCTGGTTGCTGTATTTTTTAATATGCAAAAGGCATACAACACAACTTTGAGAGGAATCCTGAATACACTGATGAAAAATGTATACAAGGAGATTTTCTTGCATTTATCAGGGGTTTCCTCAGTAGTTGATCTTTTCAAATTTGAGTTGAAACGCCATTACCCGAAAGTTTCACACTAGAAAACGGAATACCACAGGTAAGTTACTTTATTTGCCGCAGCCATAAATAGTATATAACAAACTGGTGAGAAAATATATTATGTGTTCTTTATTTGTTGATGATTATTCAGTTTACGTAGCAATTAGCTACAGTAGGCTGTTCCAAAACACAACTGCTTTTGCATTGTGAATCGGTTAAAACATGCACACGGGCTAGATGTTAGATTTTTAGTAATATGGACTAATGTGGGTAAGACAGCCGAAAGTAAAATGTTTAAAAATATTACACATGCCCAGACTTTTATCTAATATTCTATGGGTATTTGATCGAGTATACATGTTGCGCTTCTACTAAGCTCTAGTCTGTTCCCGCTTAGCCTACGGCTGCGTGGCTTATTTGTCCGCTCGGTCCACCACTCTTAGGTCCACCATTCATTCATCCATCTTGCTACAGGTGCATTTCATTCAAGCCCTGTGGTAAGCCTACTGGTGGACAGTGGTGAGCCGCCCCTTTGGAATAGACAAAACCAAAGGATCTGCACTTACATAGCTCATATTAAAGTACAACAAAGTCATTCAACTTTTGATGCGGTATTATCTAACCCGTATAGGAACAGTCAAGATCTACTTCGCTGAGTGTAAGAGCTCAGCACCTTTTCTTAGCTATAAATACACAATTACTTCCAGTTGTAGTTGTAGTTGTAGTTGTTAGGGTTGCTCCATGTTACTATTTCTCCCTTGGCGGCCTTCTCTCATTAATTACGGTTTTGGTCTTTGTCATTATTATAACAACACAAATCCAGTTATGATACAGTAAGAATTTTATAATATTTTAAATACGTGAATCCTGATGCTATAATTTATATGGTCAGCTTTAAAAACGTTAATTCAGTTGTTTGTGCTTTTGTGGTTGGCAGCAGAACACACATGTTTGATCTACCCAGAATAGTCAGAGCTGTATGTTTTTAATAAGGCCTTAAATATAATTAGCCCAATATTTTGACAAGAACTAGCCTGCTCAGATTCTATGACATTCTATGCTGCATGTGGTCAGTCATGTACGTTTTCCTTTCCTCTTTATTTTCAATATTAAGATGTTCAATATTTCAATATTAAGAATAGTAAACATCTTAATATTGAAAATAAAGAGGAAATGATATTCTTTTAAATATTATATTATATTCTTTTAAATATAAAAAAGTTTTTATGTTGCTGGCATGGTTACCCAGCTATTTATATTTAATACATATTATTGTACTCAGTTATTCTTCAGATATGTAAATACACAGACACGAACAGTAACAACTACAAATATTACACATAAAACATGTCATCATTAATAAATAATATACTCAAAATATGACTAATGGTGGGTGTTCTTAATTAATATCCGTTAATCAGTGTTATGATATAAAAAAGTTGATTTTTCATTTCTGGTCCTCCAGCCAATGGATATGTGAAGATTTATTGTGATACTCTTTAATTTGAAATTATAACTTCGTCATATCATTTAAAACTATATACAATATTTGCTAAATAGGCTAAAGGATACTTTGAGTATATGGTACCCATATACTCATTATTTTCTTGAGGTTAGAGTCCCAAGCTTTTGTACATCTTGACACTTAAGCCCTCACGAACAACACTGTCAAAGAAATCCTTGAGTTATGTGACTCTAAATACAATCTCCATTGGCATCATGATTGCTCTGACCAATGTACATCTTGACACATAAGGCTCCACAAACAACATTACCAAAGTCTAGATCTCTTGTGATTTGTGATGGCAGGTACAATCAATCTACATGATTGTCCTGGCCAATGGATACATCTTAACACTTAAGGCATCACGAACAACATTACAGAGTAATCCTAGATTTGTGCAATGCTAGGGTACCTACTGATTAAGATAAACTATATAAACTAATTTATATATGAGTTTTATGATTTATTGCACAGCTAACTTTACGATTCATTTTGTAATTAAATAATTGAAAGTATATGTTTTTGACTTGTGGTTTATTATATAATTAGATAACTGTTACATACTATTTGTCTACTAGTGAGGGATTGAAATTTGGTCTAAACATGAATTTAGGAATTTATTTCCATTATGATATTGTGGTAGTATGTACTTCGTAACTTTTTATTATCTTGATAAATACAACATTATAATTTTATACGTTATGTACAATTACATGATGAACTATATTTGTTGTTAATTGTTTGTTATTAACAAACAATTAGTAGATTATTATTTTAAGTTACTTCATTGTCTACACTGTATGATATATATGTTACAAATATTATTTCAATTGAAATTGCAATTCAAAAATTGTTGATGTTAACATTGTTATTACTTGTAAATTTTGACTACAGTACAATGGAGGAAAACATCATTGTAAGTTTGTTCGGCAGGCAGTATGGTCAATTCTGATGTTTTCCTTTCCTCTTTATTTTCGATATTAAGATGTTTACTATTCTTTTCTATAGATGTAAACAAGTTTGCTATGTTGCTGACATGGTTAACCAGCTGTTTATATTTAGCTATGTTTAATACGTATTATTGTATTCGGTAATTCTTTAGATATGGAACTACATTAACATGAATAATAACATCTACAAATATTACACATAAAACATCTAATCATTAATAAAGAATATCCATGAATCAGTGTTATGATGTAAAAAAGTTGAGTTATGCGATTCAACAGTACATGTCACTTATTAGTGAGTGATATGTACTCCAGACACTCTTTATAAGTGTGATTCAAGGTATTATTTCTCAAATGACTCGACAAAAGACAACTGTGAGCTTCTGCTGGATCCCAAGCCATATTGGAATTTCAGGTAACGAGTGCTCTGAGTGCAGCAAAAGAAGCTTTTTTCCAGCCTATTTTCACAATCAACGGTCTTTTCAATTACCACTTCTTTGAGGATTGTATATTTATGTGGCAATGCGTAGTTTAAACTACAGGCTGTCATGCGAAGTACATTGGAGAACAATGAGACATGCTACCTAATCTTTTACGATTTCTCAGGGCCATGTTTATTTTCAAATATTTGAGTACAGAGTAGAATAGTGGGTGGTAATTTTATTGTTAATTTAATTTTTAATATTTACTTGCATAGTAAACAAAACATTTTCCTAGGTGCTGATACTTTGTTTTGTGCCCAGGAAAAAATGTTAAGGGTACATACAGGTACAATATTTGATTAGCATCCTCTCTAGCTGAGTAATTGGAAAAACATTTACCACTTTTTTGTAAAAAAAAAATTGTAATTTATAAATATTAAGCAGCATCTAATTTTTCACAGAAATGAGTTATTTCTCATAATTTATCTTTATTATATGTGATAAAATTATTATAAGATGTTATAAAATATAACACCTTTTAATATATATTATTTTATAATATATTATAAAATAATATAAGACATTATTATAATATAAATAAAGTTCTATCCTATAACTAGTACCTAGTAGTACCGCTTTGATTGAATCCAAGTTTACAAATCCTGGCTTGTCAAAGGAGAGGGTCATTAACCAAGAGCCCAAGATATTTTACCCTGCATTCTTCTTTATTGGTAGCTTTTAATTTAAAATCAAATAACAACAGAAGCTTTATTTTTTTAAATATTAACTTGCTTGATCCCTTCCCAGACCTTAAATAATACAATCAAACAAAACAAAAGCGATTAAAATATCACATTACTCATTGAGTTAAATGTTTATTGGCAGTTCATGCAGAAGCAGTATATTAATTTTTATGACTTTTTTACATATAAATAATGTTGGGAGTGTTGTTCCCATACTAAAAGGTGAGGTTATATAAGGTTAGTGTGCAATATCCTGTGATGTTAATGTAGGTTAATTCTATATTTGTTAAACATATTTTAAGAGCAGTTTAGCTATTTATTGTACATTAGAAGAAATTAAGACATTTTTTTTCTTTCTAACACCTGTTAGAAAGAAAGGGTAAGTTTGTTTCTAAAACCTAGCCCCTTTAACAAGGATTTGGTTTTCTCCAATCATGGATAAAACAATATAATCAAGAATAATAGTCTCCATTATACATATAAGTTGAAATGTGAATTTACTTCAGTTGATTTGTACGCTCCCATAATTGTTTAAAACATAATTATATTAAAAATAAAAAAATGCAGTTTGGTGGTTAGTTTCTAAATAAAATTAACAAAGAAATTTCACTGACTTTCCCATTACTTGGCATTTTTCATTGTTATTTTTTACTTAAATCTTGATTATTTATTATAAACTTATTTTTCTTTTTCAGAATTTTTTATGAATAATTCTTTATTCCATTCTTGATTACGGCATTAAAAAGTTGAATAGAACAGAATTTTCAATATTTAAAGAATTAAATTTTTGTCATGGTTACAGTTTTTATATCATGAATACTGGAATTGGTGATAAAAAATTATTACTGTTTTTTGTTGTATTATTTCATGAAAAGTTGTTTTATAAAGAATATAATTCCATTTTGTAGTTATAATGATAGAAATTAGTTTTCCAATCAGTGAACATGTATTTCTTTTTAAATAAGATACCATTTTCTTCTATAATACACAAAATAACTTTAATTTTGTACACATCCAAAAAATCAGACGTTGGGATTTTGTGCAGATACCCAAACATCTGCATAAGAACGTTTGGAATCCAAAAGGTTAAGTTCCTGTGGATTTTGTGCAGATACCCAAACATCTGTATAAGAACGTTTGGAATCTAAAAGATTAAGCTCCTGTTATTTGATTTTTAAAAGCTACCAGTCTTGGGTTCTTGGTTAATGAATCCCCCCTCTCCTTTGTAACTTAAACATGAACAAAGGAACCTTAATTAAAAGATGCAGAAAACAAAGATATCAATGTCGTATTAAATTTATCAAAGTTAATCTTACAAATGAAGAATTACAATTACTAAATAAAAGCATGAAATTTTGAATAATGTCCAAAGGAGGATATTAAGTTATGGTTGACGTAAAAACAAATATTAAACATTTAAATGCAAACGATAAGTCTGAAATTAGAGCAAAGATTAAAAATACGCTGCAGGAAACGAAGAAACAAACCACATCTATGAGTTAGGAAAAAAGGATATTATATACAATAAAACAGATAAAAGTAATACAATAGTGATTTTAGACAAAGGGGAATATAACAAAAAAGTAAATGATGATTGAAAGTGGACCTTATGAAAAATTCAACAAATCTCTGTTACAGACTTTTACCAGAGAAGGATAATATACTGGCAAAATATAGTACTGCAATAGATAAATAACAAAAAAGAAATCTAGAAATTTCAAACACTAACATCCCTCGACTATACTGTTTACCAAACATTCACAAACCAGGAACACCAATGAGGCCCATTGAGTGTAAATGTACCAACATACAAAATATCTAAATGGTTATTGAACGAATTTAAAAAACTACCGCAGCAGGATAAATTCAGTATACGAAATAATTTTCAATTTATAAAGGAACTTAATAAAGAAAATATATAAATAGGTGAAATATTAATTTCATTTAATGTTACTGTATTATATCCAAGTGTACCCACTAAAATGTGCATCAAACTATTGATTGAGAGACTGGCTTACATCATGCAACTTAGAGGATGAAAAAGTTAATGAGTACATACTACTTCCTGAGTTAGGCATAAAAAAGAATGCATTCCATTTTTTTAATGAGTATTACAAACAAACAAATTGAACCGTTATATGCCGTTATCAAAGCTTTTGGCTAATTAATTCATCAGTCACACTGAGGATACTACTAAAAATAAATTTCAATATTTTCCAAGTTTTTGGAAAAGATACGTAGATGACATTCTGGCACACTTTGTATAACCTGAAAAACTTCATACAAAAAATCAATCATTTATGTCTTACAATAAAGTTTACACAAGAAACAGAAAACAATAGAACACTTCCGTTTTTCTATTTATTACTAACTAGAAATAAAGGAAAATATTAATATAACATTTACAAAAAAAAAAACCTATGTAGAAAGATATAATATCACTGGTGACTCGTTTCATCCTGCACAACACAAAAATGCTGTATTCAAAGCAATGGTCCAGCGACATACTATTATACCGCTTGAACAAGATGCTATAATAAAGAACTTGAGCACATCAAATATGTGCCAGTGGTCAATGGATATAATCCTAACATAATTCTCAGCATACACAAGAACTTTAGAAAAATAAACATTAGAATAAACAAAATATACATAAAGAACAGAGAGATGGATAAGTAGGCAACAGCTGAACATATTTAAGAAACGATCACAACTTCAATTCACTATAAAATTGTTGAAAAATGTCCAAAGTACAAGAGTTAGATGCATGGGAATCATATTTCATTAAAAACACTGAAAATATCATAAACAGAGAAGCTGGACCAATAACAAGTAAATTGATTGTTGGTTAGTTTTACGAAATAAGTGAGTTTATAATAAACAAGTGGTATCAAGACTTTAGTTCAATTATTGGGTACTTACGTATTAATGCCACTGCAGCTACAGCTTTATTTAAAATTGAGTTGAGTATTAATTTTATTGAGTCTCTTTATTAATTTTAAGAAATGGTTATTTATATTTATTTATTTTATAAATATAATTTTACCAAACTTAAATTATATTTATAAAATAAATATATTAAAATTAATAAAGAGACTGTTTTGAATCTATGTTAAACTTTATATTGGCCCATTTTCCACCGAAATCCGATTGACTACTTTGTTTTTAAATAAAGCTGTAGCTGCAGTGGCGTTAATACGAAAGTACCAATTATTGTTATAAATATTGTTTATATAGATATGTTTGAATATAGTTGTTTATTTTTTGTATTTTCTAAATTTAAAGGAATGTAATCACCTCACTTCCTGGTTTAACAACTTTCACCAATTTATATACAACCCTCCCCCCCCTCCATAACAACTCTTCTTTGTCTTCTAGCAACTTTTCTTCAACCTTGCCCTCAGTAACATGTAGATCTATATGGAGCTACATGTTCTCCTTTCCGTATTTCAAAATACTGATAATATATTAAGGTTAAAAAATTTTATTTTCTTTGTTATATTAGATGAAGATGAAATGTGATGATTCCATCAGAATCGAAATAGTTATATAGTGTTTTTATATAAAATAAAGTATCAATTTTGAAAATTTATACAAGTGTTTTTATTTTATGTAAATTTAGCTAAAGAAACCATTGTTTTAAGAATATTTGTTGTAGTTTTGAATTGCACATTATTATTTGTAATTAACCCAATATTTCATTGCTTTAACATTTACTAATAAGGTTATTCATAATCAAAATCTTTTATTTACAGATATTCTTGGCATTCATGCCAGTTAATATTCTTAATAAAAACATGTGTTATCAATGCATGCATGAGGTAGTAAAATTTCTATTTTATAGTTTAATCCCCAAAAAAACTTAAGTAGTGGGTTGTTTTAATATCTATTTATATCAGTGCTCCTGATAATGATTCTTATCATTAATAAAGGGGAGTTCAAATGCAAAATACTGTCAATGCAAAAAGAATTGATTAATAATAATTTGTCTCACCAATCTAACTGGGAAATGACATTACTTGATGTTAAATAGTTAAATCTTTTTTTCAGATTGGTAGATAGAAATAAAAAGATAAAAGATTTGTTATCTAGTTTCATAAAGGTAATTATAATAAAAAAAAATTATGGTACCATTCTTTTAGGAAAAGATTATCAATCTTTTGAACATATAAAGTGGATATAAACATATGGATAAGTTAACTTTTTAATTTCTAAACATCAGTACGTAATGGATAGAAATCAGCCCAACCATCCCAGTAGTTTAACAATGGTTTACAATTTTTTTGAGAAAATCTTAAGAGATGAAATTCTAGTTTAGACAAGAATATACCTGGACAGCATGATTAACAGTGTTACATGAGAAGTATATGCAATGGTTTTATTCATATCATTGTTAGAAATCTTATTGGCTTTTATATAAGTTTTATTACTTAAAAAATGTGTGTCTAAATTATATAATGAAAATTTGGTACTTTTCTCTTGTGCAGTACAGAATTTATTATGCAATAACTTGTTGGGGAGGTACATATAAACCAGTTATTGAACCATTAATTATAATCCAAAAAAAAATGTTGTGAAGTTGATTCCTAATGCAGCTAGGTTAAATTCATTGTTACTTATTTTTAGTAAATAAAAATAACACCTGTAAGACATTTGTATATCTTTAGTTTAATGGATATCTTGTACTTAAAAATAGGTCATATGGAACATCAGAATATTGTACAACCTGGTAGAAATAAGGTAAAAATTATTGTTCACTTTCCAAAAAGTAAAAATTACAAAAGACTGGTTCATTAAATGGCTTCTAAGATTTATAACTTAATATCTGATGATAAGCTGTAACTTATTCTGCGAGGAAAACATCCCTTTTGAATAAAATAATTCAAACATGATCCAGTGTTTCTTCCTGTCAATTGACAAATTGCCATGCTCGACTGGTTTGTGACTATTACAGCAGTATTATTTTAGTTTTGACAAATATATATTAATTGTTTCATATTGTTCAACATATGGGATACACAATTGATGGTGATATTGATCATGATATGATATTTGTCTTCTACATTGGAACGGTTGATTGTTCAAATTTGAATAAAGTAATAAAGACCAATATGTCAATTTAGTGTAATTCTAAGTTTCTTTAATGGGAAATACATAACGTAAGTTCCACTTACTGCCTTTAGGTTAGTATGAAATTGATATTTTATTTTTGCTCTTATGTTAATTAATTATAATGGTGGTAAACTATCAATCTGGTTTGCTTCTTGATATACCTAATTTGCAATATTTGGACTGATGTCTGAATTGTATTATTAAGTAACCTAAATTAATTTGATTGTTACAATCCATTTTGTGAATAATTTTTAAATTCCTAACATAGGATTTCAACTCTTAAACAACTATCTTCAGATATGGATACACTTGTCTAATCTGTTGATAGCATACCAAGAAATAGTTCAAAATATTGATAGTTAATAAAAAAGCAGTGGTTTGAGGTACCTTCCCTTGATTTCACGTGCCCTACTTACGTTTATTTCTATAGAAGAACATAAACACCTAAAACAATTATACATGCCGATTACATAAGTGAAGCGTTCAAGTGATTCTTTTACTACTAGCTAAAACATTACCCACACTTATATAAAAATTTAGGCCTAATGTTTATTTATTTGACTGATGCCTCGCTCAAGCTGCTACATCGGATCTAATGAGATAATAAATTATAATTAGTTTGACATTTAGGCAAAAACATACAAGTGAATCAATATTAAAAAAAACATATGCAAATATGGAATTCTGACTCTAGGACTAGAAATATTTTTTAACAAATTCTTTCCGCACATTAATGCCGGATATCTGGATTTAATTGAGAGTTCTTGAGTAAATCAGTAAATTTCACAATAATTACATAAGAAAATAGCAGTTCTAACCTCAATAATGGAATAAAACTTCACATTTTTCATTTCAATCCTGTAATTTACTTACAAGACATTTAGACTGAATGTAGTTAAAAAAAATTCAGTTTCACAACAGTTGGTTACTTAGTACCTACAATGATCATTTAATACAGACCACGGTATTGACATGAACATCTGTTCACATTCCTTTCGTTGTCAGCAGTTAATTAACATATCAAATGAAATTAATTCACATTTTAAAATTTAGAATTCTGAGAATAATAAGATTTACGTACAGAAAGATATTGTTAAATAATGCTAATATTGTTTAATGCTTTCATGTAATAAAATATAATTTAAAAAGAAAATGAAAAAAAATGGGGACATTTCTTTTTGTAGTTATGGTACATCTTATTAATTTAATTCATAAATTTTGTATGCTTGTTTTATAGTAGTTATTTAATATTGACATTTTTGACCGGTCGTAAGTGAGGAGTACTATTTTTACAATTAATGATTGATTCGTAGGTTTTTATTTTATTACTAAATGTTTTGTTAGCATATTTGCTGGGCCAAAAGTATTAGGTCAAGGTTATATTACGATTGTAATCAACGTATTCAGCAGTTATATTTCTCAAAAACTAATTTCGAAATGTACGTATATATGTCTTAAATCACGAATTAAATTTTCATTTTACAGTTTTTATTTTGTTGCAATAATTATATAATCAGAAATTATATTTGTTAAATTGATGGTTATCAAACCGTTTTGCGATTTATGTGGAAACATATTTTATAACAATATCAACATAATTCACATTTAAGTTATATAAATATTAGTTGTAATATGACACCATTGAAAATTTACTTTTAAGTAAATCGCCCATTATAAAAATATGTATTAACAATACAAAGCCCAAATCATATATTTCTTTGTAGTGGATGTGCCTGTACATACATCTCTAATGCAGTAGGCTTATCTTACATACACATTTTCTAGAGGAGAAAGTTGTCGGATATGTATGATTCTGTGCCGTATCTGCAAAAAATTGTTTATCAAATACCTTCCAATTCTAAAAAGAGAATAACATTATTTATTTACAATTTTATGTTATTTACAATGTTATGAGGGAGACTCAAAACTACATTTTCATTATATCACATAATTTTAACATTATAGCTAAGCTTATATTATAAATTCTATTTTCAATTGATCATGTTCATGTTATTGGTTTTATTCAATTTGTCATTTCATCACATGTTTAATTTACACTGGTCTGTTATTTCTCAATTTATTTATAAAAAAATTAAAAATTTGTAACAATTAAAATGTTTTGATGCCGCAGTCTGTATGACAATTTGAGCTACACCAAATATTACTGGATGTTAAATGTAATTATGAGGGCATTATTAAAATTAAGAGAAGTAATAATTATTGTGGCTATTGTTTTTCATTATTAATAATAGATATTAATAGTTCTATAATTATTAAATCAATTTTAATAACATGTAATTACTTGATAGATGAAACTGGAATAATCTTATGTAAATAATTTATGCTGTGACTTCTTATTTATTGTGTAGACGTAATGCAATTCATAATATTTGTACATAACAGATCGATTGTTCGTATTAACAGCTGTGTTAAGCTTATAAAGAGGATTATAATATGTATTATTTACCAGTATGACTTAAGATATATATTTAGATACTTACTAAATGTTGCATTTTAATTATCTAAAGTGCTCGCTAAAAAGTTAGAAGAGAAAGCTAGAGAGCATAGGGTGGTGACTGGTCCAGGAGTGGGGGTTGGAAGGCCAGCTCCTAGGGTTGGATGGTGGGAATCCTACAGGATCATTGTTGCTGAGTGCCCCTGGGGTACGCTGGAAGCTCTCACGGAAGGACAGCATTGGTGATAGGGCTGCAGACAAGCACGGTGATGACACTATACCTTGGGTAGTTCTGCCACCATGTTGGGAGAGGGGCGGAGGGTTCTTAGTGGGTCCCTGCTTCAGCAGAAACCCCACACACCCAGCAGTACCGGTTACTGAGGGGGGGGAGGGTCTGGTTGCAGATTTTCCCTCCTCCAATGCAAAACAAAAAAAACTTGATTAGCTTGGATATGTCTGAATGATTTTTTTGGTGTTGTGCTAGATTTAGTTACTTTAACAACAAAATTTGTTCTACTTTTTTGTAATTTTCAGTTTTTTGTAACAATTCATTTATTTTTAAATGAGATCATCATAATTAACTTTCTATGTACTCCAGAGAGAATGGGTCTTTTTTGTTATAGATTAACTAATCTGAATTATTCCCCATCGATACAATTAATATCTTTTTAAACAAAACCTGGATTTATATTAAACTATCTAAAGAATTTTATAATTATATATAAATAAATTTGTTATTCACTTATATAATTTTGTATTTAGGAACATTATACAGGTCACAACAGCATTAGAGTACCACTTTATAGAAAATGAACTATTCCAACAATTACTTGGAAAGAATCAAGGAAACTGCAGGGAAACATCAGTCAAAGCAGTATCTCAAACAATTCAATTATAAAGAAAGGGTTTTAGAATCCATATTACCTAGTATGTTTGATATGTAGTGATTAGTGGCTACTTATTATTTGATTTTGTCAGTGAAAAATTTCTAGCAATTTCATTTTTTTCAAAAATGTTTCATATTTTTAATGCCAATAATTCAGTGTCGCCTTTAAAAATTGGTTTTTGAGTGGTCACTAATCATTCTTCTTATGGAAGTGAGACTGTGTTTACTAAGAATTTGTTGAGTACAACCTTTTAGAGCTAAGTATTCACATATTGCTTTCATTTGAAAGTGTAAAAATATACATACAGTTTACTGGTAAAAATTTTTGTAATTGTATAAGATTTCTCAGTAGTCTTTTTAGTTATTAGGCAGATTTAGTAGAACAATTTTTTTAATATTTTTCAAAATTTTGAAGAGTACAGTATTAAAAAAATTATCAGTCAGATTGTTCTTTAATGTAATGACAGTTCATCTACAAATGATACAAAAATTACTGCGGAAATCAGAGGATCCCAATGTATGCGCCCTGGGGAGTCATTGGGGGTGTAACAAAATATTAAAGAATTTTCATAATTTTATTTTCATTTTCAATTTATAATTTTTAATTAGTAGTGAATTTGTTCAATTACATTTTTTTGTGATTTAAAATATTTTATTTATTTTACCTAACATTTGCAAAAAAATTGGCTATTTTGCATTTTACTTGTTAGAATTTGTAGTGGGAACCTTGGGAAAATCTGGATTCAGCAAGAGTGCCAAGAATCAAAAAAGTTTGAGAATTACTAGTTTAAAGGTATTTTTTTTTGTAATTATAATAGAAGACCAAGCTGCTGAATTTTTTACACCATATACATCATACACTGCAATTTATAACATATACCCTTATATATCTAGATTACTCCACGAGGGGAGAAGATCCCACTTCGTAGAGTGTTTGGTCGCTACACCACTCCTTCTGTTCCTTGCCAGTTGTGGCTTTTAACGGAGGTCATCTTCTTGCCCTCAAACTGATCACATTCCATAGTGCTCAGTCGGGCCTCGTGAGATGCCACCGAAGCAGATGCCCCGACGGACATCTACATCAGTAATTTCGACCCAGTAAATTTTGCCTTCCGAAGAAGACATCAGACACCTAATATTACCACGTAGCCCTCAGGAACTAAGCTAGAAGCCTACACGCGGAAGATCGAAGACCCCGCGCCTATCACCACTTTAAAGCCCTAAACTATAAGTACCGGTACGTACTAATGCAACAAGTATGCCACGACAGCAAATTAAGTCTAAATCACCGCAACGACATATCATTAATTGGTAGTAACGTATTAACGCCACCGCAGCTACAGCTTTAGGTTATGTTGACTTCGTGTACTGACAAATCGTACGTATATCAAAATAACCTAAGTAGTCAATCTGATTTCGGTGGAAAATGGGCCGAAACAGATTCAAAACAGAATATAAATGGTTATTTATATTTATTTATTTTATAAATATAATTTAACCAAACTAAACCTACGCTCGCTACCCTTCTTATTAACACCGTAATTTTTTGAGTATTTATTTAATAAATTCAGTAATTATGCATATTTAATGTTAATTATAAGAGGTTAGCGAGCGTAGGTTATATTTAGTTAGGTTATTTTGATATACGTACGATTTGTCAGTACACGAAGTCAACATAACCTAAAGCTGTAGCTGCGGTGGCGTTAATACGTAAGTACTCATTAATTAAGCAATTGGAGTGCAGCCAGCATAAACTAACTCCCAGAGAACCTCAGGTCTGGTCTGTTGGGAGGTGAGTGTAACCTCTAGTCTCCCACTTCAGCTCCAACTTTGAGGACCACTCGGAAAACCACTAGGTTGATCGCAACCAACTTATTACCCGCTTAATAAGTGTGCACTCCAATTCGACCAGTCGCCATGCTAAAGTTAGTAAATCACACCTCCATTGAAACTAGAAATCTAACCGAAGACGGTGCCTAGCTCCCCTCCCTCTGGCCAGTTCAACTGCCTGGGCGGAGCTCTAGCCACCCGAGATCCTAAACAGAACAAGGCACCCACAAACGACAACACAGGTTACAGAAGCAGCAACTCAATCGAAGACTGAGACTAGCGAAAATAAAAGACAATCCACTCTTGTCCGATGCGGAAGCGACTCTGCTAACAGAGTCTTACCACACTAGGAGCCCGCGGTCGAAACTTTATGTTGCCAAAGAAGCGATTTGGCGTCGCAAAAATAAACGTACAGCCCTCCGCATCAGAGAGGAGATGGATCATGATATCACAGAACAGACAACAAAATGACCTGGCAGATCACTCAGCTTGGATGGGCGTTGTAGAAAACAACCCGGAGACCCACAAGAACAAATTTCCTAACTCTGCGTACAAACACCAAGCTTCAACGAAGGATACTAACTATCCAAGGAATTGAAATACAATTCTACCGCACGTAACAGCCTTACTGTTGACCGAATGCTTGCACTCTTTGCGCAGCCTTTTACAGTTGACGCACGACTGAGTCTCTGTTTTCTGCAGACAGTCGTCGCGCTTGTGACTTTCCTCGCCATACTTACAGAATTTGGCTCTGTGATCAAAACGGAAGCACTTGAAGCACCTTTGTACATCCACGTATTCTTAATCCTACAGGACGTGAGATCAACGTACAACCTACCCTCAGACACAAACTTCTTAAAGAGACCAGCGCCAGGTTCAAAAACACCGTGATACCGCTGGGCATCACGCCTGCTAGTCTTGAAGAGTAGCTTACACTCTTTCCTGAATTCGGCCTCATCCATTTCGGTGTTCTGCTCCCTCATGAGAGACAGAACCTCCTCATCGGATAGCCGCCGGTCAATGTCGTAGACAATGACCCGGGGCCTACGCTTTCGCTTCGGTTCGACCTTAACCTAGCTTCTTTACTTCAGGAGACTCCGAGATGACTTGGACTGTCTCCTTGTCATTCGCAACCACTACCAGACCCTTGCTGGTCTTACGTATGTAAAAATTTCCCTGATCTTGAGTTTTTTCCGGTCTCTACGAAGAGCGATCTGGAAATCCTCCTTCAGTTGTCTACTAGGCTTAGTAGACCCCTCAGGCTTATTTACGAAAATGACCTCGGGCTGCTTCGAGGCCTGGCTAGTCTCACGCTTGTCTCTGACAACATCAGCGTAACGCTTCTGTTGTCTTAGAGCAGGCGTCGGGACCTGAACTACCTTGACCTCCAAGGGCTTGGAGGCCAACTTCTCAAAACCATCTGCCAAAGTAGAACGCCATTAACATAACAAACGTGGCAATATTCTGCTCTTCGCTCCCATGCTGACGCTGCGGGAACCTTTGACAAAGTCTAGAAGGTTATCTAGGCACTGATGAGCCGCTGCCAGCATCGCATACGAGCTACCAGGTTTACCCTGAGAAGCCACAAAATCCTCGACCATCGGGTCGCGTCTAACTTCCCGGGTGGGAACCATTTCATCTACCTCTGAGAGCTCGCTCTCCGAACACAAGAGGAACAGTGAAATTTTCGCTCTCTTCTTCCGCCCAGGCTTAACTACTAGCTGGTCCTCAAACATGGTCAGAGTTACCTTAGCCTCACTACCTTGGGGTCGAGACATACTCGCTGTCTTCCTTCCTACAAGAACTATGGGCGAACCCACGAACGTGACTACTGCTCGCAGCGAGCCACGGACAGCTGGGGACCTTCTCTATTCCCCTGTCACTCTTTGTACCTCTTGGCCGCTACTGGATCGATTGGGTGCAATACGTAAAACTCACGGCACGAAACCATGGATTACGGCCTCCTCTCTGAAAAGAGCACAAGCAGGACTAGGGAAAATCCCTTGCTTGTACCAGATTCTTACGACCAGGAATCGTTGCCACCTTACAGCCGTGATGAGGCGGGTACACGTTGTATAAAGCCACTCCTGTCAGCTCCGAAGATATCGCAAATGACAAGTCTATACTGTAAAAGCGCTAACTGTGTTCGCAGTCTAAAAGTCAGTAGTAGCCTGATACGACTGGAAGGTCCACACTCGACCAGCAGCCAAAAATTACTGAAAATAAGAAGAAAATATGAAGAGTGTTGTGGTGAAAACCACAGCACTCTGGGACACATTCTAGGAGACCAGAGTGACATATGCAATACATAAACATATACAGAGTAACACAACAATCTTACACTATTTCTTTCGCTTACACTTGGTGGTCTTGTGACACTTTTTCCCTTTATCCCCCTCCCCTGAGCCAGACCCACAGCTAACTAAAACTTAGCGCAGGGGAGCCCACCAGCTGTACATTCAGTAGGGCAGGACGGCCTGCCGGTTGGATCTTTTTTATTGTGCCAGCCTCTAACCCTCGGTGAGGAGACTCTGGATCCAGCAATGCTACCTTTTCTCCCTTGCAGAAGACCAGGCTCTGTCTTGTCTGTGCCTTATGCCTCAAATGATGGGTCCTGAAGAGGATTCCCTATTGGGACTCTGCACTTAACTACTCCCTATTGGATGTCGGGTTCTAAAGATCTTCACCTTACAAAATGTAACCGTAACTCAAGGTGAAAACTATCATGCCGATGGGTGGATGGCTCTATCTAGTGTTTCAAATGATGTCTTCTGGGCATCTGGCTGAACTCAGTTGTATTTAGTTCTACCCTCTGTATGCGTGAGCTCTGCAGAGATGGTCTTGCATTTCCCTGGTACTCGTGGAACCAAAATAAGAGTTTTTAGAAAAACCCTATGATGGTTGGTAATTGGTAGTCATCTAGTAAAACCATCACACAAAGCCATGTGAAAATATCTCATTCAGCTTTTTCTGATGAGGATAAGAACTCTGTAAATGATGATAAATCTCGTCCACAGTATAACAACATCAGATTTATACTTCACCAAAACAATCTGGAAGGTGTTTTGGAGACGCTCTAAACTCTCACTGTTCCTGATAAATAAAGTAATAACTGCTTAATCAAAAAAGTCAAGAAATTAAGAGATGGATCGGGATTAGTTGAGACATTTAATGATGAAGAATTGATCACTCTTGCATCTCACCAGTATGGATGATACCAATATAAAATCTGTATACAAAAATCTTTGAATACCAGCCTTGGTGTAATCTTTTGCCGTTACCTTCTGGAGATCAATATGACTGAGATTGTCAATGAGCTTCGTCCACAAGGTGTTGTCGAGATGAAACATATCATGAAACATCAGAGTGGATTGGAAGAACCTTCTTCTCTCTCTTACATTAACATTCACTCTTCCCATACCGCTGGAGAAAATAAGACTAGGTTACCTGTCGGTTTGTGTAAGACTATTCATCCCCAACCCACAGCAATGTTTCCAATGTCAAGGGTATGACCACACTACATCTTACTCGAAAACTGAAATTTGTGCTCGATGTTCTAAAGAGGGTCACAGTGTTACTAACTGTTTAAAACAAGAAAAATATGTTAACTGTGGTGGATTACATTCTGTTCACTCATGAGATATTCCAACATTTAAAGAATAAAAGGCACTTCTCAAAATTTTTACTATGCAAAAGCTATCTTTTCTGGTCTTAGAATATAAAAAAAACACTAAACTCTTGAAACTTGGTTAAATCAGACATCTCTTTTGTTGCTGCTATGTCAAGGCACGGCTCTGTAAATGTGGGTTAACAGTACAGATCCTGCAGCGAGTTCAAACAGCTTGTTCGGATGCTATCTGATCAGGTTGTTTCACTCGCAGCCACTATTTCTGAGGTAACAGAGTTCAAACAAGAAGAGCTTGATGGAAAGAGCGACACTAATTTACCGAAAACCATATTATACAGTACACCATCAAATAAAATTTCTGCTGCACCAACAACAAAGCAAATTACCAAGAACCCTTTAAGGGGATTAGTTAAAAAATTGTCGCCCGGCACAGTATCTAGCCTCCCAGGCTTCAAAGTCCCCACCACCATCTCGAGATCTCTTCGGAGTATATGTAGGCCGATGAAGTACCTGGAGAAGCAAAGCACTTCCTAAAAGTTATTAACAGCAAAAAGAAAAACTGGGTAGTATTTGAAAAATTATCTGCATGCAGATTTGTATAAAACAGGAAAAGAATATTTATGGGTACAAATGTTATTCATTGGAATATTGTGTCTCCATTCTTGTGTTGAGGATATTGAAATCCTAATAAAGAAAGAAAATCCTTTAATACTGTGTCTGCAGGAGGCTCATCTTCATCCACAGGATGATGTGTTGTTTTGCGGGTACTTCTGCAAAAGATGTAACTATCAAACTAAGGGGAGAAGATGTGAAGGTGTGGCTGTTTTTCTGAAGGAAATCGTAAAAGCCGTCCGTATTCTGCTGGCGACAAATTTCCCTGCAGCCTCAGTAAAGATATTGGTGCCATTCAAAATAAATATCTGCAACTTACACTTTCCTCCAAATTCTGATATCAGTGTCCAGTCTGTTTCCCCAATTTGTCCTACCTGACAATTGCCGATTTCAATGTCCATCATTATTCATTGGACTCATCATCATGTTCTTCCCAAGGCAATATAGTTGATCGACTTAGGCAGAACTTAGATCTCTGCTTATTGAACGATGGATTGTACACATTTGTTATATCTTCATTGGGTAAATTTTCATGCTTCGATTTATCCTTTGGTTCAGCAACCTTACTCATATATTTTATTTGGCGTGTTTCCTAAAACTTCTTTGGAAGTAATCATAGACCAGTTATCTAAGTCAGTGATAGTGATTTGCCATATGCAGTTACCCACACAGGTGGGTGGTTCAGAAACCCGATACAAGGATTCCTTTGACCAATATATGACAAGAGTGCTAGCGTGGTCCACACTTGTCAAGTTTACGCACCTAATTCTTGATAGCACAGATGAAATCATCCCTGTCACATCTGGAAGGACAAGGTGGCCTGCTGTTCATTGGTGCGATGAAGTCTGCAGGCATGCACTAAGGGACCATCACAGGGCTTTGCGTAATTTCAATCGAAGATCTACAAATGAATTGCTCTGCACCTTCCGCAATGTAAGAGCTCTTTGCTGTTTATTGTTTTGGTGTGCTAAACAGAAATTGTATCTGAACTATGTTGAATCTATTTCACGGACAACACCATTTTGTATTGTATGGAGAAAGGGTTGAGTCATATGTGGATCACAAAAATCACAGCCGATTGGACTGGAAAATAATGGCACCATTGTCATTGTGCCAATTGATGTGGCAAATATGTTTGCAAACTCATTTCTGAGTTTATGATGTGTAAGTTGCAGGTAGAAAATATCCAGTTTGTGATGGGAGACTTGCGAAATGAATTAAACATACTTGTATCTTTCTCTTTTTATGAGCTAAGGTAGGCCTTGAATAATTCACATGACACTTCCCCAAAATGATAATATCAGTTTCAGTATGTTTTCAGACCTCCCGGATACTGCATTACCATCATCTTTTGGTATTTACAATAAAATATTCTCTGATCAGGTTTTTCCAGATTCTTGTCAGAAGCATTCGTGATTCCCATACAGTAACGTGGTAAAGGTGATTGTAGTGCTCAAGTTATCATCCTTTCTCCTTAACCAGTACCCTGTGCAAGTTTATGGAACGAACAGTAAACCGTCATGTAGTGCAAGAGAAACGCCCTGATTGCTGCTACAGGACAATGTGGTTTCCACCAAGGTAGATTGTCTATCAATTACGTAGTTGCTCTCGAATCTGTCATTCAAATTACCTTCCCATTGCTCCAACACCTCGTTACTGTATCTCTCAGTATGCAAAAGGTGTAAGACACAGTTTGGAGGAGAGGAATCCTAAATAAACTGCGTGAATGGTGTATACAAGGAAATCTTGTATTTATCAGGGGATTTCCTCAGTAGTCGGTCTTTTCGAGTTGGAACGACAGTATTTGAAAATTTTAGACTAGAAAACGGAGTACCACAGGGAAGTGTCCTAAATGTTACTTCGTTCACAGTAGCCATAAATACTATAAAAAACTCAATGCGAAACCTGTATTGTGTTCTTTATTTTTGTAGATGATTTTTTAATTTAAATAGCATCTAGAACTTTAGCTATTGGTGAGAAGCTGCTCCAAAACACAATAACCCAATTAGAATCTTGGTGTAAAATGACTGGTTTCATTTTCTCTGGAGAAAACGAAATGCATATGCTTTTCACGCTTGAGGGAACATGTTGACCCTCAACTGTTTCTTCAAGGTGATCCAGATGAAGCATGCACATGGGTTAGATTTTAAGGAATGTGGTTTGACCAACGAGTAATATGGATAACACGTTTAAAGGAGCCGAAGGTAAAATGTTTAAAAATGCTAGACATGCTGAGAGTTCTATTTAATACTTGTTGGGGTGGTGATCGAGTATGCATGTTGCGCTTCTGCTTAGCTCTGATTCGTTCAAGCTTAAACTATGGATGCGTGGCTTATTCATCTGTATAGGCTACTGCTCTAAAGATGCTCGATGCAGTCCATCATCTATTTATCCATTTGTCTACTAGTGCATTTCGTTCAAGCCCTGTGGTAAGTCTGCTGATGGACAGTGGTGAGCCATCTCTTTGGAATAATGAAGTAAAATTATCGGCTCTTAGAAGGCTTGTATTAAAGTACAACCAAATCATCCAACCTTTGATGCGGTATTCTTCAACCATGTTAATCGTTATGAGGAACTGGCCATCATCTACTACTTTGCTAGATATCAGAGTTCGGTTCCTTTTCTTACCTCTGAAATATACAATTACCTTGAGTTCTTACCGTTGCTCCATATTATTAACCTGCTTAGCAACATTCTCAAGTAAGTTATTGGTTTGGTCTTTGTTGCTGTCATAAGAAGAACACAAATCCTGTTATTAAGAGAAACATTTTATAACATTATATTTAACGTGAATCCTGATTCTATAGTTTATACAGATGGCTCTAAAAACGTTATTTTTGTTGGTTGTGCCTCTGTGGTTGACAATAGAACATGATGTTTGGCCTTCCCAGCATCGTTAGTATTTTTGTTGTGGAGCTGTGTGTTATTAATAAGGCCTAAAATTTAACTAGACCAACATTCTGCTACGTACTTGTCTGTTCAAATTCCATGAGTGCCTAGCAAACCATTAGTATGTACTCTGGACACTCTGTTGTCTGTGATATACATTCTAGCATTTCTGAAATGACTCAATGTAATACAACTGTGAGATACCCAGCCTGCTGGATTCCCAGCCATATTGAAATTTCTGGTAATGAGTGTGCTGATCGTGTGGTAAAGAGGCTTGTTTGCAGCCTCCTTTCATTAATCATGTTGTTTCGAATGATCTTGTCAGTTTTCTGAAGAGTTTCGTTTGTGATGAGGGGCTGAGCGAATGAAATGCTGCTTACCATCAATAATAGAATTCATCTGACTAATTAGACATGGTGATACAGTGTCCTGAAGGACACGTATTTTCATGTTTGGTCAACTGTGGTGAGGACGTTATTATTTGCCGTTTGCAAATAGTGCACACCAGGTTCACCTACAGTTATCTAATGCACAAATGATGCACTGATGCAGGACTCTGACTGATTTACCTGTTTCTATTGGCTATAACTGCCAAATGACGATACACCACATACATGTGAATTGTCGTTGCAGCATTGCATCGGAAATTTAAATTTGGGTTTAATATCAGAAATATCTTAGGAAACAATGAGACAATGTTATCACATTTTCTAAGCGTTGTTCATTTATATTTAGATATTTTGAGTTTTCTGTAGTATGTATCAATTATTTATGTCATTTGCCGTGTGGCAAATGGTAAATTTATTGTTTTAATTTAGATTATTAATGTAATATCTCATTATTGTTTTATTTTGCTTTTAGCACATGTCACAAGCGCTGTGTTTTTGTTACTGGGTTTCAGTTTTTAATTTAATTGTTAATTTTTATTTACTTACTATATAAATATTGTGTCCAGACACTCATAACAATACTTTGTTGCATGACCAGAAAAAAAAAATTGTTTAACAAAATTGAAACAAAAAACATTAGAACTCTACTGTCATGACCTCTGTGGCAGAGTGGTAGTGTCTCTTTCATTCATTTTGATAGTTCTAGTTTCGAATGCTGTTCAGCTTGGTATTCTTCATATCCTTTTCTATCATCAACTATAACTGGGCATCACTTTATTGTTTCAGTATGAATAAATAATTTTTAATCTGTGAAGTTATATTTAAACTTTTGCATTTTGTGAATTGGTGAAAAATTCATGTTCTTATATGAATTATGAGTAAAATAATTAGTAAAGATAAAATGCAACAGAATAGTTGAACAACAGTACTAATTCAAAGCAGAAAATACATTAATGCATAAGTACGTAATACGTTAACAGCGGAACTCAATATGAAATTATTTCATAATCTTCAGGTGGAGTATATCTGTGCTGCATTGTTTCCAAAGAATTCCTCCACAATATTTATGTTCAAAATAGTATTACATTATCAGATTAAAGGCCAAAACAGGCTATTTTATATTGGATGAGTAATTTTATAATTTTGCTTTACTAGAAAAAAAAATGTAATGTGGTGTTTTTAAATTGTGTCTAAAGGCTGGGAAGATCTACATATGCTACTATATGTATGCTAATGTATCTCCCACTTGACATTAGCATACCTTCATTCAAACAAATAAAGCACTATGGTAAAATATTTCTTTCATTTCTACTTTACAAAGAGCATTTTAAACAAAAAAGTGAAATGAGCTCCACTTTATTGTTAAGAAAGATCCTTAGGATTCATTTAAAAATAATTGGCATGTAAAATTTTTTTCACTTTTAACAGTTTTTGTTTATTTAAGAATTGACTTTAGAAGTAAGTACGTAATATATTTTTTCATAAGTGGATTTATGTTTACCATAAACTGATGTTTTTGATCAATTTTTGTTGTCTTTATTTAGGGAATTTTTAGAAAGTATGATCCTTGTTTCTGAAAAAGCAGCAAATATTGCCAGAGCTGTTCGTGAAGAAAGTCATCTGCTTTCATTGTTAGTGCAAGAAAAGAAGGAAGGAGAGAAAAATCCCAGGTTTGCTCATGATTTTAAAACACTAGCTGATGTTTTGGTTCAAGAAGTGGTTAAACATGATTTGGGAGAAAAGGTACAGTTATATTAGTTTTATAAAAATATAATTTTGTTCAAATAAAGCTGTCTTTAAATCAATATTCTCAACCTTTCAGTATTTGTGACCCAATTTTTAATCATAATTTTCATCTCCCCCCCCCTCTCATACAATAATAATGTATTTTGATCCTAAAGCAACAAAAATATGATCCTAAATACAAACCTTACAAATTCCAAAATTCCAAGAATAAGTAAATTTGTTGATATTTGGCACTGATCTGCTGCTTTGACAAAACAGAATCAATGCTTCTCTATTAGTGTCTGTCTTATGTCCACCATATCGGACATTCTTGCGGCTTTGCAAGAAGTTCCTATTTGTCTTGAACATTCTGGAATGTCTGCACAACCGTCTGCGCAAATGTTTATAAATGCTGCACCTCAACATTCATTCAATTCCAGTCAGTCTCCGATTCTTCTATCGTTATTGAATCTAACGTGAATGTGTATGTTGTAATTTGCATGTTAATTGCAATTTACAGTATTAAATATTCACAGAAGTAGATTTATACAGAATCAAGGATAAATTTTTAAGTGGGTCTAAGCGACCATTAGATGTCAGTGAAGCATCAATTGCAGAGATGAGCAAGGTTCTGAAAATCAATCAAGAAAATATTCTCAAGAATACTTAAATTTTGGGTTTACCAGTACTGAGGTAAATGAAGAAGATAGGCCTCCCATTTGTTATTTCCTCAAAAATTTTGACAGCAGACAGGATGAAACCTAAAACTTAAACGACATTTGAAAACGCTTCATAGTGCTTTGAACTAAAATTAAAATTATATGAAAAGCAAACATCATTTTAAAAAAAAAACTTTGGCTGTGAGTGATCGACATTTACAGAAGTACACAAGCCATAAAAAAAAGCTATTACAGTAATATTAGGGGGGGGGGGGGGTTAAAGCCCCCCTGTTATTACTTACATTGTGGGGAGGTTTTACTTGCCTTTTACAAAGTCTCATATAAAATAGCCAAGTGTAAAAAGCCTCACACTACTGGTGAAGAGCTTATTTTGCCAGCTGCAATTGAGATTGTAGAAACTATGTTTGGAGATAATTTTGCCAAAAAGTTGCAGTCCATATCTCTAATCAAGTGATACTGTTGCCCGTCGAATTGGTGATGTAGCTGAAGATGTAAAATTATCAGCTTTTTGGGGAGTTGTATGACAAATTGTTTTCAATTCAGTTTGATAAGGCATGCTCATTTCATTGCCTATGTTCGATTTTGTAATTGTATGTCAGCAGTTAAAGTACTTCTTTTCTGCAAACCAATAGAACTAAAAGCAACAGCATTCGCATTATTTGCTATCTTAAATGATTTTATAAACGAGGCAAACGTAGAGTGGAAAATTGTGTCAGAATATGCACTGGTGCATATGGTGCTTGTGGAATTTCTGAAAGATTCCAAAGTATATAAGCACTTGTGAAACAAAAATCTCCACAGTGTGTCTGGACATATTGCATGATCCACAGAAAAGCTCTGGCTTCCAAAGAAATGAGTCCTGGTCTGAATATTGTGCTAATGACTGTTGTAACTGTAGTAAATTCTATAAAAATGAGACCCTTAAAATTAAAAATCTTTTCTGTACTTTGTAAAGACATGGTTGCAGTGCTGTACAACCTTTCTTTTTAATGTTTAGTCTTCGGAACCACCGTAAGGTATTACTTCAGAAGATGATATGAAGGTCGTTCAATAAGTCCTTAGAAAAAATAGAAAAATAAATTATTTTGTGTAGATTTATTTTTATTTTTCAACATATTCTTTTAACTCTATACATTTTTCTAAGCATTTCTCCAACTTTTTTAAACCTTCCAAAAGTAGGATTTCGGAAGGTTCTCAAAATAAGCATCTGTTTGGGCAATGACCTCCTCATTTGACGTGAACCATTGCCCGCTGAGCCATTTTTTTAAATTTAGAAATTAAAAAAAAATCACTGGGTCCAAATCCCATGAATATGTTGGATATTTTAATAATTAGAACTTTTAATTCCATAATCTTTGGCCATCGAAACTGTGCAGATGTGCACCTGTGCATTGTCTTGATGGAATCTTTTTATTTTTCAAATGAGGATTTTTTTTCTTGATTTCTTCGCTCAACCAGCGCAATAACGATGCATAATACTCTCCAGTTATTGTTTATCCTTTTTCTGAGTAATCAGTGTAGATGATACTGCATGTATCCCAAAAAACTGTGACCATCACCTTGCCGGCTGATTTCACCATCTTCGCCTTCTTTGGAGCCTATTTGCCTTCAAAAACCCGCTGTTTTGACTGTTCCTTTGTCTCTGGAGTGTAGTAGTATACCCATGTTTCATATCAACACAGTTATGTATCAATGCAGAAACTCGTCAGGATTGCAACAGAAAAGTGCCAAAACAACCTCAGAGTCGACCACATGATTGCGTTTATTCACTGAGAGCAAACATGGCACCTATCTTGCCAAAATTTTATTTTACAACCAATTTTTTATGCAAAATTGAAAACTCTGTACCTTGCGATATGCCTGTAGCCTCACCTTTTTCATACAATTTGATTCGTCCATCACTCAAAACCATATCATGAATTTTGTCTGATGATTTTGGGGGTGGTCACTTCCACTGGACGTCCCAAACTTTTGTGGATGCACAGCCAAGTTAACTCATTTACCCAATTGTAAAAAGTTGCAAATACAGGAGCAGATGTGCTATTAACTTCATCCAACTCAGCTTTGATCTCTTTCAGTGTTAAAACTTTCAAATATAATTTTTAATCCACTCAAAACTCACTTTTTTCTATTTTTCTAAATAAACAACAGCTTGTTGCTTCAATCGACTATGTCATTGAAACCATGTGACGGATGCAGCTAATACTACACTCTAGTGACAAATGACGCTTACTAAAAGCAAACTATTTTCGATACTATGAGCGCCATGTCTTGGATTTTCTAAGGACTTACTGAACCACCCTTATATGTATGAATGCAAATGAAGTGTAGTCTTGTACATTCTCAGGTCGACCATTCCGAAGATGTGATGCTAATTGAAACCCAACCACTAAAGAATATTGGTGTCCACAATCTAGTATTCAAATCCGTATAAAAGTACATGGGTGCAGTACATTCAGTATTACTATTTTATTGTGAAGCAAGTTTGTTATTGTGTGGGAAATTTTTGCAATGTGTTTATGAATTAAGAAATGAAATCGCTATTTTTCTAGAAGAGGAAAACTGACTGGAAGCCAAGAGATTTCAAGATGGTTTATTTGTGATGGGATTGAGCTAACAGGTTGACATATTTGAGAAATTAAATACCTTGAATCTTCAACTCCAAGGAGCAAATACTCATCTGTTGGATATTAGTGATGCAGTTAATGATTTTTGTAGAAAATTTGAATTGTGGAGCAGAACTTTATAGCAAAAAACCTAGAAATGTTTGCAAATGTGGATAAATGTGTTAAAACTTAAGGCTGAAGAACAATATGTGAAAGTTGTTTTTGTAACCATTGAAATCATTTAGCCATGCCGGCAAAGAATTTAAAAAAGTATTTTCTTGCTGACAACAACTTAGTAACGAGTGGGTTAAGGATCCATTTCAAAATACTCCCGAAGGGCTCTCGACTGCCAAAGAAAAAAATCTTCATAGACTTCACAGTAAGAGATGAAATCAAAAGACAATTTAGTAATAAGTCATTCTTTATATTTTGGGCAGGGGTGGATGATGAGTTTTCTGCACTGAAAACAAGAGCATTTCATATACTATTACCATTTTCAACATTCTGTGATGGCTGTTTTGAAGACAAAATATAAATCAGCTAAATATAGAAAAAGAACTCGGAGTGTCTATTTCTAATATTAAATTTTCCTTTAAAAAACTTTGCTTTGTAAGACAGGCCCTAGGGAATTCACTAATAATTATTAAACTTGTTTTTAATTTAGTACTGATAAGTTAATTATTAAATACATTGTGTAGTACTGATACAGTCCTATTTATAAGTTTATTATATCAGTGTAAATGTGTATTTTATTATTTATTATGTCAGAATGTATTTTGTTTTGCTTTCCTTTCAGTAAATTAATATATTTTTATTTAATAATATTTTCTTCTCAATATGTTCATGCTCCCCATTTAGTGTTTTCATGGTTCCCGTAGGGGAGTGCGCCCCACAGGTTGAGAAACACTGCTTTAAATAGAAATGATCTTTTTTTATCACACCATTAAAACTGTATTTTATTAAATAACTTTATCTATCATATCACTTGATTTTTAAACATATCTGTTTTTGTAAGAAAATATTTCTATTTTGCTAAGTCTAAATATATATATATATGCCTGTTCATATTATTGTCACTGTTCATATTATTTGTTTGGCACTGCAATCCTGTATGATAAAACCTGTATTTAATAAAATCTGAAATCTGCTGAAACTTGTCTTATCTAGTGTATACTTTTTTTTTTAAAGAGAAAGGGTTTTTTATGTTCGGGATAAATAAAAAACTATCCAATCAATCACAACAAAGGTTTTACCAATGTTTCTCAGCATAACTGAGAAGGTTTGTAGATATAATTCATCTCAAAAAAACATTAAAAACAACAGTAAAAAATTTAGTTAAAAAGATAATGCTTCTTCAGTACCTTCATACGGTAGTATGTTGACTCTCCACTTGGTGATGGATATGTTGTGCTCAGGCAACAACTTTTTACATAGTCCTATTGGCTCTGCTAGGTGGTGGACATGTTGCACTAAATTCAGTCTTGTAAGCTGCCAGTAATTGTTAATTATTGATTATCAGACAATTTTAATTTGTTTCTTTGATATACTTATAGAACGTTGGTCAATACAGTTGTATTCAATTTCTCAGGTTATATGATATATTGGTTCAGTGATAGGCGATAAATATTTTATTATTCAAATTTATTTATTTATCTATATTTTGGCAGTATTTGTTGAGTTCTTTTTTCTAAAATCATGTTGAAACGGAGTAGATGTAATATTGGTAGAAAATGTACAGATGTGAGGCGAATGACTACATCTTGATGTAGAAATTCGCCTCGCATAGAAAAATGTGAGGATTTGCCTCGCATAGTCTCATTCGCCATGAGACTGTGGCAGAGAGTGAGGATCTATTTTATGATGGTCTACAATATAGGAAAGCCACTTTAAAGTTCAGTTCTGCTTTTGAATATGATATTCATTTGGATTATATTAATAGTAAAAATTTACAAATTGGTACAATGATTACAATATGAAATCATTGTTTGCAAAAAAATGAAAGATGAAATACCTGGCATGTGTTGTTCTGGTGGGAAAGTTTCACTTCCTACACTTAATGAGATACCAGAACCAAACAAACAATTAAGTTTTAAGATCTCATCCTTTGTCAAAACATTTTGTTGATAAAGTTGGTAAATACAACATTTTTATTTCAGATGACTTCTTTTGATGCTAAACAAATTGTAGAAGGGAATTTAATGCCTGCGTTTAAAATTCAAGGTCAGGTTTACTACTATCTTTTGGCAAACATTGCCTGTCATCGCGAGAGGAACAAGGGCTGATGTTGTTCAGGCATGCCTTAAATCATCAGCCTTATGGAAATTTTTCCTCACTATTAATTTAAGAACTAATATGAGAATTCATCTTGGGGGTGACGATGCTAACTTTCCCTTACAACTACTAAACTGGGAATAAGACACTTCCTCACAATGATGGTTACATTTCTGTAGATGGAAACTTTGGTACCATTGTGCATACAATGGATGATCTCATTTCCAATATTTATGCAGAAATTAGTATGCTTTTACAAAAACTGTATGAGTGGCTTTGCAAATGATCTGTCATAACTCCTTGAAATATTTCTGCATTTTAAATTAATAATATGATGTTACAAAAAGTTGAAGGGCAAAGCAAAAAATATCGATCTGTAGATTCTGTAATCAATACTGAGGATGCAGTCCACTATCCTCCAGAATTTTTGAATTCTCTTAATCCTGCAGGTTTTCCAGCTCATAGTCTCAATCCTAAAATGGGAGTTCTGATTGTTTTACTATGAAACCTTAACCCTCCAAGGTTATGTAACGGCACAAGGTTGCAAATCAAAACTATGTGAAATCACATCATTGAAGCTAGTATTTTGACAGGTCCAGCTGCAGAGAGTTTGCTCTTATACCCTGCATCCCAATTATCCTAATAGACTTTATTTCAATTCAAGATGCTGCAATTCTGTACAAAACTTTAGTTTGCTATAACAATCAATAAAGCACAAGGCCAGACATTCAAACACATTGGTATTGATTTACGATCAGACTGCTTTTCTCATGGACAATTATATCTTGGACTTTCCAGAACTGGTAATTTGGAAAATCAGTTCATTCTGCTACCAGAAAATCAAGACGCTGCAAAAAATATCATATACCCAGAAGTTCTATCAATTTAATACTGTTAGAAAATGGGTTGGCTGCATTATAATCTCAGGCAAAGCCGAGATGGGGGATACTATATATAATATATATAAAATAACATGTCATGATTGATAACTGAGCAAAAACTACCAAAGATAAATTGGTGAAAATTTGTATATACTTTCTCCTTATGGTGTAAGTGCATGCTAAGAAAATCCTCTTTGAAATTCCAAGTTTAATGGGTTAAAATTGAGAGTACAATGGAATTTTTATTTTTTATTTTTCAGTAACAGACAAATCAACTTAATCTTTGGTGTGTGTGATCTTGGTATGAATATCTAAAAATTGATTTTTACATTTTTTTTTAAATTCAGAGATTAAAAGTGTTAAAATGGAGTTTTGATTTTTTTTTTAAACCCTGTTATTTTTTTTTATTTTTTGGCAACAAATGTAGAAGAAATCAACCTGATTTTTGATGAGTGTAATAATATTCATGGCAATAAACCAATTTCTAGATTTTTGAAATTCGATCTTGAAATTCGATCTATAGTACGTATATGCGAAGGTATACAGCGCTGTGGCTTAACCAACACAGTCGCTGACTGTAACTGTATGTATGACTGGCTGCACCCCTCTCCAGTTACTTAACTAAAGAACATAAAATAAAAGAATTGACTGCTATGAGAAACCCAAGTAATCATATAGTGCAGGTGAAGCTGTGTTGTGGTGCTAATAATAGAATATAATATTTGTTAACTTGCTTTTTAACCAGTAGTATTGTTATTATTGTAACTTTGAACCCGACTGATATATTATCATTCGTCAAATCTCAATAACGAAGAAAATATCTCCCTTGAACAGTGAATTTTATTTAAATATTTTATTCAAGGAAATATATTTGCCTTGTAAACTGTAATTTTTTTTGTAAAACATTATTATTAAATAACTTGAATAAAGTTAAAAATAATATCTACTGTTGTAAAAAAAAATCAATTTTAAGCCTGTTAACAGGCTTAAAAATGACAATTGTGTCTGTAAAACAAAGTAGTTTGACTTGTAGACAAAGTAGTCTGTAAAATCCACTACCAAATTATCAATCATTGCAATCATTGTGTAGATATGTAGTTTTACTCGTAGTATATCACTTACCAAAGATATAAATCATGTCAGTATATGATGTTGCTTTATTCTTTTTGTCTTTATTTAGCGCAGATTTTTGTTATTTTAATTAATATAACTGGCACCTAATTATACATAATAATTTGTAAACAGTTGCAGGGAAGACAGTGACAAAAACAATAAAGTTCATTGTGCCCCACCCCTTCATCAATTTTTTTTACGTTGTGGAAGTTTCATCAAAAGTTCACATTTGCAAAATTGTAAAATTTTCAATGAAATAAAATAAATTTTTTTGTTGGATTTCATTGAAAATATTACCAGTGTATATGGCTATTAAACAGTATGTTTTTGTATATTTATATCTTTTGTGTAGCATTATAATAACTTCAAAAAGAAGTAATAAATGTTTAAAAATAACTAATTGAATCACATTTGTTTAAATTAACGAAAAATCTTATACTTAGACCAATAAGAGTTATTTTATTATTATTATTATTATAGTTTTTTAAATGTGAGAAAAGTATAATTAGCTTACTTAATATCATGACAATAACTTTTTGCTGCTGAAATTTATTGTGTATATTATATATATCAGGGGTGGCCAACTTTTCTGTATATAAGATCGACTTAAAAAGTGTGTCACAATCGACTCGTTGTCATAGGTGTAGTCTAAGGGGAAGAAGGAGTGTGAAATGCATTCTATGTTTATACACTGTGCTTCAGTATAAGGTGCATTCCAGCAAGGTATGGGTAGATAAGTAAAATATATTGCATCAGATCAATTATTTAACCACTTTTTTTAGTATTTGTTGGCAGGGTTGTAACTTTAGGCTGATGATCTCTTTATAGTTTATGTCAAAGGTATTTTTAAAGGTCATTCATTGAATGTTTAAAGTTGCTTTAACAGATCCCATTTTCTGTGGGAACGTAATATGAACCTATATGAAATATCACTAAAGAAATATTTACTTGATTGAATTTTATTCAATTGATGGATTCATTTTCTTAAAGAATGTAGGCAAAATAATTTTAAATATTATATTAAGATAATGTTCGTATGTGAATTATTGCATATTAATTTTAAGTTTTATTTATATTATTGCTATGTGTGTTTCTCTAATGTCAAGAATTTATTTCTATAAATTTACATTATAAGACAATGTTTATGTAATATTTTAATATCATTTTGCATTCTGGGGAAAGAAATAATGATTATATATGAAGTTTTGTAATTTGAAATATGTCTACATGAAAATTATGATTGAGACATTATAATTATTAAAAGTATTTAATGGTTGGGCAAAATAATTTGGAATAACAAGTTTGATATTTAAACTTTTTCCAATAAATTATTGGCTATATTACCTTTTTCTATAGATTTACGAGGTTGATTATTTTTACAGTGCGTTTCTTATTAATTAAATTTATAGACTTTAGATTAAAAAAAATGTATGTGAAAATGTTTAAGAATAAAAACCAGCTTTCCTATGAAACCTCTATATTTGTAACATTAACTGGACAATTTTTTCATTGTCTGTGGTTATATTAACCACACTGTTATTGAGATAAATAAATTCTGTTTAACAGAGAATTGAATATGTTTTAACGGTATTTCAGTATTGTTGTATGTAGAGAAGTATATCTGACATTGAAATATTATCAGTAACTTACTGCCATAAAAGTAGTGACAGTTGTTTGGCTTCCTCATTTACATAATACACTAATTTCTTATCTTCATTTTTAATTTTTGAAATGTTTATACATTTACTACTTTTATTTCATTTAAAAATCATTTTTCTAGAGTAATTTTGTCAGAATTGATTATGATTTATTAATAAAACTTGGCATTAATATTAAATAAAGTGGCTTATATTATATTATGTGATACCATCATTGTTTATATACTGCCTTTTATCTTACTGCTTTATAATTGAACAATATAGAAATGTAATTATACTTTTGTTATATTGACAGTCAAAATCATGACTTTTTTTTACTTTTTATAAAATATTTTTTATTCATAATGAAAATTATTTTTTTGGTAACTATAAAATGAAATATTTTGCTTTTTCACATTTAAATTTAAAAAAAAAAAATACATTTTTTCACATAAAAAATTAATAGTAACCTAAGTCAAATTAGATTTGTAATTAATCCTCAATTCAACCTGTACTTTTTTGGCTTAATCTTTCTTACTAACTATTGTAAATATGATTTTTTTTAATTACGTACAAAAATTTCCACTTAGTTTCACTAACAAAAAATTACATAAGTTTTATAGTGGAAGATTTGATATGTAAATATTTTTTTACTACCATTGCATAGTTTAATTGTTATATTGTTGTTAAATATATTTTGTCACCACTTGATGTCAATGGTTTTTTTATTGAGAAGATTTTGAGAAAATTGGTTTGAGAACTTGACGTATAAAAATTATGTATATTTCTTTATTACAAAGAACTGTAACCTAAGGATATGTTATTTCTTTGTTTTTTTTCTTAATATTTGTTATTATTATGAACTAAGTTTCTTGACTTTCTGTAAACAGTTTTTATAGATTAAGCAATGACTGTTTTACTTTTAGTTTTAATTTTAATGTCAACTTTTAAACACTAAATCACTAAATTAAGGATTAAAAATTGTGGATTAAAAATTTTGTACCAAAATTTTTATTTTGGTACAAATTTCAAAAGACTTTTTGTTTGCATTTTTAAAGAATTTAATTTTTAATGCATTTGATACATTTAATATTTTAATGCATTTAAGCTTATTTAATGCATTTTTAAGTTTATTTTATTATTTTAAAGAAAATTATACATTATAATAAATAAAGCTTAATACATTTTTTGCTTAAGTGCTGGTGTATAGATTAATTTATTCTTTTTGTATAAATTTTCATAATAGTAAAGTATTAAAATGTTAAAGTTTAAAATAATTTTCTAGTTGTGTAGATCACGTGAACAATTTCTATAACAATCAATAACTACTAAAACTCATTGTTAGAAAAAAATTTTCGTATGTTTTGAACAAGGAAGACCCTGCCTAGAATAAATTCACATAAATAAATGCATTTAAAACTATGTTTTGTCTTATTACAATATTAAGTCATTTTGATTTTTTTTTTTTTCTAGTTTCCTGATTTAGTTGGACATATTCATGGCGAAGAAAGTAATGAATTTACGTCATCATCTGGTGATATTTTTTATCTCCGTGTTGGTACTACAATGAATGAAACAAAAGAACTTTTAATTAAAGTACTTAATGATGAAATTGCTGCAGATGTGTTAGCCAATACTGTACATTCACCTGTTTCTCGTAAAGATTTGCCTGACTCTTCTTTGATTCTTCCTAACAACATTCCTGATATACCTCTTGAAAATACTTCTATTTGGATTGACCCAATCGGTAGGGTAAGGTCTATCGCAATATTTTATTTAATTATTATATAAGTTTGTAATGTTTTATGTATTTATGATGTATCGGTTTATGCATTTATGATAGATAGAGTAGTGTGAAAATTAATCTGAACACGGTTATTAACAAAGTTAATTTTAATTAGAAATATTTTTATTTTACAATGGCTTGCAGCATTGCTTGTCTACTTTATTTTAACGTCACACACTCTGGAATAGCGTTAACAAGCCTTTCATACAAGCCTTTTTTCATATTATAATTTTTTTTTTACTTAACATTTTTACTTAACTCCAATTATGACATAATACTGACACAATTATCGTACATTTGAGACTCTCTTGTAGCTCTTCTTTCAGTGGGGAGAAAATTATCATAAACGCTTGAAATCAGATCAGGACTGATCAATGGGTGATCCAGCTGCTCAAAACAAAGATCTTGAAGACAAAGGATTGTTTTGTTGGTTTTATTAGTTATAGTGTTATCCTGAAGCAAAATCATCATATCTTTTAAAGTTTACCATGCATTTTGTACTTGATTTTTGCGTTTAGTGATCACAGTAGTTTTCACTATTCACTGTTTTAGTTTTAGATGTGAACTGAATAAAAAAAGTGGACTTCCAATATTCCAGAATGGTACAGGCCTACCTTGAGATTGTTCCTTGTAGAGAAAATTTTACCTTTTTTAACGCAGTCTGCACGTTTGTAGATCTTGGTTCCATTCAAATAATTCTATGAATAATCTCTTCTTGCTTTTAATGTTTTAAATTGAGAAAATGTAACACTGCTCACATTTTTTCCTTGGTCCATTGAAACAAATGAACACTTATTTTATATTGAGTTTTAAATACAGCTGTAGATAGTTAACAGTGAAAGAATAATTCCAATAAACAGATGATGTGACAGTGATTTATAGCAGAACAGTCAGTCAATTTACTTGGTAATATAGAATCTTATATTTTTAAAAATCGTTTAAGTCGTTAAAAATACACATTTAAATACATATATTATTATGTTTAAAAAAATTGAACAGTTTTAAAAAAAAGGAACTTGTATATTTGTCATATACATCTAGTTAACATTTCTGTTAGTTAAAAGTGATTTAAATTAATTACGTCTTCTACAGCATGTTGTTGACTGTTATATTTCATTATATTGTAACTGTTAAACATTTTCAGGTTATTTAAATATGAGATTGAATGGTTCATAATTACTGGATTGGATTATATCATTAATTTTTTTTATTAACAATATATGTGTTAGGGACTGCCTAGCCAGAGGGTTCTCTGCCCCTGTGTTCATTAAACTCATGTATGTGAGTATAATAATATAAAAATTAAAGCCTGTTCAATTTATAGAAAAACTATCAATGTATTGTAATTTCTTCAGAACAAGTTTGGGTCAGTACTGGACCCACTAATTGGTTTTTAGATTTTTTGTTGCAGCTTTGCTCATGGAATTCATAATCAGAATTACAAGTATAAATTACCATTGTATAATTGCCAAATCTCAAAGATTGATTAAATAGCGGTAGCATAAAACAGCAAAATTATAAAATTCTGATGTGGACACCACATGACTTCCTTGTTTGCCTATTAAATTACATATACACATTTATTTAAATGAAAAGTACTTAAACATTTTATATCATTAATAATTTTCTTTTTTTTCATATTATTTTTTTTTTGTTATTGAAATATTATTTATTGTAATGAACTTTTTACAATTAGAGGTTAATAATTATTAATAAATCAATCTATTTAAATTAAAAATATGTATATATATATATATATATATATATATATATTATAAAAAAAAGGGAGATGAAGTTGGATTCGAACTGATCTGCCCCTTCCCCTTGTAAGATCCAAATATTTGATTAATTAAAATTTTATTTGGCTATAACTCTGGAACCAATGAAAATAAGTACTGCTTATGATAAAGCTCTCAATGAGGGCTTATTACTGCAGTTGGATTTTGGGTGTTTTTGGATACTTTTGGTTCAGTCAATTGCAACCAAAAAGGGAGATGCTCAACTAAATGTTATAACAGTCCTAAATCCATAATTTCAACATACTGTGGCGAATAATTTTTGAGTTATGTGAGATACGTACAAACGTCACACTGAAACTAGTCAAAACGGTTTCAGGGATGGTCAAAATGGATATTTCCGTTGAAATCTGAAAACCAAAATTTTTCACGATCACAATACTTCCTTTACTTCATACAAGTAAGTAAAAAACAATTATGTTTTTTAAGAAATCAAAAATCTCAAAAATGATTTTTAGAGTTTTATCTGAAGGGTTTTTGCAAGATCAAATTGAGTGTTTAGTATCGCACGGAAATGGGGAAAACTGGCAGTCATTATTCAAATATTTTTTACCTTTCAAGGTCAAATTTTTAAAAACTAGAAATTGGGTTTAGATATTCACATGAAGATTACACACACCAAAAATCAAGTTTATATCAACAATTGCTACCAAGAAATTAAAAAAAATTGTAAATTTCATTGTTACTTCAATTTAACCCTCTAAACTCTGAATTTCAAAAATCTTTTCATAGTGTGAAATTACACCATAAGAACATGTATACAAATTTTCATCAATTTATCTTCATTTGGTTTTGCTGGCCATTGATAAATCGGTCAGTCAGGACAAGCTGCTTTATAGGTACAAATATATACTCTTTTAAAATAATTTTTCTGTACCATTCATGTATTTTGTTTATATATTTTAAAACTGACAGTTTTTTATTTCATAATTTATTTTATTGGTTTTTTTTATTAACTAAGATTTTAGTCATTTTTTTTTGTCTTCAGTCATTTGACTGGTTTGATGCAGCTCTCCAAGGTTCCCTATCTAGTGCTAGTCGTTTCATTTTGGTATATCCCCTACATCCTACATCCCTAACAATTTGTTTTACATATTCCAAACGTTACCTGCCTACACAATTTTTTCTTTCTACCTGTCCCTCCAATATTAAAGCGACTATTCCAGGATGCCTTAATGTGTGGCCTATAAGTCTGTCCCTTTTTTAGCTATATTTTTCCAAATGCTTCTTTCTTTATCTATTTGCTGCAACATCTCTTAATTTATCACTTTATCCACCCATCTGATTCTTAACATTAAGAATCCTATAGCACCGCATTTCAAAAGCTTCTAATCTTTTCTTTTCAGGTACTCCAATCATCCAAGTTTCACTTCCATGTTTCACTTCCATATAAAGCAACGCTCCAAACATATATTTTCACAATCTTTTCCTGACTTTTTTTTAGTCATATTAGATGAACTAATTTTATATTTTTATCTTTGTAGTGTTTATATTTTTTAATAAAATTAACTACTTATGATGCTACATTTTTGCCATTAATTTCTTAATTATTTGGGTAAATTTATTTTTTGTAATTTTTAATTTAAATATATGTTTTTTTTACATTACTGTTAGTCTTAAATATTTTAATGTATGGATATTTTTAGAATATTATATTTAGTCACATTGTTCTAATTAATTTATCACTATGATACATTTAGAGCGTGTTTTAAAGATTTAAAATGTTATTTTAGAGCTATTTTGTGACCCAATCTTAAACTTTGTTTTATTAGTAATTTGAGTATTTTAATTTTATTTTTAAGGTAATTTATTTTTTTATATTGCAATAGTTACTAATATTATTTTACTATTAAATATGCTTGAATTACATTAGTGACTTGTGTAATAATTCTGGAATTTAAATCATACAAATCAACTGTTGCAATCTGTTGTTTATAAATAGGTCAAGTCGTTAATTAAAATAAATATATTGAAGATGCTACAAAGCTTTGAAAATAATAAAAAAAATTATATATTATATTATATTACAGCTAAAAATTTAGTTAATGAGTACTGCAGAAGATTAATAAATGAAAAGTTAGAAAATATTATAAAGAAAAATTGTAAAATATATATTGCAATATAAAATATTATAAATATTGTGTTACAAAATATAATTTATAAAGAAAATAATTAATAAAATAATCCAGTTTATTTTAAATGATAAACTATTCCTCTTTATATTTAAACAATAACAAATTAAAGTTTAAAATTCATAATATCCTGTCTGTATAAAATTAGTCCATCAAATGTAAACTTATTTCAATTAATTACTTATCTATAAACTTGTAATTAAGTTATATTAAACAGATTTTTTTATGATGATGCATATGATTCAAATGCTCTTTTACCTGTGGGTGTTAAAAAGGTGTTTTAATCTAAAATTAAAAGAAAAAATTTGTTCCACAGCAGATTTCTAAAAATGCAGGTAAATAACATTGTACATTACATTTGTGTGTTTAGTCTTCAGACTTTTACTGTCTTTTCAATGCTAGTAAAGCTGCTAAAAAGAGTTTAACAGAGTATTCTCTCTAGTACTCATTGGTGTTATTATTGGTTACTTAAAAATTTACCCTGAAAATTAATATTCTTCAACATGTTCTGATTCACAAATGTTAATAAGATTCATGGTTGGAGAGATTTCATGTTATATTACGTAGCTTTTACTTTCCTTTATTTTCCTGTAATTTATTACACTAATATTGATATTACTAAAATACTGTGAATGTGATACTGCTATCAGAAGGTTTGTTTTTAGTGAAGCTGTATAGTATTGATGCTGCAAAATTTTTAATCTGACAGAAATATTTATAAGTGGCACACAATTAAAAAAGTAAAAACCTAGCTTAATGTCAGTGCAGTAATGTGTTTATTAATTTGTATATAGTGTGTATTAGATGGAGAAATGTTGTCATTTTATGTAAAATTGGATGTTTTTTGACCAATTGCTTTTTTAAGTTTTTTAAAAACGCTTTAATTTAAAATTAAAAGAAGCAAATTCCACTAGAGATATCCAAAAAAAAAAATCTAGTTAAATAAAATTATATGCATTATTGTTAAAAGAGTTATGGGAGATATTCTAAAGGAAATTTTTATTTAGTTAATTTTAGTATCTTTTAACAACTTTATTATTATGTAATAGAAAGGTGTTGAGCAGTTCATTCAAAAGATCTTAAATGTAGTTTAATTGAAGATAAGGGAACATTTATTGAGAAAATGTTTGTAAAATAAGTAATTTGTAAACTGCATCTCAAAGATAAAAATGAAGAAAATGATTTTATTAATCAGTCAAGAATGAAGAAAAGATTATTTCTAAATGAGTTATTAGCAGGATTAGTTTGGCTTTAAAAGATGTTTCATGTTATTTGTTGTCATTTCACTGGGATGACTTGATGTTTTACTTTCATTTCAACACTAATCTCAGAGAAATTGTATAAAAGTATAATGTAATATTAGGTGACTAGTTCTCTAATTGAGAAGCTTGACATAAAATTTAAAGTGTATGAGTCAGTCACTTAGAAGGGAAATGACTTCGCATAAAAATGATTATTTAAAATTAATGAATCATTTATAACATAGTGAATGTTACTGAAAAAAAAGTGAAGATAAATACTTAAAAAAGCAGTTAAAGAATCTTTATATGTGGCATATGAATTATAGTAAATCTTTTATGATTTGAAATAAGTTCACATTGTGCAGCTAGGAAAATTCTAGCCCTGGCTCTATAATCTGTAGTAAATAATGTAATCAATAGAAGTATGTTGATTAATTTCCAACATTCAGATGTGCTAACTCAGTTTGTTAAAAATGTTTGTAATAAAAATATGATGATAGAAATGACATTAATGGCCATAAAGAAAACTTTTGTACAATGTATAGTGTTATAAAAATAATTTTTTAAACATTGCAAGAAAATATGAAATTGTATGATGTAATGGTGTATTCATAAAAAAAATAATGGATTTCAATAAATTTTATTGAATTCAGATGCACATATACGAATATTATATATAAATAAGCATGGCATATTAGCACATTGACTATGTTGGATTGCAACATGTTATATATTTATTCATTCTCAAAGCAACAACAGTTTTATGTCAAATTATAATAACTTCATGATAAATGAATTTTGCAGCATATAAAAATTACCATGTCTGACCAGGATTTGTACACAGAAGAACCATTTGGTTGAAAATAAGTGTCTTTACACTACCATGGAAGTTCAGTCGATTGCAATCAAAAGAGGAGGGGCACAACCAATCATTTTTGAGTTATGCGAGATACATACATCACCGAAACTAGTCAAAATAGAATCAGAGATGGTCAAAATTTCCATTGAAATATGGAAACCAAAATTTTTCACAATCACAATACTTTCCTTCATACAAGGAATTAAAAAAAAGTTTAAAAAAAAATATGGATATGAAGTCTAATTCGGAACCAATGTGTGTATTTTTACGGATCTGACACGTTCTCACTTAACACCACATATCTACTTGAGCGATGTGAAACAAAATTAATATATAAACTAATATAAAATACTGATATGGATACCACAAATAAATGTGATATAATGTGGTGTCCACCACAATGCAATTGTGTAACTGTCCACTTTATTAAAGAACTGGAGGAACATATCTGACTTTCAAATGAAAAAATTTAAATGAAGTGCACCAAAAAAATGTGTATATGTAATTTAATAGGCGTACAAGGGTATGGTCAAGCAGTGTAACCACAACATCGAAATAAACAAAAAAAATTTCTGTGTTTGGATTAATTTGCACACTACTCTTTGTATTAGAAGTGAGAAAAAACCATTTTTACTTTATTTAATTAAACATTTAGCTGATGCTATTATCTATTTTGTAAACTTTTGCCAGCAAATGTTAATACAAAATACTTTTATTTTTAAACCACTGTTATATTATTAGTTTAGTTTATTATAAATTTAATATACTTTTTATATTATCTTTTATTTTCTTTATAATTTTTTTATTTTTATATTTTGTTAATCAAGATTCAACTGGTGAATACATAAGTGCAGAGAATAAAAAATCTGATGGAGTCTTTACTGCTGGTTTGCCTTGTGTGACAGTACTAATTGGAACATTCCTTAGAGATTCTGGTATTCCTGTTGCTGGAGTCATCAATCAACCATTTTATTATTGTGATAATAATGAAATGTATGTAACATAATTTTCTTCTTGCTATTTAAAAAAAAGTATTTGAAAAATTACACTTGAAAAAAGTTTGACCAATTTCTAAAATTAGTATGTGATATTTTTTATTGTTCATGAGAAAATATTTTAAAACATCTGAATAGATTACATTTAAAAAGATTTGTGTTTAGCCTTAAGTTACTTAACATATGTTTTTGTACACTAAGGCTTTTTTATTCTCTTAACCATCTGATTTTTCTCGCTCAGGTTATTAGTGAGCTCAGGTTATATTCTTAGCTAAATGTACATTACTGGAATATCAAATCAAAATTAATACCAAGGGGAGATTATATTGATGATTTCTTACATTGATTGAGAATCTTTCTGATGATTTAATTAGTCTTCATTATTTTGAGTTTTTCTTTAAAAATTTAAACAAATAAGATGGTAAAAATGATAAATCATAAATTCTAATGCCAACACTGGCTTCAGACACAATATACATGTTGCATTAAGTTGCAATTTAAATAGAATTATGGCAAATTAGAAGGAAAATCTTCAATTAGTTTTACAAAGTAGAAAATTATGTCTATGCTTACTTATAAAATGCCCTTGTTCAAATAATATTGGGCAATACTTTGATGAGAATAATTTAATAATTCAAAATTTTCAGAGATTCTATGTAACAATCGTGGTAAACAATATAATCTCTTCCTTTTTTTAAAATATATATGATTTTTTTAATTTTCTAGAAAATATAGCTAGAATAGATGTATGAAAAGGGAAAGTAATGGTGGTCATGTTAAAAATGAGCTATTGGGATTTTTACAAATATTTGTTTTATCCAACTAGTTCACCTAGACAAAAAAAAAGTATGTGTATATATATGTGTACGTATATGTCCCACTGCTTTTGGCCTTTTATCTCAGGTTTGATGTAACGGATTTTCTTCAAATTTGGCTCAAATATTTCCATATATCGGACGTTGATCATATTCATTTTTTCAAAATTAGTTTTAGGGGTGGGGATATCTCGAAAAAACAGATTTTCTTCAGACATTTTAGAAAAAACTTGAAAGTAATTTTGTTATTTACGATGCCTATAAAAATAATTTGAAAATTCAACCTTAACCTTTTATAACTAAAGTATATGGTTTTTTTGTCTATCTCCCTTCAGTTTAAATATTTTTTTAAAGTTTATACTTCATATATAGAGGTACCAAGAAACATCTAGAATTTTTAGAAATTTTAGCCCCAGAACTAATATGTAGAAAATTTTTTTGAAGATTTTCTATTTCTTATTTTAAACTCAATTGAAGTTAGATTTAGAGAAAACATTACTTAAGAAAATTTGTTAAGTTTAACATGTATATGAATATTTTTAGAAAAATCTTTCTTAAAATTTATTTCATACCTCTAAAATATTTACTCTGTTATTTTATTTTTTGGATCTAACTCTTTTATTTTTATTATTCAATTTTTTTTCTTCATTGCTTATAAATTTTTTTTTTGTATTTTGCTCATCGCTTAAAGCGCTATTAAAATTAAAGTAGATTTAGCACAAATATTTTATTGTAAAACGAAAATGAAAGGCAATTTATTTCATTACTTTCATAAAAGTTATACTTTATTTTTTTTGTTAAGGATCACATCTGATAAAGAAATGTTTTCTAAATGTTCCTCACAGAATAAGGAAGCTCCGAAAGTCAAATATATTTTTATTTGAAATGATAAAATTTATTTTGGTCATCATGACTTGATCGGCATAGCCGAGAAAGTCATGCAATACTTTGCCAGCATTTTTCATTGCCAATTAGTTTTTTAAAATTGATATTCAATTTTATTTAAAAATAATTTTGTATTCTATTTTTCTCATATGTAATTTAAATTGCTCTGATGGGAGTCTTACTTTTATGACTTTGGTCGGGGGGATGAACAGGGGAGGGTTCTAGCCTCTACAGCTTTACTTCCTGCTTCGCAGTTAATGAAACTCTCACTTTGTGAAAATACTTTCCAATTTTACTATTTGTTTAATATGATATATATATATATATTATATATGCATACACAGGTCTGAAAAGTTCCCAAACTAAATTTTTGTAGTCGACACAAGTACACCATCTCTTGGGCAACCAAGGAACTATGTAGTTCAATGTCTGATGAGTATGTGCACAAAATTTCATCATGTTTCATTCCTCCAGTTGGCTGCGTTCATTGTGTTCATGTGACCTTGTACGAGCTCGCAATATGAAACAAAGAAGTGCGATAAAATTTTGTCTTCAACTTCAAAAATCTTTCATTAAAACTTATTCTATGCACCGCAAGCATTCGGTGATGAAGCTGCATCTCATACTACAACATACACTTGGTGGAAGTGGTTTAAAGATGGTAGAGTCGTTGGATGACGATGAACAAAGCAGGAAGCTGTCAACAGCTGTTCATGACGAAAACGTTGCAAAAGTGCGCGCACTCCTGCTTGAACAGTCTCATCTTACCTTTTGTACGATAGCAGAAGAGCTAAACATCCTGAAAGATGTGATACGTACAATTCCAACAGAAAAAATAAACCACTGAAAGTTGTGCTCTCATTTCATTCCACACTTCTTGACTGAAAAATAAAAACAGGTGCATCTTTCTTGCGTTCAAGACTTTGTTGAAACTGCCGATAGCGACCTGAATTTTTTGCAAAAAATTGTAATTTGGGATGAAAGCTGGTGCTTCATGTATTATCTGCAAACAAAGCGTCAATCTTCTGCATGGTTGAGTCCTGGAGCACAAAGACCGGCGAAAGTCAGGCAGCAAAAATCAAGAATGAAAACGATGTTGATTGCAGTCTTAGACTCAAAGAGCCTGATTTATCATGAATTTGTCCCAACTGGTCAAACTGTGAATTCTAAATTTTGTTTGGAACTAATCAAATGCCTGATGCATTTGATTAGAATCCGGGCAGTTGGACTTTTGCACAACAATGCTGCAGCACACATGACAACAGTTTCAACACGTTATTACACCGCAAATCAAATCATTGTTTTATCTCACCCAACTTGGCTCCAGCAGACTATTTTCTGTTCCTGAAACTCAAGTTGAAAATGAAAGGCTGCTGTTTTGACGACATCCTGGCCATCTAAAGGTCTTGCACCATGCAGTTGAAGGTGATCCCACAAAGTGATTTCTCCAGAGTATTTGATGGGCTCTACCAGCACTGCAGTGTGTGTATAACTAGAGAAAGGTTCTATGTAGAGAGCTGATGTGAGTAAATTTGTTTATCTTTAAATCTGTATTTAATTTAATTTAGTTCGGGAACTTTCCAGACATACTGTGTGTATGTATAAAATAAGCATATATAATAAAAAATTACAGTATTTTTTTTTTTAAATAAAGAAAGAAGGTCAACAAAATATAGTTCTGTATTAAGCTAGTATACTTATAGTTTGGTTTACGCTGTAAAAGTTTGTTCATATACTATCATACTGTTTACTTTCCCGTCCAGATAGCGGCTATAGCAGAGCTATAGGCTTTACATGGGAAAGTGTTTTAATCTGTCCAATTTGGGCATTGTGGTTTTCAATGGATCTTGACATTTTGACACCTAAGGAATCCAAAAAAACGGGATGGAAATTTTCCAGATGTTAATGATTGTATATATATGTGTGCTTGTTCGATGTTGGCCTCTAAATCATCTTATATCTCCAGAACTACTGGACCGATGTTGACCAAACTTGGTCAGATTACTTCTGTATATAGGGCATTGATGCCATTAAATTTTCAACTTAAAAGGTCAAGGGGGTGAGGATGTAGAGCTAGGTTACCTTCAGTATTTTGAGATTTCACCTAATTAAGGTCATATTTTTCTAGGCACATTTGTTAACGATTAAAAAATAACAATATTTGCCAAAAAACATTTTGCAGAATTGCACCTTTACCCCAAAAAATGCTGTTGTAGTTGTCTGCTATGTTGTGACGTCTTAGGTAAGCAGTATAATTAAATAAATGAATAATATTTAAAGTGTAAAAGATTAACTCAGTCTGGCTGGGTCTTAACTCGATCGCTCTGTCGACTCGGTACCTGGTATGTTAAGCCTCGCAAATGCATCAGTGTAAACCATACAAGCGAAATTTGTTCTATGTAAGATGTGAAATTACATTAGCTAGTTAATGCCGACCATTGCTGCTAGTACCGTCATATCTGCGGGAATTAAATACGGTATGCGTGCGTGCTTTATTTAGAATCATTGAATTAAATAAATGAAAAAATATGTTTAAATAAAATAATAGATATTTTAAGTTAAGTTGTGTGTAAGCCATGCATCAGAAACAACCCACAGTTGCAGGACTTTCCCAGAATATGGTTGGAGCCACGTGATGGGAAAGTCCTGGGCTGACTGTGTTGTCAGTCTTTTTTAATTTAACTTATATAATGAATGCGCAGAAAACTTTCTGTTATTAAATAGTTATTCTTAAAGTGTAATTAAACTAGTTACAGATGAAGAATTTTTATACTAATTAATTGTAATTTCAACATTTATTAAAACCACTTGAAAGTCATTGAGTGTTTACAGGTTTTTGCTTTTAGTATTGCAATATAATCCTTTTATTATTGGATTACTTATAGTAAAGTGGAATTTGTTGTCTCACTGATAAAATGGGATTAACATAAAATGTTAGATATCTTTTTCTGCTGCCAAAAAATAATAAAGTTTAGCAGATAACTGTGGTTTTTTTTCAAATTGTAGCTAGTTAAATTGTAATAAAGATTTTACAATTGTTTTATATTTTTCATAAATGAACTACCATGTTCGCCAATAGTCGTGACAGTTGTAAACCATTAGATTAAAGATGTAAATATTTTTTGTACACTGTTCATGAATTTTTTTTTCTTTCAAGGACTACACGTAAAAAATTTATTATTTTTTTTTTATACTGTTTTTTTACTCTTACTGTTGACTAGAAAATTAAGAAATAATTTACTTAAGCACTTACATCATGGAAATGAAAAGATTGATAAATACATACATAATGAAACTCATTTTCTGTGAATATAAAATAAATTATAAATTTCTGAAAGACTGAAGAAATAAAGGATCATAAATGATTTTTATTTCCGGATTTTAAAATTCAGCAACAGATTTATATAAACAAAGAGAACAATGGCCATCTATCATCATTTAGTGAAGCAGATATGCAGATTATATTGTCCATAGCCTTGAAGATATAATCCAAAAATAATTTCTTTAAATAATTTCAATATAAATTTAGCTCAGTTTATTTTAAAAGTAATAATTTTGTACTGTATAGCAAGTATATAGCTGTATATCATACAAAAAACAAACAAAATTATGATTGAATCCACAGAGTTACAAATACTTATTTTAACATTAAAAATAAACAGCCACAATTAAATTATCAAAAGTAAAAATAATCCGGAATTGTTTGCAATATTTTGTGATTTATCAAATCTGCAGCAAGTTTTAAATTGTCTTCTAATCCCTTCTATATCATTTAAATAGCAGTAGGTACTGGTATCTAAACTGACATTGCAACTTTGTTTTTATCATGATTGTCATTGGATTATGTTTAGAAAATCACATCTGAGTAGAGAATGTAAAACTGTATAAGTTCAACATCGTGTTATAAATTAGCAAAAATGTGAGCTTTGAGTGAATTCACTCAGTTGGTTATTATTATTCCACTATGATTAATTTTTTAAATTATGCTCATCAGCATGACTTTACATTGTATTAAAAATAGAAATAAATTGAAAAGATTGTTTTTGAGAAAACATCTCAAAAATACACAGGTAGATACTTTATATTAAACAGAATAATGTATTACTTATTTTTATAATCATATACAATGATGTATTTAAATGTTGGCTCACTCTTAATTGTATCGTATTCACATTAGCAGTGTTGCACACAGTCTAGTAGCATTCATTCAAACTACAAGACAACTGCATGTCAATTTTCTTAACTGGAGACCATTTTATCACACTTTCCCATTAATAGAAGATTCATAAACAATTACAGAAAGGTTTCTGCAAATTTACATTAGATTTCAAGCCTGCATTGCAAATTTCAGCTTCCAAATTCTTTTAGTTTTAAAAAATCATTCTACAAAATGTGGATCAATGGGTATTAATAAGAATGTTAGTTTTGTAGCGTGTCCAATTAGTATTACATACGAAATTAGTATTAGAGTAATTTTGCATATTTTTAAACATTAAATTATATTCCTAAAGAATATTTGCATTAATTTTATTAATAAATATAGTATAATTATCTTCGATTATCGGATTATTTATTATCTAACATAATTTTTATAATCAGTGAATTAAAGTACAAGTTTAAAAATTAAAAAAATAAAAATCTTTATAATATCTATAGCTAATCAGTTTAGAATAAGCTATACTATATGGATTATGTTATATATTTAATTTCAGATCATCAAAACATGGGCATATTGTCTGGGGTGTTAATTATGGAAGTTCATTAATATCATCTGTACATCCTTCTAAAACTTCTTCTAAGGTAATTAAATATTAATTTACAGTTTATTTTAAATTAAAAAACAATTTCTATTTTAGTGTATTAAAAAAAAAAAAAATTATATATTTTATATTAAAAATATTATATCTCTTAGAATTCATATTTAAAGGTGATCTAAAAATTTTACGTTATGAAATTATTTAAATTCTGATTTTTTAAAAAAATTTGATGTATTATATTTCTGTTGATTTTTTAAAAAAATTATGGAACTACTTTATACTAGAGTATGATACCAAAGGTCAAAGACTAAGAAGGCCCCAAAAATCAATCAAAAGAAATGAGAAATGGTATATTTTTTGTCAAGTAATTACATTTTTAACAATATTGGTTCAAAATATGAAATATCATTGTATTTTATGAAAATTATAAAGTTTTTACCGGTAAACTTTATCCTTGTAAAAATGAATTTATGAAAATAATAAAATATTATATGAAACATAATTATGTAATGACTATTCTGTGATAATTAAAAATAATTTTTTATGTATTTAAATATACAGAATAATTCACAATTGCATGACACTACTTTGAAAGTTGATTTTAGGTATTTAATATTAAAAGGTTAATTTTTTTTTATATAGAAAGGCTTTTATATACATAATAAAACTACCAAAGATTGTTAAAAAAAAATTACCTCAATATAGTACAATATAAAAAAAATTCCAACATGGAGTTTAAAAGAAAAGAAAAATAATACTATCCTGGACCTTAAAGTGTGAGAATGTTGTTATAAATTTAGCACCTAAAGAAAAGATCTGATGTGAACACCATATGACTTTTTTGTACACCTATTAAATTTCATATACATATTTTTTGCTGCACTTCATTTAAACTTATTTCATTTGAAAGTGATATGCGATCTTCCAATTCTTTAACAAAGTGGACAGCTACACAATTTGTAAAATATTAGTTATTAGCATCAAATATTTGTACAGTTATTAATTGAATAATCTTATTTGAAATATTAGATTAGAGTAAAAGTCCCTTTATACTCTATAAATAAATGTAGGTCTTATATCTAATTACTGTTCTTTAAATTATTATGATCAAACCATCAAAATGAAAACAAAAGCAAATAATCGGATGTTTACCAAATCTGATATGGACACTACATGACTTACTTGTACACCTATTAAATTACGTATTCACATTTTTTTTAAAATGAAAAGTACATAAAATTTTATTTCATTAATATCTTCAGATTTTTTTTGTTGTTATTATTGAATTATTATTTATTGTAAAGAAAATGTTACAATCAGAGGTTAATAATTATTGATTATATTTAATCAATATAATTAAATTTAAAAAAATAAAAGTCTGATTCAAACTGATGTGTCTTTGCCCGTATAAGATCCAAATATTTAATTAATTACAATTTCATTTGGCCATAACTCTGGAACTAATGGAAATAAGTAACACTTATGATATATGTTGAAAAGCTCTCAATGAAGGCTTATTACTGCCATTAAGAAAAAATTCAAAATCCAAATTAATTGTTATTAATATTAACTAAAATTTAATTATTCCTCTATGAGTATTATATTTAATTATTAAATTAAATATAGTTTAATTACTACACTTGGACAATATTCTCCCTAAGTTGGAGTTGATCATCATTTCGTTGTTTTTTGTTGCCAGTCATTTAATCACTCTATGGTTTAATATAATTCTTCTAATCTTAATTTGCGTACATGTTTTCTAGTTTTCAAATTTTTCCTCTCTTTATATTCAACATCCACTCTCTTAATCGTTTTATTCTTTCTTTGGTTTTAACATTTTCTTCCTCTTTATATTTATTATCTTCTTTTAATTTTTTTATTCTTCCCTTATTAACATTTTCTTCCTCTTCATATCCATCTTCTTGTAGTTTTTTTTTTAGACGTATTTCTTCATGTTATCTTTCTTTTTCCTGTATGATTTTCTTTTTCATTTTTGATTATTCACCAAATAATCCAATAATAAAAACTGAATATTTTACACCGTAAGATCGAAATTAACATTTGTAACCAGTATACAAGAGTTCACTAAATGGAATAGTTTAATTATTAACTTCTATTTATATAACACACTAGAAATCTGATTTTATTTATATGACATACCAGAAATCTGAAACTTTTGTTAATCAGCAACTCACGAAGATACGGACAATACTGATAAAGAATACTGATAGAAATAATACAAGTAATAAAGGGACTTTTATTCTATCCTAATACATTAGCAATTGTGTAACTATCCACTTTTATTAAAGAATTGGAGGATCGTATTTCACTTTCAAATGAAATAAGTCTAAATAAAGTGCAGCCAAAAATGTGTACATATAATTTAATAGGTATATAAGGAAGTCATGTGGTGTCCACATCAGATTTTTTTGTAAATTGTTAACTTAAACAGCAACACAAATACTTAAAGAAACACACATGTAAACAAAACTTTATTGTTGAGCTGTTTTTTCAAACTAAAGAAATAAAAATTTTCTTATAATTTAATTTGTTTTAGAAAATCTGTTTATGTTGTTTATTTTAGCAGTATGAACAACATTAATTTATGGCAAACCTCAAAAAAAGAATTATTTCTAATGGAGTCATTAATTGATTTTCATAGGGTTTGGATAATAGATAAATTGTATTTTATAGAAAAGAAAATATGTATAAAAAATCTGGCATATATCATTTTTAAAAGTTAGCTAATCTTTTAAAATTTCTTATAAAGATCAACTTTTTTTCATCTGTGATTTTCTACTTTTCATTTTGTAAATAATTAGTTAGCAGTTTAAAGTTCATATTGTCATTACTATTAACTGTTTTCTTATTTATTTCAGATTGTTGTAATAAGTGCCAGTGAAAATGAGTTTATAAGAAATTGTTTAACTGAATCTGGTTTTAATTTAATTGAAGCAGCTGGAGCTGGTTACAAGTTGTTATGTGTTATAGAAGGAATTGCTGATGCGTATGTATTAAGTAAAGGAACAACATTTTTTTGGGATACTTGTAGTTGTGATTCTATTTTAAGATCACTTGGTGGTGGTGTACTAGATTATACAAAAGTTATACAAGGATCAGATGTAGAGGATAGTAAATTAAAGTATTCTGACCACGGTAGTTTATGCAATTCAGGGGGCATTATTGCATATGTTGATAGAAATATCTGTGATATTATAATAAAAGCGTTAAGTGATATCAGTTAATTTATATGAAATATATTATTGAAGAGTAAATTACTTTGTTGTAGTTTACTCTGGTTTATCTGTTGGTAAAAGTATTGATATGGTAGTACAATTTATTAATAATATACATTATTATTCACAAATATTATTTCAAGATTTGTACATATTTTTTATTGCTCCTTTGTTTCTCAGAGATGATTTATGAGCATTAAGTTTTAAATATTTTTTATTCTTTTAATGTTACTGATTTTTAAAATTTAATTTACTATTATTTGTATATTCAATACTACTTTATTATTTATATATATATATATATATATATATATATATATATATATATATATTACATTAAAGTAATTTCACAGAAATCTCTGTTTCTTCAGAATGAAGTTTTATAAAAAATTACAAAAAATATCAAAACTAGTAAGATATATATATATATATATATACTGTATATGTTTACTACATCAGTCATTGGATTAAATTAAGCTATTCTGCTGCTATTGCTAAGAATTATATTTATTATTTTTTCTAATTTTTGTTGTTAGTTTGAAAAGCAATTTTATAACTGGTTTTTTTTTGTGGGGGATTTTATGACCACATTGGATCACTTATGCCAGTTTTCCTTCTGACTTTCTTCATTGGCTTGTTCTGTATTTGCCAATATTTCTTTAGGTTATCGGATCAGATCATTCATAGTTTCACCCAAAAAGCTTATATTTTGGGTTCTTTTGGTGGTAGAAAAAAATATTTTTTTTTAGAATTTCATTGATATCTGGTTTATCATTAGCATCTTTAATTAAGTCTTTCTTTATTTCTGTTATGTATTTCCCACTGTTTTTCAAGCTCGAGCTTCTCATTACCAGTTGTTTTAGTAGTTTAATTTCTGGCTTTATTATTATTTGGAAAAAGTGGGATTACCATCGTTTTTTTATAATTCTCATCTTGGCATTATAATTTAAAGGAATGTAAAAAAAATTATATTTGATTTTTGTAATGCTGTGAATTAATTCATTTTATGGTTGTGTGTAAATTGACACATTTAAATTAGAAGCATTTTTAGTTGGTTTGTATTTTATTAAATTCTTTATTTAACTCAACATTATCATCTATGTAGTTAGGGGCTCTTTTGATCATAGTACTGCACGTAATAACTTCTATATTTTTTTTTTTTTTTATTAATTCAATACTTTATTATTTGTTGTTACTGGTGTTATTGTTACTTTTTTTAATAAATATCTATTTTTAATTTATTTTTCAATGTTGATTTCTAAAATGTAAAGTATGTTACTAATATCTTCAATTTTTAAAGTATGAGGAGTAGCTAAAATCTAATGCAGTCACTAATAGCTTCCAAATGAAAAGAGATGGTCAAATTAAACAAATATGGTATCAAAGTACATTGTATCTTCCACAAAGACTTAGATTTATTTTTCTACATAGTACCATTTACAACTACACAATTCTCCTAACTGTGAACCAGTTTCTCAATCTGTCAATAAAGAATGCTGGCAGCCTTTCATTCATCCTCAACTGTGTATTTCAGTTCATCATCTGTGTTGAAATGAATAGCCTTAATATTTCTCTTAATTACAGAAAGAAGTGAAAATCACAGGGTACCAAATCTGGTGAATTTGGAGCGTGTAGAACGGGTTAAAATTCAACTCTCAGTAAAAATTCAACATGCCTCAGTGATTCATGTGATTATATGTAGTAGAGTATTATCACATTGTTGAATTATTGGCTCCATGGATTGTTGAACATGACACACACATCTCCTAAGGAGTTTTAACAAATATCACACAGAATTTACAGCTTCCAGGTAGTTAGTCACATACACTTTTGTAAAATCTCTGAAAATTCTCAAGAAAACGTTTTTCCAAGAGAATTGTCTCCCACCATATGTCTCCCTCATCATGATGGCATTTCATTTCAGGAGCTGTTCACAACACTCCTTTTGTTGTTATTTGTTCTTTTCTGTGCGTTTGCATGTTATCCACTACAAACAGATTTTAAATAGCCCAACTGTGCAATAATGTCTCCTAGTCGTTCTTTTGATATGCCTATTAGGTGGTAATGCATTTTTGTATTATGTTGCATTATTTTGAATCGATTTATTCACCTCTTTTTAGTTTTTCCATCAGTCAGAAACTAGTTGGCCGCTGCAAGGTTCATTCTCTACATTCACTTTAGTGGAGTCTGATGCATGAAATTTTATTACCTACCTACTCACATTCCTTCAAAATTAATATTTTCATCACTATAAACAGTTTTTATATGATGAATATCACTAGCATTAATTTTTACTCTGTTAAAAATTTAATCGCTGCATGATGTTTTAGAAGCGTTGACATAGCTTATTTGACTGCGTAATAATGACAACTAAGAGAAAATGGGAGGACATGGATCAATGAGGTTTGAAATGTTATAGAAGGGTTCTGGTAGCACCTGTTTCTTTGTGCAAGATTTTGTTTTTTTTGTGTTGTGTTCTAGTGGGTATTACTTTTCAGCCGACCCTCCTATGTACAACATATTTTATGAAGATGTTTACTTTTTTAAGTTTTCTGTTATGTACAATGTGTATTTGTATTTTTTTTATAAAAATATTTTCCAAAGAAGCAGAGATCTGTGAAATGAAACTCATTAACAAAAAGTAAACAAAATTATGTTCTATTCCTAGGATGCATTTTACTAAGCGATACATTATAGTGTTCATATTTATTTTTAATCATCAGTTAAAAAATTACGTGATTGAAAAATGACAGGGACAAACCGTTAATCATTTTAATAAAAATTTTGAGATTCATTATCAAATTACCAAGGTTTCAATTGCATTATGGTTTTTTTTGTGAAGCTCTACTAAGTTTGTTGATTTATTCATTTTATAATAATATTAAAATCAAAAGTATGACTGGTTAGCATGTATTTTAGATTAAAATAAAAAGATTAATAAAATTTTAGGTTGCAAAAAGACGTAGCCTTTTTTTAACAAGAATGAAAAAATGTTAATAAACTTTCTATTATTTTATAAAGTCATTTCTCAAAAAAAATGTCATAACTTTGAAAATAGAATAAATTTCAAAAATGCAAATAGAACTAAATTACTTTTGGCACGTGATTTTTTTTTAAAAACTGAGAGATTAATTGTTAATGAACAACTTGCTTGCAAATGTTTGGTTAAAAATGAACGTGATACTAACACAATGTGTCAAAAAATGATAACTAGGAACTAGAAATATGATTGTTTAAGAAGTTCAGTTGTCTGCTTACCATTGGCTGTGTTATTATTTGTCATTTATTATAATCTTTTTCATTACTAGTAAAGTTAATTGGATTAAATTTGATTTTCATATATCTCATAGCAAATCTAGTTGAGGGTAATTAATTGAATTTGGATGTCATGTTACCAACATACTTCAGTCATTTAGGTCCAGCCTGTATATATTTATATAAATGATTTTTACCTTTCTTTCTCTCTCCTTTAAAAATATATCAGAGATTTTGTTGAGTTTATAGTCAGAGGGAAAGATTATTATAAACTAAGTAAAGGCTGCAACACACTTAATATACCATTCGCGTTAACTTATAGAATAATTTTTATTATTTATTTTACAGCCTTAAGTATTTGTAGTTTACCAACATTCCCAAAAAGTATTATAAAATGTTTAATTATTATTTTAATAAAAAGGTTATAAATAATAATAAAATGTTTAGAAATATAGTATATTTTATTGATAGTACATTTAATTAGCAAGTATATAATATTGAAAAAAAAATATTCTAGTTCCATTAATACCAAACACTGCATTAATTTTTTTTTATATTAGTTATTTATTTTAAATAGATATTTATTTTAACATAATACAGTGTAATTAGAAATGATTTAACCAATTTCAAATTAGCAAATATTTTTAATTTACAAATACATAATGGATAGTGGCATATTAATTAAAATGACAACTATTAAAATTTGGGTTTCATTTTTTAATGGCAGTATCTGATTTCCATAATTTGATGAACCACAAAAACTGATATTCTAATTTTTTTCCTCATGCTATGTCTTGTCCATTGTCAATGATTCTGTTGTGAATAGAAACATTATGTTCACAGTATTCTTAATGCAATTCTGTAGAAGTCACACAGTTAAATCTGGTTATTTAAGAGACCAACAATAAACACCATCTAACGAATCAGATCTATGCACCTGTTCGCTACAGCTGCCAACTGATGATAACACCACATCCTTGGGAACTGCATGTGTTATGTGGAATTGCATCGGAAATTTAGATTAGGAGCTGACAGCAGATATATCAGGAGCTGATATAAACAATCTGATGATGTTATCTTGTTATTTTCTAAAGCTGGACGTCTATATTCAATTATTTAATGCTTATGTTTGCATTTTATATTGTGCTTCTCCTTATTGTACTTTTTCTCTGTTATTGTGCGGTTTGTTTATTAATTTAATTTTTTCTGTTATTTAGTTTATAATCATTCATTATACATTGCACATGTTGTTATAAAATTAGTTTATATATTGTAGAATCATTGATTTCAGGCGCTAATAATGAACCTTTGTTGTGCACAAAAAAAAAACAAACAAATAGACTACTTTCCTTAGGTCTGTTGTGACTAATCCATTGCGGAAGTATAATATCCTGTTCTTGCAAATTGAGTGCTAGCAGAGCATCATCAGTAGAGGTCTTTATTAATCTTCTTAACTTTAACATTCCTTCTTTTATTTAATGTTATGCTGGCCAATATATGTGTTTAACCTGTATTTTTTCTATGGTTGTAAGGCATCTGAGCTAAAATTGACACACTAATCAAGAGTTTTTCCTTTGTGTGCAATGATATTCATATATTGTTAATCTCTGTGACTAAGGTGTTATTTGATGGGTTGAATATTACTTGCATTTTGACATGCTAATATGCAGTTATTTACTTAATTAACTCACTTTCTTTATTAAATTGAGTGTGGAACACTTGTTATTTTTTATAATGATTATAGCATTTTCAGTAGTGATTATCTCATACTGGATCATCATTAAATATTTTTTTACTGCACCTAATATACATATACAGACAAGCTTATTTGAAATTAAATTAATCATTTTGAATCACCCTGTAAATTTTTATTAAATCATTCTCTAGATAATTTTGTACATAATCATATAAGTACTAATGTGTTGTACCTGCAATATAAGTGTTGGTGTAGAGTATTGTTATTTTTTTGTAAAAAATAAGATTTGTTAAAGTTTTGTACTTAATATTATTACAGAAAATCAGCATAATCTGTCCATAAAAATGACTACTTTTCTATATTAATTTTGATTATTATTTTAATAATCTTCTAAGCTGAATTTTTCATAAATTATTTTAAGTACATTTAAAATATATAATATGTATATTTGTAGTAATTGTAGGTTTTCATAAAAATATTGAAAAACAATTATTTGTTTATATTTCTTATAAATATGAATTGAACTTAAAGAAAGTACTTACAATTGGTTTAAAAGTATTATACAAGAGAATACATGTAGTCCCTTATACAGAATATCCAGAGAGTACAGAGTGAAGGACACTGTTACAAAGACTTAACTCTTATAATTTCTTTTTAACATAGTGAGTAGGTAAGAAAAGTGTTACAGACACCCAAACATTTGTTTCTTTTAAATAACTGCTGGTATTTTCTAAAATGTTCCATTTATAGTGACTCCTGGGTAATAAAGACACTCTTCATATCTAGACAGTAGTTATGTCCAAAATAATCAAAAGCTCTAACATACCAAAGAAATAAAATTTTTTTGAAGTGGTGTACTTGTTACAGTCACTTTTGAATGACCTACTTAATGTTACTCAACTAAAGAGAGAGACTTCATAAGGATTTAAATAAACTTATATAATCTACTGGATTCAATTTATTAAACACAACTTTAACCATTTTAATTTACTCTTACTTTATTTAAGAGGATCCAGGATAAAAATGAAATGAAATTTATTTAAACTTAACTGTGAAATCCTATTGTATCTAGGTAAATCAAAATACATGAAACTAAATCATTTTAGGTATATCACTTGTATTTTCCTCTATTTTTCAAAGTGTAACATCTAAACTACTTGAGTTGGTGTTCAAGTTTTGTAGAACATTTATGTTGTAAGAAACTGAATTTTACCCCTACCAGGACCTAAATATTTTATAGATGGCCTACAAATTTTTTATGGTGTTTAAATTGTCTGTGAATATATTTTTTTATAGATATTGATATATAATTTATGCTTGTTTACTAGGTTTATTATGTCTTTTATCTTAAATAATGTCAACATAATTGTTGCACAATTATGCCAAGAATTAAGCCTTAATTTTATTTTTTGAGTTTAAATTTTAAAATTTAAATTCAAAGAAAAAAAATTAAAAGAAAGATAATTTTGCTTCTTTCTTAAAAAGAAAGAAAATTATATATCATTTAGTTACCTTTTATCATGGAAATGAATATTAGGAAAAAATGTATATCTATTCTGTTATAATATATTTATTTTAAGAATATTGCTGTATAAATGTTTCTATAAATATAATTATATGTAAAGTATTCTTCTTCCTGATACCAAATATCTCCATCCAATTATGTACTTGTATTTCTTACCAAACTGCCATTTTCTTTTTTAATTTTCTATTATCTTATAATTCATTTTAGTTACTATTGATTTAAATCATTGTTTTGTATTTTTTGTAAACTTTAATAACCACAGCTGTAAATTACTTCTTGCTTATAATTTTGTATGCTTTTGAAAATATTCAAAAGTAGTCTCTTTAAAAACAAAAAGATTTATCGATACATGTTCCTCATGGATTTCAATGAAGGAATTATTCTTTTACGTTGTTTACTGCAATACTATACAGTTAAAATTTTTTTAACACTTTGATTGTCAGCTGTTTAATGCAAGAATTTTCTTCCAATGCTGACTGTTTTATGTATTTCAAAATTGTTTTAAAAACTATTGGTAGTAGAGGCATACTTCTAACAAAATTACATAAACAGATTTCTTAAATTCATTCATTCCTCGGATCTCCATGATTATTATTTACACTAGTTTATTGTTACTTTATTAATTTTTGTTTAATTCACCCAAAATCGCATCATCATCATAATCATTACTTACTTGCTATGTTTACCATAACATTTTGAAAATAAAAAAAATTAATGCTGTCTAGCAGCATTTATGTCTGCAGCTAATACTGAATAATATCTAAACACTTTCAGAGTGTACTATTATACTGAATTTATTTATTCTATTACAGTTTATTACAAAGTATAGAAAAATAGAAATGACAAAATGTCATTTTGTCTCTGACATTTTTCATGACATCACTGCTAACAAAATAGTAAAGTTTTGGTAGAAGATAGTATAACTACATTTCTTGTTTGTAAAGTGATAGTGCGTATATAAATTTTTTTTTAACTATGATTACCAAGTTTAATTAGGACCAAGCAATAAATATCTGTTTGTTAAAATTCATAGTAGTATAACTTCACTGATACGTCAAGACATACAGTAGCTGGGCTTCAATAAATAAAGAAGAGTGTATTAATAATTTACTCATGAATTTTAACATTTCCATTCCACAAAAAATTTGGATAAAATATTTACGTACTTATATTGATTAAAAATATCATGCATTATATGTAATAAATGTCAATGCACTAAATTTTTATCTTATCTTAAAATGTTTCTCTTGAATAAAAGTGGATGATTATTATTGTGTTCAAATTTAATTCAACTACGTTTTAACAAAAAAACATTACCTCAGCAGTAAACTCATCCTTAAGCTTCTTTTATGTTGAATTGTCAAAATGGATCTACTCATTAAAAAAATAAGCAAACAATTTATACAATACATAGATTGTATTATATAACTGAGTTTTTCTTCTGCTATTGTAATAGTTATACTCCTGTAATGTTCATTTCTTAAATTTGTAACATAAAATTGTAAGTGGAGATATTTTTAGTTTTACATGATGAATCTACCCAAAAAGAGTTAATATATATGTGTAAATTTTTGTAAGTTCTTAACAAAAAACTGCTCCTTTCCCCCAAAAACAAACAGAAGCTGCCTCCTCTTGTTGTTTACAGAAAAGTTGCCTACGCATATACTTAATAAAGTCACATCGAAAATCATTCAATTTCATATATTATGTATTTTCAGTATTGTGCATAATATCTAATGTTTTATTTGGCTAATATATCAAACAAAACTGTGTGAAACAAAACTATTTCACACTGAAAAGAGTCGCCAAACAAATTTAATATCTCTGGAATATATAAACTACTGTTCAGACTGCAGAGTATTCTGCATTGATCAGATGGAATTCAGCTTTAAACAAAGATGCAGTGAACATTTGAAAATCCACCACAGCAGTAATTTAGAGTTAAAATTTCTCAACACTACTTATAAACACATCCATCCACTATCATTATCACAGCTTTAAATTCTTTAAGTTCACAAAAAAGAATCACATCTTAACATACTTGAATATTATAAAATATTAACATGTAACAATATATTAAACAAAACAGTATTTTTGTCAGTATTTTTTTGTTCATTATATTTGAACAGACAATTCAGATTCAACACACCTTTTGAACATAGTCTAATACAGATCTGCAGTGCCGGCTGCTGAAGATTAAAAACTTATTATAAAAGTTGATTCAGTTTGTAGGTGCACTTCAAAATAATTCTCTTTTCAACCATAATAGGAAAAAACATAAAAACTAGAACTTTTTGTTTCTTTTTTAATTTGTTCTTTGGTTTCTCAATTTTTAATTTCTGAGGAACTCATTAACCACAGTAGGTCAGGTATGAATGCACAGTATTGAAAAATCAAAATAAAAATCATATACCCTGCAAACAATAATTAATAATTGTTAATTTTTTGAACCAGTCAATAATTTGTTTACCAGTCATAAATGATTCTTGCATCAGTTTCATAAATAATTGTGACATAAATAACATAAATAATTGTGTGACATAAATAATTGTTGTATACAAACAGCATTGGAAATCATAATCACCTATATTCATGATCATTTAAATTCAAAGTAGTTCATGAATGAAATTATTATACCTAATAAGTAGGGAAAAACTTTCACGCAGTGTAGAATTAAATATAGTTTCTTGATCCCAGTTTGGGTGCATGTCTTCATGTTTATACTACACCTTGAGCAGTACTCTAGTTTTGGTCTTATTTAATATTTTTAGTAACAATTATGCTAAAAGTAAAAAATTATATATTTTTTAGCTTTATTTTTTACATCTGTTCTATTCTACAGAGTGGCACACAAGTCAAAGCTGCTGTAATGAAAAATGCAATAATAAGAAAAATACCTTTTCTTATACTAACTGTACTTATCTATTACATGTTTATTAATTTGTTTAAAATTTACTCCAGTTTATATATATTTTGGACAACATAACTGATCATTGACAACTGTATGACAATAGTTGTTTATCTTGATTTATTATGTCAAATGTATTCTCTATTTTACTTTTACTACTTTACTTTTCAATTCATTTTACGTTCTTATACTTCTATTTTGGTAATGAAAAAAAGTAAATTCTTAGAAAAAAGTAAAGTCCAAGAACACAAAAGCCAATTGATGTCACAGCTTCTAGTTCATTAATTTTTTTTTTTTTTTTTAAATTTGGAACTCATTTCAAAATGTGCTAAGATCTTTATCTTAACTGATAGAGAAACCATAAAATTTCAATTTCAATTTGTTTTTTTTTTTTGTAGCATTATTAGAAAGTTTTTTTTGCCAGCAACACTAGTTACTGTAGCATTCCTGTAGACTGCTGTGTAACAGCTCTTTAAAAAAAAAACAAGTTCTATTAATGTGTGTTTTGAAAACATCGGTTAAGATGTGGCCATTGGTCAATATCATCAGCCACTTTGAACTGCTGCATTACTTCATGAGGATTATTGATTAATCAGTATAAATTATGTTTGTTATAAATAAAACATGACTATTAGTTTTATTATAAAACATGATGATCTGTTTGTAAAATCGATCATCTGAAATGTTGATCTGTTTTTTTACAGATCACAAATAACTTAGAAAATTCAATTTGTCAATCATAATCGTAATCATTGTCATGGAGGAAATCATGACAGTCTATCATGACATGCAGGAAATGAAGTAAAGATGAAAGATAACGCTTAAATTTTAAATCTTCAATATTCTTTGCATACTTCTTTGGAATATGTTTAGTTCAAAGGATGTCAATCTTCTTCAGATTAATTTATGAGACCTTTTTACAAAAGACTAAGCAACCAGTTGTAAATTTTTTTTTTAATATAATTCATTTTGTAGTTGTTCAAACTCCTCTGATGTCTATACATTTATTGTTGTTTTAAATTTTATGTTTAAATATTTTACTAAAAAAATTATAATTTCAAAATTTGTGCCACCTGTAGTGTGAGTATTTATGAATTTTGTGGTTACTAATGCGTTTTTAGTAACGTCAATAAAGTATGGCCATAAATAAAAATATCAACTAGTAATTTAGTAACAATAATGACTAGAGAGATTATTGTAATTTAACACCAATTGTATTTAATAGTATTCATGTGTTTTTTTTATGAGCAATACTATGTGATTCAAAAAGGACTTCAAAACTTTAAAAGTATATAAAAATTTATTGAGAACTTACAAATTCAGTTGAGGTCTCATTTCATAGAAAAACACATTTAGTTTGGGTTTGAAAATAATCTCATTCCAGACTGTAGTCAGCAAGTCTGGCGTTACCACTGCACCTGCGGCATTAATTTAAAGTTTTAGCTCTCAACAGGCAAAGGTGGTAATTGGACCTAAACAACTTCTAGGTAGTAGTGAGGTGATGCCCCTCGCCCACCCCCCCCCCATTTTGCTGGTAGTAATGGCGTTCAAGATGGACACCATTACTCCGATGAATTATTAATGAAGACTAAGATGCCCATTATCATCTAACTGACGAATTAGAACATTTTGAAGCATTCAGATAAACAATAATATTTTCGGTTGCCTCCTGGAAGAAGAATGGACCATACAGTCTATTTGCATAAGGCACATAAAAACATTGACCTTAGGACTAACATGTATGTGCTGCAAATTTTCATGAGGGTGTTTGCTACCTTATTTGGCAGTTATGGGTACTCACCTTGCCACTGATGTGAATGACTCATCACTAAAAATTGATTGTCTAAAAATATATTGTCTGCAATTCTATCCATTCATTTCCGCATAAAACTGCAGCCAAGCAATTGTCATACAACCATAATTAGTTTGTGTGGCTTCAAGTGCAATCACTTATGTAATACATACCAAACAGTCATTTGTGGAATGTCAATATCATGTGATACAAATTAAGTTGATTTCTTCAGGCTACATGCAAAGCTTTCTCTGAGTTCCACACCAGTTTAACTGTCTCAACAAAGATTTGGTGCCAAGCGTAAATTGTATGCCTACTAGGAGGCTCGCTACAAAAATTATATTGAACTGCAGTTGCTGACTGCGAATTGTGAAACCAAAACAATCACAAGCACTTCTGCATTAGTAAATGTATGCATTTTTAAAAGCAATGGTGACAGGCTGGTGGCCGAATTTGGTAATAATGAACTACGTTAATCAAAACTTGATTGTTTTGCTGTGAAATGAGACCTCAACTGAATAGGTTATCTAAACAAATTTTTTTATGCTTTAAAAGTTATGAAGTCCTTTTTGAATCGCTTTGTATTATACATTATTGAAAAAAATGTTTATTTTAACTGAAAAAAAAGAAAAATGTATTTACTGATATATTTTACAGTGATTGAAAATATAATATTGTATAGTATTATATGCTAGTGGTTAAATAACAGTTTAGAAGAGAAGTTTACTATGATGCATGAACTGTTATTGATGATATATACTCAGTATATTTGTTGCAATTACTTATTGCTAGATTTTATTATATCATACCTAAATCAATAAAATTTCATGCATTTGTAATTAAAGTTATCTTAATTAAAAAATAATAGATCATAATGTATTTTAATGGTTAACTTATAGCTAGAAATAACTAAGTTTCTATTATTATTAGAAATATTTTTTTTATTTATTTATTGTTGTTGAATATGAGTATATATATATATTATATAAACATTATATGTATTTAGTGTGTGAATTTATATGTATATTAATAATGATAAGTATGAGTGAATTTTATAAGTCCAATCTAAGAAGTAAAGAACATTGGTGTTTTAGTAATAAATTAAAAAAAAATTAAATAATATATATTGGATATTAGTAAAAAAATTTCAGTGTAGTTATAATTTGCATTTAAACACTTATGATATTTCACCAGTTTTCCAGTTCCATAGAACTGGAAAATTATAAGAAGAAACTCACCATCAGTTTTGTCAGCTGAGTAGTGACAATTTTTTTCACTTCTCTCATTTTCAGAATGGTGTAACCTAAATATGCTTTTAGTTTAGGAAATAAATGAAAATTATTGGTAGCCAGATGATGAATATTCAAATAGCTTCCCAGTTCCTTGTCAATATTTATAAACAATCCTAAAGATGTTGTATTCAACTGTAGTTGACAAGATGTTTCAAAGTAGATGTTTCTATTAACAAGTAGAAGACTTTCCAGCCACAGGAACACTCACTATCATTTTCATGAATTCAATTATTGACTTTCAGATTTCTGTAATTCTACATTCATTACTATCTTGCTTTGAAATATCAACTCGTGCAAAGAAATACTCAGACCTCTCTAAATTACTTTAATCATCTTTTTCAGTTACTAGCTGAGGAACCCATTAGCCATAAAAATTTTTTTTATGGAAAATGCTTACTTAAAATTTGAGGTAATTTAACCATATATTCCAGGAATAGTAATTAAAAACTTTACCAAACTGAATTTATTTGAGTAGATTTAGTAACTTAGAACCAAACTGAATTTCATTAAATATTTTTTGATTACAAGAAAGAGTCATCCAAAGTGATCTTTCACATGAACATTTCTTTATTTGAAAGTAATGCATTTCTCATCGTGTTCATTTATCATCTCATTATATTAGTACAAACCTTTTTCCATTTAAAAACCAGATTACAATTCACATTTTATGTGATATTTTTTTTAAAGAAAAGAGTATAAGATATTTAAAGTTAAAACATTTTTCTTAGGCTAATATGCTAATTAAAAGGGGTCTAATTGACTTTCCTACATTGGTGGGAATACTGCTACTTGGCATTGATGATAAGTGCAAATAAATATTTTTCACTTTCTGGATTCTCATACTTTTACTTTAATAGTAAAATGAACTAATCACACCAACCTTGTAAATCTTGGCCTAGTATAACCTTTGTTATTTAATGTTTAAGGATAATCTTTGTTTTTGTAATTGCTGATATTAATGTTTAAGCTTTTGTGTACTACTAGCAATAGACTAATCAAGAATTATATGTTATAAAATAAAATAAAAAATTATAAAAACAAAATCATTTAATAAGAGGATGAAAGTTGTATGACATACTTATTCCTATTCTCCCTTTATAAACAGCTAGAAGCAGAAACTTTGTTTTAAATTTATTTCACTTAGCAGAATTTTAATAAAAAAAACAAGAAAGTTATTTACCTCTACATAATAAAATCTCTGCTGTTTTTATCTCATTGAATTGACTGAATGTTATAATTTTATATAGTATTTTAAGAGAACAACCTGAAATTACAGGTTTCTAAGAACTTCATTAACCAAAGTTTTTTTAAAAATTTGACCACAAATATAAATATACATACATAAACATGAAATCCATCATCCATTCTAGTATCTCCTAAAATCTCCATAGAGATTTTCTATGAGATTATTTCTATTTTCTCATAGAAAATTATAATTTTTTGGTGATTGTGTACCACATAGCAAGCCCAGCAGCCCGCACATACTGGGTGTGTGGGGTTCACTGCCTATGCGGTGGGACCCACTAAAAACCCACTCCCTCACACAGGATGGTGCTGGAATTGACGTAAAGGCTTAACATCAGCACCATCCGCAACACAGGCACACTTCTCATTCACATCAATATTTACATAACACATTCAGACACTATTTACACTCAATATTTTCAGTTAATAATATATACAGCTCAGAATATATATGCTATAGCTATATATATCATCACATGGTATCTCCTGCCTCCATCTGGGGCACACAAAGGTGTGCTCCACCGTATCCATGTCTTCCCAATACTGGCACAGTTTTGTGCGCCTCTTTCCGATCCTACAAAGGTAGACCCCGAACAACCCATGACCCAATAATCACTGAGCCATCCAGAAGTCCACCTCTCCATACAGTCTATTGCTCCAGGCAGCCATCTCCAGGATCAAGGTGTAGGTCCAGTGTCCCTCCACACTCCGCCACCTCTCCTGCCAGTCAGCCAGGAAGCAGCCCCTCGCCTCTTCTCTACCATCTGTGGCTCTGTCTCTTATCTTTTTGGCCAGCAGGTCCAACAGTGGCATACCAGCCACCACCAGTGAGGCATCCAATGATACCGTCCAGTAAAGCTGCACCACTCTTATTGCCAGCCTCCTATATATGCCATTCAATCTCTGGGTATTTCTCACCACTCCAAAGGCCTCCCACCATATTGGTGCTGCATACAATATCATCAATACCAAGGTAGACGCCGGCATTCTGTTTGATTGTCTTAGGATCCCCGGCATTGGCCATAAGCCTCAGCAATGTTGAGGACATGTTTTCCACCTTCACGGCCACTTGCTGCACGTGAAATGAGAAATTCCTTGACATATGGAGCCACACTCCCAAGTATTTTGCTGCTTCCTTTGGGGTGATCATTTCTCTATCGACTTGGACAGCAAAAGGGGGTATTCACCGCCTCCCCGTCATCACTACAATTTCAGTTTTCTTAGCTGACAGTTGCAGTCCCAGCATCTGAAGCCACGATTTGATCTCAATGGTCCTCGTAGCTATCCCACAACCTTCTCCAGCTTCTTCGCCGCCACTACTACCACCAAATCATCGGCATGTGCCACTAATTGTACTTCCAGCAGTCGCTCCTGCCAATGGAGGTTGTTATACACCACATTCCATAAGATTGACCCCCTGCAGCACTCCACGCTGCATGGGCACAATGACTTCCTCCCTCTTCCTCTCCACTGATGTGATACTCAAGTTCCTTCATCCTCAACAAGTAAGGTGAAATGCCTCGCTCCTCCAACTGCCGCAATATGGCCTCCCACTTCACCGCATTGAATGCATTAGTGACATCCAAGAAAACAACCAGGGGGAATCTTTCTCACATTCCTAGACCCGCTGGCTGCCGCCTTCACCACCTCTGTCACTTTTTTAACAGCATCCACTGCGCTTCTTCCTTTCTGGAAGCCATATTACTTGTTCGAGAATCCCCCAGTTCTCTGTAACTCCTGCATCCTGTTTGCCAGAATAACTGAAAAGTTTCCCCAGGCTACCAATTAGAGGCCGCCATCTATGCTACCTCCCTTAGGGAGGAGAACTACTCTCGCCATCTTTCATGGTGTTGGGAATCTCTCCTTAAACAGGCATTCATTAAGTACTTCCAAAAAAGTGAATATTTGTCTGATTGTATGGTCATTTCATAATGACCATCAGTAAAATACAGCAACAGTCCTTTAGGCTGTGGACTTGTTTCCCTCATGACAAACTCCATATAGCCTTTTTCAGAACTCTATTAACAGTATGGTCATCCTACAACCAGGAAACAAATATAAAATTTAATTTAAGAAGATTCTATTATTTTTTTAAAAATCAACATACTTTTTGGTTATCTCTCTTTTTTCTCTCTGCACAGAGATATATTTATTTATTTTTAGACATAAATTAAAAACTATAAGTAAATTACATCCATGTAAATTGATCAGATTATGATTTAAATAATCAATTAAAGATGCATTCACAAACCAAACTATTATTATTATTCCATAATGCCCCATCTTTTCCCTTAAAAAGTTAAAAAAGACAAATTTGTTTAAAAAAAAGTTAGCAAATGTCAGTTTTATTTTAGATGTAATAAAATCGATGTACAAGTAAGAGTTATTTAAGTATAAACAAAGAGCCACATAATTTTTATTGTATTTTCAAATTATAGAATTAAAACTGAATGTAGATATTGTTATATTTTATTATTGTTATTAAATTACTGTATTAGTTACCAGTATATATAATGTGTTTGTAATTATTATATTTATAAAAAATATATTGAAAGCTAAGATTACATATGTATTTATGTTAAAGTAATAAAGAAATATTAAAAATTATAAAATATTTATGGCAATAAATTGTAACCTTATTGGACCATTTTAAATACAAAATTATACATTATGTAAAATTGTTGATTAAAATATAATATTGTTAGAGTGAAAATGTTGCAATTGATTACATGATCTCTGATTTTTTTTTCATCCTAATCCTTATCCTTATATGATTTATAATATTGATAAATATAATAAAAAAAGTACATCTACAGTTCTTTTAGGTATGACAAGATTGGTATCACAGATTGCTTGATGTTAAGATTGAATTCAGGAAGGAAAGGGAGACAAGGTGCACATTGGGCTAATAACTTTTGGTAAGAGGTATGTAGAAAACTAGTAATGGAATAACTGCTTTATAAAAGTAAGAAAAAACTATGTCAAATCTGAAAACTAATGAAAATATTAAGCAAAAAAGTAGATTGGAAAGGTAGAAGATTAATTAGACTTATACCTGAATCAGAAAATGCTATGAATTAAGTGATTATGGACAAACTGAGGAATTTGACGTATGAAGAGGATTAAAACAAGGATGTTTCTCATCAACAACTTTGTTCAGTGTATATGTTGAAGAAATGATCTAGAAGAAGAAAATTTAGAAGAAAGGAGAATAAATTGTAAGATTCGCAGTTGATGTGGCTTTTTTTTAAACAGATGAAGCCCGGGTATTCAAAAATAATTTTAAAATGTGGAATGAAAATGAATGTCATAAAAACTGAAGCGATGAGAAAAGGAGATGGTAAGCTAATGGATGTCCACCCAAAAGAAAGAGAAACTGATCATGTAAAGCTGTACTGACACCATGTTAGAAGTTTGAAAAACTAAAATAAAAACAAGAATTGCAATGGCCAAGAAATCATTGCATTTAACAGAAAGAAATAGTTAGAAAATATAGTAAGTTAGAGCTAGAGTTTGAAGATTTATATTTGGGGTAAACTATAACAACATACTATAAAGTTACCTTGTTTGCTGTAGCCATAAATACTACAGTAAACTGCATGCAGAAACCAGTTATATGTTCATTATTTGTAGATGATTTTTCAATCTACGTTTGCCTGTAGAACTTTAGTTATTGCTGACAGGCTGTTCCAAATCACAATAACCAATTTAGAATTGTGATGTAGAATGAGTGGGTTCATATTTTAGGAGAAAATAAAATGCATTTGCTTTTTCCTGTTGACTAACTGTTTTTTATATGGTGGAGCAATTGAAACAAGCATGCAGGTTGGATTTTAAGAATTGTGATTTGACAAACACATTCAAAGGAACTGAAGGTTAAAATGCTAGATACGCTGAGAGTTCTGTCTAATACTCATTTGGGAGCTGATTGAGCTTGCATGCAGTACTTCTACTGAGCTCTGATCCATTCACATTTGGACTACGGCTGCGTGGCTTATTCATCCGCACGAACCACCACTCTTTATGATGCTTGATGTAGTCAATCATTCATTTATCTGTCTTGCAACAGGTCTTTTGTTCAAGCCCCATAGTAAGTCACCTAGTGAAGTGGTGAGCCATCTCTTTGGTATAGATGAAACCAAATGATCTGCTCCTATGTAGCTTGCATTAAAGTGCAACCAAATCATCCGACATATGACACTGTTTTCCGACCTGCATCTACTGCCCTGCTAGACATCAGAGCTCATCACCTTTTCTAATCTCTAAATGAAATGTACAATTACCTCCAGTTCTTACTATTATTTTAGTCCCCTTGGCGGCCTTCTCTTGTAAATTATGCTTTGTTGTAAAGTCTTTGTTGGTATCATAAAAAGTAAACGAATCCAGTTATATTAAGAGAAAAATGTTATATTATTGAAAATAGCATGAATGCTGATGACATAAGTCTAAAAAGATAATTCTGTTGGTTGTGGTGGCAATAGAACATTACATGTTTGGACTTTATAGCATCATCAGTGTTTTCCTTGTGGAGATGTATACTGTTATTAAAAATAATTAGTTATAAATAATTATTTAATGCTAATTATAATTAGCATTAAATACAATTAGCAAAACATTTTGACCTATATGTTTGTCCAGATTCCATTAATGCCTTGCAGACTATTAGTGACTCTATAGTCTGTGAGATACTGTCTATCATTTCAGAAATGACTCAGCATAACACATCTGTGAGCTTTTATTGGATCCTTAGTCACATTGGATTTCAGGTAATGAGCATATAGTGAGGCAAAATAGGCTTGTTTGCAGCCTCCTTTCACTAATTGCGTTGTTTCGGACGATCTTTTCTGTCTGAAGAGGATGATTTGATGAATGGCAGACTGATGCTACCATCAACAATAATTCTCTACTTAAGAACATTGTGTCACCACATAGCTCTTCATGTAGGAATAACCTTTAAGAGGAGGTTATTTGCTGTTTGCGAATAGGGTTCACTACGCTTACTCATGGGTATCTGATGACTTAAACAATGCAACTGTTTCTGTTTGCTGCAACTATCACGTAAAGGTATACCACATCCTGTGGACTGTCTGTTATGTGGCATTGCATCGAAAATTTAAATTAGGGGTTAACATTCAAAATATTTTTGAGAACAATATGACAATGTTATTGAATGTCTTGTTATTTCTTTAAGGTAATGCATCTGCATTCAAATATTTCATTTATTTCTGCAGTATGTTTCATCCATTTATGCCATTCAGAGTATGCCAGATGGTAATTTTGTTTTAATTTGGATTTTTAAAATTGTATTTTATTTCACCTTTAGCATATGGCATATGGCATATGTTGATTTTTTTGTTTTGCAATACTGTTACCCCATTTTTGAAGTCTGTTTTTGGTGTTGTCAGTATAGTCATATTGTATCTGGCCGCTGATAACAACACTTAGTTCTGTGCCTAGAAAAAAAAAGAATTCAGTTTTGGTTTCCAGATTTGAAATCAGTGCAAAAAATATTATAAGACATATTGAATGCATTTAACAGGAAACAAATTGTAGACCCTTATAATCAGTAGAAGTATTATTTAGACATACTAAATGAAGATACAGAAGATGAAAATCTAAGTGATTCTTTTAAACATTTTTATTAAGACTAAAAACAGTTAAACCGTCTCAGTCATGCTGGCGAAAGATGATTGACGCAGACCCAATACTGCGGGGCTCTGGGGGCCATTACTACCAACCTCTGGTTTCTTTTCATGAGCAAAGGTTTGTGTTGTAAAGTCTTTTTCAGTGGTATTTTTGAGCTGGTGGTCGAGTGTGTACCTTCCCCAGTTTCACAATCTTGCCGTCTGAGAACTGTTATAATGGTTTTGTGCCCTTATTTTTTAGACAATTCATCTCAATTTCACGGGATTCAGAGTATCTTGGCGCATGATTTGTTCGAGGACCTGCCTCATTGTGGCGATGACTTCTGGTTGCAAGTACCTGTTACGAGCAAAGGGGCCTTTACCCTTAGCTCTGCTCGCGCTCTTTTAGAGGGGGGGCAGTAATCTGTAACTGTGTTTTTATCTTTGATTTCATGCATTTGATCCAGTAGCAGCGAAGAGGTGCAAAGAGTGACAGGAGGTTACAGAAGGTCTCCAGCTGCCCTTGGCTCGCTGCAGGTAGTCATCACACTTGTGGGCTTGTGCTCAATATCCCTGGATAGAAGGAATACATTGAGCATTTTGTTCGTATACTGTTAGGTCAGGGAATCTCGGATTCAATGACCGAGGCCACTGTGGATGCTATCAGTCTTCTTCTGGAAGCGTGGAGACCACTGATGTTCCTCATCAACCTAGAGACTGCCAATGACACTTTCTCTGCTTTCTTGCACTTCTCATCAATATGCACCTTGAACCCCCTTGTACGATCCATCCAGACACCAAGATACTTTGCTTTCTCCAAGGGGATCACTTCTACTTCTTCCAATCCAACAGAGATCCTTGGGATCCTCCTTCTTCCTGTCATCTGGATCAGATCTTAATCTAGATCTTTTAATAGAACAGACCAAAATTCAATTAGAAAAATATCTCATATAAAATCATAACAATTTTAAAAACTACAGACAAGTTGATAGACATAAACTGTTTGAAATTACAATGAAAATAAAAGGAAATAAATTACTAATGTTATCAATAGCAGGAAGAATTTGACATCTACATAAATTAAATTTTAATACACATAACAGGTACTGTAATAAGCAAATATTTTTTTATATGATTTATAAAATTTATTTTATTTAACTATAGATCCAGTGTAACAGTGTTAAAGCACTACCAATACCATAAGGAGAATGATTATTTTAGTGATTTGATGGTTTTATAAATTATTTATTTATTACTTGACTAGTTGATAACATAATAAATAAAACAGTACGATTTGATTCTGTTGGATGAAATACTGATTTACTTGAAAATCTATTTCCAAAATAAATACACAAATTCCCAATGCAGACAAGAGCATAGATTAAGTGATGAAGAGTAAACTCTTCTTAAATCTATAATAACAATAATACTATTATTATCATTTTGCAAATACTACTGATTTGACTATGAATATTATATCTAAATGAGAACCACACTGCAACAGTTTTATATATATTTAAAGAGCTGCAATGAATGATTTTTTGAACTGCTAAATTAATTTTTCAAATTGACATTGTTGGAATTTTTTAGGATGTGTAATAACCTTAAAGATTAATGTCTTAAAAGAATATTATTTAAATTTAATTAGATGAGTTTTGTTAAATAAATGAAAGTTGTACTGATAAGAATTTTTAAGATTAGAGTAATTTATAAGAAAGATACACCCATTACACATTTCAGGTTAATTAATGTAATTTTTTATTAGTTTTGCAATATTATAGAAAATAATATTCTCTCTGCAATGTGACATTTTAGATTTACTATAAAAGTACCGTTTACTAGTTTACTATAGCAGCCTTTAACAACAGTCATTTTATATTTATTTTTACATGAGATCTGCTGTTCAAGCCACATAAGTACTGTTATCTACTCATCCTTAATTTATATATATATATATTGTTCTGTAATAATTTTTATGACCTTATTTATAAAAGTACTATTATTTTACTGATAATATATTTACCTTGCATTAATAAAACATTTTTTATAATTTATTTTTTTTTATACTAGATTTAAAGAATTTCATTAAAAATGTTTTAAGTATAAATCTGACATTATCTAAAAAAGGTCTTGTTATAAGACCTGGTAACCTACTTAGGTGGTAGATTCCACATCTGTATTTACTGTTAAAGCACAAAAATGTATTATTTATATACTTCTGGTGAACAGTTTTAAAAAATCTTAATATTTCCAAATTTTTAAATTATAAAATCCTAAAGTATGTTTATTGCAGAAGGAATAAGTAGCTGTTTGATGTAAGCCATTAAATTGATTATAATTAGAATACACAAAACAATTACAGGTTTAAATATCCATCATATACCAGCACTTTCTAAAAAGTTTTATAGAGTATCTAATTTTTTAATAAACTGCTGGAGAGGTTTAAAAATATGTAGAATAACACATTTAAAAGGGAAATGTATAATTTACATCAGTAGAGCTGTTCATTAACATGATGCAATGTACCTTTGTAATACTTGATGACTTGTTTTGTTTTTCCAAAATAATTGTTATAGATTAAGAATTTCAATTTGTTCGCTTTACGACAAAAGTTACTATATGTTAATTTACATACGTATATATGTATTCAATTCCCCTTATTGAGAAGTGTTAACAGTGAATACAATGTACCTTTTATAACAGAAGGGGGTAAATTAATTTATTGCTTTACATTATATATCTCAGACTTTCTTGTGGATATGATGCATGTAAATAACTTGAGTTACAAGAGGCACAGTAGAGTTGCTTTCAGTACAGAATTATGGTTTTCAGTTCATAGAGAGTCTCTGTGATGAACAGGGTGAGAGTACCATTGTAGGGCTGAATATCACCAGAGTTTCAATGGCTTGGTTTGCTGATATGCAACAGTCTATTTTGTTTAGGGAAGAAGTAAATGGGAAATCACTTCACCCATCACTTTCTCTAGTAAAAAAATGAATGAGAATGGCTGTGCTGTTTTTAGGGCTACGCTGTTTGAGAATGTCTTGCAATTCATATATATATTTAAATGTTTGGATATACCCTAATAAATGAAACCATGCATCATCAGTGTAGAAAACATAATAAAAAAAAGTCAGACTTCTCTGCTGGAAACTGCTGAAATCCATTTACAGGATTGAATTCTCTTTCTGTAGTTTGCAGACAATAAGTTTGGACTCACTTTCATTTTATCTAGGATGAGACTGAGTTTCTTATAAACTGCTTTATGTGTGGATGAAACACCAATGTTTTTTTGTTGGGCCAACTTTCATACGGATTTGTTGGGACTACATTGTATAGAAGCTGATATATCCTGCAGTTTTCTTTATTGAGTACTGATGGTCTACCATTTTGCTCATAGTCCTTTACTGATGCTGTTTCCCTAAAACAATTTATCAATTAGTTTCTCGCACTATGTCGATTAGAAACCAGTGTATTTGGAAATCTAACTGAAAATTGGTATTCACCGTTTTTGTGTACTCACTGTTCTCACAGAAGACATACAGAACACCTTCTTGTTTCAAGATCACTGATCAGACTGGCTTGTGAAACAAACCTCAAACAATGCAAGATTACCAACCTTTACAGAGAATGTTACTCTCAGTCCATCTAATTCAATCCTTTACCATATAATAATAAATATATATATAAATTAACAATTAATATAATCCACCTTACCAGCACATTGTTATGTTCTCTAAATCTTTCGGCTTACTTGGAAGCCGTCATCAGGAGTTAAAATTAATGCATAAAGTCAAAAATTTTTAAAATCATAGATAAAATTTAAAGAGATTTAAAAAAAATTTTCATTAATTCTATCTAACTCCTGATGATGGCTTCAAGTAAGCTGAAAGATCGAGAGAACATAACAACGTGCTGATAAGAGGGATGTTTGAGAAAATATAATCATGTATATATAAGTGTATAGTTACTTTCTGAACGCATGCATATTTACTACAGGGACTGTGTTTTTGGATGTTTTTTTAATTGTTCATCTGCAACTTTTTTATGTGTGTTCGTTTATTTAGCTCGGTGGGCTGGTCCAATGGTAAACTCATCGCAAGTCACTTGTTTTAACAGCTGTTTTTTGAAGTTGAAGAGTTCAGATCCTAGTAAAAGTTAGTTACTTTTATATGGATTTGAGTACTAGACAGTGGATACTGGTTTACTTTGGTGGTTGGGGTTCAATTAACCACACATCTCAGGAATGGTCAGCCTAAGTCTTTACAAGACTACACCTCATTTACATGTCATACATATAATATTCATCTGATTGGGCTATATGGAGGTTGCTAATTTTTTGCTAGTTGAACAGATTGCAATGTACATATTAAGAATAAAATTAAAAAATTATTTATCTATAATTAAATTTTTTATATAAATATATGAAAAATTAATTAGCAAATCTAAATAATATAAATTAATTATTTATTATTAGATTATATAAAAATTAATAATGTATAAAAATAATTTTGTTTTTGTTTTTTTTTTTTATTTTCATTGTATGTTCTGCAATTAATTAGAATAAACCATTCAGTTTTTTTTTATGAAGTATACTTGGAAATATTAGTACTCTATACATTAAATTTGAAGTGGATTATGGCTCAACAGTAATATTACTTTATAGGGTACAGATAAGTTTTTCATAATTTCACAATCCATCATTAGATAACAGCAGTTATTATAGTTTAAAATAAAGTTATTTGATATTATTAAAAAAAAAATAAAAACAAATCGTAACATATTAAAAATTCATTAATTTGTAAATATTATAGTATAATATAATAGTAGATATATGGATTATTAAAAGAATACGTAGAAGTAGATAAAAAAAAACTTATTTAATAAATAGTGATTATAAAAATCTCTTATAAAATTAAGTTTGGTACATAAAATAAATGTGTGTATTATTGGCAGCACGTGATGATAAACCACTTAAAACATCTACCTAATATGAAAGTTGAGCTAATCTTATCTTCTATAAAAAAAAAATTATATTCTTCTGACACTACTTTTCTTCTTAGATGACAAAGAATTTTAAATGGAAAGTTACATAAAATGATTACTACTAATATTACAAAACCAGTTTTTATACAGTAAGCTAATTGAAAGACTAAGTAATTGATATCAATAAATTACAGAGGGATTAACTATAAAAATGTTCTAGAAATTATTTTATATAGTGTGTAGATTTATTTCTATAAAAAATCATATTTGTTATCATTATTTATTATATAAAACTTCTCTTAAGTATGAAACATTTTAATAAATAGATAACTAAATTTAAGCATATCAAATACTTTTTTTAGTATAATAAAAAATGGTTTAATAACATTATTAGTATCTTCAGGTCACTATATGGACTGGACTTTTTGGCCACCTGCATATCATGAACAATAGATTTAGAAAATGGACTTACTCCATCTTTAGAGCTGGCAATGTGGCAGCCAGGATCGACGTGATAGCAGATGTAACAGAGGCCCTTCCATCGTCCATGTATTCCCTAAAATGTCAAGTATGTAATAAGGTGTCATGTGTGCCGGTGCACAGGAGCCCAGAAAACTTCGGTGAGTAGAGGACTATCGCAATCCTATTTGGGGGTCGGATCAAATTGATCCCTGAGGAAAAGAGCTGGAAAAGTTATTTTAAAATTTAATTTTGTTATATTACAAACTTCTTTTAATGCTAGTGATTGATCAACATCCTGAATAGATTTAGCATTTATAATTGCATCAACAGCACCGAAGTATACTTTCATGAAGATCTCTGTGGAAGTGACCATTTTCCAGAGCAAATTTCAAGTGATGTCTCAATAAAAATATATCCCATCTTCAAAAGATGGTGGCTTGATAATACAGATTGGACTTGCTTCTTTGCTGATACAATCTCCCTCAAACAACTGGAGTTATCGAAAATGATTTCGACACTATAACTAATGCTATTTGATTCCCCTCCAGAATGTGATGATTGGGTAAGGGGCCAATGACCCCTCTCCGTAAAAAACCCAGCTGTTATGAAACTATTACATCAGCCTTGGAATGGATAGGATAAATATAAGAAGAAACTGAAAAGATGTGTGAAATGTGAAATAAGATTAGGGACATGGAATATCCAAACCTGTTTTAATCCTGGTGCATTTGATAATTGGTTGAAGCAGAAAGTTATAAATAGTTATCCTCACAATACAAGAAACTGATGGAAAGGGAGAGGTGACATCACGATAAACAACTTCAAGTTTATATATATATGGTGGATCTGATAAACATTTTTTAGGTGCAGGTTTTCTTATAAGGAACAAATAGATGAAATGCATTAAAGAAATAAAATCTGTCAATGCTAGAATAACATACCTAGTTCTGAAAAGAAAATTCAAGAGTATCTGTATAATAAATTTCCATGTTCTGACTGAAAACAAAGATGATGTAATAAAAGAGAAATTCTGTGAGTCTTTAGATAGTACATATGACAGGTTTGGTTGGGGATAAAGATCATAATAGGGGACTTGAACAACAAAGTGAGTAAAGAAAGCTAGCTACCACAGACAGACAGCAGGAAATAACAGCCTACATACAACTTCCAATGATAATGGTATATGGTTGATAAACATTGCCCAGTCAAAAGCAAGTACATCAAAAATATATCCTTTCTTCGCAAATACATACATAAAGGAACATGGATCTCATCAGGTGGGAAAACAATCAACCAGACTGGCTATGTATTGGTGAATAGAAAGTAGTACAGTAAAATAATCGATGTGAGAACTTATAACAGGAGCAGACATTAACTCTGATCATATGATAGTAATTTCAAAACTGGAAGAGAATATTAGCTCTTCAAACAGGAAAATAACAACTTCAACAGCAAAGATGGCTGTAGAAGAACTGAAGGTAGCAGAAAATAAAATGAAGTATAACTGCTATATTGATGAAAGGCTGAAAGAAAAACAGCCAGTACTCAAAGATGTGGTCATGGATGTTGACACATGTTGATCCTGCATCAAGGGAACTATTAAGATGGCAGCCAAAAATACTCTAACTACTAGAAAGATATAGAAAAGAAATAAGTGGTCTGACGATGAGCGCAAGCACTCTTTAGAGAATAAAGACAAAAATTGGAATTGGCTATGTAGAGTGGAAGAGTGGAATGTAAGAAGAACAAAAGACAATGACAAGATTCTGATAGGGTGTTGCAAAGTCAAAAGAGAATGTACATAAAGTGAAAGCTAGAGGAGATGGAATGAGAAAATACAATGAAAAATGTATATTGATTCTATAACCTCATTAAAGAACATAGGATGAGTTTCCAGCTAAGAGTGGATATGATCAAAGACAGGAATGGACAGGTATTCTAACAAAGAGAGGAAATAAAAAACAGTTGAAGGGGGTACTTAAAGGAGTTTCTGAATGTTAATCCTAATATAGTAGTAGTAGAAGAAGAAAATAAGCTGCCAGAGTTAGAGGAGGTGAGAAGAGCAGATAAATGATTGAAATGCAATAAAGCCGCTGATCCTGATAAGATATCCAGTGAGTTACTAAAGGAATAAAGGAAGGATGAGAGGAAATTCTGAAGGAGATACACAAACTAATTGTTCAGTGTTGGATGGAGGAAACATTACCAAGAGAATGAAAGAGGTAGTTATAGTGCTGTTGCATAAGAAAAAATGATAAAACTGACTGCAGCAACTACAGGGGAATTTCCCTGTTGAATGCATATTATAAGATACTGTCAATGATAATATTAAGTAGTTAGAAGAAAGAATTAAAGAGGTGAAAGGAAACCAAGCAGGTTTTAAAAGAAATCGCTCAGCGATACATCAGATCTTTGCAGTGAGACAGCTATTTGACAAAAGAATGGAATATGATAAGGTAAAACATCTCCTGCCTGTAGACTTCCGAAATTCATATGACAGCTTAATAAGACTGAGAGTTTGGATTGCTATGAATGACCTCAGAATCCTGAAGAAATTAATAAGGATGACTGTATGAACCGATCAAAGAACAGAGTAAAAGTAGTAGGTGATAGCTCTGAAGCATTTACTACAGAGAGCGGCATCAAAAAGGGAGATGGTCTATCTCCCCTCATTTACAACATAGTATTAGAAAGAATAACACAGGATATCAGTGATAGCGACGAGTTGAAGTTAGCAGGGTTAAGAATCCTCCTGTTTCCTGATGATATGGTAAACGTTGGAACAACTGTAGGGATTACTGAGAAACACATTAAGGAACTCAAAGAAAGTACAAAGAAAATGGGTCTACAAATCATCATTTGTAAACTCATTTAAAACTAAATATATGATAAAACTAATTATATGGTGGTGAGTAAAAAAAGGAAAAGTATGTAAAGACAAATACATTAGAATTAATGGTGAATCATTAATTCACCACTGTATAATTTCACATCTCTAGGAATAAATATAAATTGAAAAAATTAAATCGAAAAGTGGCCCGTCGCATCTCAAATGCAAATAAAAGCTTCTTATCAGCTAGCATCCTTAAGCACAGGTCAGTCTCAAGGATGGTAAAAGAGAAGGTGTATTGTACAATTATACAGCTGGTGTTAACCTACATGTATAAACTTGGATCTGTAAGAGAAAGTTGGAAAACCAACTAACATCTTTTGAGAAATATATAAGGACCGGTGTTAGATGAAGAGACAGGAACATGGTGAAGGAGCAAAACAAATTACTACATCAGCTGTATAACAAACCAACAATACTAAACATTGTTGGCTTGTTGTCGAATTTAAAATACAAGGTGTGGCTATTAAAAAACGAGACTAATTCTGTAAAATATTTTATTCTAAATTTATACATATTTAGTTATTATCCCCTTCAATATACACCCACTCCTCTATTCCTACAACGCTCCATGTGAATTTTCCATTGTTCGAAACAGTGCTGGAAGTCTTCTTCTGTGAGCTCTTCCATGATGCATACCGCTTTTTCGTTCACAGCTTCAACAGTCTTGTTCCTTTTAATGCAGATTTAAACTCGGGGAACAGATAAAAGTTACATGGTGCCAGGTCAGGCGAATAAGGCGAATGGTCTAATACTAGGATGTTATACTTGGCTAGAATCGTCTTGACAGACAATACAGTGTGAGCCGGTGCGCTGTCCTAATGAAGAACTCATGACTTGTTCTTCCAGAATTCGGTTCGTTTTTTTCTTATTTTTTCACGGAGTTGAGCAAGAACCTCAGTCAATGTTGATTAATAGTTTGACCTTCAGGAACCCAGTGAAGGTACACAATCCCATGAATATCGAAAAAAGCAACCATCATCGATTTGAATTTTGATTATTTTCAACGTCTTCTCGATCATCTTGGAAACTCTTAAACCAGTCAAAATCCGGCGCATGTGATAAATATTCATTGCCATATACTTTTTTTTTTAATAAAGATAAGTTATAGTAGCGGTTTTTCCAAGTTTCTTATGGCATTTCACGACAGTTCTTCGTCTAATAAAACACTTATCATTTTTTTGGCAAAAAAAAACAAAAAAAAACCATCAAAACGAAGGCCACAGCCAGACTAATATGTCTACAGAAACTGTAATGGCAACATTCGAAAGAAGGCTTCACGCTATACAGCTGTCAGTCGTACGAATTTGGCGTATGCGCAGTTCTTCTATAGCAGCATTAATCTCGTTATTTAATATCCACACCTCGTAATACAGTGGGAAGGATATACGGCGAAGGTGACTCACACACAATTGTGATCAATATAATTCCATTATTTCAAGTGGATTACCAGTACCCCAATATCTTCCTTACAGTGACATGATAAGTTACTAATGTTAATTTCACTATTAAAAGTATTTTTGCATATTTTAATATTATATTCACGTAAAGTACTACTCATCAAAATTTAGAAATTCAGTTTATGCATTGGGTGAGGATGGATTTCTGGACTGATTGCTGGACCATTAGGAAGATAAAAGGACTACCAACACTAATTCGTGTTAAACGCATGCATGCGTGGAATGTTGAACCTGTCTGTTTTAATTTATTATTTGCTTTAATGATATTTTTATTTACGTTTTTATTTTTTATATACGTTTTTAGATTTTAGAGCTCTTTTTATTATAGTATCATAATAATACGAGCGTGCAGAACGACGGAGTTAGAAGACCAGGTTGACCAAGGAATAGATGGTGGTGAGGGTGGGAGAAATTGTCAGAGAAGCGGGGCGTAATGTTGACTGGGTGGTGGAGGCGGGTGATAGAGGTGGATGGAAGAGGCTCATAGATCCACGAGATCTATGAAGATTACAAAGTAAGTAAGCAAATACGAAAAAAATACTAATTCTGAACAAGTTATGTTGGAATAAATCGTATATTTTATGTTGTAGAATAATACGAGGGTTATTTTTTTTCAAATTCCGATCGGTCGCGAAATAAAAACCCGCGCAAAAATCGGAAGACCTTTGCGCATATGTGTTGCGCAGCGTCTCTAGTATGGCCTTCAATCATGCCGCGTCACTTCGTTTAGTTCTGAACACGCAGCTAGCACGTAAACATGTCTACAACAATAGCATCTCCCACCAAGTCTGAAGTGCGTACGGTAATTCGATTTCTTCAGGCTGAGGGGTGTAATGCGGCTGAAATTCATCGACGAATAAGTAATGTGTACGGTGAAACTTCAATGAGTGACAGCAAAGTGCGACAATGGTGCAGGTACTTTAAAGCAGGACGTACAGATTTTCATGATGCAGGCGGTCAGGAAAGGAACCGAGTGTTAACCGATGATCTCGTTGAGGGAGTGGATGAGGCGATTCGAGAAAATCGTCGGTTCACAACTTCTGTATTGAGTGATTCGTTTCCTGAAATTTCAAGGTCAGCTCTCTACACCATTGTGAGTGAGAGACTTCAGTACCGCAATCTGTGTGCGAGATGGGTTCCCAAGATGATGTCCGACCATCACAAAACAATGAGAATGGACGCCTCCCTAACGTTTCTCCAGCGCTACTGCAATGAAGGAGAAGATATTTTTGAACAAAATTGTCACAGGAGACGAGACATGGGTCCACTTCAAAACTCAAGAAACAAAAGAACAAACCAAACAGTGGATGCATTCTCATTGTCCCAGTAAACCAAAGAAGTTCAAGCGAACCTTCTCCAACAGAACCTACTCCAACACAGTATGGGTACTGTGTTCTGGGACCGGAATGAAGTTCTCTTAGTGGAATTCACGGAACGTGGCACGACCATCACTGCAGTCTCATACTGTGTGACTCTTCAGCGTCTACGAAGGACAATTCAGAATAAGCGAACAAGAATGTTGTCATACTTCTTCGACAAAAGGCGATAAGTTTCACCAAAATTGTAAGTTCCCTATTTCCTTTCCCTTCAAGAAAGAAGAAGAGGGAACGAGCCCAACAGCCTTCAGCCCAGCAGTCACCTGTCCAGCAGCCACTGACAGCATAGAAGAAAGAAGAAACCTGCACTTTCCCCCGTTCAGCCCTTCGGGTCCACGGGAATATCAAGGTATGTAATTCCGATTACTGCCAAGTCTCGGAAAGTGCAGGCCAAAGAAGAACGAAGAGGTCATCTGCAGATGAATCTGGTTATCTGGGGAAGGAGATGAAGAAGAAAGAAGACCCTCTACGCGACCCGACGTCACGGACAGGAGTCCGGAAAAGAGCCCAGCCGAGATGCACCGTGAAGGGCAGGCGTTAAAGAAGTGGATGAAGATCTTCTCCTTATCCATTCCTAACAAAAACACTTACAATTAAATTAAATTAAATCAGCAATTGCGACTCCCTCCGAAGAAGGGGGCGCATTGCTCCCTTCAAACAGTTAGTGCCCCGTTGTTGCTAGCCTATGAAGCGTTAGCACCGAAAGGACTTCAGTGGATGGTCTGAAGGGGAATTACATCGGGAGGACAGGTTTTAAAAAGCCTAGCCTCCCGCGATCGGACCCTAAAATGGGTTCGAGAACGCTGGTACAAACGGATTGGAATGCTAATAAATCCGTCCTTAAAATATAAAATAATATAACACATAAAACTTAGAGTCGCCATTAAAAATAAACCCTTAAACACGCCCGATTATAGAATCATACAGCAGCAAGGGACACTGTTCAGGTTCTGCGATTCGTAGAGAGAATTTGTGAAACTCCCGCCACCTTTGCGTTCCATTTCGTTCCGAATGTTGTCATCAGGCATTGTCTTTCTCCATGACAATGCTCGGCCGCACACTGCAGCTGAAACAAAGAAGCTCCTGCAGCGTTTTCGTCGGAAAGGGTTTGATTACCCACCATGCAGCCCGGACTTGGCTCCATCCGATTTTCCTCTCTTTGCTCACATGAAACGCTGGTTAGGAGGACAACATTTTGGAACAGACATCGAGCTGCAGACCAGCCTAGAAACATGGCTGAAAACACAGGCGGTTCCGTTTTATGACGAGGGTATTGGAAAGTTGGTACCACGCTACGACAAATGTCTAAATCGGAGTGGCGACTATGTAGAGAAATAGCGTAACTATGTAAGTACTTTTTACAAATAAAAAAATTTTATTTTCACTTTGGTTTTAATTTCGTGACCGATTACACATTGAAAAAAAAATAACCCTCGTGACAGTGTGCAGTTTTAAGTATAAACGAGATAAATGTATCGTATAATAAGCTTAGATAAAGCGTGAAGAAAACGTATTTACTGATATTTAAAATATGCAAAATTGCCATATTCTATTGTTTAACAATAATAAAATGAATTAACATCACTTTTCCGTCTTTTTCGTGTTCTAACTATTATATATTCATATATTAAATTATTTATTATTGTTTAGCAGATTGTCTATAATTAAAAAAAAAAGAACTATAAAATAATATATTTAATTAATTATTTTTCACGATAACAAGGAGTAATTAGTCGGTTGATAATTAATGTTATTTATTGCGATAATACATATAGGATAGTTCGTTCACTTATTTGCTACTTGTAAAGATTATGTTAAGTTTGTTATCAGTGGTGTTATAAAGACTGTTGAAACTCCCATTGACTGTTACTGTACGTTGCGTGTTTCTATTTAGTGAATAACATGTTTGTGCCAGTGTTTTTTATAGTATTACTAAAGGTTTCCGCATTTTGTTTAGCCGATGATATACAGCTAAACCAAAATATTATACCGAGTAATTATAAAATAAAACTGATTCCAAATCTGGAAAGTGGTACTTTTGAAGGTTAGTAAAAAAAAAAAAAAAATCAAATTCTGTTAATGTTTGAAATTTTTTCTGCAAATCACGTTTCATAAATTTATCGTATTTATCGTACAATATAATCTATTTTATAGTTTAATTAAATAAATCCAGACCTAGTGGAATTTAAAAACTAAAACTTTGGGTTAAATTAGTGAAAAAAGTTTCCTTTATTTTTATATTTACGAAATATGAAAAAATATACTTTGATAAAGTTGCGGTTCTTGATTATTGCTCGACGAACAATTTTTTTTCACAGATACTGAATATTTTAAAATAAAATAGACTATATAAATTTTCTTTTAAATCCAAAAAAATATTTGTGTCTTACTGCTGAATATTAATTGTGTAAAAATTATTAAAATTTTTCAAGTTTATTGTATGTCAAAAATAATTTTTATTTTCTTTCTCCTAATGTTTACGTTGCAATTTGTTCAACTAGTGAACAATAAGCAACTCTCCCACGGCCAAATGAGATGAGGGTGATAACTATGACATGTAAATGAGATGCAGTCTTGTACAGACTCGGGCCGACCATTCCTCAGACGTGTGGTTAATTGAACTCCAATTGCCAAAGTGCCCAAATCAGCTGATTTGGAAGTCGAGAGTTCCAGCGTTCAAGCCCTAGTAAAGTCAGTTATTTTTATACAGATCTGAATACTAGATCGCGGATACCGGTGTTCTTTGGTGGTTGGGTTTCAATTAACCACACATCTCAGGAATATTCGAACTGAGACTGTACAAGACTACACTTCATTTACACTCATACTTGTCATCTTCATTCATCCTCTGAAGTAATACCTGAACGGTAATTCCCGGAGGCTAAACAGGAAAAAGAAAGAAAAGAAGAAAGAATTACCAAAGGGCCGGCCTCTGTGGCGCCAGTGGTAGCATCTCGGCCTTTCATCTGGAGGTCCCGGGTTTGAATCCTGGTCAAGCTTGGTATTTTCACACGCTACAAAAATTTTCAATCATCTCATTCTCTGAAGTAATTCCTACCGGTGTGGTACCGCAGGTTGAAAAAGAAAAAAAAAATCACCAATGTAGTCCAGTATCCACTATTGAAATCCGTATAATTAGAAACTGTTGACTTCGAAAATCAGCTGATTTGCGCGACAACGCATTGAAACCCCCCCCCCCACCGTTGGGCTAAAAAAAATTAAGGTAAATATAAATAAAATTTTATTATATTACCTGAAATACTTATTATTATTATAATTTTTAACAGCTTTAAGCTATTTCAAAAATTATAGTAAAAAATTCTAATCATAAGTACTTTGTATTGTAAATTGATTTTTTTACTTATGACTATTCCTAAAAATAAAAGCAGTTAATTTAAATTGTATTTTAAAGTAATAATGATTTGCAATTTTAAATATTTTAGGTAATTAGTCTGAAAATATCTGTTTGCAATTTTATGTATCTTAAGTAAATAGTCTGAACATATCAGGAATCCATTAAAATAGATATTAGAACGTAAGCGTTTTTTAATGATAATGCACTAAAAAAGAGGACATTATTGAAAAATAAATAGATAAAAGGAAGTAAATATTTAGAGAAATGACACGTCTATACAAATTTTTTCCTGCTGGTAATTAGTAGCGTATAAAAAGATGACATGTCAGATCAAGATTCGAACCCGGGACTTTCTCACAAAACTATTCTTATAATTTTTAAATAAAATATTGTAACTAAAAATATGATGCTAATAAATCTATTAGTACCGTTTCGTTTTCCATTAATGTAAATCATTTAATAATCGTCTGAACTATTGGTTATTATTTTTATTATTATTATTATTATTAATTTGATTTAAACTTATAATACAGTGTTTGACCAATTCCATAAATGGTCTCTTCAAATTTTAAAACGATAATTTAATTACGAACAGTAAATTTAATCACACAACGATGTTGCTATTAATTTCATAACAGTGATCTGAATGTAAGTAATATGCAAACCCTTACTACCGAATTGTCTTCATCAGAATACATAAAGGATAGTAAGGATTTTATTATCCAATTATATTAACGAATTCGTTAATAATCCAGCAATAATTCGTTAATAAATTATACTTTTATTAAATTTAATTATATTAAATACACGAGGAATGTAAAAACTTTCAGGGCGTGTTTTACTGGTGAAAACAAAGAAAAAAGTTAATACGTTTGGAAATGCTTTGTTAGCGAGTGTTGGCTGGGGAAAGATTTCGTCTTAATTTTTGCGCCTTCGGTAAAATTAAGCCAGACTGTAATTCTTGAAACCCAAATTAAGAAGTAAATTTAGTGATTTTTTTTAAAGAAATTTAATCTGAAACTTTTAAAGAAATAGGTCTTAAAATTGTATTTTTAGTAATTTTCGAGAAATCTGGGGTAAAAGACAAAAAACTGGTATAGAAAAACACACTTTTATGTTTGGTTTGTTAATTAATCGTTTATGGCTTTTATCGTTTGTGTTTTTATTTTTATTAAATATTTAATTCTTTTGTTTTGGTAATATTTGAAATTTTCTTTCATTTAATACCTAGTTTTGTATGTTAGTTTTTGAAAACTTTGAAATTCTTACGTTTGTACTCAGTTTCTGTGGACTTTAATATTTTCTTCTGTGGACTCATAATATTTTATTAAAATTTTCTTTAAGTTTTGTTTAAAATTTTTACGTGTTTATTACCGTTTTAATAAAGTTATTTTACGCCAAAAATAAAATAGTCTGTTTTCCGACCCCAAACTTTTGTGTTTTTCTACAGACTTCTCGAAAACTACTAAAAATGCAGTTTTGGGAGATACTTTTTTCCATTTTTCAGATGATATTTCATATTAAACCACTAAATTTACTGCTTAATTTTGATCACAAGAACTACAGTTTGGGTTAATTTAACCGGAGGCGTAGAAATCAGGGCGAAATCTTTCGCCAGCCGCCACTCCCTAACGAAGCGTTTCTGAATCTATGTTTACATGAATTTTCTTCTTTATTTTTACTAGTACATGTCCTTAAATTTATTGCATTCTTTATGTCACTCTGTATAATTATTTACGAGTATTATACATTAATTATTATTATTATTATTGTTATATTATTATTATTTATATTTTTAAAAAGTTTGATGTAAAAACCAGTCGGTGGAAAAAGATCTGTTGTAAATTGATATTCAAAGAAATAGATAAATAAGTCGCAATTAAGATAACCACGGTTAATTAATCGTTTTATTATTTTTAAATTTTAATAATTTTTTTTTAAAGATAAATAATCGTGTAGGATATTATTTCAAGAAGAGTCGAAAATAAAATTTCTCAAAGATCTAGCAATCAAAAAAAGGAAAAAAGATTAATGAAGGATTTAAGAGAATTTCTACAGGCATAACAAAAAAAGAAATAAAAAATGTAAAAGCTACTAAAAACTTTTTTTTTTGCTTGATATCACCACCACATAAACTTGTGCGTGGGGCATTGAAATTTTTAGCGTATGCAAAATTTGTGGGTATGTAAATCTTTAGACGTACGGAAATTTGTTGCGTATGAAAAACGCTATGCTCAGGATTCAAACCCGGAATCTCCAGATGAAAGGCCGAGACGTTACCACTCTGTTACGGGTTGGGTGATCGGTTTGTTATTCATAATTACATGTCTAAAACAGGGAATTAATTTAAAAACAAATAAGTTAAAGTAATTTTTAAAGTAACCCGTTAAATAAATAAATAAATAAGCCAAAGTAAATTTTGAGGTTACGGGGATAAAATGTATAATCTCCATTCTTATAACTTAACTCGTTGCGCAACCCATAGTCCATTTCAGTAATTAGCATATTGGAATGGAAAATGATATAGGGGGGAATTAAAGATAACATATTCGGCGGACGCTTCTCATACGTCAAGGAAGGTACATAGGTACATATGTACATTACCGGAGTTAAATAAAGCTTGGTGAATTGTTTTTTTTTACTGCATTTACATAGTAATCGATGATAATTAAAAACCAAAAAGGAATAAGAAGATATGTTTACATTTTCATTTAAATCCTATATGCCTATTTGATTTGTAGTTATTGATTTCAAGATAAAATTTAATGTTTCTTTAAATCATTTCATTTAAAAATAATAATACTAATGTAAAATTCCAACCGCCTTAACTTCGTCAGTTCGACAATATCTTACATCAGAGATCCATATCCCCGAAAAAATTAAATACTGTTAACATCTTGTTAAGTATAAAGTTCAAACCTATAAATTTAACACGATTTGAAAATTTAACACATACATTTCCTTTAAAAATAGACTTTCTATTAAAAACTGTATGAAACTATAAATATTCGATCGATAACATAATACGATTTAGTTAATCTTTTTTATTTTTTTAAATAACATTTAAAAATGAAACATTTTTTTATTTAAAAGATATTCAAAGAATTTTACGTTATACATTAAATTAGAAAAAAATTGTGTAATGTTTATGTAAATTTATACCAGTATTAGTTTAACCTACATTCCGTGGGATTCATATTTAAAGAAATAATGGTTGAAAGGCCCAAGAATTAAAGAATAACACAGCTGTTATGTTTATTCTATTACATGGCAATCGTAAATTAATGTAATGAAGAGATGGATTTCAAATGTACGTTGCCATAGTTACTTAAAGAATATGTACACATAAAAGAAAACAAACTAAACTTAGTTGTGAACAATTTTCATATGTAAAAATTAAAAGACTTTAGTTATAAAATTTATTGTCAAAATGGGTTTAAAATGTCCCATAAAAGAAAAAGTGTTTTTGCCGCAATTGTTAGCATGGCTTTTGAGTATAACAATTTTTATTGTTTGGCTAGTTTTTAGTATCCCAGAAGTACATACAAAGTATTATTCAGACAAAGATAAAGGAAAATATTATGGTAAAATACAGGAGTCATTTCAGAGTTCGCTTATGCTACCAGGTGTCGTGTGTGTTATTAACGCCAACTGTTCACTTAATCCAAATGTAACTCCGGCAGTCACTGATAATCAATATTTCTTATGGCTTCTGACTGAAGGCGGATTCTTTATCATTTTAACATGTTTTATGATATTTTATATTTTCGGTCCAGATGATGCAAAGCCGAATGGATTACATCAAAAATTGTATATAATTCCAGGATGTATTATGTATTTATGTTGTACTGCTATTGGTATTAAAAATTGTACTAATCTTGTGCCACAATTAACAATTATTATTTTAAGTGGTGTAATGTCTCTAGTACTTGCAATCAATATTGCTGTGTGGGTTATATTTGGTGGTGGTAGTGAATGATGAAAAGTGTGCAGTGAAAAATATTTAATATAATTAATGAAAAAAAGTCATCGCTGTTTTGTCTAGTGTCATTTATTTATTTCTTGTTTGGTAAAATTATAATGTAGAAAAAAAAATACTTGAATAAATTCGGAGAAAAGTAATCGTCTTTTTTTATAAACCGTTTACTTGAATATTGACATATCGGATATGACCGTTATTTAAGAGGTAAACCGTTTTCAAAAGTGATTAGTCGAGATTGTAATGGCTATAGACAGAATTAAGGTTATTAATTTGTCACAAAATAAGAAAATATTGTTATAAAATCTTTCTTTTTTCTTAATTTGTATTATTTACATAAAAAATTGTAACTTTATCATTTTCTACAAATTCAACGAATAAACAAATATTTTCCTCGACTTTTTTGTCATGAAGCTTATGTATTCGTGAAGAAACAATTTTAAGTTTTCCAGCTCTGTATATCGTGAATGACAAAACTTCACCGAACAAATTGGAAACATCCATGACTTGCCGAAGTTAAAGATAAATTTACTCTTGATGAAGTAGCACTGTCTGAAGCCCAGACTTTCAGTAGGATTCACCATGATGTAGACCAGAGGTTCCCAAACTTATTTTTCTCATAGACCACTTTCAAAATTTTGCTGGTTCCGGTGGACTCTCTGCAGCTACATTTCAACCATATTTCCAGTCGACGGAAAATGTGAAAATTAGATCTAACTATGAAAATTTGCGTTACGGCTGAGTTCCACGAACTCACAGCTTCCGAAAAAAAGTGAGAATTGATTGGTTAATTTTTGATTGACTGTGCTGTGAGTGGATGTCAAAAAAGTAAAGTTGGCCAATCGAAAAAAATGCTTCCATCCAACTTTACATTTTTGACATCTACTTACAGCACAAGAAAGCAATCAATTCTCACTTATTTTATTTAGAAAACTTCCCATTCAGAGTGGTAAAAGCAAAAGAAAAATAGTATATTTTTTGTATTGCATTAATTCAAATATGTAATCATTACACTATTAATTATTATTGTTATCATATTGCAACGTAATATAATAAAATTGTCGTAATATAATTAAAATTAAACATTAAAACGTAATTTAACTTCTACAATGACAATCACAAAATAGTTACAATTTTAATGGGAGGGATGTACTTGATGGATTGACAGCAAATTATCAATATTTAGCTTCAGTTTTGTTAGGAATAAGCGCAAATCTCCCCGTTCTATGATATTGAATCTGCTCCTTTTTTTTTATAAAAGTTTTGTAACGACACTCAAACTTTTTTCGACAAGATATGACTAGGGAAACGCTATCAAAAGCTTTCTCGCAATTCCCCACAGTCCAGGATATTTTTCTGGTATTTCTGCCTGCAGCCAAAATGTTTGTTACCCTCTTTTAAATTTCACCTTCAGCTCCTCATTAGTGCTAAGCTCGAGTAGCTCCTTTTGTAATATCACATTCTCCACTTCCGTTTCAACAAATGAATTTATGATCCGTGGTGGTATTTCCATCGTCAGAATATCTTCAAATCTGATTTTGAAGTCATCATGCAGGGCGATTAAATGTTGAAAGTATGTCTGAATATCCTCACAAGGCATTCTACCTGTGACAAGTTTGATAACTGGGAAAATACGCGCCGACTAATATTTTGGAATTACACCCTTTGTTTTTATTAAATTGAGACTGTCCCCTTGTAATTGTAAGTTACAGTCGCTGAGCTTCTCAAAACATGATTTGCCTAGATTGATACGCAAAGTCAAGCCAACATTTTAGTTCTTCACTATCGAAACCAGATGAATTTTCGTGGACCCCGCTTACGAATTGTGAACCCCCATTTTTTTTGTCACGCCAACGTAGACCCTCGTCGAGTCTCCCGTGGACCCCTGCGGGTCCACCTGGACCACTTTGGTATTCAATGATGGTAGACCAAGAGTGCACAGATTCCTCCCGAGCGGTCCGTGTTTAGCGATGAAGCGTAGATCTTTAACTGATCTCTCTAACTAAATCAAACTACATGGGATCAGGGATTTTAAGAGGGACCCATTATGTTTATAAATTCTAGTTTTCCCAAAATTTGTTTAAAATATTCACTTAAATTATTATTCTGATCACCTTGGCATTAACTATATATATATATTAAATCACCATCTAAGATAAATCGACATTTTATCCTTTACAATTAGTCTAAGATTCGGCAGCTGATTTCTGCAGATGTTTTTTTAATGAAACTCGATTTATATTAATGATTACTGACAATTTAATAAATTACTGCCGGGTTGCCTAGCAAAAATTAGCCGGAATTACCTTTAATTAAATATATTGTAATTGATTTATTTGCAACTATATTTTTTTATAAGTGAATTAAAGGTCATTTGAAAAAAAATGTGAAGAATGAAAAAAAAAATGGTTGCAGTTGTAAACAGGTATGTTATGATTAATTATTCACGCTCATCGTTTTTTTAAAAAAAATTAAATTTTAATTTAATCTGTACACGATAGTCGCGCTGCGTTCTTGTTTACAACATGAAGCAGCATGCGTATTCCTTCTTTCTCGTTCACACTCATCCAGACTGAAAGTAATTAGTTCAAATAATGGCAAGCAGTACTTGCGGCCATTTTTTACAGGCAACCATGTGTTATCGTGTACAGAAAAATTAAACTTCAATTTAGCATATAATTTTTTTTGAAGAACACGATGAGCGTAAATAATACAACTGGCAAGTTGGAGGTTACGGCTGACAGAGCTGGCAACAATTTTTTTTTATATTGTTCATAACATGTTCTTTCAAATGACGTTTAATTCACTTAAAAAAATATAATTGCAATTCGTTAAAATGAATTAATTATAATATATATAATAAAGGTAATTGCGGCTAATTTTTACTAGGCAACCCGGCAGTAATGTATTAAATTATCATTAATCATTAATTTAAATCGAGTTTCATTAAAAAAAACAGATTCCTGCAGAGATCAACTGCCGTATCTTGCACTAAATATTTAATAAACTGCCAGATTTATAGAAATGTGAAAAAGTCGTTCCGGGGGGGAAACTGTTATAACTATATTATACAACTCCAGAATTCATGTTATCATAAAACTTTATAGTTATAATAGGGCCACAGTAACAAATGATCTCCATCCAAATTATTAACAAATCCAAAAAAAAACCAAATTAAATGGTTATAGATTTTATTTTTATCAAGAATTTTATTTATTTTTATCGAGAATCATGTTTATTTTTATCTGCATTGTGAATTTCTTTTTTAAATAAAAATTGATAGAAGTTGCTTAGAAGAATTTTTTTATAAAGTTCTATTTAAAATTAAAAATTAAGAGATCCAGAACCATTAAACCAAACATAACTAAAGCGACCGCAGTATAAATGACTCCTTACTGAAATATAGAAAAGGATATGGTAAAAAGTACAGAAATCAATCTGAAAAATTTAAACTTTGCATTTAAAAATTGGTTTTTTCGATTAAATTATATACAAAATGGTACCAGTTTTATATTCTAACCTAAATTTACGCTGCAATGCTTCACGGTGGAAACAAAAAAAAAATGCGTAGCATTTTATATATTAGATACATTGGAATATTATCAGACTACATAAAAAATTTGTTCTTTATTACTCGTAACTTGATGTATTCCAAACGAAAACGAAAAAGAGCAGTTTATTAAGAGTTCCATGGTAGAACAGATTCTTTGTCTTGGAGCTTTTGTTTAATAACATTAAGCAGCTATTTTATAAAATTACAAAGGATAATTTACAAAGAAAAATATAATCGAACTTACGAACACCGTTTAATAATAATTTTTATGAAGATGTAAATAAGTTTTACATATTTCTTGCGTAATGTGTAACATAATAAGCTTGTTATTTACGTAGTAAGTACTTAATGAGAATGAAATGATAATTTAGAAGAGAAGGAATTAAAAAATTGCAGTAAACTAAGTTACTGTTAAAAATATAGCAGTTGCCTGTAACAGTGACATAGAAACCGTCGATGTATTTAGAAAATCCTTCAATGAATAAAAATGTTAGAATTTTATAATTAGAAAAAAAATCCTTCATTTTTTAATGGGAAATGAAACAACACCGTAAACATGAAAATTAACGAAATAGTTTTATCTACTTTCTTTAATACATAAAATACTCTTAGATTATTATGTAAATTAAGTAAAATTATACAGTGCGATACAATAGATTTTCTTTTTTAAACCGAACAGATTGAAATAATAATATATTTTGTAATAGATTTTAATATTAAAAAACTTTTTTTTTAAATATTGAAACGTACGATAAAACGTCGTTGTACCAAAAGAAAAAGTTCGTCTCGATGACTTGAGAAGGAACAATACGTGGAAAAAGATTCTGGACGATAAGAAAATGAATTATCAACTTCTCTAGCAGAGTGGTTAAAGAATCAAACAAAACCGACTCACATGACATACGCGATAAGATGAGGAGACTACTCAGCAATCCATTTACATAGACGTTACATCCCGCGAGCTGAGTGTACGGTATTTAGGTATTCACCAAGATCGTTACGTAACATGGAAGGTTCACATTAAGGAAAAAATGCCTTCGTACGCCGGAAGGCGGAAGTAGATTTCACGGGTGCTAAGTACGGGAAAAAACGATTTCCACCTTAAAGTTAAGAAAAATTTCAAATTTACTCAGTACGATAATGGTTGCATGTGAAAATAAGTTTCACTTGTTTAGCATACAATTCTTACAGGTGTCCTCTTATAATTCCAGCAACATTTTTGTCATCCCTTGCCATAAGGGTTGGTCATATCAAAGATTGTTTCAGACAAAAGTTTTAGGACTTACTACTACTTTAAACAGATTCAATACTTTCCCTACAGAGATAGAAGAACAATTGCTAACATGTACAGGAACCAAACAGCAACAGTAATAATTGAAGAACATAAGAAAGACGCCGTAAGAAGAAAGGGAGTCCGACAAGGATGTTCCCTATCTCCGTTACTTTTTAATCTTTACATGGATCTAGCAGTTAATGATGTTAAAGAACAATTTAGATTCGGAGTAACAGTACAAGGTGAAAAGATAAGGATGCTACGATTTGCTGATGATATAGTAATTCTAGCCGAGAGTAAAAAGGATTTAGAAGAAACAATGAACGGCATAGATGAAGTCCTACGCAAGAACTATCGCATGAAAATAAACAAGAACAAAACAAAAGTAATGAAATGTAGTAGAAATAACAAAGATGGACCACTGAATGTGAAAATAGGAGGAGAAAAGATTATGGAGGTAGAAGAATTTTGTTATTTGGGAAGTAGAATTACTAAAGATGGACGAAGCAGGAGCGACATAAAATGCCGAATAGCACAAGCGAAACGAGCCTTCAGTAAGAAATATAATTTGTTTACATCAAAAATTAATTTAAATGTCAGGAAAAGATTTTTGAAAGTATATGTTTGGAGTGTCGCTTTATATGGAAGTGAAACTTGGACGATCGGAGTATCTGAGAAGAAAAGATTAGAAGCTTTTGAAATTTGGTGCTATAAGAGAATGTTAAAAATCAGATGGGTGGATAAAGTGACAAATGAAGAGGTATTTCGACAAATAGATGAGGAAAGAAGCATTTGGAAAAATATAGTTTAAAGAAGAGACAGACTTATAGGCCACATACTAAGGCATCCTGGAATAGTCGCTTTAATATTGGAAGGACAGGTAGAAGGAAAAAATTGTGTAGGCAGGCCATGTTTGGAATATGTAAAACAAATTGTTAGGGATGTAGGATGTAGAGGGTATACTGAAATGAAACGACTAGCACTAAATAGGAAATCTTGGAGAGCTGCATCAAACCAGTCAAATGACGGAAGGCAAAAAAAAAACTTTCCCTATTAAGGGAGGTGTGATTTTTTTTTGTCTTCAAAACCCCATTTTTTCCACACCCTGGACCAATGGTTGGTGATATCAAAAAACTTTATTCAGATAAGTATTAGTCCTTTATCCAAAGAATAGTAGGAACTTTAAACGAATTCGATATTTTACTTATTAAGAAAGTTATAGCGATATTTTGTTTTTTTTATGCTACTATTACTCTTTTAATTTGTGGCTTTATTTGTAGTACTGTACGTTATTACGATTTGTAGTTCATTACTGGCTGGACTATATCAGTGCTTATGCTCCCTTTAATTTATTGTTACTAGAGTGTAATTAATTAAGGTGTCTCAAGGCAAACTCCTTTTTAACCTGATTATTGTCATGAAATTTACTTATGATTTCTAATCTATGAAACCGATTGATCATAAACATAATTTGAGATACAAAAAAAAAAAATTAACTTCGTGTTTTCCAACTAAATTAAAAAAATTTTTTTTTTCAGTCCCTATGATGATCAGGATGAGGGTGTCATTTGTAGAGTTGAATATACCCCGCATTTCAGTGACTTAGGATGCTGATGTTCAAGAATCTACTTCTTGGCTTGTTGAGGAAGGCATTTTGCTCTTTATTATCCCTAATGAGCCCGGAAAAGAACAAACGAGAATGGCTAAGCTGTTTTCAGTAATATCTTGTAATTGACGTCAAGACACTCGCCGACCATTAGAGCTATGATACTTATGTGTCATACATATGTGTTAATAATTTTCACTGTACAATGGATAATTCTTATGGAATTCTTGTACATCATAAGAGGATTAAAAAAAATCAAATTGCTCTTATTTTGAACACAACACAATTATAATTTTTTAATAATTTATTTATTAAATACTTGGTTAATACAACAACTTGGTTAATATACACACACACGCGCGCACACATACACGACAATGAACATTGTTTGAACTAATTAAATAGAAAAAAAATTACAAAATATGTGTATACATATTGATTTTTTAATTGTTATCAGAAAACTGAAAATGCTTGAGTGTATTAAAAACACAGTACTTTAAAATACAAATTAAAAGATTAAAGAAAAATAACACAATTTTCTGCATCTATTTAACACGTGTGTAAATACGTGTACTAATAACTTTCACTGTCTTATAAATGTTAATTTATTTTGCAGTCATTTTATAAATTTAGTATCTTCATGCATTTCTCTAATATCTTCACAACTTTCAAAGATTGTTAACAGCACTAAAAAATGAATGAAAGAGTATGCAAAGGAAATATATATAGGAGAAACTAAAGTAATGGAATAAACAACAAAGAGGTTTTAGCAGTAAGAACAAGTGAAAGAAAAATAAAAAAAGTAAAAAATTACTAATATTTGAAGACTTTGGTGACAGAAGACTCACCATTTGGCTTTTCTATTCAGATTATTTTGTTTCGTAGTAACCTGCGAGGGCGTTAAATTCCGACTCTAATCTGAGATACGGAAGAGGGAATGTCTTGTTTTATGGTTTAATTTTTATTCGCTTTTCTATTCTGATTATATTCTTACCTTAGTATCCTGCGAGGACGTTAAATGATAACTGTAATCTGAGATACGGAAGACGGTAAGTCTTGTTAGTTGGTCTAATTTTGTCGGTTTTTCTAGTCAGATTATATTGTTAACGTAGCAACCGGCGAGGACGTAAATGATAACTTAATCTGAGATACGGAAGAGGGAATGTCTTGTTCATTGGTTTAACTTTTATTGGCTTTTCTGTTCTGATTATATAGTTGCCGTAGTAACCTGCTAGGGGCGTTAAATGATAACTTAATCTGTGATACGGAAAAGGGAATGTCTTGTTCATTGATTTAATTTTTATCGGGTTTTCAATTGAGATTATATTGTTACCATAGTAACCTGTGAGGGCGTTAAATGATAACTTAATTTGACGTACGGATGAGGGAATTTCTTGTGAATTGGGTTAATTTTTTTGGCTTTTTATTCTGATTATATAGTTACCTTGGTAATTTGAGAGGGTGTTAAATAATAATTTTTCTGAGATACGGAAGAAGGAATGTCTGTTCATTGGTTTAATTTTTTGGCATTTTGATTCTGATTATATTGTTACCTACATTCTTGGTGAACTGAAACATTCAAAATTTAGAATTATTTTTTTGTAATTTCAATATTGTTTTTATGGTATTCTTCAATAAACCAAAAAGATTCAAAAATAAAATTTTAATTTTTTTTTTAATAAAGGAAGAAAATTCTACAAAGAAAATATGTTACACTATAATAGAATAGTTAATAAGCAGAAAGGCTAAACTATTAAACTAGAATATTAAGTAATAGCTGATGAACAGTTATCATTATCACAGTAATCTTTTTTATTTTCTGATTCTGCCTTTATAACTTTGAATTATAATTTTCTTATTCGTTTGAACTTAAATTATTCAAAATTCTACCTATTATTTTATGGTTTTTGTTTTTGTTATAGTTATCTATGTTATGTTTTGTCATGGTTGGCCTTTTTCATAGACTACACTACTTGCCCTTCAGTAATAATAAATATAAGATATTTTTTGAGTTAAAACATAAATTTTAATTGAAAATTATTTTATTTTTAATTTAATTTTAATATTTTTTCTATTAGAATAATATATATTTTTGCTAAAGAAGAAAAAAATATGGTATGAAATTTTTTTGAGTGGAAAAAAAATAAAGTAACAGTCAACATTATAAGGTAATATTTTAATTTATTTGTCCATTAATTTGGTGATAGAATGAATTTTAATAAAATAATCATAACAGTAAAACTGCAATCATAATTGATCATCATCACATCCAATCAATCAATTACATTTTGTGATTTTTAAATAGCAGTCAAACTTTTTAAAATTTCAGTCGTGGTTTCAGCTGGTTTTTGACTTTCAGTACTATTGCTATTAGCATTTATTTAATTACCAGAGCAAAGATAAGAGGGGTTGGCTGTATTTTTTTTGCTTAATGTACTGTTTTGTTTTTGATAAAAGGTATTATTAGTCTAGATGAATACAAAGTAAATAAAACTTTTTATTTTAAATGCAAAAATTTAACTCTAATTAATAATTTACTAATTAAAAAAAAAAATGGACTTTAGACTGTATTAAATTGTATTATTCAACTTGATACTACATTTATAATAACTTACGTATAGAACTTATAATTTCTTGTGATAAAAACAAACCCCAAAAAAATAAAGATTCAAAATTAAAATGTTTATTGAACTATTTCAATGCGTTGTTTTGTACAATATATTTTATATCTGTGAAAAAAATTTGTTAAATGAAGTATGTAACTTATGAATAATAAAAACAAAAGATGTTATTTAAAAAATCGTATGTCATTATGTTCAACAACATCTTAAAGAATGTGTTAAGTTATTCAAGGTAAAACAGATAATGTTTATTTAAAAATATAAAATATTTAAAAACAATTTTTTAAATGTTATGGTGTGAATACTAATGAGGAAAAATAGAAATGGATAGAACTCTTTTTCCATCCCAGTGTTAAATGAAATTTCAAAATTACATATGAATTTTAATAGCTTTGTTATAACAAACAATTCACTGTAAAATCAATTACTACTTATAACCAATTACTACTCAAGATACAAAATAATATGTTTTTTTAAATGATTGTGTTATTGTAATTGGCCATAGGTAAATTTTTAAAAGCACTTAGAAAATAGCTAAAACTGGGTACTTAAAAGTACTTACTCATGAACTTTTTATATAGCTAGAGACTTCTTAACAAAGTTACGGAATTCTACAATTACAATATCAGGAAAACAGATGCAAAACAACAAATGTTTATACATAATTTTCTGGTATTCTTGTGGTTTTTTTTTTTAATTATATATATTTCACACAAAAACAATGGAGAAAAACAAGGTTTAATAAAGTACAAAATTTTCCTACCAAGTACTTCATAAGATATAAGTCTACAAAGAAAAATCCCTTTTCTTATGAAACATACTATATATTATTTGTATTCTTTATAAATCGTTTTAAAAAAGTATTTAGTCTGATCAAAAAATTTAAAAATAGAAAAAAATTGAACGGGCTGAATATATGATTTTGATCAGTCTTAATGAAGTCGATTTGTCTTCCCCAGTGCAATCAGTTATTGATGACCAGTTACTTACTTCTTGGAAGTATTTATTTGTAAATAATGTTTTTTATTATTAATGAAGTGTATTCTAGTTATAACTATTGTGCGACAGAATAAAAAAAGTGTTTGTTTACCCCTTCACACAAGATAATAAAATTAATTTATAAGTTTCATTGATTTTATAATACAAAAAGATATATATATATATATAAACTTTTGAGCTGATGGTGGTTTTGGGGTCTGGGATATGTGAAATGCGAAAATATGTCAAAATTTTCCGGAAGTCGAATCATGGTACCTACTACAACAGGTAGCTTTCTTATGAAATCTACCTAAAAGAAATACAGAGAACCAAAATTAAGCAATTATTATCAAGGGTTAGGTAAGGTTATCTAGAACTTAACTTTCTCAACTAATTTTCTTAAATTTTTACAGGAAGAAATTTTCAATTATTTTTACTGTTATGGTTTTTAATTTTTTTTAACACCTTTTTCATCGGTCTGATTTCTAATACTTAATTAGTAGAATATCTAATTTTGTTACTGTTCACGGAACTTACAGTTTTTTTCAGTATTGTGTAATCAAAATATTCTTTAATTCTTATTATACGAGTTAAGTTGTTTAAAGAAGCGTTATATTTTCTTTTTCTTTTGAAAGAAACTCAATGACTTTTATTTTTTTCATATTTATTGTTACTTTTTTATAACATTTTTTTCTTACTCTTTATCAAATAAAAAGGTTTAATTAATAATTATTTATCTCATAAATGTAACTGATAAATACTTATATGTATTCTTTACGATTGTATATTTTTTCTTATCTAATGTAGCACTCCAAGCAGTAATTTGTAATTACTGCTTGCTTAATGTGTTATTGAGATAATTTTTAATAGTATTTCTTGCCTGTTTTCATATTTTCAATTATTTTATTTACTACTAATAAACACAATATGCCTCTGCCATATTTTATTTAAAAAATTTCAAGCTTATATGCTGGATTGCATCATCAAATATATTAAGTAAATAACTTATTTTATCCCCTTTTTTCTGTAACTATATAATTTACATATGCAAAAGTTTGCTTTTATACTGTTACTAGTGTAAATTTTCATTTTTTAAATTCATTTACCAGTACAATATTTGTAAACACATGCACCTCAGTAACATTTCTTTTTTTTCTCATTCCCTACTCCCTTGGGCCGGACGTACAATCAAGTAAAGCTTCTCCCAGGAGAGTGTCCTTTTACTCAAATGAGCCTCCTCGCCTACCGGCAGAACGTTCGGCATGGCAGGTCGGCTCACTGATTGGATCTTTAAATCGCCTGTCTCAAATCCCCAGGGAGGGTTAAATAGACCCAACTATGTAGTTCCTGAGTCCCCCCCCCCCCCAGAGACCGGTACTCGGTCAGTCAATTGCCTGCCTCTAACCGCCAGGAGGGAGGAACCGGGCCTGACTATAACGTTCCCGGGCCCCCACCCAGCGGTCAGGACTCGGCCTTTAATTTAATCCCAACTTGATCTCCCAAAGAGTCCCCAACCGCTCATCGGAATCAGCACACCTCAGCATGCTGGCCCTCCCGGTTTTTCTCTCCTACCCATCCCTACACTAACTAAAAAACCCCTCTTCTACTCTCTTCATTCTTTGCACGTAACGTTGTTCTCGTAAATTCGCCAACTTTCTCCAACCATCTTTGGATGCTGTCATATATGCCATCAACTCTTTTGGTTTCAGGTCAGTAATAACAGAGCACCTGCGCTGTTCTCCCCACTCTGGTCACCGAAATAGTGTGTTCTACCGTATTGCAAACACTGCAATACATGTAAGCCGATGATTCTCTCCTGCCAATTCTATGCGAATAAACTTCAAAGTTCCCGTGGCCCGATAGCAGTTGCGTCGTGTAAAAACCCGCTCGGCATTACCTCGACTATACCATGCGATCAAATCGGGTATAAGCCATCTGATCCAAGCTGCCTTATCACCCGTGCGCCATTGCTCTTGCCAGATGCGTAGAGTCCTTTCCCTCAATTCAGACTTAGTACCACCAGAATGCTTGTCAACTCGCTCCTGGATCAGAAGGTCGATGGGAGGGAACCCCCGCCAAAACTCATAGTGCCTCATAAGATGTGGTCCGGTCGGCCGCCACCACGTCTAGTAGGGATTTGCGGTGAACTCTGACCAGCCTCATCCGATTCCGCTGGATATTAATCGCTGCATCTCACATCGGTGCAGCGTACAAAATAACGGATAACACTGTCGTCATAATGACCCTCTTTTGGAAGCTCTTGGCGCCAGATGTGATGACATCAACCGTTCAAGGCAGTTAAGGTCCTCTCTGCCTTACTACAGCATTCTATTATATACTCACAAAATTTACATGATCGCTCTATCGTGACGTCAAGATACTTCACTTTTCTCACCACCCGAACATGATGATCTTCAATTGTCAGCACAATTGGATTCATCCTTCTCCTCCCAGTTAGAGTGATATAATACATTTCACGGGTGAAAGCTGCAACCATGGACTTTCATCCAATCATCAACCAAGGTAAAAGTCATGTTACTTCTATCTTGAACCGTCTGCACAGTCTTCCCGCCGACCATCAGCACCAAGTCGTCCGCATAGGCGATAACTTCTGAATGCGGTGGCAACCGGATCCTAAGAACACTATCAAAAACAATGTTCCATAAGAAGGTGTCCAACACAGATCCCTGTGGGACCACCCCAAACATCTGAAAGCTAAGACGCACCTCCATCGTCTCCGTTATCATTCATCTATCACTTAAGTATGAACTAATCATCTTCAACAAATAATCGCTGATGCCCTTGTTAGCCAATAATGCACGCTTTATAAGGGGGACAACCTTTTCCGCTATTTCTCCGCCCATATCCTTCCGATCCCAAAACCCCCAGGATCTTTGAGTCCCGAGTTCTTCCGGACTCCCTGATCCCCTTCCCCCAAACTTTTTGAACCCTTTTTTTGGGGGATACATTTTTGACCCCCTCAACAAATTTGGACCCCCAAAAATGCTTGAACCTATTTTCAAGCAGATACATTTCACCTACCCCCTCCAAACCCCCCCCCCATCACCCTTTTTGACCTAGGCTAACCTAGGCTTGTGGGGTGTCAAAATACGAGGAATTTGACATAGAAGGATAAGAAGTATAAGATGCGAATCAGATCAATTCCCATAGAGAAAGGGACCGACCAAAGTACTTCCGGAGTTTGTGAAGCCCCGCAACGGAAGGTTACAGACGTTAAAGGAAAGAAACGCATCCGGTTGGTGTCTTCCGACGAGGAGGAGCCAGTGGAGGGCTTAAAGGAGCTAACGACTCGATTAGGATTAGCTGCTTTAACGTTGAAGCAGCATCATGGTTCAGGACTGGCGAAATATATTTCCGGTAATAAGAAGGAATTGACTGCAATATAAAACGGACTAAAACAGCTGTCGGAGGTGTCCCCGTCACTAACCATGATCACACACGCCACCCAGACGGACCCGCAAAAGGAATCAGATGTTGAGGAAATTTTGAGACGAGATCTGACCGATGAGGAAATTCTTGATCCACTTCCACGTAGGTGGCCGTCTGAGATACTAAACAGAATAAGACACAATAAATCTCTTGATGATGAAGATAAGGATTCGTGTCATTTTACTGACTTGGCAAACATGCAAAGGGTGGACGTTAATAGCCCGAGGGCGCGAAGATTTAAAGCAGGTGACATTGCCAGAGATGTTTCCTCTCTCATGGGAGAAGATGCAGAGTCAGCTCACCAAAGCAAGTTCAGGATCTACTACAGTGCCGAAGGCAGTGACCGCGAGACGTCGGTCACCATTCTGAGGCCATTAGAACGTGTATTGAAGAGATCAGTATCACCGGTGTTTGTTCTCTCCGGAGAACTGGCTGGTACGGTTATTAGAAAGATGTTAGTGTATTTATCTAAGAACAGGGATAAACCAGTAACGGTGGTGATTTCAAGATCAGCTGAGACATCCGGCCGTTCAAGATCAAGGTCGGCCTCGGCTCGAAGGTCGACCCCTCCGCCTGAAGACAGCAGAGTAGTGGCGTCTACGAACTCGTTGCTTAATGTTGTTTCTCTGCATTTCTTTTAGGTAGATTTCATAAGAAAGCTACCTATTGTAATGGGTACCATGATTCGACTTCCAGAAAATTTCGACATATTTTCGCGTTTCACATATCCCAGACCCCAAAACCACCGTCAGCTCAAAAGTTTATATATATATATATATATATATATATATATATATTTCACTTTTTTGTGGACACGATAAATGCAGTAATTTTACGCCAATCACTTTCAAATTGTTCCTTAAAAATAACACGACCCAAAATCTAGGTCGAGTTCATTAATGGTCAAAATTGGACCACGGTTGTGGAAATGGGGTGGCTTTTTCGAAAAAAATTTGCTATAACTTTCTTAATATCGAATTCGTTTAAAGTTCCTATTATTCCATGGATAAGGGCCTAAAACTTATCTGAGTAAAGTTTTTTGATATCACCAACCATTGGTCCAGGGAATGGAAAAAATGGGGTTTCGAAGACAAAAAAAATCATTCCTTCCTTAATAGGCACAGTATCAAATCGGTTTAACGTGGTCGTTAGTCCTTTAAACATTACCTTTAACTTTTATCTGAAATAGTTTTTGTTATGACCAACCCTTATGGCAAAGGATGACCAAAATGTTGCTGGAATTGTAAGATGGGGCTTGTCGTATGCTAAACATGTGAAACTTTTTTTACATGCATCCATTGTTAAATTGAGTAAATTTGGAGATTTTATTAACTTTAAGGTGAAATTTTTTTATTCCCTACTTAGCGCTGATGTAATCTACCTCCTCCGCTTTCCAGTGTGCCAAATTATTGTGTTTTATTGGTGTGTTTAATTTTTAACTGATAATAATTGCTTAATGTTGTTTTTCTGCATTTCTTTTTTTATTTTTAGCAAGTTGAACTTTTCTCATGTTTTTCTAAACTATTTTTTTTTCATGTGGGCAGTGTTTTTGTAGATATTTAGATATTTTGTATGAAAGCAAAACAAAAATATGCATAACAAAAATAGTAAGTCGAATAAAAAACATAACTGAGTTAAAAAAACCTCACAAAAAATTACTACTAAAAATAATACTTTTAATCTTTTAAATAATACTTTTTAAAATTTTTCTTTAATCATGGACTTCTTGAAGTCTGCTCTAAATTAAGGGTTATAAGTACAAAAATTTAACAAGGGGGATGACCAATTTATTTTTACACTTCTCATCCAGTAGGACCAGAGTATTTTACTCAGGGCTATCACGTGTTAAATAAAAAAAATAATTTATTTATTTAATTTATAGAGAATCATGCATCTTTTTCTCTCTTAACTCCATTCCATTTTGACAGTACTGAGTCAAAAGTTTAATGGAAAGCCAATCCTAAACCTACATTTTCCTAACATACTTATGATAAGGTTGGAAAAAGAATTATTTAATGGGATTGGACCATTTTTTAATTAAAAACTGCTTTAGTCATTCTATATAAATTTTCTATCATCATTGATTTTCTTTTAAAAGCTATTTACCTCCCTCTGGTTTTTGTTTCATAAATATAAAATGAAGGAATTGAATACAATTTTTGATACTTATAGAGGTAGAGTACAGGTTTCTTATTTCCTTATTCATTCATAAAAATAGTTTTTTCTTTTGTAGCAAAAATCGTATTTTAAACTTTATTGAGAAATGATTCCCAAAACAATTTTGTTTATATGTAAGCTACATATGAGGCAATAATTGTAAAAAGACAGTTTCAAATGTGATCAGTTTCAGAGAATGTGCTACCTTAATGTCCGATTGCAGTGTTTTAGTAGATTAATTAATTATGTCAACATAAAAAGAAAGATATAATCTTTTGTGACTTATTTAACTGATCTACTGATAAGAGATTAATCTAAACCGTTTTTTTTTTTGTTTTTCACATATTGAATTACAATATTTTTTACTACAAGGTGGTAGAGTAAGTGAGGGTTGTATGCAAGGCAATTATGTTTTTATTTTCACTTAGTAACAGAATTAAATTTATGATTTAATATAAAAAAGTTATACAATTCACTATAGTTAACAAAGCCTAAGTTAATTTATGACTAATCATAATTATGAAAACTCGTTTGAAGATTTAAAAATTATTTGTTTTTAAGAAACCTCTCCAAAACTCTACTTGTTTTTATTTTCTTCCAATTAAGTTTTGGTGTCTATTAGTTGATACACATAAATCATCTGAGATACAACTGGTACTAAGTGTAATTTCTTCCTCTTCAAATAATTATGTTTTTCACTCAACCAATTCCTACGGTGAATAGTATATTGGTTTTATTATCACCTGGATTTTAAAGGGTTTGAAAGAGTAATTTGTAACAGTGTACTTTATCCAGTGAAAAATAATAAAATGTAGGCTCATTAGTAACCTAGCATGACTACTTGTATTTTATTAGGTATATATATTTTACTGTTATGAGTGATTTTTGTTTCATGTTAATTGCCTACAATAATAAATTAAATCATAACATCTAACATAAATAGATATGTTTAGTTAAATAATTTATTCAATCAATGTACAATGGTATATGATATAATCTTAATTCATTGTTTTTTTTTCAGGTCAAGTTACTATAGACATAGACGTCAATAGTTATTTCCAATCATTTCAATTACATGGACAAGATTTGGAAATTAATCCTGAAAATGTTTACTTAACTAGAAAAGAGAACGGCTACTTAAAAAATGTACCACTACTAAATGTAACAATAACAAATGACATAATAAATGTTATTGTTAACGGCACTGGTGGCATTTATATTGGATCATACATTTTAGAAATAACTTATAAAGGAAAAATAAGAGATGACATGACAGGATTTTACAGGAGTAGTTATATTTATAATGGAAAGAAAATGTAATTTAATTATTGTTTACATATAATATGATTACTGTTTCCTGTGCTGCAATTTGGCTAACGTAAGATAGGGATAGATCATTTAGTACCAACCCTGAAGTTTGTGTTGGGGCTGTTCTTTACGTCATAAAAGGAGAACTATATGCACAACTGAAAACGCTGTAACAGGGTCCAGTTAGTCACTAAAGATTGGTTATTATAATAGTATTCTCTATTAGGCCTATAAATGATGGCCAACATTTCAAGTACTAGGAGAGAGGGTTGTGGATTTCTTCTTTCCTATTCTTTCAATGACACTTAATATGCTTAAACTCGCAATAACTATACATTTAATGTAAAGTTAGGAAAGAAATCGGCTTTTTACACTAGAGATGTTACAGTTCTGTAAAAAGACTGGAAAAATTACATAAAGACTTAAAGCTTGTTTTTATTAAAACATTAAAAACTGGTTAAACCCTTTTATTTAAGGAAAAATAAAAGAATTTAATATGCTATTTTACATAGGACACCATAAAGTACTATGTTCCTGTTGCTACTTTTAATAAATTATTATCGATTATTCAAAAAAATCTTACTAACAATCCATTTAATATAAAATTAAAACATTTTCTTTTACAAAACCACTGTTATTTAGTAAATGAATATTTAAATAATACTAATAAAATAACATTAATAATAAAACCCCTTGAATTTTCATTAACATGTACAGATAGATAATATGTGCTTAAATAATTTTTATTAAAGCCTTCTGAAATGATTATTTTGTACTTATTAAATTGTTAAATTAATTAGAAGTAACACTGTCATTACTACAGATTTTTATCTTCATCTATTTACTTTCCTATAGTATCATGCATTTATTATTTTATGTGTATTATTATAAGTTTTAACCACTTCTGCTTTGTTTTAATTTTGTGTATTTCCTTATGCTGCTCTGATCAAAGTTTTTCTTGATTCATCCAGTCACATGCTGGAGCAGTGACTTTTTGTGTCGATACACCTATCCATTTGAGATCTACATAATGTGTTATTATACATCGATCAGAATAAAGGGTGTATTTAAATAAATATATTATTTTTGGACTTGTCTTACCAAAGTTACTGAACTTGGAATCTTCTATATAAAACACGTCATAAAAATCCTGTATCTCTGCATTTCTTAATTAAAATTTTCTTAACGTTTAAAGCATTTCTTACTAAAATAAAGGTGAAGAAAAAACAAGCTTAAATCTGTACGACTTTTCAGAAAATTATAAATAGAAATACAGGGATCACCTATCTAACGTTAGCCTAACATCAATAATTTATGCTATTGTAATGCTTATTATATATTAATTCAAAAGTATTTTTAAGTATAATTTTTTCTACACAAACTATTTAAATCAGGATCAATTTAAAATTTATTTTTCATCTTTTATTATCATATTATCGTAAGTATCCAAAACCTAAACATTAAAAACAATTCCCAAATATCAGAAAAAAAATCTCTTATCAAGATCTGTCAAGGTTGTAAAAACTTCTTTAGTTTAAAGGAAATTTTATCTACTTTAATTCTGGTAAAGTTAAAATTTAAGCGTAGCAGGACCAGAGCATTAGCCCATTTTTACTATAATTTTATGGATGTAGCAGTTAGAATTTTGAAATTGCCCGCTTCATGTATGTTATGTACAAGAAGCGTAGAGCTAACTAATGTTCATTGTTAAATACAAGCACCAAATTCACCAGGTGAATTTTGAAAGATGATATAGGCTTTCACAACACTTAATCATAATTAACTAATTAGTATCTTTAACTGAGTAACTAATGATATATCCTTGCTGATGCATTTAAAGCTTAATAATTCGCTTCATAACAACAATAAAAATTCAAGGGTGGCCTTATTTTACTACCCAATCGGTTTTCTAATATCATATCAATTCTATTTTATGACTTAAAATTTTCTTCAAAAAAGTGAAGAAAGGTATTTTTTTATTAATTTTAACCTTAATATTTCTAAAAACATGTCCTATTAATATTCTTAAAATTAACTTGCTCTCAATTTTCTCTGTCAATTTGGGTAATTTTGAACATTTTTCTAGTTATCTGCCAGATAAAATTTTACATGTATCAGTTATTTCAATCAATGATTATGTTTGAAAAACCCTGCATATTAATTTTGATAAACTAAGAAGGAAAATGTAAACAGTAATAAAAAGAAACCGTCATTATGATCGGTCTTAAGGTGGTATTTTAATAGAAAACCCTATTAAAGTAACTGATGTAGAGAGGAAAAGTACTTTTAACATCAGTAATTTCTACTAATTTATTGTTAGTTTTACATTCTTTACTGATGAAAAACTTAATAGTTATGGCATCAAATAAACGGCTCACAATAGTTTAAAGTCATACCTTATCAGTCGTAAGTAAACAAGTAGCTGGAAATTTCATGTTTTGATTAGAATATATATAAAATTTAAGTGATTACTTCAAAATGTAGAAGAGAACTCTATCCTGCAGTATTCCACCAGGTAATGTAATTTTGAGGTACTCATTTTAACCCTCTTTCCATTTGACAATTGTATCGATATCTAAAGGGAATTGTTTAAAAGGAATTGAAAATTGTACGATAACAGTTCAAAAAATTATTTACTGAATGGAGTATAAACATCTAGATACAAATGTGGATAAAACCGTTTGTTGCATTGTACTTCTCAGGTAGTCATAACTTTGCTGATCGCATGAATAGAAATTCTCATTAATAATAAAGATAGTATTTCTGTTGCTCACAAAGCCAGATTTCTTTGTATTTTATTAGACGACATGTTCTCATGGGATGAAAAAACTGATTTCATTTGTAACAAAATCAAACCATACTGTTTTGCTCTGAAGTGTCTTAATAAAACGGTAGCATTATCACCACTAATAAATACTTATTATGGCTACTTATATTCTTTTATAAAGAAAGGGAATGTGTTGTACCAAGACCGTGGTGTACCATGGTCATTTTGAGTCCCTGGACTGTGCTGCTGCCTAGCGGGCTCTCGAACACCACCTGTCTGCCATTATGATATATTCAGTTGTCAAAGTGTGTGAAACCGTTTTCTTTTGTTGAGTAACAATAAAAAATTATTTTTGAGTGATTAAAGTAAAGTTTTTAGGTTGAAATTGTGTGAAATTATCGCCTTAGTCTGTACGCAAAGAGTTTTAGTAGAACACATGCATAGATTACTTTTTGGTGAGGAGGCAAGCCGTATCACTTGTATTGAGAATACTATTAAAATGAAGCACGGTTTGACCAACTGAGTGTAAAAATGTTACCTTTTAAATTTGCAAAAGCTAATAATAAAAAAGGATCTGGCACATGGGAGGAAGTAATTACAAGTGAGGACTGGATGAGAGGCTTTCTGAAGAGACATGCAAAAGACCTGTCTTCGAAAGCCAGGAGTCACAAGCTTCAACAAGAATAATGTTGAACTATTTTTTAACAATATCAAGGAGATACACAATAGATATGGTCCATCCCACTCGACAAAATTTGGGATCTGGATGAAACAGGTTTAAGCACTGTGCAGGATAGTAGCTCTGAATTATATAAAACAAGTATGTAGGGCTACAACGGCCGAAAGGAGGAGGTCCCTAATTACAATGATTGCTGCGGTGAATGCTACGGACAACTCATTGTTTCTCATGCTTATCTTTCTGTGAGTTCATTTCTAAGAGAGAATGTTGTTTGGTGGCCCCATGAGATACACTGGCACTTCTAACCCATCAAGATGGTCCAATAAAGAATTATTCATAAAATTTTTAGACTATTTTGTAGGTCAGTGCAAAATTCAAAGGAAGATAGTCTTGTTAATATTAGATAACCGTGAAACCCACCTATCTCCTGAGGCCCTTGAGGACCAGGTATTGTGATGGTTATCTTCCCCACTCACACTCTGTACACATTACAGACTTTCGATCTTTCTGTTTGGAAGAATGTTATAACCAAGCTGTTGAAGCGTGACTTCTCAACAACAAAGGAAGACTTTTGATACCTATTACATTGTGTTAGGCACAACATATCCTTGAATATTTACTCCAAACAATGTTTTGTCTGGCTTCTGTAAATTAGGAATATGTCCCTTCAATGGAGCACTTTTTATTGATGATGACTTCCTGTCTCTCTACATAGCTGACAGGCCTTTGGGTACTTCAACACCTGGGTCTTCTACATCTTCAGTCCAATGGATCCTCTTCTTCTTTAGCTCCTAAGCTATCTACATTTTGAATTCTGGATCCTCAGGGTTTTTGGTTCCTTGTTCTGCTTCTACTTCAAACTCAGCAGTTCATTACTCAGTTTCTGGATCATCTGATGGTATTTGTGTAACACAAACAATAAACAAGTAACAAAGAAATTCATTAAACCTGAAAAAGTCCAGCCTACCTTAAGGTTGAAGATCAAAAAAGAGGAAGCAAGGTAGAAAATCAGGAAAAACAATGATCGTAACAGAATCAGAAAAGATGCGATTAAAGAGCAAAAAGCAAATAAAGAGATAAAAGTTTTAAGCTAAATTAAAAAAATAGCTAAAAATTTAGTATAGTCATTTAATCAAAACAATGAAAAAAGAAGTAAAATGAAAGTCCTCAAGAAGCCACTAAAAAAAAGGAAATTAGTTAAGGAATCCAGTTACTCATCTGACAGAACTATCTCCGTTAAGCCTACCTCTTGTGTCACTGATAACGAAGATAATTCTGATGAAGAGTGCTTGTATTGTTGCTTTCCATAAATAGTTGATCGAATCAGGGTAAAATGGTGTAAGTATATCTTGTGGTCGATGGACTCATTATCTTTTTGAAGGTTTAGTTGGAAGTGAGTGAAAGATTTACACAGAGTGATTTACGTAGTGTTACCAGCGCTTTCTGAGTTCATTCTACTATCAAAAATAATGAAAAAAGTTCATATAACATGAGTCCAGATACGCTCCATTAGTGAAAGATTTCGCCATGATTCCTGGGTAAAGTAAAGTTGATGGTTTCTTATAGGTTTTGACGTGGCAAATTGAATAAAAGAGATTTTAGAACCTTATCTACGATTGTTTTCATAATATCTGACAGAAAAATTTAGTTCATTCTTTTCAAAATTTTATTCTTTATTTCCCCTCCGTAACCAGCCCTTACGGCTTTACTGCTAAACCCACCGGGTTGATCTCGTGTGAACTCGTCATCTCAATTCTGCTGATTTCGAAGCCAAAAGTTCTAAGGTTCAAATCCTAGTAAAGGTAGTTACTTTTTTACGGATCTGAATATTAGATCGTGAATACCCGTGTTCTTTGGTGGTTGGATTTCAATTAACCACACATCTCAGGAACGGTCGACATTTTTTTTTTTATTTGGCTTTTATCTGGGCAAAAAACGCTTCGGCGTTATCATCGTCCGAACACGATGTATGTTTTAAAAAACGAAAGTTAAAAAATTCACAATTAAAAACTAAATAAAAACACCTGGAAAACAAAACAGGAAATATAAATACAAAACCTAATAGAATAACAAAAATCAAAACAAAATAAAAACTTAAAGTAGAGATTTAAAAACAAAATCAGACCAAACTAAAATATTAAAAACAAAAACCTTAAAACTAAAATGTTATGATAAAAAAACATAACTACTGTAAAAAATTTAAAATCGTCATTAAAAAATATGTAAAATATTAGCACCCCGAAGAAACAAAAATATATGGTCCAGAACTTTATTATTGCCCAGGATTTGACGAAAATTCCTAATTTAAATTTCCGATGTAACGCCGCATAACGTACGCATTCCACCAGAATGTGGCGTACAGTCAAGCGGCAGTTGCATTGCATGCATACTGGTGCGTTTAGTTTGACATCAGATACCTAATAGTCGCTTTCGTATGTTCTATCCGCAATCGGCAGAGTGCCACTTCCTCACGATGAATTTTCCTGTATGAGGTGTCCCATGGCTAAACACAACCTTTAATGTGCCAGAGTTTGTTATCTACTGTAGCCGTCCAGTCACCTTGCTACTTTGCGCGAAGGGTGATTTTACACAAGTAATAAAGTCGGATGTAGTAACACTGGTAATGAAGGATGTTCGACTGCATGCGTCTTTAGCAGCAGAATTTGCACGTTCACCACCCGGAATCCCCACGTTTAGCAGTAAAGATACTGGTACCATGTAGACCAAACATATAGTTAGGTCATTAACAGTAAACGCGCATCCAATGGTATCTTTGTGTTTCGATACATACGTGTTTACCACTGGGTCCGAGTTTGTCTTGGAGAGAATGTGGAGAAATATTTGTTGAAAGAAAACGGAAGGTGTTAATTCTTTATTGTATTTCGGATATGATGCCTCAAGACATCTTGCAGTCTGGCCACAGTCAAGGTGCCACATGTGACATTCCCATCGGTGTACTAAAACTTAAACGAATCCTACAAACATTACTCAAAAATTTCAAACAAGACCATCCCGATTGAGCCAGACTGAATACTACAATAAAACCTGAAACGCAAAACTAACCACAAATAAACACTAAAACATAAAACGTTAAAAACATAAAAATGTAAACAAGGCAAAAACTAAACAGAAATCCAGAAAAATTGATAACAACACGCTAACCAAAACAATTACCAAACAAAACCAAAACACTAACTAAAACACATACATGTGAGGTGAGACCAATAATGTACCTCAACACAGAATAAATACCTTCAAACAATATATAAAATAATAACTAACCAAATCCTAACAATAATCCTATGAACTTAGAATAAAAACAACAAAACATAAACTAAAACCAAATAAGACGAATCTAGAACACCAACACAATCAAAAAACATAAATCTAACAATAACAAAATTAATAACATCAAAATAATACTGAATACTAAAAAGAAAACGTTACAATAAAACATAACCTACTACAACATAACCCACAAATCTACATAACAGAAATCTACAACTAACACCTTAATTCAAACTATAAGTCAATATAACTGAACAAAAACAACCGCGCACGACTGTACTCAGGACAATCATGACCGGCTGGCTTCCCTACTTGAGCACAATTCACACATCCGGGAATACCCCCAGCCTTCCTTAACTGAACAATCTTTTGCAAGTTGATCTTCTGTACCACAATATGAACATAGCTCCTTTCCTTTACAAGACTCGGCCACATGACCTAACCCTAAACATTTAAAGCAACGACTCACGTGTGGGTCCCTAACTTTACATGAGTGAAACTCAACAATTACTCGGCTGTAATCGTCAACAAGTTTCTAACTCATCTTCTTATCAGACTCCACTATATAGTGCACAACAGCATTACCCCAATTACCAACCCAAAACACTATCTTGAATCTTTTACAGTAATCATCACAGTCAAATTCCCCTAAAGTCGGATTCTGATTCTAGGCCGCATCCAAGAAATTCTTCTCCCTATGTCACGCTGAACATCATACATTATTATTCTGGGCTCCAAAGCCTTAGTTGAAACAACGTTAATTGAATACTCACTCATCTCCTTTATATCTCTAATGCCCTCTTCAGATTTCTGAATCATTTGTCACAATACGTACTCCTTTCGAGTTTTCCTTTATACTGGCAATCCTCAAACCATTCCTCTTTGGATCAAGTTCTTTTCAACTTCTCCCTTGAAAACCACAGATGAAACATCAGCAAACTTATTTATCAATATCACCTTTGGAGTTGAAGCAGGAGAGTCTTCGAAACAACTTCAGAAATCAATCTTGCAACCGATTTTGGCAGAGCAATCCTTTCCTGCTTACCCATCCCAGCTTTGTAACCTTCTATAAACTCTTGTAATCGATCATGCCGCTTTACAGTTTATAAATACAAGAAACGTAATTTACGCATGCGTTTTTTAAATGTAGCTTGCCTCAGTTCAAATCGTATTCCTAGCATACTGTAGTGCATTTATTTTGTAACTACTAAGTTCATTTAGTATACTTTTTATTTAAAGTTAAATTTGGTTATGTTAATAAACAAAAAAAAAAAAATGGATGGACGTAAAAGACTTAGTGGTGCAAAATAAGGTAAAGCAGCGAGCAAGGTAAAAATTGTAGTGAATGACATAATAAGTAACTGTAAAACAAATATTAAAAAAAAAAAAAAACGTAATACAGAGGAAACTTCTTACCAGTCTGATTCAACATATTCACAAAGTTCAACGGTTGATGAAGAAACGCATGGAATCGAAACAAGTTTTGTTGAACCTGTTATGCCTACTGCCAAAGAAGAGGCCTGAGTTAATAATCAACCTAGTCATGTATCATTGTCAACCAAGTCAAACTGAGGTCCAAATAAAGTTTCATCTGACACTGAACAAAACAAAAATGTCCTTTTAAAACCTGAAGCCAAATTACTGGTACCTTGAAGTCAAATAATGGTCCTGTACTGTGGAAAATTAAAGACCCTGAATGGGACTATTTTGTTAAAAATGGTTTCAATCAAAATAAAGATAGCGACTTTGAACAATCCAAAAGAGTATACCTTGATAAAAATAGATTCTTGAGCAAAGTGTTATTTGCATTAGTAAAGGAAAAAAAAAAATTTTTTTTTTCCTTTACTAATGCCTGATTAACAACATTTTTCTCTCCTCAATCATACTATCTCTTTGGCCACTGCTCTTTTATGTAATGGTTTTTCCTATCCCTGCTGTCCCACTCGCACAAAGAGCAACAGAACTTAGTGTATCCAAGTTGCAGTCCAAGTAAAAGCGCTATAACTTTTAGATTTCCATAAATTTGCCATAAATATTTCTCATATTGAATCCTGTTCAATACAAGTTTCATATTTTCATAAAGACTCTGTCATGTGAACAGCATATGTTAATGATACTGATGGCTATTTATTTCCAATGTGAAGTAGAACAGCTTTTAAACTAAGCTTTGATTAGTCAATAAAAAGTCACCATTTAACAGTACATCTAGTTTTAGTTGTTATACTAAATATCTTTATTATACAAAAATAACAGTTTGTGGTGTGATCCTTCGATTCTCTCCAAACCACTGGAATTGCAAATGGCATGTGACGACATCCATTTAGCCAACCAGTCACAATGTTAACACAAGAAGCACAGCAAATATGAGGAGCCCAAGATTTGTCCTCCCCTAATTTATATCCAAAATACAGTCCATACAACTTTTTTATCAGTGGAGTAATATTTATTTTCTGAGATTTCAATGTTACCTTACCACAGATGCAGCAGAAATTAATTGTTTGGATAATTAATGTAAATGCAAGGAATTGCTATTAATACATTAAAATAACTATTATTGTTGATGAATTAAAAATATTTCTCTAGCCTGCATGAAAGTTTATAAGTAAATATAATAACGACAGAAATAACTAATGAGTGGATGATATGTTTATAGTAAGATGAAAACAGGAAGAATGAGTCACATTCATGTTCATTTAATTAGTGTGTAAATAATAAACATGATGATTAATGTCTAACAAATCAATGTGACAACAATGAAGGGACTGTAATAAATAAACAAAAGCTATTTAGTTGATAAATAATATAATTAAATATGTTCAGAAAATGCTATGCTTATGGAGTTCATGCATGATACTACATGAAAATAAGAACAGTAGTTACAAAAATCTAAGCCTGATAGAAGAATTCTGATTTCATATTTGAAATTAGCATGAAAAATACCGTAAGAATCAGTTATTCACTCTCATTTAAAAAAATCATTGTTGTTCAGTATTTATTAAAGTATTATTACTTTCAATTGTGCGTATATATATGAACATCATAATTTTTCAGACACAACTTTGGAGGGAGTGCTATAATTTGGTTACTAAATTTCAGTAACTAACATTTAGTTCCTAAATGCTATTTTCTTACAACTCAAAATTTCATTACTTTTTATTTAATTCTTAATTGATTGAAGTCGTAAAAAATAAACATTTACAAATGCACGAATATAATACTTTAATTATAAGCATAGACTGTATTATATTACACCTGATGTTTATATTTTATTAGTATTTATGTAATATATGTTTTTCATTCTAGATGGCTTGGAAGTACACAATTTGAATCAACAAATGCTAGAAAAGCATTCCCTTGCTTTGATGAACCACACTTCAGGACTACATTTACATTGGATGTAACTGTATCAGATGAATATAATGTCATATCAAATGTGAAAGCCTTGAAGTCTGGGTAAGTTGAAATATCTTTCAATATCTTTCAATATTTACAATATTCATTTTATTTTAACTATAAAATAAAATAATTTCCTAATAATAAAATAAGAGAATAAGTAAATAGGTCACCTAAACAAAACAAAAATTCTATTCCATTAAAAAGTATTTACTTTATTTAGTTACAAAAAGAAATAATAACGAATTACATACAAACAATTTGTGATCGGTTGATTTCTAAGCATAAAATAAAATTAAATACTGAAAAAGAACCTTCATTAAAACAAAAACTGAAAATGGTTATACTTCATAAATTCAAATAAAAATTAAAACTACAAAATAGTTCTTATAACTAAATAATTGAACTAAAACAAATAACTATACTACTTTCCAATAGTACAAGTTTCAATTTTTAGCTAATTTATAAACATAGACATTCAAGAAGAATCTGTGAAAAATACATGGAATTTATTAGTATTACCACAATACTTACAAATACTTGCTTTAATTTGGTATTGTACCAGGTGCAAAAACCACAGAATAAATTTTCTTTAGAGTGATTTTTTTCATATTAACGATTTCTAAAGCAATACAGTACCTTTATTGTTCTGCAGTAACTTTATTATTTTATTAATACAAAAACCTAATTATAATTCTTTAGAATGTTGTTATGAAACTAATTGTAACTAACCAAACTGCATTCCCACAACTAAAAATTTACTTCCTAGCAATTGATATCGAAATTGTTATTTTTAAGAGCTGAGATAAATGTATATTTGAAAAAATGATTGGATGAGGGAATAAAATAAGTAAAGTACACTACTTGAATCACTTCCTTCAGTAAGAGTTGACTGATAGATTAACAGTTCTTTGAAGCATCCTTTGAATGTTATGTATTTACCTTGAATATTATGTACCTGTATTTCATAGTCTCTGTGATTAGATCATCCCCCTCTCTCTCTCTCTCTCTCTTTACATTTCTTTACTTAATTCTTAATCTCTTCTCTCTGGAGTATTACTTCTGGTTCTGTGCCAGTGATCATGATGTAAAGAATTATTGTGTCTTTGAAGAAACTAACTTGGTTTGGTAGAGATAATTATTAAATGGGCTTATCCAGAACCCAAAGATTCTTCTCTTCTAACCACTAACTACTCAGAATATCCAACCTGGAACTGAAATGCTTTCTGAAAAACCTGGAATTCTTAGTTATTCCTTGACATACATTCATCTAACTGATTACATCACATTAAAGCATGGTGACATCCATCCACAATTGGTGTGAAACTTTAAGTACCTTAAAGTTCAGTAAACTTCAGCTGGCTCCATAGCAAAATACTATATGCTATGAGGCAGATAAAACATGTGAACTCTTGATGTACCAGTAGTACAGTAAAAGCATACAATTAGAAGGGATATAATTAATAGTTGTGACTTATTTTTGTCAGTATTTAATTTTATTTACTTATTAAGATTCTGAAAAATCCTACAAAAAGGGTTGTGAAGGGTGAAAGTGAGTAAAAGGGATTTTTGTAAATATCTCAAAACTTATTTATTTTAACAAAAAAAAAAAAAATGTTATGAAACCTTCTTTAAAACTTAAATATTTCTCTTTAGTTTGGATTTTTTTTTGTTTTACTCTATTTATATATAGTAATATACTAAGTATGTAAAATAAAGTACTAAGTATTCTCATGTATAATAAAAATAACACCTACTGTGTTTTTAAGTTTTGGCTCTCCAAGTCAAACAGTGATTCTTATCTTAGTGTTTCACAAGTTATTTTATAATAAAGGATCTCAAATAAAGCAACAAATTGTAGAATAATTTTGTAATGTAATAAATACTTAAATATAACAGTAAAACAGAAAGATGATAGTAAATTTTATTGTAACTGATTTTTAAAATTAAAAAAGGATTTAAAACTACAGGCTTTTAAATCCATAACAAAAACACCCATTGTAAATAAAAAAATTAAAAACACAATGTTTTATTCAAAATATTGTTTATGTACCATTCATTATTTTACAGATTTAGTAAATTGTTTCTCTAATAATATAATACGTTTAAATGAAGGAAATGGAAAAACGAATGTTGAGTCCATTCATCATACTGATGAGAGGTGTTGTGAAGATTTTATTCAAAGTCAAAGATTTTAACTGATTAAGTATTTATAGTCTTACATAAAGAGATATTCCACTTTTTTACGTTATCTAAAACTGAAATGACCAATTGAACCAGATTTAATTAATACAACGTTTTTAATGCTTAAACATTTTCAGTCACCATCCATGCATTACAAATATTTTTAAGTAAGTTACTGAAAATTTTTTATTTATTAAATTAGGCTTGGCTTTCTTTTCAGAGGTTTACAATATTAAAAAAACTTTTATTGCATATCATTGTGGATAAAAACGTAAAACACATTTTGTACACTTGTTTCTCTAGTAAATGCAACTCTCTGGTAGTATATTTTTCAGTAATAGATATCTAAGAGTGATTGGATTCACAAATTATCTTTTTGTAAAATCTAAAAAATGAAATGATAAATTTAAATTTAAAACAAATAATGTGAAAAAATTATCATGTAAATTAATTTAACTTACAAATAAAGCAGAATATAAATTATTGTTGCATTATAAATATACAATATTATATGTTGTGTAATTGTTTTATACTATATGATGATTCTTACATGTTCATCTATTTGATTTCAGGAATTCAAATTTCAATTATCACTTTGAAAATTATCCAAGCATGCCAACATACTTATTAGCATGGATAATTTATGAAAAATATTCATTTATTGGTACAGATCCATATGATCCATTTAAAAATGGGACAGAATACAGAACTTGGGCTCAAACAACGTATTACAATCAAACAACTTTTGCTAACCAAGTAGCATTCAAATTATTATCATCTCTTTCAAGGTAATTAAATAAAAACTGTTAATTTATATAAATCTATAGTCATGCTTTGACTTTAATGTTTTTATTACACTTTCAGTCCCTACCTGATTAATGTTCAATCGTATAGAAGTAGTTCAGCATTAATGAATATCCTTTTATAAACAAATTATTTTTATTATTCAAATATTGCCATATTGTTTTATGATATTTATGAATGTTTGTTTAAAATATAAGGATATCATTAAACAAAGTAAAAAAATAAATGAAGATCATTAAAAACTTATTACAATCCTAACAGTTTTTATTATATAATTTTTTTTAATAAAAAAAATTACTCTTTAATGAACAAAATAATGAACTCTTATATAAACACAGTTCTTATTCATATGTCCCTGCATAGCTAATCTGTTCTTATTTAATTTGTTATTAAAAAGGTGTGCTGAGTATAAGCGGAGAGATTATGCAAAGGACAGTAGTAAAAACAGTTGCATTAAGCATTTCCTACACTTTCTTATAGGAAATTTTAGAAACTACAAACTTTTCATACAACAATACTCTTCTGCTACCGGATATATTAACACCTGTTGCAAGAAAATTGTCAGTGAATGTTTGAATAGAAAAAAAGGGGTGTCTATTGGTAAAAGAAGAAACGGTAATATATTTACAGATAACATGTTGTAGCTAGCATAAAATGAAAAGGAGGGAAGTGGAATGATAAGAATTTAAACAAGAAGTGTGAGGAGTACAAAATGACTACAAACATAAAGAAATCTAAAATCATGCTTTTAGGAAATAGGAATTCAAGAATTCATTATACATATAAGATATCAGTATACAGAATTAGCAAGTCATTTCAAACATCTGAGCAAGGGATTGAAATCTTCCAGGTGGCAGAATATTTTCATCATATAACAATACTTAAAAATTTCCTTAATCATTTTAATTTTTCTTTATAATTGGTCTACATTTTTTAATTTTTAATCAGGAGTATTCTTATTTTGTAATTTTAGAATTAAAATGTAAATCAACAATTAATGTTTAAAATACATTTACTGGAGGGAGATTAAAATTTTGCATCTAAGAATAAAAAAAAAATTACAAAAGGGAGAAAAATGAAAGACAAAGATCAGTTAAGAAATGAAGTGGATGAATATAAATGCAAGTAAAAAGATTTATTCCGAATGTAAAATTATAAAGAATAAGAGTCAGAAAAAAATGAAAATGAAAATAGTGTAAAGTAGACTTTAGAATTACATTAAATGAAGTGATTATTAATTGGAATAATAAAGAAAACAAATCTAAATAAATGTTTATCTGTCTGGTTTAGATAGGGGATTGTGGGTAAGTCGCATTCTATTATCTGTTATCGTCACTGATAAGAATACATAATTATTTTGCAATTACATTTTACAGACTGAAAATTTGATTCTCAGAAACAATGGATGACCTTATTTTTATTTATTGCATATTTTTAATCAAACTGAATTTTAAAAGTTTTGAAAATAATAGTATATGAATTCTAAGTAATAACACAGATTTATATTATGTAATCATATAATAGTTTAAATCAATTGCATCATAATTATTATTACTAATAGAAAATTAAATTTCATGATAATCAATATCCAACAATTTTTGATTACCTGTACACACTTAAAGCTGATGATAGAAAATTATTTTAGTAAAAAAAAAACAACATACTTTTAAATAAAATTTAAATAATATTATTATTTTTATGTAACAAACTGTATTAAAATGTTAAAACGTAGAATTTACAAATTAAAGTGTTGTTTTTTTTCAATCTATAATGTCCATATATAAATATTTTTTAATCATTTATATCTAGATTCATTTCTACAATTTTGAAAAATTTGTTTTACTTTTTTCTTCAAAGAGAAGAAACAATGTTGATCTAAAGTAATTAAAATTCTTTGTACTTAATAGAGTAATAAGTTTTACACTACAAGAAAAAACAAAATTGTAGCTACAATTCTTAATTGTTTAAAGATAATTTAATTGATGATTAATTCTTTTACAGTAGTGTCACTGGTGAAACAAATCTTCTTTAGGGATTAACAGATTATGTTTTCATTAGAAGACAAAAAAATTCTTCCAACAAGATAGAGCAGTGATTCTCAAACTGTGTGCCACAGCCTCTTCACAGGGGTGCTGTGAAATACTGTAAAAGCTTCATAATTAATTGAACCAAGATATTTATACTTATTAATCTCTTACTTATGAATAGTCATATTTTTACTTAGGGTAGGGCACCATGGAAAAATCTCAATTGAAAAACGGCGCCGTGACTTGCAAAAGTTTGGGAACCACTAGGATAGAGCATCACCACATTTTGCTTTGACTCTGTAAGATTCTCTAGTTGAAAAATTTTATAACAAATGGGTCAAGTGATTTTAAGTCTTGTTAAGTGATTTCCTCTAGGGAGCTCAGAAAAACACGCTGTAATTATATAAATATAATTTAACAGAAAAGTTAGACAATTTAACAACAGGAAAAGGCTACAAGGTTGAATCCATTCTTTTGTACATAAGAAAAGTAGTAAGTAACAGAGTTAAGGGAAAAATTTCAAGGTAGAATAACATTGCAAGTTGGGAAAATAAGATATTAAGATACATTAACCATATGGTTCATTTAGCAGAAGCTAAAAATGAATTTAAAAAAACGCTGAATGGTGTGAAGTTGCCAATAGAAGAAATTTACTTTTGAAATTATTAAAAATAAAAGCAATAAAATCTAATGGAAATGAATATAAACATATTATAAATATTAAGTTGTAACGTATACTTATAAAATTAGAAAATCTTAGTTTATTATATATTAAATCTCAAAACAGACGAAGCAATTTCAAAAATATAAAAAGTTTACCACAATAAATAAGAAGAGCTATCAGTAGGAAAAGCTTTTGCAAGTATCAGATATGGTTGTAGGAATTAAAAGTACTTGGTGTGGTTCAAAATTATGGGCTGATTGGTATAAAAATGAGAACAGATGAAAAAATGAAAAATTTATTAATGGTTTGAAATACATGTTTGTTTATTTGTTTTTCTCCAACCAGTTTTCCAGCTACTGCCGGGTCTGGCTGTGTGTGTGTGTGTGTAGTGTGTATATATATATACATATACATATAGGCAAATGCAATTACTGCTACCGGCTTGCCAGGTCTTTTGTAACTGCAGATGTAAGGCAATGCAAGTCTAAATGTACCGGTAAATATGTAGTCTGGAAAACTATGTGTTTTTCATAACTTATTCTATCATGGACTTAGGTTGGCCACTTCTGAGACGTGAGGTTAATTGAAATCCAACCACCACAGAACAGCCACTGGTATCCACAGTCTAACATTCAAATCCATATAAAAGCAACTGGCTTTACAAGTCCTCGAACCTTAGAACTACCATATTTACTTTATATTTCTACATAATCACTATATCATTGCAAACACTTTTGATACAAACAACAAACCCTCTGCAAGTTTCTTCAAACCCTCTGCACTTGGGATTATAACCACTTTTTCACAGAGATTTTCAACTCTACTCGAATCGTTGAGACACAAGACAGTTTTTGAGGTGTAGGAAGAAATTGTAGTCACTGGGCTCAAGATCAGGACTGTAAGGGGATGATCAAAAACATCCCATCTGAATTTTTGAATTGTTTCTGTTGTGCATGCAGCTATGAGTGGACGTGCATTATCATGAAGATGAGCAATTCCTGATCTCAACATTGATGTTCTCATTAAGTATGTCATGTAATGTTTATTAGTGTTACTTTCATTCCTAATGATCCTTCTTGATAAATCCTTTTTATCTCATTCATAATACTGGTATCAATTTTCTCGTATTATAATAATTCTAAAAAGAGCTTCAGAAAGAACAGTTTCTAAACAATTCAAAAAAAGTTGTTTTTAGTATAAAAAAAATATTTTTTTAAACATTAAAAACAATACGTAGTATTCTTTTAAAATATATTCAGTCATTTTTGTGCCAAAAAATTCTTTGCAAGTAATCATATACAGTCGATTCGTTTTACTGGAACACAACGGGACCGGATAATTTTGGCCTATTAAACGGCTGTCCCTAATAAATGAATTTGTAAATTGCAACGTATGCAATACTGTATTGCATTAAACATAAGACACACACATTCTACGTGCAAGTTCTATCGATATACACACGAGGTACGGTATACTGCAGTTACAAAAATTTAACATAACCGAATTCTAAATCGGTCAATGTAGTTCAAAATACCTGTTCATGTAACCTACTATTAGAAATACGTACTGCACTGTTTAAGTAGGCTACATTTAGCAACGAAACTAACTGAAAGGAAATGACTGATAGTTGTTTTATAGTCCCTTCAGATCTCAAAATAAAATTAAACATTGTTGGTGTTAAACGTTTAAATAGAATAGATAGATAGTCATGCATACAATTAAAAGATTAATAACATAAAAAGTCTCACCTGATTATTTTAGCTGAAAAAATTCATCCAATCTGCGCTGCCGTTTTCGTTTCTAATGTCGTACGGTCAACGAAATTTGCACAATTTTCTACTCCAGTTGAGGACTGCCTTCACTTCCTTCCTGCATAAAAACCGTTGAGATCCGTCAATAAATTTTTTTTGTATCTTGAATCGTAACTTGTATTTCTGGTTCATCTTCATCACTACTGGCTTCATCCGTTGTGTTGCATTTTGTACAATAGCGATGACATATTCTTCATTTTGTACACAATCAGTATTTTCGTCAATCTGCACGAATTTTTTATCTGCTGCAGTGACGTGTACCATCACGTTCCTGGAAATTTTCTGGCTCTTCTTCTTTGTTATAAAAACCACAATGGGCAAAACAATTTTTTATTGTCGTTTTACTTACTTCTCCCCAGCTGTCAGCTACGAATTGAATTGCTTGCAACAAGATGATTTTTACACTTACTTCTGTAGCTGTAGAGCCCGAATTCAGTCAAGTTTCTTCTATTTTTAGAAGAATGTGGTTCACCAACTTACATAGGTAAATAGACTTCATATTTTTTATAATTCTCATGTCCAATGGGTGGATGAGGCTCGTATTAGGCGGTAAAAATTCAATAGTAATCTTTTTTAAACAATTTGGTCGCGGATGAGCAGCACAATTGTCAATCAATAGTATGATTTTTCTTAATTTTTTCTGCAACTCGACATTCCAATTGCTAAGCCATCTGAAAAGATTGCACTCGTCATCCAAGAATTTTTATTCGAAACGTTATGTACTGCCAAACTGTTTATTCCAAGTCACTTAAAACAACGAGGCTTGGCAGCCGTCCCAATTACAAGTTTTCGTTTGTCACTTCCCGATATATTAGCACAACATTGTATTGTAACACGGTCCATAGAGTTTTTGGATCCAGACAATACTTCATGTTTGTAGCACAAGGACCCATCCGGTGTAGCACAATAATACACTTCCGTAACTCTCTGACGTAAACTCTATAAGTTTGATAGATTTCCATGAAGCAACATTTTCTGTATCAGCACTCCATTTTCCACCATGAGCCTTTATGTATTTTATCTGGTTTCTCAACCAACGAGATAACCAGCCATCCGTTGCTTACATTCGTAATGATTAAACTCTTTTTAGCAAAATCTTCTGCCTTGTCTTTAAGCACTGGACCACTGACACTAACACCTTGTGAAGTTATAATGACGAATCATTTATTCAGAGCCTGCTTCCTCAACAAGTGAGTCCTTTCCATCATGTTTTCTTTTCTGAGATGTTTCATGATCTTTTAAAGCCCATTTTTGGCGTATTTTTTTATTCTTAGAGCACGATACGAGCTATCGTACTTTTCGTAACCGGTTAGTTCTGATAGTTTACGGTGGCTTAAGTTACATGGATTGGTTTTTATTTTATCAAGAAGTTTTTTCGTTCACTTAGTGTCATATCGTTATGCGACAATTTAACTCACAGTTTTAATTAGCTGTTAATAGTAAGATCAACAAGAAAAATTGACTCAGTTTAAAGATATTGATGCAAGCAAATGGAAATAATAAAAAAAAAAACTATGCCTAAAGCTAACAAAAATAACCGGACAGTAACAAAACGGTGTTACAGTTCACCTTTTATGGCGAAATTAAGTTACTTTCACACTCGTGAAATAAAAAAACAACAGAGAAGCATGGAAATACGAACGTTCAATGTACACGATACGAAAGACAAGTGACAAGTACCCATAAATTGCAAAGTAGCTAGTGCTTTCAGTAGGTATCACTCGCTGAAATTCGTAGAAACCATAATTTAGAATGGATTTGTTAAACATCGATCACATCACGGGTAATGTCATATGCAAAGACAAATTCCTTCTTTGTTAAGATAATTATGTTTATTATTAAGATTAAAGTTTGATTTTTGTATTGCTTGGCATTTCTCCCGCTACCACCCCAATCGGTCGCCCTGAAGCATAATGTCTGTGCCACAAACGGCTGCTGAGCCTCCAATAGTTTAGCGACCAGTATCCTAATATAGCTCCCAGAGCTTACCTAACATCGTGAGTGGACTAAGCGTGGTGTCCCAACCGGCTTACGTGTCCCAACCGCTCACTTTTCATATATTTGCTAAAATGGGTAGGCACATCCCGTCACCTACTAAAAATATATATGACATCCATAATAAAGTTTATATCGTCTAGGTAGCAATTCGCTGCCACGCCTAGGTCGCTGAATGCCATTAAGTATCTGTCCACCATTTTATAGCGCTTGAAGCCATAATAACTGGCTGGTGGTCAGCCGTACTCAGGGTTAGCTTCCCACGGCAATGCCCCATTTAACTACTGGCCCAATTATCCAGAATCAACTGTAATCTTTTTCTTATTGTTTCAGAATAAAAAAAATATTTTAGTAAATAGAATGTAGGGTACTTCCGGTAGTCTATTTTTTAAAAAATGAAACTAAAATTTATACATTTTATACCAAAAAGTAATGCATTTTTTAATGAAAATTTTCAGCTACCTTGATGTTCCATATACATTAAATAAAATGGATTTAGTGGCAATTCCAAACTTCAAAGCAGGAGCTATGGAAAACTGGGGACTAGTTACATTCAGGTAAGTTATAAAGGTTGTAGAATATAAAAATAATAGAAGACATATTTGTAAACATTAAATGCAATGATTTAACAGGTTGACTGCCATGAGACATCAAATGATGTTTCAATGTAATGTCACACTTAAGATGCAATATTGTTGTTTATTTTTAATTTATTTGTATCAAATTACATACTATTTTAAAGATGAAATTCTGTATATTATTGTGTTGTATCTACATACAAATAAACAATGTCGATGTTTTTCTTTACATTTGAAATTAACAAATGTTTGTTTTTTAAAATCACCAAATAAAATAAATGTAATTGAAAAGTGTTTAATAAAATGTGAATTATTTTTAGTTGTTTACTGACTAAGGTTAATTATATTTTAATACCAGGTAACCTTAAAAATATTAAATTCAAATTTTACTTTAAAAATCTCAATTTGAAGCATAATTATTAGTAAGTGTGATTTTGTTACAGAAGAGTAATTTATGCTAAAAAAAGTATAGCAATTAATAATACTATTCAAACAATTCTGGAACAGCAGAATTAAAAATAAATACCATCAGTTGCTAGTAATTAAAAGATATTATAAGTCAATTGAAATAAGTCAATTGTGCCTTTTGGTTTGTGTTTAATTACTGAAACTGAGTTTTTTTTAATTAACCTGTCTGTTTTTATTACAAAAAATAATTTTTTTCAGTGGTATTTTATTGTTACTTCTACAAAGTGCAATTAACAAAACAAGGTTTTAGGTAATTTATAAAAAAAAAGATCAAAATAAATGCATGACACTCATACATATAGACTAGACATAAAACATGTTACCATATAGCTTTCTATCATAAAAAAGGATAGAAATATATTAAAGCTACTGGATGAATTATGTTTACAAATAATTGTGATATAATAGAGGTAACTAATATATGATCGTATGAACTGTCAATAGTTTTGAGTGACTGTCATAATAAAATGAATGAAAGTGGTTATATCTTATACATAAATTGTAAAGTTTGTTGATCTGTCTATTTGTTTGCAACAGCGTGATGTGAGAATCTACCAACTGATTACTTTCAATTGTATAGGACACATTCCTGTTGCCCCAAGGAAGGTTTTAAGCCGTACATTGAGGCTCTAGCCTCCTTGAGGGTAAGATCTTAAAAATATCCATTATAGAAACAAAAATTAACCTTTTACTTCATCCTATTTCTGTCACAATGGTAACAGAAATGCAATGAAGTAAAATGACTAATTTTTTTTTAATGAATATGAGTAAAATATTTGCACGTATTCTCACAACCATGAGGATAATAAAACGTATTGGGGTTCCAGGAGGCAGAACACCCTGATCAGCTAGTACAGTATATATTTATTTATTTATACATATACAGAGTGATTCAAAGAAACGGGAAATTAAAAAAATTAAATAATGTTAATGAAAAATTTTTTTTAGAAAATGAATTTTATTTCATGTAATTGTACAAATGTTGACATTTTAGGATACATACATTTTAGTTTAGTTTTTAAGATGACATCTTGCAAGTGACCTCCTCTTCTACGTAAACACTCACGAAGTCTCTTCGTTAAATTGTTCATGGTTTGACGTAACATCTCAACTGCAATTTCCGTAATTGCTTCTCGGATCTTTGCCTTCAGTTCTTCCGTTGTAGCAGGTCTACTGTGGAACACTTTGCCTTTAAGGTGACCCCACAAAAAGTAATCGTAAGCTGAGAGATCAGGCGATCTGGGAGGCCATCTAGTGTCACCATTTCGTGAAATGACACGTTATCCAAACAATCGGCGTACAGCTGCCATCGATATTCATCCAGTATGTGACGTTGCTTCGTTTTTTTGAAACCAGGCTGTGTTAAGAATCGGTGGAAAACTCTTTTGTTGTTCCACAACAAAGGTTTCAAGCACGGCTACGTAACGAGCCGACGTCACTGTAATTGCAAGACCGTTGTCATCCTCAAAAAAATAAGGGCCTATAACACCGTAAGATGACATAGCTCACCACACGGTCACTTTCTGGCTGTGCAACGGACGCTGGTGTAGCTGCGTAGGACTTTCTTGTGCCCAGTATCTGAAATTTTGCTTGTTAACAAAGCCACTGAGGTGGAAATGCGCTTCGTCTGACAACCACAGTTCGTGAACAAACTCTTCGTTGTCATTTATCTTCTGAAGCATTACATTACAGAATTGTGCTCGCACAACTGCATCGTTCGGTTTCAGTTCCTGGACGATCTGCAACTTGTACGGATGGAATTGCAAGTCCTTCACTAACATTCTTCGAACACTTGAACTATGCAATTGTAAAGATGCTGAGAGACGACGGATTGACCGATGTGGACTTCGTGTGACAGCATCTTGTAAAGCTTGAATATTCTGCGGTGTACGGACGGTTCGCTCACGGCCGGGAGGTTTCTTTTTCATTGCCGAACAAGTTTCCTCAAAATTAGATATCCATGTTTTAATTGCATGTGCTGATGGAACACGGTCGTGCCGTCCCAGATTAAAATGACGACGAAATTCTCTACGCGCTCCCTCCACACTGTCATTGTTTTTGTAAAACGCTTTCATAGCAAATGCACGTTGCGCACCACTCCAAGGATCCATGACAACTAAATGGCAGGTTAGGTTAGAGAGGCTGGCGTTACTTATTAAGTGGTACCAATCGCCCACGGCTACCAACACAACTTTCAAAATTTCCTGTTTCTTTGAATCACCCTATATAACAGAGTATAAGTAAATTTAATTCACAGCCAAAGGCAACCAATCTGCTTATAGAAACTCTAGCTTGCATATAACCTTGTTCATAACTGTTCTTGATTATATTTACCTTCATTACATACAATAACTTCCTTATTAACAATAAAAAAAGAAAAACAACAATTTTTACATCAATTAGAATCACACACTTCTATTATTAATAAAAGTCACAGTTAAACTCATTTCACTCAATCCTTAAAAAAATTCTAATTTAGGCAGAAAATTTCTAATTTAGGAATTTGATGTTCAACTTATTTTCAATGCAGCATTTGTTTAATTTCTTCTTTAATAACCCTTTTCATATTGATATTTTTTAACATGTTATAAGCCACAGGTCCAATGTATTTGAATGATCTATATTCCATTGTAGTGCTGAATTTGGAACCATAACATCTCCATTGGTTTGTTTCCTGGTCCTGACATCATAAGATCAATTTATAAGCTCCAATTTATTTATATATCTCAAAATAGAAAATATTATGTATGAATTTTTTATATTTGGTATTTCACTTCCATTGTATAATGTGCTTGTGCTATATCTGATATTTTTACAGAAGATTATTTTCAGGTCCTTATTCTGCAACATCTGAAGTGATTTTAATGCATTTTTATATGCTGATCCCCAAATTATACGTCCATAATTTAATACTGAATGGAACATCGCAAAATAGATCATAAATGGATTGGGTACATTCATAAGAGGTTGGATTCTTCAAATTAAGCATGCTGTCTCCTTAGTCTTTGCACTATTCAACTAATGTGCTTCTTCCACTTCAGGTTACTGTCAATATACAATCCTAACAATTTCAAAGAATTTATTCTTCTTATTGTAACAACTCAGTTACATTTTGATCTGTAGGCATGTTGATTCTAATGCTGTCATATACCAGCAGACTGTCCATATATGCTCAAAATGGAATAAAATAGATCTTATAGAAATTAACTGTGAAAGACTTACTGGCAAATAGAGTCAAGTAACTTCTTGATGTCAGCCCACACCAGTTCCAACAGCTCTTCCCAAGTACTAGAAAAATACAAGTTGTGACATCCACATTCACACAAATAGTTCCCCTACAGTTCAAAAATTTCAATAGGTCATTAATATGTAATAAAAATAGGAATAGTCTAAGAACAGTACTGTGCAACTCCATACTTCAATATTGCTTTGCCACTTAAAATATTATTAATTTTTATTCTGGTTCAAATAACTACTTAATAGTTTATGAAAATTCCTTTGAAAGCCATATATTTCCAATTTGTTTAGCAAAGTTTTATGACAGATGGTATCAAAAGCCTTAGATCAAGAGACAGTGCTAATACTTTTGTCCTCTTATCCATCTTGTCGTAAATTTCACCTACTAGTGAAATTATAGCCGCTCTGAAGAATTTTTTTCCTAAACCCATATTGCTTATTTCATAATATTTTGGATCCACAAATAACTCTAATCTAGATACCAGACATTTCTAGATTTTATTTAGACACAACGTGATTGTAGTTGTCTAACAAGTTGCAGAAACTCCTCCGAACACCATCTTTGTAGATAGACGTAATGTATTCTGTCTTAAGTGATTCTGGATATACACCTCACTCAAAACATTTATTAATTTTTATGGAGATAGGTTCTGCACGTATATTTGTTGCTTCTTTGTATACTATTAATGGCACACCATAAGGAACTGTAGATTTCTTTTAATAACTTTTCTTTTGATTGCAGCTGATTTAAGAAAACATGAGCTTAAAATCATCTTGTTATTTGAAGTAGTGCTTTTAATTTTTATCTCATAAGCTAATTTTTCTCCAACAATTGAAAAATATTCGTATATTAGACATTAATTTTTTATTGCATGTCTCTTCATTTTTCATTCAATGTCATCTGAAAATTTTCAAACTTTTTAGTATTATTGTAGTTTTGAATTTTGTGCTATAGTTTGCTAGGATTATTTCTAATTCCCAAAATTCTTTCAGAATCTTAATTTATTTTAGCTTGTCTTATTAGACCAATTAGTTACTTTTGTAACTTTTATTGTAATATTCTGTTCTCCAAATTTCTTCTATCGTGCAAATATAATATTGCTTTAGTTCTGAATAAATTTAACAGTGCTGTAGTCATCCAAGATTTCATACCCCTACCACTAACCAAAAAATGCATAACTATAACTGCTTCAACATGTTTCATTATTTTAACCAACAAACTTTTAATACATTTGCCTGAGTGACCATTAGTTACTGAAGCTCTCCACTCATCATTCCACTTTGAATCAATAAGCTGGGGTGTAAGCTTGATTAAGTAAGCTTATGTTATATTGTATAGGAATAAGCAAGTTTTGGTTATTCTTTTAGGTTCAGAATTAAATAAATCTTTAGTTTTACTACCTTTATAAAGAAAACCTGCTATCACTGGAAAGTGATCAGTAAATTCATTTTTCAAGATTATTCCAGTTATTTGTAATTATAGAGCTTTTGATAAATATATGATCTATACAAGTTCTACTATCATTATCCACTCTTGATGGTTTATTGATTACTGGTAGATATCCTTCAATACTGAGAGTGTTCATATATTTAGACATTATTATTATCCAGCAAAATATCAATATTCAAGTCCCACATAAACTAAGATATTCCGTCATTAGGTTAGTGATAAATAAGCCAATAAATCAACATCAGAGCTCAGAGGTTTGTACAAAGCCAATAATTGTATCTTTGATTTTACTTGATTAAATTCAACCTTGATAGCTCAATATTCACCAATTTACACCAACAACCTTTTCTGGAATATAACATTTTTTCTTAATATAGACAATAGTTTCATTGGTTTGATTGAATTTACTTTCATTGTATATTAGATTATAAACTTCTGTGTGTGTGTATGTGTATTATTTTACTGAGATTAATCTTTTTAAGATTCATATTATTCTTCTGTACTGCTAAATTATATTAAATAAACCACCTAGTACAGAACATTGAGATAAACATATATGCTATAAAATTAAATATATTAGAAAAATATTACATATGTAATAATTAAAAAAAAATTTAATTTGATAAACCATCAGTCAGTGTTTGAGGGAGATGGTCTTATAAAAACCACAACAGATAGCAGCACTCATGTACATTAATAAATAATTTTCATTATTATAGTATTTTTATTTTAAATCTTTATTATCCAATAATGGAATTATTTCAATTGTGACTGAGGATGTGAGGGGGATCTTGCGAAAGTACTTTCATGAAAAAAATAATGTAAGCTATGTCTTATTTCAATACTAAGTTTAAACATATATATATATATATATATATATATATATATATATATATATATATGTATTTATAGAGTGTGTGTAGTGTGTATAAGGAAATTATAAATTCTATTGTGTGTATTTTGATGTGCTGTTAACTGATATGTAATAAAATACTTATCCCATTAAAAAAGGCTTGTTTTCTAGCTTGACTTTGTGACAGCTTTAACTAAAAGTAAATAATTCCATAATAAAACATCATTTTATGACATTTAACAAATATTTTAATTAATTTTATTTGTGTATTTTAAACAGGGAATCAAGGCTTTTATATCAGAAAGGTATCTCCACAACAGAAGATCTTAGAGATATAGCAATGGTCATAGCACATGAATTTACACACCAGTGGTTTGGTAATCTAGTTACACTGGACTGGTGGAGTTATACTTGGCTAAATGAAGCTTTTGCAAGATATTATCAGTATTTCATCACTTTACAGGTGAAGATTCTAATTTATTATTAATAATATCCAGTTAATGGTAAGATGTAAACATATTCAGTTATAAATATTTTAGACTAGTATTTAATATAGAATTGATATGTAGGAAAGTTGTCAGCTATCTTCCTTAAATGAATTATAATTGGCATTAAGAAGGAGAATTGTTTAAATTTCAGGTATATCCAGATTGGAGGCTTGATGAACAGTTTGTCGTTCTGGTGGTTCATGGAGCTTTAGCATATGATTCTAGCCCTCATCATGCTTTGACAAGTAATATAGAAAAGAAGGATGATATAAGTGACATGTTTGATTCAGTAACATATAATAAAGGTAAATAAAACTATTAAAACTAGTTCATAAATATTTTTCATACATTTTGTTACAACAAATACAGAGTGTTCAGAAAGTTGCTGCACACTAGAATTATGGAAGTGTAATGACAAAACTTTCTTAATTATTACTTTGAATTTTTATTTCATTATTTTATAGAAACGAATGTTACAATAATTGGGTTGGTTTACAAAAGGTGTTGAAAATTACCTCCTCTTCCAACAATACAACATGCACATGTTTCAATTTGTTTTCAAACACTTTAACCAACTGATGTGCTGCAGTGTCTCGTAGATATGTTTTTATTGCGGTTTTTATTTTGTCTATCATGTGTGGTCTGTTATGATGCACTGCTTGCTTCGCTGCCCCACAGAGAAAGTAAACTTGGGTGAATCAGATCAGGTGATTGAGAAGGCCATAAACCCCTTAAAATGATTCATTCCCCAAAAAAAATTTTGTAAAAAGTCACTGATCTGTTAGCTTTGTGCGCTGTGCCCCCATCTTGTTTGAACCAACCAGATTGATTTCCATTTCTGTTAACTGACTAATGAAGTTTGTTAAAACAGCACAATAACAATCACAATCTACTGCATTTTCAAAAAAAAAATTGAACCCACAATACACGTTAACCAGGCTCCAGTCTTTGCTTTGTGTAAAGATTGTTTGTGTAATTCATGGGGATTAGTTGTTGACCACAGTTGTGTATTTTGTGAATTAATATACCCTCTCATATGAAACCACGTTTCATCTGTAAAAAAAGTAATGTCAAGGATACCTATGGAATTTTGGCCAATGAAATGATTAAAACATTGACAATAATTTAGTCTTTTGGCTTGATCTGTAGGTTTCAGTTCTTGAACACACATTACTTTGTAGAGAAGTCCCAGTTCTTGTCTTACAGTTATATGTGCAGTACCAAATCCATTATTTTCCTACTGTGCTAACTTATGCATCTACATGATGGACTTTCAGCCATGGTATCCAAAATATAAAGCACCTTTTTTTTTTTAGTTTAGGTGGACTTCCACTTCGATCAACATCTTCGACAGAGCATGTTGCCTGACATTTTTTGATAAGAGTTCAAACTGCATTGCAGTGAGGAACAGTAGTATAAGGAAACTTTTCAGAAAACTTGTGCTTCACTAAATCAATATACTTGTCACCTTCACAAAAGATGTGTTCAATGAGAAAAAGGCATTCCTCTACCAAATGAACCATTACATTTGTCGCAACTATTGATTCCAATAAATAAAAGGAAGCACGTTCAATTTCAACTCAACAACTGATGTCTTGATTTATTGCTGAGCAATGCCCAATGAACTCACAGGGCAACCAATATTATAACGCCCTAACGCTGAAAGTACAGAATGTACTACATAATTCTAAAGTATACTGCACAGCAACTCTCCAAACACTCTGTTTTACTCTATTAATATATATATATATATTTTTTTTTTCATTTAATAATTTTTAAGTTTAATTTTTAATATTATCATCTATTCAGCTAATGAATGAATATTAATAAACACAGATTTATATTTGCATGTATTTATTATTAGCTATTTTAACATACAATATTTACAATTTTATAAAAATGAAATCAGTTCACGTTCAGATATTGAATAAAAAGACAGACAAAAAAAAATTGCAGAACTCAATATGTAATGTAAAGCCAACAGTATCCAGTTCTGGAAACAATCCTTTCAAACCTGGCTGTACTTTCTAAGTCTGTATCTAATACACGGTATGGATATTATGGTGCGAATCTTATTTTCTGCTTTTCAGTTTCTTTCACTCATTTACATATAAAGCTCTGAATATATTAAAACTTTGTTCAGTCTTTCATTACTTCCTTATTAATGCAAGGTTGACAGTACCTGAATTATATATCTGCATTTATTTTTTAATTTATCTATGTTCATCCTTCAGGAATGAAAATAACAGTTTAAAAAATAACTCCTTTAACCTCCTTACACAACGTGGCTGAAACTTAGATATCGTACTGTAAACATTTATGCGATAATGACTGTTCTAAAGGAAATTTTTTTACAATGCATTGTATAAACTGCAAGATCTTAATGTAAGGTATGAAAAATGCACTAAAAAAAAACAATTATTTTTCATTAGGAACTGAATAATGGTCAGATCATATTATAAGTATTATTTCAAATTAATTAATAATTACATAATAACATTTCTTACATTTTCATATAAGAAAAAACTAAATTGGGCCATGAATTCAATTTTTTGAATTGTTCTGATGACATACACGACTTCTAAAGTCAGTTTTTTTTTTGTTTAACACATTTTAGATAAAAATTTATATTAAAGATAAATACTCCTCATCATAGTCAGATTGTTATTAATCAAGAAGTCAAGATATTAGATCAGGTGGAAAAAATACAGACTTGATAATAAAGAAACTGTGAACTGATTTAAATTCCTAAACGTTCAGCCATAGATCTTTCATTTTATTATATTATAGGATTTGATAAAACAGAATTTTGTTTCATTTTGAGACATACGTCTCTAAACTTCACGATTAGAGTTAAACTGCTTTTGTCCAGTTTCTAAAGACTTTTTTCAGTGTCATTTACCGAAACCTACCAAATAATAAGATAATAAGGATATTCAAATCCTGTCAAAAGTATATAAACCATTAATTGAGTTTAAATCTGGTAAAATATCCAGGTATATTATAACATGTTATAAGAGATAGATAGATAGATATTTTGTAGATGTTTTTACAAAATGAAGTGTATTTTTAATTTGTTTACATATATATTTTTATAAACTTAAATATATGAATATTTATAACAATGAACTAACCAATTTTTTAATAGAATTTTTTAAAAAATTTCAAAATAATTTCAGTAATCTCTTTGACCATCTTCTTAGAGTTATGGTGTTGGTGTTCTCATCTGCTGATGGCTTCTTTTTTTTTTTATTAGGTAGTAGATATTTGAATGTGACCAAAAATTTTATTAGATTTGAAATGCCTACCCATTTAGTTCTTGGTTTTTGCAGTTATGTACTTCATAATTTTTAAGTGAAGATTTAATCCTTTTTTGTGTGTGTGTATATATACATATATATATAATATAAATTCTAACAGATAAACCATCTAGTACAGAATATTGAGATAAGACATATCTTACCTTAGTTCTTAGGTGGTTTATTTAATACAATTTAAATATAGTTTAACAGTACAGGAAAATAATATGAATCTTTAAAAGATTAATTTCATTAAGCAATGATGAATACATAAATATATATACATATATATATATATATATATATATACAACAAGTTTGTTTTTAATGATGGTGGATGTGTGTCTAAAAGATAATTATTGAAGATGTTGGAAAGATGACTGAAAACATTTCAAATTAAGTTTTAAAAAACAGTTTTTTTTTAAATTTAGTTGTTTGTTAATTAAAAAATTTATATTTAAAAAATTGTTATCATCACTAACCATTTATGGATAAAACCATAGCAAACTATATTTTTCTCCAAATATATAGTTGTATGACTTGTTTAATTTCTACTACAACTATTATGTTACACAAATACAATAAATTATTCTTTAAAGGTTCTTCTGAGAAATACTATCATTTATAATATGTCTCATATCATTGTAACAAATGTGTGAGAATATATTTTAGGAGGCTTTTTTTAAATTTATTCTTTATTTTTTTTTTTTTGTTTAGGAGCATCAATTGTAAGAATGATGGAGCACATACTAACCCCACCTAACTTTAAACAAGGAATATCAAAATATATAAAGACCATTGCTTCATCAAAGTAAGGAAAAACTTATATTAAAAAAAAATCATTAATAATTTCTTAGAGTTCTGCTATACTATACTTTGTTATTTTGTATTTGCATAATATACAAACTTTGAGTAAGTGGTAAGCATTTGCCATGGTTAAATAATTAATAAATAACCATACTATAAGTTATGAAATTATTTTTTCTTGTTGAATACATAAATAGAGAAAAATACATAATAGCTAGGAAAACTACTTTTTATATTAAAAAAACTTTATAAAAAATTAACTAATGTATTCTAACTGATAATTTATTAAACTACAAATTTAAATATTGATATTGATCAAATAATCATTATCATTAAATTCTTAAATGGTACATTACTGTGCTTTCTCAGTAATAAAAAGAAGAAAAGACACCAATAGATGTTCAACAAAAGGAAACTCATTGTTTCTCCATGGTTCAGGGATTGATATAGCATAAAAACTGTATAATGCAATAACTACAATAGGAAATGCCTGAATAATCTCCTTACTTATATCATAACAAATAACTGCTTACAGCAGAAAATTAAAGGAAAAGTTTGAGATAGAAGTGACTATAAAAGGAGAGAAATAATTATGTTAAGATTCACAAATGAAATTGTTCTTTTAGTAGAAACCAAACTTCAGTAACAAAAAAAAAAAAAATACTAAATGATGCGGATTTATTGCTAAAAGAGAAATTTGAATAAAACATAAGTAAGATTAAAATAAAAGTAAAGAAATACATTATAAAAGCCTATAATAAGTAATTAAATATTAAAATTTCAAGTAGGATTTCAATATAGTAGAAATTAACAAAATTCTGTTATTTCGGAGTAAGATTACAAAGATAAATAAATTAATGCAGACCAGCTGGTTCACAACTTCCTCCTTCTCCATGTCAACATACGGCCACATATAACAGCTCAGACTTGCAATTAACTTGATAAAATTCATTGGACACCTCTTGAATACCCACCATACAGTCCAGACTTCACTGTGCAATTACCACATCTTTGGTTTGCTGAAAGAAGCATTAGGAGGAGAAAGATTTGAAGACGATGCCGCACTTTATCACTATATGTGCAATTGATTGTTGGGGCAGCCATCTTGTTTTTTTTAATGAAGGGAGCAGGAAGCTACCTATCTGTTGGCGAAAATGTACTTCTGTTGAAGAAGACTATATAGGAAAATAAGGTAATTTATTTGTAATCTTATCTATTAATAAAGCTATGCAAATAAATTCCGGTTTGTATTTGAATGATCCTTTTGGTATCATCTTACTCGATTAAAATTTTAATATTAGAATATAATTATTTTTATTTTTTTTGAATTCACTGATTGAACTATATGGATGAAAGAGGAATTAGACCGGCTTCAGAATAGGCTTTCTATACAAAAATGAATAGAAAACAATGTTCCTAGGTAGGACCATAGAGAGAACTCTTCCCATTTAAATATGAAGGATGAAATCCTTCTAAAGGTTTTCACACCCTTAGTGTGGATACACGTGTTTAAAGCTAACAGAATACCATTGAGGAGGAAGGGATTAAGGATGAAAGGGTGAGTAATAAGAAAGGGATATTCTACCAACAAAGAGCTGGAAAATGAAACAAACAAATTCACCTTAAGTAGTGCTTTCAACTCTTCCGTACAGCTTATATCCATTCTACCCACATTCCCTGGAAAAATATGGTACTTTTTTCTAGATTGAAGCAGCGTAATACTGATCCCAAGTTAAATTTAACATTACAAAAAATTGCTAACCTCCAAATACAACAAAAGCACCAGAAAGCAGATTGGTTTCCTTATGGAAAATTCTCATCCATCCTCAGAACTGCATGGCTTATGGAAAGGTATTAGTAAATTATGAACCATTCAGCTAGATTTCTACTGTTTGGTGTTAAATTACTGAAATTTTAATTAATTTTTTTACAAATTTATATTACTTAAAATTTTACAGACAAGTTGCCACTCCAAATGATTTATTTAAAATACTATCAACAGAAACACCAGCAGGATTAAAACATGATTTTGAAAGTGTTATGAAGACATGGACTGAACAATCTGGATATCCAGTTATTAATGTTACAAGAAACTCTAATAGTAGTATTACAGTCTCTCAGGTAACTTATTTTACTGAACGTAACTAATATTAATTACAAAGAGATTTTATATCAAAATTAGACTAAGTATCAATGTCAGGTGTCACTTTGTGGTTGTAAACAATCTGATGTGAGACAAAAATCTACTCTGAAAATGGCAATATAACCAGCATTCCTTATCAAAATCATTAGGATAAATGAGGATTGAACTGCTTTCTGCATTACATTTTTCATTGAATTGGCTGTATTGTTAATTATCAGCATGCCAAGCCTAAGAAAATGCACTTGATAATTGGGTTTACTTTCATAGTGAAATGATACCTTTGCTTTGACCAGCACAGGGACTAGTCATATAATAAACATCAATACTTTCAGAGAAAGAAAATCAGGTTAATATCTTCAGAAATTAAGATGCTTTGCATACATCACAATCATAAATGAAAAATAAAATTAAAAATTTTTAAAAACCCATGATGAAAAAACCTTAAAAAACATTTTACCTTATAATCCTCTGTGATAATGTGATATTGAAGACAATATGACAATGTTTTTTTAAGACAATATCACAATTTCACAGAGGATTATACAGTAAAAATTGTTATTTAATTGAATTTTTTAAGGTTTTTTCATTGTAGGATTTAAAAAATTTTTAATCATATTTTTTATTTATTACTTTTTAAAGATTAGTAGGCCTGTGCCTAACAATGGGATCTTTATAGGTTTATTATGATGATGATGATGAAAGTTTAGTATACTTGACCAGGGCAAATTATTTAATAATCCACACAACAATGTACCCTTGCTGGAGTTAGAAAGACTTAAAAACATTCAAAAAAGCCATTTTGAAGAAATATATCTACTGCAGTGCTCTCTGGCAGCTTATAACCGTAAATCTAATCTAAGAACCTGCACTGAAGTGACACCTACGTAATACAAAAAACCAAATCAAAATTGGCTCAATCATTTTAGAGAAACACATCTACTGCAGCACCCCCTGGTGGCCTATAACTGTAAAACTAATCTAAGAACCTGTTCTGAGATGATACCTATGTAATGCAAAAAACCACATTGAAATAAGTCCAGTAGTTTTTGAGGAAAATGGTAACAGACGTACACACACACAAAACCTTTTACCCCAAACACATATACCATCTCTGTTCCATTGTGGGTAAAAAGACTATAAAATAGCGTATAAAATTAAATGTACTCCTAAAAGAAAACAATGCATTATACACACCGATTCTAATCAGTAGTGGAGATTACAATTATAGTATTTTAGTTATTACTAGTGCAACAAAATAATATAATGCACTAGGTTTAACTTGTTAAAAGAATAATTTTAAAATACCAATTAACTTTTGCTTAAAACAAAATAACGGTATTCATTCTATGTAACCTCCTATGTGCAAAAACCTAATTTTTCAGGAGAGCAGAAAAACCTTTGAAATTGAATTAACAGAATGTAATATTACAGTTATATCGTAAATTTAATCTAAGATGTCTAATTACCTGTTTTTTAAGATAAATTCTTTGTATAATTTGCCTTTTTGCTTGTAAACAAGGTTTTTTCATCTATTACTCAATTAGATTTCTTCCAATTAGAAAAAATATGTATGTGTTTATTTTACCAAATAGGTGATTTCAAACAATGGTGATCAACTACATAGGGCCTTTTGAACTTTACTCTTGGGTGTTTTAAACACGTTATAGTTGAAAAATATGCTTTGAAAAACATCTGCTGCCTAGAAACTTAATTTTGCCTGCTTTTTTCTTAAACTGAAACCTAGTACAAGTGTTCATGATATTATTAGATTCTTTATATTATAAAATGTTTTTCTTAATTATTGACGTTACTAGGAAAAAAAATAATTGTAGAGATAGAAAGTAAAGACATTACTCACAAAACAATTTTATTTTTTTAGATAACAGTACAAAAATACATCATAAGAGATATTTAATTAGTATCTTATCCTTCTGACCTAGAACTTAGTAATATTATAAATTAATCAGACTTTTATAAACAAAAAATTAAACTTGGTATAGAATTATTACCATTAGATTTACAAACTAAAAATAAATCTAATGATTAACTGTTGCTTTATTAGTACACTATGAAAATATAAAAACACTCTTAAAAAATTAAAATAACAGTTCTATACACTATATTTTTACATAATAAATGTACAGTATAATATTATTTCATTAAAAATATTAATTTGTTGACACCTTTCTTTAAATTTTTTATTTTTTTATTTCTTTTTACCTTAACATGTTCTGTTGGTCCTCTTTTTCCTGGACAACTGAATGGAAGACCATCATAGAAGGACCAAAAATTTTTATCTGTAACTTTTTTAAGCTCCTGCAGATGTGTTTATTTCTTCATGTCACTTATAGGGATTCTTGAATTATATAATGGTAGCAGTTTTTGATTTTCATGTAACTTACGACGATGTTGTAAATGAGGCCAATGTTCATTGTAATCCAGTTTGTAATTAATTTCACTAGTTTCAAGATACTGTAGTTGCTGAATGTCAGTAACACATCTGTCACCAGTTTTTCTTCCTGGTCTCAGAGAATACAAATTTCTTTTCATATTTTCGTAATTTTGAAAAACATCACAATTTACAACTTTAATTATGTATGGCTGTTCGGGGCGAGCCATCCTCATGCGACAAATATAGTCACTTGGTCCATTAATTGGGGGATAAAAGTACCCTTTAAGTGTTGCATGCACATTATCTGCAGCCAAATGTGTATGTCCTTTTTCCAAAATTAATTGATTAATTTCTATTGAATGCCTTATAGCAAAATCGCTTAAAGCTGATGCAAGGACTTTATTTCGGTTTTTATAATTGCTCCCATCAGAAATCAACTTTTTTGTAGCCACAACCTGCTTTTGATGAAAGGTAATCAATAATATATGTTGTAAACTTATTGCTAGAAACTCCTCCATCTGCCTCAAGCCACTGCCTCAAGGCAGATGGAGTCCATCTGCCTCCTCCATAGATACACATCTTTTGAATTTATCTCATATATTGTGAAATCACGAATTTGTAATTTCTGTTTATAATACATGGATGAGGCTTCAGTTTTTGGTGCCAGAAGGACACTCTGAAGGTCCATAACAATGACCCAAGTTCTTTTCATTAGCCTCTGCTACAGAATCTAGTCTAGCTTTTGTGCTTCTGTCCTTCTATTCAATGTGAAGCTGAAACTCTTCATCTGAAAGATTTCCGGCCTTGTGGGCACAACATACATCACACTGATCTTTTCTAGGTTTATGTATGGCAATAATAAGCTCTTTTTTTAAAATATTTGTGAACAAAGTGGCACCCATATATAACTAACAGTTATTTCTACTCCATTTAACATATTCCTCATGCATGTGATTCCATGATTTAAAAATTGATTCAACGTAAGTTTTACCAGTAGATTTTCGGCAATAATGGCTTGGTATCTTTGGAAGAAGTGCAGTCCACTCGAAAAGAAACTTGTGTTTCTCTAGTTGCTTTTTCATGTTCTTTTGAGCACTGATTTTATTTGCCTCTAGATTATGTTTTTCAACTATAGCCTGGCGTTTTAAATTTAAAAGAACTTTTCTCTTTCTTTTTTTATAATTTTATCAATCTAGTTCACCAATTGATTCAACATTCTCACTTCTTATTGGGTTGTTGTCCCGATCTAGAAACCCATCTTTTAAATGTATCCTCTCCAAGATCAAGTGTCTTTAAAAAATGTTTCTTCATACCCTTATCTTCTCTTCAGCATCATTTTCCAGCACATTGTCATGCCCCTCCAATTTCGCCTTTTTGAGATCTGTGGAGCTTGTTCTTTTAATAATGGACCTTGAATTAACTAAAGTTGTCACAAATGTTTTTTTTCTTTCCATGAGATAAGATTATGCCAAAAATGATTAAGTATTTCCTGTCGCTTGGTATCAGATACCGTAGCTCACAAAAAAGTTTAATTTGATCTTTTCAAAGGTTCAGGTAATAAGACATGGTTACATCTATCTACCTTTTAGGGACCTAGCTTCCTTTACAATTGTTCCTACAACCTTTGTTCCAACTCTTTTATCTCCTAAATACTTTTTTCCTGAAGCTCTATTTAATGCTTTATGTTTTTTATCTTGGCAACACTTAATTTTTTGGGCTTTCTAACCTTATTTACTTCCTCACAAAAGGTGTTAGTCGCAGTAGGAATATTTGAGTCAACTTCCTCATTAATAACATTCAATTCAATACAAGGTCTTTCAAAACTTACAACATCAGAGTCAATCAATGGTGAAATAGCTCTTGAATTATTATTTGATGTGTTATTTGAGACAACTATATCAATAAATTCCAGCTGGTCTTCTACAACCTCAGTTATAGTGTAAGAGTCATCAGAAAGAACGTCAAATTGGAATGCCTGATCTGTAATCTTTTCATTGAGTATCTCATTTTGTATTTTTTTTTTCTTCAGCAACAGTATTATTGATAGTGATGGTTTCTGAGAAACTCTTCTTTTCTTGTGAATATTCATTGTTAGAATCTAAAAATTTATAGATAGCAGTGTTTACCTGAAATTGGTATCAATGAAATACAAAAAAGGATTCTATCTTCATTGGTTTCATCAAAAGAAGATCCATTTTGTTAAACTAATTCGATACTGGCATTTGCACTTACAAATGGCAGTATCAGTTGAAGGTATATTGCTGCTTTCAATATACCTTCAACTGATCTGAAATGATCTTGGGTACCTGAAAGAAAAAATCATAAAAGAGATTTCTTTTCTCATTACAGCATTAGCTAAAATTTTTTCCCCACATAAAGGAGTTCATAGACTTGTAGAGTTTAAAAAGCTGATTCCAGTGATATATCTAACTCAAAATCGATTTTTGAGGCACGTAGGAGGTTTCACAGAATGAATGACGATATACATTTTTATATTGTATGTAAATTTTCTTGCCACTTTTCTCAAAGTCTCACTGAATATAAATGGGAGGAAAATTCAATTACGTCAAACTGTTGGTTTAGATTTAAATTAACTTGATGGGTCAGGTTCCTATCTGATGAAAAACATTAGAAAAAAATTAGTTTATATCATTACTGCAATACTAATTTTAGAGGTGATTGATAGTTTCATTAGGTTACAAAAAAACTTTTGAAATAAACTTTGAAAAATGTTTGTTTTTTAAATAACTTTTGATAAACGTTCTGATTTGAGGACAAGATCAAACTGACATTTGGTGATTATCAGATGGAGAAGACAATCAAACTTGAGAAGGTTTGTTATCATGTACACTTTATACCTGTTATAATCAAATGAAATAAGTAAGAAATACTTAAAAGGAAAAGTACAATAATTTTGTTTTTATTTTATTTTAGAAACAATTTTTAATCAGCGGTGATGATACCTCTGATACCAAATGGTATGTTCCATTGACATATACCGACAGTAATGAAGCAAACTTTACCAATACAATTATTAGAGAATGGCTGGAACCAGCAATTCCACAGATAGAAATTAATATGACTCTGAGAACTGATGACTGGGTTATTTTCAACTTACAACAGAAAGGTAATAAGATTTCTATAGCCTTAAATAAATTAATTAAAATCATTAAATAATCGTATATATAATATCTAAATATTATAACTAGAGATTCAATAGCTGTGATAAGCAAAACTGGTAGGGTGGTTTGTTATTCTTTTTTTGAGGAATCTAATTTTGTAATTTTAAATGGTTAGATGAAAGGAGACTCATGGTGACCTACATGGTGGTGACCTTTGTAGGTGTGCAAAATTCATGATATTGTTGTTTTTATGACATCATCCTATACATTGTCAAGTATATATTTAAGGTTTGCTGATTACTTTTTCTGATTATTTATCTCAAGATTTTTGCTCATAATGACAGAATATTTGTCCACAGAATTATGGCTTAATATTCTCTGTAGTTACAGGAACATTGTTGACATAACGTACTTCTTTAAATCAATGATTGCTTTATATCAGGATACATTTCTTTCTATTAGGATATGTCATATTTTTTAGGCCAGTTTTTGTAAGTTTGATATGTTTATATGAGGTCATCGCTCTCTATACTGTCCTGTTTCAAATAACCATATTTGTTTATTTCAACAACCAGTAAAGTTCATGTTAATATCTGCAATAACTTGTCAACGTTAAAAAAAAACTGGATAAGTGTGATGAAAAATAAAAAAATTTAGTATGTCTTTTTTTAATAATAAAGTTTGCATTTAATACATTTTTTTAATTTCTATTTATATGACTGGCTATTTATTTTATGTGTATATTCAAAAAATTATATTTTAATGTTTTCATTATTTGTTTTTTATTGCAAATTCTTAAAAACATTTCTATTTATATTCAGCTACATGCCTTTTTAAATTATTAATAAATATAGTAAATTCCTATGTAAACACATCAACATTGATATCATTCTGTTACATGGATTTCTACTTTTTGAACTTTACTTGACCACACATATATTATATTGTGGGAGACAGAAATTTAATATGTTTTATCTTAAATATTTTATTTAAAATAAATATTTAATTTTTTTACATTTCATTTTAAATATTTAATTTCTAGAGTTTGGTTTTTTTATTAATGCACATGCTATATTTTATTTGTAACTGGGATTGTGTTTTTTTTTCTATTGCTGTTATTTGCTCTTTATGAGACATAATAAAGACCAAGAAAATTTTTTCAACCTCCTTTGAACTATGAATTATTGATTAAAAAAAAAATCTCTAAATAATGTTTATGAAAACTTATCTTATTTATTTTTGATTTATTTAATGGCGCATCAACCTTATTGGTCATTAGTGATACCTAGTGAATCACATGTATATAACACTTATAATTCACACTTATGTAATAATGCTGAAAATTCAAGTCCTTCAGATAATTTAGTTATCTCACAATTTGTCACTTTAAGCATTTTTCTAGATCTTGAGTTTCATTCTTACTGTTTGGTAGTGTGTACAGTTGTTAAATGTATTTAACTGGCAACTAACCCTGACAATATTCACATAAATTTCGCTCAAAAAATTAGTTTAAAAAAATATATAAATAAAAGTAACATAGTAAAATAACTAGGTTTAACATAAATAAAAAATCTGGTGTGGCACCACATCACTTCCTTGTACACCTATTAAATTATATATACACATTTTTTTTAAAATGAAAAGTTCATAAAATTTTATTTTATTAATAACGTATGATATTTTTTTCATATTTTTACTTCCTTGTACGAAGTAAAGGAAGTATTGTGATCACGAAAATTTCACTTTTCAGATTTCAACGGAAATATCCATTTTGACCATCCAAAAAACCATTTTGACTAGTTTCGGTATAAGCATCTGTACATACGTATGTATCTTGCATAACTCAAAAACGATTAGTCGAAGGATGTTGAAATTTTGGATTTAGGAGTGTTGTAACATCTAGTTGTGCACCTCTTTTTTTTGATTGCAATTGACTGAACCAAAGGTGTCCAAAAATGCCCAAAACCCAAACAACATTGAATTTTGGTCTTTCTCTTAACTGCCGTAATAAGCCCTCATTGAGATATTTTAAGGATATATCATCATAAGTGGTACTTATTTTCACTGGTTCAAGAGTTATAGCCAAATTTTAATTAATGAAATATTTAGATCATACAAGAGGAAGGCAGTCGATTGCAATCAAAAGGGAAGGTGCACAACTAGATGTTACAACAGTCCTAAATCCAAAATTTCAACATCTTATGATTAATCGTTTTTGAGTTATGCGACATAAAAACACGTACATACGTACGTTTACGTACAGATGTCACGCTGAAACTAGTCAAAATTGATTCAGGGATGGTCAAATTGGATATTTCCGTTTGAAATCTGAAAACGGAAATTTTTTGGTATCACTATACATTCTTTACTTCGTAGAAGGAAGTAGTAATAATGTATATATTCATGTATGCTTGTGCACATGCACGCGCGCGCGCCCATCCACCTGCCCATACACACACACACACGCATGCACACACACACACACACACACACAGAGAGAGAGAGAGAGAGAGAGAGAGAGAGAGAGAGAGAGAGAGAGAGAGAGAGAGAGAGAGAGAGAGAGAGAGAGAGAGAGAGAGAGAGAGAGAGAGAGAGAGAGAGAGTGAGAGAGAGAGAGAGAGAAACACACACATTTTGTATTTTGTTGTTAATATAATCTTTGTCTTCATAGTTGAATGCTCAAGTTACAATATTCAAAATGTACGATTTAGTAGACTACTGTTTGTTAAAAAGTATGTTGCAAATACTTATGCTATCTGTTAAATGTTTAAAGAAAGTAATTTCACATTGAACTTTATTAACAAAGTTCAGTGTTCATAGCTTTCCCTGACATAAAATTTAGTCTTAATTTATGATTTTTTTTTACAGGTTTCTATAGAGTGAACTATGATGAACAAAACTGGAACGCAATTATAAATCAACTGCATAAAGATCATTTAAAAATTGGTACACTGAATAGAGCACAGTTATTGAATGATGCTTTCAGCCTGTCAAGAGCTGGTTTAGTAACTTACAACACACTGTTTACATTAACATCATATTTACAAAATGAAATTGATTATGCACCTTGGGTTGCAGCAGTTGATGGTTTTACTTATCTCCTCAATCAGTACGCTAAAATGCCAGAAGTATTTGGATTATTACAGGTAAATAATACGATTTTACAATTTTATGAATATCTTTTTCTGGATGATCCATAAGTAGATAAGCAGATAATAAATTCACCATCATCTTTATTGAGGATAATGTATTAGGTGTTGATAGTGTAGACAAAGATATAGTGATTTTAGAATGAATTAGATGAAAGAATTCTGTGGCAGAATCTTGTAAAAAGGACAAGGTGTTATGCCATACATATAAATGTATGGATTATTTACATATATATATATATATTAGAATGTAACAATTTAAATGTAGGATATTTGGTTAGGCTAAGAGATTGACAGAACAGAAAACAATGGGTAAGTATACTAAACCAGTCAAACAATTAACTTATGACAAACACAAAATAAAAAAAATGTAATATGAAATCAAAATCTCCTTACAAAAATTTGAAATAATAAAATAATATTTTAGGCCACTTTTGAAACTAGTTGTGAAATATATTAAATGGCCATTATTTTAGTTAGAGTTGTCACCCTGAAGTTTTTTTTACCATCAAAAGTTTTGTTTTTCAATGTACTTTAAGGTGATGTGTCATAAACCTACCCTTTCCTTTAACATTTTTGAGTTTTCCCTGAATACTTAGATGTGTTGGTCTCATACCAAAAAATAGTTTGTTTTGCAGTTGTTAAATTTCATTTTTCTGTTTAACAGTTGAAAAGTTATTTAAGATTTCTAATATTTTATTAACACTGTATTACCAAAGCCCACATTCAACAACTTTCTGAGAAAGTGCTTGGTTTGGTAGCAACATAATTTAGTGAACTGTAACAGAATAAAATAATTTTCATGATGGTAGGCTAATACAGTATGTTTAGAAGTTTACTAGTTGCATTATTGAAATATGTCTTCATTATTAGTAATGAAGTATTGTAGCCTTTATTGTCAACATGAAAAACAATTCCTCCATTAATTATGAACCACAGTCAGTTCTTTTTTTTGTTCCAGTGTTAGTGTATAACAGGCTTACCGTTAATTTTAAAATAAATTATGCCATATTTAACAGCATATTGTATAGCTTTAGTAGACCTTTATCTTACCACTAAGCAGTTTAAATAAACTCAAAAGAATGTAAAGGAAAATTACTCTACTTTAGGTGCACCAGTAAAGTCTAAAATTCAAAATTTGGTGAAAAAATATCATTCAATAGGTTTTGTTACAAATTTAAAGAAACAAAGAACTGATAATGTTTGTTCACAAGAGGTCGTCGCAAATATTTTCTTTCGAGTTGAAAGGAGTCCTAATAGGTCAACTCAGTGTTTGTCACAGTAATATTTTATTAATGAGTTCTACATGAATTAAAGTTAAAAGTTATTCAGGAAATAAGGATCATGATAAGATTGACCTAAAACATGTTATGTAAGATTGTCCTAAGTAGCATTGAACAAGAAATACTGGATCCCTTTCTCTTTTACCCTTCATATGAGGCATGGTTTCATTTAACAGGATATGTAAATCGCAAATTACATCAACTGAACAACAGAAAATCCACTTGGATTTCAATTGAAACCTCTTCATGCCCTTAATATGTTTCATGTATGGTTATCGAGCGTGTAAATCTTTGGTCTGATTTCTTTGAAAATATTTGAATACAGGTGTGTACTGATGTATTTTAATAAAATTGTGCTCCAACTGACTCCTCATGAACTAGCATAACTTATTTTCAACAAGGTAGGGGCCACTTGCCACACATTAAGGCAAACTCTAGTCCATGTATATATTTTTTTACAGAAGAAAGGAATGTTGGTAAATTTTTATTGCCCATCAGTTGCCAAGATTTATCACCTCGTGATTTTTACCTTGGGCCTTGCTGAAAGGAAAGGTCTACAATGAGAACTCTTGAAGAGTACTCTCAAGAAGTTAAAGAACCCTATTCAACAGGTGTTATCAGCATTTCAAAGAAAGGACTTATAAAAATAATAATAATTTCAACCATTAAATTTCAGCAATGAAAAATGTATAAATGGAAATTTTCAAATTCAAAACAGACATTTTTGCACTACATTAAACAGCTGTCAAAAGAATTATAATACAATCTTTCCTGGTATTAAATGCGTGACTATAAACATATTTGTATATTAGATTTTGACAGATATTATTATTATTAGTTTTTTCCCAAAAATGACACCCCACTAATTTATTTTTATATCTGATTTTTGTATTCTGATACTAGATCACTGCAAACTATAATCTATGACTAAGAAAAATCTATCAGTTAAATCTATAATTATTTAATTACAAAAGAAAAAGAAAAATTAAAAGTGAAATGCTTAATATAAACAATGTTCTACTGTTTAATGTGCATGTACAATTTCTTTTTGTTTTAACAGGAATACATACTGAGGTTGACACAACCAGTTCTGAACAATGTTGGTTTTATAGGTTTTGATGGAGATAAAATGGCACAAAAACTTAAAAGAATAAAGGTTTTGACTTTAGTTTCTAAATTAAATCATACTAAAATCAATGAAATATCAAATCAGATTTTTACAGATTTAGACAAAACAAGGTATTAATATTTTTTTTCCAGATTTAAGTTGTTATAAATACCTTTCATTATTTCTTGCTAAGATAATATTTAATTATTTACATTCGATGTAACTGCATGAAAAACTAATAACTTTTTGAGATAATAACATTGCACCTGATTTATTAACAAACTTAATTTAATGGTACTGACTCAACACTAATACAGATTTCAGGACACATTTCAAACACATCGCATTGTCTCTTTTTACACTTATTTCTACATTGTAACTATAAGAATTTATGAAAATTTAGATTATCCCATCTTAATAAAATACAAAATCGATTCAGTAAGTAAAGAATGTTTGCATGCAGCACACAAAAAGTCGATCTCTCATCAGTGATGCATCAGTTAGTTCCCTATTGTATTAAATTGTTATTTGAGTAAGGTTTCAAGATTGTAAGTACATTGTAAAATGAAAAAGATAGTGACTATGGCACTTCTCAGTCAATATAAATGAGAAGGTAATTTCTTAACATTTGTTGAATCACAGATGTAACATAAAACTACTAAAAATAACTGTTTTTTCAAAGTAAGCAATTCATTTTTGTTTGAATAAAATTACTTACCCCTTCTCACAAATAGCTACTATAGGAATTGTGTTTGTCCTAGCTCCATCTGTGGTGTCATGCTGATATCTTTCAACAGCCTTTGTGGGCAGTGTGTCTCTATTAAGATTCAGTAGGGTAGCAAATCTGCTTACAGATGTCCAGGGGTACTATTTCTTATCCAGGAGTTGCATAAAAAGACAAACTAGTGACTTAAGAGCCAATAAGATATAGTTGAGGTGTATATTTTAAAAATATAAATAATCTAGATTATTAATAATAAGTATTGTTAATGCTGAGATCTACAAAGATAAAAATCAAAGCTGTAATCTTTGTAAAATGTATATTTAAATGAAAATATAGTTATTCTTTGTAAAGTTAAATTTAGTTATTTAATATTCTTCCAGTACAAGACCAAATTTATTTTGGCAAGTGCTCTGAAAAATATAAGCAATCACTTACATTGCACCACTGATTTTATTGCAGTTAATCTCATAAATTAATATTTTTAATACATTCATATTTTATTATGTATCCATATATATTTCTAATTTTATACAATGAGAATAATTATAGATATTTAATTTCAGCTATTCTCCAGATATCCAGAAATCTTTACTTTGTTCTGCAATAAGGAAATCAAATAACATTAGTTTATGGAACAAAGCTTATGAATTATACAATAAGTCTCAATATCCAACTCAAAAAATTTATTATTTATTTTCATTAACATGCTCTGAAAGTAATGAAACACTGAAAACGTAAGTATTTTTCTATATAAAGTATACTAGTTAAGGAAATGCATATATGGTTTTATTATATATATGCATATATAAGTAAGAAAAAAAATTATGCAATAATTCTTTGAAAAAAATCTAATTTAATTATTTTTGAAAACTTGCAAAAAATCTTTCAAAACATAGAAATTATTGTAAAATATTTCCACTCCATTTTTTTATATTAAAAAAGTCCATAATTATATACATGTAATATATCTGATATACAGAGTAAGCAACATAAAACCGAACCCATAATGAAACCGGTAACCGACACTATTTATGAAAGACTTTCACACAACTTGCGCGACTAATGAATGTATATGTTACTATTGATTGTTGCTGCCATTTGTCAAGTGGTTACGTGTCAGGGCGCATACGTTTCGGTGCAGTGCAGTATTGTGAGTGCAGTTATATTTGTATAAAATGCCTTATCCAATCCAGGTGAGGATAGTTTTAGTCGAGGCCTATATTCGTTTAACGGATCGTTTGAAGAATCACGTCAAGTATTCGTAGAAAAATTTCCGAATGCCCGTATCCCAGCGAAGAGTAGCATAAACGATTTAGTTAAAATATGTCATACAACAGGTTCGGTTTTAATTATAAAACGAAATAGGCAACCTTCTGTTAGGACTTCTGCCGATATTGAAGGGAGAATTACTGCCAGTCCAAAAAAAAAATTAGTACGCAAGTTTTCTCAACAATCTGGTGTTAAATACAAATCTTGTCGTAAAATTCTTCTTGAATTAAAATTGAAATCATACAACAAATCCGCATTACAATTGTGCAACAAGTGAAGGAAACAGACAAACGGAAACGACTTGATTATTGCAACTGGCTTCTCGAAAACTTTGTCGGTGGACAAATAGATCCGATGTTGTATTTCATGTCAATGTCAGACGAGGCATGGTTTCAATTAGCCGGCCAAGTTAATTCGCAGAACCCCATGTATTGGATGGAGAGGAATCCTCACGAGGTATTCGAGCGTCCACTTCACGATGAGAAAATTGGTGTTTGGTGTGCCGTTTCCGTTAAGTGGGACCAATATTTTTTGACCTGACTGACAATACACAAGTTTACCTCTCAATTTTCGAAGAAATATATGAGCAATTAACTTATAATGAAACCAGATGATACACCTTCTTGCAACAAGACAGAGCAACGTGTCGCACATCAAACGTTTCACTGAATCGCGTTCATGCAGCTTTCACAAATGAACGAGCTGTCAAGAGGAGACGGTGGTCTTCACGTTCCCCAGAGTTATCTACTAGCGATTTTTCCTTTAAGGCTACTTAAAGGAGAGAGTTTATACATCTAATCCCCACAATATTGATGAACCGACTGTGAACATTCGACGAGAAATCAACGCAATTGAAAACAACGTTTTGCGTCAGGCGACTCTCAATATGATCAGTCGAGCACAAAAGTACATCGATGCCCTAGGTGGTCATTTTCAACCTCTTTTGTAACAATAAAGTAAATAAATGCAACATTTAAATTACGTTTTATGTTTTTCTTATTTAATTTATTCGTAACATTCATCAAATTTCATTTCAACATAAACTACCGATTCTGCAGCGGTTACATTATGGGTTCGGTGTTATGTTGCTCATATATATTGAATTTCTTTTTTCAGACAATCCGCCATTTTTACTATATTTCTTTACATTAGAGTGTTTTCGGCCATAAGCCCAACCTCAGTAATGTTTAACAATTATAACTTTTAACAATTAACAATTGTTAAAAGTAATAAGAGATCTTCAAAGTGTACACTATTATACATTACACAAGTCTCCAGTATTTTTCTGAGAGATTGTCTTAACCGTTCAAAAATTCCGGGAGTATTACTAATTTCTTGAAATCCATTTTGGATCCTTTGTTGAGGATCCTCAATATTGAATATTGGAGCTGAATAAACAATATGTTTCAAACGGCCTCACAATTAGAAGTCAAGAGGGTTTGAGTCAGGTGATCGGGCAGGCCAGAGCACTGGCCCTCCACGGCCTATCCATTTTTTCATGGAAAGTTTCATGCAGGAAATCTGATACCAACTGACTGAAATGTGCTGGAGCTCCATCGTGGTGAAACCACATTTTCCTCTTAATTGTAGAGATTCCAAAAAATGTGGAAGATTTTCGGCAAGTGAGCAAGCTAATTTTCCAAATTTAAATGATTTGGTAGAATGACAAAACCCAAAAGATAGTCATTAAAATACCTGCACATATGTTCAGGAAAAATCTTTGTTGATGGCTACTTTGGAAGGTACCATGGGTATTCTCTTCGCTCCAGATATGCTGGTTGTGATAGTTTTGAACTCCATTTTTATTGAAAGATTTTTACATTTTTAACATGATCAACAGTAACAGTCTCTGTGTAAAATTATTCAAAAGTGAAAAATTAATATCAATTGTTTTATTATTATGTAACGTTATATTTAATTACTAGAAAATTATTACTTAATTTGATACTAATTTACAATATTAGAATTAACAATTAATATTTAATCGAATTGAACGTAAAGTGGAGGACATGAAAACAGAGACAACATTACAAGATCAACTTTCTGCCATAACTCGGCTATTTGTGAACCGATTTAAAAAAATAAAGTATCATTTTGTTCAACATAAAAGACTTAATATTTTAGCAAAACATACATTTTGATAAAACTTATATTTATGGAGATGTAACGGCTTGAAAAATACACATGACCGCTATTTTGCAATTTGCGAAGGTATTTAAATCCTGATTTTTTGCTAATTTTAAAACTCTATTACAAAGATGCTTACAAAATATTAATGTGATCCTCTATCTGAACTTGAGATAATAATTTTTATATAAAAATAACAAAATGGCGGACACAGAGAGAACGAAGGAGAAATTGCCATTTCTCCTAAGGATAATTTTTGTTTGGTTTTACAAGTAGAATCCGAAATTTTAGAAATACCACCACCATTTTAGAAATACTCTATACATAATATATCTGATAACTAACTATATCAGATATATAGGTATCTCAGATAACTATATCTATAGTTAAGAGATCTCCTCCGCTTAATAAGATGATTTAATATGTGAAATCGAATTTCTTACTATTTCACAATGTTTCAGTTTAGATGCTCAAAATATCTCAATAAATTATTTAAATTGAATAGCAAATTAATAAATTATAATAAAAGTACTTTATATAAGGATTGCATGAACAACTATCTGACAGCAAAGTTATTAAAAAAAAAAAAAAAAATTGAAAAGCAGATTCAACATATATTATGGAATCACAAAAATCCATATTTTAAAATTTAGATGAAATATATGTGTATGTGAAAGAATAAAGCAAATTGATGACCCAGAAGCAGGCTCTTGGACAACAGAAAATTTTTTTCTAAAAGAATTCTACTATAGAAATTTCTCGGGAGATCCTTGGAGTCCCCTTAATGTGCAGATATGTTTAAACTTTAATATCTGAACTAAAAATACAATTTCTTGAAAGTTGTATAATTTGATGTTAGGTACAAGCCACCAGTTTAGCTTATTTTTTGTGATACTTTGTACTTTAAAATCTGTCTGCAAGTTTCATTAAAAATAAATAAGCTGTTATGGATGATCTTTTTACAAATTGACTTTCAGAGTTTTATTAATTTTTTATTAAAAAAAACTAAGTTTTTCTTCAAATATTTATTAAGGATATGTGAAGATGTTTTGAAGTGTCACTTACTTAAAAACTGCAGTACAACTCATATTCTAAAAGATCTTGGAATCAGTTGCAAAGGAAGGGGTTAAATTGAATAATTTGGTCTCTAAATATTAATAAATCTTGTGATACTCTTGTAATATCATGAGTAATCCTAAAATGTTTTAGTAAATAAATAATAGGCTCATTAGCAGGTTTAATGATTTATGTCTTGCATGACGCAGTAGTAGTTTATTAAACATTCAATTTGTTGATGAAAGTTGGAAATTTGTTGACGAACTTAGAATTATAAACCTGTACATTTGCTAACATCCTTTTTTTCAAAGATATATTTTAATTCGATAAAAAAAATAAATATTTTTAATTTATCCAGAATGCATGGGATTCAAGAGAAAAGGCAATATTAGTATTTCTGGATGTAATTAAAGTTTTTGAATATGAATTTTGAACTCTTCTTCAAAATTTGGAGAAAATAATAATACATCTAGTCAGAGGGGAAGAAATTATGCAAGAGATAGAAGGAATATTTATTACCAATCTCAATCAGATGAAGTTTTAGCTAGAGTATAACGAGTTCCTTGCAAGTTATACTTGTAGAACTTATTCCTAAGTTATACTAAGTCCAGTTTTATTTTTATTATGTATTAATGAACTATCAATCGGTGATTAAAAAGGTCAAGTAATTTTTTATTTAGAAGACAAAAAACATAGAATACAATGCTAATATCAATTTTTTATGTCATAATCCATCTTATGTAGGGCCAAAATTATAAGATAAATTACCATATAACATATCAATGATTACTGTTTTTGTTAAAGAATTCTTTTACCCTCTACAGTTGTGATTAAGTTGTTTTTATCATTAAAAATCAGATTTAAGCTAATTAAAATTAGTTAAATTTAGAAATCTGATACCCAAGTAGTTAATTAATGATAGAGTTTAGCAAATATCCTATAGTTTAAAGATAAAGTTAACATAGAAATGATGTTACCATGATAAAGTAGGCCATAATTAATGAATCAGCGGTTCTGCTTTCATTTCAATATTTCAATACATTTTCATGAATTACTACTTTAAACTACATACATGTATGTAAATCTATTTTTTTCTACATACATTCAAGTTTTATTCTGCATCAAATGTACCAATTTCAGTAGTTCTTTATCTTTATTTTTTAGAGGAATTTCCTTTAGTAATTCCATTGTAAGCTTTTCCAAATAACTTGAATTTTATAAACAAAAATTACAGTCTACAGATACAATTAAGAGAGTTTTTTTTTCATTGCCATTATTTATTTTTGGATTACTGTAACATAATGAAAAGTAGCGTAATAAAAATTTTGTTAAATAAAATATTTTTATGCAAAAATTTAAGAAAATAACTGGGAAAATTTAAGGTAAAAATAATATATATTTTTGATTTCAAATAGCTATTAGAAAATAAGCTATTAGCATAGTGCTCTACGTTTCTTGAGAACAGTATTTTTATAAGAAGTAATTTTTGACAGCTTATTGGTATTTTAAACAAACAAAATTAATTAAAAAAAACTCATGTTAAAATGGACTAATAACTGAAAAACTGTTTTTTTTTTTTTCAATAAACAAAAACATCTTTAAATTTCACTTTTGAAGTTAGTTAAATCAAACCAAGTTTATTAGGTACAAAGTTAGTTAAATTGTTAATAGTTCTTTTTAATTTGGTGCAGACTCACCAAAAATTTTAATTTAAAAAAAATAGAAAAAATTATTACACTCATACACTTTTATGTACTGAAATTTAGTACATTAAAATTAAGATTGATTTTCGACTAAATTATTTTCAGTAATATGTAGAACACTAAATTAAAATATGTTCAGCTTTGCAGATTTTACAGATTATTACAGTGTTTTACATATTACTGAAAATAAAATACAAACTTGAAAGGCTGGACAAATAAAAAGAATAAGGCCAAGTTACTGCTTGTTTAAAAACACCTTGTTTAATATGTATGTTAAAAACAAGATCAAAAATGTTCTAGCAGAGAATCAGGGAACCATCAGTGAAGGAGAAAGAAAAGCAAATTGTATACGGTTGGCCAATGATACTATTTTTATGATATTCAACAGAAAATTTCAAAATTAGAAGACATTATGACAGAAAGAATGAAAATTAATATCATTGAAAAATGTAATAAGGGTACAAGACAAACCATTGATTACCAGTACCAAAAAATTAACAGGTCAAACATACAAGTACAATGCTTCAAGAAAACTGTAAAAATGAAAATGTAGTAAAAATTAGAATAGCAGAAAAGAAATAAGAGGAAAGAAAATAATAGCAGAAAAGAATAAGAGAAAAAAAGAAGGAAAGGTGATATTTGAAATGTGGCATGGAGAAGTTTGGAGAAGATTAAATGGTGGAAAATGAAACATTTATCACCCAAAAAAAAGTGAAAAAGGAAGTGATAAGGAGAGTGAAAGTAGAATGAAATGAAAATAGAATAGAGTGAATGAAATAGAAACTTGATTAGAACGATTTTGAATAGAGAAAGGTAACTGGCTAGGACATCATGACAGGAAAAAGATTGATTAAAGCAGGAATAAAAAAATCTGGTAGAAAATGCAAAGAACAGAGAGATGAACTGGAAATGAGAGAATTGAATTTACATTGTGCGAAATGTCTTCCTTAGGACAAATCTAGTACGATGTGATAAAATTTTTATCACATTTAAAAATGTTTTTTTATCAAATTATAATAGTTTTACAAAGATAGAAGTTAAGGAAAATTGCTTTAATTTTTTTGTTTTGTATTTCAGTCTTTTAGATGAAACAATTCTAAAGGAGAATAATACTATAAAGCGTGAAGATTCAAGTAATGTTTTTAATGCGATAGGTTCATCAGCATACGGAGCTAAATTTATCATTTCATATTTAGAAAATAACATCATAAATATTATTAATTTGTAAGTATTTACCAGCAATTTAATTTATATTTAAATATTCTTTGTTACTTTTTCTTCCAAATTACCAAATATGTTTTTATTTTAATTGATATATAGAAACAAAAAATACTTTTTTTGCAAATGTATTAATACAAATTTTAAGGTTCAGTGGAGTTTCTTTCATTTAAACTAAAAAATAAACATTGTATTGGAGAAAAATTTATGCAATAACATGTGGACTGTATTGATATTTATATATTAATAGGTGCTACTTTATCCTCATCTGGGTTTGTATAATTTATATTATAAATGAAGAAACATATTGATAGAAAAAAATATAATGTATTAACACTGAATATTCATACTAAAAAATTTGCATCTATTAAAACTTGTAACCATGATGGAAAAAAATATATTTTTAAAATATTTTATTTGTTATTTGGTTGCTAAACAACCTATTTATTTTACTAATTTGACAGTGGCACTATTTCCAACTTGCCGGCTACCAAAAAACATATTTTTTTGTTATGCTAAAAGAATATAGAGTTCGTAAAGATAACAAGATATCCAAAAATAAATGATAAGATTAGAACAACATAATAAACTGATTGATAAAGATAAAGTACATAGTATATGTAACAGATAACAACAACATGGTTCAAATCACAATAATAAACACTTGTTCATTAATGAAGATTTATTCAAGATGATAGGCCTCAGGCAGTGGCAATTTAGACGATTTGGAAATTGGTCTTTTAAAGGTGCCTAATTTCATTGTATAATGTCACTACCTGCTTGTTGCATAATACCATTAACCACACAAGATTGTCAGAGCCAGTATGCGTCTGTTCCACAATACAGGGCTTCCAATGCAGGGATGGTTTTCTTTTATTAGAACTACATTGTCGATGTTAAGATTGGCTTCTTCAGTTGTTCATTTTTGGTGCTGCTAAAGAGAGTTGAGATAATCGACTGACCATTTTCACCAGACATGTTGAGCCATTTCTTGAATTTGCTGCCAACAATTTAACTTGTGAAAAACTAAGTCAGTTAGGTCAGGATCAAGGATACTGGTTTTACCAGTAACCTTTAATTGGTGAATCACCAATTAAGAAATTACCAGGAGTAAGATAAGATGTTTCTAATGGATTGTCTGAGAGTTTAGATAATAGTCTAGAATTGAAGCATGCTTCTATTTGAGCGAGCAAAGTAGACATTTCCTCAAATGTTGAAGTGTTATTTCCTGCCACTCATTTGAGGTGGTACTTCACTGACTTTACACCAACTTCCCACATTTTGTCAAAATGGGGAGAATACGGTGGTATGAAGTGCTACTGACATGACTTCGAAAAGACTGCTATTGATACTTCGTGTTGATTATCTTTAAAATATTTATATAATTCATGAAGCTCATGATGTGCACAATGAAATTGATACTGTTGTCACTGTAAATGTTCAGACAGTTTTCTCTGCATGCCATAAATGCTAAAGTAGTTAGATCATTTATTACTACAAGATGAATAGCTCTTGTTGTAAGGTAAAACAAAAATTCATGCATAACCCTTTACCCTTGCTTTTGATTGTCATGTTTCTGCCTTAATAAAAATAGGGACCAGCATAGTCAATACCAGCGTAAAGAAATGCTCGAAACAGGCGAACTCTATGAGCAGGTAAAGTTCCCATTAATTGAGAATGACTTGAATTTAATTTAAAGCATTTTAGGCAGTTATGAAGGATTTGTTTGACAGAGCGACAAATGTACAATATCCAATATTTCATTCGAATCGATGGAATCAATAACTGTAGACCAGCGTGTAGTAACTTATGATGTTCATTTTCTATTATGAGACATATAAGGTGATGTTTACGTGGCAAGATAATTTGATGTCTGGATGCAAAAGATAAATATGATTTACGTAAGCGCCCTCCAACTCTGAGTATTCCAGAACCATCAACGATCAGATGCAGGTCACGAATCTCATTTTTGGTGGGTATAGGTCTCCAGTAGTAAGAGTAGATATCTCCTGAGAATAACAGGTTTGCTGATTTATTTTAATGCAGATAATTAAAGCTGTATATCTATTTCAGAAACAAATAGTTCACCATTATACCTCTGGTTACAAGCTACTCTAAAATGTCTTATAAAATGCATACAATATGCAATAGTTCTTTGTAGTTGCAAAAGTTTTGGAAATTTTGAAATTAAATTGTAATCTGTTTCTACAGATATTAAACTAACTTTATGTTTTTCCTCAGGAATATCCTCCTCTTCTGATAGTTTTGTTGAAGTTGGCCACATCAGTAGGTTGTGGGTTAATCATTCGGCTACAAAAGCGAACTGTTGCTAAGATCTTAAGCATCAAGACCTCTTGATAACAAATCATCTTAATTACATTTCGAGGATACATGATTCCAGTTCTCTACATGCGTATTTTCTTGAATTTCGTTACCCTATTGGCTACAAAGGTTTTCCATGACAAAGGACATCATTTAACCAAGTTAACACAATATTTAAATCTGTCCATAGATAGATTCAATCGAAGGTGAGATTGATGACGTCAAGAACCTTTGATGTCAGTCGTGAAAGTATACAGCTCCGCACAGTTCTAACCTCAAAGTGAGATTCATTCAGAGGAGCTACCCTAGATTTTTAGGCGTGAAGAGAGCGGAGCGAGACAGCCTAAAAACCAAGATGGCTCTTAAAGTGGATAGAGAGAAGGCTATTGATATTCTTGATCTCATTACCCGACTCCAGGTGGTGTCCAAGGAATTTGAGGATGGGGTAGAAAAAAAACACCAGTAAGACACTCAAGCGAGTACAGAAAGAGTTAGCCAATTTGGTCGGGGACTTCATGCATATCAGAAGGAGAAGCCGTCACGGGCGGATTGTGCCGCCACGACTGATAGGAAGGTTAGTCAGAATAAGGTGTTGCAACTACTGGAGGATGGAGTGCACAATGATGATTTTGATGAATTAATTATGATGCGATGGCCGAAGGGATGTCACATCCATACGGTCGAGAAGAAGGAGACCTGTTTTGGTGAACACAATGGTGACATAGCGGTCATCTTTGATCTCCCAAAGTGGAAGGGTACCTTTGCAGCCTCTCTTTATCAAACGGAGGTTATAGTCCGAATAACTGGGGGACAGTTGACCGCTGGCCTTGAAAGTGTGCATGAAGGTGCTAAGAAGATGGATCTGGACGAAAGAGTAGTCTTAAAATAAAACGTCCCTTTATATCCCGCGTTGGGTTTTCATTAAATGTGATTCACAAAGTTTTTCTTCCTGCGACCACAGAGATAAGGTGATTTCTTCGATTTGCCAGAATCTTTGGACTTGTTCATCCAATGAAGTGTCAAGGTGAATAAATAAACTGTGATTGTAAGGCTCGTAGTGTGAGTTTGTGTTCAGTGTTTTGTAAAACTGGATAAGTTCCTTCGCGAGTTAATTTTCCATGTGTAAAATTTTCATTTTATTATAACAAATACCATTTTGTATTAACTAATAATAGATGAATTCGTTGTAGGACGTTAAATGTTGGATCAGCAAGTTTAATATTAGTAGCAACGTTCCTATGTTTAAAATCTATATGGTAAGTCAGTTATAATTTTTGGTAGTATGTTACAGTTAATATTCCTGGAGAAATTAGACTGAGTGGATGCAATTTCTATAGATACGCTATATTTAGAGTTTCATGTCAAACTGATAAAAATTCAAAGGAACTGGGTTTTTGGAGTGTCTCAGTTTCAAATGTTGTACTAAGTCTTCAGTAGCAAAATTTACCTGCGAGCCATTGTCTAAGATTGCTTGGCATATCTGAAAATTACCAGAACTTTCCCGCGCACTTTTACGAGTGCAATTGCTAGCAGAATTTCGGGTTGCCTCCGTTTGTTAGTGCAGCAACTTGTTTGCCTTTGTAATGGTTTGATTGTTTGTTGTCAGTACTTGGTTGTGAATTTTAATTACATTCGACATCAGTTTCATTAAAATGAAGACTTCTGTGATGTCGTAGACTACATTTAGAACAAGCGATAGTCAATTTACATTTCTTGAATTTATGGCTAGATTTCAAACAGTTAATGGACAAATTATTACGTTTAGCTATATCATATCGTTCGTTTGGTTTTAAAGCCAGGTATTTCGGACATTTATAAATGACATAAGACCCCTTACACACTACACAATTATGAGTAGTTGACATGCACAATAACTTAATAGGTTTAGATGAAGACTTATTATTATTAACCTTACGTGATGTACGCGTGAATCGTCGACGTCATCACTGCTATTTATAATAATTTGGTCTATCTGACATTACTTTACTAGAGATTAATCTACTTAAATTAGCAATTTCTTGATCGTTGCAAGAAGATAAATCAACCCTATCAAGAACAATCTGAGCCAAAAGTAGCTGTTCCTAATGCTTCTTCTATATCTAACGCTCTTATAGCTTCACGACTGCTTGTTAATTCGTTGATTAAGTGTCTTAATTCGACTGATGAAGCCTTATTAGCTAATTAATGTCAAAAGGGCTTTGACATGTCTAGAAACAATTATTTTGTTGTAATAAAGACCGCATAATAATTTGTATATATTGTTAAAGTTAGCATCCGTTATTGGAATATTTTTAATAAGTTGTTTTGCTTCTCTTTCGAGTGAAGCGAGAAGGTAATGAAATTTCTGGATCTTCGATAAGGAATTCACATTCAATATTAAACTTTCGAATGTATTATTAAAACCACTGCGAATAATCGCCATTAAAACCTGAAACTTTATTGTTTGTAGGTTAATAGGTTACGTGCTCTTTAATGGTTACCGAAAATGATCACTAAATGTTGATTAGACTCTTGTTTGATTTGTTCATTAGATTTGATCAATCAGATAAATTAAATATAACTTTTACTACCAGGAATATTTTGATAAGTTCATATTCAGATCCGAACTATTTATACTCGTACGTATTACTATCAAATACCAAATTGCCAGATCATACTTGATCTCTAAAGTGTTAAAAATCATAATATAAAATAAAATCTTGTGTAAATTATTTTAATATTCTGAAACTCAGACAAAATAGTACTTGGAAATGTTGCATACATAAAAATATGGTCTGATCTAAATAAATTCATATGTCTTCATACACTATTCAGTTTTGAACATAAATGCGTGTATTTCGTATATGAAATATAATACAATGTCATAGCTGTTATTGCTGCCAGGCAGAGCAATTAATTTAATTGATTTAACAAATTAATTTACTACAACACATGTTTTTAATTTCATTTAAATTATACTACTCATAAATTAAAAAAGAAATTAAATTATGATAAAAATTACACAAGCATTTTAAAATATTGTTTTTTGGATTAATTACATTTTTATTTTATGTGATTATTTTATGTAATTAATCAGAGTTTTAATATAAGTATATACATCAGTATAAAATTGTATATTACATTAAATTTTGACATAACTCAGGATTCATCATCAGGAGATCATGAATACTAAAACTTACTACCCAAATTCATGGAGCTCTATGTCGGAATACAATACACAACTATATACTGAACACCTTACTGCTTGCTTGGTATCCTATACTATTTTGTCTTATGGGTTGGATAGTAAACTAACTAGATGGATAGAGGGTACTTATCAATAACCACCCTCTTTCTTATTCTTGTTTCAAGGGTGTACATCTATGGGTCTTCTAAGGGTATACAAGGGCTGTCTTCTATAGCAGCATTTCTCAACCTGGGGTTCGCAGTGATATGAAAGGGGGTTGAGAAACTAGCCTACAACTTTACACGTAAACAATAATGAAATCATTTCATGAGAAAAAAATCATTTTTTGTAAACATTTTACTTATATATAAAGAATGTAAAGATAATAAATTAATGAGATGAGAGAGTTGCATTTGTTCTTCATTTAAAAGTATCTCTGTACATGGATCTACATTAGAAACTTGCAAAAGAAAATTGTTTTTAAGTGATAAAAGGTGATTTTATATTTTTAGTGCAACCATAGGTGAAAAACCATTTCCACAGAGGTAAGACGTGGCGAAAGGGATTAATATTTTCAATGCTTCTGTGATTAAATTTCCATACTCACTTTGACGAGCAAGCTAAACCCCTATCTAAATCTTCAGATGTGAATTGTAGTTGTAACATTTTATTGGCAGACATTTCAATAAGCTGGTTGTGAATCTAAACCAGTAACTTAGCAGTTATAACAACGTTTTCACTCTTCAAGAAATAATTTTTATCTTCTGTGAAATACTCCACCGACTGAATTTTTAGCTCACGCAAATGCTATCCAAACTGTGGTGAATAATAGTGTCTTCTTCATCTAAATTGAAAACCGATTAGTGAAACAACTGAAACTGATAGACTTGATTGCGTCTGAGAAGCACCAGTGGTATGTTGCTAAGAAGTGTAGTGAGTTGGCTTCGGATAAAGTTCAAGAAACTGAACAACATGGCCAATGCCTTCTGGTCGGCCAGATGGGATGAGACAGGGGGTGAGTGTTATATGCATGATTTCTTTCCAAGTGTTGTTGGTTTGCAGGACACCTCTTGGGTGCACCCTAATAAATATGTAACGCAATTTCTTTCCGGCCATGGAGCATTTAGGGACAGACTGTAGAAATTCGCCCTGGTAGATTTTGGGATGTGGACAACTGGATGACACCTACCATGGTCTTTATGATTGCTCAAAGTACGAGTTGATGTGCACAGAGACCATCTATCGGGTCGGCATTGGATCTCCGTGTAAAATGGAGAGCCAGGCCGAATGGGCAATAGTGGAGAGTTTTATAGTGTACTTAGCAAAGGAAAGGATTGCTGAGGGGATCTAAAGCTCTACTTGGATTTCTTTTGTATTCTGTTTTTGTTGAAGTTTTGTTTTATTAATTATGTTTTATCGATTATTTTGTTTCAATGTTACGTGTTGTTATTTTTCAGTGTCATATTTTTATGTTTCGTGTTGTGTGTTTAACTCACTTTTATTGGTAGGTAGTCCAGTTCCTTTGTTTAGTTAGGTCCTTTCAGTCTTACATAGTCTCGGTGAGATGTGTTTTGTTTTGAGTTCGTTAAATAGTAGTACACCGATGGGAATGTCACTTGTGGCATTTGCATCAGTGGCATCCTGGCTAAGGCGGACTGGAATATGTCAAAAGCCGAGGTTTCGAAAATGACCTCTGGTGAAGCCCATAAGGGCTAGGAACAGCGGGAGTGGTGGAGGGTGTCTTCCTCTACGGGAATCTAGATGTCAATGTATAGTCTTGTCTTTTTATCAATCGATTCACCCAAGGTAGATGGTTCACTTGGTTTTTTACAATTTGTTTCATTTTGCAAAAGAATCTAATTGAAAAAATAACTGAAAAAAATCAGTTACAGCATTTGTCTGTGCACTAAAAAACCGAAACCTCAATAACTATTATTATTTTCAATGAAATTATGGTTTTAATAACTTAAATAAAGGCACCAAACGCATGCTTCCCATAGTAAATTAAACTGACGTTCTTCAATTTCTTACTACTCTTTTACAATTCTGAGAGCATGACATGTTCAAATGTATCATTGTATGTTCGAACATTACACTCTCACAGTGAATATTATGCAAGCGGACCAAATTACAAGCAGGATGCACACATAAAGTTGGAACTTGTAAATTGCTCAAGTTGTACACTTCTAACATGCATGTTCATACCCGTCGTTATCAACGCTGCTAAGGAGTTTTAACTGGGTTTCATTGGGTTCAACCCACCAGGTTGGTCTAGTGGTGAATGTGCCTTCCCAAATCAGCTGATTTGGGAAGATACATTAAGATTCAGTTCCAGCGTTCAAGTCCTAGTAAATGCAGTTACTTTTATACGGATTTGAATACTAGATCGTGGATACTGATGTTCTTTGGTGGTGGGTTTCAATTAACCACACATCTCAGGAATGGTTGAACTGAGACTGTACAAACCTATATTTACATTCATACATATCATCCTCATTCATCCTCTGAATTAATACCTGAACGGTAATTCCCGGTGGCTAAACAGGAAAACGGAAGAAATAAAGGTTTCATTGGGTTGGAGTTGGGGGTTGCAAAATATTAATTATATATATTTTTTTTACTTTTTGGGGATAGTGGAGCTAAAAAGGTTGAGAATCACTGCTCTATACTGAGGATCATCTGATTGATAAGTTGTGGTGTAAGCTTTGAAAAGGTTATTTTCAAAATTTATACATACATATATATATAATAAAGTATGACATGTATATTAAAATCCTTAAATAATTTTTATAAGATTTGTAAATTACCTTTCACAGTGTGAACATATTTGTAATAAATATTTTCTTATATTTTACAGCAATTTCAACAATACAAAAATAATCAGCAGTATTATCAGTGGTATAAGTAATTCAATATATGAAGTGAAAGATGCTGATGCAGTAAGTATCCAGTATATTTAATAAAAAAGTAATTATAATTTATAACTTAAATTTATTTTAATATTTTCATATGAAATGTAAATAGATAGTAATTCCATTAGGAAAAGCACAAGAAGAGTAATAACTACAATCATGAAAAAGGTGGGTAACAAATTTTACATGGCTTTAGTTATAATAGAACAAAAGTCTATACTTTTGTTCTATTATAACAGCTACAACAGCTAATATATAGGGGAAAGCAGAAGGTATAAAAAGTCTTTTGAAGAGACAGTTTGATCAATATAAAATGGAGATAGTTTGTTCCAGATGGAGGAAAAACCATATAAAGCAATGTTTCCCAAAATCTAAAAAGTTTAAAAACCAAGTTTTGGAGTAGTACATACAAAATTGTGTAAAAATTATTGTTCTCACATGAGTGTGAAAAAATACAATGAGATTTGAATTTTTCATACTGAGCTCTTAGTCCACACTCAATCAAAGTATTAGTATTAATTAGACATAAAAAATCTTAGAAAGAAAACAATATAGTTACTATAAAGCTTTAAAAAAACTGCAACTGTGTCATGGAAAAAAATTACACTGATGGATATTTATTGACTTTAAAAGTAGTTTTGTAAGAACAGTTTGTTAAATACAGCTTCAATTGTTGGGATGTTATCATTATATCATCCTTTTTTTTTTTAAGATTGTAATCCTTAAGATGTTCCTACAGATTCAGAACCATCAGGTTGTAAGGATTGCGATCTAAAATGTTGGCATTTTTAATATTTCATTACACTGATTTTGTGCTTCCTGCATATTTTCCATCAGTTTTACTTTCCTGGTAATATAACTGTATTGTACAATTATAAATATATTAAATAAGGGAAAGTATGCTAATTAAGTAAAATATTGCGTCACAGTTTTTCCAGATCTTGAAGTGCATAAATATTTAGAATTATAAATAAACAGTAAAATGGGCATAATGTTTAGACTTTGTAACTTCTCTTCAAAATAACAACTTTAGAAAAGTCGGATTGAACCTCCACGAGGTGCGCCTTGATATATCTGGAACAAATAGGAGGAATTTGTTCGGTGAGTTGAATCCAAACAAACTTCACAGCTTCATTTATCATCAAATCACCTCACTAGATCACATATAGAGTTGTAAGTTGAGACCAAGTCTCACCACAGGTGACCCCTTGACAGTTAACCATGAAAGGTCTTTTAAGGAATATTTCACTGGTTGAACCAAGCAACACCAGAGGTCAGAGAAGACAGCATTTAGATATGGTGGGCTGCCACTTAGAAGATAACATGCGATCAGAAGCATTGGAATGCATAACACTGCACACATGAACAAGAAAAATACAAAATCCAAAATCAAACCATAGCACAACTCATCTACATTTCCACACACACAATATAAATTTGCTCATGCAGAATACTGATGACTAAAAATAACTAAAAATAATACGCATAATGGACCAACACAAAATTCTCATCATGGGTCTGCAGGAAATAAAAAACACCGACCAGGACACCATAGAATCTCAAGGATATACCAGGGAAGAGAGTGATGAAAAATGTACCACAGTTTGGGCAGGATTTTTAGTCAGCCTTAAAATAATAAACAACATACAAGAATTCACGTCACAATCTACACTAATATTATAAAGAGGAAAGATTTATTTGTTTGTATTGAATAGGCTCCGAAACTACTGGACCGATTTGAAAAATTCTTTTTCCATTAGAAGCCCACATTATCCCTAATGAACATAATATACTTTTTACCGCGTTATTTAAACAACATATTTTAATTTTTCTATCTTTGTAATCCAGTAACTAGCAACTGTCCGTCGTCGTCGTGTCTCTCTTGACGCTCGCGTTCCCACCACCGCCTGCCTCTGATCCCTCGCCCCGCCCACACCCCGCTCGGCTAGCTAGGCAGCAGCATGTGACCTAAGCGTCACTGCGGTGCCGGAGGGGAGTCAATGTCACAAAATAAAGTGCCGCGCGGCTCATTCGCGCGGTCGGCTTCCTACGCAGCGGTTGTGTGCGATATCGAATATTTTTCCTTGAAAATATTTTGAATTTTTTATAATTTTTTAATCACCAGGCTAATTTATAATTTTTTATACAGGCTAATTCCTGTTCAACAAGTAAGCAAATAATTTAGTGTTAGTTGATCTAGTATTTAGTTTTTTTATCATTTCAATATGCCCAAAAGATTAAGATCTCAATTTTCTAGAAATAATTTACAGGCTAGGGCAATAAAAATACGTCGTATTAGAAAATCTCCATCAGAAACTGAAAATCGTCTTGCAAGTCAGAGAGAATACGCGTCGCAATCGCGTGCAAGAGAGTCAAGTATTGAGCGTTCACAACGGCTTGCTGAACAAAATTTGCGAACGTCTCAAGTACTCGCGCGAGAGTCGAGTATCGAGCGTTCGCAGCAGCTTGAAGAACAAAATATTAGAAATGTACAAGATCACGCTAGGGAATCGAGGTCTCAGCGTTCCAAACGTCTTCGGAATCAGAGAGAAAGACAACAGACGTCAACGGCTAGAGTTCGCAATCGAGTTTTAGCTCACAGTAACAGATCGGCTTTCAGATACGATCCACAGATTGATTATGCTCATCAGTCTTCCGTCCAAATCGGAGCCATGAATAAGATCTGCTCTAAATGTTCTGCCAAAAAATGGGTTGATGAACCTAATGGTTTGTGCTGTGCTTCTGGAAAAGTCAGTCTCCCCAATATTCAGGAGCTTCCACAGTCAATAAAAAGTCTTTTGACAAATAATCATCCACTATCTAGACATTTTTTAAATGTTAATTTTTGCGAATCAATTTTCACAATGAAGTACTATTTGTAACGATTGAATAAATCCCACGCGGACGAAGTCGCGGGCCACGGCTAGTCTCCAATAATTTCAACACTCATCTGAAAAGCATGTAATAAAATCTACACTATAATAAATACCCATGCACCCACTAATAATAAAAATAACTCTCCAAAAGACTGTAAAGAAACAGAAAAGTTCTGGGATCTACTTGGCCTGACTATAAATAACATCAAAAATCATGTTACAAATTAATCAAAGACCTCAATGCTCAACTAGGCAGAGAAAGAAGATACCGCGACATCAGCAGAAAATAACCCGTCCAAAAGAAAACAAACAAAAATGGACAGAGGCTTGTCAAGCTCTGCAGAACCACAACCTAATCTCAGAATTCATGTATTTCAAGAGGAAAACTCAAAACCTGGAAACACTCTGACTAAACTAAAAGAGAATGGCAACTAGACCATGTCTTCATGGACAATCACCACCACAAGGAAATCTACAATGTAAAAGTCCTCCGAGTAGTCACAGGCTCAGATCACTATGCAGTCAAAATTAAAATTGAAATTTACTCCCCAAAGAAAGCAACAAAATCAAGCCCCTAAAACTAAAAGAAAATTGGATCCTACCCAACTAATCAACATTGAAAATTACCAAAAAGCAACTGAAAAAATAACAATCATGCATAAACTCAAAGATCTGGTCAACAACCTTAAACAAATCGCAGAAGAATTAGCTCCAATAAAATTCTGTAAAAACCATCAAATGTAGAACTGTGAATGTGACAAAACAATGGAGAAAAGATATCAAGCATGGCTATTTCACCAATCCTAAAAATCAGAAATATCCTTCCAGAATTTAGTAAAACAAAGAAAAGAAACCACCCAAACCCTAAGGTGAATAAAAAGACAACAACATAAAGACACAGTGAAGTCAATAAAAATTCAATAACACACAGTCTAGAGACTACCACAAAGCCTTCAAAACTCAGCTCCAAAAATATTGACCCCCAACCCTACTAATGAATGAAAATGGTAAACTGGCCTATAACAAAAAAAATCATGTAGAAATCCTAGCTAAATATTTCAACAAACTCCTTAATTGCAAAGAACCGACAGAACTCCTAAACTTCAACACCAACATCCCAATAACAACACAACCAGAAAATATCAACCCTTCCACAATAAAAGAAGTCTACCAAGCACTGGGTAAGATGAAGAATTACAAAGCAGCAGAAGAATATCAGATTTTTGTAAAGATCTGGAAACATGCAGGAAGACCAGCAAAGTTGCCCTTCATCAACATCTGGATCAAAGAAGAACTATCAGGACAATGGATAAAAGCTCTCATCCATCTGCTACACAAAAAAGGGGACAAAATAGACCCTAATAATTACAGGAGAATCTCACTCCTAGACACAACATACAAAATTCTTTCAAGAATCATCTTGAACAGGACTGGCTTACAACTTGAGAAAGAACTAGGAGAATACCAATGAGGTTTCAGATCTTGGAGAAGCTGTCTAGATCAGATCATGAGTCTCAAGCTAATAATGGATTACAACAGGAAAAGAAACATGATGATAACATTTGTAGATATCAAGAAAGCTTATGACTGCATCTTCAGAGAATCCCTACTTAAAATTCTAAGACACCTCAGCTTACATACCAAATTAATAAACATTATAAAGCTGACCCTCACAAACACTAAATCGAAGGTAAAATCCAGAGACAAGCTCTCGGAAGCATTTGAGATCAAAGCAGGACTGCATGAGCTCTCATTGCTATCATTCAATTATTTTCTGCACTCAGAAATGTTAATGAGGGAGTGACTCAAGAAATGCCCCCAAAAGTAAAAATAGGTCAAAAAATCAAAACAAATTTTCTTGGGTTTGCTGACAACTTGGCTTGCCTAGCAAATGACATTGACAAAGTTAAATCACAGATATTAGAACTTCAAAACAGTGCAAATAAAACTGGTCACAAAATATCATTCGAAAAGACAGAAATTATGACCCCAAAAACCATCACAATTAAAAGAAGTAAACATAAACAGTAATAAAATCAAGTAGTAACCTAATTGAAATACCTCAGAAAAATAATAACAAACAACCTAAACAAAAAAACCTCAATCTACATAAAAAGAAACAAACTAGCTAAAGCTCAAAAATTAACCTGGTGCACTTACAATAAAAGATGCTTATTAATAAACGCAAAAATATAGTTAACAACTAGTTAACATTACAGTATATAGTTTTTGTTAACATACAGTTAACAAAAATACAATACAGTTGTAAAACCAGAAGCCACTTTTTCAGCAGAAACACTTTTCCACTTGAACGAACAATCAAAGACAGACTGCAGAAAATCAAAAGAAAAATTGGAAGCAACTGCATCAATAAAAAGTACCAGAAAGACGTGGTGGATTGTGCCCACCAAAGTCATGTGCAAAGAATTAGAACCCATCACTGAAAACATGCAAAGTAGGAGACTAGGATTCTTTGGACATATCATGAGGATGCATTATTCAAGACTTCTGAAAAAGCTAGTGCAGTATAATCTCAACTCGAAAAACACCAAGACAGGTTTGCGGATCGATCAGAGAAATAAGAGAGGATCTGAAGAAAATTGGCCTTACACCACAGATAAAATCAAATTAACCAAGAAAATCAAGAACAAAAACACTCGTTTTACATTCACACGAACATTTTTAAACACTAGAATGGGCATCAAAATTAGAACGTATAAAAAAGTATTAAGAGGACTGCAAGGCCCAAACAGTCTCATCCAAGAGACTTGGATAATGGACTGACTAAAGTGATCCTATGCAGTCATAAAAGAAAATAGTAATAAATTGTAAAATACAGATATATTACAAACGAAGTTGAAAAAACTAGAGGAACAGCAAATTTACTAACGTGCATAAGAATACTTCAAATTTTTCATTGTAATCTTTATATATAAAAATGTTAAGTTCGTTTGTGTACGCTTCAAAAACTCAAAATGTTCTGCACCGATTGAGCTCAAATTTTAGCAAGATACATAACCCACATCAAAGATTGTTTTTATCTATTTTTTGCATCAGTCACATACCTGCGACCTTGAGAAAACAGTTTTTTTAATGGTCAGCTGTGTACCAGTGACCGCGCCATCTTATTGTCATATTTTAGACAATGTAATTTTTTATTTTATCTATAAGCACCATTCTGTAGCAACCCACTTTTGAATTTTATTTATTAAAATTGACATTGAGTAGACCTGCTGTAAGTTTTTTCTTTCAATTAAGTTAAAGTATTAATTTTTTTTATTTAGAAAAGAAAAAAATATAATTTATGTAAAATTACTAGTATTGTTACTTATTAATTTCATTGTTAGTTGTGATTGAAATCGTAATTAATTTGCTTTTACTTCAGAATTTAAAATAAATTAAACTGTAAGGTGATATTGAATGAATTTCTATCCAAAGAAATAATCTAAGGTTTAAAATTGAACATTTTGATTAATCTCCTGGGGAGTCTGGTTGGAAGGTAGTAAGTTTTATTTGATAGATCTTTGACTACTTGAAGAGCTGTTGGCGGGAGGGGTACCTTCTGCTTGAAGAGGATCTTACTGCTCTAATTTTGGTAGAATTCCCAACGTTCCAACCAATAGGATGATTACCCAACCTCTTGGATCCTTTTGGTTTGCTTTTTCTTTATCCACTTTCATCTCTTTTCAAATTGCTCCCTTCTTCACCAATGGTTTTCTACAGATTTTACTAGAAAAATATGAATGCAACCAAAGGTTGTGTAGGGAACTGTTTGAATCTTAATATTTATTTGCTTGGTGAGGATAGTTTCTTCTATAGAATTTCCAAAGAATAATGCTTTAATATTATTCAAACGGTGGTCTCAATAGTACATTGGTTACTATTTAGCAACCAAAGGAAAAAGTAGGACAAAACGCCAGTTTATTATTATTCTGCTTTAATTTAATATGAATTGAAAATTATTTTTTTTTTTAAATGGCCGATACTACATCTCTCTTTTCTTTCAGATAACAGAATTCAACAATAAATATAAAAATATTATTGGTGATGAGGTGAGTAAAAAAATAAATACAACTGTCGAAACTATAAAAGCTAAAATATCATGGAGGGAAAAGAATAAAGAATCAATTCAGAATATTTTACAGTCTGAATTGAAAGTAACCACTGAAAAAGCTACAGAATCTACAGTTTCTATAAATGTTACAACGGCTTTATCAACCGCATCCATTCCATCATCAACACCAAAACCAAGTGGTGCTAATGTAAACACATACAATTCAATATTTATTTTAGCTGTATTGTTGGTCACAATATTTTGTAGGTAACTGAGTGTTTGAACAAAAAACCATAAACTATAAACTTTTTTTAACTATAAAACAAACCATATAAAAAAATTAAAAAAAAAAACTACATGTAAAATATAAATGAACAAATAAATACATAAAAACCAATAATTATACTTAAACATTATAGTAAAATGATTTTTAATGTTATTTATGTAAATTTTATGATTAACATATTGACTCTTAATTATATATTATGAATAAAATAGGTACATTTTGATGCGTTATAGAGAGAGGATAACTGCAAATTTTATATTGAATAAAAATGATAAAATTTTGTATAAATGTGTAATTAACTGTAATATAAATTATTGAATTATATAGCTTTTATTAAAAGTCAATAAAATAATTCTAATTTAAAAGTGGTTTTTAATAACTTATAAAGATACATTTATTAATATTTCCATCTCTTATTAATGCTGATCAGAGGCAATCAATCTGTGAATTGATCTTTTTCTTTATCTTCCCTTACCATTTGATATCCTTTGTTTTTTTCCTTGGTTTCATCTGTGGGGCCTCACATCAGTACCTTCTGGGTAGCTGCTTCTTTATTGCAGACTAGTAGGATAATAACCATATGTGCTGGTATGCATTGAATTACCGATGTACTGTTGGACTCTTTCCTCTCTGGATTTGCACAAAAAGATAAACTATTGGATGAAGTGATAGGTAAATCAAACGCAATATACACAAATTATAAAACTTTTTATTAATAAGAAATATGAACTAACAATGAAATCAAATCAGTTAAATCCAATTTGTGATTGAAATATTTAAATATGAGCATGAACAAAAACTGTTCACAAAAGAGTAACAGATCATTCTTTGAAACGATTCTTGAATGAACTATATTATCAGCTAGCGCGGGACGTTTTTTCATGATGCTCATTGTTACTTTCTTATACGAAGTAAAGGAAGTATTGTGATCCCGAAAAATTTCGGTTTTCAGATTTCAACGGAAATATCCATTTTGACTAGTTTCGGTGTGACATCTGTACATATGAATCTAGCATAACTCAAAAACGATTAGACGTATGATGCTGAAATTTAGATATAGGACTGTTGTAACATCTAGTTGTGTACCTCCCCTTTTGATTGCAGTCGAATAAACCAAAAGTGTCCAGAAAGGCCCAAAATCCCCAAAACTCTGGAATTTTTATTTTTTCTCTGCACTAATAAGCCCTCATTGAGAGCTTTTCACTGATATATCCTAAGTGGAACTTACTTTCATAGGTTCCAGAGGTATAGCCAAATAAAACTTTAATTAATGAAATATTTGGATTTTACAAGGGAAGCCACATCGGTTCGAATTAGACTTCATCTCCTTTTTTTCAACAGCAGTTCTCGGCGTTTGCTTCAAATTGTAGGCTTCAGCTTGGCAGTAAGCATCTCACTGTAACGAGCTCTGTTTATTGTCGTGCCCCTTTCCTCATAATGTTCCAGTACTGGGCCTTCTGAATCCAAAAAACCGTAAGCATCAGTTTTCCTGCGGACGGTTGGGTCTTCAACTTTTTTTGCAGGACGAATTTGGATGTTTCCATTCCATACTCTGCCGTTTACTCTCCGGCTCGTAATGATGGATTCATGTTTCGTCACCAATGATGATTCTGTCTAAGAAGATCTCCCGTTCGTTACCACAGCGATCCAAATGTGTTTGGCAGATGTCCAAGCACGTTTGTTTATGCGACTGTGTGAGTTGTTTTGGGACCCACCTTGCACAGATTTTATGAAATCCAAGTCTATTGTAAATGATTTCGTAGGCAGAACCGTGACTAATTTGTAGACGATGTGCCACTTCATCAATAGTTACTCGTCTGTCTAAGAAAACCATGTCCCGTGTACGCTCAATGTTTTCCTCATTTGTGGTGGTAAAAGGTCGTCTGGCTCCTTCGTCGTGCGTAACAGCTGTGCGACCATTTTTTTAATTTTTCAATCCATTCGTAGACACTCCGTTGCGGCAACACACTGTTCCCGTACTGTACTGAAAGTCTTTGATGAATTTCAGCTCTGATACACCTTCTGACCACAAAAAACAGATCACTGAACGTTGCTCTTCTTTGATGCAAACAGAAAGCGAAGCAGACATGGTTAACGGCAGAGCAGCGATAATGGAACTAACCTAGCAGCATCAAATCTGGACAGACATAACAACAATTAAACCACGCATGCGTCATCAACGCAACACCACAGTACTAGCAACATAAACAAAGATATAACTAAATTGCGGATAATAATGAACTTACCCTCATATGTACATCTATTTTTGGTAGTGTATGCTAATAGCATAAATAAAGTATTTAGGTTTCTACTAAAATTATTAGAATAATTTTATCGTTTAATAATAGTATCAAAATGTATTATCCTTTTTAAGAAATAATGGATTATTACTTGTGCTTATAAGTTACATGAAACAATAATAGCATGTTGGTATAAAACTTTACAATAAACTCCTTATTATCATTATAGAAAAAATATGTAATGCCGCATTCAAAATCAAACTAAAATCATATTCAACTGAGGATTGTTTCTATTGCATGGATAAATATTTCAACCAATTATAATTGTAGCAATTTTTTTTTCCATTTATATGTAATATTGTGATTTCATTTAGTTTTTTATTTTATAAAACAGTTAAGAGTATGCTAGTTATATGTTGAAAAAACTTTGTTATAATTACATATTAATTAGTACATGAAATATGCATTATATGGTTATGTGTAAAGTATTTCAACTGGACTGATAAAATAAACACATTTTAAGGCGATCGTATGTGAAAAATCCAAAAATAATTTTTTTTTTTTTACTAATCTGTTGTTCAAAATACCAACTTTAAAGTGATGGCTAATTTATGAAATTTAACAGAGTAAACAATTTTTATTAATTATTTTATATACACTTTGTTCTCAGCATAATTTACTAAAATTCAGAATGATATGATACAAGATACAATCTGTGTCAAAAGAAGAGATCTATGATCACAAAAAACTTTTATTTACTAGCTGAGATTAATATTATCATGAACCTATGCTTTACTAAACTAAACATTTAATGAAAAGTATATCTTAGGTAAAACAAAGAATCTTAATGAATCACTCTACAATGTGATTTGGTCTATTTAATGTAAAAAAATCTTTGTTGTAACTAATACACTGACATCTGGTATTGATGAATCAGTTATAAGTTTTTAATGAAGCCTATGTTGGAAAAAACTAGTGCTTACAGAATTAGGTTTAAATCTAGCAAAACATTTTGTTAGTCATGCTTAAGTTGAACTCGGCTTGAGTATAATATCACAAGTGAAAGATTCTTAAGTGAGCTAAGAAATAAAATAATCGAGAAAAAGCGACATGAAGTAATCTTTTTTTCAAAAGGAATCCAAAAAAAAATTAAAAAGGAGTCGAATAAAAAAGAATATACAAAGAAAGAGGTTTGATATGCTTTCAATGTTCTATAGCTTTACCCAGGTTAAACACCTGTGATAACTTTGTAAAGTTATTTTTTGAAAATTTACATCTTTTTTATTTCTCAGATTGTACGGAAACTCAAGATATCTGTATGAAATTTTTATACTATGAATCTCTGTACTTGAGATTCACAAATTGTGTTTCACAATTATTTAAATAACTCTCAACAGTTCCACAGAAAAGAATTTGAAAAATCTGTTTGGGTGAAATTATTAAAATTAACAAATTTTAAAAAGTTCATTTTCAAAAGGAAATATGATACAATGTGTAAAAAAAGTCAAATTTTCATAAAAAAAAGAAAAGAAGAATAATAGGAAAAATAGAAAATATCTACAATAGTTCCTGAAAAAATGTTCATAACATATGAAGAAAGAAAGTTAGATGACCCTCTTTCCCTTAAAATAAAAAAAATTAAAATTTATGTTAAAGTATTTATCATTCGATAAAGATTATTGAAAATTGATTAAATTTATTAGTTTTCTCAAGTAAAAGTACTGTTTACCCAGTTATAATTAAAAACTAGTGAATTATTTAAACCAGTAAATTACTTTCTATTACCTACCTCAGTTCATCATTTTTAGTTGTATACCAGCTTCTATAGAATCTCCACATATTCTCGGAAAGATATCCAGTATAATTTATGACCCGATTGTATACATTAGCAGTTTTGAGAAATGTATCTGTAGTAATAATTGCTTGCTCTGCATTATAATCTAATTTCACCTCAGTTACGTTAATTTTTTCTGTTAACCCATCCGAGTTTACTGCTGTGGTAGATATTGCTGTTGAACTTTAATTAAAATTTAAATTTAATGAGTTCAAAATAATTTTATTTGTAGCTTTATGAATATATAATAATATTTTTATTTCACTAACAAATGTAAAATTTTTTTCTTCAAAGTAAGGTAAAATCTTTATGTGATATTCAACCGGTACAATATTATCAGGAAGATGAAAACTAGTGTTTGTTAGGCAATTAAGTGAATTAGTGATATCAATATTATTATATTTATTAAAGTGAAATTTTAATCTATTATTTATTCTCAGTTTTGAACGATGATGTGAATTACTAAATCCAATAATAAATATCACTAATAGAACTAATAGTTGACTTTTTAGCAACATTTTTTTCATTAACATAGCTGAAGTACTTTTTGGTTTTAATCATATTTTAAAATAATAATAATAAGAATTGTATTGTCTTATACGTTTATCAGTGGAAAAATATTGAGCGAGTTTATTGTATATTTTTTGATAACAAAATCTGATGAATGTTATTATCTCATACAAGATTATTCTAATTGTGTGTATTTTTTTATTTAAATCTATTTAAATTATTACAACAAATTGAAATGAATTATAATTACACAAATAAATTGTAAAATACTTCTTTTTTTATATATTTAAGATATTTTGACTTTTCCCAAAATGTAAATGTACTAAAATTGAATGCATCTCTTATATTACTATTTTAAAGATTTAAATGATTTGTATACTATGTTAAAACTTGTTAAAATAAAATATATATACATATTGAATATTTATCTTTCCCCATCTCTTTGTGAAATTATAACATTTTACGAAGCACTGTTTGGGTTTATTCCACTTCTGTGAAATTTTTGGTTATTGCCATATAAAAGATTTATCGTAAATAAAAACTTAAACATTAAGGAAAATTATTATAACAGGTCAACAATTTTGATTACCTGTTTCTTTATCATTTTTTAAAGTTTTCAGGTTCCCAAGCCCAAAAATGTAACAAAAAACTTGGGAACATTTGTGACCGTTGAGTATCTATCACGCTTAATAATTCTAAGGTGAACATACAGTCATGAAATTTTATATAATAGCTGGTATACAGAAAATTGGTAGAATTAAATTGTTATGAAAATCAGACAATTATTCAATGACTCCTATCTCAAGATGGCTCAATATATCCGCTGTGAAATTCTCACCTACATGAGAACTTCACAGGGGACATTTTGTAAACTATTATTTGTAATGTAATTTTTTTTTAATTTCCCCTACCCATAAAATAATAAAAATTTATCTAAAAAACTGAACAAAAGAGTAGAGGTGATTCTGTGGGACCCATGACTTATTGACCCAGGTAGTGATTGATTTAAGGTTTATTAAGATACTTTTAAAGAATATTTGAAAATTTAAAAAAGGTAAAGAAATTTACCTCTTAAAATAAATTATATAAATGTTCAGTATCAAATTTCTAATATTTTAAATAAACTGCACATAAAGACTATATACAAACCAGAGATAACACAGCCCGATAATTATATTCAGGTAATTTAAAAAAAAAAAACTATAGTTATTGTTAAAAACTATAACAAAAATATACCACCTTGGTATAAAAATACACCACCTTGAATTTTTATTTTGTTTTAACATTTCTCAACTCTCAGACCCATCCCAAGGTCTGAGAGTTGAGAAGCTGTCACTTTTCAACTCACTGTCCTGGTGTTTTCTTGGAGTGTTACATAAAATTCTTATTGTACATAAAATTCTTATTGTACATAAAATTGATCTTTTGATAGTGTTTGTGACTATGCACAACATTTTTAAAAGGATTCTGTTGGAAGTGGGATTCACATAAGTTAAGTAACAGGTACAACTGATCTGATAAACAAATAATATATTATATATTCAAAATCCTTCACTATTCTTGGGTTAAGTTCCCAATAATGTAAACGTAATTTTGTTGTTTCCAAAAGTTTTGTTTAGAATTTCAAATTATTTGCTTTAAAAAAATAAAGTATGGACATGTATACACATTTACTAATAAAGTACTTTAATTTTAAACTGTCCTTGAATTATGTTTTTATTAAATTGTTAATTATTTGATGTTATTAAATGTTTTTTGTTGCATGAAAATTGCTTGTAATTTTTTCCAAGTTCTTAATAAATTTCCTGGTACAATCATATTTGAACTTCTAGCTCGTATTGAACATAATATTCTTTAAAAGAAACTATAATACCTTAATTTAGTCATTATAACAGAGATGTAGTGTTTTGGTAGAAAAAAAAACTTGTATCTTCAGATTAGAAAAGTTTACTCTTGTAATACTTTTGTAATTTTACATAAATAAAAAATCCTTTAACTTTTAAAAGTTTGAATCAAGATATCAGAGGGTATTTACTTTTCAAATCTTAAAAACCTAAAATAAAAAAAGGCCAAACATTTGACCAAAATTTAGTATAAAGCAGCATTGGCCTTGCAACATGCTTGTAATTATTATGTTGACAGCTGCTGTGTGACCTTCTTAATACCAGAAGTTAATTAAATGCTGTACTAATTTTTGCTGAAATCTCCTTAACAAATATGATCTGCATACTCCTGAGATAAAATTTAAAGTGCAGTTTTATTATATTTTTGGTACTTTCCTCTTAGCTAGATGTAAATTTTTACTGTGTAGAAAAATTATTTTTATTATTCACACACGTTTCATATACACGCATGTCCCATCCCCTCAAGAATTAGTTTTTGTTCATCAAAATGTGTTTTCCCATAAATATGTATAGAAATTACTTTATTCATAAACTGTATAAAGTAAGACTCTACATGTTAAATCATGTACTGATAGATTCCAAAATTAGAAAATAGACTATGAAAAATAAAATAAAAAATATTAGTAATTGTTATAAATAAAAGTTAATAAAAAAATTGTTTGTTAACACAAAGGAATAATTTAATTTTAGCTGAATAAATTTTATTTTCTATAAATTACAAAGAGTTTTTTTTTATTACTGAATATTAAAATTAAATTTAATACAAAAATAAAACAAAAGAAATAAATGAATTTTATACAAATGTTTTTAAAACTTTATAATTCTAACATTAACATGTACTAATGTTTATAGGATAAAATACAATAAATTATAGTAAGCAACACATCAGTCTTTAGATTCAAAGGAATGGTACAATATTTCTATAAGCTACGTAACACATTACAGATTTTAAAGTTATTTAAGCAATCATTTTTCTATGAAACAGAAACAGTAATTTTACTATGGTAAAGTATTATAGTGGTATAATTTATAAATTTAAACCGAGTTGGACATCTGGACTGACTTAGATAAATTATAACAAAGAAAACCACGGACAGCTGGGCTAGACGGAAAAGTTAGAGGTTAAGAAATGCATATGCTTGGGAAAATGTGACAGTTAAAGATGAAAGTGTAGATAAAGAATTAGAAACATGAATACAAAATAAAAATCAATTTATGCATTATGCATTATTCTTACTAATTATTGAAGCTGCAAATGCAAGAATTTACCTTGAAGTATATATTTGTGTAATGCTATCGTAAAAAAACATTCACATAATATAAAATATGAGATATTTATAGAAGTGATGTTATTACATTTAAATTTCAGGCTAAGGGAAAATACATAAAATGAATTAATCTTTGTTGAATTGTTGAAATTGAAAATTTGTTGAATTGTTGAAATTACTGAATTTTTAAGAAACTATAATTCTGATACTTGAGTTTATGATAAAAATAGATGATCATTTACAACAATATTTCCAAAACTAAATTGATTTGAATTTTACTCTGTTTATGAAATCAAAATATTTTACCCTTTTTTTTTTTATAATTTAAAAATCCATCCATTTTTTTAACGTTTTTTGTGAATGAAAAATTCATAATTGAGATATTAAAATGAAATAAGTAAATACTGATTTTGTTTCAAAACTACTTTATTATTTAAGAATATTGTAGTTATATTTACATAAATGGCACATTGTTTGTTTATTGTTCATTTAGGAAATGTCTAAAACCAGTGACAAGATATAAATATTTTCTTGGTATTACCACTTGCCTCTTTTCCTTCACGTTAGTTTATTCTCAGATAGCATGTTAAGCGCATGTGAGTAATTCACAAATTGATACTGTTAAGGGTGAGCGGAAGAGAAATACACAGTTTCTCCTCCTCACAAGTTTCTGCAATTCTTTTAATATGAAATGCATGCAACATATTATTGCATTCATTTATTTATCGTTTTATAATTTATTGTTATTAAATTTTGACCTTAAAATTATAATTTTACATCAATTTTTTTGTTGTATAAAATGATTGACAAAAATTTACACTTTTACCAGGATTTGAACCAATGATCAGCTGAATGAAAAGCTCGCTGATCATCTGGCTTACAACAAACAATTTGTTCATTTGAACAAATAAGTTTATAAAGGGAAACATAATATTACGAATATCTATTGTTTTTTTTTGTTGAAGTAAACTAAAATCATTTGATAAAACTCCTTTTATTTTTATTAAATTATCCAGCGATACACTTGGTTTCGTGAATTCCATGCCACTGTGTGAAGCAAATAAGTTTGATGGATTTTGTTTTTTAAATATTGTTCATTTTCTAGAGCATTTTAAATATTTTTAATGTATTAATACTATTATGTAACATTTAAATCTAATTACCTTGTAATTACAATATATTAAAATCTAGTTTTTTTTTGTTTTTTTTATATTTTCTTTTATTTATATATTTAAACCGATCAGAATTATAATTAATATGTTAATTATACAATATGCATCTAAACTGGCGGCAGAAGATTGTGTTGGTTTAACTGTTACTGTTGAATAAGTTGGTTCAGTTGTTACAGCTTTTGAAGTTTGAGGTGATGAAACTGATGTAGGAACAGGTGATGTATTTACAGTTGTATGGGCATATAAACACTGTTCAATCACATTTACATATTTCTTTGTCCAGTCAATGCGTTTTTTAATTTCATTTAACGTGCCATTTACAGTCGCATTTAATTCACCAAGCTGTTGTAGGTTATTGATGTAAAATTGCTTAAGCTAGAAAAAAATAACATTTCATGATAATATTAGAAGATTAAGATGTAAAAGATAATTGTAATAACGTAATGTTTTCTGTAAATAGTATAATATATTTGTCATTCTTTAGCAGAATACTCTCATATTTTTATACTTTTTTTTTTTTTTTACCTCCGGGTCCGTATTCAAACAATTTATTCCGCAGACGATGAGATGAATGGTTTGTAGCGTGTGTGAAAAATGGCATGCCTGACCGGGATTTGAACCCAGGACCTCCGGGTGAAAGGCGGAGACACCACCACTCTATAAGTAAGTATATTTTTATACTTACTTATAACAAACAACTAACATGTTATAGTAACTTTTACAATTCATTTTTTTGCAATGGAACAAAGCAAATCTACTTCTTAATTCTGGCTAATTTTTTTCTAGTCTTAAATTGAAATAGGAGCATAATAAAGAACTCCGCCATTACTCAAAATCATATTTTAATACGAGAGATATTGTATTACCCTAAAAAATATAATTTTTTGTTAAAAAAAGGCTTCTTTCAAATATTTTTTAACATAATATAACAAAAATATAATAATAATGATTCAAAATGAAATAGCTGCCTGAAATCTGTGAACATGAAATGGTTTTTTTTATGTATTGAAATGTTCAGTTAATTAAATATACACAGTACAAAGGTGCCTTTTTTTTCTTTTTAGTTGAAATGTTCAATTAAAATAAGCAGCAGATCGCAGATTTTATTAGGAAGTTTTTCTCTACATATTTGTAAGTTTTGCTTAATTATTTTTAATGCCCAGAATCAGTTTCCGAAATTAAGTTGTTTACTTACGTTAGAAAAAAATATAATGGGGGAAGACTAAATCCTGATTTTAGCCTCTGGATTGCGACCTACATTAGACTTGTTGCTTGAACGCATAACGTAATATAAAGTCAAAATCTTGATTAATATTTTGTCTAAATTTTATTAGTTTACTCTATTTGTACATAGTCGAGAATATTATTTTACACTTTTACAAGTAGTTGGAATTTCGTACATCAATCGGTTATTTTAGTTTTTTGTAATGCCTGACAAAAAAAAAAAACTAAAATTAAAAATGCTTCTAATTGTTTTTTATTTTATCACGCGTATAAAAATAGTGTTTACGTGCAAAGTCTAAATGACGATAAAAAATAAAGGTAAACTAAATCCAAAAGCCTAACCACAAAAATTCTATCTCTTAATCGCAATCTATTTATAGTAGTGGAAATGAAATCTTGAGTTTGTAGTCGAGCAGCTATATCAACGATTCTACCTAGTCCAGTCAGTGGCGAAAAAAGATCGCTTTTGAAGAAGATTAGTAGGGTTTAGGAAAGAACATGGGTTGTAGATTCGACTGGACAAAATGGCGGCCGTTCAAAGTTGGTGAAAATCGGTTTTTCAATTTTATAGGCCAAGGTAAACTTCTTAGGCGAAAAAGTAGTAGGAATTTGCAGTACCTATAATTTCCACTGAGGCGGAAGTGCGCCAGGTGATCTGTCGTATGGCACGGTACAAGGCCCCGGGATATGATTGTATCACAGTGGAGCTCCTTGTCGGAGCTTCCAGTAGTCCTTGGTCTTCTAAGCAGAGTGCATAATAGATTGCTCTTCGCTGGCCACTTCCGGCGTGTTGAAAGCGTGGAGACTTGGTGTTGTTGTTCAAAGGTGGGGACAAAGATACTAGTGTTAGTTGTTCCTACCGTCCACTAACGCCCTTGCCCGTGATTGGCAAGGTTTTTGAGAAGGTCCTATATTTGCGTATTAATGTTAGATTGGCAACTGATCATTTGCTAATGGACAACCAGTATGGTTTCCGACCGGGCAAGAGCACTGAGGATGCCATACTAAAGGTGATGGATATAGCTTCCTCTAGTCCATGTAAATAAGTATTAGGGATTTTTCTGGACATATCCGAGGTATTTAACAACTTATGGGGGCCCTCTGCCCTGTTTCAGATGCAGAAGCGTACGTGTACACGAAATTAACTAGAAGTGCTCTCAAGTTATTTCAGCCATGGGACCGTTTTCCTGCATAACGGCGGCTCGGAGATTCGTAAGACCTATAATTTTCACTGAGGCGGAAGTGCGCCAGGTGATCTGTCGTATGGCACGGTACAAGGCCCCGGGATATGATTGTATCACAGTGGAGCTCCCTGTCGGAGCTTCCAGAAGTCCTTGGATGCCCTCAGGGCAGTGTACTGAGTCTCCTTCTTTGGATCAGAATTCGATTCCATGTTTACGGTTGCCATGTGATTGTCGTATCGTCGCTTATGCTGACGACGCGCTGCTACCGATTGAAGAGGATTCGCGTAACAAGGTAGAGTTCCGAGCTGCTGGTGCCTGTGAGACACTCCGACTGTGGAGTCTCCAACATAAAATGATTTTCAGCCCAGAGAAAACCACAATGATGTTGCTTAAGGGTCGATTGGCTGCTACCCGACGAATCCGGGTCCGAATAGCTGGTCTCCCCATTCGGTACGTTACGACTCAAAAATACCTTGGTGTTATCCTTGATGAGAATTTTCGGTTCAAGGAACATCTATAGTATGTAGCAAAGAAGACCGCTGATGCCTTTTATGGAATCCGTAGAGTCATTCATCCCGAATGCGGGTTGAATTCCTTACCATGCGTATTCTTTACAAAGGTGTCAGCGAGCCTATTATGCTGTATGTTGCGCCTGTCTGAGCTCACCGCATAGCTTTTAGGTATTGCGTGGACATTTTGCTGCGGGCTCAACGACTTCTCTTCTTGGCTGTTATAGACGGTTATGGAACAGTCTCGCGGGAGGCAGTCTGTGTTATAGCCGGAATCAAACGAATAGATATCTCGGCTAATGAGCGTAAGGAACGCTACATTTCCGAGGTAAATAACTTATGGGCGTCAGAACGAAAGCAGGAGATTGAAGACTGGGACCTTATGTCTTGGCAGATCAGGTGGGGCGGATTCCCCACAGGTCGCCTACACGCATGGTATATTTCCTATAGTGTCTGATTTAGGTGCGACTGGATGGGTCTCCCCCAATCGGTATATCACACAGTTTCTCTCCGGGCATGATGCCTTTCGGGCGAGTTTGGCTGGGTTTCGTTTGGAGGATTCGAGTCAATGCCCGGATTGTGGGACTGATGATACAGTGGACCACGTCCTCTACGTCTGTCCCCGATACGAGGTTGAACGTTCACGAGCTGTTAGGTTGAAAGAATACAATCCTTTCTGGATCTCCGTATTAACTGGATGATCCGTGAGGAGTGGACTATAGTAACGTGTTTTCTTCGCGCCCTTGCGGTGTGTAGGTCTGCAGAGGGAGTTTAATCAAGGTACTCGATCGTGGTAGGATCCCGGGTGGCTAGGGTTCTGACTTAGGCATTGGATTGGTTGGAAGTAGGCGCATTGGCATCGTGCCACGGTTATATTGATATTGTTTGTGATTCGCTTTGGGGCTTTCGCTGGTGGGGGTGGCCGCTCCGCCACCACCACCAGGGGTATGTTAACCCATGTGACCGGGGACGTGGCTTCCCTCCGTCGGTGGCGGCCGTGATTGTGACTTAGTAATGCCACGCGAGACACAATAACGGGAACGGGTTGGGGTACGGGGTTTGGTCCAGCTCCTGCGCGGACCGGAAAGAGGGTGCGTACCCTTGTCAGGGACCAAAATTGGTCGACTTAATTGGGTGTAGGTCTGAATTTCCTGAACATAGAATTCAGATTCAGAATTGATTGGTATGATTGTGGCACTGATTTAACTTTATAATCGTTCGTTTCCTTAGGCAGTGACAGTCACGAATGGTGTTCAAATCTTTAGTAGGTGCGGTATTCGCGATTCCGCAGTTTCGTTCAGTTAGTGGTGGAAATTATGTTAGGTTGGATGTACCTATAATTTAAGCGCGTAAACATTGAATTTCGTTAATTAGTTACTGCAAAAATAATTTTTTTTCAATTTTTATTGTTTTAAAAGTTAGCTCTTGGAATTTTGAATTCAATGAGTAGTTACACAAGAAAATTAGTATTTTTTGTTGCTGAGATATTGTAATTTGTTCATAAAAAGACTTCAGGCAACTCCAATTATTTTAACTTTTAAGAACTTGTTCGTGTCCATTTGGAGTGTAATCTATTCTTCAAGACTTAAGAAGTTAAGTCTGTATATGTTGACAAAATAGATAAATGTAATGTCAACTATTCCTTTTAAATGAAACAGTTTTGTTAGTATGAGTTACTGTAATAAATGAAACATTCTAATTAGCTGACTTAACAGTAAAGACATACATTGATAGCAAACATCATATACAAAATAAAAACAAGTATTATATTTATTCTATTTAGAATACGTTACAGTTAAAATATTTCCATAATAATAATGTTCAGTCACTTTAGTTCATCTGTTGAATGTGTTTCGCCAGTGTGATGTTTACCTTTTCTTGATTTATAGTAGTGTGTGTATAGTTAAATTTGATTTGTAGTTGCAAGCAGAATCAATGAACTTAAGTCCATTGTGACTTGTAAAAAACGAGTTGGCAAGCTTGAGAGTAATCAATAATTGATGAAAGAAGAAGCAAATAAATTTGGAAAGTCAGGAAATGACAAGCATATTATTCTAGTCCAAAAGTATGAAGAAAGACCAGCAGCCATATGTAAAATATCACGATAGCAAGTTCAAAGAGTAAGGATACAGAAAAACGAATTATTAAAAAAATTACAAGAAAACCCATAAGAAGCTTCTACTTCTTTCAGTACACGAAGTAAAACCCGCAACAAATTGGTATCAGACCAAGATGACTTCGATATGTCTGTAGTGAGAAGGACCGTAAATGAATTTCTCAAAGAAAAACAGCTGCCCACCATTACAAAATTGCTGGTACATTTTAAACATTCAGTAGGATTCTCAGGAATAAAAGAAGCCTAAGAAGAGTACTGCAACAATTTGGTTTAAAATGGGAAAAAACTGAAAACAATAGGAAACTTGATATTGAAAATTATTACATTAGGGTTAAACGAATGCTGTACGTAAATCTAATTAAAAAAATTAGAACCATAAACAGGCCAATTGTATAGAATCTACCATGATGAAACATGTATTTTGTCAAGTCATATCTCAAAGAAACCATGGAGGAATGCTTTATGGGGAGGATTTCTAATTTAAATTCCTAAAGGTGGTTGATTGATTATTATAAATGTGGGGGTGATTTGAGATTTAATCCGGACGGACACATTATTAACCTGGAAAGCAAGTGCAACAACTGGAGACTACCACGACTATGAATTCCAATATTTAATTAAAATGGGCTGAAGAAAAATTAATGAAAAATCTTCTTGAAAATTCTGTAATAATTTTAATTCGGCATAATATTAATTGAAAAACAATACTATTATTTTCAAAAGGTATGTACATGTAACTGTACATTATCAGTTAGAAATGAATTAATTATATAATTTAATGTTATTTCTAGATATGATTAATATTAATATGAATGAAATAAAAATAATAGTGATAATAAATATTAGTAATGCTAATTTTGCATAATGTATAAATATATAGTTATCCATACCGATACGTATGTTACACTAAATGGAAATAGAATGTCAGCTGGATCAGCTGATTTGGAAGTCGAGAGTTTCAGTGTTCAAATTCTAGTAAAGACAGTTACTTTTATAGGAATTTGAATACTAGATTGTGGATACCGGTGTTCTTTGGTGGTTGGGTTTCAATTAATCACACATCTCAGGAATGGTCAAACTAAGACTGTATAAAACTACATTTCATCTACAATCATACATGTCATCCTTATTCATCTTCTGAAGGAATACCTAACAGTGATTCCCGTAGGCTAAACAGGAAAAAAAAGAATGTCAGCTGAAGCAGGATTATTTGACTGTGTCAAGCTTCAGGATTTACTATACTATTACTATTATACTATGACTGCTTATTATATAACTGTATCAAAATATTTAATAAGACTTTTTGCGTTTAATTAATTTCATAGGATATTTTTATTTTATTGAAATTTGATTAAGGTATAAAATTTAACCTAGTCTGTTGTTCCATTGTTTTTCATAGATACTCTACTTTCATTTTTCAGTAAAACTAAAAAAAAAGAATTGTTGAATAATGTAATTTCTTTCATTTTAACACTATCATCAATATTCATCTACGTTTTTATCAGAATAAGAAATATCGTAAGAAAATCTAATTATTATGTAACTTGATCGCAAGCACTTGTTAGGTGACAGATAATACTATATCAAAGGTGAATCTCTTTAAGTTGCTCTTGGCTTTCTACAGTTTATTAATTGTTTTTGTTTTATAAATATGAAGTTTTTTTACCTTAAAGCGTAATAGTCTAATGTAATACTATGTATTTTGTAAAGTGTTTAAGCTTTTAAAAAAATTTACCTCATTATAATCCTCTTCTTTTACAATTGTTGATCCAAGATATCCAAACAAGGGCTTCACTATAGGTACCTTTGTTCTAGAAAATTAATAAATACAAAAAATTTAGATTTATAAATATTTCACAATTTCATTATTTAATACATTAACCATGAAATAAATTAATGAAACTGAATCTTATTAATCAATTGGTAAAATAATAAGGAAGTTACAGATATCTAGTGCAGCTATTTTTATTCAGGGCTTATAGGCAGTTGTTTCTCTTATTCATGGAGTAAGAGCAGCTGGCTTTACTCATAGATCTCTAGGCTGGTGTGTAGTTATGTAGAAACCCCCCCCCCCCCCCCCCGCCTAAATGACGGCTCGAGAAGCCATTATAATTAAAATACTTCTGGGTCAGGTCTTGAAGGAACCCACACAGAAATTCAACAGCTAATTCATTTGCAGCATCCATTACATTAAGGTATACAATAGTTGTACTTGTGTTATTAATCTGCCATTGATTCCCCGATTTTAAAATCTCTGATGTTAACAATCTTCACTATCACATTCTGCACTAGTAACATTGAATTAGAACAATAATTATGAGCTGGATGAGGGCTAATTGCACAGATTTGTATGGTACTAGGTACTTATCAATGTTTTAAGTAGACACAAAAAATTTAGTGATTATTCTCCATGCATTTTCTGAAAAAAAATCTACCCTCTCTAGGGCTATTTTGACAATCATTCAAATCCAAAATTTTTGTGGTTAGGAATCAGCTTTTGTTTTCTAATTTAATATTTTTAATAATTACACGTACTTATTTACATTCTTTAAGTAAATTATACCTTATAATTATCTGTAAACAAGTACAGTATAAGCTAGTAATACATGATATCATTAATGATTCTTCTTTAATCGCTTATCAACTATAATAAATTAATGTTCTGTTTAGACAATTATAATTATTAAAGAATTGTTTTACTGAAGTTTTATGATTAATTAACCTATTTGAAAGAGATAATTCATTTATGTAATACACAGGGATTTAATTAATTAATCACTTCTTCAGATTTAATAGCTGTCAACAGAAAAATAAGTTTTATCACCTGTTGTGATGGCACTTTTTCTTTATCTGGACTAACTGATCCACTCATGAGTACTAATAATTGATAAAAATATATCTCTGCAATAAAAGTACGAATCACTATATTAAAATAATTTTTTCTTTTTTTTACATTAGTCCTATTTCAAACACAGTCTAAGCTACTGTAGTTATGAGAGTCATGTCTAATGTGAGAGTCATTGTATAACAACACACTTTAACACAATGGAATGCAGCCTGGTTTAACTTGTCTTTGACATTGTCATTTAACTCCAGGCTCTTATATTATATATAGTTTTTGAATTGGGAATATATGTGTACCTAATGATTAATTAATAATGATGGCAAACTTAACATTTTTATTAAGATGCTACAAAACCAAATAATGAAGTTTTTTTATTTTTGTTGCAAAGAAAATGAATTTGATCATTCCAAAAGAATTTTACAGCTAATAAATCACACAAAAATATTAAACTACAAGCGAACAGAAATACTATTATTAATGGGAATATTATCCTCGTAAATACTAATATTTCTATCTTGAGAAGAATAATGCAACAGTTTTACCCATGTATAAAGTTAAATAGTTACATTCTATCCAGTGAATAATTTTTTATACTGTTAATAAATAATTTTTCGGCCTTTAAAATAATAATATTTGGATATAGATTCAGGGGGAATCGAGATGTAGCTCAAAAGTAGGGCATGGGACACCATGCAGCCGTGAGCTGTAGCGACATTTTGACGACGGTTTATTGTTGTTGTCTCCCTGGTAGACCAGACCGGAGTCCGTAATTGACCTAAATCAGGGGTTTTAAAGCGTAAGCTGGGTTTCACTAAGGGAAGTAGGACTAAATTTCGTTGCTGCAATCAACAAGTTTGGTGGTATGTTGTGTTGTTTTGCCTCGAATTATGAGACAATCATGAAATTGACTCATAACAAGTAGAACTAGGCATGGGGTTCGCGCTTTTCACGGGGTTTGGTAAGCTAGTTCAGAGGGAGATGATGTAGGACAAGATATCCAGATGAGGACTACAATGAAGGCAATAAGCTGAGTTTTTAAATCACCGATACAAATGTCTACCGAGGCATTTGCATTGGTGGCATCCCAACTAGGCCAGGCTAATTACTATGAGATGTAAAAAGTCAGAGGGCAATAGACGATTCCCATTACAGCCCAACATGGCAAGGAACAGGGGGGGGGGGGGGTGGCGGCAACCGTAACGTCACTAGGCGGCTGTCTTCACCTACGGGGTTGGGATGTAGCTCAAAAGTTTTAGACATAAAATTTTTAAAAAGTACTAAATTTTCTGTTATAAAAATTAGTTTCTGCAAAATTGTGTTTTTACCGGAGACAACTGCACATTATTTTAAAATAACTTTTTCCATTTAAAAATACTGTACACTTACTACTTATTACTTGTACACTTACTTATTTTTTAATAAGCCTAACGTTTCATTGTCATTGAAAACTAACTATAAAATTAGCTAACAAATCAATAGAAATAAAATAAAATAAAATATTTATAAACAATTTTTCTTAAATTCTGGTGTTCTGTTTTACTTACACATTTTGTAATAAAATATAATTTTCAGTAAGGAATTTTGAAGCTGTCCCTGCATTAGTAGGATGAATTGCTACTGTATAGAATACAAGCTTGTGGTCATGAGGTCTAATATCAAGCGGTGGTGTTTGTGTAACTGTCATCAGTTTTAGGTACCTGAAAATAATTAAATTGGTTATTTTAATTTTAACACTTCAGAATCACATTTTATGTAAAACTGTTGATTTAGTAATATCCTTTGAAACCTGTTTTTTTATTACATGGTCATTATTCTACAGATTGTGATAGTTCTTTTTTCTCTTTTGTAAAAAAATTTGAAATCTGTTTTTAAATGATGAATATAGTTGTGTTTTTAATAACAATAAACAGGATGAAAACAATATTTATTCATTAATGGGATTGCCAGCTTAAGGAGACTGGTACATCATTTGATGTTAAAAATTTTGTTGTACACCTAAAAGTGATGAGTTAGTAAAGTACACGCGTTAGTAACAAAAGCTGTCCATCATGTAGACCTGTACTGAAGAACTAGGCCTTAGAGACCCAGTATTCACACAGTTGTGGTTAAATAATTTTCAAGTCTCTAGTTACGATGTTCCCTTCTCCTTGAGTCGATAGGTAGGAATGCACTGAAGGCATAATCGTAATAATTATTGAACTTCAAGCATTTAGACTTTTACTTCTAGATCTAATGAAGCAATTTATACAGCTCACATAATGGTAACTGTTATTTACATCCACTTGAAAGCAGATATTTCGGTTGTTTTTGACATGATCACATATGATGTACATTGATAAACGGAAATAACATTGTGCAAAACAATTTTTTTTTTTAAATACTGAAATGCTCTTTTATTTAACATATATTTCAAATATTTGATTTGAATTGTTATAAAAATAGATAGTTCTAAAACTTCATCATGATTATATGACGTACTGTAAAAATTAAATACATAAATGTTAGAATGTACTATGTTCTACTATTAAATGAAATTTTATGTTACATTAGATTACTTATAAATACATAAAAGTTACAAAAAACTCATTGTTTAGTTGTAGTCATTTGCGTAATTTCATTATATAGCAATTAAAATAAGTTGAAAATACCTACCCCAGATTCAAGTAAGGTTTTTTTAGTTATACCATAATTTAAAATGTATTGCAATTGACTCAAAAACTATTTGCTTTTTTTTAATAAGAAAAAATTATTAATATTATTATAGGTTCATTTTTTATCTGTTGATTATTTATTAACAATATCTCTCATTAGAAAGGAAATTTTTGCGTAGAATGTTTATGTAGAAACATTTTGTGAATTATAAGGTAAAACAACTCTTTTAATAAAATAGTAGGTGATTTTCTATCTACTGTGTGATTGACAAAATAGGTAGTTTTTTAATCACATTTTTTTAAATCAGGATGTTGTATTTCTCAGAATATGTGGATATCATCCAACAGCTTACTTTAACATTAGTTGTATTTACCTTATCATTCAAAAACTAAACATAATTAAAAATATATAAATTAAAAAGCAAAAATTACTGACTTATAAAGAACATCAGATTTCACTGAACATCCCAAAGATCTTAAAATTAATTGTTTTTCTGATGACACATTAGACTTTTTGTAATAATTCCATACATCATTCCATGATTGTTCAGTTCCAAGTTTTACTCCAGTGCACAAAACAGCTTCTTTTGTTTCTGGAACTAAACTGTAATAAAAAAAATATATATTTATGTGTTTTGGTATTTTTTTTATTTTTATTTATTATGACAAATGTAAGTATGATAATAAATTTTGTAAAAATATAAAAAGTAGTAGCATATTTAAAGTTATAAAGCATTGCATGATAAGGGGATACTTACTTGCTAGATGGTGTTTTAAAAAGCCAGTCATTAAATTTTGCAATTAAGTCTTTTTCACAGTCATTGAGATTTATACTGCATGCAAATAAAAGAACATCGTTTATTAATAATTTATCTATATGAGTAGTATTTTGTGACTGAAGCAGTATGACTGATTGATAAATAGGTCTTATTAAATTTTGAATATATGCCTAAAATTAAACAGATAAATAATAAAATATGTAATTAAAGTAATACAAGTTTTTAGTTACCTAAATTCCTCTAACTAAATTAAATGTAATGATAATAGAAAATTGGTAAAATGAAGAAGAAATAAAAAGTAGAATGTTCATGCTTCTTTAGTGATGGCTATAGAAGCATGTAATTGCTAGAAACAGTTATTGTATAATACGTTTGGTATGAGGAAACTAGAAGTTGTCATAACATGTTACATTTTGAGTAAACTTCTGTACAGATAGGACACATGTACACTATGAAAAAAGAAAATGAATGGCTGAGGCCTTTGAAATGTGAGCATGAAAGAGACTGCAGAAAATTAAGTGGATAGACAAAATAAAAACTTAAGATATAATGAGGTGAGTGACTAAGAATCTTAATTAGAATAATCCAGTATAAGAAAGCTAATTGGTTGGGATTTTTAAGAGAGGAGAACGATTTATTATAACAATATTAAAAGGATTAGTATTTGATTTAAAACTGATGCCCTGCTTCATTTAGAAAATAAGCAATGGTTGGTCTCTCTTTTTGTATATATATATATATATATATATATATACGTATAAAAAGATATATAGATATAAAAAGTATAGTCAATTTAATTAATTGGATAATAATTATTAATAATATTAATCAAAATTAATAAATAGCATTTCATAATATTGCTTATTTGTCAATTATTGTTTTTTATTATTTCTTTTTTTCCTGTTTGTAATTTATTTATCTGGTTATGCATACTTTTTCTACAGTGACTATTCATAAGAATTCGATTAACAGTCAAAATTGATATGTAGGTTTAGATCTATTTGTAAAAGTTTTTGAACAGTTTTTCAACTATTCTTTTCTCCTGCTCTTATTAATTATGATATATGTATAATTGCAGGTGTACAAGAACCTATGTAGATTGTTTTAACGTAATCTGTTTGAAAGATTCTTATTGTTTTATCAGATTATTTTAATTACTCCTGTATTAATTGCGGCACATCAAAGAGGTGACACTGTGCCGTTATGGAAGATTTCATCAGATATTAAGCAATGATGATATTTATAAAATTTGAATCTTTTAATAATTGAATATCTCATAATCATACTTCTCGATTCCCATTCGCAAAGACATTGGTAATTAGATGTTTTCCTTTATGGTTAGAGACACTTTTAATACAGGATTTTTCTAAAACTTTTTAAGAAAATTTTATGTATTAATTGAGAATTATATAGGAATCTGTTGTAATTATCTGTTTAAAGGGATTTCATTTGAACCTCTAAGATACTTGAAATAACGTATCAGTTTTGTGTTTTTGTTGTGTATATCATTTAAGGATCCATACGATCACAAAACTAGTCTGCTGTTCGGCTTACAAAAAAATTAAACAAAGAAATTTGTCAGATATAACTTACTTTTAAAACAGATCCTGCAGAGGTATAATACAAATTATTAAGAATTTTCTTAAATGCTTGTATTGCTGAGAACCAAGGTATAAAATCTTTTTCATTTGTTAAATATCTTACCAGTGTAATTGGTATATCATACTGTATTTTACCATTTTCTGCCAATGAAAAAGCATCATCTATAATTTGTGCTCTGTTTATTGGATGAATCATGGTATGATTTTTCATTAACTGATCAATCAAAAGATTCCAGTTGTTTAAATCATAATTTACCCTGTAATAACCTACAAAAAAAAGCAGAAATAAATCTTTGTTAAATATAATATTTACTTAATTCTGTAAATAAAATAAAAGTTATATATTATTTTAAAAACAGCATACCAACTAGAAATAAAAGTTTTAACTGAATATCTGTTGATTTTGTGTGAAAAGCATGTTACTTTGCCTTAAATAGTTACGAGGAGGAAAGGACCCAGCACAACATGACTCATTATACATAATGAAATATTTTTCATTATAGCAGTAAGGTACTTTTTTTTACTGATAAACCCCTCCATTCATTTCTGGTATTAATGAAGTGGTAAATATAAATTTTAAAGACAGATCTGTTATCTGGGTAATTATAAATTACCTATTATTCTATTGTAATATTAGGAGAGAGTGAAAAGAAATGAAGGAGCAAAACTTTGTATGGATGAAACTTCTCTGATACAAATACATAGAATGAAAATTAATTAGGAAAAAATAAATCTATGGATCGTACATAACTAATAGAATAAGTAGTGAAACAAAATTACATGCTCATGGAGTATTACTGAAATCAGTGAGTAATGTTATGTTCTTGGATTATGCAATGTAAGAGGAGGGAAAGCTCTGATGTGAATTAGTAAAAGAATGCAGATGATAGAAGATAGAAATGACAGATCAGATAAAATTGCTACAAACCAAGCATGCTTATTAAAAAAAAAATTTTTATATGAAGCTAAGAAATGAATAACAAATCTGACGTTATAAAAATTATTTTTTTTTAAAAGAAACATAAAAAACTTATGTTAGAAATTTCAATGCACAAAATAAATAAAAGAGGGAAAACTATCGGTGAAAGAGCAATAATGCCCAATAAGAGCAAAGAATGACAAAAGAAAGAGTACTGAAAGCAATGTTTAAAATTAGAATAAAAGGGAAAATACTAAGAGCCAGCCAAGGAGAAGAGGTAGTTGGATGATGGGATGTTGTAAAAGAAAGAAAAAAGGAAACAAAAATATGAAACAAACAAAAAGAATGTGTAAACAAGGATAGTGGAGTGACAGAGGGAAGATGGAGATGACTGATGTACAATTGGTTGACCAGAATACAAATTTGATTTCTAAGACTGTAAACAAATCATTTTGGTTCCTTTTGTAAAATGATGTGCAAAAATTGTGACAAAAAGCAAAAGAAATAAATGAATTGTTCCCTTTGTTTTGAGATTTTATTCATTTTACTATTATACTTAAAAGTAAGACTACTATAAATACTTTGCAGTTTAAGTAAAATTAGTTTTAAATTGTGTGCTCGTATGTATATATATATATATATACACACATATTTTAAAATTGTCTTTCATTTGAGTGGTAAAAAAAAAATAAAAACAAAATGTTTTACTTTACGCATAATTTACTACTTACATTACTTTCAACACTGCTACATTCTGTTGTTTAACATATTTTGATACCAACTTCTACAATATTTATTTATTTCTTTAATAAAAAAAATCAAGATAAATATTAATGAGCCATTTATTAAACTTTATAATACACTGTTATACTGTAAAAAAGTTTAAGAAAAAGAAATCAGTTCCCATGAAAATAACTTTATGTTTAGTTTATAATATTGTACCATAATAGCTAGCTTCATAATATCATATGAGTTATGTAGTATAAGAAAAGCTACCAAGTCCAGCCAGAATTCAAATCCAGAAGCTTTTGGATGAAAAGAAGAGATGCTACCAATCCATCACAGAGACAGTTCTAATGCAGATAACATCCAGAAAAAAGATCCTATTTTTTAGTTTGTGTTATTCACACTTTTGTGTACATCATAAAAAGAATTAATGTTAAAAAGACTTCTTCATCAGTTCATTTACAAAATGTGCCAACAGAGTTACTTCTAATTAGGGAAATTAGAGTGAATAAATAAACAGTGACTGAACCTTGTTTGGAATTGTTATTTTTGCCGTTAATTGAAATAAAGAGTTTGTGGTTGTCTTAGATTACTATAAATAATACTTAAAAGAAATTATGAAATAGAGTATCAAGAAAGCAACACTGGTTTGCTTGTTATAATGAAAGTAGTGACTACTACTCATCAACAACTAGAAAATAGCATCATAATAAAATTCAAAAATAATGTTATTCCTTTTACATATTTTTTTACTACACTAAATGACAAAGAAACTGCACTGTTTTGATGTCAAGGAATTTGTTGTGACACTGAAGATTGAAGTAATGTATCATAAAACAATCCGCAGTGAAAACTTTTCATTACATTTTAATTAAAATCATTTGAAAGATGAATATCTTAAAACAGCATCCGAAAAAAGGACAAAACATCTCACTAACTTATTTTCTTTCCAGTAACTACTAACCTTAGCTCAATTACAATGCCATGTTCCTTTTTTTAATATGAAATTAATTTTTTACCATCTGAAAAATGGTCAAGCCTGATTCAAATTTGAATCCAGGGCTAATTTTGAAAATTATATGTACATTTGAATAAATACGAAAATTTGTTTGATACCAATTTGTTGAATATTAAGTAAAATCCAATCATCTGTTTTCAGCAATATTTTAGTTGTGGTGTTAGGATTAATCCACAAGATTGACTGATTTGAAGCAAAATTTTGTTGATCATTACTAGTTAAAGTTAAAGGAATCCACCACTGAAGAGTTGAATTTTCTACAGCTCCTTCACTCTGGAATTCTTTCTGAAAAATATTAATTAAATTTATTAACTTTGTTAAGAACAGTATACTGTATGAATAATCAAATTTATTGTTTGACTATGTACTGAAGTGGTTTCCTAAACTTCATCAGGTGGCTACTGTAATTATTCTGATATTCTTGTAAAAGAAGAAGGAAGTGAATCATTTTATATTTTTTAAGAATTTTTTTAAAATTATTAAGCTGTCTAACAGTACATTAATAGGTTTTATGAAAACATTTATCCGAGGAAAAGGGTTCTTTGTTTTGTCTCATATTCATTCAACTTGTTTTATAGTTATTTTGTGATATTATTAAGTTTCATTTAATGAGATATTCAACCACTGAGATTGCATGGTACATTTAAGCTACAGTATCCAATTATTTGATATCCTAAAAAATAATGAATGAATAACTACAACAGTTGAACAGCAAGAAATTAAAGATCAGTGTCTAGACTTCTGAAATCTGATGTTACCACCAGGAGTGTTAAAAATTCACTTGGTTTAAAATGAAGAGGGTAACTGGAGTACTTTGTGATAAGAAAAAGAAGAGAACAAGATTAATGAGCCGTAAATCATTGCATCAAGCCCTAGTTAATTTGATCAGAAAGTGAGGTGAGAATTTTTCTGGTTGACAAATTAAATAAAATTTTAAATAATTATTAGGTTGTAAAACATATTATTTATATGTGTAAAAAATATTTAATTAAAAGATTAGTTTTGTACTCGTATAGCAAAAATCAAGAGAATTACATTAAAAGAGATTGTTATTCTTAGCAGTTATACTTCATGGATTTTAACTAATTCAACTTAAATATGGATAAAATCATTGCATTGTGTTTCTCAAGAATGTGTAACGTTAGTAATTGCGCAGATGTTATTTTGCTCTTTTCAAAACTTTACTAACCTATTTTAATTATGTATTTTCATGGTACAATGAATTTGATTAATTTTTAAAAAAACCAGTTATACTGTTTAATTTTTAAGTATCATAATAAAACTTCAAGCTTATTATTATTGTTTAATATTTATTATGATTAATACATTCCCTCTAAAATATATTATTCTTGAGGCATAAAAAAAAGTTATACATTTTAACAATTAAAAAGTGAATATAGAAATTATACAGACAAATGCAAACATTGACTACATGCAGTAAAATAAAAATAGTAATTTATATTAATTTTTTATTTGTGAATAAGTTACTGTTGAAAAGAAAATTCTATTATTCCTAAAAATAGAAATAAATATATCTACTTCTATCAATCTAGTCAACGGAACTATTTTTAAAAATCACAGCAAAATACTTCAGCATGTACAAAAAAGTACCTACCCATTTTTCAAATCCTCCCTAAAATTTATTTAAATTGAAATAAAAGGTTTTCTTTAACAGAGCTATAAAATGGGTGATTTTATTTATATTCTTTCTTGATCTGTCCAAGTAAATTTTGGAGGTGGTTCTTTTGTTATCAGTGGAATAGATTCCACTGATTCCAGGACCTATTCCAGATATGACTTTTATAAATGTACATTAAATTATAAAACTTTCAAATCTAAATAAAATATTTATTTATAATTTAATATCTTAAATATATTCACAAGCAAAAAAAATCTTCAAATTTTTGAGATGTAATTATACTGAAAAAAATTAATGAACAAATTATAAAATGACTAGTTTTTGTCATTGTAGTCAAGGATCAAGACTAAAAATCTTGTGAATGACATGCACATGCGTGCACACACACACACATATTCATATTCACACACATACATGGAACGTATATGAGTGAAAACAATCATACAGTGTTTGCACCCTTTTTTTAAAAATATTCTCTTTTTGATAGATTTAACCTAAAAGTTTGTTTGTTCGTGTTGATGGTTAGAGACAACATTTAAAGGAATTTTATAATTCTAATTATTTTTTTTTAGCCACATGTTTCAAGTATGCACCCTCAATGCTATATTAATAAACAGTGTAGTAAATTGCATCCAACCATTTACTAGATTGCAGTTTCATATATCGTGCAAGATTTATTTTTATAAATAATTCACTATCTATTTTTTCATTACTGGAGCTTTTTAAAGTATTAGTAATGATAATTTACCTGTGTAATACTTGCTGTCCTGTCTGTATAATTTCTTGTAATTGTCACTAAAGGATAACCTTTCTGATTTGTCCATGTAGTCATTATATCATCAATGGTTGTATATTCTGGAAGTACATCTTTTGGTAGTGTATCTGTAAATGATTTCCATAAATTTTGTGGTGTTACAACGCCCTCTGACCTTAAAAAAGATAATTTTTATTCACTTACACAAAAATAAAATAATAATTATAAAAGAAAATCAGTAACATTATTCATTATGTAGGTAGAATTATAAACATAAGTTTTTATTTTTCAACTCTTCTTTTAAGAAACTACAAAAAGATTATGGTGATCTTTAACTTGGGATCAATCCCAAAGTGATGAATCCCAATCCTTAACAGTAATTGGTTTGAATTAATGGAATTACATCAGCAGTAGATTAACCTGACACCAGAATTCATTATAGTTACACATATCATCTTAATCTCATATTTCTTAAAATCTCTTTTATCATAGGTTCACAGCTTTTTAACAAAAGCAAAAGATTAAAAGATGGTGCATTGAACTTTATCGGTAATAATCTCATCTATTGTAAAAAACCTTTAAAAGAAATTATTTATTAAAAAAAAAAGATTAGGCCTAAATGACTTACTTATTTTGTCCATCTTTTAAATACTGATGAAGTACATTTTCAAAATTACTTTCTCCAACGATGTGTTTTAGCATTCGTACTATAGAACCACCTACAAAAAAACCACAAGCAAAATGATTTGATAACAGTTAACAAATATTTAAAAAAATTTAAATAGAGTTTTATTGGATTACTTTTTTACAACTATTGATTGAAATATAGGCTACACTTAATTTTCTCATAAATAGTTTTTTTTCTTACACCTTGTTTTATGCTAACCTTAGATCATTTTAAAATGTTTGCTGTGATTTTTTCCAGTAGTTGAGTAATTCAGTAATATTTCAGAAGTTTCCAGACATCTAATGCAGATTTCTTGATTGTGGCTTTGTAAGGAGCTGCATTTCTTGTGCAGGTATTTAGTGTATCTGTAGCATACTTATTTATTTGGCATTTGATTTTTTTTTTACAACGATCTTACTAATTTACCCTAAAAATTGTAATTATCTGTTATGAAATGTAAAGTTGTTACAGAAAAACACTTATTTCTAATTCTAATTTTAAAATATTAGCAGAGCATTTTGATTTTAAATGTGTATTGTACTGCTTTTATAACAACATTTGATTATACGCATTGTAACGTCATTTATAATAAAATTGAATGTAATATTATTAATTGCAAATTTTATTTATAATTTAGCAAATGTAAAAAATTTCTCACAGTTATGCCATTTTCTGTATTTTTTATCCTTTTAGTCATTAATGTTTTTATTATGGATGCTTAAATACAAAACATATGCCAGAATTAACTTCTGACAGCAAAAAGCATTAATTGTTTATCTCAACTTTATTACTTCCCTCATTGTTGACAACAACTTTCAGGTATTAATCATATTTTGATACTAACTATTGCAGATACTCATTGAAGAACTCTGGAAGAACTCTATTATTATTATATAATAATAATAATATACTGATATATATCAGTAAATCCGCCTCTGCGCAGTTTAGGAGGTCCCTGTACACGACTACTCCTTTTGAGGTATTTAACGTTTCATGCCGGGAGATCTCAATCTTCACGACTCCCCTTTTCGTCGTTTTAAATAACTGTAACGATTGTGAATCGTTGACTCTTTCTACGAATAGTCCAACACTAGTCTTTTTTGTCTCCTTTACAGACCCTCCTGCAACTTCCATGACGCCTCGAGCTATGACGAAAGGACTAATGTTTGAGAAATCTTCTACTTTTGTTCTGATTACTTTGGAATCGATCCGCAGTTTTTTAGTTGAAACTTAATTCGATCCGTCTTCTCAATTTCGTAAACTCTTCGCTTAGTATCCGAAGACAAAGGTTGTCCTACACGAGGGGTTTTACGAGGACCCACTGCCATTGACGTTCTGGATGTTGATTCCATAACCTATAATTACGCCAATGAATATGTCACAAGATGCTGGCGGAGAGACGCAGTTTTTAACAGATCACGGGTATTTCCGTGCTTATCTCTATACCACAGGGTAAGCGCCTTCACCGATTTTCTCTATCGCCCTGGTGTATGGGCCGAACCAAGCACATCTTTTTCAAGTGCTTGGTGGGAGGCAAATTGAATGGCACTAGAGGCAGATCTCGGATCACTGAGCCCCATTGCGATGATGCTCCAAGATTTGAGAAACTGGGATTGTATGGCCCATTCTTCGGGGGCATTTTCTCAGGACCAAGAAGGGTAACATGGATAGGCCCAAGCAGAGTTCAAACTAGATCACACTGTCTAACAAGTCTAACCACTTCTGCCCTAGATATTTTTCCCCTTCCAGTTTAATTTAATGAATCCATGTGTAGTATGATAATACAAATAATAGGAATCTATAAAATAGGTGTACATCACTTAATTTTATATTACTCATTGATGCAGGAGTGCTAATATGATTATTCATAGTAGAAATTATGTTTTTGACAGAATCTTCATATAAAATATATTTATATGGTAACATTGCTATTATCGGATTATTATATTTAGAAGAAAGAATCATACTATCAATCAAGCTGCAATCTGAATTTACAATCCCAATGTTGTTATCACCACCAGTGCTATTTGTACCACTAATTACAAACAAGAAATCTCTCTTATTTAGAAGTTTAACTTTCCTATCTCACAACAGAGCATGAAGAACATAGTCCAGGATGCACCAGATATGTGCAGCAAATAGGAGACAAATGAGACCAACAACTCTGTGAAGTTATACCTGCAAGCGACCAACCCATATTCAAATATGATGCATCTGGATTTCATTTGTCCATCATCAGATATATTACTTTTTATATCACCCCTGTAGAGAACAGATTTTTTAAGTTTTACTTGCACTTAATTTCAATTTTATAATCACCAACAAGTCTAGCACTGAAGTATTGTCTTCAAGATTTAACAATCTTGTATCAAATTCTAAATGTAATTTTTTTTATTATATAATTTGTCTTGAAGCAGTAGGGTCTTAAATTTTGTAGTTCAATAGGATAGATCATATTCATTAAATGTAAGTGACAGCTTGTTTGCGTCTTTAAGAGTTTCTATAATGACGGAAATCAACTTAGCATAGTCTTCAGGGCCAAGTTTGTCAATTAAGAATGATAATTCACTAAATATTTGCATAATAAAAACACCATCATCAACCATATACTCCCAATCAACAAGATCAGAACATGCCTTTATTTTATTACTTTCAGTGAAACAGTTTAAATCAATTTTATTTTAGATGTTCTTCATATTAAAAAATCATAACATGTACAGTTTCAATGTTTTAAACAATTACTGCAGATCTAACACTATATGATAGCGCAAATAAATACCTTTACTGTATTCATACACATCAAAGTTAGCCTCAATTTCCGCTGTTGTTGATACATTTGCATTAATTGGATGCCCATTATCAATATCTTCTGAAAGAGCATATTGTAAAACTCTGACTACAAACTGATCCATCATTCTCCATGTTGGTTCCATCTGGAAAAAAGTACAATGAGTCATTAATTATTCAATCAACCAAACCATAAACATATTATTAACTTCATAAAGTAAGTATACTCTGTTAAGTAAGCTAATTATATCAGATTTTAAAATTTGAGCTTGCTCTGTTGCATTGTAGATTAATTTATTTCATTTATATTACAGAGAATATTTATAAAAATTATTTTTTTTTCATTCCATGAAGTAGTATTTTAAACAGCCCATTAGCAATAGAATGTTCTTTCACATAATGTAAACATAGTTTATAGTGTATGTATACAGAGTGTCCAGATTAAGGGTATCCAAAAGTAACATCTTATATTTAGAAAACCGGTTGATATAATTTAATTATTTTCTTTTAATAAACCCAGCAACTAACAAAAGTTTTAATATATGTTAGTCAAGTTCAGTATATGCATCTTTTGTAGCTCAGCAGACATTTAGATGTCTGATGAGCTACAAAAGATGCTAACTGGCAAGAGCTAACTGTTGCCAGGAGTTTTGTAGCGCTGGCCCCTGTGGCATCTTGATTCATGGGTACTTTTTCCATTTTTTCCATCTTCAAGGAGATTCAAACAACAGCTTCAGTCTGCTTTATCTATGTATATTTTGTGAGTACAGTTTTTAAATTAGAATTAAATCCTATTTTCCTGCATTTTGTCATTTTCATAAGAAAATCATTTAATTTGGTTATTCTTAATTAGGAAAAACAATCAAAATACAAAAAATATCTACAAAATGTAATTATAATTAATATCTATTATTCAAAAAATCCAGAAAAAACTTGTAAATTGATGATAAAATTGAATACTTTAAAAACGTTTCCATAAAACTACCAGGCGAGCAACTTAAAATCCTACCAATTTGGTTTGAATTACAATTATTTGACAGGATAATTTTTATTCTTAAGAAAGGTATTTTTGAAAATAACTTGTGATTCATGTCAAGTCATCTACAACTTTTGTGGTTATGGCTATACTTAACATACATATATACATTGTGAAATATAGATTCCGAAGCTGCTAATTAAACTAGAAGCCCCTATTCTTTTATTATTTATGCATGTAGTTTCCATAAACATATATGCTTACTGGTGGATAGTCTTTATAAATGACTACCCACCAAATCAAGAGCATTTGTATGGTTTTTGGATATTATGTGGTTAAATCTAAACTTGTTTAAAATCTCTCATAATTATATGATTTTTAACTATGATCTTTTTCGATTGTTTGGTTCTGCAAACAACTTGATTATTACAGGAAGTACTATCTTGAAAATAAACAGATTAAAATAAGGAACATAGTCTGTAGTTTAAGTTATATATATTAAAATATTCTATTGATATCTGAAATTAAGTAATATTGAATATTACAGGTACATGTTTCTATTCTTGTATAACTTAGCATAGCTCTCTCTATAACATTTTTAATACTTACTATTGATGGCACATAATACTGAAAATAAGTTGCAAAAGCTTCATTTAACCAAAGATAATTCCACCATGATGGTGTTACTAGATTTCCAAACCATTGATGTGACATTTCATGAGCAACAACAGAAAGTACTTGCTGCTTATCTATAGCAGTTGATAGTTCTGGTTTATACAAAACATATTTTTCCCTGAAATAAAATAAAATTTACTAAAATATAGATAGTTTTTTTTTTCTTGATGATATCGCCATATAATCTTGTAGCTTGTGCATGGGACATGGAAATTGTAATTTTCTAATGTATGTGAAATAAATGCCATGCCTGACAAGGATTTGAACCTCCAGATGAAAGGCCGAAATGCTACCACTCTGCCACGGAGATCAACAATGATAATAATTCTGTTATGCTGCTGAACAGTTTACATAATTTTAAATTTCTGCCTTTTTTGGTATATACAAATGTAGATACTGTTGAAAACCCCATTCTTATTAAATCTGTATTTGTCACATTAAGATTTTTTTATAGAACAAGATTCACTTGCTATATTTAATAGTGTTTCATTCAGAAAGTACTGGGTCTTGCATAACTATTATCTTGACAATTTGACTGTTTTTTATTGCTTCAAATTAAGTTAATCATCAATCTATGATGCCTTATATAAGAACAAGTGTTGCATATTTTGTGATGTGCTGACTTTAGTTAATATAATAAATTAAATTTTATTTCAAATTGAGTAAATTTTTCTCACAATCCAACAATTATATGGCGATCAATATTTAAGCCTACTCATTGTTATGAGAGGTTTATACAAATCAAATATAGTTGAGAGTCAATTAATTAGTAATAACCCTGGTTAAGAATTACCATTGACTTACCTTTTATGAAAAATATCAACAAACTTATGCTGTTTCAGTCAACAGTTTACATTAAGAAATTACAGTTCACCTCATTTCAGTTTATTCACATCATGAAATTCTGACTAAAACGAAAATAACTTAAATTAAAACATAAAAAATGGTTTAACTAATTCAATAATAATATCTGATGTAAAAAAAATAAAAAATACATATGTGATATAATACTTTTATTAGTATATATAAAATATAAGACTGTATATATATAAGACTTCTATTTGGAGATATCTCTTGACCACAAGTTGCAGAATGGTAATATTTCTATATTTCATCCTAAAAGTTTTGGGTTCAAACATTGGTCAGGTTTAATATCCCACATGCTACAAAATTCATCTTACCCACCTAATACATATGTGATATAATACATTTATATGTATATATATATATATATATATAATAGAGAATATATTGTATCTATTCACTTATTGCATATAATAACGTAAACCTTTTCACTTAAAAAGATTTATATAAGTGAGATTTTTTCCTTTTTTAACATTAGATATTAATAATGCTTTCATAATTTAATTACTTTTAAGGATAAATTGTAACCAATCAAGACTGAAGATAATCTAAAAGTCAAAAGATGCCCCTCAGCCTCTTTCATTTTTTGAATTTATTTTGTTACTTTATTTGGCAAAATTCATGTACCAATTTATTTATGTGTATGTGTTTATGTTTGTTTTTAAACTTTGTGCTGATTACTAAAGTAACCTCACTTTTTTATGATGTTTATAATTTATTACCTGTATGTAGTAAGTCCCCAGTTTTCCATTGCACCAGCACTAAAATCTGGAACAGCAACAAGCTCCATTTTTGGTAAATTATATTTAATTGATGTAAAATTACCCATTATATTCAAAATAGCTTGAACTTTATCAATTATATAGCTTCCTTGATCAGCTATGTCAGGTTGCACCCACAAAGTAATATCTTCCTTTTTAATTGATTTAAAATCAAAAATACAAAATGCAACTAAATATGTTGGCATTTTTGGTGTTTTTTGATAAATGTCCCAAACACGATCTCCAATTGTAGGGCTGGAATAGAAACATGTAAATAATTTGAATACCATATAATAGTGAATGATAAGAATATGTATAATTTGACTTATTATTACTGCAGTGAAGCAGTAGTAAAAATGATAATTTAACTATTAAATTAATATAAATATCTGTAAATATAAATCATACTAAAATATTACTATAACTTTAATATTAAACACTATAATCCACATTTGCTATCAGAATGCTGTATTTTTAATTTTCCTTTCACTGGTGTTCACTATCTGTTACATTTTCAAAAATAAAGTATTGGGGAAATTAATCCAAAAAAACAAATTTTTGTTTATTTCTTTGTTGTGGTGCTTGACCACACCTGTTCTTTAAGTTGTGTGTGTTATGTGAGGTTATTGTTCTCTAGTTATTTATTAATTTTTCATGTTATAATTATATTGTTTTGTGAAAGTTTTTTTATTTTTTATTACAATATCATATTTCTGTATTTGTTAAATTAGGTTAATTATATTATACGTGTCTTGAATATATAACAATGGACATGACTCCAAGAAAGTGTTCAAAAATTGTTTTTCTTCTCAGCATACCAGTATGACACAATGACACATAAGTTGTGAGTGTGGTGTTGGGACTAGAGACAGTGAAAGCTATTTTAAAACTATTTTAAAGAAACTGTTCCTTTTCACTTCAAAATAAAGGCAAACATGGCCGTTAAAGAAAAACTATTCCAACACAGGATCTTACCAAGCGTAAACTTATTAGTGAACAAAAGTAAACTTGATCCAAAATATTCTGCTTTGGACGAAAATCAAGAATTACGAGTAGCTGCCAGTGCAACAGATTTACATGTGAAAACTGTTAGATATTAACTTCTTACTGCTGGGCACAAAGCTCATCAGGCTGCTAATAAGCAGCTTTTAACACCAGTGATGTGCAAAAAAAGGCTTCTGTGGGCCAAACCACACATGCTAACTGAACAAAAAAGACTGGAAAAATGTTATCTTTTTCAACGAGTCCATTTTTATATTCAGAGGTAAAGACTTTCATATGTTAGAAAAGCATCAGATGAAATTACATCATTGGCTCATATCCAAGGATCAGTTAAACATCTGCAGAAAAAAAAAAATTATAGGTTTCTTTCATATTTGAAGGTCCTTGTTCATTACTTCCAGTAGATGCTGTATTGAAAATTAATGGATGTATCAAGATTCTGAAGGAAAGGATTGTGACAACTTAAAATAAATTCCCACAAGGCAATGAGGTATTCCAATAAGATTTGATGTCATGCCATACTAAAAAAGTGGAAAAACATTTTGAAGAATGGAACATTAAACTACACCCATTACCAGGCAACTCTCTAGACTTAATTAAACCAATTGAAAATCTTTGGGCAATAGTGAAAAAAAATGACTGACAAAAATGAATTATCACAGAAATTTACCTCATTAAAACAATAATATGGGATGGTTTCATGATGATAAAATGTAAAAAAATGTGTATTACACTCAAATTGTATATGTGAAATGATTGAGAATAAAGGAGGAGATATTAGCTACTAGCTTTCACAAATTGTACAAGTCTGATTTTTTTCTAAATAAAAAAATCTGATGTGGACACCCATGACTAACTTATACAGCTATTAAATTACATATACATTTTTTTTTTTAAATGAAAAGTACATAAAATTTTATTTCATTAATAACTTCTGATAGTTTTTCATATTTATTTTTTTATATTGTTATTGAATTATGTTTATTGTAAAAAATCTTTTACAGCCGGAGGTTTATTAACAATTGTTAACAAATCAATATATTTAAATTAAAAAGAAAAACGAGATGAAGTCTGGTTTGAACTGATGTGCCTTTCGTTGTAAATGCGAATATTTCATTAATTAAAATTTTATTTGGCTATAATTCTAAAACTATTGAAAATAATTACCCCTTATGATATATCATTGAAAAGCTCTCAATGAGGGCTTATTGCTGCAGTTAAGAAAAACTCCAAAATCCAAATTTGTTGGATTTTGGGCTTTTTTGGATTCTTTTCAGTCAATTGCAATCAAAAAGGGAGGTGCACAACTAGATGTTACAACTACTAAATCCAAAATATCAACATCCTGCAGCTAATAGTTTTTGAGTTATGCGAGATACATATGTACGTACTTACAGACGTCATGCCGAAGCTAGTCAAAATGGATTCAGGGATGTTCAGAATGAATATTTTTATTGAAATCTGAAAATCAACATTTTTCATAACCACAACACTTCCTTTACTTTGTACAAAGAATAAAAATGTTTTACTGAATAACACCTGTGTTCAGATTAACTTGCATACTACTCTAACTGTGTGAACAATTTTTTTTTAAGATTAAGATTTTTAATGTCATCTGGAATTTATAACAACTTTATATATATAGATTTAATCCATATATATAGTAATGTTGATTTAATGCATTGTACTATACATTCAGTGATTCTTAAGGTGTAAAAATGCTTGTAAAGCATTTGAAGTATAAGTTGTAATAATCATAGTTGCTTTCTTTTATCCAACACTCTTTCCTAATAAGCACTGAGTAAATGCTTATTGCTCTTGAATAAGGTTATGAAATTCTGGGGTTCACTTTCACTGGATACCAATGGAATTTATTAATGGTTAATGATAACCAGCAGTTAATGTATGTTAAAATTCATTCTTTCCAACCTTTTCCATGGAGTTAAGAGTGTCTCATTCAGCCTTCATCTGGAAAGGTTAATTCACAGATTTCAATCCCAGTCTAGCATGCCATTTTTCATATATTATAAAATTCCCATTCCATACTCCAATACACGAGCTTTGTTGAACTTATGTAATGAATTAATCATCCATCAAAAAAAAATTCACAAATTAAACTATTACTTTATGAAAAGATACTAAATTTAAGAACTAATTATAAATATATAATAATTTCAATTTAATACTATAGTTTATAATTAAAATTGATTAAAAATTTTCATCAAATGTGACATATATTAACACTTTTACAACATTGTTGTTTTTAATTTATAAATATATTATTAATACATGTCTGAAGAAGTGTAAAAACAATGATCGCATCAAAATAGATGAATAAAACAATGAAAAGTTAGTAACATTTAAATATAATTATATTAAATTTTAGCTAGGATACATTTTTGTGAAATATCAATCGATCTTTTGTAGACATATTTTGACCCAATATATTTTAATATAATTAATATACTTAATCAATATACTTTAATCACAATTTACTGCTTTAATTTTAAGGTAAGGCATGGATTAATTTTTAAAACGATCTTTTTTCATCTTGAATTATAACTGTAGTTTTTATTGTATTACTTTGAACTGAAAGCTCATCATGTACTGTAATTAAATTTCTAATATGTAAAATATATTTTATATTATATAATATATATTTTTATATTTTGTATTTTTTTTGTATTTTATAAAATATTTTTCCTTTTTTTAAATTTATCCATTATGATGTTTAAACAAACATTAATGATATTTCAAAAATTCCTGTATAAGCATCATTTTATTTTAATTATACTTTAAATTCTCTTTTGAAGCCTTTTAATCTTGCCTAAAAATTAAATACAAATTTTGGGAATAGAATTTGGAAATCTATCTTAAATTTCACATCAATCATGGTCATCATCCAGTTAAACTGTCTACTGTCAACTGTCAAAGTCTCCACTTCTACAAAATGTAACATTAACTTTTTAAATAACATACATAATTAAAAAAAAAAAACATTTCCCTACATTTATTAATTTAATTTTTATTTTGTTTAAATTGTGATAGTTTTTCATTCAGCTATATTTGAAATACTGCTTATTCCTGGAATAAGAATGTATATGAAAACAATACACCTTCTTTCTAATATGAGAGTAGGTTCTTATCAGTTCTCCTTTTTGTTAACTAAATAATCATTAATTATTTCTCCTTTGTCATAACTTTAATTTCATTCATTATATATTATATGAAATGAAATATGTGTATCATACTAATACTTACTCAGGACCAGTTGTTTTAATTAAAGGCATGTTTGATATCGTTTTCAAATCTTTATACCTTGCAATTTGCAATGTAAATGAAGCTCTAAAACGTGGCTCATCAAAACATGGAAACACAGTCCGAGCATATGGTGATTCCATTTGTGTTGAACCAATCCATCTGTAATATGAATCATATTATTTAAAAGAATACAACTGCATGCAACAATATTGAATATATACTATGTGTATATATATTGAATCACCTCCACTGCCCTTTATAGTGATTCCTTACCACCCTAGATGGACAAAACAACTGGGCAGCAGAAACACATAGAGGAAAAGGAGACACCAAAGCAGCAGAAGCCATGATGTGCTAGGTAAAAAAAGGAAAATTAATATTAAAATTTAAAAAAAACAAGTGGCAAACAGAGCATAGAATGCTGGCCAGATTAAAATAAAAAAAAAAACAAGTTAAATTTTAAGCTGATCGTTTCTGCAGTGTAATTACATATTCTATTTCAGGTGATAGTGGAATATTATAGTTGACTGGGAACTAAAGAAAGATTTGTAAAGTGTCGGACACTTGTTTGGATTTTGAAATAGTCTTGCCTATCATTAATCAGCTGAAGGTTGCACTTCGCCTTACTAACAATGCCATCCACTTGATTTCTATGTTTAGTACTGCTTTACCGTTCTTAGCTTCATTCTTTTATCTCTTGTTGACACGTTTCAGAACCACTCCATTGAAATTTAACAACTTCTGAACGTGCATAATATAGAAACTGTAGTGATCTTAGCAGAAATGATAATAGTAAATATTATCTTAACAATGATCCACATGATCTTTTAAATAAAGTTTGGCATCCAGTAAGACTTCAAGAACATTTACTTGTTGTTCAGTTATAATAGGTTGACCACCTATGGAATAAATGTGATGAGAAATATTGGTTTTTCTGGAAAATGGAATACAAAGGTCCTTATTCAAATTTAAAGGGAATTTGTTACGTTATATTAAGTCGTATACAGCAATAATATTATTCTGTATCAGAAGATGATCATGTTCAGAAGAGGCTTAAGTAATAAATGCCAAGATCATCAGCATATATTTTGTTACCAAAAGATATCTGCCAACACATCATTCATAAACAGTAAAAATGCAGAGGACCCAAATCTGAACTCTGAATTCCAGAAGAAGCAATAAACTCAGAGATGAATCGCACCTGATAGTAAATAGAAAATCGTCTTCCTAAAAGATATGAAGCAATCCAAAATAATGAGACAGTCATTTAAACCATAATGTCTTAATTTATGAATAAGTTTAATGGGCATCGTGTCAAACGCCTCTTAGAAATCAAAGTAGATAGAATCTATCTGACCTTGTTCACCTATAAATGGACAAGCGATTTCAAGAAACGAGTTGAGGTTAGATTTAGTTGAATGACCTCGCATAAATTCATGTTGAAGAATGGCGATAAGAGGTTGAGGTAAATAGGGTACAGACTATTTTTTGTATGAAGAAAAAAGCTTAATAAGGAGATATTGGACGAAAATTATTTATTGTAGCAGGACCAGGTTTTCGAATAGGTATGACATTTGCCTTCTTCCAAAAGAAAGGAAAAGTACTAAATTGCAAACGGAGGTGAGGATAGGAGCAGACTAACTATAGAATAAATATATAAATATAGAATAAATTATCACAGTTATAATGATCATATCAACAGCAACAGTTTAATAATACTTATATTTAAAAATAATAATTTATTACTGTACTAAAATGAAATGCAGTTATTGGAGTTTGAATTTAATAGTATTAGTATAGTTAGCCAACATTGAAAAAAATTCTTGAGGCACTACTTTTGACTATTAACAGCTTCCATGCTTTCCCCATCAGTCATCACATTTCTTTTTTTGTGACTAACAGAATTCTTATATCACTTGTGGTATGCTTGCTCCATCAATGCATTCATACAGACTTTTGTAAAACTTCTAAACTACTGTTTGATATGTCATAAATTATAATTGGAAAACATAAAACAATATTTTGAATTCACATATACTTTTTTCGTAAATTTGGGCTAATAAAGGGTGAATTAAAAAAATTATATTAAAAATAAAACTAATAAATAAAAATGATTAAATTTAAATAAAGATTCTTTATCAATGTGTGTGTGTGTGTGTGTATTATCTGTATAAAATTATATTATAGCAACAAGCATTGTAACACTATTAATTATTGAGATGTCTCCTCTGTTAAGATTATTTTTATAACTGATTATTATAAATATATATATATATGTATATATATAGCATATGCTTATGAATACACACATACACAATGGATATTAATAAAGTACAAGACTTTATATAATTTTTATTAGTTAGCCATAGAAAAATGAAATTTAACGAAAGCTGAAAGTTATGATTTAATATAAAAGTTTTAGTTTTCTAAAAAAAAGTATAATTAAATAAATATATTATTATTAAGAATGATAAGTTATAAATTTTTATTAAATTTATACATTTTATATTTATTTTCTTTTTTTTTTATTTACTGTCATTAAAACTTTTTGTTTAGTTAAAAAAAAAAATCTTCTCTTGATATTTTTCTGGTATTTTATTTCATTTTCTTGTATTTCAAGTACACTTGGGAAAAAGATTTTGTGCACAAAAGTAATCTTTAAGGGGTTTAGAGTGTTTTAGTTTCTCTTTTAATTCTTATCTGGACTTCCACTCTTAGGAGTAGCATTGTCATGAAGAAAAACTACCCCTTCTGGGTTTTGATATTTAATGGCTTTAGGCAATTTTTTTAAAGTCTCACAGAAATATTCAGCATTGTTTATTGTTCCTTGGGGCATAAATTCACTGTAAACAACTTCCTCAGAATCGAAAAAGACTGTCACAGTATTACCTTTCGAACGTGTGGGGATGTTTTCCTTTTTTGGCTGCGGCGAATTTTTGTGTCTCCATTCATGTGATGCTCATTTAGTCTCAGGAGTGTAATGAAGCACCCAGCTCATCCCCTGTGATGATTTGTATAAAAAATTGGGGATCAGTCCTGGAATAATGTTGAAGAAAGAAAGAGTAGACGCAAATGTTGATGTTTTTAGTTGTCAATCCAACCAAAGGTGATAGTGTTTGTAACCAAGCTGATAGTGAATAATTGCAAATACACTACCAAAACTGATGTTAAGTTCACTTGCAATCTCTTTAATTTAAATGTATTGGTTACACAAAATAATTTCATTCACATGTTCCGCGTTACCTGTTGTGTTTGCAGTTGAAGGATGGCCAGAATACAGTTCATCACTCACATTTGTTCTTACGTTTCAGAACATGTGGCACCATTTTGTGATCATGGGGCGTGACATTGTATTCTCATCGTATACCTCAACAATTTGGTGATGAATTTCACAATTGTAATTTTTTGCCCACAAAAATCAGACTACTGAACGCACTTCTGTACTGGATGAAACCTCTAGAAGATACGCCATATTGACAATGACATGTACTGAATGCCGTAGAGAATTGCTACTTGGGGAGCGTTAAGACAACAACACAATCATTGCTGCCACCACAAGACATTAATATATATCTTTCAGTTCAAGAACACAGCAAGGGTGTAACTTATTTTTTGATCCACCTCTCGTAACTTGTGTGTGGTAGGTCCAATTGATATTGTTAGAGGAAATTTTTTCATTAATTTCATTGAGTCATAGATTACAGGATATAATATGATATAGACACATCTAAACAACTAATATTCATCAATTATTGTATATAATAGTATTATAGTATTAAAAAATGACAAATTTTTTTAATTTATTATAAGCATTTCTTAAAACTTTATTACAAATTACGAGCTAAATAAAAGATTTAGAAATAATTATATCTGTCAATATTAAATGACTATAATTTACAGAAAGAGATAAAACTTTAAGATTTATATTCAATCATGGACTAGTGTTTGATATTACCGTAGCACTTAACCTTATTTTTTTTTTTTGTAAAATCTTTAAATAGCAAATTCCAAAAGAAATACAAATATCCTTCACTCTTATTTAATTTCATCTAACTTACCATTTAACTTTTTAACTTATCTATTTAACTTAGCTTTGTCAAACTCCAGATTCTGATAATTAATCACAACCTGTTTTTCCAGGATGATAATTCTGAGTTTTTCAGGTATTTGAATCCACCAGATTGTTAAAGATACAGTTTACTACTGCCTTGCCCTTAATTCTGTAGATGATTCTTTAATCAGATTTATAAATCCTATTACACTTGATTTCTGGTGTGACAGTTAAACATTTCACTACGGGTAAGAAAGGTCGTTATTAAAAAATATTGTAAACTCTTCTTTAACTGCCTTTTGACTTTGATGATAAGATAGATAAAGTAATGCGAGTAAAGCTTTTCATTTCCTCATGAACCAAAAGTTTTTATTAAGCAGGTAAGTTGCTTGATCGTAACGCAATCCATGTTACTCAATAGTAACATGAAGAGACATGTAACAAAGACAAAATAAAATTTATCTAGTACATTACAACTATTTTTTTGTCCAAAATGGGGAACACTCATAGAGATAAATGGTTTGCTGTACTTTACTTCACTCTAGATGCTATGTAACTTAATAATATAAACTGCTTCAAAAAGGATCTATTTAAGATTTTTCTGCAAATTAAACTGGGGATCAATGCATTAGATTCTCTAAAAACTAATTGTAGATATATTATTTATCTGGCTTATTAAAAAATATTACTAGTTGGAAACATAGTTCACGAAATAAAGGCAAATTTTCAATTTTTATTTAATCATTTTAAAAAATTTTATAAATTAAAAATAAAGAATATAATACTTCCTTTTTTCTGTATTTCTAAATCGATGATCATTGTATTATGAATTAAAGAGATGTAAATAATAGAATCTTATTTAGTATTTATTGAATATCAAGAGATTTTACTATGTACAAGTAATAAAATCAAATATTAATATTGACTAATACTCACCTTACTCCACCATTATTAATGTACCAACTCCGATAAAATCCTTTCATATTTTGAAAAAGAATTCCAGTGTAATTAATGGCAAGGCTGTAAGTGTTGGTAGCTTTCAGGATAATTCCAGTTGTAATAATCACTTGCTCTGTTGTGGCATCACTTTTTATGTCAGTGATTGTTATGTTTTCCGAAGTAATCTCAGATTTTATCAATTTATCTATTTTTACAGTACTTTTGTTGAAATTTAAATTTAAAGAATTTAATATAATTTTATTTGTATTGTTGTTAACATGAAACTGAATTTTTGTTTCACCAATAAATATAAAATCTTTATCTTCAAAATATGGTAAAATTTTTAAATGGTATTCTGTTGGGGTTATTGTATCAGGAAGACGGTAACTTAAATTTGAAATATTATTTAAATTAGTTTTCACATTTTCATATCTATAATAATTATTAAAATTAAATTCACTTTTAACTAATGGATCAAAATGAGATGTACCAAAACATAACAGAATGTGATTGACCAAAGCGTAAAAAATTAACAGAAAAATTATTTCACTTTTATAAAACATTTTTGCAATTTCTGGTACTTTACTAATACAATTTATTTGTTGAAGAAATACAGATATTCTTTGTATTGCATTAAAATTATAATAACTTGTAAATATATTTTTTATCTAATCAGCAACTATTAAATAACATGTGTACTTTCTGATAATGAGATCTAAGACTGTTACATCTTAACTAAGATTAAGGTGGATTATTTGCTAATCATACATTAATTTTACTAAGCTTAATTAAATAGTAATGATGCAACAGTATTTATAACTTTAGTTTATTGGTTGAAATAGGTGCTTATTACTTTATTTACACCACTTCATGCTGTTTGGTGCAACAAATTTATTGTTTTAGATTAACACTGTTATGTTTTTGTTACTTCCCAGTTTTTGAAAAACATTTTAAATTCTGTAGATAACCAAAAGATATTTTTAGTTTATTGAGATCTCAGTAAAGCATTTGATTTAGTTCTACATTCTTTACTGATGAAAAAACTTGTAGCTATGGTATCAGAGGATCCGGTTACAATTAGTTAAAATGATACTTCAACTAGAATTGAAATTTCATCTTCTGATAATGTGTGTGAAATTTAACATCTTTACTTCAAGATGAGGAATGCCTCAAGGAAGTATTCTCAGTCCCTTGCTTTTTTTACTGTTTATTAATGACGTGGCTCAAAATTTTAGGTCGTCCATTATAACTCTTATCACAGCTGACAGCTGAATCCGTACCTGAAGATAATTATTTAAAGGAAATTGAAAATAAAATGATAGCTCAAAAAATTATTTACTGGGTACAGCCCAGTGACGCTATCATTCTATCTTCAGTTCCTTTTAAATAATGATTCACGGTCATTTCTCCGGAAACAAAACCACGAAAATCAAAAACTACGAGCAATAAAGACTCCGAGATTTAAAAACAACAAAATTCTAGTATTCGATTATATTTAATCCGAAAATGCTACTTCCAAAATGTATTATACTGGAATTTTATTATTATAATCAATTCATAATAGAATTTTATTACGATAACCAAAATTATAATGATACATTGTGCGCTATCAAACGTAAAAACTCGAGTTCTTTATCAATATTTTTATAATCTTGATAGCTTTCTGATATCCACTTGCTAGCGAATGTCCTTGCTAGCGAATCCACCTGCAGATCCTGCCATTTCTGCTTCGGAGCTCTTCACACTCTTCTCCCTAAAGAATCTCTGTAACAACTACTAACGAATTTATTTGTTCTTTTTGCACCTCTGATACAGCTAAATAAAGATCCGGATGATGTTTCCCCACGTCTCTCTGGAACCTGTTGTGTTAGCCCTAACTGAGTTTGTCTTATGCGTACCGATTCTGGTTGCAGCAGGCTAATTCAATAGTTCGGGGATATCGAAGAGCGACGGCCGGTCTTTTGCCTCCAGATAGACGATCAACTTCATGTATCTCATCGATGTAATCAATGACCTGCAGAATGTCATCCTCGACATCATCTTCTAGAAAGTTAAAAAACCGACGAACATCTTTCGGTTCGTCGGTTTGACAACATCGGAACGAAGACTATAATCATATGCAGGTGCGGTCGTAAAGTATACTCTGGACTACAATAAGCTTGTTGTAGCCCTGCATCTTGGATTTTTCTATACAGCGACTGAACCCAGTTGAAAAAACAGCACTGCAATAGTATTTCCAGTTGAATTTCTGAGCATTCGCTGAGGATGACATTTTCAAAGTCACTGACAATCTTTTGAGGCGTACAGATATCTATTCGGAAATCTGAAGCTGCTGAGGTAACCGCTTGAAAAACTGCTGAATACTGTGACGTATCTTTCAAAGACTACATATACAAAAAAGCCTTGCGGAACGTTAATTGTGTATCCAAATGGCTAATGTAAAGTCACAAGGAATGCCGACGGCATTCTAAGCGGATTTTAACTTTGTACCGTTTACCGTCATAATACTCATAACCGTCCAGAAAAAGTTTGTTACTGACAATTTTAGCATGCATAGTTGTCAAATTTATTTTATATTCAACTATTAAACCAATCAAGAAGCAACAGTCAATTTTGAGTACACGTAATTTTGAATAAAGATAATAAATTTTTAAAAAAACTAAATACGATATACGAGAAGACTGCAAAATTTTATTTCATTTTCATGGAATTGTTACTGCTGAAAGAATATTTTTCATTTTTACGGATTAAATATATTCGGAGAATCGGTTTCGGACAAACAGTATTCGGAGAATAGTCTTTTGGATAAAATGACTTTAGGAGTTTTTGTTCGGAGAAACGTCTATATACGTTTGTAACTATCTATTTTTAAATATGGATAAAACCGTTGCATTGTGCGTTAGCTAGACTTAACATTGCTGATCGAATAGGAGTTGAGGTTTCTATTCACGAGCGCTGGTTGGTCGAGAGCCTCAGGCCTTTTCACGACATCGACCGCCACTTACCAGTTAAATTCTTGCCACGAAAGCGTCTATCTACCTCAAAAAACACATCAATAAAAAATACATTAGTAGTACATTCCGCTGTAATCAACTTCCGCGGTTAACGGCGAATAAGTAACTATATTTTCATATATTAACAAATAATACGCGATTGTATTTGGTTTAAAATTCTCTTCAACTTTAATATTAATTTTCAAACCAATACGCCCATTTTTATCGATTCATCCTGTCACAAACAATCATTCACGTATAAGGGATATTTATTTTTTTAATCCGAAAGTGTATATGGCGAATCGCTATTTATAATACAATTGTTTAAAATTGACAAACATTTTGTACATCAACATCCGATCACTCTCTAAATCCTCGTACGGATAATAGTTTGAATTTATAAATACTTTAATATTTTTAACGTTGCACGAATCAAATTCGGACGCATTCTTTGTAGCTTTATTTAATCTATCGGTTTGAAAGCCTATAATAACGTATCTAGGTTTGTCCAATTGTGATGATGTTTTTACATTCCAAACCGTAGATTTTGTCTGTAGTACTTATGGGTTGTGATGAATTTCCCAACTTCTAAACGGTATGCGCAATTCCTCATTTTTTTCTCTCAATTTGGCTAATTCCAACTGATAATCACTCGAAACCTTTAGATACGGTACAAGCCAAGCGACATCCGTTTTTTTCTAGTCTAGATTTATGATCTGAAACCGTGGCTAGTATTGCGTTTACATCATCACTAGTACGTTTTAATAAGAATTCTTGTCTGTTGTTAATAATTATTTTTTTATAATCTTCAGCAAAACCCAACAACATCGAAAGCGGAATGTATAAAGTAAACACCCCATCGTCGTCTATTAATTTTATTTGTACCAGTAACCCAGCCGGCTTGTTCCAACAATAGAATCGAATTGTTTGTTATTGAAATTACATTTTTCATAATAGAGATCACGCCTACGTTTTTTCGTGCTGGCCACCTCTTTTCAAGGTTCAAAGTTGTTCTCAAACGGGGTGTGTTTATGTATTTGTTTATATGTTAACGATTCGTCAGTAGACGCGACTTTATGAACATTTAAAAAATTCATCTCTATGGAAGAAAAAATTATTTTTCATTTCAATAACATAATGGTGATTTTTAATTTTCCATCGACAAATTCAATTATTGCCACAATTGAAGGATTTGGGAAAATATTTTTACCGCAAAGGTTCAATGATCTAACTGTCAGATTTAAATGAAATTAACAATTCTAAAGACGTTTATATAATATACATGGGTATGAGAAAAACGGCCAATGGTCATAATTACCATGATGTAGAATTTACATGTGGCAGCATTGATGCTTCATATTTTTTTTTTTCAATAAATATTCATCATTTTTTTATCTCCATATGGGAGTGTATCTATAAGGTTTTCCAATACGAATCTTTTGTCGTCATATGGAGAAAGAGCTTTTTTACATTGATCAATCGAGTATATTGAGTGGTTAAAACGACGTAATGATTTCGAGGTGGAATATGAAATGTTTCTATTGAATAAAAAGTCTTTATGAAGCTCGTGATTCAAAACGTTTAAATTGCAATCTTTATCGAATATACGAGAACCATTTTTAATTCCCTTGGCCGTCTTTTTTTGTTCTAAATCCTCCTGTCTACATCCCCAAAGCATTGAATACATTTTTGCTCTGAACCCGACAAATTCATAGATTGGCACCCCACCCATTTCATCTGTTAAAAGTCCTATATTATGGCCGTAAATATTTCCATTTTTTTTATTTGCATCAAAATGTTTCTGTTTTGTTGGCACAATCGAGTATAATAACGAATCTATATGTGTCATTAGCAGTTTTATGTTTTTATGACAATACTATAGGCTCTGTGGATTTTCGTCATCACCATTCCCTGTTGATGATACAATTTTAACATTCTATAATGTACAACGTATTTGTGTTTATTTTTCAGAGTGCACAATAGTTTTATACACGGTGAACGTTTTTCGTTCGAAAGAAATAGAGAAAGGATATTATTGGCGACGGATTTTCTCTCTGGCGCTGGTGGATAATCTCTATGTGTTTCGTGTAAATGTTGAGGGTATGTTAAATCAACTTCCAATATGTAACCAATTTCCCCATCGTCTTTTACATTTTGCACATTTGTAAACAAATATTCGAGTTCATTTTCATTACACCAACTGAATCCATCTACTGGTAACGGCTGCGTCATACATTGTCCATAAAGAGATCGGACATCGTAATATTTAATAAATTTCGTCGGTTTATTTTCATCATAGTTGTCTATATTGGGATCGTTTGCCAGCGCATAACGGTTGGGAATCATCGATACCCCACCGCGAATTCCTTTTTAAAAAAAAAATACATATCGGGGTCTGTAACAAGTTCCAATTCTACTTTTGTCGCCTTGAGTGCTGCAAACAATGATAAATGTGGTGCCGATATTTAACGACAAGGATCCAACTTGTTTGTGTGAATCATTTTCTCACTAAAATCTTCAAACACATCGGCCAACAGCATAACGTTCAATTTCATATAGAATCGTGGTATTCACCAAGCGTCTCAATTTGAAAACTATTCCAAACGTTTTGCGCATGACTATAATCATTTTCAGAGATGTTTTCTCTCTTTAAATCATCATACAACGCTTCAATGAGTGGTAATTGCGTTTCATTGAAAACAGATGCTGATGTAATATATGTATAGGGATAAATGCTTTTTCGTTGGATCAACATAATAAACAACTTGAATTGTTCACTCTTTTTTTCATAAATATTCTTTCTATATTTTCTTTAAGTTGAAGAGATGTTAGAAAAAACCTTTTCCTATTCTTTCTATATAAATGACAATGATCAAATAAACTTTGCACCAAATCGTCTAAGGTACAAGATAGAAATTGGTACGAGTCTATAAATCGGTATGATATTTCATTCTTGAGTGTTATGGATACAAGTTTTTCACTGATGTTTGCAATACAAGAAATTTCAAATTTATTCTTCTATTCATTCAGCGCCAATACAATATGATGTGAATCGTAACCGCGTAAATTATGAAATACAACTGGAATAAATGTTGCATGTTTACAAATTAAATTACAATTTTCATGGGCCGGGCCAATGAATTTACCACTTGTATGTGAATGGTGTCTTACACGGTTCACAATATGCTCATCTCCACATAACTGAACTTCAGATCACAAAATAACTCAAGCAGTAGCTAACGTGGCATCTATATAAAGGTAGGCCTCTCATGTAATTAAATAATAAATTCAATGTCTTCTCTATTTGTTCATTTAATGTTTTATTTTATCAAATTTAATCTATTTGTAAATTCACGTTAAATTCATTATAAATATTTGTTTTTGTGCTATATGTAAAATTTTTAAAAGTATAAACATTTTATTAGATTATTTCCAAACGTACTGCCCCAGAATGTGCATGGAAAGAAGGGAAATCGTGGTAAATCCTTAATTGATGTCCATATGAATGTATAAAAGCAATAAATTATGAAATAATATTAAAGTAAATTTGTGGGCTGACTAAAAATATCAAAAAGATTTAAAAAAATAACAGTATAAATGCCATACAAATTATTAAAAGTACGAAATGGTTATTATTTTTTTTTATGTATAAATAATATGAAGCGAAATAAAAATATATTTATTGAAAAAATGGTGTAGAATAATATTTAAATATAAATTAGAAAGTTGGTTTTTAAATATATATAAAACAACTAAGTGTAAAACTCTAAAAAATCATGTGGACACTACATGACATCCTTGTACGCCTATTAAATTACATATACATATTTTTTTTAAATAAAAGTACAATAAATTTTATTTTATTAATAACTTCTGATATTTTTTTTAATTTTTATTATTGAATTATTATTTATATTAAAATTATTTTTACAATTGGAGGTTAATAATTATTATTATTAATAAATCAATATTTTAAATTAAAAAGAAAAAAGTTAAAAAAAAAGAAGGAGATGAAGTCTGATTCAAACTAATGTGCCCTTGTAAGATCCAAATATTTCATTTGACTATAACTGTGGAACCAATGAAAATAAACACCACTTATTGCTGAAGAGCTCTCAATGAGGGCTTATTACTACAGTTAAGAAAAAGTCCAATATCCAAATGTTTTTGGATTTTGGGCTTTTTTGTATACTTTTGGTTCAATTGATTGCAATCAAAAAGGGAGGTGCACGACTAGATATTACAACAGTCCTAAATCAAAAATTTCAACATACTACGGCTAATCATTTTTGAATTATAAAAATACATACACACATATATATGTAAAGATGTCACGCCGAAACTAGTCAAAATGGATATTTCCATTGAAATCTGAAAACCGAAATTTTTTGTTATCACATTACTAACGTTATTTTGTACAAGGAAGTAAAAAGTTAATTTTAGAGAAAAAGTTTTTTAGTAAAAAATTATAATATAATAATACTATAATTATTAAACCATTTCACTAAAAAGAATAGTTATAAAACCAATTAAATTTGTCAAGTTATTTAAGATATATATTTTTATGATTAATTTACTTTTACTAATCTGCTATACTTATGATGTAAGAAGCTCTCAGACTTATTTTATCTCACTTCTTGAACTTGGCTTAAGTTTATTTAAAAAAAAGGTACCAGGAATATCAGTAATTACTTTAATAATAACTTGTAATAATACTTTAATGATATCATAATTACTTTTAATTATTATCATTAATAATAATAAAAATGGAAGAGGAAATTTAACAAAGCTAACATTTTTCATGTTTTGGTTTTCAAAAATTAATGCTAATAACTTGATAAGGTACCCTTAAGTACTTAGAAACAAATAAAAACTTTTAATTTATATATACAGATTAAAAAAAAAAATCATTAGTGCTATTATAGTTGGTTGTTAAGTGCCATGTTATTATGAAATTGCATTGAAATTATATTTATCGTTCACAGCAATTAAAAAATTAACTTACTTCAACAAAACAGCTTCTTAAAACATAATGTGAAATTTTACTCTGCATGAAAGGAAAGCTGGATTTTGGAAAGAAAGAAATTGGATCCTTTTGAAATATATATATTTTACAGATAATACTGAAGTTCATGAGATTAGTAAAATCCCTATTGAAGTATAGGAATCCCTTAGTATCTCTTAGTAAGTATAGGAATATGCTTATTAGATTAGAAAGGTGCATTAATGATAATCACATACTGATGTAACATTTTTGTCAGAAAAAGCTATATTAAAGAAGTGAGAGGGAAAAATTACACAGGTTATTATTCAGGCCAGGTATAAAGTGTAAAAGCTATGTACGGCTTTAAAGAAAAGCTCAAGTAAGAAGATGTTTATAACCACTCTGAGGAGTAATAACAAGAAAGAAAAATTACTTCACTATTGAATTAAATTATAAAATAACAAATTACAATATTTATATAAACATTTTTTCAAATTGTTTTCAAATAATGATATGATTTTCTTTTCTTATGTTACATGAATTACAAACTTTATTAGCGACTAAACTAAGCATGGCTCATTATAAATTTATCAGACCAAACCAGGAATCAAATCCCAGACTCTCATTTTAACATATAAGTATGTCATTAAAGTGAGATACTAAAGAATCTGTCTTTTCTTAATAATTTAAATCTTCAAAAAATATTTTTTACTTGAATTTGACAGTTCTTAGGATCAAATATACATATATTAATTTTTTTTTAAATACACAATAATATAAAAATCCTAAAAAAGATTAGATTTTTACTTAGTAATTTCAACATACTTTTTAAAGAAGAAAAAAATTATCAGTTACCTTTAGAAAAACCTTTTTTGTAAAAACCTTTTTCAAACTTATCCGCAGATTAAACCAATGCTGTGCTATCCAGATATGTTGAGTTAATCCGATTTATCAAAATGAGAATGTCAAATCAAATTGCTTCAGTGGTTAAACTTTACTGTCTCCACATTAAAATTATCCAATAAAAACAGTAAGTTAACTTGATGTAATAAGTAATATAAGTTAACATGAAAATTTAGATGATTCTTTTAGATATTTGTATTATTAAATTATGTAAATGAGTTATAAAATCCATAATTATAAAAATAAGACCCATCAAGATAGGAAAATGAAGAACTTTTTCCACTATCAAGCCTACACTGATTTACCGTATAAAAAAGATTTATTCTAAAAATGTTTATTTACCAATTACCGATTGAATATTGGTAATTGAAGCATAAAACCTCATAATACATGCATAAAACATGTACTGGCTCTTTAAAGTAAATTTATAATTCCATATTTGTAGTACGCTTCAATGTATAAGCTCAAATTGATTTCTATATATGGTTCTATCTCATAACTTGGTAGAACAAGTTAAGAAAGATTTTTGTTACCTCTTTTGTAAGTATAACTATCAAAGACTGATTCTGTTTCTTTTGCTCTTGAAATATTATTATTTTAATAAGCAATTGTTACCAATATCTTGCGAAAGAGCTGTTTGTTATTCGTATATTACAAATTGATCCATCATTCTCCAAGTTGGTTCCATCTGTAATTATAAAATTAATGTAATCAGTAATGTTCTTTATTGTTTGGTTTCGTATGAATATTCCTGAAGTTTTCAGATATCCTATGCAGATTTCTGGATTTGGGGCTCGTATTCAGCCCGTTCCGTGTTCATGATGTGTGAGTGAGATGTAGTCTTATACAAACTCAAGCTGAAGATACCAGAGTTGTGTGGTTAACTGTATCCCAACCACCAAAGAATATTGTTATCCATGATTTAGTATTTAAATCTGAATAAAAGCTTTAATAGTTCTCAGGTTCAAATCCCAATAAAGGCATTAGGATTCAAACCTGAGATCTCTCAACTTCGAAATCAACTGATTTACTATTATGAGTTTAACCACTAGACCAATTCAACGGGTTATGTCCTTGTGTTCACTCAATTGGGCTATTTTCTGAAAAAAATTTGTTATATTAAATTAATGTTCAGTTTAATTTATAAAATTATACGTTTTTTATTAAAATCAATTCTAAATGATAAAATATTAGCATAAATATTTGAGACTATTCAAATAATCAAACAAAACTATTGTATATAAAAAAGATGATATATATCAGGTGATCATTTGAAATGTTAGCACACTTACTATTCAACAGCTATCACTCCCATTGTATTTCTGTTTGCAGACATGTATACCATTCTTGGCGGAACCTTTTTAAAATTATTTTCCAAGGGAGTGGAACCCACCCTCTTTGCTACACCTACCCCAACTCAAAAATCTTAAATGGCAATGGTAACATTTAATTAGATAAATTGACAACCCAAAAAAAAAAAAATTAATTTTGGTGAAAAGAAAATTAAAATTTACCCACCCGTTTGCTCGGTTTTTTTTTTTGTCTTCAGTCATTTGACTGGTTTGATGCAGCTCTCCAAGATTCCTTATCTAGTGCTAGTCGTTTCATTTCAGTATACCCTCCACATCCTACATCCCTAACAATTTGTTTTACATATTCCAAACGTGGCCTGCCTACACAATTTTTTCCTTCTACCTGTCCTTCCAATATTAAAGCGACTATTCCAGGATGCCTTAGTATGTGGCCTATAAGTCTGTCTCTTCTTTTAACTACATTTTTCCAAATGCTTCTTTCTTCATCTATTTGCCGCAATACCTCTTCACTTGTCACTTTATCCACCCATCTGATTTTTAACATTCTCCTATAGCACCACATTTCAAAAGCTTGTAATCTTTTCTTCTCAGATACTCCGACTGTCAAAGTTTCACTTCCATATAAAGCGACACTCCAAACATACTTTCAAAAATCTTTTCCTGACATTTAAATTAATTTTTGATGTAAACAAATTATATTTCTTACTGAAGGCTCGTTTCGCTTGTGCTATTTGGCATTTTATATCGCTCCTTCTTCGTCCATCTTTAGTAATTCTACTTCCCAAATAACAAAATTCTTCTACCTCCATAATCTTTTCTCCTCCTATTTTCACATTCAGTGGTCCAGCTTTGTTATTTCTACTACATTTCATTACATTTGTTTTGTTCTTGTTTATTTTCATGCGATAGTTCTTGCGTAGGACTTCATCTATGCCGTTCATTGTTTCTTCTAAATCCTTTTTACTCTCAGCTAGAATTACTATATCATCAGCAAATCGTAGCATCTTTATCTTTTCACCTTGTACTGTTACTCCGAATCTAAATTGTTCTTTAACATCATTAACTGCTAGTTCCATGTAAAGATTAAAAAGTAACGGACATAGGGAACATCCTTGTCAGACTCCCTTTCTTATTACGGCTTCTTTCTTATGTTCTTCAATTATTACTGTTGCTGTTTGGTTCCTGTACATGTTAGCAGTTGTTCTTCTATCTCTGTATTTGAACCCTAATTTTTTTAAAATGCTGAACATTTTATTCCAGTCTACGTTATCGAATGCCTTTTCTAGGTCTATAAACGCCAAGTATGTTGGTTTGTTTTTCTTTAATCTTCCTTCTACTATTAATCTGAGGCCTAAAATTGCTTCCCTTGTCCCTATACTTTTCCTGAAACCAAATTGGTCTTCTCCTAACAATTCTTCCACTCTCCTCTTAACTCTTCTGTATAGAATTCTAGTTAAGATTTTTGATGCATGACTAGTTAAACTAATTGTTCTGTATTCTTCACATTTATCTGCCCCTGCTTTCTTTGGTATCATGACTATAACACTTTTTTTGAAGTCTGACGGAAATTACCCTTTTTCATAAATATTGCACACCAGTTTGTATAATCTATCAATCGCTTCCTCACCTGCACTGCGCAGTAATTCTACAGGTATTCTGTCTATTCCAGGAGCCTTTCTGCTATTTAAATCTTTTAATGCTCTCTTAAATTCAGATCTCAGTATTGTTTCTCCCATTTCATCCTCCTCAACTTCCTCTTCTTCCTCTATAACACCATTTTCTAATTCATTTCCTCCATATAACTCTTCAATATATTCCACCCATTTATCGACTTTACCTTTCGTATTATATAGTGGTGTACCATCTTTGTTTAACATATTATTAGATTTTAATTTATGTACCCCAAAATTTTCCTTAACTTTCCTGTATGCTCCGTCTATTTTACCAATGTTCATTTCTCTTTCCACTTCTGAACACTTTTCTTTAATCCACTCTTCTTTCGCCAGTTTGCACTTCCTGTTTATAGCATTTCTTAATTGCCGATAGTTCCTTTTACTTTCTTCATCACTACCATTCTTATATTTTCTACGTTCATCCATCAGCTGCAATATATCATCTGAAACCCAAGGTTTTCTACCAGTTCTCTTTATTCCGCCTAAGTTTGTTTCTGCTGATTTAAGAATTTCCTTTTTAACATTCTCCCATTCTTCTTCTACATTTTCTACCTTATCTTTTTTACTCAGACCTCTTGTGATGTCCTCCTCAAAAATCTTCTTTACCTCCTCTTCCTCAAGCTTCTCTAAATTCCACCTATTCATCTGACACCTTTTCTTCAGGTTTTTAAACCCCAATCTACATTTCATTATCACCAAATTATGGTCGCTATCAATGTCTGCTCCAGGGTAAGTTTTGCAGTCAACGAGTTGATTTCTAAATCTTTGCTTAACCATGATATAATCTATCTGATACCTTGCAGTATCGCCTGGCTTTTTCCAAGTGTATATTCTTCTATTATGATTTTTAAATTGGGTGCTGGCAATTACTAAATTATACTTCGTGCAAAACTCTATAAGTCGGTCCCCTCTTTCATTCCTTTTGCCCAGCCCGTATTCACCCACTATATTTCCTTCCTTGCCTTTTCCAGTGCTTGCATTCCAATCTCCAACTATTATTAAATTTTCATTTCCTTTTACGTGTTTAATCGCTTCATCAATCTCTTCGTATACACACTCTACCTCATCATCATCATGGGCGCTTGTAGGCATATAGACGTTAACAATCGTTGTCGGTTTAGGTTTTGATTTTATCCTTTTTACAATGATTCTATCGCTATGCGTTTTGAAATACTCTACTCTCTTCCCTATCTTCTTGTTCATTATGATACCTACTCCTGCCTATACCTACTCCTAGTTAATTATTCTAAAATCACCTGACCAAAAGTCGCCTTCCTCTTCCCACCGAACCTCACTAATTCCTACTACATCCACATTTATCCTATCCATTTCCCTTTTTAAATTTTCTAGCCTACCAATCTTTTTTAAGCTTCTAACATTCCACGCTCCGACTCGTAGAATGTTATTTTTTAATTTTCTGGTGACCCCTTCCTTAGTAGTCACCACCCGGAGATCTGAACGGGGGACTAGTATACCTCCGGAATATTTTACCAAGGAAGGCGCCTCCATCATTGCTATATGAAAATGCAGAGAGCCACATTTTCTTGGAAAAAAAGCAGCTGTAGTTTTCCATTGCTTTCAGCTGCGCAGTACTCAGAGGACTGAGTGATGTTGATATGGCCGTTCAGGTCATTCTGACTCACGCTCCTAACAACTACTGAAAAAGCTGCTGCCCTCTTTCAGAAATCATTCCTTAGTCTGGCTCTCAACATATACCTCTCCGATATGGTTGCACCTTCGGTCCAGCTACTCTGTTTCCCTGAGCACTCAAGCCCCCTCACCAACGGCAAGGTCTCATGATTCATAGAGGAGGTTTAAATGCTATGTAATTATTTATCATAGAATCCTTTATCTGGAAAGAATCAGCTCAATTTATTAAGTTTTAAATTATAAATATATTTTAAAATCACATACATATCATAACATTATAATGAATATTTCATTAAAATGATGGCAGTGTTCAAATTTGTTTGTTGTATTTTTGAAATAATTTTTAAAAATGGGCACTTTAACTCGGAACATTTAATTTTGTATCTTTATCTGGGAACTGTAGTGGAGTTGCAAAGGAAATAAAAATCTGTCTTATGAACCTGATGAATTACTTCTAGAGCACAGTCACTACCAAAATGTCCTCTAGATTACCCATATGACCCTTCTCAAAATATTTTTTACAGATTTTTTTTTTGTATCTATCAAATCTTTTTTTAGTAACTTTTAAGAAATTCAGAAACAAAACTTTTACTTATCTACGATCAGAGGTGTGGTTTGCATGTATTTTAATGGTGAAGATGAAAATTAAAGAAATGATGGGTGAAAAGATTCCAGAACTTTAATGTGCGTTGAAATCAAGACCAGCTGATCTGGATCCTAACTGAATTCCAATAAATGAGTTATGTTATGCTGTTCATTCTTACATATTGCTGTATAAATTCTGCTTAGAAGGGTACTAGTATATTTTTCTTATATAATAGGTTCTTCTGTCTATTCCATTATACAGTAACAAGGGAATAGTAAAGTAGTACAACATAGGGAACAGTATCAGTTCTCTATATTGGAAAAACTATGTATTCTGTAACAATTGGATTTTCACTTATGTTAAAAACAGTGAACTGTTATTGCAACCTTTTATACGCTAACTTCAAAAGAAGAGTTTAATATAATTTAAAATATATTTAAAGTGACTACTTGATTAAAGGATTTTTCTCTTAACTTACTTTGTATAACTGTTACTTTTATCTAGAAACTTACTCTGGTAAAGATGTCATGTAATTGGGAACACTTGGTAGAGAAGTCTTGTTTTTGAATCTTGCTAAATGAATAGTGAGTTAAAAGAGTTCTAAAACGCTAATGAAAAGAGTTCTAAAATGAGGTTCATCAAAACATGGAAATACAGTTCTTGCATGTTTTGCCCCCATATTTGTTACCATAATCCACCTATTAACAATAAAAAAATAAATAAATAAAATCCTCATATTTTAAAAATTTCTAATAAAAAATTTATTATTAAGGTATAACATATTTGTCTAATAACTTTTTGAATGTTTTAATTAATAAGGTACTTCAATGTAAATTTTGAAATTACAGTGTCCCTTAGATATCTGATAAATTATACAAATTGTTGATCTCATTAGGATTGGTAGCTTGATATTGAAAGTATAAGTTCAGTTTCAATTACTAATATAATTCAATAAATGTTTTAATCATTTTTTTATAAATGATATTGCAGATTTTATTACCATACCCAGTACAAGCATTTAAAAAAATTTGTTATATAAATTACAAAGTATTCTTAATAAATTATTTATTAATTTTTGTTTTTGAGGCAATTGCTCCTCTATTGCTGCTGCAGCAACATAGCTATAAAGGGAAAGTATAGTATTAGCCATAATTTTGAGTATTGGGGTTCACAACTTTAGATGTTTCAAGACCTCCATAGTCCAAAATACACAAAAAAACAAAAAATTGTAGACGTATGCGTTTAAGAACATATGTTGTCCTGTATTTTTAATAAACTTTCTGGACTGATTTAACATCAATTCCCTGAAAATGGTTCAAAAAATTTCTATATATGGGGCATTAATGGTATTAAATTTTAGACAAAATTAATAAAGGGGAAGAATAGGTCACCATTTTTAATTTTTGACATTTGTGTGCTGTCATAGAAAATTGAGTTTTTGTGTAATGAAAAGACTTATTAAGTTATTTAAAATTTCAAAGTTTTAAATCAATAAGATTTTGAGGTGGGGAATATTGAACATTATTTCAAAACAGTTTTTTCCTCATGTCCACAAAATTATTGACCAAATAGTGAAATTGGCACAATATTTGCCTATATAATCTCAACTTCAGCCTGATTTTGACTCCATGAACCAATGCAGTACAGAAGTATAGATATGTATTTTTATTGAAGTAAATAATTACTCGAATAAATAAACTTTTAGGCCCCCAAAAAACAAGGAGCTGACAGAACCTGTACTAAAATATCAGTTTTTTTTTTTGAAATCTAATTTTTAAGATTGAAAATTCAACAATCTAATATAATGTAGTCAATATGGGAAACTTTTTAAAAAAGGGGATTCTGTGGAACCTGATGTAGAATTTTAAAACTTGTTTGAAGAGACAACAGAATCCAAATTTTCATCTGGCCAAATTTTCAGTTAATTCTGGCATACGTTTTGTATTTAAGCATCCATAATAAAAACATTAATGACTAAAAGGATAAAAAATACAGAAAATGGCATAACTGTGAGAAATTTTTTACATTTAATAAATTATAAATAAAATTTGCAATTAATAATATTACATTCAATTTTATGATAAATGACGTTACCATGCGTATAATCAAATGTTATTATAAAATCAGTACAATACACATTTAAAATCAAAATGCTCTGCTAATATTTTAAAATTAGAATTAGAAATAAGTGTTTTTCTGTAACAACTTTACATTTCATAACAGATAATTACAATTTTTAGGGTAAATTAGTAAGATCGTTGTGAAAAAAAATCAAATGCCAAAGAAATAAGTATGCTACAGATACACTAAATACCTGCACAAGAAATGCAGCTCCTTACAAAGCCTCAATCAAGAAATCTGCATTAGATGTCTGGAAACTTCTGAAATATTACTGAATTACTCAACCACTGGAAAAAATCACAGCAAGACCACAAACATTTTAAAATGATCTAAGGTTAGCATAAAACAAGGTGTAAGAAAAAAAACTATTTATGAGAAAATTAAGTGTAGCCTATATTTCAATCAATAGTTGTAAAAAAGTAATCCAATAAAACTCTATTTAAATTTTTTTAAATATTTGTTAACTGTTATCAAATCATTTTGCTTGTGGTTTTTTTGTAGGTGGTTCTATAATACGAATGCTAAAACACATCCTTGGAGAAAGTAATTTTGAAAATGGACTTCATCAGTATTTAAAAGATGGACAAAATAAGTAAGTCATTTAGGCCTAATCTTTTTTTTTAATAAATAATTTCTTTTAAAGGTTTTTTTTTAATAGATGAGATTATTACCGATAAAGTACAATGTACCATCTTTTAATCTTTTGCTTTTGTTAAAAAGCTGTGAACTTATGATAAAAGAGATTTTAAGAAATATGAGATTAAGATGATATGTGTAACTATAATGAAGTCTGGTGTCAGGTTAATCTACTGCTGATGTAATTCCATTAATTCAAACCAATTACTATTAAGGATTGGGATTCATCACTTTGGGATTGATCCCAAGTTAAAGATCACCATAATCTTTTTGTAGTTTCTTAAAAGAAGAGTTGAAGAATAAAAACTTATGTTTATAATTCTACCTACATAATGAATAATGTTACTGATTTTCTTTTATAATTATTATTTTATTTTTGTGTAAGTGAATAAAAATTATTCTTTTTTAAGGTCAGAGGGTGTTGTAACACCACAAAATTTTGGAAATCATTTACAGATACACTACCAAAAGATGTACTTCCAGAATATACAACCATTGATGATATAATGAATACATGGACAAATCAGAAAGGTTATCCTTTAGTGACAATTACAAGAGATTATACAGACAGAACAGCAAGTATTACACAGGTAAATTATCATTACTAATACTTTAAAAAGCTCCAGTAATGAAAAAAAAGATAGTGAATTATTTATAAAAATAAATCTTGCACGATATATGAAACTGCAATCTAGTAAATGGTTGGATGCAATTTACTACACTGTTTATTAATATAGCACTGAGGGTGCATACTTGAAACATGTGGCTAAAAAAAAATAATTAGAATTATAAAATTCCTTTAAATGTTGTCTCTAACCATCAACACGAACAAACAAACTTTTAGGTTAAATCTATCAAAAAGATAATATTTTTTAAAAAATGGGTGCAAACACTGTATGATTGTTTTCACTCATATACGTTCCATGTATGTGTGTGTGTGTGTGTGTGTGTGTGTGTGTGAGCACGCATGTGCATGTCATTCACAAGATTTTTAGTCTTGATCCTTGACTACAATGACAAAAACTAGTCATTTTATAATTTGTTCATTAATTTTTTTTCAGGATAAATACATCTCAATAATTTGAAGAATTCTTTTGCTTGTGAATATATTTAAGATATTAAATTATAAATAAATATTTTATTTAGATTTGAAAGTTTTATAATTTAATGTACATTTATAAAAGTCATATCTGCAATAGGTAGTTATCTATTCTACTGATAACAAAAGAACCACCTCCAAAATTTAATTGGACAGATCAAGAAAGAATATAAATAAAATCACCCATTTTATGGCTCGGTTAAAGAAAACTTTTTACTTCAATTTAAATAAATTGTAGACAGGATTTGAAAAATGGGTAGGTACTTTTTCGTACATGCTGAAGTATTTTGCTGTGATTTTTAAAAAATAGTTCTGTTGACTAGATTGATAGAAGTAGATATATTTATTTCAATTTTTAGGAATAATAGAATTTTCTTTTCAACAGTAACCTATTCACAAATAAAAAATTAATATAAATTACTATTTTTATTTTACTACATGTAGTCAATGTTTGCATTTGACACTCCATATTCACTTTTTAATTGTTAAAATGTATAACTTTTTTTTATGCCTCAAGAATAATATATTTTAGATGGGAATGTATTAATCATAATAAGTATTAAACAATAATAATAAGCTTGAAGTTTTATTATGATACTTAAAAATGAAACAGTATAACTTGTTTTGTTTAAAATTTAATTTAAATAGGTTAGTAAAGTTTTGAAAAGATAAGCAAAATAAGAAATAACATCTGCGCAATTACTAACGATACGCATTCTTGAGAAACACAATGCAATGATTTTATCCATATTTAAGTTGAATTAGTGTAAATCCATGAAGTATAACTGCTAAGAATAACAATCTCTTTTAATGTAATTTAATGACAAAAAAAAAATCACGAGTACAAAACTAATCTTTTAATTAAATATTTTTTACACGTATAAATAATATGTTTTACAACCTAATAATTATTTAAAATTTTATTTAATTTGTCAACCAGAAAAATTCTCACCTCACTTTCTGATCAAATTAACCAGGGCTTGATGAAATGATTTACGGCTCATTAATCTTGTTCTCTTTTTTTTCTTATCACAAAGTACTCCAGTTACCCTCTTCATTTTAAACCAAGTGAATTTTTAACACTCCTGGTGGTAACATCAGATTTCAGAAGTCTAGACACTGATCTTTAATTTCTTGCTGTTCAACTGTTGTAGTTATTCATTCATTATTTTTTAGGATATCAAATAATTGGATACTATTGCTTAAATGTACCATGCAATCTCAGTGGTTGAATATCTCATTAAATGAAACTTAATAACATCACAAAATAATTATAAAACAAGTTGAATGAATATGAGACAAAACGAAGAACCCCTTTCCTCGGATAAATGTTTTCATAAAACCTATTAATGTACTGTTAAACAGCTTAATAATTTTTAAAAAATTCTTAAAAAATATAAAATTATTCACTTCCTTCTTCTTTTACAAGAATATCAGAATAATTACATTAGCCACCTGATGAAGTTTAGGAAACCACTTCAGTACATAGTCAAACAATAAATTTGATTATTCATACAGTATACTGTTCTTAACAAAGTTAATAAATTTAATTAATATTTTTCAGAAAGAATTCCAGAGTGAAGGAGCTGTAGAAAATTCAGTTCTTCAGTGGTGGATTCCTTTAACTTTAACTAGTAATGATCAACAAAATTTTGCTTCAAATCAGTCAATCATGTGGATTAAACCTAATACAACAACTAAAATATTGCTGAATACAGATGATTGTATTTTACTTAATATTCAACAAATTGGTATCAAATAAATTTTCATATTTATTCAAATGTACATATAATTTCAAAATAAGCCCGGGATTCAAATTTGAATCAGGCTTGACCATTTTTCAGATCAAAAAAATTAATTTCTTATTAAAAAACGGAACAGGGCATTGTAATTGAGCTAAGGCTAGTAGTTACTGGAAAGAAAATAAGTTAGTGAGATGTTTTGTCCTTTTTTCGGATGCTGTTTACGATATTCATCTTTCAAATGATTTTAATTAAAATGTAATGAATAGTTTTCACTGCGGATTGTTTTATGATACATTACTTCAATCTTCAGTGTCACAACAAATTCCTTGACATCAAAACAGTGCAGTTTCTTTGTCATTTAGTGTAGTAAAAAAATATGTAAAAGGAATAACATTTTTGAAACATTTTTTTTTGAAATTTATTATGATGCTATTTTCTAGTTGTTGATGAGTAGTAGTCACTACTTTCATAATAACAAGCAAACCAGTGTTGCTTTCTTGATATTATTATCTATTTCATAATTTCTTTTAAGTATTATTTATAGTAATTTAAAACAACCACAAACTCTTTATTTCAATTAACGGCAAAAATGACAATTCCAAACAAGGTTCAGTCACTGTTTATTTATTCACTCTAATTTCCCTAATTAGAAGTAACTCTGTTGGCACATTTTGTAAATGAACTGATGAAGAAGTCTTTTTAACATTAATTCTTTTTATGATGTACACAAAAGTGTGAATAACACAAACTAAAAAAATAGGATCTTTTTTCTGGATGTAATCTGCATTAGAACTGTCTCTGTGATGAATTGGGAGCATCTCTTCTTTTCATCCAAAAGCTTCTGGATTTGAATTCTGGCTGGACTTGGTAGCTTTTCTTATACTACATAACTCATATGATATTATGAAGTTAGCTATTATGATACAATATTATAAACTAAACATAAAGTTATTTTCATGGGAACTGTTTTCTTTTTCTTAAACTTTTTTACAGTATAACAGTGTATTATAAAGTTTAATAAATGGCTCATTAATTTTTATCTTGATTTTTTTTATTAAAGAAATAAATAAATATTGTAGAAGTTGGTATCAAAATATGTTAAACAACAGAATGTAGCAGTGTTGAAAGTAATGCAAGTAGTAAATTATGCGTAAAGTAAAACATTTTGTTTTTATTTTTTTTTTTACCACTCAAATGAAAGACAATTTTAAAATATGTGTGTATATATATATATATGTGTATATATATATATATATACACACGAGCACACAATTTAAAACTAAGTTTACTTCAACTGCAAAGTATTTATAGTAGTCTTACTTTTAAGTATAATAGTAAAATGAATAAAATCTCAAAACAAAGGGAACAATTCATTTATTTCTTTTGCTTTTTGTCACAATTTTTGCACATCATTTTACAAAAGGAACCAAAATGATTTGTTTACAGTCTTAGAAATCAAATTTGGATTCTGGTCAACCAATTGTACATCAGTCATCTCCATCTTCCCTCTGTCACTCCACTATCCTTGTTTACACATTCTTTTTGTTTGTTTCATATTTTTGTTTCCTTTTTTCTTTCTTTTACAACATCCCATCATCCAACCACCTCTTCTTCTCCTTGGCTGGCTCTTAGTATTTTCCCTTTTATTCTAATTTTAAACATTGCTTTCAGTACTCTTTCTTTTGTCATTCTTTGCTCTTATTGGGCATTATTGCTCTTTCACCGATAGTTTTCCCTCTTTTATTTATTTTGTGCATTGAAATTTCTAACATAAGTTTTTTATGTTTCTGTTAAAAAAAATAATTTTTATAACGTCAGATTTGTTATTCATTTCTTAGCTTCATATACAACTTTTTTTTTAATAAGCATGCCTGGTTTGTAGCAATTTTATCTGATCTGTCATTTCTATCTTCTATCATCTGCATTCTTTTACTAATTCACATCAGAGCTTTCCCTCCTCTTACATTGCATAATCCAAGAACATAACATTACTCACTGATTTCAGTAATACTCCATGAGCATGTAATTTTGTTTCACTACTTATTCTATTAGTTATGTACGATCCATAGATTTATTTTTTCCTAATTAATTTTCATTCTATATATTTGTATCAGAGAAGTTTCATCCATACAAAATTTTGCTCCTTCATTTGCTTTTCACTCTCTCCTATTATTAAAATAAAATAATAGGTAATTTATAATTACCCAGATAACAGATCTGTCTTTAAAATCTACATTTACCACTTCATTAATACCAGAAATGAATGGAGGGTTTCATCAGTAAAAAAAGTACCTTACTGCTATAATGAAAAATACTTCATTATGTACAATGAGTCATGTTGTGCTGGTCCTTTCCTCCTCGTAACTATTTAAGGGAAAGTAACATGCTTTTCACATAAAATCAACAGATATTCAGTTAAAACTTTTATTTTTAGTTGGTATGCTGTTTTTTAAAATAATATATAACTTTTATTTTATTTACAGAATTAAGTAAATATTATGTTTAACAAAGATTTATTTCTGCTTTTTTTGTAGGTTATTACAGGGTAAATTATGATTTAAACAACTGGAATCTTTTGATTGATCAGTTAATGAAAAATCATACCATGATTCATCCATTAAACAGAGCACAAATTATAGATGATGCTTTTTCATTGGGAGAAAATGGTAAAATACAGTATGATATACCAATTACACTGGTAAGATATTTAACAAATGAAAAAGATTTTATACCTTGGTTCTCAGCAATACAAGCATTCAAGAAAATACTTAATAGTTTGTATTATACCTCTGCAGGATCTGTTTTAAAAGTAAGTTATATCTGACAAATGTATTTTTTTAATTTTTTTGTAAGCCGAACAGCAGCAGTTTTGCGATCGTATGGATCCTTAAATGTTATACACAACAAAAACACAAACTGATACTTTATTTCAATATCTAAGAGGTTCAAATGAAATCCATTTAAACAGAAAATTACATCAGATTCCTATATAATTCTCAATTAATTCATAAAATTTTCTTGAAAAGTTTTAGAAAAATCCTGTATTAAAAGTGTCTCTAACCATAAAGGAAAACATCTAATTACCAATGTCTTTGCGAATGGGAATCGAGAAGTATAATTATGAGATATTCAATTATTAAAAGATTCAAATTTTATAAATATCATCATTGCTTAATATCTGATGAAATGTGCCATAACGGCATAGAGTCACCTCTTTCATGTGCCGCAATTAATGTAGGAGTAATTAAAGTAATCTGATAAAACAATAAGAATCTTTCAAACAGATTAAGTTAAAACAATCTACATAGGTTCTTGTACACCTGCAATTATACATACATCATAATTAATAAGAGCAGGAGAAAAGAATAGTTGAAAAACTGTTCAAAAACTTTTACAAATAGATCTAAACCTACATATCAATTTTGACTGTTAATCGAATTCTTATGAATAGTCACTGTAGAAAAAGTATGCATAACCAGATAAATAAATTACAAATAGGAAAAACAAGAAATAATAAAAAACAATAATTGACAAATAAGCAATATTATGAAATGCTATTTATTAATTTTGATTAATATTATTGATAATTATTATCCAATTAATTAAACTGACTATAATTTTTATATCTATATATCTTTTTATACGTATATATATATATATATATATATATATATATATATATATATACAAAAAGAGAGACCAACCATTGCTTATTTTCTAAATGAAGCAGGGCATCAGTTTTAAATCAAATACTAATCCCTTTAATATTGTTATAATAAATCTTTCTCCTCTCTTAAAAATCCCAACCAATTAGCTTTCTTATACTGAATTATTCTAATTAAGCTTCTTAGTCACCCACCTCATTATATCTTAAGTTTTTATTTTGTCTATCCACTTAATTTTCTCCAGTCTCTTTCATGCTCACATTTCAAAGGTCTCAGCCTTTCAATTTTCTTTTTTCATAGTGTACATGTGTCCTATCTGTACAGAAGTTTACTCAAAATGTAACATTTTATGACAAACTTCTTCTAGTTTCCTCATGCCAAACTCCATATCTTACTATACAAAACTGTTTCTAGCAATTGCATGCTTCTTAGCCATCACTAAAGAAGCATGAACATTCTACTTTTTATTTCTTCTTCATTTTACCAATTTTCTATTATCATTACATTTAATTTAGTTAGAGGAATTTAGGTAACTAAAAACTTGTATTACTTTAATTACATATTTTATTATTTATCTGTTTAATTTTAGGCATATATTCAAAATTTAATAAGACCTATTTATCAATCAGTCATACTGCTTCAGTCACAAAATACTAATCATATAGATAAATTATTAACAAACAATGTTCTTTTATTTGCATGCAGTATAAATCTCAATGACTGTGAAAAAGACTTAAATGCAAAATTCAGTGACTGGCTTTTTAAAACACCATCTAGCAAGTAAGTATCCCCTTCATGCAATGATTTATAACTTTAAATATGCTACTACTTTTTATATTCTTACAAAATTTATTATCATACTTACATTTGTTATACAAATAAAAATAAAAAAATGCCAAAACACATAATTATATATTTTTTTTATTACAGTTTAGTTCCAGAAACAAAAGAAGCTGTTTTGTGCACTGGAGTAAAACTTGGAACTGAACAATCATGGAATGATGTATGGAATTATTACAAAAAGTCTAATGTGTCATCAGAATAACAATTAATTTTAAGATCTTTGGGATGTTCAGTGAAATCTGATGTTCTTTATAAGTCAGTAATTTTTGCTTTTTAATTTATATATTTTTAGTTATGTTTATTTTTTGAATGATAAGGTAAATACAACTAATGTTAAAGTAAGCTGTTGTATGATATCCACATATTCTGAGAAATACAACAAACTGATTTAAAAAATGTGATTAAAAACTACCTACTTTGTCAATCACAAAGTAGGTAGAAAATCACCTACCATGTTATTAAAAGAGTTGTTTTACCTTATAATTTACAAAATGTTTCTATATAAACATTCTACGCAGAAATTTCCTTTCTAATGGGAGATATTGTTAATAAATAATCAACAGATAAAAAATGAACCTATAATAATATTAATAATTTTTTCTTATTAAAAAAAAAACAAATAGTTTTTGAATCAACCGCAATACATTTTAAATTACGGTATAACTAAAAAACCTTACTTCAGTCTGGGGTAGGTATTTTCAACTTATTTTAATTGCTATATAATGAAATTACGCAAATGACTACAACTAAACAATGAGTTTTTTATAACTTTTATTTATTTATACGTAATCTAATGTAACATAAAATTTCATTTAATAGTAGAACATAGTACATTCTAACATTTATGTATTTAATTTTTACAGTACACATATATAGTCATGATGAGGTTTTAGAACTATCTATTTTTATAACAATTCAAATCAAATATTTGAAATATATGTTAAATAAAAGAGCATTACAGTGTTTAAAAAAAAAAAAAATGTTTTGCACAATGTTATTTCCGTATATCAATGTACATCATATGTGATCATGTCAAAAACAACCGAAATATCTGCTTTCAAGTGGATGTAAATAACAGCTATCATTATGTGAGCTGTATAAATTGCTTTATTAGATCTAGAAGTAAAAGTCTAAATGCTTGAAGTTCAATAATTATTACGATTATGCCTTCAGTGCATTCCTACCTACCGACTCAAGGAGAAGGGAACATCGTAACTAGACTTGAAAATTATTTAACCAGAACTGTGTGAATACTGGGTCTCTAAGGCCTAGATCTTCAGTACAGGTCTACATGATGGACAGCTTTTGCTACTAACCCGTGTACTTTACTAACTCATCATTTTTTCAAATGATGTACCAGTCTCCTTAAGCTCGCAATCCCATTAATGAATATTGTTTTCATCCTGTTTATTGTTATTAAAAACACAACTATATTCATCTAAAAAGCCATAGCCAAAATATGGTTAATCAAAGGATTTATTGAACTTTCTTAATTATCCAAATTCCAATTGAGTTGTATGATGTATTATATCAATATAGCTGATTAATTGTGAATTCATCTAAAGCCCACAATTTAAAACTGAGTTTCTTTTCAAAGCAATGCCAATATTGTGACTTCACATCATTATATTAAGATATTTCAGAAAACTAAAATCCCACCATAATTTGAAGAAGCCTAAGTATAAACCTATTTTAAATCACCTAATTTTAAAGAGAAATCATGCAGTTCATTTGCTATTATGACTGCCAAATATTATAAATTGTTTTTTTTTTAAGGTTAGAGTTTTATATAAACTTAAGAATAGTACATAAAAATACTCCAAAAAAATAATTCATAACTAATAAATATGTGTTAGATTTAAAAACAGATTTCAAATTTTTTTTACAAAAGAGAAAAAAGAACTATCACAATCTGTAGAATAATGACCATGTAATAAAAAACAGGTTTCAAAGGATATTACTAAATCAACAGTTTTACATAAAATGTGATTCTGAAGTGTTAAAATTAAAATAACCAATTTAATTATTTTCAGGTATCTAAAAGTGATGACAGTTACACAAACACCACCGCTTGATATTAGACCTCATGACCACAAGCTTGTATTCTATACAGTAGCAATTCATCCTACTAATGCAGGGACAGCTTCAAAATTCCTTACTGAAAATTTTATTTTATTACAAAATGTGTAAGTAAAACAGAACACCAGAATTTAAGAAAAATTTTTTATAAATATTTTATTTAATTTTTATTGATTTGTTAGCTAATTTTATAGTTAGTTTTCAATGACAATGAAACGTTAGGCTTATTAAAAAATAAGTAAGTGTACAAGTAATAAGTAGTAAGTGTACAGTATTTGTAAATGGAAAAAGTTATTTTAAAATAATGTGCAGTTGTCTCCGGTAAAAAAACAATTTTGCAGAAACTAATTTTTATAACAGAAAATTTAGTACTTTTTAAAAATGTTATGTCTAAAACTTTTTAGCTACATCCCAACCCCGTAGGGGAAGACAGCCGCCTAGTGACGTTCCAGTTGCCGCCACCCCCCCTGTTCCTTGCCATGTTGGGCTTTAACGGGAATCGTCTATTGCCCTCTGACTTTTTACATCTCATAGTAATTAGCCTGGCCTAGTTGGGATGCCACCGATGCAAATGCCTCGGTAGACATTTTTATCGGTGATTTAAAAACTCAGCTTATTGCCTTCAATGTACACCTCATCTGGATATCTTGTCCTACATCGTCTCCCTCTGAACTAGCTTACCGAACCCCGTGAAAAGCGCGAACCCCATGCCTAGTTCTACTTGTTATGAGTCAATTTCATGATTGTCTCGTAATTCGAGGCAAAACAACACAACATACCACTAAACTTGTTGATTGCAGCAACGAAATTTAGTCCTAGTTCCCTTAGTGAAACCCAGCTTACGCTTTAAAACCCCTGATTTAGGTCAATTACGGACTCCGGTCTGGTCTACCAGGGAGAGGCAGATTGATCGCCTACACCCACACAGCTCTATCGCAGAGTCCTGCATGACATTCACCACAATAAACCGTCGTCAAAATGTCGCTACAGCTCACGGCTGCATGGTGTCCCATGCCCTACTATTGAGCTACATCTCGATTCCCCCCCCCCCAAAGGGGAGAAGATCCCGCCAACGTAGCGTGTCCGGTCGCTACACCACCCCCTCCGTTCCTAGCCAGAAGTGGCTTTAACGGAGGACATCTTCTCGCCCTCAAACTGATTGTGCCACACAGCTTTCAGTCCAGGCCCCGCAGAGATGCCACCGATGCAGATGCCCCGAGGGACATCTACATCGGTAAAAATTCACCCCGAGATAGATTTACGTGTTTATGCCTTCAGAATGAAGACAACGGACACCTGCAGCTACCACGTCGCCCTCAAGAACTAAGCTAGAAACCTAACCGCGGAAAGAAGACCCCGCGCCTAGATCCAACTATTAAGAAGCCACTTTCTGAATGTCTCAGATCCGCACTAACAACCTCAACAGTTAACTTTCCCACTAAAGTTTGTACATCGAAATTTATACCTAGTTCCCTTAAGAACCCGGCTTAAAACTCAAACTGAGTTCCTAACTGACTCCGTTCCGGTCTGCCCGGGAGAGGAGAATAAATGCCTACTCCCGCACAGCGCCATCACGGAGTCCCGCGTGACATTCACCATCTTTCGTAGACCGCCGCCAAAACTCCCCCGCATACCACCGAAGCAGTACCCAGAGAAGCCCCGCCGGCAGTGTTATTGGCTCATTTGTGCCCTCGTCGGAGCAAGACCGCACTCACCGGGCGAGAATAATCCCGACTTTTTCACTTCCTTAAAGTCTGCCATGACCGAATATCCCCTATCGGCCTGACTGACTACAGATCTCGCTGTCTCCCTATCCACTACTTTGGGCAATCCCACTGCGTGACGACTGCCCGCAGCGAGTACGGGCAGTTGGAGACCCTTACGTTCTCCTGTCACTCTTTGTGCCTCTTGGCCGCTACTGGATCGATTGATCGCAATACTATTCGTACGGCGAAAAACCACAAATTACTGCCCTCGCTCTGAAAAGAGCGCAGAAGGACTAAAGGCTCTGCCTGTTCTGTTACGGCGGCTAACGACCAGCAGTCGTTGCCACCTTTCAGCCACGATGAGGCGGACACGCGTCGCAGAAAACTTTCTCCTTTCACTCCCGCAACAAAGCGAAAAAATATGAGTCTGTAATACCTCGTGCTAACTGTGGCAGCAATCCTCAATCGGCTGACTTGATACCACTGGAAGGTCCACACTCGACCAGCAGTCAAAACACCAAAAGTTGACAAAAACCACAGTACTCTGGACGCACTAAAGGAGACCAGAGTATACTTTTGAGCTACAGTCAAATTGTATTATCTTGCCAATTCTGCCTATACAATCACAATACTATTTAATTTTTGGTAGGTATAAATTTCAACAAGCATCAGCTGAATAGATTATTTTTTTTAGGGTCCTGACACCTTCCTTCATTTTCTCTTTTTTTTCCCTTGTGAGGGAGGAATCCCATTTACGACTTGAGGGTTGGATTCACTAACAGGTTCTGCAAGATCTTGTTAATGTACATATGTACACCTGCGCCCTACCAACTAAATATCCACCTCACAAACTCCCCTCCAGGGGCCAGACCTGCAATTAAGTATAACACAGACCCAGGAGGTGTCTCCAAGCATGAAAGCTCGACTTGCTGTCATGCAAGCTGACAGGATCATTTTCTTTGCCATTGCCTCTATAACAGGCAATGGCTCTGGAGTGTCCAATACTCTTAACGGGTCTCCCCGTCTACAGGCTGAACATCTGGCATGACAGGTCAGCCTGCCGGTTGGATCTTTTCTTCATATCGTGCCTGTAACTTCCAGGCAGGGTAACTAGGCCTGACTATGTTGTTCCTGGGTCCTACCCCAGAAGCCGGGACTTGGCCTTTATTCAATTACCTCAAGTGGAAACACCCTGGAAAGGGGCACCCCAGCCAGGACTCGGTCTTCTTAGCTCAGAGAGTTTCGAGTTCTCATGTCTCATCATCTCCACCCATCTACACAAGTACAGACAAATGAAGGCTTAACAATCAGCTGTCCTTCACCTTCTCGCTTTCCCAATTTGAGCTAGATCATCCTTGTTATGAATGCTGAGATTGCCGCATACAGATGGGCAGCTCAGACAGTAGTATGACATATGCCCTCACACTCATGGCTGTGTTACAGATCAGTTCCAGAGACTGTCAGCTTCTGTTGGTGTTAATCTGCAGGAACCTTCCTTTATTTTAAGGTGGCTGAATACTACCTTTCCTGAATACATCATATTTGACCTCTTTTACCAAATATCATTCAATTTAGGAAACATAACATTAACTAAGTGGAACATAGATTTCAAATAATATGCATTTGAAGTTATTCTGAAAATATATGAAGAAAAGGCTTTTTTGATTTCTTAACTGATAAATTTCTATTTACCAACCACAGATAGTCAATTGAAACCTAAGTTTTCAGTAAGGACTTTAATGTAAAAAAATAATGGTGTTCATTTTAAGATGTAGAATGCAGGATATGAAAATGAAGTGTTTTAGGTACCTTATTATTTTAATAATTTATTAATCATTTGAAATTTCAAATTTTTTATTAATATTCTATTTGCAGATGATATACTGAATCTATATCCAAATATTATTATTTTAAAGGACCAAAAAATTATTTATTAACAGTATAAAAAATTATTCACTGGATAGAATGTAACTATTTAACTTTATACATGGGTAAAACTGTTGCATTATTCTTCTCAAGATAGAAATATTAGTATTTACAAGGATAATATTCCCATTAATAATAGTATTTCTGTTCGCTTATAGTTTAATATTTTTGTGTGATTTATTAGCTGAAAAATTCTTTTGGAATGATCAAATTCATTTTCTTTGCAACAAAAATAAAAAAACTTCATTATTTGGTTTTGTAGCATCTTAATAAAAATGTTAAGTTTGCCATCATTATTAATTAATCATTAGGTACACGTATATTCCCAATTCAAAAACTATATATAATATAAGAGCCTGGAGTTAAATGACAATGTCAAAGAAAAGTTAAACCAGACTGCATTCCATACTGTAAAGTGTGTTGTTATACAATGACTCTCACATTAGACATGACTCTCATCACTACAGTAGCTTAGACTGTGTTTGAAATAGGACTAATGTAAAAAAAAGAAAAAAATTATTTTAATATAGTGATTCGTACTTTTATTGCAGAGATATATTTTTTATCAATTATTAGTACTCATGAGTGGATCAGTTAGTCCAGATAAAGAAAAAGTGCCATCACAACAGGTGATAAAACTTATTTTTCTGTAGCAGCCATTAAATCTGAAGAAGTGATTAATTAATTAAATCCCTGTGTATTACATAAATGAATTATCTCTTTCAAATAGGTTAATTAATCATAAAACTTCAGTAAAACAATTCTTTAATAATTATAATTGTCTAAACAGAACATTAATTTATTATAATTGATAAGCGATTAAAGAAGAATCATTAATGATATCATCTATTACTAGCTTATACTGTAGTTGTTTACAGATAATTATAAGGTATAATTTACTTAATGAATGTAAATAAGTACATGTAATTATTAAAAATATTAAATTAGAAAACAAAAGCTGATTCCTAACCACAAAAATTTTGGATTTGAATGATTGTCAAAATAGCCCTAGAGAGGGTAGACTTTTTTCAGAAAATGCATGGAGAATAATCACTAAACTTTTGTGTCTGCTTAAAACATTGATAAGTACCTAGTACCATACAAATCTGTGCAATTAGCCCTCATCCAGCTCATAATTATTGTTCTAATTCAATCTCACTAGTGCAGAACGTGATAGTGAAAATTGTTAACATCAGAGATTTTAAAATCGGGGAATCAATGGCAGATTAATAACAGAAGTACAACTATTGTATACCTTAATGTAATGGATGCTGCAGATGAATAAGCTGTTGTATTTCTGTGTGGGTTCCTTAAGACCTGACCCAGAAGTGTTTTAATGATAATGGCTTCTCCAGCCATCATTTGTGGGGGGGGGGGATTCTACATAACTACACACACCGGCCTAGAGATCTATGAGTAAAGCCAGCTGCTCTTATTTCATGAATAAGAGAAGCAGCTGCCTATAAGCCCTGAATAAAAAAAGCTGCACTAGATATCTGTAACTTCCTTATTATTATACCAATTGATTAATAAGAATCAGTTTCATTAATTTATTACACGGTTAATGTATTAAATAATGAAATTGTGAAATATTTATAAATTTAAATTTTTTGTTTTTATTAATTTTCTAGAACAAAGGTACCTATAGTGGGCACCTTGTTTGGATGTCTTGGATCAACAATTGTAAAAGAAGAGGATTATAATGAGGTAAATTTTTTTAAAAGCATAATATTACATTAGACTATTACACTTTAAGGTAAAAAAACTACATATTTATGAAACAAAAACAATTAATAAAATGCAGAAAGCCAACAGCAACTTAAAGAGATTCACCTCTGATATAGTATTATCTATCACCCAACAAGTGCTTGCGATCAAGATACATAATAATTAGATTTTCTTAGGATATTTCTTATTCTGATAAAAACGTAGATGAATATTGATGATATTGTTAAAATGACAGAAATTACATTATTCAACAATTTTTTTCTATAGTTTTACTGAAAAATGAAAGTAGAGTATCTATGAAAAACAAAAGAACAATAGACTAGGTTAAATTTTACACCTTAATCAAATTTCAATAAAATAAAAATATCCTATGAAATTAATTAAACGCAAAAAGTCATATTAAATATTTTGACACAGTTACATAATAAGCAGTCATAGTATAATAAAGTACTAAATAGTAATAGTATAGTAAATCCTGAAGCTTGACACAGTCAAATAATCCTGCTCCAGCTGACATTCTTTTTTTTCCTGTTTAGCCTACAGGAATCACTGTTAGGTATTACTTCAGAGGATGAATGAGGATGACATGTATGAGTGTAGATGAAATGTAGTTTTATACAGTCTTAGTTTGACCATTCCTGAGATGTGTGATTAACTGAAACCCAACCACCAAATAACACCGGTATCCACAATCTAGTATTCAAATTCCTATAAAAGTAACTGCCCTTACTAGAACTTGAACACTGGAACTCTCGACTTCCAAATCAGCTGATCCAGCTGACATTCTATTTCCATTTAGTGTAACATACGTATCGGTATGGATAACTATATATTTATACATTATGAAAAATTAGCACTACTAATATTTATTATCACTATTATTATTATTTCATTCATATTAATATTAATCATATCAAGAAATAACATTAAATAATATAATTAATTCATTTCTAATTGATAATGTACAGTTACATGTACACACCTTTTGAAAATAATAGTATTGTTTTTCAATTAATATTATGCCGATCCAGTGATGAATTTAATAATAATTTTTTTTGCAATGTCTTGTGATGATGAGATGTCTTGTTTAAAATTATTACGAATTTTCAGGAAGATTTTTCATTAATATTTCTTCAGCCCATGTTAATTAAATATTAGAATTCATAGTCGTGGTACTCTCCAGTTGTTGCTCTTGCTTTCCAGGTTAATAATGTGTCCGTCCGGATTAAATCTCATTTCACCCCCGCATTTATAATAATCAATCTACCACCTTTAGGAATTGAAATTAGAAATCCTCCCCCTAAAGCATTCTTCCATGATTTCGTTGAGATATGACTTGACAAAATAAATTTTTCATCATGGTAGATTCTATACAATTGGCCTGTTTATGGTTCTAAATGTTTTAATCACATTTACGTACAGCATTCGTTTAACCCTAATATAATAATTTTCAATATCAAGTTTAATACTGTTTTCGGTTTTTTTCCCATTTGAAACCAATTTGTTGCAATACTCTTCGTAGGCTTCTTTTACTTCCTGAGAATCCTACTGAATCTTTAAAATGTACCAGCAATTTTGTAATGGTGGGCAGCTGTTTTTCTTTGAGAAATTCATTTACTGTCCTTCTCACTACGGACATATCGAAGTCATCTTGGCCTGATACCAATTTGTTGCGGGTTTTACTTCGTGTACTGAAAGAAGTAGAAGCTTCTTATGGGTTTTCTTGTAATTTTTTTAATAATTCCTTTTTCTGTATCCTTACTCTTTGAACTTGCTATCGTGATATTTTACACATGGCTGCTAGTCTTTCTTCCTATTTTTGGACTAGAATGTCATTTCCTGACTTTCCAAATTTATTTGCTTCTTCTTTCATCAATTATTGATTACTCTCAAGCTTGCCAACTTCATTTTTTATGAGTCACAATGGACTTAAGTTCATTGATTCTGCTTGCAATTACAGATCAAATTTAACTATACACACACTACTCCTCCTCTATGAATCATGAGACCTTGCCGTTGGTGAGGGGGCTTGAGTGCTCAGGGATACAGAGTAGCTGGACCGAAGGTGCAACCATATCGGAGAGGTATCTGTTGAGAGCCAGACTAAGGAATGATTCCTGAAAGAGGGCAGCAGCTCTTTCAGTAGTTGTTAGGGGCGTGAGTCAGAATGACTTAAACGGCCACATCAACATCACTCAGTCCTCTGAGTACTGCGCAGCTGAAAGCAATGGAAAACTACAGCTGCTTTTTTTCCAAGAAAATGTGGCTCTCTGCATTTTCATATAGCAATGATGGAGGCGCCTTCCTTGGTAAAATATTCCGGAGGTAAACTAGTCCCCCGTTCGGATCTCCGGGTGGGGACTACTAAATCTCCGAGCCGTCGTTATGCAGGGAAACGGTCCGATGGCTGAAATAACTTGAGAGCACTTCTAGTTCATGTAAGTGTACACTTACGCTTCTGCATCTGAAACATGGCAGAGGGCCCCATAAGTTGTTAAATGCCTCGGATATGTCCAGAAAAATCCCTAATACTTATTTACATGGACTAGAGGAAGCTATATCCATCACCTTTAGTATGGCATCCTCAGTGCTCTTACCCGGTCGGAAACCATACTGGTTGTCCATTAGCAAATGATCAGTTGCCAATCTAACATTAATACGCAAACATAGAACCTTCTCAAAAACCTTGCCAATCACGGGCAAGGGCGTTAGTGGACGGTAAGAACAACTAACACTAGTATCTTTGTCCCCACCTTTGAACAACAACACCAAGTCTCCACGCTTTCAACACGCCGGAAGTGGCCAGCGAAGAGCAACCTATTATGCACTCTGCTTAGAAGACCAAGGACTACTGGAAGTGCCGACAAGGAGCTCCACTGTGATACAATCATATCCCGGGGCCTTGTGCCGTGCCATACGACAGATCACCTGGCGCACTTCCGCCTCAGTGGAAATTATAGGTACTGCAAATCCCTACTACTTTTTCGCCTAGATAGTTTACTATGGCCTATAAAATTGAAAAACCGATTTTCATCAACTTTGAACGGCCGCCATTTTGTCCAGTCGAATCTACAACCCATGTTCTTTCCTAAACTCTACTAATCTTCTTCAAAAGCGATCTTTTTTCGCCACTGACTGGACTAGGTAGAATCGTTGATATAGCTGCTCAACTACAAACTCCAGATTTCATTTCCACTACTATAAATAGATTGCGATTAAGAGATAGAATTTTTGTGGTTAGGCTTTTGGATTTAGTTTACCTCTATTATGTTTTATTGTCATGTAGACTTGGCACGTAAACACTATTTTTATACGCGTGATAAAATAAAAAACAATTAGAAGCATTTTTAATTTTTGTTTTTTTGTCAGGCACACAAAAACTAAAATAACCGATTGATGTAGGAAATTCCAACTATTTGTAAAAGTGTAAAATAATATTGTCGACTATGAACAAACAGAGTAAACTAATAAAATTTAGACAAAAATATTAATCAAGATTTTGACTTTACATTAGGTTATGCGTTCAAGCAACAAGTCTAATGTAGGTCGCAATCCAGAGGCTAAAATCAGCATTTAGACTCCCGCCATTATATTTTTATTCTAACGTAAGTAAACAACTAAATTTCGGAAACTGATTATGGGCATTAAAAATAATTAAACAAAAGTTACAAATATGTAGTTAAAAATTTCCTTCTTCAATTGATTTTTTTAATTTTTATACCGAATTTCATGTCCTAGAACGAATTAAAGTGTAGGCTACTAATAAAATCTGCAATCTGCACCTTATTTTAATTGAACATTTCATCTATAAAGAAAAAAAGGCACCTTTGTACTGCGTATATTTAATATACAAAATTATTTAACATAAAAAAAAACCATTTCATGTTCACAGATTTCAGAAATTTCAGCCACTATTTCATTTTGAATCATTATTATTTTATTTTTGTTATATTATATGAAATTTGAAAAAAGCTTTTTTTGACAAAAAATTATATTTTTTAGGGTAAAATATGATTTTGAGTAATGGCGGAGTTCTTTATTATGCTCCTATTTCAACTTAAGACTAGAAAAAAATTAGCCAGAATTAAGAAGTAGATTTGCTTTGTTTCATTGCAAAAAAATGAATTGTAAAAGTTACTATAACATGTTGGTTGTTTGTTATAAGTCTAAGTATAAAAAATATGAGAGTATTCTGCTAAAGAATGACAAATATATTATACTATTTACAGAAAACATTATGTTATTACATTTATCTTTTACATCTTAATCTTCTAATATTATCATGAAATGTTATTTTTTCCAGCTTAAGCAATTTTACATCAATAACCTACAACAGCTTGGTGAATTAAAAGCGTTTGTAAAATACACGTTAAGGAAAATTAAAAAAACGCTTTGCCTGGACAAAGAAATATGTAAATGTGATTGAACAGTGTTTATATGCCCATACAACTGTAAATACATCACCTGTACACACATCAGTTTCATCATCTCAAACTTCAAAACCAGTAACAACTGAACCAACTTATTCAACAGTAACAGTTAAACCAACACAATAATCTACCGCCAGTTTAGATGTATATTGTATAATTAACATATTAATTATAATTCTGATCGGTTTAAATATATAAATAAAAGAAAATAAAAAAAAAAAAAAAAACTAGATTTTAATATATTGTAATTACAAGGTAATTAGATTTAAATGTTACATAATAGTATTAATATATTAAAAATATTTAAAATGCTCTAAAAAATGAACAATATTTAAAAAACAAAATCCATCAAACTTATTTGCTTCACACAGTGACATGGAATTCATGAAACCAAGTGTATCGCTGGATACATTTAATAAAAATAAAAGGAGTTTTATCAAATGATTTTAGTTTACTTCAACAAAAAAAAAAACAATAGATATTCGTAATATTATGTTTGCCTTTATAAACTTGTTTGTTCAAATGAACAAATTGTTTGTTGTAAGCCAGATGATCAGCGAGCTTTTCATTCAGCTGATCATTGGTTCAAATCCTGGTAAAAGTGTAAATTTTTATCAATCATTTTATACAACAAAAAAATTGATGTAAAATTATAATTTTAAGGTCAAAATTTAATAGCAATAAATTATAAAACGATAAATAAATGAATGCAATAATATGTTGCGTGCATTTCATATTAAAAGAATTGCAGAAACTTGTGAGGAAAAGAAACTGTGTATTTCTCTTCCGCTCAACCTTAACAGTATCAATTTGTGAATTACTCACATGCGCTTAACATGCTATCTCAGAATAAACTAATGTGATAGAAAAGAGGCAAGTGGTAATACCAAGAAAATATTTATATCATGTCACTGGTTTCAGACATTTCTTAAATAAACAATAAACAAACAATGTGCCATTTATGTAAATATAACTACAATATTCTTAAATAATAAAGTAGTTTTGAAACAAAATCAGTATTTACTTATTTCATTTTAATATCTCAATTATGAATTTTTTATTCACAAAAAAACGTTAAAAAAATGGATGGATTTTTTAAATTATAAAAAAAAAGGGTAAAATATTTTGATTTAATAAACAGAGTAAAATTCAAATCAATTTAGTTTTGGAAATATTGTTGTAAATGATCATCTATTTTTATCGTAAACTCAAGAATCAGAATTATAGTTTCTTAAAAATTCAGTAATTTAACAAAGATTAATTCATTTTATGTATTTTTCCTTAGCCTGAAATTTAAATGTAATAACATCACTTCTATAAATATCTCATATTTTATATTACGTGAAGTTTTTTTACGAAAGCATTACACAAATATATACTTCAAGGTAAATTCTTGCATTTGCAGCTTCAATAATTAGTAAGAAATTTTTCTAAAATTTATTATGTATTCAGAAATTTCTTTGATAATTTAGTAGTAATTCTTCTTTCCCTTGTTCCAGGATATCCTCAATAAGGCTATCAATAGTTTGTTTTGGAATTTCCCTCTGAGGAAATTGACTTCTCAAATTTTCTATTAGACTGGACTAACCAGTGCTTTGGAGGTCACACTCTTGTTCTAATTAAAGTTTTCTTCTCCATTGTCACTTTCAATCTTCAAAAGAAAGTGATGGACCTGATCCTTTCAATGTTGGTGCTTATCGTAACATTGCTTTACCTAATCCTTCAAACAAGACTTCTTCATTTTTCATGGTGTTCCTTCTAGTTTTCTCAAATTGCACTACTTCAAAATTTCATCTCTGTTCCTGATAGTTTACATCTATCTCCACTGTTTAGAATCTGTGATCCTGATTCAAAAACCATATATACCAAAGTATATTTCATACAGTAATAGCTTGCACATACCTGTCCCACGAAAAGCATTTTACACAATGCATAAATTGATTTTTATTTTGTATTCATGTTTCTAATTCTTTATCTACACTTTCATCTTTAGCTGTCATATTTTCCCAAGCATATGCATTTCTTAACCTCTAAGAAATCCGTCTAGTCCAGCTGTCCATGGTTTTCTTTGTTATAATTTATCTAAGTCAGTCCAGATGTCCAACTCGGTTTAAATTTCCTTTACATTTATAAACTATACCACTATAATACTTTACCATAATAAAATTACTGTTTCTGTTTCATAAAAAGATGATTGCTTAAATAACTTTAAAATTTGTAATGTGTTACGTAGCTTATAAAAATATTGTACCATTCCTTTGAAACTAAAGAGAGTGATGTGTTGCTTACTATAATTTATTGTATTTTATCCTGTAAACATTAGTACATGTTAATGTTAGAATTATAAAGTTTTAAAAACATTTGTATAAAATTCACTTATTTCTTTTGTTTTATTTTTGTATTAAAGGTAATTTTAATATTCAGTAATAAAAAAAACTCTTTGTAATTTATACAACATTTATTTGGCTAAAATTAAATTATTCCTTTGTGTTAACAAACAATTTTTTTATTAACTTTTATTTATAACAATTACTAATATTTTTTATTTTATTTTTCATACTCTATTTTCTAATTTTGGAATCTATCAGTACATGATTTAACATGTAGAATCTTACTTTATACAGTTTATGAATAAAGTAATTTCTATACATATTTATGGGAAAACAAATTCTGATGAACAAAAACTAATTCTTGAGGGGGGATGGGACATGCGTGTATATGAAACGTGTGTGAATAATAAAAATAATTTTTCTACAAGGTAAAAATTTACATCTAGCTAAGATGAAAGTACCAAAAATATAATAAAACTGCACTTTAAATTTTATCTCAGGAGTATGCAGATCACATTTGTTAAATAGGAGGTTTCAGCAAAAATTAGTACAGCATTTAATTAACTTCTGGTATTAAGAAGGTCACACAGCAGCTGTCAACATAATAACTACAAGCATGTTGCAAGGCCAACGCTGCTTTATACTAAATTTTATTATTTTATTTGTAATCAGCCTTTTTTTATTTTAGATTTTTAAGATTTGAAAAGTAAATACCTTCTGATATCTTGATTCAAACTTTTAAAAGTTAAAGGATTTTTTATTTATATAAAATTATAAAAACATTACAAGAGTAAACTTTTCTAATCTGAAGATACAAGTTTTTTTTTCTACCAAAACACTACATCGCTGTTATAACGACTAAATTAAGGTATTATAGTTTCTTTTAAAGAATATTATGTACAATACGAGCTAGAAGTACAAATATGATTGTACCAGGAAATTTATTAAGAACTTGGAAAAAATTAGAAGCAATTTTCATGCAACAAAAAAAAAATTAATAACATCAAATAATTAACAATTTAATAAAAACTTAATTCAAGGACAGTTTAAAATTAAAGTACTTTATTAGTAAACGTGTATACGTGTCCATACTTTATTTTTTTTAAAGCAAATAATTTGAAATTCTAAACAAAACTTTTGGAAACAACAAAATTACATTTACATTTTTGGTAACTTAACCCAAGAATAGTGAAGGATTTTGAATATATGATATTATTTGTTTATCAGATCAGTTGAACCTGTTACTTAACTTATGTGAATCCCACTTCAAACAGAATCCTTTTAAAAATGTTGTGCAGGTCAGTTACCGGACATTTTAAAAGTACTGAAAACATAAAAATAATGTAGAATATAGAAAAAGATATATAGGAGGCAGATGTTGCCGACAGTCACAAACACTATCAAAAGATCAATTTTATGTACAATAAGTATAAGAGTAGGTATTCCTACATTGTGTAGATGAAAAAAATTATGGATGAATATACTGGAGTGTATTACTTTAAGTATGCTGCCAATATACATTTAAATTAGAATCTGACCTACTGTAAACTTATCTTGTCTCAATACCCTCATTTTATTTTATTTTTTTTACAAATACTTTTTTAAATTATAAAGTTGGTATTAAAATACAAAATAACGAAGTAAATGGTAATATTTTATGAAGAGAGCTATTAGAGTATATGAAACACTCCAAGAAAATACCAGGACTGTGAGATGAGAAGTGACAGCTTCTCAACTCTCAGACCCCCATCCCAAGGTCTGAGAGTTGAAAAATGTTAAAACAAAATGAAAATTCAAGGTGGTATATTTTTAATTTTAATTTTTAATAATAACTATAGTTTTTTTTTGTTTAAATTACTTGAATCTAATTATCGGGCTGTGTTATCTCTGGTTTGTATATACCCTTTATGTGTGTGTAGTTTATTTTAAAATATTAGAAATTTGATACTGAACATTTATAAAATTTTTTTTGTTTTTAATTTGGGAGTTAGGGAGGAGGTTTGATTTTTGGAGAAGATAGAGGTAAATTTCTTTATCTTTTTTATATTTTCGAATATTCTTTAAAGTATCTTAACAAACCTTAAATCAATCACTACCTGGGTCAAAGTAATAGTCATGGGTCCCACAGAATCGCCTCTACGTTGTTCACTTTTTTTAGATAGATTTTTATTATTTTATTGGTAGGGGAAATTAAAAAAAATTACATTACTAATAATAGTTTTCAAAATGTCCCCTGTGAAGTTCTCATGTACATGAGAATTTCACAGCGGACATATTGAGCCATCTTGAGATAGGAGTCATTGAATAATTGTCTGATTTTCATAACAATTTAATTCTACCAATGTTCTATATACAGGCTATTATATAAAATTTCATGACTGTATGTTCACCTTAGAATTATTAAGCATGATAGATACCCAACGGTCACAAATTTTCCCAAGTTTTCTGTTATATTTTTGGGTTTAGGAACCTGAAAACATAAAAAAATGATAAGGAAACAGGTAATCAAAATTGTTGACCTATTATAATAATTTTCCTTGGTGTTTAAGTTTTTTTTTACTATAATCTTTTATAAGGCACTAACCAAAAATTCCACAGAAGTGGAATAAACCCAAACAGTGCTAAGTAGAAATGTTATAATTTTACACGGAGATGGGGAAAGATAAATATTTAATATGTATATATATTTTATTTTAACAAGTTTATTTATGAAAAAATTTGGGTTTTTTGATACTTAATGAAGATACTAATGAGATTTCTCTAAAAACAATAGTTTCATGATGATTGAATGGTTCCTTCAAGAAAGGAAAACACTAGATGGATGGTCATGGACTTTAATTCTAGACAGATGTCAATTTATTGGTTCACAAAAACTAAAAATATGTATATAATTAATATTAGATTTTCAGTGTTTACAATCAAACAATTATGTGTCACTGTGTAATTATGTAAGAAATAAGACAATGTGTTTACATAGTATACAAATTATGACATTTAAAATAGTAACACATTAGAGTAATGTAAGAGATGCATTCAATTTTAGTACATTTACATTTTGGGAAAAGTCAAAATATCTTAAATATATAAAAAAATAAATATTTTACAATTTATTTGTGTAATTATAATTAATTCATTTCAATTTGTTGTAATAATTTAAATAGATTTAAATAAAAACATATACACAACTAGAATAATCTTATATGAGATAATAACATTCATCAGATTTTGTTATCAAAAAATATACAATAACTCGCTCAATATTTTTCCACTGATAAACGTATAAGATAATACAATTCTTATTATTATTATTTTAAAATATGATTAAAACCAAAAAAGTACTTCAGCTATGTTAATGAAAAAAATGTTGCTAAAAAGTCAACTATTAGTTCTATTAGTGATATTTATTATTGGATTTAGTAATTCACATCATCGTTCAAAACTGAGAATAAATAATAGATTAAAATTTCACTTTAATAAATATAATAATATTGATATCACTAATTCACTAAATGGCGAGACAAACACTAGTTTTCATCTTCCTGATAATATTGTACCGGTTGAATATCACATAAAGATTTTACCTTATTTTGAAGAAAAAAATTTTACATTTGTTAGTGAAATAAAAATATTATTATATATTCATAAAGCTACAAATAAAATTATTTTGAACTCATTAAATTTAAATTTCAATGAAAGTTCAACAGCAGTATCTACCACAACAGTAAACTCGGATGGGTTAACAGAAAAAATTGACATAACTGAGGTGAAATTTGATTATAATGCAGAGCAAGCAATTATTACTACAGAGACATTTCTCAAAACTGCTAATGAATACAATCTGGTCATAAATTACACTGGATATATTTCTGAGAATATGTGGGGATTCTATAGAAGCTGGTATACAACTAAAAATGATGAACTGAGGTAGGTAATAGAAAGTAATTTTCTGGTTTAAATAATACAGTAGTTTTTAATTATAACTAGATAAACAGTACTTTTACTTGGGAAAACTAATAAATTTAATCAATTTTCAATAATCTTTATCGAATGATAAATACTTTAAAATAAATTTTAATTTTTTTTTTTTTTAAGGGAAAGAGTGTGATCTAACTTTCTTTCTTCATATGTTATGAACATTTTTTCAGGAACTATTGTAGATATTTTCTCTTTTTCCTATTATTCTTTTTTCTTTTTTTTATGAAAATTTGACTTTTTTTACACATTGTATCAGATTTTCTTTTGAAAATGAACTTTTTAAAATTTGTTAATTTTAATAATTTCACCCAAACAGATTTTTCAAATTCTTTTCTGTGGAACTGTTGAGAGTTATTTAAATAATTGTGAAACACAATTTAGATCTGTACCTGAGATTCATACTATAAAAATTTCATACATATATCTTGAGTTTCTGTACAATCTGAGAAATAAAAAAGATAGTAAATTTCAAAAAAAATAACTTTACAAAGTTATCACAGGTGCATAACCTGGGTAATGCTATGGTACATTGAAAGCATATCAGACCTCTTTCTCTGTATATTCTTTTTTATTCGTCTCTTCTTTTAATTTTTTTGGATTCCTTTTGAAAAAAAGATTACTTCATGTCGCTTTTTCTTGATTATTTTATTTCTTAGCTCGCTTAAGAATCTTTCACTGGTGATATTATACTCAAGCCAAGTTCAACTTAAGGATGACTAACAAAATGTTTTGCTAGATTTAAACCTAATTCTGTAAGCACTAGTATTTTCCAACATAGGCTTCATTAAAAACTTATAACTGATTCATCAATACCAGATGTCAGTGTATTTGTTTCAACAAAGGTTTTTTTTTAGATTAAATAGACCAAATCACATTGTAGAGTGATTCATTAAGATTCTTTGTTTTACCTAAGATATACTTTTCATTAAATGTTTAATATTAGTAAAGTATAAGTTCATGATAATCTTAATCTCAGCTAGTAAACAAAAGTTTTTTTTTATGATCATAGATCTCTTCCTTTGACACAGCTTGTATCTTGTATCATATCATTTTGAATTTTAGTAAATTATGCTGACAACAAAGTGTATATAAAATGATTAATAAAAATTGTTTACTCTGTTAAATTTCATAAATTATCCAAATCTTTAAAGGTGGTATTTTGAACAAATTAGTAAAAATAAAAATTATTTTTGAATTTTTCACATATGATGCCCTTAAATTATGTGTTTATTTTATCAGTCCAGTTGAAATACTTTACACATAACCATATAATGCATATTTCAGGTACTAATTAATATGTAATTATAACAAAGTATTTTCAACATATAACTAGCATCCTCTTAACTGTTTTATAAAATAAAAAACAAATGAAATCACAGTATTACATATAAATGGAAAATAAAATCGCTACAATTATAATTGGTTGAAATATTTATCATTGCAATAGAAACAATCCTCAGTTGAATACGATTTTAGTTTGATTTTAAATGCGGCATTACATATTTTTTCTATAATGATAATAAGGAGTTTATTGTAAAGTTTTATACCAACATGCTATTATTGTTTCATGTAACTTATAAGCACAAGTAATAATCCATTATTTCTTAAAAAGGGTAATACATTTTGATACTATTATTAAACGATAAAATTATTCTAATAATTTTTAGTAGAAACCTAAATACTTTAATTACGCTATTAGCATAAACTACCAAAAATACAACATCTAATGGGCAATGCCGATTGAACAACACATAATAGGACGCAAATAAAATCCCTTTGTACCATATATCTCTCTATTAGAAAAAAAATTTCTATCTAGTTTACCATTTAAAAAAATCAGCATCTTCCTTAAACTTAACCTTATCATCTACCATACAACTGATAATTTCAATGCTGGTTGCTCTTTCAAGGAGTATCCAGTTACAGATAAATTCACAGAGAGCAAAAGGCTGATGTTTAAAACCCTAAAGAATATATTTAGTATTTAAAAGATTTACGAAACAAATTATTATGGAAAAGCCAGTTCAAAAAGCTTCTTTAAGACAGAAATGTAATTGGTTGCTTATGAAAAAAAAACTAGAATGTAAAAATAATAAAATATAAAACTAATAATGGTATGAAATTAGTTGACTTATTCTGTTGTAAATTTCATACATATAATTCAGTTAATCAGGCATAATTCTTACAACACGCTCTTTGCAACATTTATTTTTACTTTGGGAATTCTACATCAAACCAGAATAGAAAGATAATATACTAATTCTAGATCTGGAGTATTTATTTTCAAAATTTAATTTAAATTCATTCAACCATTTAACACTAGAAAAGCAGGGTATTTTTAGTTTCTAAAACCAAACTAGCTCCTAATCTGATGGTCCCTATATTTTCTTTCCCAGAAATTTTTAATCTAATTTACTTCAGCTTATATGTAATAACCTATTATTTTACAAGAGTTAAATCTTTATTTCTTAACAATATAGTAAATTTTGTCACATATATTATTTTAATATCTATGTGATGGTTCAATCACTTAAGTCTTTTCCAGACATAACTAAAATAAAATTATATCCTGAAAATAAAAACATTTCAACAATAACCAAATTAAAATGATATATTATCAACAGAAATATAAAATTATATATTAAACAGATTATAAAATAAGAAGTAAAACTAAGACCACTTCCTTTAATGTTGGGTGTTAACGTAATGTTGACAAAAAGCACTTATTAATGTTGAATAATTTATTCTTGGGACAAGCATTCTCTTAGGCTTACCGGCGAAAGTAAAGGGATGAAATAATTTCCCATTGATTTCTTCTCTTCCCTGAAAATATCAAATTATTGCCATGCCCAAGCCTTCCAGAGGGGGTTTCATGGATAATATAAGATACACCATCTTCTGTTCATCAAAGAGACTGGAAAATAATAAATATCATTACATTCAGAAAAATAAACTTTGAAATGTGTCTCTTGTATTTCAAATGTTTTATCACATCTTTAATAAAGAACTATTAATTTACCCGCTTTTTTGAATTTATATTTATTAATATATTTCTATTACAGCAATAATGAAAGAAGTATTTAAAAAAAATTACTCACCACTGTTTAATGATGTAAATATATGAAAAACTAGAAAATAAAGCTAGAGAGAAATATTGTTAACCTGTAAAAAAATGAAAAGGTACTGTTATCAATAGATTTAATAACAAACCTAAAATTGTGTAGTTTTTAAATTTATATAATTACATAGACCTGATTATCAGTGAACTGACATACTTCAGTTATTTGTAGCTAGCAAAATTTTAATCAAAGTGCATTTTATTCCTCAATAAAGAAAAAAGTATTTTTACTCGTGTTCGAAAAGTTATTTTGCATGTTTTTTTTACCTTAAAATCTTTTTTTTATCTTCCATGACATAAATAGTATATCATTTTTACACTACTTTAAGATACTTTAAATAGTACTCAAAAAACATTCTTCGATGAATAATTATAATTGCAAAGAAAAAAAAAGAAAAATTTTTGGTAAGAAAATTTGTATTCTGTTGTCTCTTCAAATAACTTTTTAAATTCTATATCAGGTTCCACAGAATGTCCTTTTATTAAAAAGTTTCCCATATTGACTACATTATATTAGATTGTTGAATTTTCAACCTTAAAAATTAGATTTAAAAAACCTGATATATTAGTACAGGTCCTGTCAGCTCCTTTTTTTTGGGGGCCTAAAAGTTTATTTATCAGAGTAATTATTTACTTCAATAAAAATACATGTCTATACTTCTGTACTGCATTGGTTCATGGAGTCAAAATGAGGCTAAAGTTGAGATTATATAGGCAAATATTGTGCCAATTTCACTATTTGGTCAATAATTTTGCGGGATATGAGGCAAAAACTGTTTAGAAAAAACTGTTCAAAAAACAGTTTGAATATTACCCACCCCAAAATCTGATTGATTTAAAAGTTTGAAATTTTAAATAACTTAATAAGTCTTTTCATTACACAAAAACTCAATTTTCTATGACAGCACACAAATGTCAAAAATGAAAAATGGTGACCTATCCTTCCCCTTTTTTAATTTTGTCCAAAATTTAATACCATTAATGCCCCATATACAGAAATTTTTTGAACCATTTTCAGGGAATTGATGTTAAATCAGTCCAGAAAGTTTATTAAAAATACAGGACAACATACGTTCTTAAACACATACGTCTACAAATTTTTGTTTTTTTGTGTATTTTGGACTATGGAGGTCTTGAAACATCTAAAGTTGCGAACCCCAATACTCAAAATTATGGCTAATACTATACTTTCCCTTTATAGCTATGTTGCTGCAGCAGCAATAGAGGAGCAATTGCCACGAAAACAAAAATTAATAAATAATTTATTAAGAATACTTTGTAATTTATAAAACAAATTTTTTTAAATGCTTGTACTGGGTATGGTAATAAAATCTGCAATATCATTTATAAAAAAAAAATTCAATGATTAAAACATTTATTGAATTATGTCAGTAATTGAAACTGAACTTATACTTTCAATAACAAACTACCAATCCTAATGAGATCAAAAATTTGTATAATTTATCAAATATCTAAGGTACACTGTAATTTCAAAATTAACATTGAAATACCTTATTAATTAAAACATTCGAAAAGTTATTAGACAAATATGTTATACCTTAATAATACATTTTTTATGAGAAATTTTTAAAATATGAGAAATTTATTTTTATTTTTTTATTGTTAATAGGTGGATTATGGTAACAAACATGGGGGCAAAACATGCAAGAACTGTATTTCCATGTTTTGATGAACCTCATTTTAGAACTCCTTTCACTATTCATATAGCAAGATTCAAGAACAAGACTTCTCTCGCAAGTGTTCCCACTTATATGACATCTTTACCAGAGTAAGTTTCTAGATAAAAGTAACAGTTATACAAAGTAAGTTAAGAGAAAAATCCTTTAATCAAGTAGTCACTTTAAATATATTTTAAATTATATTAAACTCTTCTTTTGAAGTTAGCGTATAAAAGGCTGCAATAACAGTTCACTGTTTTTAACAAGTAAAAATCTAGTTGTTACAGAATACATAGTTTTTCCAATATAGAGAACAGATACTGTTCCCTATGTTGTACTACTGTACTATTCCCTTGTTACTGTATAATGGAATACTACACAGAAGATCCTATTACATAAGAAAAATATACTAGTACCACTCTAAAGCGCCCCCCCCACCCACGCTTAAAAACCCTATAAATCTGGTACTTATTTACAATATGACAAACATTTTTTCTATGTTTTAAAATTTGTATTAAGTATAACCTGGTTGTTCCAATCATAGTTTGTGTAGAATAGATGAAAATTAAAATATTCAATATTTTTTTATAAAAAAATACGAGTATCTAAAAATCAGTTATATTTACAATTTCTTTTAACAATTTAAAAATTTAAAAAATTTTTGATGATTTCATTTCACTCTCTTTTATATAAAACTGCTGCATAAAATCCTTTGATTAATAAAGAGATTATACTATAAGTGTGTAGTTTTTAGAATGAAAGAAGTTAGCAGTATCAATAAAATAAATATTGATATTAATCACTAAAATATTGACAAAACTAATAAGAAATGGAAAATATTACATAATTATTTTAAAACATTGTAGTGGTTTTTATTTTGCATTACAGCTCGTCGATTGATGATCGTGTTTGGGATGAATATCAAACAACAGCAGCAATACCAACATATTTAGTTTCATTTTATATTTCTGATTTGCAACCGATAAGAACACAGTCTGTTAATATGTGGGTACGGCCAGGTTTGGCACATCAAACAAGATATGTATTAAGCAGAGTTAATGATGTTATCAATATACTAAACAATCTGACAGGGATAGCATTCAATTTACTTCGAATGGATTTCATAGCAGTACCAGATATGAACAGAGATGGAGTTGAGAGTTGGGGACTTGCACTTTTCAGGTATTTTTAAACATTTCAATTATTATTAAAAAGAACATTATAATAATAGATATAATTTACTGCATAAATATTGAATAAAAAATAAAACACTATCAAATAATTAATATGGTCTACTAAACACAGAAATTATTTATTAATTTGTGTTTAAACTACTGAATCTTCTTAAAAAAAGTCTTCTTCTTCTTTGATGCATCTGCCTTTTAATAGGTTTCAATATCCACATAACACATTCTACAATCATAAAAAGAACAAAAAGTCATTGTTTTTCTAGAAATTTTTGAGAATAATAGCTTTAAACGCCTACCAGAAAAATTAGGTAAGAACAGATATTTTTAATTTTGTAATTTTCATTTAGCCACACTTTGCTAGCAACTTTATTCATTTTTGCCTAAATTCTAATATATTTTAAGAGTGCAGACTCCACTTCACTCGTTGACAGAACCATCAAATTTTAGTTTGGGGCAGCAGTTTAGAAAAAGTTTAAATACTTTAATTATCATGATTAATTATTTTGGAACATATATTTGTAGAGGTCTGACACAAATACTGCATTCCAAGAATAAGTATCAAATAAATGATTGTAAAAATAATACATATAAGAACACAGCATTTGTCATGAAACAGAGAACACCTGTATCAGTACTAATCAGCCACAACAGTATAATGTACTCAGTATATGTACTCAATTAATTTAAACAAATATTAACTTTTGTTTTATACAGGGCGTTTCATAATGTTCTCAGGAGTTACAAAAATTCAGTACAAAAAAAGTATTTCTTTTACCTAAATGAAAGTTGTATGAGGTGATGCTGGGAGTCAAAACAGTTTTTGTTAAAATCTATAAATGTTCAATATATGTGCTTCTCTGGTGACATGACACATCAACATGAAAGTATAGTTCTTGCCAAACTTGTTCTAACATGTCATTTTCGATAGAGTTGTTCGCAGTGATTATGCGATCCTTTAGCTCAGCGATATCGTGCGGCATCGGTGGGATAAAAACCTTATCTTTTACGTAACCCCAGAGAAAGAAATCGCGTGAGGTCTGGTGATCATGGTGGCCACAGCATAATGTATAGGTCTTCTTCAGACGCACATCCTATACAGCGCCGAGGTAATGTTGTGTTAAGGTACTGTCGAACCTCGTTATGAAAACGGGCAGGACAACCATCTTGCTGGAAAATGAAGTCGTTGAGTAGCTGAGGCATAAGCCTTAATTGTAACATATCCAGGTATATCATGACGGTTACTGTCGTTTCCATTTGAAGAACGGCCCATACACTGCCTCACGAGAGATCGCACAAAAAACGTTTACTTTCGGAGAATCCCGAATGTGTTCCACATAAGCGTGTGGGGGTTTCAGTTCCCTAAACTCGCACGTTATGACGGTTTACTTTGCCGTTAATATGGAAAGTAGCTTCATCGCTGAAAATTATCTTGTTTACAAAACCTTCATCTAACAACATCTTTTCCTACAATTGTAAACAAAAATCGAGCCTACGTGTTTTATCTCCATCAGAAAGACGCTGGATTAATTGAAGACGGTACGGTTTGCATAATAAACGTTTACGGAGAACTCTTCACACTGTTGTTTTCGGAATTCCTAATTCTATGCCTGCCTAATTCTATGGACGACCAGTTGATTTTCGCTTGCACAAGCAACCGGTTTCACTGAATTGTTAATACCATGCACGAATTGAATTGTCACTTGGTGGCTCCTTATGAAATTTCAACCTACTGTTGACGCCTAGCGAGTAAATTGTTTACTAACTGCCTAGTATACGTGAAAAAACTATTTGAAGTACTCTCTTGTACAGTACTTGTTTTATTCTTATGAGTGAAATAGTTTTTGTTAATGAATTTTCGAAACTACAAAGAACATTATGAAACGCCCTATATGTATGTATATATATATATATATATATAACTGTTACTATGTTTTATTAAAAACACAATTTAATTTTTTTAAACTTACTTATTTAACTGAACACTTGTACAAAATTTATTTATTTAGTTAGTTAGTATCAACTGAAGTAGAAGAAAGGAAAAACAGTGTAAAAGTAAATAGATAATAATGGATCCGTAAGAAAAATACATAAAATTGTAAGTATTAAACAAACAAAATCATGTAAATTGCATCTCTTACAATCAGTAATCTGTAACAAATGAAATATCACAGGGAGCAGCATCCTGAAAATTTAATGAATGAAGGAAAAAAATGAGGAAAAGCTACATGTCTTTCAAATTAGTCAATGCCGGGTGCAGATTCACTGTATGCTGTTATTATTTATTGCGAGCTGTTTGTTGTTCCCTTTACGGTTATCACTATAATTTTAATTATAAAATTATTCACCTAATTAATTTTTAATACTTTCATAAATTTCAAGTAGCAGAATTTATACAGCTATATGTAAGAATGAACAGCATAACATAACTCATTTATTATATCCTATCTGTTTCTGGAAAAACAATGATAATGTTTTCACAGTATCCTTAATAATTTCTATTACAGTAAGAAAAGTTACTGACTAGCTTTTAGAACAGCTGATATTGGAATTCAGTTAGGATGCAGATCAGCTGGTTTTGATTTCAACGCACAGTAAGGTTCTGGAACTTTTCACCCATCACTTCATTAATTTTCATCTTCACCATTAAAATACATGCAAACCACACCTCTGATCGTAGATAAGTAAAAGTTTTGTTTCTGAATTTCTTAAAAGTTACTAAAAAAAATTTGATAGATACAAATTAAAAAAATCTGAAAAAAATATTTTGAGAAGGATCATATGGGTAATCTAGAGGACATTTTGGTAGTGACTGTGCTCTGGAAGTAATTCATCAGGTTCATAAGACCAATTTTTATTTCCTTTGCAACTCCACTACAGTTCCCAGATAAAGATACCAAATTAAATATTCCAAGTTAAAGTGCCCATTTTTAAAAATTATTTTAAAAATACAACAAACAAATTTGAACACTGCCATCATTTTAATGAAATATTCATTATAATATTATGATATGTAAATGATTTTAAAATATATTTATAATTTAAAACTTAATAAATTGAGCTGATTCTTTCCAGATAAAGTATTCTATGATAAATAATTACATAGCATTTAAAATGTTTATATCAACAATTTTTTGAGTTTCAGATTAAATTTTATATTTAAAAAATAAAATTGCTAAAAAACATGGCTTTTCCTTTTTCATTTCAGTGCTTAGTTTTATCAGAATAAGGGTGACAACAAAAAAAAAAAATCAACCTGTCTTTTTTATGCAAAAATCATAACATACTCTAAGAATAATTATTATTTTTTTGTAACAATAAGTGAAACAAAACAATTTAACTAAGTACTATCTTAAATAGCAAACTATATATAAACAAATAATCAATAAGAAAGATTCTGGATTTAGAAATGTTAAATTTATCCATGTAATATTTATGAATAAGCATATTTGCAAAGACTTAATACTAATGAAGATTGAATATTGTACCGACTAAATATTGGCAAAGATTGTGCAATCTTTGCTAAAAAGAATAGTAACTTATTTAAAAATAAATTAATTAAAAAAACTACAATGTCTTTATGCCTGTAAATAACTTAACTTAAATTTAAAATTGGAAGAATTAAAAAAAAAATAAAAAAGAAGAATAATTCAAAAATTTCTAGGCATATTACAGCCTGAGGCAAATTATAATTGTAGACTGAGACATTACAAAGATATTTACCAATATAGAAAATTTAATAACAACAATGAAAATAAGAAATATTTTTTATTTAGAAACCTAGAATCATTAATAAAACAAAAATTATTTATTTTATAAAACAACAACAACAACATTTAATTATTTTTATAAAACAAAAACTGAAATTAATCGGATGGAAGAGGATAAAATCGATCTAAAAATCAAAACCTTTCAGAAAATAAAATATCAGACAGAAAAGTTTATAAAGAAAACTGAATCAATAAATGGTTTTCAAGCAATCAAGCAAAAGGAAATAAAAAGACAACAATGCTCAAGAAAATGGTCAACAGAAAGAAGAGAACAGCAAGCTCAAAGAATGAGAGAATATTGGGCAAAGAGAAAACTGCAAAGAAGGTGAAGATAAAAAGACTTATTAAACCAAACAAATTTTTTTTACCATATTCATCAAATTTCTTTGACTTATGAGGAAGGCCATTAATAATTTATTTCTGTTCGTCATTTATAATAATTTAATGAACCATTTAAAAAAATCTTCCCCCCAATCTATTTAAAATAAAGTTTCAAGACATACTTTTACAGAAACAATATTGCTGCTCTACTGATTAATTTTTAAAATTATACTAGTTCCATGATTAAAAAAAAACTCAAATTTTTTTGTATTCCATTCAATTCATAAATACACGCTCAAATACCATAGTCTTTATTTGTACATTCTGAATTACAGTTTATTTTGCAGTTATTTTGTATATTAAGTATCTTCATATATTTACTATTTCATGTGTTTATATTTTAAATATATGCACTTAAATCACATCTAGTTTTTAGAATTAATAGTTCACGATTGCTCTATTCAAGATTTTATCAGTCTTTCTTGATTCAACCAGGCAAATGCTGGGGTAGTTCCTTTTTTTAGCCATTGAGCAGCACTCTTACCTACTCCTTTTTCTTTTTTTTCTGTAGAGCCTCTGGAACCACTGTAAGGTGTTACTTCAGAGGATTAATGAGGATGACATGTAAGCATGTAAATGAAGAGTAGTCTTGTACAGTCTCAGGTTGACCATTCCCGAGATGTGTGGTAAATTGAAACCCAACCACCAAAGAACCACTGTTCCACGTTCTACTATTCAAATTTATCCTGACATTATTTATAAAATGTAAATTTATGTACCCATCAGAATAAAAAAATTATTTATATCCACTAATCTGCAGTGTATTGTTCATTTTTCTAGTATTCCATCCAATTAATAATGTACATATTTATCATGTTACAGGGAAAGAAACCTTCTATTTGAACCACAAATTTCAACAGCAATAGATAAACAATTAATATTATGTACTGTTGCTCATGAATTTGCATACTTATGGTTTGGAAATCTAGTTTCTCCAGAACTATGGAAATACATGTGGTTAAACAAAGCAATTGCTACTTATTTTATGTATTATATTCCATCACAGGTAAGTGTTAATTTCAGTTAGTTAAATGTAAATTACAATATTAACAACCAAACATTACATCATTTACATATTTTTTAATGCACGTATGAGTTAAGGTCATATTTACTTTAACCATATTCAGTTTCATTTTTCTATACACAATGATATGTAAGCTGCCTAAGATAAAAATAATAATTAAAATATTTGTATGTTTAAACAAATAATAATTTGAAGTCAACAATGTTTTTCCAGTTTACTTGATTCTCCACGTGAAATACCAAACCAATTTTTTTTATTAACTTTGGGGTGAACCGACCCATTTCTAAAATGATCTACATAGTTATTCACATCTAAGTAAAATATTTACTACAATTTTTTAATTCTTTACAAAATCATCACTAATATACTGATAGTATAAAACTATTTTTTTTTAGACTTCAAAATATTTCTTCCCTAAAGTACAAAAAAAATTAGTATTGAATAGCAAGTGATGTACGAGTATTACTACTTTTTCACTTACTTGTACAAAGTAAAGGAAGTAAAAAAGAATGGACGATTTCAGACCTAATGCTGTGGGTCAGTAACACATCCCAACATAACCTAAAAAAACTACATTTTTAATCATAACTTCAATACCAGAAAACCAGTTTTTATTTTACTTGGACCAAATTACTTGTCATTCAAAGGGCCTTCCAATGTTGTGTCACACATTCTCATTTAAAAAAAATAAGTTTTCAATCCTTGAAAATTTATAAAACATTTACGGACAAAATTTTGTGTTAGTAATTTAAAAAATAAATTTTCACATCTTTAATCCAAAGATTATGATTACCTCAAATGGTTTATGAAGTAATATCAAGTAATTTTATCGTTATTTTTGTCGGACTAAAATTTAAAAGAAGTACTACCCCAAATGGTTTTTCGCACCTACCGAGCGAAGGGGTAAATGAATTTTAATTTTCTTTTCACCAAAATTAATTATTTTTGTTTTGGTTCTCAAATAATCTAATTAAATGTTACCATTGTGATTTAAGATTTTTGAGTTGGGGTAGGTGTAGCAAAGAGGATGAGTTGCACCCCCTTTGAAAATAATTTTAAAAAGGTTCCCCCAAGAATGGTATACATGCCTGCAAACAGAAATACAATGGGACTGATAGCTGTTGAATAATAAGTGTGCTAACATTTCAAATGATCACCTGGTATATATTAACTTTTTTATATACAATAGTTTTATTTGATTAATTGAATAGTCTCAAATATTTATGCTAATATTTTATCATTTAGAATTGATTTTAATAAAAAACGTATAATTTTATAAATTAAACTGAACATTAATTTAATATAATGAATTTTTTTCAAAAAATAGCCACAATTGTATGAACACAAGTACATAACCCACTGAATTGGTCTAGTGGTTAAACTCATCATAGTAAATCAGTTGATTTCGAAGTTGAGAGTTCTCAGGTTTGAATCCTAATACCTTTATTGAGATTTGAACCTGAGAACTATTACTGCTTTTATTCAGATTTAAATTCTAAATCACGGATAACAATATTCTTTGGTGGTTGGGATTCAATTAACCACACAACTCTGGTATCATCAGCATGAGTCTGTATAAGACTACATCTCACTCACACATCATGAACATGGAACGGGCTGAATACGAGCCCCAAATTCACAAATCTGCGTAGGATATCTAGACTTCAGGAATATTCATACGAAACTAAACAATAAAGAACATTACTGATTACATTCATTTTATAATTACAGATGGAACCAACTTGGAGAATGATGGATCAATTTGTAATATACGAATTACAAACAGCTCTTTCGCAAGATATTGGTAACAATTGCTTATTAAACAATAATATTTCAACAGCAGAAGAAACAGAATCAGTCTTTGATAGTTATACTTACAAAAGAGGTAACAAAAATCTTTCTTAACTTGTTCTACCAAGTTATGAGATAGAACCATATATAGAAATCAATTTGAGCTTATACTTTGAAGCGTACTACAAATATGGAATTATGAATTTACTTTAAAGAGCTAGTACATGTTTTATGCATGTATTATGAGGTTTTATGCTTCAATTACCAATATTCAATCGGTAATTGGTAAATAAAACTTTTTAGAATAAATCTTTTTTATACGGTAAATCAGTGTAGGTTTGATAGTGGAAAACGTTTTCCATTTTCCAATCTTGATGGGTCTTATTTTTATAATTATGAATTTTGTAATTCGTTTATATAATTTAATAATACAAATGTCTGAAAGAATCATCTAGATTTTCATGTTAACTTATACATCAAGGAGAATTTTAATGTGGAGACAGTTAAGTTAAACCACTGAATAAATTCTCCATCAGAAATATTTATTCATACTTTAGGTAGAAAAATCTTCTAGAAAAAATTATTGTAGAAGTATTGCAAAGAACAAAGTTGAAAAATAAAAAGAGAAAAATAATATTATTATTACTATAAATAATAACTATATAACACATAATTAATGAATGTAAGTAATGAATTATTTAAAGATATTAAAAAGAAAATTTATACAGAATTAACCAACAACTTGAAGTCATTAATTTTTTAATATTTATTAAATGCATATTAAATGAAAGTGGAAGAAAATAGTGATGGTCATTAGTGTAATATGTGTAGTTTATCTAATTAGTAATATAAAAAAAAAATCATCAACTGAATAATACTTTTTATACAATAAAAATGTTTTGATATTAATGTGGTAAGTGATGTACCTCTGTAGTTAATTAATTCTTACATGACACCATTGAAACACTATATTGAAATAAGAAAATAAATAAATAAGATTATAAATATAATCTAAATAAACTTAACCTATGCTCGCTCGCTAATCAAGGTTAGTGAGCATAGGTTAAGTTGGTTGGATTATATTTATAATTTTATTTATTTATTTTCTTATTTCAATATAGCATTTCAGTGGCGCCATCTAAGAACTAACTAATTAACTACAGCAGTAGATTGCCTTCTACATTAATACCAATTTTTTAACTTAATTTTATTGATGAGAAGATGTTACAGATCATTAGATAATCTATTAAAATTCTTATAGTTAATAGTAGTATGCAGTGTAACACAAAAATTACTTGTTATCTAGTCTAACACAAATGAATACTGTTAATTTTAAAGAATAAACTACCTTTTCTTTGGAAGGTTGTACATTTGTAAAGATAACTTGGAAATCTCAGAATTTTTTATTTACTGAAAATTATTTTACATTGATAATATTTACTGGTACAAATACCAACAATAAATGATAACCAATAACCAATTTTTGTATCCTGAAAACTCATTCTGACTTTCTGAAGTTGCACCAAGGTGTAATAATTTAGATGGGAAGGCATGTTGACATAATAAATGTTCAATAAAGCTATCATATGTTCAGTGATTTGTTAAGATGCTTCAAAGTGAAGCATTACGGTTTGATCTTCTGTAAATGAAATCAATTTGGTCATCCCATGAAAAGAAAATTTATCATCTAAAAATTTTACAGCATAGGTAATAGAAATAATATTATTAATGATAAAAATGTTTTTTATGCCATTAATGTTCTATTCAGTGAATGAATTCTGAGTCGCAAATACAAAACCTTGTTCAAGTATAATTTGCAGAGTGGGAAATAATGAAAGGTATGATATTTTGAAGAAGATAATTTACAAATATTTAATTATTTCAGAAGCAACAGAATAAGACCCGATTAAAGTTTCATAATATACATGAATTTCGTAGATACGAGAAATGTCAAGCCCAAGGGATTTGAACCCAAACCCTTTTGGATGAAAGGCAGAGAGATAGTACTATTCTGCCAAGGAAGTCAAAATTTAAGATTATTTGACATTTTAAAAATTCATTCAAAGTTTTGAAGCGTAACATTAATTTTTAATAGGGTCTATCTTAAATTTGGTTACTTGCCAGTTACATTCGAAACTAGCCATTTAAATTTTAGTGTTACAATTTAAAAAAAAAAAGATTAATTTTATTCGTAAAAATTAATTAATGTTACTTTATTTGCTTCTTTTACAGGCTGTTCAATATTACGTATGATAGAAAATTTTGTAGGAAGACCTATCTTTATTAAAGGATTTAAAAAATACTTAAAATATGGTGTCCAACAGTAAGTTGCATGTTATTACCATTTGTTTGAATGAAATTACTGGAAGTAGTTAACAATGTCTCAATGCTGTGCTATAAAGCTATCTATAAATTGTTAATTTTGAAATTAAGTTGGATGGACTTAATTTCAGATAGCATATATGAATAATAAAATTAGTACTAATTAAAAAAAGAAAATTAAATATATATTAATATCAACAAAATGTTAAAGATTATATTAAGTAAATTATGCTATAAAACCAGTTTAAAAAAATATTTTGTTATTAATTAAAATGTATAAAAACAAAAATTATAGGTTAGGAGGTGCAGTTAGCCCATCAGTGTTATGGGAAGATTTTGAAAATGTAGTACCAACTAATTTGCTTCCAGAGGGAAAAAAATTTCAAGATATAATAGAATCATGGACTAAACAAAAAGGATATCCTCTTGTAACTGTTATAAGAAATTATGAAAATAGTACTGCAATTATTATGCAGGTAATATTCATTTTAAAAAAAAATCATACATAGATGTAAGACTATATTTCTTAGGCTTCATACAGTAAATGAGTTAGAATAAAAATAATTTATAGTGATTCTCAAAGTAGTTCACTTGAGGCTCAGCTGAGTCAATTATATTTTTATGCTACCCCTACTCCTCAGTACTGTCTCTAGCCTCTGATGTTTGATATTATTTAACATACATCCAGCTTTGTCACTTAAAGGATGTACAATGATCATCATACATTGGATTTTCATTCTTCAGTATAAAGTAGGGCAGCAATAAATAAGCTCCCTGAATATATTAGCCATTTTACATGATGAACTGAACCAAATTAACAAATATAAAATATTTAGATTTCATAAGAAAGCTACCTATCGTAATGGGTAACATGATTCGACTTCCAGAAAATTTTGACATATCTTTGCATTTCACATCACATCCCCCAGACCCAAAATCCACCATCAGTTTAAAAGTTTATATATATATATTTATACATCTATATAAATATATATTTCACTTTCTTGTAGACATGATAACTGCCATAACTTCGCATCAATCACTTTCAAATTGATACATAAAATATAACAATCCAAAATCTTGGTCGAGTTTGTTAATGGGCAAAATCAAACCATGGTAATGGAAATAGGGGACTTTTTTGAAAAAGCAAAATATCGCTATTACTTTCTTATTAAGAAACTTGCTATGGAAATTTAAAAAAACAATTTGTTTTGGTACGAGTAATTGAGGTGAATGTCTGAGTTTTTTGGACACCTTTTGGTTCAGTCGATTGCAGTCAAAAAGAGAGGTGCTCAACAGTCGTAGATGTTACAGCAGACCTAAATCCAAAATTTCAACATTCTACGGCTAATCTCTTATTGGCTAGTCAAGCCAAAACTAGCAAAATGGATTCAGGGATGGTCAAAATGGATATTTCCATTGAAATTTGGACACCAAAATTTTTCGTGATCACATTACATTTTTTACTTTGTACAAGGAAGTAAAAAGATTATGTTTTCAATCATCTAAGAAAACATAATTTTCTTGAGTTTAACTTGATGTCAGGTTAAAAAACGAATACATAAGAGAATAAAGTAGATAATTCGTACTAAAAAGTAATATTCTGTTTTCAAGAAAATTACTTTTAAAAAATTTCTATTTATGTATGACTATAAAGAAAAGCGTACGGCACACTCATATTCTTTTTAATTTTCTTTTTTATGTTACTTTTTTTAAATTTTACATTAAATAAAATATATATATAAAGCAAAATGTATAATACAACAAATGTGTGTATACAGTATATCCTCATGTATGTACACATAAGCATTTACATACATACAAACATGCATGTATAATGTTTTATTATTTTATTTATTTATTTTTTTAATTAGATATATTTAGTAGATTGAATGGAATTTTAAACAACAGAAAGGTATATTTATAAAATATTGAACAAATTTTTATTATATATTTAAATACATTCTTTTATAGGTAGATTTCATAAGAAAGCTACCAATTGTAATGGGTACCATGATTCAACTTACAGAAAATTTGTACATATCTTCTTCATATTCACATCCCCCAGACCCCAAAACCACCGTCAGCTCAAAAGTTTATATATACGCGTATTTATATATATATATATATTTCACTTTCTTGTGGATACGATAACTGCTGTAATTTTGCACCAATCACTTTCAAATTGTTCCCTAAAAAAACTCTACCCAAAATCTCTGTGAGTTCGTTAGCGGCCAAAATCGAACCATGGAAGTGGAAATGGCAGAGCTTTATCGAAAAACAAACTATTGCTATAACGTTTATTAAATAAGATATTGAATTCATTAAAAGTTCTTACTATTCTTTGGATAAGCATTTAAAACCTATTAAAGTAAAGTTTTTTGATATAACCAACCATTGGCCCAGGGGATGGAAATAATGGGGGTTTTGAAGACAAAAAAAAATCAGACCTACCTTAATAGGCATGGTATCGAATCGGTTTCAAGTGGTAGTTAGTCCTCTAAACATTACCTAAAACTTTTGTCTGAAACAATTTTTTATATAACCAACCCTTACGGCAAGGAATGACCAAAATGTTGCTGGAATTGATAGATTGGGCTTGTCATATGCTAAACATGTGAAACTTTTTTTCATATTGTGGTTTTTCTTAACTTTAAGGTCGCAATCTTTTTTATCCACTACTTAGCACCAGTAAAATCTACCACCGCCTTCCGGCGTGCCTAAAGGGATTTTTTCTACTACTTTTACAACTATCTTCAGTGACTGATGCTGCTGTTCTCATTTTGGCTTCAGCTTATATTACTGCTGGTGGATTTTTTGAATTAGGTAGACACATATTTGGGATGTAGTTAAGAAGTGCAGGGATTTGAGTTATATAAGTTACTAAATGGATTTTTATTTTTATTTTTATTTATGTACTAGGAAACCCGGCAATGCTTCGATATCGCTAGATTCGAATATATATATATATATATATATATATATATTAAATGAACGTAATTGAAAGTAACAAAATGAACATTACAGAACTTCACAAAATTTAACCTTTCCCTTTTTCCTTCCCCCATTTCCCCTTCCTCTACTTTTCCCATTCCTTCCCTTATTACCTTTTCCCCTTTCCATTTTGTCCTGCTTCCCTTTTACCTTTTTTCAATTTTTCCCTTTCTCCCCTTTTCCCCGCACATAAATAGGTCCAGTAGTTTTTTAGTCTATAGTGGACACACATATCGGAAAGACATTGAAATGGAATTGTAAAATATTTCGTAGTGTGTGTTGCTTTTACATCCAACAGATAGCGCTGTTTTTAAAAAAAGGCATGTTTTTACCTGTCACAGGTATGACATCTTAGGTACATAAACAATAGGTATATAAAAAAACACGCGCGTATTTGAATGCAACGTTGTGTCAACATTTCAAAGCAATTAGTGAAGAACTTTCGAAGATTAAAGCTTTTGAACGAACGAACATTTACATTTTTATTTATAAAGATTTCATAATTTGAACATATTAACAGGTACACCTTTTTTTTATGTGCGATAGAAAGGCACGATGAACAATTAAAAACCCCTCATAGAAACAAATAGTCAACATTTGCCAACCACCTTTTAGATGCAGATTACAAATCCTTCAATACTGACAACAACCTTAACCCTTTTGTATATTAAACTCATATACAAAAAAGTACCACATCTTTAACACAATCAAACATTATATGTAAACATTTACAAATACGATACTAATTAAACATACACATTTCAAATTCAACAAATGTTTCATTCAAACTCGAAATATGTATTGTCTAATTAAAAAAATATATATCGACTAGCAACAACATTGTCCAATGTTGTGGTGAGAACAACAGTATGGGTTACTGAGATAGTCACAAGATCAACAGAAAGCACTAACAGAAGTAATGGAAATGTTGCATTTACTAAATTCGGTTTTGCATGTCATATAGAACGTTTATAATTGTGAATAACAATCATCAACTGTCCTGGAGAAAACCATGTTATAAGGTTACTATCACCTTATAAAAAATAAAAATAGAACATTGTTGAAAAACAATAACTACAAGTTTATTAACCTAATTTAAATGGTTTAAAGACAGTAATTAATGCTACTTTAAACCTTGTCATTACTGAAAATGCTGCATGCTGTATAAAGTAATTAATATACTGGAAAAATTATTTATCAACAAATAAGTTGAAAAATCTACAACAAACTAGTATATCGCAAATATATCCCGACCAACTAGTATAACTTAATATATCCCAAATACAGAATGTTCAACTTAAAAGAGGCTCCATCACTCAGCAGATTATACTAAATGGATATACCAGTTTGAGAGACGGGTAAAATAATATGGAAATGTTGATAAGCTGGAGTGTGGAGGACTATTTATTGCCTGCATATTTCAGTATTGCCAGTCTGTGTCAAGCATTGGTTTCTGAATAGGGTTGCATAACCGTGTGTTGTTGTTTGTTAAAATGCAGTTAACTGTTGAAGATCATGTATTCGTGATGGAAACTTATTTAGAGTTGAAATCTCATGTTGTGTGATGGCGAATATTCAGGGAAAAATTTGAAAAGAAACACCGGTAAAAAGTGTTATTCAGAACGTAGTTGAAAAGTTTTGTGAAACAGGTTCAGTGTTAGACCAGAAACGTGCCTGACATACATCATTTTAACTGTGTAGGTCGTTCAGGACATTAAAGTGGCAGTTACAAGATTTCCTCATAAATCTTTGTGGAGACTAGACCAAGAAAAGAACATTTAACTACTTAAGCCCACACTGCAGTGAGGAGAATACTGAAATGTTACCCGTATCGAATGCAGGTTTTCCATGAGCTAACTAATGTTGATTATACTAAAAGGGTTCACTAATATGAATGGTCCACAAACTCATTAGAGGCAACATTAAAATTTGAGATAAAGTGTTTTTACAGATGAAACACGGTTTCACGTTGTGGATATGTTAATAGTTAGAACTACCAAACCTGGGGGTATTGAAAACCTACACTTTTTCTTTGAATTTCCTCTAACCCACAAAAAATATCATATGGTTTACTATTTCAAGGCGATGAATAATAGGCCTTTATTTTTTTTTTTAAACTGTGGATGCTGCCATCTACCAAAATATTATCCAACCTCACAGCAAGAGGATGAGTGAAACTGCTGGTTGCAACAGGACAGACCCGCTTGCCATACAGCTCACTCTACTATAAAGATGTTACAGGATTTTTTCGGTGAAAGAATCATTTCTAAAGGATTGGGACCACCAATATCCCTTGATCTAACGAGTCCAGGCTTATTTCTGTGGGATTAATTGAAAGAAGAAATTGTTTATAAGAGCAATCTGCACATCCTGCAGGAACTGAAGACAATATTACTATGCCGTACAAAAACAGACAGGGTACAACTACCAAGAGTAACCTGGAACAAAGTCAAACATGTTGAAAAGTGCATAGAAGTGGATGGACATCATTTTCAACACCTTCTGTAAATAATTATGTAAGTATTAACTAATAAAGTATTTTTTATAGACAAAACTAAGACATGAAGCCTCTTTTAAGTGGAACACTCTGTATAAAATAAAACTGAATATATACCCAAGGAAAAAACTATCATACAAATTAAAGAATTAATTTTAATAGCTAAAATTTGACTTTTTACTACTGTCTTATGAATAACATTTTTTTCCTGTAACAAAAATTGTACCACTAAAAAATTAGTACCTCAAAAACAGTTTAATTCTTATTTAATGAATATTTTTCAGGAAGCCTTTTCAGAAGAATTAAATGTAAATAAAACTAAACAGCAATGGTGGATTCCATTAACAACGGATAAATTAAATGATTTTAGAACAAATAGTGAAAATGTGATGTGGCTTAAGCCAAATGAAACAAAAGAAATTTTTGTAGAAAGTGATACTTGGATTCTTTTTAATATTCAGCAGGCTGGTACTGTATGCAATTTATTATTTACTAATTACATTTTCAATTAAAATTACACATAGTTACTTCCAGGAATTCAATTGATTACAAGTACAAAGTTTGTTAGTATTTATTAAATTCAATAAAATTAATTTTATGGTTCTTTTGATTTACTTCTAGATCGTTGTTTCAACATTGTCATTGTAGTATTATTTTTATAAAATTACGCTTAATGTAAAAATTTTGCATTTTGTAAATCAGAAAAACATAGAATGGTACACAAATGTTTAACAAAGATTAGTAGGACGTGAAAAGCAATCAATCAACTAAACGATTGTATTAAGTTGACAAAAAAAAAAATTTGAGAAAATCAATGAAATTATTTAGAAAGTTAACTGTCAGAACTATCTGGATAATTGTTATTAATGTTACAAAAAATATAGCAATACGTTTTGCAAATCTGAGGGAAGAGGTAGAAAATGACCTAAAAATACTTCATTCTAGAAAAAAAAGAATGACCAGAAGAATTATTATTGAAATTACAAAAAAATTACTACAAAATTACAGATTTCCTGAAAAATAAAGCATCATAAGATGAGAGGCCTTATTGCAGAATGATTTGCTATAAAGAAACAATAACAGGAAGAGTTGTTTTTTTTTTGGAGAAAAATAAAACAAGAAAGAACTGAAAATAGATTGCAATGAAAATAATTGAATGGATGTTGAGTTCTATGAAAAGATAGAAAAAAATAAGTTTGATTAGGAAAAACAAGATTCTTATATGCTAATACAGAATGCCACCTCTATGAAGAAGTTTTTTCCCAATAAATAATTCCATTGCTTCAACAGTCCCTGCATTCAATTGATTTATTTTCATAATTTTCTACTCTTACCCCAAACGAGAGACTGAACTCTCTATTTAGCAACTAACATTAAACAGAACATTTCTTGATAATAAAGTGCATTTGGAATACATTTTTCATCTGCCGTGGTATAAACCAGTTTTAATAAAATTAAAATGTAGGTACATTTATTTCATCAAACAGCCACAATCAGTCAAATGGAGTGTTGGAAAAATATTAAAGAGAATAGTAACACAACTTCTTACTAACAAATAAAAAAGAATTTAACTATGTCTAATGTTTTCAGCTATTACACCATCTTCAGGAGATACAGAGTTAAAGATTCAGTTAAATCTTTAGTTTCAGTAATGGTAATTTTCAGTTTCAGAGCATTTGGGGAGGGGGGGGATTTTATTAAAAAACTTTATATTTTGCAGATCCCCAAAAGGGTCAATCCATTTGAAGTGTCCCAAAAAAACATAAGTTCATTGCTTGATCAATTCCAAAAAAAAATTGTAACATACCCACTTGTTTCCTACATGACTCAGGACCTAAAACTATTTTTTTTTAATTGTTTATTGAAGCAGTTGACCTGTGACGGCCATTTTTGTTACAGTGCGCACACATATTTTTATGATTCTAAGTGTTTACAAAAAAACTATGGGTCCTGGAAGGATGAAATGAAAAGCAATTTAATCATATTTTCTGGAGGTAAAAGATTGATCCAGTGGTTTACTTATCTATTTTGCTTCTCTCTATGAGAAAATTATCAATAAATTTGAAGATGAAAAATGCTGAAATGATACTTTTGGTCATTTTTTTCAAGATACAGGGATGGCATACACAATTTGAATTATTTTTTTTTAATGAGATTTTCAAGTGATTATAACTTTTTTATTAGTACAATACACAAGAATTTTTTTATTTCTCATAAACATCTACAAAAACATTGCAAGTTGTGCAAATTTGAGATTTTTATCAAGAAGCCCATCAAAGTTATTTGAAGCTGAAATTTGAATTTAAAAAAAAAATTGGCATATATTTCGATATTTATGAGGGTCAGATGCATACTGAAATGATTTAATTATCAAAACTATATCAAAGGTCCACTCTCACCTTGCACATGGTGAGATGTCATCAATCTAAAATTAAATACCAAATAATTTGAATGATAATTAAGCCTGGCTTTGAATTGAAAAGGGTACAAGTACAATAATATCCACAATTTATTATTTCTGCTATTATTCTACAGGAAGTTGCTAACCATAAAACCAAGTCTTGAAGGGAGATTGTGTATACGGTTTGTGGTTTTCAAAATCCACAAAATTGTGATTTATGCGATTATGTAACCTGTTAAGTGAAGTCACACTTCTTAGGCCAAAATAGCATTACTGCCGGCTTGGAATGTTTAAAATCTGTTACAATAGATACTTATTTTATGCAGCAAGTTATATTCAATTGATTTTTGAATCATTATAAGTTAAGGGGAGTTGCCCCTGGCTGTTACCCATGTTAATTTTAACAAATCACAATACTTGACACAGGAAGATGAAATTTTTGTTAGTGATTAATTATAATGTTTACTAGTGGAACTAAAAAAATTATTAATTAATAAATTTTTTAAAAGATTTTTAATTTTGGTCCAAAAATCTACATTCCAAATTACATTTAACAATTTTTTAGGGAAATTATTTTTCGACAAAAAAAATATCAAGTTTTAGTTTCATTAAAACCAAATGATATGTTTAACAATCACAAAAAATATCAGTCTGATACATTCTGTGATTTTTGAGAAAAAGGAACTTTTATCCTGAAAAATTGAATTTTCGGGAAAAAAGTTTTTCATTTAAAAGTAACTTTACTACATAGGCTAACCTTATTTAAATTGTCCAGCACCATAATGAGGGTCCACTGATTCTTCTATTTTGTCTTCTATTGTTTCTTGACATTCCTATCTGACTGCTTAGTTTTTTTCATTAGTTCTTCTTGTGCATTTTCGATTCCAGGATATAACTTAACAAATGAAGCACTTTTATTATCAAAAGTTAATGGGTCTGCACTAACCTCAACATTTAGATTAGACTACGATTTAGTGATAATTTTTAGTATACACGTCGACCTGAGACTGTACAAGGCTACATTTCATTTACATTCATACATATCATGCTCATTCATCCTCTGAAGTAATATCTTACTGTGGTTCCGGAGGCTAAACAGAAAAAAAAATAAGTCGCCGCCAAATAACGGCGAGTTTAGTGGCGACGATAACTACTCAACGTAAAAACATAACCACGCTCATACTAATCTTCCTTACTAATTGTTCTATTATTTAAAAAATCAAAACAAAAATTTTCAAATGAAATACAATCGGATAATTTTGTACTGTACATTGTAAAATGTAATAACGGATGACAAAATATGGCTTAACTTTTAGAGGTGTCCCTCCAGTTTAAAACCTATAAAACTTAAAAGATTAAAAATTGTTAGATAAAGCACTTAAAACATTAAAGTTAAGCCACAAAATTATAAATATAATCTAACCAAACTTAATCTACGCTCGCTAACCTTGACTAGCGAGCGAAGCAAGCGTAGATTAAGTTCGGTTAGATTATATTTAAAATTTTACGGCTTAACTTTAATGTTTTAAGTACTTTTTTACAATTTTTAATATTTCAATTGCTTTTTTGTAGATTTGAAACTGGAGAAGCAGCTCTAAAGTTAACCCAAAATATTATCTATTACTAATTATACGGTAAATATTGCAACAGATGATTATTACTGTTACTTTAATTACTTACTAGAAAATTAATTATAGGTTTAATTCCTCAGCTAGAACGCTTTCCTCACTGTCATCACTATCTTCGGTGTAATTGTTACTATCATCACTGTCACTACATAAAGAGACAATAAAATATTCTGTCAGAGAATTAATTAACGATTCTTGGCTAAAGTATTCACCTCTGATATTTTTATGCTTTTCTCACTAAGGTTTCCAGTGTTCGTCGCTCATCGAATTCGTTTTATCTTCACTCATTTTCTGCACTTCTGACATCTTAAACGTTGTGTTGCGAGTCGCAACATGTTACATTTCTGACCATACTATCTCGATTGTATTTAAATCAGAACGGTAAGGTGGAAGTCAAATAAGTTGATGCCCGCTTATTTCCAACAATTCGTCAAATTTGTAACGTTTTCTGTTACTTTTATTCAACTTAATTAGTTCATATAATTAGAGTTTTAGAATTTGAGACAAAAATGGAATCCGATGCTTCTGTAGCCAAACAGTCATGTCTTGTTTCTTGCTTGATGACACTGGAAGTTTTTCAGAAAGGGTATTATGATACGGATCATTGTCAATTACTACTATAAGAAGATATAACATTTCAATAACTCCGGAGGAAAATTAGAAACCAATTTTTCTTCATCCTATTTCAATTAATTTTTAGTATTCATCCTATAATGGTAATAATCAACTTTTTGATTTGGCTGTCCAAGTTAACACTGTGTTTGGAATAAAGCCCGTTACACATCCGGAGTGAATTATAATAATTAAGCGTTCATCTTTATTTGTTGGTAAATGAAGTCCTGCACCACTGTCGTCAGCTGATGATTTTGCCGTTAAATGAGATGATAAAACATAGGATTCATCTTAGAATACGATCACCTGGTTATATTTTCTAAAATCACTGATTGCTTGCAAATATGAAATCCTTTTCTGTCTTAATATCATGTCTTTCAACTAAAATTTTCCTTTCTTTTTCTGTTTTGCATCACTTAAAACCTAATTCTTTCAAAACTTTTCTTAAACTAGTTTCACTGTCGTTAAAACTAGTTTATATTTTTAATTCTTTACAGAGTTTGTTAACTGTTTGCAGCTCTCCTATCTTTAACTAAAATTCATTTACAGTTCATCTAACCACACCTTTATCAAAATCACGTAATCAACTGGTTTAGAACATTTTTTTCCGGACTGATGAACGAACATTCTGGCCCCCTCGGATCGAAGAAATTCTATTTTTTCTTTTCTTAGGCATTGAATCTGAGTACTGGCAAAGCCACAGGCAGCTGCATTTCTCTCTTCACACTTCTTTATAGCGATTAAATGCTTAGAATCTTTTAACTACAACTAAAGATTCTTTCTTCTTGAAATCACACACGTTGTTTACGTTTTTGTGCGCTTGTCTTCGAAGCTTTTACCTTTCACAACAGATTTAAATTCACAGTATTAACTATTCACACTAGAAAGAAGTATTTTAAAAAGATTGAATCGAAAACCACGATAAAAACGATTTACAAAATAACGTATCGTACATTAATTGACTATGTAAAAAAATGCACGACACATGCCAAAAGAACCGTACCGATAGGCAAAACCACAGAACTGAACTTTATATACATGGAAAAGCAAAAGAGAAACATAAATAAAATTAAAGTAATTAATTGTTTTGTATTTGAAACATGAGTTTTAATTTCTTAACAGTGTAAACGCACAAAAATATAGTGCTTCGTAAACTACTACAGTTGCATCATGTTCAAGCTACTGAGATGACTAATCGTGGTGTGCCAATGATTCAGAGAACAATAGTGTAACAGTGACAAACGTCTGATAATTCAAGCACGCCGTTATGTGACGGGTACTGTACCTATTGCCATGAAACGTTCTTTTGTAAATAAATTTTTAGATTTATCCATTGTAAAATATAATTAAGAATTTTTAAAACTAAAATATAAAGAACTAATCGAATATAACTTTCACTTCACACGAAAATAATGGCACGGAATTAACATCTGTTTACTTGGGATCAGGTTGAACTATTGTCCTTATTGAAATCTCCCTATTGTAAAGCAAAAAAGAAACCCTCCTTTACAGTGAAAACTGTTTGTTTTACGACTTGTTGAGCGGAAGATATAAAATTTGAAAAATGACGATTACTAATTACAATGAAAACTTAGTGCATAAAATTACAAACATTGTACCAGCAAAATCGTCAAAAAACAATTAATTTTAAACATTTATTCATGTATTATACACCACATTACTCAGAAAATCCTAAAACATTTATTAAACATAAAAATTAAAAATACATTTTTTTGAATGACAGGTCCTCTTTAATAAGAGAAAGATCCCTGTTAGAATAGTAAAGAAGGTTACCGCATGAATTCCCATGTGGGAGGTAAATGGTTCAAGAGCTGCTCAAACAAGCTGTATTTTAATACTAACAGCAACTCAATAATGTTTCCTAGCCACCCCATTCTAATTAATTTAACACATTCTGGCCTAGTATAACAAGCTATAGAAATATTTACTATGCAAATAAGGAACACAGGTGTTTAAGAACTAATAAAGCTTCACAACGCATCTGGAATTTTCACAGTAACACAAAAAGCAGTAAGTCAAAGAAAGAATTGAGTTCTCTAGACAACTTTCCATGCAGCTGTTAATTTATTTTTTTACTTTTGATCTTCTAGTAAGTCACAGATTACAGAATTTAATAGTCACTTAACAAACAAAATTTATGGCAAGATTGTAACATAATAATACAACCATATTTCATAATAAAATAACCAGAAATTATTAAGTTAATGTAAGTTAAACTAAAGGTAAGTTAATCCAAGGTGTGTAACTACTTTTCAGAAGCACTTTATTTTTGAAATAAAGAATAGTATAAATTATATAAATTAATCTCTTTATTTCGATTTTACTACTGAAATTTTAATATTCACTTACCTGATTCTGTTTATATCAATTCATTTTATTTTTCCTGTGGTTTAACTTTAATAATTTTTTTCATTGGGAAAATTTACTAATATAAGTTAACCTTAAGTCTGTAATGAATTTTAATTTATTATGTTTATTTCTGTAGGTTATTACAGGGTAAATTATGATGAAAACAACTGGAGTTTATTAGCTGATCAGTTAATGAGAAATCATAGTGTAATTCAGCCAATAAACAGGGCACAAATTATTGATGATGCATTTGCACTAGCAGAAATTGGTAAAATAAAGTACCACATACCACTTAAATTAGCAAAATATTTAAGGAATGAAATAGATTTTATACCGTGGTACACAGCAGTTAAATCCTTCACAAAATTACTTAATAAATTGTACAATACAACAGCTGAATCTATACTAAAGGTAAGTGTTTTGGTGAATTTAAATGATTTAAACAAACTTAATTGTTAAATATTTTTGGAAGTGTTTATTTGTAATCTGTTGAAGAGGCATACAACATATAATTAAGAAAAAGAGTTTGTGTAATAAAAGTTTTTTTTACGTAAAACGTGGCTTTATGGTCTTGGAAAATTTATTTTACTTCAGTTTTTTCTTTAGGATAACAATTCAGGCATGTGGACCAAAACACCTTTTTTTAAACTACCATTAGATGGCTTCAGAGGATGAGAAGATGAAATGGTAAGTTTGTAGAGTGTAAAAATGCCATGCCTGACTGGGATTCAAACCCAGGACCTATTAGTAGCTTTAATTTTAGTTAAACTACTTTGCTTGAATTTTTTCAAGTGGAAAAGTTTTCTACACTTTATTAGATTCTATTTGACTATGCTCTATTCTATTTGACTATGTGTTGCTCTATTCTAGAGCAACACTTTTATATATAGGTTTTTTTTAATTTAACATAACATTTGCCTATATAGATAGGCAATGAAAATTTATCCTTCCCACAATTCCTCAGGAGATGAGTTATCTTTTCTAGGGTGAAAGCATTACGTTATTATCAGTGATATTGTGTCAACCACAATTTGTGCTACAAAAAAATTACTTTCCCTGTACATACTAATAAACCTTTTACTGGCAGGTGCAGGTTTCTTAAGCGAAATCCTCACATACTCAAAAAATTGCAGGGTATGTATAAGCAACTTGAATTCTACATTTATTAGTTCAACCCTTACTAAAGGATGAAAGACTTAATGGAAGTGTGATAATGTGTTGTGTAGAGGAAATTTTTAAAATGTCAACTGTTATTTTCATTAATAATCCATGATCAGTTTAACATTTATATATGTAAAACATGCCTAAAAAATGGATACGAACCAATGTTTTCAAACATACTTAATCACCTCATGCTTGATTTTAAATTATTGGTGATGTAATATAATGATGAAATTTTATATGATGCTTGGAATATGTCACTTTCCACTGTTAAATTATTATAAATAAGTAAATAAATCCTTTATTTGGATTGGTTCAAAATAATGCATTACATATATCATATCAAGAATGGGTATGTATGGCAGTCCATGAATAAAAAAGGAATTCCTCCTGCATTCATCTGTTTGGAGTAAGAGAAATGTGGTAAAGCCTTGAACAGAGTTGACTTACAAAACATACAACAAATAATAAAATAAAAAGTAGATATAATTCAAACCTATAATAATTATTTTAAATATAAACACATGAAATAATATTAAAGTAAGTACATGAAAACACTAAATATGTAAATTAACTACTAAATAAATAACGATTCAAAAGGAATTAATAAAAACTATTTGAGCACTCTTTTATTTACATGTTAAATGTGAAGGAAAATTTATAACATAAATTAGTGGGAAGATTTTTTTAAATGTTTGCTAAGTTGTCAAAAAATACTAGTTTTCATTAGCTGAAGTGTTGTGTTGAGTTCCAAAAAACAGTTTTTGGTAGCAGATATTACTATTTTTAAAAATAAATTACTATTACTCTTTTCAGCAATGACTGCACATTAATAAAATATAAATAGATGGCTAAGTTAATATTTTTAATTTATTAAATATCAGCATACATAACTCATATTTAGTCATGTCAAACAATGATCTGACAGCCCACTTTTGTTTCTTGAAAACTCATTCTATTCTTTTCAGGGAGGTCCAAGAGATGATATTGTATTTCATATATATGTAGGAATATATGTAGGATAATACACATCTGACAATGATGATAAGTGGAGTATACTTTTTACTAAGATACTTTGAAGCAGTTAAAAAATGCTGTTGATTTGAGTTAAAACACATTCTAACTACAATCAACTTTACCTTATCCATCCTCTTTCTGCAGTTAGAGAAAATTGTTTAAAAAATGCTGTTGATTTGAGTTAAAACACATTCTAACTACAATCAACTTTACCTTATCCATCCTCTTTCTGCAGTTAGAGAAAATTGTTCTCATTCAAATTTAAATATTAGTATGTGATCTGTCAGTTTCATAGAAAAATTATTTTATTTAATTCATTCTATATTAGTTTGTAGTTATCAGGTTAATAATTTTTCTTTTATAAAGAAATAATTTACAAAACTAAAAGTAGTTGTATGATAATAAAATAAAATTGAATAATAGTTATATAATCATTTTGGGGCATTTAAGAAAATTTCTGAATTAACTTTTAAATAAATTATTTAAAATGTGTTTGACTACAAAAGAGTATTGACTGGATTAAAAATAAATTGAAAATATTTATAATTAAAAAATATGAAAACCTGCAAATCTTTATATGTGGAACCATAAAATAACACAATACCTCCAAATTACGAAGAAAACTATTTTATATGTTAAACTTTCAACTTTAATAAAGATATCTTGATTTTCAGTAAGCATCAAAATCACTTCAAGTCCAGGAGGAGGTATAGGCCAGACAGATTAGTTTAGGTTAGATCAAGCTGAGTTAAGTCAGTATGCGGATTAACGTGTTCTGTTGATACCCGTGTGGCTCAGGTAGGTTCCATGCCGCCTCTTTTCTGATAGGTGATCCTGAGATTCCCATCGGAGACTGTGTTGTGCTTATGGTGAATGAAAGACCCAGTTTTTTTGCCTCTAACTCCAGTTTCTGTGAACCGATTCGCTTGAAAATCAATAGGGTTCTATTTTTATTATGTTTACATCATCCTACCCAAATTTATTCAAAATCGGTTAAGATTAGCATCCGTTAGAGCAGACAAAAAAATCTTATACAAACATACATACAAATGAATATAAACATTGCAGAATCATATTCAGGAGACTCCCAAAATTTAGAGGAAAGTTGGCCCGCCCTCCCACTGAAACTCCCTTATTAATCAGATTGGTCCCTTATTAACTGATTCGCTTGAAAATCCATATGAAATTTACAGACTAAATTTAAAAAAAAATCAGGCCATATGAATAAATACAATATAGATCCGACTCACTATTCACCTAAATACTAAGTGTTACATAATTAACTAACTCCTAATAATGGGTACCATCAACTACAGTATAAAAAATACACGAGTTGAATTTTGATTTAAAAAGATTTTCTTTTTACAGATTTTTACAAAATTAGTCATTTTATTTATATTTCAAAAATAAATTTTTATTTATTTTTTATTTAATGGCACATTTTTTCATATAGCAAAAAAAGGAAATATAGACGCGTGAGACCACTTACTAACCTGGTGATACAAAAAATTCTTATAAAATTACTTTTTTATAAAAATAAAACCAGTGAAATATTTGGAATGAATGAGTTAAGGCATCTGAAGTTGAAGGATAAAAGGGCTTTGATTTCAGAAATTTTATCTAGAGAGTTTCATAGAAGTATAATTTTATAGTGTCAAATAAAAAAAAGTATAAAATTAATTTTCAGATTTTAAATGATTAATTTTTCCAGGAATATGTTCATTATTTATTGAAACCAGTTTATAATTATATTTTAAATATTGAAGAAGAAGGTATAACTCATACTGTTAAGTTATTATTTAATACTATTTTCCAATTTGCTTGTGAAGTGAATTTTAGTGAGTGTAAGAAAGATATAGGGAAAGAATTTGAAGAATGGGTTGCTAAACCAACAGCATATGAGTAAGTATTATATTTATATGATTTATTTTTATATTGACAATTAATTTTACTGAATTTGTTACTTTTCAAGTAACATGATAATATTAACAGGTGTTTTGTTAATGCTGCAATCAGTGTGTTTACTTTTAAATAGATATCATTTAATTATTTTCTTTTAATAATTATAATTTAACAAATCAGTTTGAAGGTTTTGTTTGGAATATAGTATAGAATTTTATTTTGTCTTTTTTATTTTTGAGTGGAATTAAGATGCTCAGTTTATAAAATAAAAATTTCAGTCATTTGACTTTTTCTGCAGCTGTAGGTATAGAACAGAGTCCAGTGACCTATTTAAAGAAGTCAGTTTCCAAACTGCTTACCAAGAATATACTGGCTCCTCATATGTTGGCATTCTCAGCCTGAAGAACCAAGCAATACTGTGAATGTAATCACATAGTATTGTGGATGTACTGCATCCACAGTATATCCAATAATGATGAAGAAGTAATAAAGAATAAGGAAATCGGTGGGCGGTGAGAATAGGCGATCTAGCTACTAGCATAGATTAAAGCAGCTTACCGTCTTACACAGGACATAGGAGTTTTACTATTCTATAAATAACAGGACTTAATGGTATTTTAACCTGGGACATTTCAAATTAAAGTTGTTACCAATTTGCCAGAGATCTGCCGGGTCTATTTAGATTAAACTCTCAGTAATTTTATTTTTACTGCCATTATTATTACAGATTCATGAGTATATTATTTTATTTTCCCAAGTTGAAGAGCAGACTATTTGTGATTGCATCAAACATCAAACTGAAAATAACAAAAATAATTTAAATTAAAAGACTCACAATATAAAATAAAACAAAAAATAACTAAAAAAAAAACAACTTCATAAGAAATTCTTTGGGAAATTCTACGTATACAACCCAATAAAGAATAAACAGAATTAGATGATCAACCAAATTTTGGTTCTTTTCATTATATTTTTTATATTAATTTTTTTAATAATGATTTTATTATTTTGGTTTTAAAGTAATGAGTGAGTAAATTGTATTATTGCATTACTCCAATGCCCTCTGGTATAATTTTTTTATTTTTATATTCATATAAATACAATGCCCATCCACTGCAATATAATCATTGCTATACAAAAGGTGTGTTTTGTTTATTTTATTATGATTTTATTTTTATTCTGAACAAAATATAGAACATGGAAATATGAGATTTGTGAGTAAAACAAACAGAAAATATTTGTGTAAAAAAAAAACAAAAAACAAATTATATTCTTCTTGATAAAAATCTTATATATAAATATAAAAAAATATAAATTTTATCAGTAAAATGAGAATCAAAGAAATAACCTAATCTGTAAAGAACAAAAAAATAAATAAGCTGCATAGATTCTCAGAAATACTGTTCTGATAAATAAAAATGCAGAAAAATGTTAATGTAAGGCAAATTAAATAAATTACAATTCATCATGTAAAGTGGACATGTTCTGGCCGTTGGCCAGTTCTATTTTGAACATTCCTTTTGTCTTCCTATCACCAGTTCTGATTCACTATTCACCTCTTCTCACACCTAACACACTTTTCTACTTCTTTCTACCAATTGTCCCTTAGGCAGTAGACATTCTCATTTCAATTTTATACATCCTCTCTTCCCAATTATCTTTACATGTTCATACCATTTACACATTGATTTTTCTATCTAAACAAGAGCTCCTTTTACTCAACTTCTCTTCAATATTTTGTTACCAATTTTACTGTTTATTGTCATTTCAATTCTATATCTCATACATTTTACTTCATAACTCTGTATTCTGCTTATGCATCTTGTTTTTATTAATCAAGTTTCTTAACTCAAATGTCAAGATAAGAAATTCTAATTTAAAATTTTTTTGTTGTATATATCTCTTTCTCAATAAAATAAAATGTACACACTTATCTGAAATTCTTGTTTGCTTTTCCAATTTAGTAATCACTTTATTATTTCTTATTCTTTTATCTACTACACTGCTAAAATAAAATGACTGCTGATGAAAAATTAAAATAATACCAAATTATTGTGAGCTAGAGCATTACTCTTTGGTAAATGTAAAGTTTTAATTGTTCACTGTTTGTGATACCTGTATAGTAATCATCCATCTGTAATTGTATAAAAGAATTACTATTTATGTTTCTGTTTTACACTAATTACTATTTAGTCTACTAATATATATGTATATAGTACACTAATAAATAAGCTGCATAGATTCTCAGAAATACTGTTCTGATTAAAAAAAAGCAGTGAAATGTTAATGATAAAGCAAATTAAATAAATTTCAATTCCATCATGTAAAGAGAACATCTTACTCTATAATGTTGCTACTCTGTAACGTGAGTCATAATTACATAAAATATGTCTAGTTCAATAAAAAAATAATTAATTAATAAAATAATGGTTATGAATAATATTGGCAATTGATTAGTTATGAATATATCATCATTATCATCATCTTCAGATCAATAAATTTCAATCATTGCTTTTCCAGTTTTTCATTAATTTTTTTTGTGGTTTGCAAAAAGAAATTAAAATGGCTATTTTGGTAAATCCTTCCAAATAACTGTATAGATAGAAAATTGTTGTCATAAGATTCTTCAACAGACATTTTTTTCTCTAAAACTGTTTTCAAATTTTTCACATCATTTGATGAATTGTTATGTATTGAAAAAAGTAGAAATAATTATTAAATCCATACCCACCGTACAATTTTGTTAATTTATTATTTCATAATATGTCTGCCTTCTGAACAAATAAATTTAAGTTTACTTGGATACTAAACAATTTTAAAATATATTTAGGATTTAAAAAAATTACATATAAATATTTATTAATGTTAATTTTATTTCCTTTTTCCAGATTAATTCCGGAAACAAGAATATCAGTTTTTTGTACAGGGGTAAAATATGGTACTGAACAATCATGGAATGATCTCTGGAATTATTATAAAAAATCTGATGTTTCTTCTGAAAAGTTTGAAATTTTACAGGGGCTAGGATGTTCAACTGATCCAGGAATTATAAAAAAGTCAGTAATATTATTTTATGGCATTTAAATTTATTGTGAATAATTAACAATTAATTTAAAAATTCTTATTAATTTTGTGCAAGTTATAGTTGCTTTTCTTTTCTGATATTTTTTTGGCAAGATGGTATTGCAATAACATTTCTAGGGTTCATTGGTTTAAATTCTTAATCAGTTTTAAAAAAGAAAATGGTTCTTGATTTGATTTATATGTACAAATATTTTTCCCTTTTTGTATATATTCCACGTTTACTTTTCACCAAATGGACAAACTTTGATAATTATTTTTTATATTATACAGGATATTCTTCTTAGAGTTTTGTAGTGTGTTTTTACAGATAATTTAAATGGTACTTATAAAAAAGAAAAATTACATTGTTTTTATAAATAATTAAAGATACTTTTCTTTCTTCTTGTCATTACCATTACTTGCTATTGGATTGAATTGATATATATATATATATATATATATATATATATATATATATTCATTTAATGTAATCAATGTTAGGTAATTCTGATATTAAATATTTTTGTAAAAAATTTAAGAACTGCAATTGGAAACCAAGGTAAAAAAGTACATACTTCTAAACTGCAGAGTGCTTTGGATTACACTTATTTACAAAACTTTTAGTGGGGTCATTTATTTTTTGATAGAAATAAATCATACAGACCAGGTAAGTTAATGATATTTTTGTGGTCTATAAATCCATTATATGTAATGAACATCTAATAATTTTGATCAAATTAAACTCATACTATAATGGGTTGAAATTTACTTTTAAAATTAATATAAATAAGACAGTAAATTACTTAGATGTTAGTATCAAAATTAATAATAAAAATAATCATTTTGTAACTTCAGTATATAGATAACCCACAAACAGTAAAACCACAATACATATATATTCAAATCATCTGTGGTCACACAAAATACATATACATATACATAGTACATAAAAAACATGGTTAGTAGAGCAATTAATTACACAAAATATAATGATAATAAAAATAAATTAATCAAAGAATTAGATTTATAAAACAAATTGTTATATATAATGGTTATAGTGAATCTTTAATTGATAATATATATAAAAAAATATTAAAAATTAACAATAATACATGTTTAATACCAATAAATGATACAGAAAAAATTGACAATTTATATTTAAAATATGTATATACTGATAACAATTTTGAAAATGTAACAAAGGTTTATGAAAAAAATAAATTTAACCCTGTGTATCAGACAAACAATATCCGTATAGTAAAATATTTCAAAAACAGTAAACATACTGATTCACATGGTTTATACTATTTGGGTAGAATTTATTAAATAAAATGTAATGACTGTGACCATATTTATACAGGAAAAACTACTAGATCTTTCAAAAATAGATCTTCTGAACATTTTAGATATTATAAAAATGGAAAACTGGGTTTCCCTAATGTTTCTGATCATCTTATTAGTAATAAACATTCAATACCTGATATTCAAACAAATTTGGAAATATTAGAAATCAAAAAATATAAATTAATCCAAATAAAAGGGATTTAGACATTTTATTGAGATTTTATATATATAAATACAAAAGTAGATTTAATTTGATCAACCTACAAACAGGTATGAGGTTGACATGATTTAAAAGCTGCACTAGATGGCAGCACTTTTTCAGACATTGTTAGTGTACAATTCAATCTATTTCAAATCTGTACAGTAATGTAACATTTGCTAGCCAGACCACATGTATTTTATTGCATCCTATTTATTTATTATTAATTTTAATATTTTTATCAATTGATGTCATATTTTTATATATGTAATTTTTAATGTTAAATACATTTAATTTTAATTTCAATTTGTAACTTCAAATTATTGATTATTATAATTTAAATTAAAAAAAAAAAAAAAATTAACAAAGTTTTTGTTGTAATATATATATATATATATATATATATATATATATATATATATTATTCTTGATAATGTTTATGTGTAATATATAATTTGATGTGAACTATTTAAAAAAATGATTTACAACTGAAGTTGCGAGAAATTAATGAAAACGTTTTTGTATATATGATAAAATAAGGTAAGTGTCATCCTACTTTATTTATTGTTCTGTACTTAGGTTGATCAAGTTCTTTCAATTTATATATATATGTAGTAGTGCAAAATTTGCTGGTTGAAGCATAAACTTTAATCAATTAAATTAATGAACTATCAGTCTCCATCACTCTGTGTGCTGGGTTTGAACTGAATGTATTACAAAATTAATAGAATTAAATTTACATTAAATAAAATAATATTAAATAAATTTAAAGAATTTCTGTTTAATAATAACGGGGCTTCCTGTGGGGACTGTGTGTGAGGCTAAAGTGGTGAGGTATGTGACCTGGTAACAAATGGGGAGCCCCTGCGGCGCTGTTTTGGGAGTTGCAATAGGATGTTTTTATAATATCTCTGCAAACAATCAACTGATTTTCAAAAGTCAGACAGGGTATTTGTTAGTAGGTTGAAGGCTAACTTTTGCATCCATCCAGTACACTCTTGATCTAACAGATCACATTTATTCAGAAATTTTATCTAAAAATTAAAAACTATTTAATTGAAAAATTATTTATTAAAATGTGTGACTCAATCAACATGGCTACTGCCATTGCTACTGTGTATGTGACTGGTTTCACTTGCCTCTGGTTACTTGACTAAAAAAACATAAAATAAAAAGGTAGACCACTATGAAAAATATTAATATGGTTATAATTGGTTATGGTTATACTTTGGAGAGCTAGTTATAAATAAAACTTAAATTTTGAATATTTACTTTTGTATTCCCTTACCATTAATGCAAATCTGTTTATGATTTAATAAACTAAAACAAAATTGATCTCTATTATAGATATAATAATTCTTCTAGTGAATGAAAACTATGTAAACAATAATTTACATCATATTTTATATCATCTCTTCAGATTTTATTATGATCATGTTGCACGTAAAGAATCTAAGGTACAAGTAGAACTAGTAATTTCCCTTCAATGAGATACATTATTTAAAATTTTTAACTGCTTTTAGTGAATAATTTGAAGGTGTTACTTGTTTGTTGAATATTAGATGCATTTTAGAGTTCTGACATGCCTATACATGCTTCAGTATATTCAATTCAGCGAAGAAGCCACTGGGAAACCCCATCATTCCTTACTTTCTAGAAAACTTGATATAGCATGCTTGTTATTAGGAATAGCTATATATTTTTCTAAGCAATTGTTGTCTTGTATCAGGTTACCTGTAGCCATTCTGAATGGCATATAAATTAGTATATAAGAATTATGAAATATTGAAATTGAAGATTGTTAATGATTTTATTAAATTTCAGATACCTCTCTATGTTGACAAATATGAAACCACCTCTTGATATAAGACAACAAGATTATAAGTATGTGTTCCATTCAATATTGACCCACCAGCATAACACAGAAGTTGCAATAGAATTTGTTATAGAAAACTACAAATTATTTCAGAACAAGTAAGTAACCTTTTTCAAAATTTATTTCATGCTTTCAAGTAGAAAATATTATATTTTCTAGAAATATATTCCAATTTTGAATAGAATATATTATAATAAATTGATTATTCAGATTAATATACTTCATTATAATTTTTGGGGAATGTAATTATTCCATTATATAAGATAACATGATGTGATAGCAATAAAACTAATCAATACTAATAAGTAAATATTATTTTCAATCAGTTTACATCAAAATTCATCTTAAATATTTAGTCAAATTAGTTGTAATTGTTATTAATATAATAAAATAAATTTATGAGCAACAGGAATGTTTTAATGATACATATATTTCAATCTAAAGTTGTCATGATAGTATAAGTGCATTCAATATTAGTAAATATCAACTACAGAAAAGCACATCATATTTGTATAATTAATTGAAATTTATTGTTATGTGCGTGCCCTTATGCAAGATTTCCCTCTTTTGATTTCTCCATCCTAGCTTGAATTTAGTTTTAGCTTCAACTCCTTTTAATATTACTACTACTTTCAGGTCATATATGGTTTTAATTTTTATTTTTCTTATTGACTGATATTCTTTGAGAAACTGTATGCAAAGACCCTTTTCTTAAATACTTTTGAAACAGGACAGCAATTGTATACCTTTCAGTATAAGTGTATAAACATTAAAACATCTGTGGGTAACCTTAAATAAGTAGTACAATTCTTTAAAAACAAATATTGTATTCCTTTTCTTTCTTACAGATACAGTACGGTTTTTAAAAGTTTTTTGATTGATTCCATATGGTTGATAAAATGTTTTTTTTTTGTATTTTTAGCTTAGACATAATATACTCCAGAAGTTTATCATTGTGTAAAAACTGTTTTCAGTTTGCATTATTGTGTAAACAGTATATAAAAAAAGTATTTGTTGTACAGAACCACTCAAATTAATTGGAACTATGAGAATTTTGCTACATTTTTGTAACAGACAGTGGCAACACTGCAGCTGCTCTTACCAGATGTTTTTGTTACACATAAATTCTCAGAGAGTTACTTCATGCATAAGTTTAGTATTTCTTATATTGTTTGCTGTATTTTGTCAGTTTTTTGTCAAATATACCATATTATAGTGCAATAGATTTTACCTTGTGTAATTTATTGTCAAAACAAGATGGACCCAACACCTCAAAAATTTAGAAGAATTATTATTTTATTCCATCATACAAGCATGTCACAGAGGATGATTGCTGAGGAATGTAAGGAAGGTGGCTACTGTAAACAAAATTTTAAAGCAGTTTGAAAATACTATTTCTTTTTCTCCCAAAAAAGACCAAGAATGTTGTCATTAAAGGAAACCACTCCCCAAATAGACCAGTTATTGATTAGAAAAGGCAAAAGGATTTTAGGTTATCTGCTCTAGAGTTAAGTAAAGAAATGAGAACAATTGGTGAATATATCCATGCATATACTAATAAATGAAGACTCTGGGAAATTGGATGGAGAGCATACCAGTAATAAAAAAAGAACTGCTTTTTGTAATAATACGCAATAAACATCTAGAATGAACTAAAACCTATAAAGAGTATGCAGTAGAATAATGAAAAAGAGTTCTCTTTTCTGATGAATCACATTCTGAAGTTCAGGGACATGAAGTAAAATTTGTATGTATAAGTCCAAATGAGGTTACATCATCTTCTCATATCCTGTAAATATAAAAATCCTCCAAAGAAAATGTTTTGGGGCTGTTCATGGACCAATACCATCGTTATAATAGAAAGAATGATGAATTTTGATAAATACGTATCTTTAATCTAGTAAAGGACAGCCGACTATGGCTGAGTAGGTTGCGTCTCAACATTTTGTGCAGAGGACTCGTGTTCAAATTCCAGTCAGGAATGACATCTTTTCATAAGCTACCTTTTTCATATGAAAAATGGTATAAGTTCTTCTGCAGTCTGGTAATTCAATCAAGAATCTGTGGTCAATTTGTAAGCAAAAACTTGCCGTATGACAAAAATCTTTTTGATTTCTTCAATAATCAAGATATGGTTTCATGAAAAAACCATGTGAAAAACTGGTTGAATCAAAGTCTAAATGTTATCAAGAGATAATGTAGAACAAGGGATGGGTCTGCACTCTTTATTGTTAATAAATTGTATATTAAGGGAAATTTGCTGTTTTTCATTCAGTGTTCCAATTAATTTGAGTGGTATTGTATAAAAAAAAAAGAAAGAAAGTTTGTGAGTGGGGAAATATACATCATCACAATAAGAAAAGAAATACCTTAACTGATGCAACTGCAGAACTATGATTGCACAAGTGCATGCCCTAATATAGTTTTAAAACTATAACAATAACTATTTTGCTGCTTAAATATTTTATTATTCTTCAGTGAACAATGTAATTTAGACAAAAATTTTATTTTTAGTTCATACAACTGTTTTAATAAGAGTATAATTATACTTCAACAATTTTAATTGCTTTAACACTTTTTGTCTAAATAATGAAGTTATTATTTACATTTATTCTTAAAACAAATATATCTTGCAAAAATAAATCTTACTAGGTGAACAAATCTTTTAACAAAGGATTGAATATGAAGGACATCTAGATTTTTCCAGAAGCTTATTGAAGTACAATGATTGAAGCCAATGTATATATTTATATCAGGATTGGTTGATTGTCAATATTTTCCTGTCATATTAAGAGATGAAACAGATATGCGCAATGAGAAGGTAACATCGATATTATAATACAGACACAAGTGTGGATGCAACTTATTGTTATTGTAAGATAACATAATTTAGTATCAATAATACTGATTTTTCAAATTCGAAGCACGAAGAACCTTATTGTGTATATAATTAATTTCCTAATATTTAATATAAATTAAAACAAATATAAAACATTATCTTAAATAATAATATAATAAAATAGAATAAAATTTTGTATTTATATTTATGACTATATTAAAATTAAAAATAACTCCACCAAAGAAGAAAATATTAAAGTAATTCTTACTTACATTTGTTTATTTAGAAAGAAATGTACCTTTGTATAGAGAATAGTGGATCCAACATTTTTTGCAGGAACAATAACATCTGAACATTACTAGCAGATTATAATTAACTTTATAGCATTGCTATAAGAGAATAAATATGATTGCTGCTTGTAGCAAGATGGCACAGAAGTCCACAACAAATAACACAATGTTGCTACGACATGGAAGTTCTTTAGAAAGAAAGTTATTTTCCGCGGTTTATAGCCACATAGGTTGCCAGATTTATCTTCCACAGATTTTTTCTTTGGAATTCAGTAATAATCCTTGCAAATTGATTGATGACTCAAATAGATCACCAATTCAAAATATTCCATATCAGCATTACCCTTAAAAATGTGGCTGCTAGCATAAATAAACTTGTTGATGCATATGTAGCTGCAAATGGAGAACACTTATAACATTTATTACAACAAAAGTACAGTAAGATGTGAGATTAATTAATATTTATTTGTTTTTTAAATTCAATTTTTTTATACACTGCTTTCCATGTTTTTTTTTCTCCATTTATGGAATGGATAACTTTTCATTTATTCTGTTTATAGATAAGATAATTGTAGTTTACTTATGTATTGTATTAAAAGTGGTGTCTTTAAAATAGAACTCATGGAAATATTTCCAAAAATTCACTGAAAAAATACAAAATGGATCAATAATAAGAATATCTTCATTTTACAGGAAGGAATGCAAGGATATTGGAGGGTTCATACTCCCCCTACTCCCTATAAATTACAATGTATGGATACCCAGCCTATGCTGCTGGATAATTCTAATGATCTGGCTGGTTACGTGTAAGGAATGACAGATATTCATGGGATGTAGATGGTAGGGCTGCATTCTGCTCCTGTTAATGGAATTAACGATTATTGATGGGCAGAAGCTCATTGAAAAGATGTCCTTTTTTGTTCAATTATTTGTCATTCACCCCCTTTTGACTTAAACTGAAATGAATTTTAGCCCACCTCCCTAATAGGGTAGTTGCTGAAGTGAATTTTAAGGCCTGACCCTGCTTAATACTCATGCGTAGAAAACGGAAGAGATGTACTAAGTTTTAGAAAAATATTTAGACTTATTAAAAAGTTAAACTTTATTATCTGATATGTTTGAAGTATAATTAATACTAATTAGTTATTCTCGTATAACAATTAACAATGAAGGTGATCTTAGGATTAAAAGGTATACAACTGGCAAGTTCTGTTCACTTATTGCATTTGTTGGTTTATTTATTAATACAATTTTTTTTTTCAGTGCAGCAAAACAGATCTTAGCATCATTTTTCAAATCGCTCAGTGAAATAATTGTGAAGGAAAAAGATTTCTCTAAGGTAAATAAAAGTGTATGATTGTTATTTTTTAAATTAAAGTGATATAATAATAAAAATTGAAAAAAATAAAAATAAAATAACAAAATACTATTGAAAATTGAATTTCCAAATAATGAAAGTAAAACTTACTAATTATCTCATTATATTTGAATTTACATGCTACTAATTACATTGTTAAAAAGTGATATTTATTCATTTAAAAAATCTAATTACGTAACAAGCACAGTAAATAACTAATAATTGGCTAATAATTTTGTTACTAAACTATATTCAGCTGGTAGTAAACACCTAGTTTAAACTGTTGTGTACAATACTTTACAATGTAGTCATGGATATAAAGTATGAGTTCATTAGTGAACTTACGATGTGAAAGACGTGATTTGGTTTATAACAATTAAAAATTTTACCAACTAATACTGATATAATTAACCTAATAATCAATTAAACGAACTGTAAATTTAATATTTAATCTAATTATTCTGTTGTTTCAGCTTCAAGAATTTTACAATAATGCTGGAAAACAATTAGGAAATTTAAATCTTATTTTAAAAAATGCACTAATAAACATTAAAAGCAGAATTGAATGGAAACAGAAATATTTCAAAGTGATAGAGAAATATTTAGATTTATTTAAAAATGAAACTATATTGTCTGATGGTTTTGAGGTACTTAGAATACTACCTTCAACTGATGTTACTATCACAGATTCATCAATATCTTCTACTATTTTAAATAAATCTTTAGCATACTTGTTAGTAGTTTTGATATTTTATTTAAAAAACAACTTTTTTATTCTGCAGTGATTTATATAAATTTTATTATTGATATTTGTTAGAAATAATGTTGAATTTATAATGAGGTATTTAATGATGATGTTTAAAATATATAATTTAATATTTTGTGGTGACTCAATTTAGATAATTTAAGAATTTACAGGTGTAGTTTTATGAACATGATAAAAATTTTATGTGTATTTATGTATAATCAAGATAAAAATATTAATGCAATTACCACAATTAGCTATATAAACCTATTTTAATTATAAAATAAATAAATAAAGATAAATGTTTTACCTCAACTTTATTTTTATTTCATTGCCATGATTAAATATACCTTATAAATTATGCCTTGATAAATATGCCTTTTTTTCTTAAGGACGGTATACTATTAAATGATAAATAAGAAATTTATTGATGTCTCTATGCTATTTTTTCTTGCTATTTTTTTAATGAAGTAATAATAATGTTTAATGAAGTAGGTTATTTTTTAATGAAGCTAAGGAAGGTATATTAAATGATTAGTAAGAAATTTAATGATTTCTCTATGTTATTTTTTAATGATTTCAATAAAAAGGAAATGGTTATTATTTCAACCTGTAATTTTTTTTCACTGATCAGCAAGACAAAATGTGTTGACTTTAAATTATTAATATTAAGTGGCTCAGTTTTAAAATAATTGAAATTTCTCAGAAAGGACTTGTTTAAGCTAATTATCAGCAGGATTCTTTAGCAGAATTACTGTGGGTACTATTCAACAATGCCACCAGCAACTAATAAACAGTACTGCTAATTGTCTCTGAAATGTCCTTGGTCCTTTCAAAGAAAAAGTTTTAATTTTTTGAAAGTTAGTTATTTTACATTTAATATAATTTTTTTCCAATCTTTGTTCAAGCTTTATTCTTTATCCAGTGTATCAGTTTTGATGATTATTTTTTAATTTTTTGGAGGAAGTTCTCTTTGTATTTCCATTATAAGGTTTTCTGTGTTATTTACTAGTAATTGGAAAATTATTTGAACCAAAAGTTATATTATCCAAATAAATGGTTTAAGGATGATATTTAACATATTTGTTATCATGAAAGCTTAGTATCAAATTAGTACAATGTAATGAAATTTGATTCTTGTGTATCATTCTGATATTCAAAGTATTTTCAAGTAAAAATTTAAGAAAATTAGTTAGAAAATTTTGCGCAAATAAATGATATATGATTTTGAATTCTAGAGAGCGAATTACTAGCAAGCAGCCTTCATACAAATATAGTTTCACAAGATACAGTATTGTAACTTTTCTTTTCTTATTTTTCGAAAGAGACTGGTTTTTACCTTTACATGTCTTATGAACATGTTTTTTTAATGTGGTTAGCATTTTTATAGAACAATGCAAATTTAAAAAAAAATAAAATAAAATGTGTTAATGAAAACAACTTAAAAAACCAATTAAACTGATTAAAACAAAACCCCTGCAAAATGGTACTTCATTCATCTTTAGATTTCATATTTTAAAAGCTGATGCCAAATTAACAGTTAGCAAGTTTTTTTTAATGATTTAAAGAATGCTACTTTTAGCTTTTTCTGTAGTTTTCTTGAGTTGGTTTCACTAATTCTATTTAAAAAAAGTTAATTTTATTTATTGTTTTTAATAACTTCCATTTCTTTTCTGACCATTTATTTAAATCTTCTGACATCCACTCATTACTAATCCTTCCAATTTGTTATATCATAAGAAAAACATTAATGGGCAACCGAACATACAAGCCAGATTAGAAAATGACAGATATGATTAAGATCATTTGGCATTCTGTACTAGATATGTTAGGGAAGAGCTTCTGCTACAGTTTTCATTGATGTCATTATTCTCAAAGAAAGGAATTGAATTTTGCTCTTCACTTGGTTTATGTGTATCAGAAACATTAAAAGGATTTTCTAAATCTTATAAAATTGTGACTCTTTTGATTTCTACTTTTTATTTTGCTGTCTGTTACTCCATATAAGATAGAAACATTCTAGTATATTTGCTATTAAAACTTACCCACCTTAAAAATTTTAGAACTTCTCAATGTTTTGAGTTGCTCTGTATCTCCTAGGTTCCTAGAATGTTGGTTAAAAACAATAATGAAAAGGTGGAGAGATATTGAGGGGATCCTACATTTTGAAGCCTTCGACTTCCAAAAATTTTACAATTTATTTAGCTTAACTCATAAAAATGTATGGAATTAATATTGCCTCATGGAAATCATATCATCAAAAAACTATTAGTACTAAACACCATCATCACACCATCAACACCATCATCATTTTGATAAGTTTTTTCAAAGGACTGATTTGAAATTAGTTGTTTATGTATTTTTAGGGGAGACACTACTTGCTTTTTTGTTTTTTTTTTATGATGTATTACATCATTACTTGGAAAATAATATGATTGAATCAATTATTTTCTGAAATTTATGTCTGCTGTTCCTTAATTGGTGACAGCCAACTGAAAGAATTATATGACAGTCATACCTATAAGCATTCGGCATTCCTAAAACATTTGTGATAATGGTTTTGTAGTAGCAGTTGATGAAAGCATATTTAAGAGAAGTGGAAGTATAATCATGCTTTCGCAACAGTTTTGGTGTTTAGTTTCAAATAGTGTTTTGTGGAATTTGAACAGAAGAAAGAGCACTCCTGGAAATTTAAACCATTTTGGACTTGTGTTTGGTGGAGCTTCAATGGTGGCAGCATGCAATTAATGACTATTTAATAGAGATCCTTCTTGTTATTAGAAACTTCTCGCAAGCTCGATCAGTATATAATGTCAGCAAATGTCAGAAAAATTCAATTATGCAACAAACTTGTTTTTGTAGAAAAATCCTATAGACAACAAAGAAGTATGGGAAAAGTCAAAAGAAACTTACACCTTACATACAATACTACAAATAAAGTAAATTCTATAGTTATCATTATAACTAGTACTATCATCAAATACAATACTAATTATAGACATTAAGATAATCTAATATAATTCACCTAGTGTTATGAGAAAAGAAATTCAAGTGAATAGAAGGTATTATTAATTAAACCTTCTGTATTGATTGCTTTCAAAGCAATTAATACAGAATTTTGTTTTGTTGCTTTCTGTATTCTATTCTGTATTCTATGTTGACTATTTGAAGAAGTTTCTTCACTTTTGGGGGTGGGGGTTTCCCATCTCAGGAGCAGTAGACTGCCCTGAATTTACCACTGAACTGAAGAGGCTGTTGGCACATATATTGGGGGAACTGCTTATACAAAGAGTAACTTCATTCATTAGCCATTTTGCAATATATATAGCAGTTTAAGCAGTTTCCATTACATACAATTGTTGCCTCTTTTCTACCCAGGGATGTTCATATCCTTATTTTCAGGATATGAACCATGGTATGAACAACCTAATGAACCAGGTTATGAACAGGATATTCAGGATGTACCTGAGGTACATATGGTATGGAGGTTTCACCTCAAAAGGAAAATCCTGGCTTTCCCTTCACTAAATCTTGAACCTTAAAAACATTGTCTGGTATTTTTAGAGGTGCATGTAAGTGGTAAGTTTAAACATTTTTTTTTCAAGAATGTTATTTGAGATGATATAATCTACTCATTATATATTTAAACACCTTGTTTAAAAAAAAATTTCTTGTGCTAGAATAGAGACATTGTAATAGAAAGATATGCAGATAATTGAGACATGTAATAAATGCAATGGAACAAATACATATAACAGTATAATTCCTTGTTAAAAAAGACAGGATAAAATTAATTTGTTACTTAACACAATCTATTCTGTTTTTTGTATACTGTGACTACCTGTGTAACATTTAGAATACAAATGACTCAAATTAGAGATCTTTTCTAGAACCTCAATTTATAGCCAATCCATGCGATGAACAGAGCAAAGATATCACAAGATTTGCAATGTTGTGGAATATTTTTGGTTTAATGAAGAAGCCTGACATAGGACAGTTGTTATTGTTAGATGCAATTTTTGGCAGTAACTTTGCATTGTGTCACATTGCCTTCAACCAGTTTTGTGTATATAGTATATATATAAATATATAATAAGTACAAAGGCTGGTAGTACAGTATTTGGTTGGCCACATACATGTTTAAATGTTTCTTTTTATTTTGTTTTTAATATATTTTATTTAATATACTCTTGTATATGATCGCAATTTAATCTTTTAATTGTTTAATATGTAATTTTATAAAAATCACATGATTGATGATGCACAATTCTGCGAAAGTACTTTCGGGAAATATTATAAGTATACAAATAATGAAAGAGTTTAGTTTTTCAAACATGACACTGTTTGGTATAATATCTAATACATATAATTTTAAAAACAGCTTACCAAATTCCAATTTGATTTCCACGAGTGCTTTCAGCTATTCTGCCATCTTCAAGAGGAGTACAATTATGATTAACATACATAAAACTATAATCTTACATATTTAAATTATATATGAATATATATAAAACTGTTATAGATAACAATTGAAAACTTTAACTTTTGACAAATTTTAACAAAATGATGATCAATTGTTTTATGTGTGTGTATATATATATATATATATATATATATATATATATATATATATATATATATACATACACATAAAACATATATATATATATATATAATGTAATATGTAAGATTATAGTTTTATATATGTTAATCATAATTAAACTCCTCTTCAAGATAGCATAATAGCCAAAAGCGCTCAAGGCAATCAAACTGGAATTTAGTAAGCTGTCTTTAGGTAAGAGTTGTCTTACATCTGTACTTGGGTGGATGAAGTTGAATATATATATATATTTGAATTTATATTATTAGTGCAGAGGTGATATGGGTTTTGAAAGGATTGATTTAAAAAAAAAAAAATATATATATATATATATATATATTATTTATTTTATTAGATCAACCAAAGTAGTACAGAATAAATAAAGTAGGATAGCTTACCTTGTCCCACTGTATATGCATGAACGCTTTCGCAATTTACTCGCATCATCAGTTGCGTTATTTATTCATATGTTTATCTCAAATTACATTACAAACTTCATAAAATATAATAATGTATGATACATTTATTTATTTAATTAAAAATTTAAATTGATAATCTTTTTATTTTTTATTTTAAACTTTTATTCAGTTAAATTAAAAATTAAAATAAAATTTAAAAAATTGAGTTTGATTTATTTGTTTTTAACATTAATATTATTATGTTTACTACTATTATCCTGAATATTATTGTGGTTGTAATTACTATATTAATATTTGTGTTCAGTAATTGTTTATTATTGTTACTATTATCATTATTTTATTTATCAACATTGTTATTATTATTAATTTGTCTGGTTACAATTATTAACATTTTAAACCAATAAACTGTAATTATATAAAAATTCTAAACTGTCAACTTCTCAATATCCTGATTGAGCTGCGAAACATGCAACAATATACAGTGGAATAAGGTAAGTCAATCTATTTTATTTATTGTCTACTTTGGTTGATATAATGAAATAAATATATTTTCATGTAGTACAGAGGAGTATGATTCTTAAAAGAATTGATTTAAAAATAAATAAATAACTAAATATATATTTGTATACTGTACATATAAAATACAACACATACATGTATTAAAATATTTACAATTAAAGTATTTCATGAAATAACATAATATCCATATATAAATGTTCTCATTCCCTTATTTTTATGATAAACAATCTTAGTGTGTGTAATTTATTTTAATATATAGGCTTAACTAAATAAAGAAGACAACAGAATTTGAAAAAAATGCATACTTATTTATGCACTATTTATTTTTTTATATTTTTGTCAAAATTAAATAAACAAATATCTTTGTACTTCCAAAAATAAAAAAAGGGAAAAGCATAAAGAAAACAGGCTATCTGTGACAAAAATGAAAGTTTCAACAAAAGTAATTTTAACAGAAAGAGTAGGCAGATAGCCCCAAGCAATTTTATCAATACATTTTTATCTTCAAAAAGAAATATCTGAGTTACAAAGGTTATTGACTGAGAATTTTGTTCATAGCTATGTTTCTGTTTTAGAACATTTCCGGATTTCAACTCCCCAAAGTTTAATATTATTTTACAAAATTTGAAGTTGTATCCAAAAATTAAAAAAAAAAATACTAGTATTTGCACACACAACGTTTTAAATGAAAACTTTTTGTTTTTTTAATATTTTTTTTGACACGTTAGGTAAACAAATCATTAAGAATAATATTTGTCTTGGTAGAAAGTTTATATATCTTATATAGAACTAATAAAAACTGAATATAATTTTTTTAATTAAGACCCTAAATGCAAAAACGTTTTTAAAAAATTCTCTTTTTTTATTTTAGCCTTTATTAAAGGGGATAGATTTAGAGAATACTTTACTTAAGCAGATTTGTTAAACTTAACCTAAATAATAAAATAACTTGATATAATAAAATAAATATATTAGCATATAGTACAGAGGAGTATGATTCTTATAAGAATTGATTTAAAAAAAAATAAAAGATTAAATGTATTTTATATGTACAGTATATAAATATATAACACATACATGTATTAAAATATCTACAATTAAAGTATTTCATGAAATAATATAATATCCATACAAAAATATTCTCTTTCCCTTATTGAATATGAATATTTTTAGAAAACATTTTCTTAAAATTTAATCTCCACCTCTAAAAATTCTGTTTTCTTTTTGCTCTACTCTTTTAAATTTTATCAAAATTTTCTTTTTTCTTTTCCTTCATTACTTAAAGGACTATTAAAATTAAAGCTTTTACACCTATATTATATTCCAAACCCAAAATAAAAACCAATTTTTTTCATTACTTTTATAAAAATTAATGTTATATATTCCAAATCGCTTTTCAAATTACAGAAATCAGTATAAAATCAACAATTGTCAATTGTCTCAACAATTTGAAGTATTATCATACAGCCTGAAAAATTTAGTATAAAACCAACAATTTAAATTAAAGTTTTACAGGTAGTGACTGATGCTTTGAAAGGTAAATTATGCAATCAAAATTATATTTTATTTGTGATTGGACTTGATTTTTACTGGGTTTTAACTAAGGGATAAATTGTATTTGCATGGGTAACATATATTGAAACTAACTGTAGGGGCATTTATAATACATTTTTATGTTTTTATTTGTATTATTCTCTGAAATTTCAGTGAAAAAGAATTAAATTTCTGTTTAACTAAAAAACAAACCATATTATGTACGACTAAGATTAAGGTTGAATATAACTAATTGAAAAGATAATAGAATTTTAGGATTATATTTTTTTTTGGAAAATTTTTGTTTTTGGGTTACAAGAAAAAGGTTATTATAGCTTTGAAATTCAAGTAATAATTACAATAGAAAGATTATTTTAGACAAGTTTCTTAGTTTCACATGACAAATTTTCATATTCAAAATTACTTACACCTCTGCTTTTTTCCTTATATCCTACTCACGTATTTATCACGCCAGTTACTAACACATTCTCTATGTGTAACTGCTAATTTAATATAATCTAAAGAGGACATCTGTTCTCTTCTTCTGGTAAATCTGTTTGGAATAAACGATCTTCAATTTCCTTTTATTTATTCCTTTGTTAATTAAGGGTTACTTCTGAATTCCATTCAAGTAACAAACAGATTTTCATTCTATTAGTTAATTCCTTTTTTATTTTTATTGCAATAAAGGTTGTATTGATCTTGTAAAAATCTCTTTCTATTTTTCTTCCTTTTTTGTTTTATTCATTCTGTTGTGCATTCTTGTTCTCTTCATGACAGTAGTGCAGTTCATCTAGATAAATTTTGTATCTAACTGACTAACCCTAACAAGTTTTTTTCAGAAGTTGTATGTAGGGATATGAGGAAACTACCACGTGGTCAGTTTGAAATACACCAATTCTCTTGCACGGAGACCTCCATGTTTTCATCTTTTGGGAGTTCCTAAGTGTATTGTCATAATTCTTACATTTTCTTATTTACACAAGAAATTAATCTTAAACCATTTTTATTTCTTCTCCTGTGTGCTCTGTAATTACCTACTTCTCTTTCATTCATTTTTTCCTTTCCTATTTGTGCATTGAAATTGTATAGGAGGATCTTGGCATTCTTTATGTGGGTTTCTCCTGTTGTCTTAATTAATAGGAGCAAGCATGTGCATTAATTATTGTATACATATTGTTGGCGCATTTTAATGTTAAAAGGGAAAGCATTTCAAATTGTGATTATTATTTTATCATATACTTTTTTATCACTTTCATAATTAATATATTGAATCTTTCGCAGTCACTTTTAAATAATAATTTTAATAATTTGTTTTACATTAGATTCATTGTAGATATGCCTGAAAGAAAATTATTCTTAATAATCTAAAAAATTGGTTAAAAACAATAATTAAATATTATTTTATCACTATTTCCTTTATTTCTTTTCTAATTAATATAATGAATTTTTCATAATCAATTCTGAATAATTTTAAACTATATAAATTGTTTTCATATTACATTCAATGCAGATGTACCTGAAAAAAAATGTTAATATCTCGAAACAAAGAAATTTTGTTAAAAAAACATAATATAAATTGATCCAGACTCTAGGTTTTCAACTATTTTATCACACCTTCTTTATTGCTTTCTGAAATATATGTTGAATAATTCACATTACTTTTGATTAGCAATTTTTTGCTGAACAGTTGGTTTTTATATTACATTCATAGCAGATGTATCTGAAAGAAAATTCTCAATATCCTGAAAAAAATGTTAAAAATAAATATAAAAAGTAGACACTCAATTTTGATTTTTATTATTTTATCATACTTTTAAATTTTTGGTTTTTATTGTTTTTTATCTATATTTTTTACTGAATCATAGCAATCACTTACCAATGGTAATTTTATACTGAATAATTTTTTTTCATGTTATATTCATTTAGAAGTACCTGAAAAAAATTGTTAATATCCTGAAAAGAAAAATTGTTAAACAGAAATGTAATAAGCATGACATTTCACCCTGGGTTTTTATTATTTTATCATATTTTTATTCTTTTCATAATTTATATACTTAATGTTTCACAATCAATTTTGACTAGAAATTTTATATTGTATAATTTATTTTTTATATTAAATTCACTGTAGATTTACCTGAAACATAATAACTGTTAATATCCTGAAAAAAATATTTTGTTAAACTAAAAACATAACTCACCCTAAGTTTTATGATTAACTGATTTTATCAGTTTATCATTTTTATTTATCTCATAATTGATACATTAATATTTTACATTCACTTTTGAAAAGTAATTTTAAACCGAGTAATTTGTCTTTTGTTATACTATTCATTGCAGATGTACCTGAAAAAAAAATTATTATTATTAATGTGAAATAAGTACCTTGACTCTCACTCTTTTTTTATAGCTTTACCTTTTTATATTTCTTATTACTTTAATTGTCAATACACTGAAGATTTTCTGAATTATTTATAGGTATAATTTCATATTGACTTATTCTTTTTTTCTTATGTACTTTATATAGTTAAGCAAGTTAATGCTTAATAAATTTAAGATACCTCCTGGAAAAAGTATTTAAAATAAATAACCTAAGTAAATGAGAAGTTAGCCTAATAAAAATTAATGTTTATAATCAAAAATATTTCCATTTTCTTTACATTAAAAATAAAAATTATATTAGAAAATTAATATAATCTATATACCTTTTTATTATTAAGTTTAGATTCAAATTTTTATTTTCATATTCATATTGTTACAACTTTCATAACACCATTCATAATATGGGGATAATTTATTATCTTTAATGTTGAGTACGTACCATTATAAATTATATACACATGGTTAACATCTGAAAAAAAAAACTTTTAAAAATTAGTTAGAAATACATTTATTATAAGATAATTTAAAATAAAAATAAACATTTTTTAATAACTTTTTTGTAGTATTTTATTTTTAAAATGTTATTAATTCTTCTCATATGATGATCATCATTACTGAATATTTCATTAATTTGTAAATCATTTTCAATATATAATTTATAACTGGAAAAACCAACAATAAAATCTGTACCGTAAACGAAAAACAGTAGAAAATAGTAACTTATAACCGAAAATTATAATTAATATATAAGAAAAAAATATCAAAAGAAAAATTATATTTCCAATTGTTTTTTTTTAATTTTACAAATTTATTGTTGTGTATTGTTGTCATTATTTTGAGCCTTCTAAAGTCAATAAAGGCAACAATTTTGTTGTTTTTTTAAAACGTATTAAAGCTGAAGAAACTTAAAAGATACGTGCAAAAATGTTATATTATGAGATTACTAATAATTCATTATATCATTTAAAAATAAAAATTCAGTAATACTTCTGTTACAAAAAGACTTTGTAATAGTTCTATAGAAATAAATATTTGTAGTACTTCTATTAGAAATCCTCTTTTTCATTCTATTATTAAGTATTTCTTTCACGGTATGGTATATATATAAATAAATGTTTATTTGTCCCGTATGCGTTCCTATATCATTCATCCGATTACGATGAAACTTTGGTGAGAGTTGTGCGCACGTCCGCCACGATTTCTGAATTAGTTTGGACCCGCTAGGTGGCGCTGAGGTGGAGATATTTCGGAAAAGTTGTATTTATGGTCCGATTTGGTTCATATTCAGAATATATATTAGTTACGTGAAAATAAATATTTTTGCGAAAAATGGAAAAGGGGGTAAACGGAAGAAGGGAAAAGGGGGAAATGGTGAAAAGGAGAAGGTAAATGTGGAAAGGGGAAGGGAAAAGGTGAAATTTTGGGAAGTTCCTTAATGTTCAGTTTTTTAATGTTTTATCACACTTTCAATTGTGTTTATTTAATTGTGTTCTATATATATATATATATATATATATATATGTATATATCCTCAAATCTAGAAATAGCGAAGCATTGCCGAGTCAGCTAGTCATTTATAAACAGCATCTTTTAAATTACATTCATTGTTGAAATAATAAGAGATTAAACAAATCTGAACATATTAATATTATAAAAACAAAATTAACACATTAAAAAACTTTTAAGGATAATAAAAATATAGATATACAGGACGTTTCATAATTTTCTTAGGAATTACAAAAATTCAGTTCAAAAAAAGTATCTCACTTACCTAAATGAAAGTTGTACGAGGTGATGCTGGGAGTCAAAACAGTTTTTGTTAAAATCTATAAATGTTCAATATATGTGCTTCTCTGGTGACATGACACATCAACACGAAAGTCTAGTTCTTGCCAAACTCGTTCTAACATGTCATTTTCGATAGAGTTGATCGCATTGATTATGCGATCCTTTAGCTCAGCGATATCGTGCGGCATCGGTGGGATAAAAACCTTATCTTTTACGTAACCCCAGAGAAAGAAATCGCATGGCGTGAGGTCTGGTGATTATGGTGGCCACAGCGTAATGTGTAGGTCTTCTTCAGACGCACATCCTATTCAGCGCCGAGGTAATGTTGTGTTAAGGTACTGTCGAACCTCGTTATGAAAACGGGCAGGACAACCATCTTGCTGGAAAATGAAGTCGTTGAGTAGCTGAGGCATAAGCCTTAATTGTAACATATCCAGGTATATCGTGCCGTTACTGTCGTTTCCATAAAAAACAACGGCCCATACACTGCACGAGAGATCGCACAAAAAACGTTTACTTTCGGAGAATCCCGAATGTGTTCCACATAAGCGTGTGGGTTTTCGGTTCCCCAAATTCGCACGTTATGACGGTTTACTTTGCCGCTATTATGGAAAGTATCTTCATCGCTGAAAATTATTTTGTTTAGAAAACCTTCATCTAATAACATCTTTTCTTGTTATTGTAAACAAAAATCGAGCCTACGTGTTTTATCTCCATCAGAAAGACGCTGGATTAATTGAAGACGGTACGGTTTGCATAATAAACGTTTACGGAGAACTCTCCACACTGTTGTTTTCGGAATTCCTAATTCTCTGCCTGCAGCCGCGGTCGATTTTGACGGGCTGCGAATGAAACTTGCACGCACACGTTCGATATTGGCTTCTGAGGTTGATGGACGACCAGTTGATTTTCGGTTGCATAAGCAACCGGTTTCACTGAATTGTTTATACCATGCATGAATTTAATTGTCATCTGGCGGCTCCTTATGAAATTTCAACCGAAACGCACGTTGCACAGAAATTACTGACTTGACCAGTTAAAATTCTAACACACAAAACGACTTCTAGCGAGCAAATGATTTACTAACTGCCTAGTATATGTGGAAGAAAATATTTGAAGTACTCTTTCGTACAGTACTTGTTTTATTCTTATGAGTGAAATAGTTATTTGTTAATAAATTTTCGAATCTCCGAAGAACATTATAAAACGCTCCGTATATTGTATTATACATATTTCTGTAAAATAAATTTACTCGCTCACACAGTTATAGATTTCATAATGGTTCCAATTAACATTAGTTAATCATTTCCTGTTAGCTTTAATTAACGTGTCAAGTCACTGTTCTATACTGCATGATAGATTTAAATAAATTTTAAAATATAATTTTTATATGGTTTCTCTGAAAAATGGACTTTACAGTTTTTATTGTTATATTAATAATAAATACTAATTTTATTATTTATTTTCTGATTATTAATTGGTTAAATGTTGAACATTACTTTTTGTTTACGTACGGAAAATGAATGATGCATAATTTCCATTTACAATCTGTAGAATCTACATTGAAAAGTTCACAAACCTACTTTTATACGTATATATATATATTATCGTAATTTTTCAACATCATTATAATAAGTTTCTAACTAAAATCATTCATAAAGCTATTGAAATCTACCTACAGTTTTGTTTCAAACTACTTCTACTATTATGACATTAATCCTCTTTTGCAAGCTCATCAAAAGGTTACCTAATAATAAGAATAAAATTGAAATTTACAGATTAGGAGTGACTGACGGGCCTGGTTTTCACAGGATAGTAACTTAAGCTATTAGGCTAATTGTGCAGTCATCACAATACACAGGAGATTAAGTTCCTGAGTTAATCTACAAGAGGCCTCTGTTTGTCAGATAATACCATGTTTCCGCTGGCTTTCCAAGTCCGGTGTAAATTCTATTGATATTCTCCGTTTTGATCGATTGTTTCTGATACCCATAAAATGGAGGGTTTCAGGACACTATAATCTCTGCAATCCTGATATCAAGAAAAAGGGATCAAGAATCTGAAAAAGAATTTCCAGAAATGTTTGCAAATTTAAATATATTTTGACTTCTGAGGGATATCCCCCACCTCAAGTTCACGGGAACTTTTCTTGTGAAGCAAACGTAACGTCTCCAAAGCTGCTTATTTGGAGACGGTGCGTACTCAGTTCTTTTCTCAAATAATACATTTTGATAGTTATAACATTTGTATGAAATTTTCATAAAAATTGGAAAAAATGTTAAAAGTTTGAAATATATTTAAATATGCAAATATGATTAAAGGTAAATTATCTAGTTATTGGAAAAATAATTCAAAATTAGTACTAAATAAAAATCAAATATACAGTGTAAAGATGACTACCAGAAAAACAAAATTCATTTTAGGTAGATTTCAAAAGAAAGCTACCTATTGAAATGGGCACCATGATTCGACTTCTGGAAAATTTTGACATATCTTCGCGTTTTACATCCCCCAGACCACAAAACCACCGTCAGTTAAAAAGTTTATATATACATATATATCTATATATTTCAATTTCTTGTGGACAAGATAACTGCCGTAATTTTGCGCCAATCACTTTCAAATTGTTCCTTAAAAATAACTCGATCCAAAATCTTGGTCGAGTTCGTTAACGGCCAAAATCGGACCATGGGAGTGAAAATGGGAAGGCTTCTTCAAAAAAAAATTAAAAAAATAAATATCGCTATAACTTTCTTAAGTAAAATATCGAATTTATTTAAAGTTTCTATTATTCTTTGAATAAGGGTCTAAAACCTATCTGAGTAAAGTTTTTTGATATCACCAACCATTGGGCCAGAGTTGGAAAAAATTGGGTTTCGAAGATAAAAAAATTATACCTCCCTTAATAGGCACAGTATCGATTCGGTTTAAAGTGGTCATTAGTCCTCTAAATATTATCTAAAACTTTTGTCTGTAACTATTTTTGATAAGAACAACCCTTACGGCAAGGGATGACCAAAATGTTGCTGGAATTATAAGAAGATGGAGCTTGTCGTATGCTAAATATGTGAACTTTTTTTCACATGCAACCATTGTTCAAGTAAATTTGAAGTTTTTCTTAACTTTAAGGTGGAAATCTATTTTTTTCTCTACTTAGCACCGGTGAAATCTACGCCTTCCAGCGTGCCAAAGGGATTTTTTAATTTTAGGGAGCCCCTTTTGCATTTTAAGAGTTCATGAGGATTTTATAACCCTCAGATGCAGATATTATGTGTATTAACTTTTCCACTTAGTTAAAAATGTTGACTTATCACTAAACACAATACTATCCAGAAAGTCGTCATCTTCAAGCTGCAACATTTCGGTAGCGAAGTCGGCTATCACTGTGTAGACGGTAGATTTCAAAGCCTGTACCAGTTGTACACGATGGATGTAACAATTGTATGGACGTCATTATGGTCTAACGATATGGCCTTTCTAACAAATTTTTTAGGACTGTGCAGGAAACATTCCCTGACACGGTTCAACATTTTTTCCATCAACCTGTACTTTTCCCTACACAGATATCCGGTCGTTTCAAACTGATTACGCCGTCGAAAAAAATGTTATTGTAATTTGGAGGGTCAATTAAACTTTCTAAGGAACACACGTTTAAGTGTCACTACAGATTCAGATTTAGCAAACTGTAAAATACTAAGGCTTCTTGTTTAGGAATCGTCATATAAGCTAGTGTTGCTGTGAAGCGGAAAGATAGGAAATCAATCTACAGCCATTGCGCAACTAAAATTGTCCTTCTTGCTGTTTGATTCTAGCCTGAAATCAACAATGTGTACTTCATTCAAGATATATTACAACAAATTAAAACCCAAGTTTAAGGTTGCTTAACAAATTAAAATATATCTTTATTTATACATATGGTTTATTGAAATTGATGAAAGCTTTTAAGGATACCGAAACAAAAATTGGTCAAAATGATCGATTCCGGATCGAGGTATAGAATTCCAGTACCAATCAATTAAGGAAAAGATAGGCCCGATCTGAATTTTTGAATTTGTATTACCAAAATAGTAGTAGTAATAATAATAAAAAAGTAGTCATAAGAAGCATAGTAGTAGTAGTAGTAGTAGTAATAATAATAACAATAATAAAATAATCATATCGCTAGCATATCTGTTGGTAAAAATACGAATACTACCCGGTCAATATTTTTTTTGTTTGTAACCTCCGGGACCCACTGTTAAGTACTGCTTCAGAGGATGATATGAATGACAGACAAGTAGCGTGTGAAAATGCCATGTCTGACCGGGATTCGTACCCGGGACCTCCGGATGAAAGGCTGAGACGCTACCACTCGCGCCATGGAGGTCGGCAAGACCCGGTCAACCTAAAAATTGTTATCTGACTGCACTCCAATATACACTATCTATTGATTAACTTTGGCGATTGGTAAAGTGGAGTAATAAAATCAGTTATCTATGAAAAGTTTAGAGTTTCCCGAATGAATATTCTTATTTCACTTGTCAAAAGAAAAAAAGTGGTATTTCTGGAATCGTACTTGGTGACTTTAACTAATTTTGGGGTGCTTAATTCAAGACTGTTATCAGAATTTGTGTAATATGTCACGATTTTTTTTACCACTAAACGAATAATCACTGTGAAATCGATATTAAAAAAAAAGAAAGTATTTATGTGTATTCATTTAAATTTGTTTAAAACAATTAAATTTTGATTTATTCAAATGCAGATAAATTGGAATACATTAATGCAATTTTAAAATATCAGTTTCGTAAAGTCTAATCATTGGAAATATCTTTAAAATAATCGTTTTTAAAAATTGAAATAATTGGAATTGTTTTACCTTTAATTTTTAAAATATGTCGACAAATCTTTTCGCATGTACGATATTTGATCAGGGTCCCTAAAAAAAACCAACAACAGTCACCCATCATTCCAGGATCCCATCTTCCTTGGTGTTGATACTCCATGGTTAAAATATCCTCATGGAAATGCTTTCCTTGAAGTTCAGCTTGCTGCTTTGATAACTTTAAATTGTGAACTAACTCATTAAGTTCATGTTGTGAATTAAACGAGGTGATTTCTCATCAGAAATTCTTCAGCATTCTCTACATCATCTGCTTAATTTTTAGGTTGTTCTTGTTCAAATAGTTGTTCTAGCTATGTCGGATTAGATGGCAATGCAGATACAGATAATTCCTCTCCGAGTGATATCGTCTTTAAAGCTGACGATACCTCTGCACATTTTATGAACTTTCTATTTTTGAATGAAAATTCAGATGTATTAGTCATACAAGTCGGTGAAGTGGACCCACCGGGTTGGTCTAATGGGGAACTCGTCATCGCAAATCAGCTGATTTCGAAGACTAGAGTTTTAAGGTTCAATTTCTAGTAAAGGCTACTGCAACTTTCAAATCTTAGTAACTTTTATACGGATTTGAATACTAGATCGTAGATACCAGTGTTCTTTGGTGGTTGAGTTTCAATCAACCACATATCTCAGAAATGGTCGAACTGAGACTGTACAAGACTACACTTCATTTACACTATCATTTACATATATATCCTCATATATATATATGAGGATGATATTTACATATCATCCTCATTAACTCACCGGGTTGGTCTAGTGGTGAACGCGTATTCCTAAATCAGCTGATTTGGAAGTCGAGAGTTCCAGCGTTCAAGCCCTAGTAAAGGCAACAAATTTTATACGGATTTAAATACTAGATCATGGATACCCGTGATCTTTGGTGGTTGGGTTTCAATTAACCACAAATCTCAGGAACGGTCGATTTGAGACTGTTGAAGACTAAACTTTTTTTCATTCATACATATCATTTCTGATTCTGAAGTAATCCTTACTTCAGAAGATGAAAAAGAAAAAGGAAGTTGTTGAAGTGGTCCTTAGATTTACGCCAAATCATCGGTACAGCAAACGGCATGGCTCGTCGTTTTCCCTTCAACCAATCAGAGTTATTAAGCACGATATGCAAATACAGTTTATAAATAAAATTTATAAGCTGTTTTTATCAATTCAGAAAAGTATTTTTTTAAGCTTTAGGAGTAAATTTATGACAGACATAACAAAAATTATCGTGGATGATTTGAACATCCACGAACTTTTGGAGAAGCCATATTATAGCAAATAAAAAAGAGAAAAATCACTTTATATAGCAAAACACTAATAACTCTGTGAAACACAACACACAGTATAAACAAGTGAAGCTAAACTGAATATTTTTTAAGCTCTGCAGTAGACAACAACAGATGTCTGTATGATTTCATCGTACAGACATATATGTACGTACTTCTCATGACACAGTTTATATATTTATTTTTTTTTTATTAAGCGTTTAGCCAGTATTAGTAGTAATTGTACCAGTAGCTGATCAAAGTGAGCTTATTATAAAAAAATTACAAATTTACGATTTACGTAAAACCTTTACGTGGTAACACAATTTCAATAGCATATTTAAAATCAGCATCCAAATTAAAGTGAGAAAAGTTATGTAACATGTTAGATACAAATTTTGTTAGATTAGTGTTATTATTACTGTTTCTTCTGTTATTATTTCATTTCTAATGAAGTTATTTTTGAATTCTACTTATGCTACATACGGTAAGTTAATATAATTTACTTATATCATGTTTTAACAGTTTTAAGGCATATTTTAATTTTTTTATAAATTATAAAAAAGTTAGGTTTTCCACCATTTTACACTTGATTTACAAATTGATATTTATATGTTTTATGCATTTTAGTATACTTTTCATTAGGATGTTTGAACCATCTTGATAGCACAGACCGTAATAATTGCGTAAAGATTATTACAAAAATTTAATTTTGGCGGCCATTTTGAGGTGAACCCGAGTTGATCCAACTCTTAGTATTTTATGTTAAATTAAAAAGTCTGATGTGGGCACCACATGACTTTCTAGTACACCTATTAAATTTCATATACACATTTTTTGCTGTACTTCATTCAAATTTATTTCATTTAAAAGTGAGATACGATCCTCCAATTCTTTAATAAAGTAGACAGTTGCACAATTGCATTGCAGTGAACACCACTTTGCGTCACATTTTCTTGTGGTGTTCGTATTAGCATTTTATATTAGTTTATACATTAATTTTGTTTCACGTCGTTAAATTGGTTACGTGGTTTAAAGGAGAATACGTCGGATCCGTAACGAAGAACACATCGGATCGAATCCGATTTCATATTTTCTTTTTAACTTTTTTTTAAATTTAAATATATTGATATATTAATTATTAACCTGTGTAAAAATGTTTGAATTAAAATTGAAAGTACATAAAACTCTATTTCACTAATAACTTCTGATTTTTTTTAAATTATTTTTTTATTGTTATTATTGAATTATTATTTATTGTAGATTTTTTTTTTTTAAATCAGAGGTGAATAATCATTAATAAATCAATATATTTAACTTTAAAAGTTAAAAGAAGAGACAGACTTATAGGCCACATACTAAGGCATCCTGGAATAGTCGTTTTAATATTGGAAGGACAGGTAGAAGGAAAAAATTGTGTAGGCAGGCCACGTTTGGAATATGTAAAACAAACTGTTAGGGATGTAGGATGTAGAGGGTATACTGAAATGAAACGACTAACACTAGATAGGGAATCTTGGAGAGCTGCATCAAACAGTCAAATGACTGAAGACAAAAAAAAAAAATTTAAATATTAAAAAAATAAATTAGAAAAAAAATAAAAATAAAAAAGGAGATGAAGTCTGATTTGAACCGATTTGCTTTCCCCTTATAGATCCAAACATTTCATTAATTAAAATTTTATTAGGCTTTAACTCTGCAACCAATAAAAATAAGTACCACTTATGAATAGCATTGAAAATTTCTCAATGAGGGCTTATTACTGCAGTTAAGAAAAAGTTCAAAAATCCAATTTTTTTGGATTTTGGGCTTTTTGGACACTTTTGATCCAGTCGATTGCAATCAAAAGGGAAGGTACTTAACTAGATGTTTCAACAATCCTAAATGCAAAATTTCAACATTCTTCGGCTATCGTTTTTTATTTATGCGAGATACATACGTACGTACGTACAGACGTCACGCCAAAACTAGTCAAAATGGATATTTCCGTTGAAATTTGAAAACCGAAATTTTTCGCGATCATAATTCTTCCTTTACTTCGTACAAGGAAGTAAAAATGTCAAGAAACAATGAATAGATAAATTAATAATTAACTACTCTATTATTAATATTCAGAAATTGCTTTTGTAATTTTGCTTAGTTTAATAAATAATAAAAATAACTTTTGTAATTTTGTTTTCTTTTATTCAATTCAATAAGATAAAATTCATTGTTTCTAAAAATAAAACCTTCTTATAGCGATTACTGGCGGGTGGGATGAAATACAAGTACCTTTACTTTTGTCGATGGGTCTTATAAAAAAAAAATATATAAATAATTTTTTTTTTTTAAATTGTGATTTACTCGTCATCAGAGAAATATTAAATATCTAACACGTAAAGCACATTAAAAAAATCTCTTTTACTTCCTTGAAATTTAGCGATGCACAATACTGTGATCGCTAAAAATTTCGGTTTCCAGATTTCAACGGAAATATCCATTTTTACCAACCCTGAATCAATTTTGACTAGTTTCGTTGTGACGTCTGTACGTACGTATGTATCTCGCATAAATCAAATACGATTAGCCGTAGGATGTTGACATTTTGGATTTAGGACTGTTGTAACATCTAATTGTGCACCTCCTCTTCGATTGCAATCGACGAACCAAAAGTGTTCAAAAAAGACCAAAATTCAAAAGAATTTTGATTTTTGATTTTTTTTACCTACAGTAATAAGCCCTCATTGAGAGCTTCTCAACGGTATGGCATAACTGGTACTTATTTTCATTTATTCCTCAGTTATAGCCAAATAAAATTTTAATTAATGAAATATTTGGATGGATCTTAGAAGAGGAATACATATCGGTTCGAATCAGACTTTTTTCTTTTTTTTTCCTTTTAGTTCTTTTTTACCTTTTTTTTAACTTAAATATATTGGCTTACTTATTAACCTCTGGATACAAAAAAATTACGTTGAATAATAATTCAATAATAACAAAAAAGAAAAAATATCAGAAGTTATTAATGAAATAAAATGTTACATACTTTTTATTTAAAAAAAAAAGAAGCGTATGTATAATTTAATAGACGAACAAGGAAGTCATTAGTTGTCCACATCAGACTTTTTTTTATTAGCACTGGATCATATCAACTAAGTTATTGATGTGGTCGTACCATTAACAAAAGGAACGTTTTGAAGATTAACAATAAATCCTGTTCCACGAAAAAATACTACGGGCTGTAGAAAACTGTTGTTAACAATTTCTTTCATTAAAATGCAAAATGTGGAAGCGTTAGAAAGATTATAATCCTACCAGGAAAAAGAACACGAATCCCCTTTCGAGAGTTTTTACACTGTTAGTTTCATTTATTTGTCAGTTTTTATTTCTTTTTAAAACAGTAATTCACGTTCTTTATATAATTTCTTCTTGTAGCGATAAAAATATTCTCCAGGGAAAACAAATGAACGAACTTGAAAAATCAAATGAAAAACAGAACTTTATGAGTTTTTCAAATTATTCCCGATTAGAAATTTCAAACCGCACAAAAATCATTAAAATCGGCCCGTTAAAACTCTAGAAATAAGCGTGCTTTTATAAAAATATTTTCGTTTTGTTTTATAAAATAAATGATTAAATCTCCCGTTTGGGAGATATTCGCAGTAACGGTGTAACTTCTTATGAAAGGTCGCGACTTTTCGTTCACTAAAAAAATATATGCTAACATGATAACCGGTAATACCGCTTTGTTATATATATATTTCTTTATATAAAATATATTTTCGCTGTTAAATATTCATTAATTGACACAGTTTTATATGTTTTTAATATTTTTCGTCTAAAAGAATATTATGAAACGCCATTTTATATTCTTCTCCGACAGCAAGCAAACTGACGTTGGATGTGTAAAAAATAAATTATGTTTCGTCTTTATTTAGTCAAATGGCGCAACTACAATCATAAGTTTTATTCTTCTCTCATCAAGAAAAATTGAAACCTTTTTTATGCTTTTTTCTCCGTTTTCTAATTTTCATTTACTTATTTTTAAAACTTCTTTATTACCCGTTGTTTTTCTACATTCTCCATTAACACTAAATTTAATAAGTATCTATTACTTTTCTTTCTGATTTTCTCTTAGTACCTATTTGTCACTGAAATAAAATATTATATTTCGTGGAATATCTTTTAGAGAATTAAAATAGCTTTTTCGAATAAGAATTCTTAGGTATACAAATTAGCACGTAATTACTGAATGAAATAAATCCTTACTTACGCTAATTTTTTTTTTGTACCTTCAGACCCAAACCAATAAAAAACCTTGGCTAAATTGTACTTCGTCCGTATTTGTAGGTTTAAATAAACTAAATAATAAACTTCTGATTATAATGATCTAATATACTTTTTTATAATTTATTATCTTTATTTAATTCTTTTACTTTCCCGTCTAGATAGCGCTATAGCAGAGTTATAGCTCTAGAAAGGAAAGTATTATGATTGGTCCAGTTCGGGTAAATGCGGATTTTACCGGATTTTGAGGTTTTGACACCTAAGGAACACAAAAAACCGAATGGAAATATTGTGGTTCGTATGTGGGTGTGTTTGGTATTGGCCCTATATCACCTCATATCTCCAGAACTACTGGATCGATTTTTACCAAACTTGATCAGGTTACTTCTATATACGGGGCATAGATCCATTAAAGTTTCAACTTAAAAGGTCGTGGAGGTGAGGCTATAGAGCAAAGTCACTCATAGTACCTCGAGATTTCGCCTAATTACGGTCATATTTTTTAGCAATTAAAAGATAACAATATTTTCAAAAAAAAGTTTTCTTAAATCGTACCCCCGCTCCAAAAAATGCTGATGTAGTCGTCTGCTATGTTGTAACGTCAAAGGAGAGCAGTAGAGTTAAATAAATTAATAATATTGAAAGTGTAAAAAAGTAACTCGGTCTAGCTGGGTCTCGAACTCGATCGCCCGGTTGACTCGGTACATAGTGCGTTAAGCCTCCGGCTACACCAGCCTACCGACCTTACAAGCGAAATTTGTTCTACAAATTTTGCATAGTTGTGAAATTACATTAGTTTAGTTAGTGCCGACCGTCACCGCAAATACCGCCACACGTGCGCGAATTAAATACGGTATGCGCGCGCACTTTAGTTAAATTCATTGAATTAAATATGAATTAAAAAATATTATATTTAAATAAAATGATAAATATTTTAAATTAAGTTGTGTATGTAAACCGTGCATCAGAAACAACCCACATCATGCATCAGTCTACCCACTTTCCGGGAAAGTCCTAAAATTGTGTTGTCAGCTTTTTTTTTTTATTTTCAGTGGAAATTCGTAATGAAAATTCTAAGTCTAGGCCATTTAATATTTTTTTAACTTTTTGAAATTAAAGTAATATTAACTATTTATCTTGAATGACAAATAAAATATTAATAATTTCTAAATAAATTAAATTTAGAAGAGGAGAATAAAAGCGTATAATGGAAATATTCTTCTTGAATATTTTAATAGATCTTTTAATTGGTTATGCCTTGTTGCTGTATTACAATTGACTTTAATTTTTCCTCAGAATCCCCATCAACAAATATGATTTTTTTCAACATTTTTCATAATTATCTTCTATATACAACACTTATTAAGCATACTCAATAGTTTTCCCCCTTCTACTTCTTCTCTGTTCAAATGTTTTTTAACCAATAAATTTTTTAACCGATAGAGTTTTACCAACAGTAGGCGTTACCAACATCTTTTTCTCCAAAAATCCTAAGAAAATTTATACAAAAGAACCTTTTTGGTCGTTTTAAAATTTTAAAATTTACACTCATAAAACATAATAAAATTGTTAAAATATCATCTGCCTAATTATTAATCTTTTTTTATTATGATCGATTAGTTTGAATGTTTTTTGAACGAACGGTTTTTCGATTATCGAAAATTAAAACCTAAATTAAACTTGATTTTATTTTTAAAAAAAATAAGTAATTATTATTTTTTATATTCATTTTATTAAGACAATTTGTATGTAGTAATTAAACAAAATCGTTTACGAGACAGGAAATAATGGTATCAAAAAAAGTTCTCTTAAGAATAACTTCTGAGATAAGCGAGTTTCAAGAGCTCTAAAGTTGAATCTTCAATCGGATGTCCAGTACGGTGCTCATCATGAAGTTTAACCGTATTAAAATTCGTTTAACCACTTGTAAAATTTTCTGCCGTTCACCAACTTTGTCCATATTTTTTTGTAATACGAGAGTAAGTTTTAACCGGTTTTTCACTTTTGGAAAGCAAAAAACGGATCTTTACACGCTGCGCAACTCTTTCACAAACTTCAAGATGATGCAAAATCGTAAAATGGAATTATGAGGTTATAAACAAAACGATTTTGTTAAAACAGAGATCAAATGTCATTACAGGGTTACCAACTTACTGATCTGAAAGTATCATATCCCTTTTACAAACTGTTTTGTCTCCTTAGTTATTTGTGTCTTTTATTATTGAATGACCCTCGTACAAATTAATTAATTTAAAATTAATAATAATTTATTTATTTCTTACAGGCATTTTTTTCCGATTTTTTAAGTCAGTCAGCGGTGTGAAATTTAATATTACGTCTGCATTTTATGTTGCAGTCGGGAGTCTGTTAGTCTTAACAAAGTGAAAGCCATTAAAGTTATCATCTCGTATAGCGTACACAGGCACCAGACTACAACATAAAAGGTAAAGCAATATTAAATTTTACATCTCCGACTAACTTACTATATCCTGAAAAAATTCCTTTAAGAAAAGAAAGGAAAATTTGTTTAATTATTATTTGTTCGTTTTTCATAACTATTATTGGTAGATGTGTACAATTAGTAGTCGACTTTTTGTTTTTTAATAATTAATTTATTTAGCGCTTTTTTGTTGTTACCATAACTTTACAATACAATTTAGTTGTCATGTAGATACTGGTTTTTTTTAATTTCCCTTTTTTCTTTAGAAAAAGTTGTGCTATTTAAATAAAAAAATGAATGTCAATGTCAACGATTATATATATCTGCGCATAACGCATCTGCTATCGGTTTATTAAAATTATTATTCACCTACTAAAACGTTTTACATGTTATAGACTGTATCACTCAAAAGAAATCAAAGCTTCACTTTAAAGTCGTTTTGGCACTGTATACACTAATAACGTACCTTTGCGTAAACAGGACCCTTACAGCGATCAACTTTATTCGAGTTTCGAATATTAAGTTTGAAATCTCATCACGATGATCATTTTATCAAACAGCTCGGTTGATTATCAAGTGGTTCGGTAGAATGACGCCGACGCGCGTTTGTCCGACGGCGGAAACACCGAAGATTTATTTACTTTTTTACCAACTCGCAAATAGACATTTCAAAATTTTAAAAATATAAATAAAATAATAATTTTGATGAAATAAAGTTACATATCATCGCAGAAATACATATTCTTAATGAATATAGGTTTTTTCTCGATAAATATGTGATAATCTTTGTAATTTCAAGTTTTTTCATTTGAAAATGTGAAATTTTTGTTCTTCTAACCCTCATTTTTTTTTCTTAACCCATTTACGAACTGTGTCGCTAGATAGCAGTACTTGATAGTACTAGGTAGCGTATACTTGAAATAAAATAGATTATACTAGTTTTATTAAAAAAAGAAATAAATAAAACATAAATAAATTGGTAAAATTTTTATTCTACAATTAGAACTATTTGGTGGCACTGGATTTGTGATATTTCCAAAAATTGTATTTATGGTTCAATTTAGCTAATATTCGGAATATAAATTAATTACGTAAAAATACATATTTTTGTAAAAAAAAAAAAAAATGAAAAAAAGATTTTATTTCATGAAGATCGAGTGCTTTATATGATGAGAATTTTGAAGTTGTTTTTTCAAAAAAATAAGAAGAATCTTATTATTAACAGATTACTAGTTATTGACTAGACTTGATATATCGTCCAATCAACGAATCGCATGATTTCAGATTTATTATATTCTTGCTGTTCTACTTGAGTGGAATATTTCTCTTTAACTTAGGTTAACTTTTTTTCAATGCATTTGATAAAACTTTTCAACTTGATCATCAGCTACATAGTATTAGTTTCATAGGTAATTTGAATTATAATTCTGATGCTCTCGTTCTTAACAAAATTAACATAAAACAACAATACATTTTAATAATAGCTTCAGCGGAACATAACCTATCATTTGAAGTTTGTTACCTTTGAATAATAAGTAAATATTGACAGCGAGTAATATTTAATGTTTTTTTAATTAGTTCTTTATTAGGTTGATATTGCTATACGTATACGTCCAATTCATATTTTTTCAAGTAAAAACTTATAGTTTTAAGAGTCAACTAATGATATGAGAGAAAATGAAGTAGGAAAAATATATAACAATTATTATCTCGCCTGTCATACATATATGTACGTTTTTGATTTGGACAATGTTTTTTTGAAGAACTACAAATATTTAAATTGTCGAATTTTGATTTTCGATGTTTTCAACTGACAGCAAACTCTCACCGAAACCTTAACAATTTTATTATTATATCTCGTGTTATTCAGAATTAATCTACTTTAGAGTAAATATACATAGTCTAAAAATGTATCTTACTTTAGTCTACTCTATAGTTTCCAGTTCTGACCTCGTGAGATAGTTCAGCTGTTTTATTCAGATCATTGCAACCGCACAAAATTTCACTCAACAATTAACAGACCATAATTATTTGTTTGTTTATTTAGATAGCAACAACAGGCTTACACCATCTTACAGTTACTAGATGAATGATAAATGTATTTTGTACGGTGTGATTATATCGAAAACGATGAATTTTTCGAAAAAATCATAACAGCTAAAAGAGTTTCTTTTTTATCGTAAGGAATACAACCATTAACATTTAAAAGAAGTGTAATTTTTTAATTTTTTTCACTAGTGCAGTGCTCTCCCTTTTTTCGTTAAGACAATTTAAGGTTATCTATGTTATTTCCTGTAGAAGAAGAATGGGAGAATGTTAAAAAGGAAATTCTTAAATCAGCAGAAGCAAACTTAGGCGGATAAAGAGAACTAGTAGAAAACCTTGGGTTTCAGACGATATATTGCAGCTGATGGATGAACGTAGAAAATATAAGAATGCTAGTGATGAAGAAAGTAAAAGGAACTATCAGCAATTAAGAAATGCTATAAACAGGAAGTGCAAACTGGCGAAAGAAGAGTGGATTAAAGAAAAGTGTTAAGAAGTGGAAAGAAAAATGAACATTGGTAAAATAGACGGAGCATACAGGAAAGTTAAGGAAAATTATGGGGTACATAAATTAAAATCTAATGATGTGTTAAACAAAGATGGTACACCAATATATAATACGAAAGGTAAAGTCGATAGATGGGTGGAATATATTGAAGAGTTATACGGAGGAAATGAATTAGAAAATGGTGTTATAGAGGAAAAAGAGGAAGTTGAGGAGAATGAAATGGGAGAAACAATACTGAGATCTGAATTTAAGAGAGCATTAAAAGATTTAAATGCCAGAAAGGCTCCTGGAATAGACGGAATACCTGTAGAATTACTGCGCAGTGCAGGTGAGGAAGCGATTGATAGATTATACAAACTGGTGTGTAATATTTATGAAAAAGGGGAATTTCCGTCAGACTTCAAAAAAAGTGTTACAGTAATGATACCAAAGAAAGCAGGGGCAGATAAATGTGAAGAATACAGAACAATTAGTTTAACTAGTCATGCATCAAAAATCTAACTAGAATTCTATACAGAAGAATTGAGAGGAGAGTGGAAGAAGTGTTAGGAGAAGATCAATTTGGTTTCAGGAAAAGTATAGGGACAAGGGAAGCAATTTTAGGCCTCAGATTAATAGTAGAAGGAAGATTAAAGAAAAACAAACCAACATACTTGGCGTTTATAGACCTAGAAAAGGCATTCGATAACGTATACTGGAATAAAATGTTCAGCATTTTAAAAAAGTTAGGGTTCTAATACAGAGATAGAAGAACAATTGCTAACATGTACAGGAACCAAACAGCAACAGTAATAATTGAAGAACATAAGAAAGAAGCCGTAATAAGAGAGGGAGTCCGACAAGGATGTTCCCTATCTCCGTTACTTTTTAATCTTTACATGGATCTAGCAGTTAATGATGTTAAAGAACAATTTAGATTCGGAGTAACAGTACAAGGTGAAAAGATAAAGATGCTACGATTTGCTGATGATATAGTAATTCTAGCCGAGAATAAAAAGGATTTAGAAGAAACAATGAACGGCATTGATGATGTCCCACGCAAGAACTATCGCATGAAAATAAACAAGAAGAAAACAAAAGTAATGAAATGTAGTAGAAATAACAAAAATGGACCACTGAATGTGAAAATAGGAGGAGAAAAGATTATGGAGGTAGAAGAATTTTGTTATTTGGAAAGTAAAATAGAAGGAAAAAATTGTGTTGGCAGGCCACGTTTGGAATATGTAAAACAAATTGTTAGGGATGTAGGATGTAGAGGGTATACTGAAATGAAACTACTAGCACTAGATAGGGAATCTTGTAGAGCTGCATCAAACCAGTGAAATGACTGAAGACAAAAAAAAAATGTTATTTCCAGACGAATGACCTGTTAAATCTCAAAAATCGGTTGTAATTAGTTGGATCTAAACACACTACCACTACTGCTATGTACGTAGTCGGGTAAAAAAGACAAATAAAATTGATGATATTGAATATAATAAAACAAAACTACTAGAATCAGTACGATTAAAAAAAAAAAAGAATTTAAATTACATAAAGTGAAAGTTATAAAGTTGGCAAATTTCAAATTGGTCACACATAAAATTTGTATTTTTTTTACTTTAATCTGTCTTCCTGACCCTCTTTTTAGTGGCAAAATATTTTGGAACAAAGATCTAACTGGGTTGGTATGTATATTTTAAGATTTCTAACATAAATTAATTTAAAGAAAAATGTGAAGTGTAATGTAAAAAGGTTAAGCAGTTATTACTGAAGTGAATTTTGATAACAGAATTGAGAATTAAGGATTAACTAATATTTTGGCGAAAAACGATCGCACAGAATTAGTCTTATTGAAGAATTATTTTCAAGCAGTCGTTCGACTGATGACAAAAAAAAGTTATAGAATATTATTATATCAATAATAATATTAACCAATTGTATTTAATAATAAAATTACTAAAAAAAAAAATTGAAAAATCACGTAAGTTAATATCACGTAATATAACTGCACGTAAGACTATACTAAATAAAGCAAAAGAAAAAAAAACTACAGGATACCGCTTTCACATAAGATAATGATGTGGTGTTGAACCCACTTTACTAAGACCTAGTTTGACTGTTTGGTAATATCACCCAACACTTTCAGATAGAGATAAATATCATTGAGTGTGTGCCGTGGGGCATTGATAAGCCTTGATGACGTCATTCTAATGCTTTTAGTGGCATCACTAACCTCTCGCTCCTTTTCATCTTCCACAATTTATTCTTACAACATACTACAAGCCGCAAAAACATCTTGAAATCTATATGGATTAGGTTGATATGATATATCTTTATTTTTATATGAAATCTGAATTTTTTCCCCAGTAAAATAACCATTTATTATTATTATTATTGTTACTTATTAATCGTCATAATTATAATTCTAGTTGTATTCATTTTATGAATTCGTAATTATTATTATTTTTAAAACGCATTATAATAACATGAAAATTATTTTTGTTATGTTTTGGAAACTTTTATTACCACTATTATTTTTATATTATGTGTAGATTCATAAATTACATTTACTATTACTTATGAACGAGGGTAAGTCAATTATTATCCATAATTTAGTCATATTTTTGCTTATGTTGGTAGTACTGTCGTGTTGCGTAGATGACGCACGCTTGGTTTCATTGTTGCTATGTCTGTGCAGGTTTGATGCTGCTAGGTTAATTCCATTATCGCTGCCTTGCCGTTAACCGTGGCTGCTCCGCTTTCTGTTTGCACCAAAGAAGAGCAACGTTCAGTGATCCGTTTTTTGTGGTCGGAAGGTGTATCAGGGGCCAAAATTCATCGAAGACTTTTGGTATAGTACGGGAACAGTGTTTTGCCGCAACGGAGTGTCTACGAATGTATTGAAAAATTCAAAAACGGTCGCACAACTGTTAAGCACGACGAAGGAGCCGGTCGACCGTTTACCGCCACAAATGAGGAAAACATTGAGCGTGCACGTGACATGGTTTTCTTATACAGACTAGTAACTATTGATGAAGCGACACATCCTCTGCAAATTAGTCACGTTTCTGCCTACGAAATCATCCACAACAGATTTGGGTTTCATAAAGTCTGTGCAAGATGGGTCCCAAAACGATTCACACAGTTACATGAACAAACGCGCTTGGACATCTACCAAAAACATTTGGATCGCTATGGTAACGAACGGGACATTTTCTTAGACAGAATCATCACCGGTGACGAAACACGGATCCATCATTACTAGCCGGAGAGTAAACGGCACAGTATGAAATGGAAACATCCAAATTCGTCCAGCAAAAAAGAGTTCAAGACCCAACCGTCCGCAGGAAAACTGATGCTTACGGTTTTTTGGGACTCACAAGACCAAGTACTGGAACATTATAAAGGGACATGACAATAAACAGTGCGCGTTACAGTGAGATGCTTACTGCCAAGCTGAAGCCTGCAATTCGAAGTAAACGAAGAGGACTGCTGTCAAAATGTGTCGTCTTGTTGCACGACAATGTCCGTCCACATACTCCTGCCCACACTGCTGAAACGCTCCAGAAACTCAACTTTGAAGTACTGGCTCGTCCTGATCGTACCTCTTCTGACTAACACTTGTTTGGTCCACTCAACGAGGCATTAAGGGGCCGTCGATTTATTTCGGACGAGCCGTAGCATAGTCCTGCTGAAACCACGTATAATCTAGCCGATCTGCACAAATAGTGTTTACAAATTGTTGCACCATCTGTGTAACACCGCTCACTATTCGTTGTTTCGTGAAAGAATGTCATGAAGATTCGCCTACGTGATATCGCAAAACAAACACCCACCTTTTGTCCATGCAGAGGAGACTCGTTTAGCTGAAGTGGACTTTTCCGTACACCAAATGCGGGAATTCCGTGAATTCATGTATAGATCAAGTGGAACCATACCTCATCAGACCGAAACCGATCATCGAGTTATTCCCCATATGGCGTTACAAATATCATGAACCGCTGACAGAAAGCTACACGTTTTCCATTGTCTGCAAGTAGCAAATCGTGAAAAAACACGAATTCTGTACGGATGGATATTTAAACACTTGCTCAATGCCGCGTGGGTATTACCAACTCTTCTGGTGTTAGTACTTTTGGTCGATCTTTTTTGGCTGCATCTGCAAAATCCCCTCTCTCTTAGAACTTGTCGTACAGCCGCTTGATGGACTTGTTTGGTGCATCCACATCGTACTTTTCTGCAAAGGCATTCTGGGTCTAGGCATAACTGACACACTTAATGTATTGGGAGACAATGAATATTCTTTGCTGAATTGTGTAACAAATTTTTCCTCAATTTTCCACAATTAAACATGCAACAAAAGAAAGAATCATTCTTCGATAAGGTTGCGTCGCTTTTTGAACACTGTATTAATAAAAAACAGTTCTTCATCCTTGTTTTGTATATATATATATATATATATATATATATATATATATACTATTAGCTTATTAGAAAGGTTATTTAATTTTAATATCTGATAAAAACATATAGTAATTCATTCTGTTTATTTCTCGCAGGACAAATGAACTTCTTGCGTTTAAAAGTGCGTCTGGTAACATATTCGTATTAATAGATATCTATTTAGGCATTCGTGTAAAAACCAAGAAAAAAATAACGATCATATTTCGTCTCGGGAGTGGTCGGTCTGAGTCTGTACAAAACTGCACCTTATAAATATGTCATACATATCATCCTCATCACTGGGTTGTGAGTGGGTGTTGTTCAATAGTTGAAAAGATTGCAACGTGCACGTTAGGAAAATAATACAATTTCGAATTAAAAAATATATTGAAAATAAACATTTCGTGTCGTCTGTAAAAGTTTATTGCTGTAAAAAATTCAACATCGGTTAGGAACCGAAAAATACTAAAAACTATCATAAATAACTCTAGTACTTATACTTTATACAATTATACTTTTCAGTAAATCGATATTTGTGTTATTTTCGAATGTATTTTTTTTTTTTTATATTAATAAGCCGTTGAACTAATATAACTATTTCTAAAACAGCAGCCGATATTTTGAAGTATTTAATATAAAAAAAAATTAGTGATTTGATCTCAATTATTTTATAAAAACCAAATTTGTTAAATTCTTGGCTACTAACACAAGAATTGTTAAAAATCTTCAGTATTATGTATAAAAAAACAAAAAACTCCATTTTACCACTTTCAACTGTAGAAAAAAGTACTTTATATTATGTAACTTAAAGTTTAGTTATGACTGAAAAGTTTTTTTTTTTTTTAACATTAGGAAAACATTTTGTACTATGTTCTTAAATTTTCTTTTTAAAGGTAGGTAGAAGAAAAAAGAACTGTTTTACTTTTCCATTTTTTTTTAAACCGAATTAGGTTATATTTTATTTGTATATCTATAATACAGTCAAAGAAATAACAGAATCAGCTGAAGCCTAGACAGCGTATCATGTACCATGCAGAGTACAAGAGAACATTTTATATGATTGGCAGGATCAAAATCAGGTACGGCTATATTGAAGTCAAATAAAGAAATATATATATGAAAGAGCCAAGGGTTTTATTATTGTGTTTGCTGTTTAGTTGAGTGTATTGTACATTCAAATAGAACGAAGTAAGCGAAATAAATAAAAAAACGAGATACATATAAATAGAAAGGTAAAAACAGAATCTGAGATACAATAAAATGAAAGAAAAAACATAGGCAGGGGAGTGTAATGATAAAGAAAAATGATTATTGTAAAAAAACAGCTTTATTAATTTGTTTTAGTTATATTTAAAATTGTAACTTTAGATTTTATCGTTTGATATATTTTACTAATTGAAGTGACATTTTATTAGAATATATTAAAATTCATACACGTATAGATTTTAATAACTGAAACGTTTGTTTATTATAAAAAAGATACTTTTATTTAAATTATTAAAAAAAAAAAAAAAAAACTCGATGATTCAATGATATAGATATAAAAATAAAATAATAACATAATAATCTGTTTTTATCTTTTAAAAATTGACAATGAATAGAATAGAAATCACTTGGTTGAATATTACCTGTATTTCAACGGGTTCATCTTGCTTATGTGTAAAATTATATTCAGTACAGTGAAAAAAAAAATTACTTTTCTCTTTCCCAAATAAATCTGACATAGAATGCTTTTTATTTTTCAGAACGGCTTTGATATTATTTTCCCGTAAACATATCGCTGTAGCAGAGCTACAGCTCTATAAGGGAAAGTATTTAATCAGTCTAATATGCAGTTTTAACCGGATTTTGACAACTAAGGAACCCAAAAAACTGGAAGCAAATTTTCCGGATGTTAATTTCGTATATACTTGTGTGTACGGTGTCGACCTCTATATAACCTTATATTTCCAGAACTACTGGACCGATTTTGACCAAACTTGATCAGATTACTTGTATACATGAAGCACCGATGCCGTTAAATTTTCAACTAAAATGGCATTGATGCCATTTAATTCTCAAGGGGGTGAGGCTGTAGAGCAAGTTCACCCTTATTATCTCGAGATTTCTCCTAATTAGTCATATTATTTACGCACATTTGTTAACAATAAAAAAATAACAATATCTGTAAAAATAGTTTTTGCCAAATTGCACCCGCACTCCGTAAAATGCTGCAGTCGTCTGTTACGCTGTGATGTCACAGGTGAGCGGAAGAAAAAAAGTGAGCGGTAGAATTAAATAAATGAATAACATTTAAAATGTAAAAACGTAACTTGGTCTGGTTGGGTCCAATCGCCCGGTTGACTCGGTACCCGGTGCGACAATCCTCGTGGCTACACCAGTCTGCCGACCGTACAAGCGAAATTTGTTTTTCTGTAAGTTGTGATATTACATTAATTTAGTTAGTGCTAACCGTCGCCGCTAGTACCGCCACACCCAAGCGAATTGAATACGGTATGAGCGCTCGCTTTAGTTAGAATCATTGATTTATTTAAACGGATAAATGTATAATTAAATAAAATTATAAATATCTGAAACCAAGTTGTGTGTCTATCTATGTGTAAGCCGTGATCAGAAAAAACCTAAGTTGTCAGCGTTTATTAGATAGATTTCATAAGATAGATTACCTATTGTAATGGGTACCATGATTCGTCTTCCGGAAAATTTCGACATATCTTCGCGTTTCACATCCCTCAGATCCCAAAACCATAGTCAGTTCAAAAGTTTATATATATATATATATATATATATATATTTCACTTTCTTGTGAACAAGATAGCTGCTGTAATTTTACGCCAATCACTTTCAAATTGATACATAAAATATAAACACCCAAAATCTCGGTGCAGTTCGTTAATGGGAAAAATCGGACCATGGAGGTGGAAATGGGTAGGGGCTTTTTCGAAAAAACAAAAAATCGCTAAAACTTTCTTATTAAGTAAAATATCGAATTCGTTTAAACTTTCTACTATTCATCGGATAAGGGCCTAAAACTTATTTTAATAAATATTTTTTTTTGATATCACCAACCATTGGCCCAGAGGGTAGAAAAAATGGGGTTTCAAAGGCAACAAAATCATATCTCCCTTAATAGGCACAGCATCGAATCGGTGTAAAGTGATCGTTAGTCCTCTAAACATTACCTAAAACTTTAGTCTGAAAACATTTTTGATATGACCAACATTTACGGCACGTAATGACCAGAATATTGCTGGAATTGTATGAAGATGGGGCTTGTCGTACGCTAAACATGTGAAACTTTTTTTCACATGAAACCGTTGTAGTATTGAGTAAATTTGATGTTTTTCTTAACTTTAAGGTGAACATTTGATTATACCCTACTTAGCACCGGTGATATCTACCTCCGCTTTCCGACCGAAAGGAATTTTTTTAGAATGATTTATGTCAAATATCAGGTTACCTACACCTATTTAACTTTAATACATAAAAAAAACATAACGTTTTTATTTATAATTACTTTTCCAAATCATTTAAGAAATTTCAGTATTCTAAATTTTTCAGTTTTCATCCCAGTTATGGTTTTTTTTTTTGTAAATGATAATTTTTATCATTAGTACTAAAAATTTAAATAGTCTGTCATTGACACTAAAATATAAAATAGTGAGTGCATTACTCTCTTTATTTTTATATTAAATAAATTATATTACTACAAAGAAAATGTTTAATTTTATACGATAAAATAACTTATCACTTCTTTTTTACAAAAAAAAAAAAAAGAAGAAAACGGTTTCTTACACCTAAAAAGGAGGATTTTCGTTGTAGTTTAAGTCTTCCTACTGTAGAATTTTCTTACGTTAGTTTAGAAAATCCTTGAGGCTTATTTTAACCCTCCGACAAGGGGATTTTAAGTCTTTAAATGCTATAGAAGGACATTATTCACTATATAGTATCCTTACTATACCAATTTTAAATATCATCAATTTGATAAAGGTTAGATGGTTTTACAGCTTGTTTTATGTTTTAGTTCTTGAACATTTCGTATTATTATTTCTTTGTATTTTTTCTAAATGTAATTTAATAATTATTTCAAGTAATATAATAGAAACGTGATAAAAATGTGGCTTGTATGTAATGTAAATGTATATTGTGTTAGATATATTAAATTAATTTATTTTATGAAAAGTATTTAAGTTTAATTAACTACACTTATATTTGAAATCTGTATTTCATACAATGCTTGCGATTACTTTTATGAATACTAAAAACATTAAATATGTTACACGAAGAAATTAACACAGTTATTTTATTAAGAAACAAAATGCAGTCATTTATTCCGATAGAAAAAAATTAATGTTTTTTTAAAAAAGAGTACTGTATAAATTTTTTTTCGCGTTACAAGGCATAATATTTGGCATACGTAAAAAGGGCATATTATTATGTTTCATTGTTTTTCTATGTTGGATTAACTATCTAAGAGCATGTCTAATTATAAATACTTGAAATAAAAGATTTTTATTCTGTTTAACTATAAATTAGTACAAACCCTTTTAGCTGTTTGTTGACTTGCCTAACAATGTTAGATGGTAACATTATTTTATTTATATCAATACAAAAATTTATATTAAATAGACCACTGCAATGATCAGTAAACGTAATATCAATAATAACAAAGAAATTACCGCAGCATTTGCCTGGAAGTATCAAGAACAACCATAGGAAACATTGATAAGAACAGCATCATAAGGTATAAAAAACAGAAGTGATTAAGCATTGTCGTCAAATGGCTTCGACGGTTCGTAATTTATAACCTTGTGGTAGCCCTGAAAAGGGCCGTTTTTGCGTTAGCTCTAAGAGCTGTTGGGTCCGGAAGCTGGTCTCCGGAAAAATCGGGGAGTTGCGGCTCATCCATCGATATCAGGCCGGGCTTCCCCTCAGCGGCAGTTGGGTCCCCACTACAGCGTGGCAGTGGTGGCTCCCAGAGCCTCGCAGTGTCACGTCGGCGTCGGTCGTCTTTTGCCGGCGCGACCGAGGCGGTTTCCCGAGCGATCCCATGCTGGGCCGGCTCCTGCTGCTGAGTCCGCCGGCCAGGGCGATTGAATCCCGGTGAGATGGAGCGGGAAGTTAGCGCCCGTGTCCAGCGGACGCTATCTTCCCCCTCCTTGTAATTATTTGTTTGTTCAAATTTTTATCTATTAAAAAATGTATTAACCATTTTATTTTTAACAAAATGACACCTCATTTGTAAAAATCAGTTGACAAACAATCCAGTTAGTGCAGACAATTAAACCAGCCGTACGCTTTTGCACCGCAATGCAAACTGATAACTTTTTGCCTGTTTTTATTTCCTCTACTATATGTAAGTGGAGAAATGTAAGAGTTCATATAAACGTAGGTAATAAAACAGTTCGTTAGCGAGTTTCGGCTCGCGAAACATTTAGTCCTGCTTTTTGTTCCCTCTATGAAATTAATAGTACTAAAATTCTTGGGGTACAAATAGGGGGGTAAATTTGGTGCTTTCTTTTGTTATTTGATCTAAAACGATGTAATTATATTACATTGTTCTCATGAGAAAAAAGTATATTAAAAAAATGTAGAACTGCTAAGACGTAGGTCATGACATATTAATATCGTACTGTGCTGTTCTACATTAGTAAACCAATAAACTTGTTTGTATTCAAATGACAACAAATCAAACTGTTCTATGCTAATTCATAAACACTGTGTACTTAACAGGACATAACAGAGAGCGTGAGTTAACAGTATCAGTTAACCGTGATGTAATTAACGGTCGCTAAGCTTTGATGATCAAACGAGCTCGAGTGTTAATTGTCAGTTAACCATGTAAAGTTGAAATTAATAGAGTGATTAAGTTATATAATACTGAAATAATTAATACAGTATAATTTTATATCGAGTATTATTGCAGCGAAAACTTGACTATGATTTATCTATTTCATGTCGAAATACAAATTGTAAACCGTATTATCAGTATTGCTATAAATCCATTTACGTTAAAGAAATGCTATTATTACTAAAAATATTAGTCTAAAAGTCTCGATTTTATTATTTTCATACGAAAATCAGTTCTGTGGGAAGTAAATTTCATGTATATTGTAAAATAAGTATTTTTTTTTTAATACGAGTAACACAGTATAATATTATTTTTCATGTTATTTATTTATTGATTCTTTTAATAAAGACAATTAATCAAGATTTTTAAAATTATCTGTACAAAAATTCAGAAATCTATTTTCATTTTTTATCTAATCAAATTTGTACTAGATACATCAAACTGGTTTCTAATTTATTTCAGCTCAGGCTAAAATAAATATCCATATAAATAAAATGTATTCACTACGGAAAACGTAACACAATTTTCAAAAATATTCTCTTAGTCCAGTATTTCTCAACTTGTGGAGCGCAACCCACAGCTGCGCCTGTGGGGTGCACCCACACTGGTTATAGGGGGGCCTGATAACACTAAATGGGGTGTACTGAGATGTCTTCGAAATTATGACCTCTTATGCTGCGTCCGTTTGGGCGCATAGATTGGAAAGAAATCGAGCACTTATTCTAAATCTAAGGAGTGCCCAGCGCACAGCCTTAATCGTATGCACTGCTGTGTTTAAAACAACCTCCTACGAGACTACCACCCTATTGGGAAAGGCTCTTCCAAACGATTTAGTGGTGAAAGTTTGGGCGGCCATCTGGAAATTGTGAAGAGGTAGGGATGCCGAGGTATTTGGGATGCGGTTTCCACCCGGGTCTGTACCGGAGCGGAACGGTGATTGCAATGCACCGGTTCTAAATTTCGAACAGCTGCTCATCTCCCGCCTGCGGAGGAGGCTTTACAGCCTCGCGATGGAAGCGTGGCACCAAGAATGGTACGCAACAACTAAGGGAAGGTCCTTGTATAGATTTATACAGGACTTGTGAGGATGGAACGCCTCCAGTTCGTTTTAAGGGCAACGGGAGGCCAAGTGCTCTCCAACCACGTGAATTTGAACCAGTATTTGTTTCATTTGTTCCACCTGGCAGCTGATGAGCTGTGCGTCTGCGGAGATGTCCAGTCTAACGAACATATGATGTTTGACTGCCCAGCCTTGGGGGGCATGGTTGCTTTGTTCAACCGGCATCAGTAGTTTAAGGGATATAAGACTCCTACCGCTTTTTGTAGGAAGCTATCCTCAAGAAATGGCTGGCCATTGGTCAAATATAGCTCCAAGCGCTATAATATGGTTGACAGGTGGTTGCTGGCATTCAGCGATCTAAGCGTGGCAGCAAATTGCTGTCCTTGACGGAATAAATTTTAATTTATTGACAAGTCATATATTTCAGTATGTAGACGGGGTGCTCCTACCCATTTTAGTAATATATGACAACAGAGCGGTGGGACACAGCGAGTCTTCAAGCGAGTGGAGTAGGGCACCAGGCTTATTCTGCTCATGCAGTTAGATTAGCTCTTGGTCGCTAAACCGCTTTGAGGCACACTAGCCGTTTGAGGCACGGAAATTCGGTTTTATGCTTTAGGGCGACCAAATCGGGTGGTGTTGGAAGAAATTCCAGACAAATCAATTATAAACACTAAATGCTTGGCACGAGCATATCGAAAAGAAAATTATTAAAAAATCTATTAATTTTCAGAAAGGAAAGCAAAAATATACATTCTAGCGTAATAAATAATAAAATATACATTTACACTGATATAATACACTTATAAATTGGTTTATATGAGTACTCCACAATGAATTTAATAATTAACTTATCATTACTAAATTAAAAACAAGTTTAATAATTATTATTAATGACTCCCTTGGGCTTGTCTTGCAGAGCAAAGTTTTGCGAAGGAAGTTTTAATATTAGAAATAGACACTCTGAGTTCTTTTTTTATGTTTAACTGAAATCTATATTTTGTCTTCAAAGCAGCTACATTTGCGATTTGCCGCAACACGTCTTCATTTGTCACTAATTTTTAACTTTCTTCTATAGCATCACATTTCAAAAGCTTCTAATCTTTTCTCCACAGGAAGTCCGATCGTCCAAGTTTCACTTCCATATAAAGCGACGCTCCAAACATATACTTTCAAAAATTTTTTCCTAACGTTTAAATTAATTTTTGATGTAAACAAATTATATTTCTGACTGAAAGCTCGTTTCGTCTGTGCTATTCGGCATTTTATATCGCTCCTGCTTCGTCCATCTTTAGTAATTCTACTCCCAAATAACAAAATTCTTCTACGTCCACAATCTTTTCTCTTCTTATTTTCATATTCAGTGTCAGTGGTCCATCTATTTATTACTACTATTTATCATCTAACTTTAAATAATTACTCTTTATAGGATATTAAAAATTACGGTCATAACTGATTGTTAGATTACACACTAATTGTAAGGTTAAAGAAACATTTAAACGCTACAGACAAAAATAAGTAAAACCAATTTTTGAAAATAACGATAAATCTCATATTTTAATCTTTTAAAACAGAAATTTACAATATAAAAAGTAATTTAGAACAACTGGTTTTTGAAAAGTACATTTTTTTTGTAAAACGTGTTTAAACAAATGTTACATATACGTATATGTAACCAAATGGTTGTATGTGATCTAATACGAAGTCTGTGTCTAATAACGAATACTTCTTCTTCTTTCTTTTCCTGTTTAGCCTGCGGTAACTACCGTTTAGATAATACTTCAGAGAATGAATGGGGATGATATGTATGAGTGTAAATGAAGTGTAGTCTTGTACATTCTCAGTTCGATCATTCCTGAGATGTGTGGTTAATTGAAACCCAACCACCAAAGAACACCGGTATCCACGATCTAGTGTTCAAATCCGTGTAAAAATAACTGGCTTTACTAGGACTTAAACGCTGGAACTCTCGCCTTCCAAATCAGCTGATTTGGGAAGACGCGTTCACCACTAGACCAACCCGGTGGGTTAATAACGAATACTGTGTCTCGTATAAGACACAGATTGTCAATGAAAAGGTTCCTTCTTAGTTAATAGGTTTGCTCGCCAACATATCCAAGTCATATTTAAAAGCAATTAAAACAATACTTTCTTTAATTTTTTTTGTTAGTTAATCTTTCTACAATAAAATAATAACGTGCCAAGTTGTTTATAAATAAATTAAAGAAAAAAAGCTCGCGATCTTGAGCTGTCTCTTTGCAAAATATTGCGATTCGCGCTGGCGTTGAAGTGCCGATCGAACTTCACGCTTTTCTGATGTTTCGATAGCTTTCAGGTTATGAATATTTTAATCTTGCCCGGTTGGGTTCTTTACTCGTATCTTCATTTGCTTTCTTTTCTTGACAGTTTTGATGCGCTTTTCCAAACTTCTCTTTCTTCGTCGTTGTAGAATTTAGTTTGTTTCCTTATCTATACGCTTGCAGAGATTTGGTGTCTGCAAATTTTTTTAAAAATAATTACTGAGGAATTGCATTGTTCAATTTTTATTTCCTCCACAGAACTGAGTTTTTTGAAATCATAATTGAACAAATTAAATTATCTTAATTTATAAAATCTCTTTATAAAAGTGTTGATTTTAACACATTCCTTGTTTCATTATTATTTATTTTAATCGTGTAAGTATTTAAACTGACAAATAAGATTTTACTTTTAGTTGCTTTAATTCTTTAGCAAACAAATATAAATTTATAAATCCGGATATAAATTTATATCCGGTTTTATTCTATATCATAACATGGATAATTAGTTTCCATTATTGTAAATGATGCGAACTAAATGTGATGGTTACCGTTCAAAAATCTTAGAAGGTAAATTTACATCAGTTACATTAAAAAACACTTGAAGAGCCAACTGATCTACTCATAATGAATCGACAGTCTAAATTAATCGGATCGATAGCTATATGTTATCGATTCAGCTCTCCCTTCCTCAAGATATTCCCCCTTGTATCTCCGACAACTTATTAATCTTTTATAAATAAAATATAAAAATGTATGAAATTAACAATGAAATAGTATATTGACATCCAACTTACATTGCTGTGTAAAATTTCACCATTGTATGACTTCGGGAAACGAGTTTAATTAAGGTTGCAAGATTTGATGACACGTTAGAACCATTGTTAAGTTAAAGAAAAGCATGTAAATAGACTAAATTATAACAAAAGTTATTGCAAAAAATTCTTTTAGTATTTCAATTTATTGTGTTTAAGATATGACGTTTGATGATTTGAAGAACGGTAGTACAAAAATAATTTAATAAAGTAATTTGATAAATTTGATGAAAAAAAGACTTATAATTTGACAACTACAGGATATATTTATCAAATTCTAATAATTAAAAAAAAAAAACTTGACTAAATTTCGGTATAAAAGAAAAATTATTTTGGAGATATTAATTCTTTTCTTATTTTATAAAAAGGAAATATTTATAAATTTTTAACCAACTCACATACAAACATTTTATTTATATTTACAAAAGATTATTTTATTTTTGTAAAAATGTATAAAATAATTATAATTACTTAAATCTTTGTTATTTTTTTTTTTTTTACATTTTTCATGAACGTTATTCATCCAAGTTGCATTCACTAAACCATGGCACAACACAATAAGAGCATAAAACGCTTGAGGATAAAACAAGTCCATTCATTCATACAAGCTACATACACAAAGTTTTCATAGAAGCGATCTTTAAAGATGATTTTAATTTTGTATTGGAGTGTACAGTAACTTGTTCTTCTATTGTGAATGCACCCAAACATTTATTAATAATAAAACATTACTAGACTTCTGGTAGAATATAAAATTACTCAACCTAAAAAAGATCTTTCTTTTGTTTCCTTTATACAACCTACTTATTAGCTTCCAGCAAGTTTCTTTAATTTTTCAAAAAAGTACCGTAAAAATATCACAAGATTTTTTACTTCGTAATAATGAAACAAAAAGATAATAGTAATAATGCCAATCTATTATCAAATAAAAGATCTGATTGTTGTTCATCTTATTTCTAATCAAAAATACCTTAAAAAAAAAAAAAAATAAAAATAAAATTAAACGGTAAACTTAACCAAATATTTATGAACAACCTTTTTAAAAACGACAAATGTAATTTTTAAGAATTTTTTTAATTATAAGAATTAGAAATAAATAATTATCCTCTGACAGTACAGTTGTAATCCAAGTAACTACAGACTAGTTGGACTCTTCTATTATTCAACTCGATAGATTTGTAAAGAATGCAGTCTACAGATATTAGCTGCTAATAAAATATTATGCCTTCAAAATTAATCCCATTAAATTCGCATTGTATGGATGGTTTTTTTGATGAGTGAAGAAAAATCATGAAAATTTAGTTTAATACTAAACTGGGGTCACGATCCAGGCTTTCAACGATGTCTGTCTCCTGTTAGTTCGTCGTAATTCACGACCACAGCTAGAACGTAGAATGCAGGCGGTTTTGTCGACCGCAGAGGGCTGGATGAACATGCAAAATTTAAAGATTAAAGATTTCTGTGCCCAAAACGAAGTATATGCTTCTCAAGGGTGCAGACAAATTATCGTGCAGTCGTAAACCCATATTAAGTACAAAGGTTGTGTAATCAGCCGGGTGAGGGTTCATAAGTACCTAAGTGTTTTGTTTGATGTAAAGTTGCTGTTTAGTAACCGCATTAGGCAAGTAGCGGCGGAGGCCGTCTCAGTGATGCACAAACTTAAAAGGATTGCTCGGAAAGACTATGGGTTGTCGGGCCGTCAAATGTACATGGTGTACCGAGGTGTCTTTGTGAGTATGACCGTATACGCGGCGCCAGTTTGGGCGCATAGGTTGGACAGGAATAGAGCACTACTTCAAAATTTAGGGAGTGCCCAGCGCAGAGCCTTGATAATATGCATTGGTGTTTTTAAAACAACCTCCTTTGAGGCTACTACCGTATTGGGAAAGGCTCTCCCCATCGATTTAGTGATGAAAGTTCGGTCAGCCATGTGGAAGTTGCAAAGAGGTCGGAAGGCCGAGTCATTTGGGATGCGATTTCGGGCCGGGCCAGTACAGGAGCGGGGCGGTGATCTCAATGCACCGGATCTAAATTTCGTACAGTTGCCCAACTCCCGTCTGCGGAATAAGCTATGGACCCTCGCGATGGATGCATGGCAGGTTGAATGGTACGCCACGATTAAGGGAAGATCCTTGTATAGGTTTATACAGGATTTGGGGGGATGGTATGCCTCAAGTTTGTTTTTAAGGGCACTGGTACCCAGGTGCTCATCAACCATGTGGATTTAAACCAATATATGTTTCGGTTACGCCTGGCGGCTGATGAGTTGTGCGTCTGCAGAGAGGTCCATTCAAATTATGATGTTTGACTGCCCTGTTCTTGGAGGACCAGAGATCGGGCCACCCTGGAACTTAGAGGTCAAGGGGAAAATTGGCCACTCATAAACGACGAGTCCGTGTGGCGAGAGACGCATTGTTGGACCGTGTGGGAGTTCCTCGATGAGGTTGGGTTGTTCAACCGACATCGGTAGCTTAGTCAGGAGTAAAGTATAATGATTCCTACCGTGCTGCTGTGGGAAGCTAATCCTGAGATTCTGGCTGGCCACCAGCCAGATAAAGTTCCAAGCGCTTTAAATGGTGGACAGGTACTAGCTGGCATTCAGCGACCGAGGCGTGACAGGAAATTACTGTCTTTTTAATACAATAACAAGGGGTGCGCCTCCTCGGTTTAGTTTTATTGTATGACAAGTGAACTGTTGGGACACGTAAGCAGGTGGTGTATGGCACCTCGCTTACTCCGCTCACGCTGTTAGGTAAGCTCACTAGGAGCTATTAGATTATTGGTCGCTAAACTATTTTTGAGGCACAGTAGCCGTTTTGGCACGGACATTTGGTCATATGGTCTAGGGCGACTGAATGGGGTGGCGGCGGGAGAAATTCCAGTTAACTAAATTAACAGATTCCACACGCTTTGTAGAACTAAATATATATTTTCATTCGTAAGGTACCAGGTTTGAATCTAGGTTAAGCTTGGAACTTTTCATATGCTACAAATTGTTATTGTGTATTTCCATGCCTCACACACAATTATTTTAGTTTCCTTGTTAACACACATGACGTTTTCCTCGTTGAGACTTAGTAATGAGGCATGGTCATTACGTAAGATAGACAGAAATAGGGAGTAAGACGCTACGATATATATTTTCGTTTTTTTTTTTTTGTTGATCAAGATAAGAAAGAATTATAAATTGGATGATTTTATTTTAGGAGTGAACTATAAAAAAAACCAATTAATGAAAAGCTTAAGTAATAAAAATAGAGATGAAGACATCACACTGAAACAATGAGGGAAAAGAAGATACCTACTATTATTTTAGGAGACAAAAGGAAGGTCGCCCTTTCAGAAGATCATGGGTTCCCAATAGTTTTCATCGTGGGTCGTAGCAAGTTATTATTATACGTCATGGATGGAAGAAGAACAAGAAACCCTTTGGTGAGTGCTAACTTTGCAACGGAAATTTACTCGATTTACATATCTAAATTTACTACAGTGGGTTGGCGGAACGGTTTATAATTCAATCTTCCATACATTAGACAATTCCAGGCGAGAGTGTTGTTTTAGGAACCCTGTCCCTGTTCTCGGGTAGCTTTTTAATTTCTATTGAAAGATAAAAAACGAAAAAAAAAACAGTATTGCTGTATATTTACCAGTTATTATACCACGTCACGAATTATTGTAAAATCTGATACCAAGTGAGGGTATTGAGCTATTCTAAAACTTTTTTACAAAGAATGAATGACGGGACAATAGCTAATGATAGGCTATAGACGGTGTAAAGATAGGCTATCGAAGAAATTTAATGCTGCAACGGGGCGCTGCGGTAGGGGTACTTGCTCTCTTTTTTCCCCTCTTTTTTTGTTTAGCCTCCGGAACCACCGTAAGGTATTACTTCAGAGGATGAGAGAGGCTGATATGTATGAATGCACTTGAAGTGTAGTCTTGACCAGTCACAGGTCGACCATTCCTGAAATGTATGGTTTATTTGAACCCAACCATCAAAGAACACTGGTGTCGACGATCTTGTATTCAAATCTGTATAAAAGTAACGGCCTTTACTAGGATTTGAATCTTAGAACTCTTGACTTCGAAATCAGCTGATACTTAGTCCACTGTTATTACACGACTGCCTAAATGTATTTAGGGTGCATGTATGATGTTTCTTCCGCTGTAGGAGCTCAACGGTTGAATCGGTCTAGATGTTTGAAACAATTGAAAAAAAATTATACGGTATACAAATACTATTTACAAAATTGTCCCCCTCACGCTCTTTAGTTATCCTATATTAGGAATTATTATTCTATATTACAGAATAATGTTTGTCAGCATTGTTTTTTTAAAAATCGCACTACTTAATTTTTACCAGATTTAAAACTTATTTTCTCATTTACTAAACGATTTACATGAGGTATTATTGGGAGGTTAACCGGCGGGAGGGAAAAGGGTAAGGATATTACAATACCCGGATGACATATTTCTGTTAGTCACCCCATCATTTCGGGTTAGTTACTCCTGCAGGGCTTCAGTACATGATTAATTACTTGGCGGATTATTGTGAACAAGAGAATTTAAGACTCAGACTAGAAAATATAAAAATAGTGGTTTTTCAGAAAAGGGGAAAATAAGGATGGATGAAAGGGGGATTTTCAAGGATAGTGATATAGAATGCGTCAATTAAATGGGATATTAAAACAAGGTGCAAGCTAATCGATCTTAACTGTAAACTGTGGGTCAAGGTAACAAATGTGCGCTGTTCCTTATGTAATACAGGAAAGTAAGGGGATATTTTTCAGTTTGTTGCTCGATTCCCTGTTCTCGCCGAGTGAAGGAGTCGCTAGCTAAGATCAATCGAGATGTCATGCGATTTATTTATGAACTTTTTAAACGAAAGGACTTGGATAAACTAGAAACTTGTTGGAGAGATGCGTATCATTAGAGATGGGAAAAAGTTCGGGGGTTCAATTATTAACTACTTAAAACTCAAACGGAAAGTGATTACAATTTTATGTATGATGTAGCAATATTTACCCTTTTAGTTCCTGACATCATAGAGCTCTAAAGCTATGCTGCAAGTAAGTATGCTCAGTCAAGAAATGAGGTATGGGTTTTTCCATTCCTCAAAATTTCATTACCTAGGGACCCCCCCCAAAAAAAAAAATTGGGGGATAATTTTCATAAGTATGTAAGCATATTCGTGCGTTGGCGGATTTGAAGTTTAATAAATTTTGACAGGATAAACCGATTTTGATAAAGTTTTGAGGAAATATGTAGGTAAGGTTTGTGGTGAATTTCTCCAGCGGGTAGGGGAGGGTTTTTTGTTGGTCAATTTAATGAAAATTTTGCAAAAATAACCCCAACTTTATATTATGTTTAGTACATGCGCATATTTATCTTGCCATCTTTTAAAAATGTTGCCCCAAAATTTCCCCTTACTCAAAAAAACCAAAAAAGCTATTTGTTTATTTATTGCATATTTTTAATCGATTTTTTTTAATGTCTTCTTAGGCATAGTAGTAATGAAAGCGACAAAAAAAAAATATTTTGAGGGCAATATTGGGAGTGGGAGGTGCCAATAAAAGTTTAAAAATATTTATAAGTTTAAACATCTACATAAATAAAAATGTAAATGTTTGTTTCTTGAAACTCTTAAATCTCCGAAAGTTCACATGTTATAATAAAAATTTTACGATTCCGTGTATCCGCTATAGACTAAAAAACTGTTGGACCGATTTACGCACGGTGAAAAAGGAAGAAAGAGAAAAATCGGAAAAGGAAAATAGGGAAAAATCGAAAAAAGGGAAGAAAGGGAAAATTAAATAAGAAAAAACGGGAAAACGGGGAAAAGGAAATGAAAAGAGGAAAGGAGAAAAAAGAAAAAGGGAAAGGGAGAAAGAGGAAGGTAAAAAGGGAGAGATGGTGAAAAAGGGAAGGGGGAAGAACAAGGGAAATGGTGGAAAGGAAAAAGAGAATATGGTAAAAATAAAAATGGGAAAAACGAAAATAGGAAAAGGAAAGCGGAAAAAGGAAAAATGGAGAAAGGGTAAAAGGGAAAGATAAAATTTTGTTAAGTTCCGTAATGTTCATTTTCTTAATATTTTATCAAACTTTCAGTTGTGTTCATTTAATCATTTAAATTGAGTATATATATCAAAGCAATAGCAAAATAAATAGCTCTAGCAATAGCGAATCATTACCGGGTCTGTTGTTAATATATATAAATATTCAGAATTTTTTAGTCTTTATTTAGATATTTAATACTATTAAAAGGTAATGTTTTTATTAATTTAACTTTTAATAGTATTAAAAGTAAATATAATAACTTTTAATTATAATATTAAAATAAAATTTTGTCATAATTCACTCCCGACTCTCCCACAAAAAAAAAAGAAATATTACGCAACGTTTTATTGGTCGTATATTTTTTATTGACAGATATTACTGGTTTTTGAAGCAGAACTGAGAATATAAATGTTTTTGTTTAATTTTCTTATAATAATAATTTTATGCATATTACAACCGTAAATAAGTAACTTTTGAAAAACATATTGATAACAGATTTGTTAAACGCTGTGGATAAACATATATACGTATATGTATATGTATATATATATATATATATATATATATATATATATATATATATATATGAACGTAGAGATGATTAACGATTTTTTAACTTATTTTTCATTGTTTCAATAAAAATACCACCGTTGTTTATTTTTATAGCTAAATTTCAATTTTAATGATGTTTTATTAACAGTAAAAACACTTTTAAATAATCAATGAGTAATCATATTTACTTTAAAACAAAATAATTTTATTATGTAGGGTATATTGAAGGCAATCATAAAATTTTAAGTTTATAGATTTGAGTTTCAATGCATGCGCACACGGGTGAATAAGCAATCACTTATCTTATTGATTACAACTTTAGCAGTTTATTTATTTATTTACTATTATTATTATTATTTAAACGTTATTGAATTAAATATTATTACAACTTTAACAAGATATAATAAATAATAAACTATTAAACCTCTTTTAATACAACCAGAATTTATTCTTTTAATACTAATCTGAAAAATATTTAACAGAAATCTTCTATATGATGGACGTACGTCAGTCAACTAAGAACAGAACACTGGTGAAGAGAAGTGAACAGAACAGTGTAAAATTATTTCTTTGATCTTATCAGGAAACTGATTTAGGTGCCGGAAGCTAAAGCTTCCTTTTTGCTTTCATTTCCTGTTCTTTTCTTTGCTTCCGGTTTTCTCTCGCTTTATTTTTGCCCATTTCATTTGACGAAAAGAGGTAAAAGTCATTTTAACAAGAAAAGTTTTCTTAGAGAGGAAACATTAAAGTTTTTATAACCCGTATCAAAAGTTATTTATCATAAAAAAATAACTTTGTATTTTTATATTTATTATTATTATTTATTTGTTAATAATATAGTTTCATTTTATTTAGTAAGTACTTATAAAAATATATATTTTTTTTAAATTGAATAAAAACGGTTAAAGAATATTAAAGAAAATATAATTAATAAATCAGTATCAGTGAATTTGTATAACTGAAAACACCTTTGATAACATAAAAATCGAAACAAAGAAAATAAAAATGTAATTAAAGGAAACATTAAGAAGCTTTAAAAGTCACGGGATTAAATGACGTAGGAAAATCCTTAACGTTGATTATATAAATTGTTCAATTCAAGAACCCTGAACGGAATATTTCAAATAAAATAACGTAAACTAAAATTATTTAAAATTACAATTTAACAAATTTATCCACATTTCTAAGGTATAAAAGTAACAGTGATCTGAAAACAATTTAAAGAAAACTTATAAGTGTATTGAATTAACAAGATAATAATAAAATTCAAAAGGAATTAAATTAACTTGGGGACCGAAAGAAACTTTCTATGAGAAGACAATGGGATTTTGAAAGTAAATTAAGCACATAATGCATGTATTGTTTTGTATAGTAGTTCATATAAGTGAAAGAAGTATATGAAATTTAAACAGAACTTTAACACGATAAAAGAAAATTAAAGAATAGATTAAAAGAACTTCCCCCTTAAGGGTTTTCATTTTGAAGTTTGAGAGCCGCCAACCCTAGCGCCACTACCATTCCACCAACCGTGGTGGTGGTTGGTGGAATTATCTCTTTAACTATGCAAAGGTACGCTCACTCGATAAACTTACATCATATTCAACTTCTACATAAACTTATAAAACTAAAGAACCAAAAAAAAAACCATTCTAAACTCATTAAAGAAATTAATCTCAAAGCTTTATATCATTGAATCTCTTTATGGATTGCGTAGACAGTCTACAAAACGTAATTAATTAATTGACATCTTAATTCAGGAATTATTCAATAAACCTAGGATCTTTTTCTAGAAGATCGAAGAGTATATTAACAATCCGTTGAGTCATTTTTTTTTTTTTTAAGAGATGGAGCAACCCCATTTACGGGCGTCTAGGCAGTGTCGAACTCGCTAACAGGTTCAACAAGATGTTATTAAATGCGTATGTGTTCCTGGGCACTACCGTCTAAACCTCCACCCCTGGCTACCCATCCTTCCTGAAACAGCTGGTGTGCATTACTTCAGAAAGGGGAAATACGCCCTCACACACATTCAGACCCCACAGTCAACAGATACCGACCTCACACACACCACAAGTTACCTCAAATCAAACTAAAATTACACCATACACTCCATGACATCCAATCATCACTCCAAAATACATATCATGGCGCACTTTCCAGACATCAATTAGCACATCCAATCATATAAACAAATACTTAACAGGCAATTGAATACTACACCATACTTACCTCACGGATCACATCGGACGCGGGAGTGTCGTACCCACGGCCTCATCGCACCCAGGCGACTCCCTAGACTTCCCAGACGAGGAACTCCCTAGGCTCTCAGCCTCACGCCTGTCCGCCTCCGCATCTCCGGCGACCCCCTTCTTGGCCTACAATTTTCCTCCATAGTACGTAACTTCGTCATTACCGCTCTTGCAAATCCGGAAACGGCAGACCAATATTCTTCATTATACAGCATAATCCTCATTAGTTTCTCTGGTTCAAACAATTATGTCTCTTCCAATGGCATCCAAAACGAGGATAACAAAAGAACACATGGAACGGTAACACCTCAACTTCACAGTCGGGGCATCCATCTAAGTAATCCGACCCAAAACGGAATAGATATTCTCTAAATCCCTCATGGCCCGCCAGCAACTGAATTAAATTAAAATTCAGCAAGCCATGGGTTCTTCTTGACCATCAAATCAACGTCCAACATCCTTAATTACTCTACAGATCCACCTGCCCTTCTCACATCCGTCCCATCTTTCTTGCCATGCCCTCATCAACTCCTCCGTGTTCGCCGAACTAGCCTCTCTTTTTCAGTCAGATTCAAGGTACCAAGTTCTCGTAGCCTTCTCCTGCGTGCGGTCGCTAAGTCTACGGGAAGCATCCTCGCCAGGACCTATGCAGCCTCCAGGGAAAAAATTCTGTAGACTATTCCAATCCGGAGGCAGCACCTCCTATGTAAAGCCTCAATCCTCCCTCTGTACTTTCTGTACCGCACCACGTCCGCCCAGATTTCTGCACCGTATAGCAGCTATACGCAACTCCTGTAAGCAACTTCCTCTGCAGTTGTCTCGTAAAAAAATTTGAATTTCTAACAATTAAATTCTAACTTTTTCTAAAAATTCGAATTCTCACAACTGCATCTACATATATTTCACAAAACAATTTGGTAAGATTAAGCCAAAAAAAGAAAAAGAAAAAGAAAAAAATTTGTTTTTCACTGAAAATTAGTCACCTAAAAATATATACAGATTTCTAAAGAAATAACATCCAGCCACCGAAGTTTATGATACCTTATTGTATCGTCAAACCATAAACCGTTTAATTAAACTTTTACCGATTAAATAATTAAATCGTTTAATTATTTATAAATAATACTTATAATTTGTACGGAGTAATGATTTTAATGTCAATAAAAATTGTCATAATAATTTTTATTATTGTGAAAGCTGTTTTTATTTTTTGGTCCATTAATTCCAACATTACCCGTTTAAACTTTACTGCTGGATGTAATTCTGAAGGTAATACGAAATAAAAACGTTTCTACAGACTGTTACCTCGTTTTATTTCTACCGCAATTTTCCCCATTCAATCGTAAGGCTGGTGTGAAGTCAATAAAATACTACCTGAAACGAGTGGCGAGGAATAAGATTTTAACATTTCAGGAAATGTCCATTTTTCTCATTGAAATAGAGGCATTCTTAAATTCTAGACCTTTATCTAAACTCTCAGGCAATCCATTTTTTTTGCAATTGCACCAGGTGGAGACCGGACCAGCTTTTTTGTTTAACTCAGTCCTCACCCTGAAAGAGGTCACAACCTCTGAAACAAACAGCCATCCCGAAAAACTTTCGACCACACAATGGCAAATAGTTGCTCAGTACAATTCTCATATACTGAACAATGTTATGTTCCACACTTTTCCCCCTTTCATGAAATAATGAAGAACGAGAAGCAGAAAATTTAATCAAATGACAACACGCTTAAGTCGATTCTATCAGTTTATACAGAGGAGCTTCTAAGGTCCATAAGCAAACATGCAAAGGGACGGACAGGGATCAGACAACCTCTACTCACCCTCGTCCATCTCCCTACTGAACCATGGCCTCAACCATGGTAGCTACGGCTTTACACGCAGCCTCCGACTCGAGCATCTTGGTGACCACACTTTCAGCCACCAACTGCCGAAACTTCTCGATTACTGGGCGCCATACATCATACCAACGCTAACACCAGAACACCACGTGTTCCGGGGAGTCGACGACTGCACAATACTTACATAGGGGGAAGGTCTTTTTCCAATCCTATGCAGGTAAGCGCCAAAGCAACCGTGGCCATGCAGAAAATGAGTGAGTTCTTACAACAAGTTTCCGGACTTCCTCCCTCTCCAGGCCTTGATTTCTGGGGTGATGGATCTTGTCCATCCACCTGTTTGTGATGCCTGCCACCTCTCTTGCCACAGTCCGATAAGCCAATCGCGATCGACACTTGGCAAAGCACCCCATTGTCCCATCGCCTTCTCCTCCGCCATGAGACTCAGGGGCAGCAGCCCCGGCGATGACAAACACAGCCTCGCTGGAAACCGTCCCATAGGCACGTCCCAAAGCCGCACCCGCTATATGCCCTCCTAGTACTAAACCTCCAAACTGGTACTCCGTACAGGCAGATCGACCATGCCACCGAAGCAAGAAGTCTCCTTCTTCCGGTGGAAGAAGAGAATCCATTAGAAATATCCTATCTTACTCCTGGACATTTCTTATTTGGTGAGCCTTTAACCGGTATCTCTGTTCCTGACCTTTTCTTTCTTTTTCCTGTTTAGCCTCCGATAACTACCGTTTAGATAATTATTCAGAGGATGAATGAGGATGATATGTATGAGTGTAAATGAAGTGTAGTCTTGTACATTCTCAGTTCGGCCATTCCTGAGATGTGTGGTTAATTGAAACCCAACCACCAAAGAACACCGGTATCCACGATGTAGTATTCAAACCCGTGTAAAAATAACTGCCTTTACTAGGACTTGAACGCTGTAACACTCGACTTCCAAATCAGCAGATTTGGGAAGACGCGTTAACCACAAGACCAACCCGGTGGGTTCCCTGATCCTGACCTAACTGACTTAACAGTTCACAGGTTAAATCGTTGGCAGCTAATTCAACCAATAGCTCAACACATATGGCGAAAATGGTCAGCTGATTATCTCAACTCTCTTCAGCAGCGCCAAAAATGGATAACTGAAGAAGTCAACCTTAACATTGGAGATCTGGTTTTAATAAAGGCAGACAACATGCCTGTCATTCCTGCGTTGGAAGCTGGATTTCATGGAAGAAACGCATACTAGAACTGTTTTGTGAGAGTGGTATCATTACGGAACAATCAAGCCACTCTTAAAAGACCAACTGCCAAATTTTCTAAATTGCCACCATCTGAAAATCTAATCATCTCGAACAAATTATTTATGAACCAAAACTACCAAGCGTTTATCATTTTACTAGTAACATGTTTGTCGTTATCAGTGACACATACTATCATGTAGTTTAACTTTCGTAATCAATTTATTGTATTGTTTTAACCTTATTATTTTTATTTATATCTTCATTATGTCTACGAAGTGAATATTAATATCTTAGCATAACAAAAAAATATTTTTTGGTGGCCGACATGTTGGAGATAGCGCCACTGTGGTATTAGTAAAATAAATAATATAAGTTGTTTAACAATCAAATAAGTAATAATCATCTATTTTTGGTCGCTTTTTAACCGCAATTCTGGTTGCCGGCTCCGCTCAATTCAGTAAAATAGATATATGTCATTAATCATTGTCAATATATCATACCTTTTTGTAACAGTGTGTTTATTTTCTTTATCTCCTCGTATTTACAAACCCAGAGGAATTTAAGCATTACCTATTACACGTAATTAACGATACAGTCCATTTTGTATTGCTTTCTTATGTCTAATTACCAAGAGTAATTGCATCTTTAAACAACTTTTGTACGAAAATTTATCAAATTCTTGAAAAAGGGATACTTCTCAGAAGGAAACAAATTGCGAATTAATTTCTGAAAATTTAACATAGAAAAAGACAAACTGAAAGAAAATTCATGTCAAAAAACATTTGAAAAAATATTTTTGTGATTTTCTACCGAGATGTCTTCTGGTTAATAGAAATAAGAAAGAGGTAATTTAGGACTCGTTTTAGTAAAATTAATTTAGGAGATTTCTAGTCTTAGAGACAACTGGGAGATTGTAAATATAGCTTTAAACTATATGACAATGAAAAGTACCAGTTATTGAAAAACAAATTTTTTTGAAACAAAAAAAAACAAAAACAAAATTCGTACTAAAAGGTAAAAATTATCTCTGTTTAAAGAAAATTACTTTTAAAAAATTTTTTATTTACTCATGACTAAAAATAAAAGTAAGACGATCTATAATTTTAAAGTGGTTGTATATGAAAGCGCGACCCTCGCTTTTTTTTGGTCACGTATAAATAATACAAATTTTTAAAAGTAATTTTCTTTAAACAGAGATGCTTTTTTACTTCTTAGTACGAATTTTCTTTTGTTGAAGAAAAGCATGTTTTTTTTAAGTTTTTTTTTTATATTCTACTTTTTAGTGGTAATTAAATGAAGTTGTTTGAAATATTATGTTTTATATATATACTAGCTGACCCGCCACGCTTCTCTGTGGCACATTGTGGTTGCATGGATGAGAAATGAGAAACAAAACAAAGCATACGTTTCATAGAAGTTTAATTTTGCAATACTTGTGGATATACAATATTTTTTGTTTTTCCACTGTCTGCGTAGATATAAAGGCTATCTTGTTTGCCGACTCGGGAACACGCACATACAGTTGTCCATGTGAGAAGCAATCCGCATCTAAATCTAAACCACACAATTCTAAAGATTAACCTTGAGCTTTATTGATTGTGATTGCAAATGCCAATCGAATTGGGAATTGCAATGTTTTAAATTGAAATGGTGTATCGGTCGGGATCATGGGTATTCGAGAATGAGGACATCTTCACCTTTGAAAGGCCCCGTTAAAATCGTTGCTTCCACTACGTTATTCATCAATTTCTTAACTGCAAGTCGCGTGCCGTTGCAGAGTTTTGGCTGATTAATATTCCGCAACAGGATAATTGGCACACCTATTTTCAATTTTAATATGTGTGGTGGCATCCCTGGCAGATCAAGTGAGTTTAATAATTCCGTTGGATAATTAACTACTTCATCTGCTTCCACAACGGTGTATATCGACTTATATGTAATTTCCTCACTTTGAATGCTGGATTGAATAACATTATTAAGTTGATAGACATCTTTATTCTTTGCGGCAAGGATAGCTCATTCACTGAGCCAATCGTGATTTCTATGATTAATTTGAATATCAGGAAATACTTTTTCGATCAGTTCTTCTTTCGATGTTACTAAATTACAAAAATTATCAAGAAATGATATTCGTCTAGACGTCTAATCGACTGGCAGCTGTCCGTTTCCAATGTCCAGTAACTGTCGTGAGAATACCTCAGTTGATGGATCATTCTGCAACTGGACACGCATATTCGTAGTCAACTGCAATGTACGTACGTGTAGCCACAGTGTTGAATATTTCAAGAAAGCATTTATTTTGTCTGCTGGTGTCGATCTAGAAATTACAGGCAATGTTTGCCTAAAATCTCCTGCGAGCAATATCAAAGCATTCCCGAATGGTTGTACGTATCCACGCAAATCTTGTAACGATCGATCAAGAGCTTTAAGCGATTTTTTATGTGCCATCGTGCATTCATCCCAAACAATGAGTTTACATTTTTGTAATACTTTTCCCATACAGGATGCTTTGGAAATATTGCACGTGGGAGTCTCCTTGATTTGCATGTTTAATGGCAACTTCAGAGTTGAATGCGCAGTCCTTCCACCTGGTAACAATGTCGCAGCTATTCCAGACGAAGCAAGAGCTAAGGCTATGTCATTTTTTGACCGAACCGTTGATAGAATCAATCTAATGAGGAATGTTTTCCCAGTTCCTCCTGGCGCATCCAAGAAGAAGGTCCCCCCAACTCCGTCATTTATCATTTGCATTATGCGATCATAAATGCCTTTCTGTTAACGCGTTAATTTGGGAATGTTTGATTGGACATATGACTGAAGATCACCAATGTTGTAACTCTGTTCATGGCGTAAATCCACATCAAATGAAGCAATCGCAGCTCGGGTGGGTGCTGGCATTCCCAATTGACTAAGAACTTTATTTGCATTAGCTAATTAAGACAAAAGTGAATATTTAACCTAACAAAGGATTTTTTGGTCATTATGTAGGGATATTATTTTGTGTGTATTTGGTTATTTCGGACTTTTTTGTCTGCATAGTCTTAAGTCTATCTGGGCTATAAGAAAGTTGGGTGTTTTAATTTATTTACTGTAAGTCATCCTTCTTGGTGGCTTTTCTTTTTGTTTTGGTGTTTTTTTTAAAATAAAATACTGATGTTTTAGCTGTTAAAGATAATTCAATGAAATTTGTTACTTAATCAGTTGTGATTTTGTTTACATTGGCAACGGCCATACGGGCTCTTTGTGATTGGTCGTTGTGTTTGACAGCGGCCATCTTGCATTGATCAGATTGGCTTTCCTTTGTTTACATTTCCATCTGATTTATTAGCCTCTTATTTATTAAAAAACTGTACAAATTAAAAATAGATAGATAGATTTATTAAAAATTGATGAAAACAATCTTTGATGCGGGTTATATATCGTGCTAAAATTTGAGCTCAATCGGTGCAGAACATTTTGAGTTTTTGAAGCGTACACAAACGAACTTATCATTTATATATATATATATATATATATATATATATATATACTAGCCGGTCCGTCTAGCCAGAAGTTGGACCCTCGGGGCTCAGGTCAACCCAGGTGTATCCCGAAACCAACTCAGGGGCTCTTCCGAGCTTCCAAGGGCTAAGGGACATACCCCATAACCGCAGAGCCTGCTTCGCTTCCCATTCCCAATTTGCCAGGAGGACCGGCGTCCTGGACACCCGCAGAGTTTGCTGAGGACGCCATTCCCATCTACGTAAAGGGGTCCACCCGCTGGACCCCCGTACTGAGGTTGTGAGAATAATACTGATAAATAACAGTTGTAGTATTCAGGCCTTATAGAAACCTGTAAAATAAAATAAATTACAAAGGATAGAATAATAGTAATAATTTTTTTTAACCTCCGGGGCCACCGTTATTGCTTCAGAGGATGAGATGAATGATTTGTAGTGTTTGTGAAAATGCCGTGCCTGACCGGGATTCGAACCTGGGACCTCCGGATGAAAGGCTGAGACGCTACCACTCACGCCACGGAGGCCAGTAGAATAATAGTAACTATGGTAATTAAAGTATACACACCTTTGACGACGAAAAATCCATAACTAATTTCTTTGCCATGGTGGCAGACATGTAATAATGAACTCCTTATACTTCATTATTAATTAATATTAATCTATTTAATATAGATATTAATTTATTATTATTAAATATTAATATATTTTTCACTTAATGAATATTTTTAATATTTTAACCTTCCAGACAGCTAGGGTCTCGGTCGATGACTTAAACCCTTTCCTGGGATAACAGGATTGTATCCTGCAAATTTGAAAGTAATCGGTTGGTTGGTTGTCGCGTGATGCGATAACAAACAAACAGACAAACTTTATATACATTTTCGATTAACCGTGATCTGTTAAATCGACCCTCTGTTGCGCGACTTTACAATCAGACTGTATATATACACTTTCGAGATTTTTGGAGAGGAAATATATCTAAAAACCTTCTCAGTTATGCCAAAAAACATGGTTAAAAATTTGGTTGATTGACCCTCTTTCTCTTGATATAAGAGTATAGCATTAATTCTCCTGATTTATGAAATTTCTACGTAAAATCTTAATTTTACCATTTTTTTCTTATACTTGTATAAGTATTTAAACTGAGAAGTAAGTTTTTACTTTTAGTTGTTTTAATTCTTTAGCAAACAAAAAAATTATCGGTGTGCAATTTTATTATATATTATAACCTTGATAATTCGTTTCCAGTATTATAAATGATACCAGTTATTTTCAAATAAATCAGATGATTAGCGTTCCGGCCTCGGTGTCGCGAGTGGTAGCATGTCAGCCTTTCATCCGGAGGTCCCGGGTTTGAATCCCGGTCAGGCATGGCATTTTTACACACGCTACAAATCATTCATCTCATCCTCTGAAGCAATACCTAACAATAGACCTTGGAGGTTAAACAAAAAAAAAGGAAGATGATTAGCGTGCATAAATTTTAGAAGGTAAATTTAACAGCCAGCTGATCTACTAATACTGAATCGAGAGTCAAAATCAATCGGATCGGTAGTTACAGCTTATCGATTCAGAGCTACACACTTACCTTCCAAATATCAAATCGATTTATTATCTAACACTAATAATAATGTAGTACGTAACAATAATTACTGTACGTAATACTTATCCTAATATCTAAACATGTTTTGTGCCTGTGCAATGGTTATAATAATTAAAATAATGTGTGTGTGCGCGCTCGCTCCCACGCACGTAAATATGTTTACTGTTACTCTGAGTAAGTGTGAATGTTTGTATATGTATAAGTGTGTGAGTATTATTATGCTAATAACACACGCGTTCATGGAAGACAAGCGTACATACAAAGCTTCCTTTGTGAACTAGAGTGTACATATATTATAGTGGTTACATGCTAAGCATGATAAACATCTTTCCCATCTCATCTCTCTCTCATTATATCTCCCTTTTATCCTCTATTCTTGTTCCTTCTTGTCTTTTATTATCCGTTTATATGCACATAATGTAATATATTATTCTAAATTCACTGTAAAATGTACTACAAAATTGAAGAACACAAAATAATTAAACTGCTACCTGCTTCTGCTAAATACATTCAAATTATTTTCAAGTAATAATTTGTTAATTTCCATATATATATATATATATATATATATATATATATGTATTGTTTACGATTATGTCTATTGTGCTCTATACCTTATCTGACGATGAGTTAAAAGGATTATAACTCGATCATAATAACGGGAAAAAAAATTTTGTTACTATTCTATTAACCAGTCACATTTCTGTTAAAATATGCAATTTCATTCGTTACTGAGACTTTTCTCTTTAAAAATATAATAATAAACTAAAGATAAAAAATAATTTTTTTTTACTATTCAATCCGACGTAACTCAAATATCAAACTTAGAAAGTTTAATTTAAAATAAAGTTCTAGACTTATCTTATCTTATCTTATTAACTGGAGCTTATCTTTTCTCAAGGTCTTCGGAGCAAGTTGGATGTTTTTAAACCACACTTACAATTAAATAGTTATTCAGATAATAACTATTTCACAAAAGAATGGTTAATAATTTTGATCTATTGAATAGCAAAACGTATTAAGTAATTAAAATTTAACGTAAATACGACGTGGATGAAATTTCAAAAATAATACTTTTAAATAACTGATAAATATAATGTTGTAGAGAAGTTTTTTTACAGTTATATTATAGAAGGTTTATAATATATTCTTGTTACTTGAACAAATTTCGCTACGGTCGGCAGACTGGTTTAGCCGTGATGCTTAACGCACCAGGTACTGAGTTAACCTGGCGATCGAGTTCAAAACCCAGCCAGACCGAGTTACTTTTTTACACTTTAAATATTGTTCATTTATTTAATTCTACGGCTCACCTGTGACGACACAACATAGCAGACAATAGCATTTTTTTGGGGGTAGGGTGCTATTTTGCAAATACTGTTATTTTTGAATTAATAGTTAACAAATGTGCCTAAGAAAAATTTGACCTTAATTAGGCGAAATCTCGAAATACTGAGAGTAACCTTGCTTTGCAGCCTTATCTCCTTGACCTTTTAAGTTGAAAATCGCATCAATGCCCTATATATAAGTAATCTGAACTTGTTTGATCAAAATCGATCCATTAGTTCTGGAGATGAAAGGTAATTTGAAGGCCAACACTTACCCACGTACGTACGAACATTAACATCCGGAAAATTTCCATTCGGTTTTTTGGGTTCCTTAGGGGTCAAAACATGAAGATCCGGTGAAAATCGCATATGCCCAAATTGGACCGATTACAATACTTTCCTTTCTGAATTACTCTACCTACCCAAAAACGGTAAAAACGGGCGAGTACAACATGCAACACCGATCGAGAATTAATAAATACAGACCCTTACTAAATGTAAAACAAAATACAAAGAAAACAAACAAAACCACTAACATTAAGACTCTACAACCAACAAACCAAAACCGTAGACCAAAAATAAAAACATACATACACCTAAACACAGACAAAACCAACACAAAAGCAAAAACCAAGAACACAAACAAATTATGAGAAGAACACTAACCAAAAACTGAAACACAATGAGAAACATTCACATTAACCTATAAAACACCGTAAATAAAAACGTAACGAAAAAACCAATCGAATGTCAACCAAAAACAACACTAAAACTATTATAAAGAAAACAAGAATTACTTTCATTTAGATTCCATAACCTGCAAGGAAGAAACTAAAACTTAAACACAAGGATAAAAATATATATAACCCAAACATAAACAATAAAGCGATACAAAACCAGACTAGAATACATAAATGCAAACTGTAAGTAAATCCATAAACTACAAAAAGTTTTAAATAAACATATATATAAAATATTAAACTTCAAAGAAAACTAAAAAAAAACCACGAACCAAAACGAAACGAGAAACAAAAAATTATACATCTATCCAGGGACAAAGAATGTCCCGCGCACGCTTGTACGCAGGACACTCATTCGATTGGCATTCGTGCCCGGCTGCTTTCCCGACACGGCAACAATTAGTACACATGAGTGAGCCTCTTCTTTTTTGACCAAACATTTTTTAACATGATGGACCTCTTACCTACAAAGGGAACTTCTTTTCTTTTCACGTCTTTGCCACGTGCCCCCAACCCAAAACAACGATAACACTGACACATTTTAATATAATCTTTGACCATACATATGCAGTCCAAAAAACTCGACTTTACTCAAAAAATAACCTCCGGAATTCCTTGTCACATTCAATAAAATAGTGAGTTTCAGCACTGCCTCTTCTTCCAGCACGAAATATGATCTTAAGATGTATATTTTGTGTTCTGGACACGAACAGTATCCAGCCTCACCCAGCTCTCGCCTAACGTCATATACTATCATACGAGGCTGCAGTGACTTAGCAGCAACAGACTTAATATTATACTGATTCACCGCCTCGTTCTGCCGAATATTCCTCTCAGTCTCGCTATCGTTCGCCATAACCCTTACACTCTTTGGGTTTTCTTTGACGCTGACAATCCGTAATGTTTGCTTTTTCGCCTTCAATTTCTTAATAATATCCCCTTTAAATGCCGCATGGGTTACACCAACTGGCTTATCAACCAGCAGTACTTTCGGTTTCAACGAAGGATCCTTTCTCCCTAACATTTCTCATGTTACTGACGAACTGTTCCCCTCAAAACATATCAACAACAACAGTGGCCACCTCGATCAATATTATGTCCGTCACAATCAAGCACATCTTCAATTCCTTACAATAGTAGCCTCAGCCTTTTTGGTCTTAAGAGGTGGCAAGGCTTGCCTTTCATGTCCCACAGTTGGTCCGAATATTTCTTCGACGAGCCTAGCATCGGAATCTAACTGGATTCCCCCTCCGCAGGCACCAAAATCGTCGCCTTAGCAGACCCAGCCTTTGTTACGCCTCAACAGCAACTTTCTTAGATCGTTGCTGTCGACTTAACGCACCGGCCTCACTGACAGTTTCATCTGATAACCCGCTGCTGCCCTCCGCAGCTTTCTGAGACTCTTTTAATGTTCTTCCTTTTGCAAGACGACCGTCCTCTTCTTTGACCTTACATACCTGTGTTTCCTTGGCCTCCTGGGCTACTCGTTGTTTGACTTCTCTTTCTTTCAGTCGAAACTCCCTCTCTATACGCCTGGACTGTCTGTTTGCCTTTGCCTCTTCTCGGTGCACCTTCCATTCGTGCCACCCGCTGCCTCACCACTTTCTTATTGGCAAACCATTTCCTCACCTTAGGAGACACATCAGGATCATTCTGGTCACTCATACCCGTAATCTAACTGATAACACAATACGAAACAAAAGAAAGACAGAAAGGACGAAAGACAAAAGAAAAAACAGAACAACTAAAAAAGAACAAATCATATTAACAAAAACAAATCTACCAATGAAAACTGATAGTATAAGCATAAACAAAACAGCTATATTTAAAACGGCAAATTTTTTTTGTTGATACTCATATCATTCACTTCATATCATATTTTTCCTTTTTTAATAAAACTAGTTCAATGACCTTCACTAATCGAAGATCCGTGATGTAACTTTGTAAGTGTAACCCTCGATTTTTATCGTTAAATTCGATTTTACCGATCGAATTTATTTCTGTTTTATTTTTTCCTTTTTTAATAAAACTAGTATAATCTCTTGGAAACTAATAATTATATATTTTTTATAGAAGTGATGGGAATTAAAAAAATTGTTTCACCTTTAGTACTTTCATTTACATAAGAGGATTTACATTTTAAATTACATTTTTCTCTTTTAAATTTTATTATTTCAAGTACATTATCAAGTTTTTTATGCTACCTTGTACTATCAAGTACTGCTATCTAGCGGCGTGATTCGTAAAGGTACATTAAAAAAAAGAATAAAATGACATATTCGAGTCCCGCGGTTCATCAAATGGTTCTTCTTATTTACCAATATTATTTTTGAAAAGTAAACACTATCTAATCTGTAATAATAGATTGTTAATAATTCTAACAAAAACTTATAAATTAATCTCTCAAAAAATAAAAATAAAATTATAATTTAATTAAAATAAATTTCCAAGCGAGCCAGTAATATAGGCAATATTGTTACTGACTTTCCTCATCATCTTCCCTTTAATCTAAATTAGTTGCCATGGTTACTTATCCAGGGTCAAGCATCAGGCAATGTCTTAAATGACAGCGGAATAATTAGATGCCATTCACAAATGCGTAATTCGATAACGGGAGGAAGGGTTTTAGATAATTCATGATTAATCAAGAAGGAAGAGAGGAGTTAAAGTCGTATCACCTAATGCTTGTTTAAAATGTTTTGGCGCCTTTGATTTAGATAAATAAAGCACGTTATTTGTGTTAGTCGCAGACTTTTGTTAATTTAATTTTAAAATAATAAAGGATATACGAAATTAATACGAAATCAAAACCAGAATTGTACAAACCAAAGAGATTTTATGAGAAAATACGGTGACATCAAAGCAAAGTTAGTTGTTTGAAATTATTAAAACTATTCTTATGGAGTTACAGCATTTTATGTCAGCGGAAAAAGAAAAGTACGGAAGAAAGAAAAACAAACAATAAAGGATTCTGAGAGTAGTTTTACTGAAGAATACTGAAAATTAATTGGGTAGCTAGAGTATAAAATTAAGTTTTAAGACACAAGAATAATGAGAAGTTTGTGGCAGAAATTTGTAAAAAGAAGGACGAGGCTGATAGATCATACAATAAGATAAACTTGGTAATTGTATAATTCAAAAAGGATGTATAAAGGATAAAAACCCTTTATATATCCTTTTTAGGGGAAGATAAAAATTAGAATGTATAAAACATTTAATTTAGAAGTAGTATGTAAAAGGTATGTTGAGACTAACAAATTGGCATAGAATATTAAGAAATGTAGAAGTAGATCTCAATAATAAATTAGATGAAAAAAAAAACAAAAATTTTCTTAACAATTTTCAGTATAAAAAGGAAACGTAAAATAAGTACTTCCAAGGTATAACCACAAGAGATTAGATTCCATCCATAATCTCTTGAGGACAGTACTATAAATACACATTCAGAAAACAAACTTTTAGAGATTAACACGATTCTCTAAAACGATAAATCTTTATGCAACAAATTTGGTTTCTAATTACTGGAAATACCTGTTAAAAAATTTGTCGTTTGTAAGAGTGTTTTTTGAAAGAGCTTCATAAATTTTGGTTTGTTTTCAATTTTTTTCTAAAAGTATATTTTTCTAATTATTTTGAAATTTTATTTTCTGCTGGGAAGTTATGGAAATGACATCAAAATAGATAAGTTAATAAATAGACAAAAAATTTTCTGAATTATTATATTTGTATAAATTCAAGAAAATTTAACATAAAATAAAATAAAAATAAGTATTTAGAAAACGAAGAAATAGTTCCAATCAATCAAAATTATATGAACATTTAACATTAAGTTCAGTTAATTTAATAAGACCATTAAAGGAGCTGATAGAAATAATATGCAGTCAGCCTACTATGAATGCACAAAATACTAATTTGCTAATTAGTACTAATACTAATAGTATAGTAATACTAATTTACAATTTTTTACATTTGAAACATGAATATATAAAAAAGAATACCTTGATTAAAACTTTAACATGTTTACAGATTTATTAAATGCTAATTTTCAGAAAATATTTTTGGTAACTGTTTATTTTTGAGAAGCTATTATTTAAATAACATTTTTGCTTAAAAACACTTCAAATTGTTTTCTATTGCAGAAATAACTATTGGAGAACAGGGATTTCATTCTGAGGTATAACCTTGAGATCTATCTACGTCATAATTAGAAAAGAAAGCTGAAAACACAGATATATGACTTTCCCGTTACGCGGTTAAATCGGGAAACGCGGCTTTAGCCGCGTGATGGGAAAGTCCTTCATCAATACACGGCTTACACACACAAATTAATTTAAAATATTTATAATTTTATTTAAATATAATATTTTTCTATTATTTAATTTAATGATTCTAACTTAAGCGCGCGCGCATACCGTATTTAATTCGCGCGGGTGTGACGATTCTTGTGGTGACGGTCGGCAATAAATAAACTAATGTAATTTCACAACTTAAATAGAACAAACTTTGCTTCTACGGTCAGCAGACTGGTGTAGTCGCGAGGCTTAACGCACCAGGTACCGAATCACCAGTCGATTGAGTTCAAGATCCAGCCAGACCGAATTACTTTTTTACACTAAATATTATTAATCTGTTTAATTCTACCGCTCACCTGTGATATCACTACATAGTAAAAGACAACAACAGATTTTTTATTGCCGGTGGGGGGGGGGGTGATTTTGCAAAATGTTGTTTTGCAATTAGACTTACTTTTTTAATTGTTAAGAAATGTGCCTAAGAAAATATGATCTTAATTAGGGGAAATCTAGAGATACTGAGAAAGACTATGCTCTACAGCCTCATGTCCTTGATCGTTTAAGTTGAAAATCTAATAGCATCAATGCCCCATATATAAAAGTAATCCGTCCGAGTTTGGTAAAAATCGGTCCAGTAGTTCTGGAGATTTACAGGGCAACTTCGAATACGCACGCGCGCGTACGTACAAACATTAACATCCGAGAAATTTCCATCCGGTTTTTTGTGCTTCTTAGGTGTCAAAACGTCACCTTCCGGTGAAAACTGCATATGCCGATATTGGACCGATTACAATACTTTGCCTTCTAGAGCTACAGTTCTATTATAGCGCTATTTAGACAGGAAAGCTTCCTGAAAGAAGATTCACCAAATGATGGGATCAAAACTGAGAATACTGCTTATTTTCAAGAATTGGACAAATCACATGATATTGTCGGTGTTAAAATGTTGAATATTATTAAACTGAAAAATGTTATTCACGTAGAACCGACTTTTGGTAAACTAATAATTCTGAAATATGCAGCAATCTTCATTACAAAGAGTCATTTATTCCTTGAAAATAACACTACTCACTAGTATGAGTAGTATCAAGCTAGACAAAAAAAGAAGTATTTTCGCGTTAAGTAACAATTAGTGACAATTTCTACGCCCTCTCATATCGAAGTTTCATCACAGATTATATATTTAACAATAGTTATTAAACAGATAATATTAAATTTTTTGCGTATTTCCTTTAACTTGTTCTTAAATACGTATTCAGATGTTTAGCAGCTATTAGATATCAATTTAAAATATTATTTGGTACACATTTAATTATTTACTATCTTGGCATAGTTACTGCACTTTTATTTCATAAAATCAAAAAAAATAAAATATTTCCTTTAACAATGAATTCCTTTAACAATAAAAAACGAGGATCTTATATATAGAATATTCACAAAGAATATAACAAACGTTTAGGATAAGTTCTACTAGTGAAAATTAAGAAGAAAGTTCAAATAAACATGTTCAAGCTAACGCTTCGAGTTGAAGCGAGTTAAGTTGAAGTTTGGCACTTTATACATTTTGATTTCTGCCCCATCGGTAAAACTTATCGAAATTGTAATTCTTGAAACTCAAATTAAGGGGAAAATTTAGTGGTTTTATAAGAAATCTGATCTGAAAATTTAAGAAAATAGGTCCCAGAACTGTATTTTCAATAGGTTTCATGAAATCTGGGGTAAAGGTAAAAGATTGGGGTTTGAAAAATACACTATTTTATGTTTGAGATTGGTTTGCTTGGCATTTCCTCCGCCACCACCCCATTCGGTCGCTCTAAAGCATAAGACCAATGTCTGTACCACAAACGGCAACTGAGCCTCGAACAGTTTAGCGACCAGTATCCTAACATAGCTCCTAGAGCTTACCTAACAGCGTGAGCGGACTAAGCGTGGTGCAATACATCATCGACTTAAGTGTCCCAACTTGTCATATATGAACTAAAATGGGTAGGCCACCCCCTCAACTACTAAAAATATATATGACATCCATAATAAAATTTATTTCGTCTAGGCAGCAATTCGCTGCCATGCCTAGGTCGCTGAATGCCAGCAAGTATCTGTTCACCATTCTACAGAGCTTGGAGCCATAATAATTGGCTGGTGGTCAGCCACACTCAGAGTTAGCTTCCTACGGCAATACGGTAAGAGGCTTTCCCTTAAGCAAACTATGGATGCCGGTTGAACATAGCAACCGTATCTAGGAACACGGTTCTACAATGCGGCTTTTGCCCCATTGACTCGCCGCTTGTGAGTGGCAAATTTTCCCCTTGACCTCTAAGTTCCAGGGTGGCCCGGTCTCTGGCCCCCTCCAAGAGCAGGGCAGTCAAACATCAGGTGTTCATTTGACTGGTCCTCCCCGCAGACGCACAGCTCATCCATCAGCTGCCAGGCGGAACCGAAACAGATACTGGTTCAAGTTAGCGTGGTTGGTGAGCACCCGGCACCCGTTGCCCTTAAAAACGAGCTCGAGGCATACCATCCCCCCAAATCCTGTATAAACTTATACAAGGATCTTTCCTTAGTCGTGGTGTTCCATTTCAGCTTCCATTACGAGGCCCTGCAGCCTCTTAAGATAAAATTATGAAGACTAAAAAGTAAAAATTAAGAAATATTTAAAATCCACTCTTATATTAAATGTACTATAAAATATGTAAAATTGTTTTTAAAACATCACTATTAAGTTAAACGCACTAAAGGGTAAAAAATAATTTTAGGATGGTATCTCAAAATGGAATTGACAACAAGCTTTGATGGTGATATGTAAGATTACGTGAAAGTCATTCTTCAAATTAAAAGTTTGATGTTTTTGCCAATTTTTTCATATGCATGATGAATGACCTAAAGAGTGGGGTGCTGCAGCAGTCCAATCTCATTTTAGTGCGTTTAAATTAATAGTGGTGTTTAAAAATTTTTCACATATTTTTTATTTATTTTTGTGATTGTTTTTCTTCATAAAATAATGAACTATAACCAAAATGTCGGCACCGGAATGTACCGATCACTAACGCAGTACCCCGATTCGTTACTATCAATTTCTAGAGTTAAATTTCTAATTTAACTTTTCTTACATCAATTTTCATCATTCCCAAAAAAATATTTTTACATATGAGGTAATCAATTTTGGACAACTAATAATCCCATTTCAAGATGCCGACCGCCAGGAGGGCCTAGCTATGGAAGAGTGCCATAGGCACGCCCTACAGCTAGTTTTTTACTATTTCATTCATATCCTCTTTCTATGATTCTCATATTATATTTCCCGCAATTTTATAACAGAAAATAATTGGAAAAAAAAAATTAATAATAAATAATATGAAAAGACTAATAAAAAATGAGATAAATTTACTAAAAGATTGACGTGCTGCTCTAGGTCTACACAGTGAGCAGACTATCGGTGAGGTAGACGGATCACAGGCAGGTAAATAAATGTAACTCTTACATGTGATAAATTGTGCGGGTTGTTTTCAGACAATGCATTTCCTTGTTTATGCACTGTCTACAGTTCCATCCATGTACTGCGGCATTGTTCACATATACGTAGGAGTAATATTATTTGTTGAAACGTGTATACACTTTTATTTAAATTAGGGTGATAGTGTATAAATGTAAATGTGTGTGTGTGTGTGTTGTGTGTACCTATATTCTGATATATATTATATATTATTGTATTAACATTTTATGTAATAAATATATACTACTCTTACGTTGAGTTTTTTTAGGCACTGTAATTTATTATTAAAATGAAGCTTTTTTGTAGATTTCATGCGATCATTTTTATTAATTTTTTGTTTTTAAATTTACATCAAATGAAAGGCAATTTTAAAGGATGAATTCATAAAAAGGCTCGTTTTTTCTTCTAGAAATATTACTACAACATAATTTAATTAGGAACTGAGTACATAAAAAAATTAAGAAATTACATTTGCTTTTCCTTTTTATTTATAGTTCACAAAATACATTTACTTTTTAATCATTCAAAAACAATACATTCAATAAATTCAACTTCATGTATCCTAATTTTAAACAACCGGAAGTCAGACAGAAAGTAATGTGAAACATCGACATCGATAATGAAACTAAAAAATTCTTTTCGGCATACTGAAAGGCAGAGGTAGATTTAACCGGTGCTAAGTAGGGGATAAAAAATATTTCCACGTTAAAATTAAGTAAAACTTCAAATTTACTCAATACGACAATGGTTGCTAGTGAAAAAAAGTTTCACATGTTTAGCATACGACAAGAACATGAAATACAAGGAATATATATGTTTAAATATCAAAGCGACTATTCCAGGATGCGTATAATGTGGTTTATAAATATGTTTCTTCTTTTAACTATATTTTTTCAAATTTTCCTTTCTTCATCGATTTGCCGCAACACCTCTTCATTTGTCACTTTTTCCATCCATATGATTTTTAACGTTCTCCTACAGCATCAAATTTCAAAAGCTTCTAATCTTTTCTTCTCAGGTACTCCGATTGTCCAAGTTTCACTTCCATATAAAGCGACACTCCAAACATATACTTTCAAAAATCTTTTCCTGACATTTAAATTAATTTTTTATGTATGCAAATTATGTATCTGACTTAAAGCTCGTTTTGTCTGTGCTATTCGGCATTTTATATCGCTCCTGCTTCGTCCATCTTTAGTAATTCTACTTCCCAAATAAAAAAGTTCTTCTACCTCCATAATCTTTTCTCTTCCTATTTTCATATTTAGTTGTCCATCTACATTATTTCTACTACATTTCATTACTTTCATATTGTTCTTGTTTATTTTCATGCGGTAGTTCTTGCGTAGGACTTCATCCGTGTCATACATTGTTTCTTCTAAATCCTTTTTTTCTCGGCTAAAATTACTATATCATCAGCAAATCGTAAAATCATTATCTTTTTACTTTGCACTATTACTCCGGATCAAACTGTTCTTTAACATCATTAACGGCTAGTTTTATGTAAAGGTTAAAAAGTCAAAAGAACATCTTTGACGGGGACTCCCTTTTTTATTACGGCTTCTTTCTTCTGTTCTTCGATTATTACTGTTGCAGTTTGGTTCCTGTAAATGTTAGAGACTGTTCTTCTATCTCTATACTTGAACCCTATTTTTTAAAAAATAATGAACATTTTATTCCAGTCTACAACCAAGTTATAATATAATCGTAGAGTACTCATACCCTGCATCATATGATAAGTACCAAATTACTTAACAACAAGTTCATATCACCGGGCAACAAGTGTCATATATAGTACTTTCAATTTTTTTTACACACTTTTATAATTAGTGTTATTAATGTATCAGAATGTGTTATAGAAGGTAAATAACACATAACAACGTGTTTTCTGCGCAATATATTTCGCGGCTCCAGCAGAGAAATGTTGTGGCAGTCAATCAGTAAATTGGTTTAATGAATTTCTCCATTATGTTTCTTTTCTGCGCTGTACTACTTATTTCTAAATATTTTTTACATTATTTTAATCATGTAGAATTCTTTCTTCTTGAAATGTATAATTACTATTAATTTAAACTATTTTAAACGAGATAAATCTATTTTAAACAGAACAAAATTAACAATTTTAACTTCTTATCTTAAAGAAAATTAATTTAATGTAATATTACAAAACATTGTGAATCATTACGGAAAATTAATTCAATAAAATATATATATATATGTTAAAAATGTATGTTCAACATAAAACAACATAGAAGGAAAATCTCTAAAAGGGGAAAAACAGAGGTAGGCACTTTAGAAAATGGGTTAGATAAGAAGACAGGAAAGCATGGAAGCAAAGAACTTCGGTTTTTAATAGCGTGGGAAAGGAACAAATGGAAAAATATTTAAAAAGGGCTTTCTCGAAAGTAGAAGTACTATAGGAAAAAATGCTTATAATCCTGTATAGTCTTTATAGATATAAATTGTCATACAAAAAAAAAAAAATAATAATAATAATTCAAGTACAAAGCATTTCTTGAAAATTTTATTTCAGAAATTATGTAAAAATAATAATGCGATTTATAACTCTAAAATTTAATTACTTTATTTTATAATTATTTAATAATCATGACGATAAGATTATTAAAAAAAAAAAATTATAGCGGTAATTATCAGGACTTCCAAATTAATTTTTTGAGTCGTTTTAGAATAATTTCCTTCAACAACGATGTTGTAAACTTTTTCAGAATTTCTGTAGAGCTTAAAATTGATCTCTTTCTCCCAGTGATTATGTTAAAAATTATAATCCTTACTTTTCTTCTTTCTTTAAAAAAAAAAGTTAATAATAATTTATTAAGCAAGTAGTAAAATTATTAGAAAGTGAATTCTACATCTCCCAGTGATTATGTTAAAAATTATAATCCTTACTTTTCTTCTCTCTTTAAAAAAAAAAAAAAGTTAATAATAATTTATTAAGCAAGTAGTAAAATTATTAGAAAGTGAATTCTATATTAAAATGTCTGAGTTAGAAAAAAGTAGCTTATGAATATATCTTTGATGTTGGAGATATTATGAAATATTTTATTAGAAAATTTTCAATATTATTTTTATCAGTATTTCTGAAATAATTTTTTAATTTTTTTATTAAGTTAAAAATAGGTAAGAGTAATATTTTTAAGCGAAAATTTTCCAACAATCGAAATATCGTACTTCATTAACATTTCCTCTGTTCAGCATCTAATTTTTAACAAAAAATTAATAAAATTTATCTTATTTTGGAAATTATAGTTATATCTCTTGTAGAACGTGATTTAGTCAGCGGATTACGATATTATTAAACAAAAATGAATGTCAAATATGATATTAATTCGGTTTAAACCTTAATTAAAAAATCTGATGTGAACACCACATGACTTACTTGTACGCCTATTAAATTACATATACACATTTTTTGAAAATCAAAAGTAGATAAAATTTTATTTCATTAATAACTTTTGATATTTTTGTTGTTATTTTTATTATTGAATTATTATTTATCGTAAAAAATTTTTACAATCACAGATAAATAATTATTTATAAATCAATATATTTAAATTAAAAAAAAAGTTAAAAAAAAGGAGATGAAGTCTGATTCAAATTGATGTGCCTTCTCCTTGTAAGATCCAAATATTTCATTAATTAAAATTTTATTTGGCTGTATCTCCGGAACGAATGAAAATAAATACCACTTGACGTATGATTGATAAGCTGTCAATGAGGGCTTATTACTGCAGTTAAGAAAAACTCCAAAATCCAAATTTTTTTGGATTTTGTGCTTTTTTGGACACATTTGGTACAGTCAATTGCAATCAAAAGCAAAGGTGCACAACTAGATGTTACAACAGTACTAAATTCAACATTTCAACATCCTACGGCTAATCGTTTTTGAGTTACATACGTAGGTATAGATGTCACGCTGAAACTAGTCAAATTGGATTCAGGAATGGTCAAAATGGGTATTTCCGTTGAAATCTGAAAACCTAAATTTTTCGCGATCACAATACTTCCTTTACTTTGTTGAAGGAAGTAAAGTAGTATAGTTTTAAAATGAAATTTTTTAGGATTTACAACATCTAACTTGAAATTACCGGAGACAATTCTAAAACCCATTATTAAACGTTTTTTCAATTAAAAAAAAAAATCTGTCAACAAAGTTGTAGGACTTTCCCGTCACGCGGTTGACACATGCATACACATACAACTTAATTTAGTACGTCAGTGCCACACTAGCGCTCCTTGTGGTGACAGGGGGTACTATTGATATGGTATGTCTACTTAGCCACTAGTTAGAACATTTTTTGGGGTGATATTTTACAATTTTGTTTTTGCAAATATTATTTTTTAATTGTTAACAAATGTGCCTATGAAAAACAAGACCTTAATTAGGCGAAATCTCGAGATAATGAGGGTGAATTTTCTCTACAGCCTCACCCCCCTTGACATTTTAAATTGAAAATTTAATGGCCCATATATAGAAGTAATTTGGCCTAGTTTGGTCAAAATCGATCCAGTAGTTCAGAAGATATTTGGCGATTTAGAGGCCGACACTGAACACACACACACACACGTACATACGAGCATTCGGAAAATTTCCATCCGGTTTTTTTGGGTTCCTTAAGTGTCAAATTGTCATCACCCAGTGAAGGGAAGGTATTGTATGTAATAGGTCTAATTTTGGCATGAGCATGTCCAGATTAGACCGATTATAATATCTTCCCTTCTACAGCTATATCGCTAGACGGGAAAGTAATATATCAATCAACCGATTTCCTACGTAATTAGTATAATAGGAATTCTATTATAATCTTATTTTATGGTTTTAACTGAAATCAGGGAAAAATTGTTCATTAACTGTAATTAAAAAAAAAATGTTTCCCGATCCAGCTTGTTTTAATTTTTTTTTGTAATATTTTAATAAGAGTGATACGTCTATAAAGCTTAAAAGGAATAGTCTGGAACACTGCAAAATGGAGCACCCTGGAATGAAAATATTACTATTTCCTAGAGAAAAAAAGATTGTAAATTATTAATATCGTACTCATTTTTGTGCAAGTTCCAAAGAAAGTTTTTACGCTTATAAGAAGAAACATAAAAATTTTCTTGAATTTTTTATGAAAGAGGGTATTCAATATACCAAGTAATACGAAAAAACTATTTAAAAAAATTCAGTAAGCCAAAAAAAGATGAAGTAAAAAGAAATCATTTGAAGCTATGAAAGGATCTGCTTGGAATAAAATTTTTAAAAAAATTAGTGTATAATGTCAAAATTATTCATAACCTGAAAAAAAAATTTATTTATTTATTATTATTTTTCAATAAAAGAGCGAGCATCAACAGCTATGGTCATTTGCCACGGTGAAAATTGGTATTGTATGAAAAGATGTCATTGTTGACCAGGATTCGAACCGGGACCCCCTCGTAGTGATCGGCAAATAAATTTTAAAATAATCATCTTTACAAAAAAAAAGAAACACATAAACATTAATTACCAATAATAAAAAAACAAAACATATTAGTTATATAAAAAATATAACATAATCTAATTCAACAGGATTTTATAGAGTGCCTTCCTGAATTTAAAATAGGAAATAATGTACAGTAAATGCAAATCAATTAAAAATTCAATCTATTAATGTAAACGTATTATCCATTTAGTAAAAATAATTCCCTTGATTACCTACTGTAAAAGTTTTCTGGTTACGAGTTTAAATTACAGCATAATACGACGTAAAGAACGCAATCAAAGAGAACGTGGTTGACCATTAAGTAGAATTATCTAGTAAAATGATCTAATATTAAATCGTTAACAAAGAATATGAGAAATCCATGGAAAATAATTATATCATACAGCGATTACCTGGATTTGAAGAGTTTCATGGTAATACATTATTACTAATTTACCGTAGCTTATTTTAAACGGCCAGCAATCAGCTATGTCACAGATTTCTACCAAAACTTAAGAAAGCATAATTAGAATTTAATATACGGTTTAAGTAAAAAGGATTTAGAAGAAACAATGAACTGCATGGATGAAGTCCTACGCAAGAACTATCGCATGAAAATAAACAAGAACAAAACAAAAGTAATGAAATGTAATAGAAATAACAAAGATGGACCACTGAATGTGAAAATAGGAGGAGAAAAGATTATGGAGGTAGAAGAATTTTGTTATTTGGGAAGTAGAATTACTGAAGATGGACGAAGCAGGAGCGATATAAAATGCCGAATAGCACAAGCGAAACGAGCCTTCAGTAAGAAATATAATTTGTTTACATCAAAAATTAATCTAAATGTCAGGAAAAGATTTTTGAAAGTATATGTTTGGAGTGTCGCTTTATATGGAAGTGAAACTTGGACAATCGGAGTATCTGAGAAGAAAAGATTAGAAGCTTTTGAAATGCGGTGCTATAGGAGAATTTTAAAAATCAGATGGGTGGATAAAGTGACAAATGAAGAGGTATTGCGGCAAATAGATGAAGAAAGAAGCATTTGGAAAAATATAGTTAAAAGAAGAGACAGACTAATAGGCCACATACTAAGGCACCCTGGAATAGTCGCTTTAATATTGGAAGGACAGGTAGAAGGAAAAAATTGTGTAGGCAGGCCACGTTTTGGAATATGTAAAACAAATTGTTAGGGATGTAGGATGTAGAGGGTATACTGAAATGAAACGACTAGCACTAGATAGGGAATATTGGAGAGCTGCATCAAACCAGTCAAATGACTGAAGACAAAAAAAAAATACGGGTTAAGCTATTTTTAATGAAGTAATAATAACAATAATAAAACCCCTTACAGTCCTTGCAATCATTTGATTTTTTCTATTAACTAAAAATTACGTGATAAAAATGGACAGATCCAATAGCGCATTTATATGAGTATGATTCGAAAAGAATCTTTTATTAACTTTTTTTTTCGGAAAACTTTCAGCTGTTAAAAGGTTTTAAAATTACTGCTATATAATTCGGAAGTAATTAGCCTCTAGAAGTCCATAAAAGGCATCCTACACGTCAATTTAATCATACCCATCTAAATTATATAATAAATAAATTCCTAATAATTATAGGATGTATGACAGATAGAATCTTATTTTATAATTAATAAAAAAGAATAGTTTTTATTTAAAAGGAAAAAGTGATAAAAGAGTAAGCGTCCATTAAACCAATATCGTTTAAAAGCAACAGTTTAATTGCGCAAAGTACCACAAGAGTACTGTTTGGTCTTATTGGTATATGTTCAGAGGTTAAGAGCAAACAGAAATTTGACTTTTAACTAGACCTGTAAGGTTAGCGGGTGAAGCAGGTCGGGTATGTTGAAATGGAGTTAGTAGCGCGTAAATCAATTTCTGATTAGATCGACATAGCGACAATTTCATGCAAATGCCGACTCATCCTCCAGGATCCCTGGATTCAACCTCTTTATCCTTCCTCATCCCGATTCATTCTCTTCAACAGCTCTCTCTCTCTCAGCTCTGTCGATAACCTTCTGTTATTCACATCTGTCTCATTCCACATTCTCCAATATCTTTACTTCTCCGGAAAATCATGAATGAAATAGGAATACCTTCTCTGGGTTTTTTTACTTAAGAATTAAAATATATTTTTATTTGTGTCGTTAATATAATTTTTAAGTGTTTTTTCTATTAAATAAATTATTTACTGTTTAGAATGAGGTTTTTTTAAAGAAAAAAAAGTCAAATAATTAGCAATGAGTTCTAACAAGACAAAAAAAAAATATTCTCTTTACAATATTTTTTTAATTCATTTCTCATTTATTGTTTGAAACAACGAACTGGATATTCCTATACTACGTCCTGTACAGCTAACAAAATATTATATATTATAATAAAATTAATAATAAATTAACAAAAAATAATGTATAATTTGTAAAATTATAAATAACCCTAAAAGAGGAAAGTTTCTACTATATTCATATTTATATTGAAAAATACTTAAGTTTAAAAATATTATTTAAAAAAAAAAATTTTATTATTTTGAAAAATAATTACGGCAGCGTTTCTCAACCAGTGGGGTCGCGGTGATATGACAGGAGGGTGTGAAATTAGTTTACAACTTTATAGGTAAATTAGCAGACTCGGCAATGCTTCGCTATTGCTCTATATATATATAGAGAGAGAGAGAGAGTGAGTGAGAGAGAGAGTGGGGGAGAGAGAGTTTAAATGAACACCAATGAAAATTTGATAAAAAAATTAAAAAACTGAACTTCACAAATTTTATCTTTCATTTATTCTCCTTCCCGTTTTCCCTTTCCAACTTTTCCCTTTCACCAATCTCCGTCAACCCTCTCCCAGTTTCCTTTTTACCCTTTCCCGTTTTCCTCTTTTCCATTTTTCCCTTTTGCTCGCGCGTATATCGGTCCATTAGTTTTTTGGTCTTTAGCGGACACACATACGAACATGCCTTTTATATATATATATATATATATATACAGAATAAAAAAGTCAATTTGTATATTTGTTTGTTTGATTCGTAAATATCTCGACACCGGTCCCACCTAGCGGGTATAGTTTTTGCAAAAAAATTTCTTTTTTCACGTAACTAATATTCATATTCTGAATATGAACCAAATCGGTCCATAAATATAATTTTTCTAAATATCTCAATCCCAGCGCCATCTAGCGGGTTAATTTTTTGCAGAGATAATTCTTTCCATGCAAGTAACATGTATTCTGAATATAAGGCAAATCGGACCATAAATACAATTTTTCAAAATATCTCGAGGCCCAGCCTCGAGGACCCAGTGCCACCTAGCGGGTCCAAACTAATTCAGAAACCTTCCCTGGCATGCGTCCAACCATTCCCCAAAGTTTCATCGCTATCGGATGAACGGTTTAGGAAAGCATAAGAGACATACAGACAGACAAACATTCATTTTTATATATATAGACAAAAATAAGATTTTATGAGAAAAAAATGATTTATTAAAAACATTTTAACTTACTTTTACTTTTTACTTACAATTTTAAGTACACATGGAAAGAAAATAAATTAATGAGACAGCTACCTTTGTTTTTCATTTAAATGTTTCTCCATAATGTTACACACACAAAAGAAAATTATATTCAACAGAAAAAGACGATTCCTATACTTAGTTTTTAGTGCAACCATTGACGAAAAACCCTTTTCAAAGAGGTAAGAGGGATTAATATTTTTTTAAGATTGGCTGTGCAATTGATGAAAATAATGTTGATACTTTGGGTTCCAAAAACTCCAGACTTCATGTCTTGCCAGCCTCCGTGGCGCAAGTGGTAGCGTCTCGGCCTTTCATCCGGAGATCCCGGATTTTAATCCGGGTCAGGCATGGCATTTTCACACACGCTGAAAATCATTCAGTCATTCATCACATCCACTGAAGCAATAATAAAATTTATAATGAAATCATATATAATACATATTAAGCCATTATTAACGTATAATAGGTTAATATGAAATTATTTGTGCATAAATCCCTTGGAAGTGGAGATCTACTTCCTATTTATCCGATCTATTTCTTCCGGTCGATCTCTTCTGATCTATTTCTTTAATAAATTTATCTTCTGTTAAAGAAATATAACTTTAAAACAACTTACGAGTTCAAATTAATTTTCTTTTTTAAAAAAAACGTAATTGGGAATTATTTTTTTAAAAAAACATTAAAAAATGTTTGTTATTTGGTGTATAGTTTAGCACTTTTTATCTTGCTAATTACTAACAGCCATCGAACAAGAAGAAAGTATTCAAATCGAACTGTTTATTTTTCACTCAGATATAACCGATATCTGTCATTTTTTCTAAGTACTAGAGAAAGTTCTGTTATGATTCTGCAGTAAGTTTTTTCAAAACTACGTAAGCAGACCATTCTTTAAAAAGAAAATTACAACTTTTCATAGATAGTATGAAAACATTTAAAATTTACGGTAGTATACCTATCACTGGTAGTATAATGACTAGTTACAGCGAAATCATATATAGCCTGTATTATTCTGGTATTAAAAATATTTTGCGTGAAAACTGCAATAGTGAGAAATCATAGGATAGAGTTTATACAGATTCCCGTTGTACAGAATGTTTTACTTGTAATCAGCAGAAATCCTTTTGTTACTTATTTGCTTTCCTTTACTAATGTTTATCAATCTTCAGATTTTTTGCCTTTACATTTCTTATGATCGATTTTTTACACTAATCGCAGAGTTTATTATTTTTTTTTGTTTTCAGTCATTTGTCTGGTTTGATGCAGTTCTCAAAGATTCCCTATCTACTGCCAGTCGTTTCATTTCGGTATATCCCCTACATTCTACATCCCTAACAATTTTTTTTTTCATATTCCAAATGTTGACTGCATGCACAATTTTTTCCTTCTACCTGTCCCTGCCATATTAAAGCGACTATTCCAGGATATCTTAATATATGGCCTGTAAGTCTGTTTCTTCTTTTAACTATATTTTTCCAAATGCTTATTTTTTCATCAATTTGCCGCAGCACCTCTTCATTTTTTTACTTTATCCACCCATATGATTTTTAACATTTTCCTATAGCATCGCATTTCAAAAGATTCTAATCTTTTCTTCTCGGGTACTCCGATCGTCCAAGTTTCACTTTCATATCAAGCTACGGTCAAAACATATACTTTCAAAAAAGATTTCCTGATTTATAAAATAATTTTTGATATAAACAAATTATATTTCTGATTGAAACGTACTTTTTCCTGTACTATTCTACACTTTATATCGCTCCTACTACGTCCATCTTTAGTAATTTTACTTCCAAATAACAAAATTCCTCTATCTTCATAGTCTTTTCTCGTCCTAGTTTTATATTCAATGGTCGATCGACTTTATTTCTACTGAATTTCATTACATTCATTTTGTTTTTGTTTATTTTCACGCGGTAATTCTTGCGTAGAATTTCATCCATACCGTTCATTATTTCTTCCAAATCTTTTATACTCTCAGCTACAATTACTATATCATGACGAAATCGTAGCATCATTATATGTAGACCTTGTACTGTTACTCCAGATCTACGTTGTTCTTTAACATCACTAACAGCTAATTCTATGTAAAAATTTAAAAGTAACGGGCATACAGAATATCCTTGTCGGACAATCCTTGTCGGAATATCCTTGTCCCTTTTTTATTACGGCTTTGTTCTTATGTTCTTCAATTATTACTACTGCTGTTTGGTTCTTGTAAATTTTAGCAATTGTTCTTCTATATCTGTACTTGAACCCTAATTTTTTTAAAATGCTGATTTTTATTCCAGTCTACGTTATCGAATGCCTTTTCTTGGTCTATAAATGCCAAGTATGTTGGTTTGTTTTTCTTTAATCTTTCTTCTACTATTAATCTGAGCGCTAAAATTGCTTCCTTTTTTCCCTAAACGTTTCCTGAAACCAAATTGGTCTTCTCCTAACACTTCTTCCACTCTTCTCTCTATTCTTCTGTACAGAATTCTAGTAAGATTTTTGATGCATGAGTACTTAAGCTAACTGTTCTGTATTCTTCACATTTATTTACTTCTGCTTTCTTTGGTATCATGACAATAACACTCTTTTTCAAGCCTGACGGTACTTCCCCTTTTTCGTAAATATTACACACAGTTTGTATGATCTGTCTATCATTTCTTCACCTACACTGCGCAGTAATTCTGCAGGTAACTCGCCTATCCAAGCAATCTTTTTCGTATCCAAATTTTTTAATGCTTCATTAAATACAGATTTCAGTATTGTATCTCCCACATTATCCTCTTCGACTTCCTCTTCTTCCTCTATAAAATCAGCTTCTAATTCATTTTCTCCGTATTACTCTTTAATATATCCCACCCACCTATCAACGTTTTCGTATTATAAATCGGTGTACCATCTTTATTTAACACATTATTAGATTTTAACATATGTACCCCAAAATTTTCTTTAACTTTTCTGTATGCTCTGTCTATTTTATAAATGATCATTTTTTCTTTCCACTTCTGAACACTTTTCTAAAATCCACTTTCCTTTTGTTAATTTTAACATCCTGTTTATAATATTTCTTAACTATCGATAGGTCCTTTTACCTTCTTCTTCATCAGCATTCTTATATTTTCTACGCTCATTCATCAGCTGGAATATATCGTCTGATATCCAAGGTTTTCTACTAGTTCTCTTTGTTCCGCCTGAGTTCGCTTCTGATGATTTAAGAATTTTCTTTTTTAACATTCTCCCATTCTTCTTTTGTATGTTCTACTTTATCTTTTTTACTCAGACCTCTTTCGATGTCCTTCTCAAAAATCTTCTTTACCCTCCTCTTTCTTAAGCTTCTCTACATTCCAACGATTTATCTGACATCTTTTCTTTCGGTTTTAATCCCTAATCTACATTTCATTATCATTAAATTATGGTCGCTATCAATGTATGATGCTGGATATGCATTGCAGTCGAAGAATTGATTTGTAAATGTTGCTTAACCATGATATAATCTATCTGATACCTTGCAGTATCACCTGGCTTTTACCATGTGTATATTCTTATATTAATATTTTTAAATTGGGTATTGGCAATTACTAAATTATATTTCATGCAATTATACTTCGTTCTTTTACCCAGCCCGTATTTACCCACAATATTTTCTTCCCTATCTTCTTCTTCTTCATTACGAAACCTATTCCTACCTGCCATTTATTTGACGCTGAGTTAATTATTCTAAAATTACCTGACCAAAAGTTATTTTCTTCTTCCCAACAAACCTTGCTAATTCCTACATCTACATTTATCATAACCATTTCCCTCTTTATATTTTCTAACTTACCAACCTTTATTAAAATTTTTTTTAAAAAAATTATATTTTTTTAATTTTCTGGTGACCCCCTTTCTTAGCAGTCCCCACCCGGAGATCCGAACGGGGAACTACTTTACCACCAGAATTTTCTGTTGTATTATGTAAATAACTTGCATTCAAATTATGTTAATATGGGAACCTGCTGAAAAGACTTATATCTTGGCGATACCTTTTATTGTACAGTTTTATGAAAATATATAGATAAATAAAAAATTAAATATATTATTATTATATTAGTAAGTATTTAAATTTTTATTGGAATAAAATACAGCTACATGTGGTTTTTTACCGTAGTTAAGAGGCGAGTTATTAAGCTTCAAAATCAAAGAAAACGATGGAGCGTGACTAGCATCATCACAGTTTTAAGTGTTAATTTTTTTTTTTTTTTTTTTTTTTTTTTTTTTTTTTCGGGCCAGTAGTCAGGATGAGTTACACAAACGACTTCAGTGTTTGATACGGCTGAAGTTGTTATTTAATTTCTATCATACACAAATGAGTTCTCATTTTCCAGTACGGCTAGCGCTATGTAAATTAAATAGTGATTATACAAATTTTTTATTTTATTTTACAAAAATAAAACGTAGAAAACTAATATAAAATATCAGAGGAAATATTCTGACTAAGAAGAATAGATACTGTTTTTCTGAGACACCCGTTTTAACTCTCTTGGGTATCGATCATGATTACTCTCTTTTTTTACACTTAAGTGTGTGATGTAACCTACATTTATACTGTTATTACCGTAATGGGAATTCCTTACAACATAGGTGTTGTAATTTGGTGTCTAAAGTTATAAAATAACAAATAATATCTAAAGATTAAAATACTAAGAATGATACTTGATTAATTTTTTTTTTTCATTGAACTATATGTTTGTTTAACGATTAATATTTCAAAGGAGAATTCAGTATCTGAAAAACAGTCGAATTTTTTTTTTTTTTCTGTCTTCAGTCATTTGACTGGTTTGATGCAGCTCTCCAAGATTCCCTATCTAGTGCCAGTCGTTTCATTTCAGTATACCCTCTACATCCTACATCCCTAACAATTTGTTTTACATATTCCAAAACGTGGCCTGCCTACACAATTTTTTCCTTCTACTTGTCTTTCCAATATTAAAGCGACTATTCCAGGATGCCTTAGTATGTGGCCTATAAGTCTGTCTCTTCTTTTAACTATATTTTTCCAAATGCTTCTTTCTTCATCTATTTGCCGCAATACCTCTTCATTTGTCACTTTATCCACCCATCTGATTTTTAAAATTCTCCTATAGCACCGCATTTCAAAAGCTTCTAATCTTTCAGATACTCCGATTGTCAAAGTTTCAAAAATCTTTCAAAAAATACTTTCAAAAATCTTTTCCTGACATTTAGATTAATTTTTGATGTAAACAAATTATATTTCTTACTGAAGGCTCGTTTCGCTTGTGCTATTCTGCATTTTATATCGCTCCTGCTTCGTCCATCTTTAGTAATTCTACTTCCCAAATAACAGAATTCTTCTACCTCCATAATCTTTTCTCCTCCTATTTTCACATTCAGTGATCCATCTTTGTTATTTCTACTACATTTCATTACTTTTGTTTTGTTCTTGTTTATTTTCATGCGATAGTTCTTGCGTAGGACTTCATCTATGCTGTTTATTGTTTTTTCTAAATCCTTTTTACTCTCGGCTAGAATTACTATATCATCAGCAAATCGTAGCATCTTTATCTTTTCACCTTGTACTGTTACTCCGAATCTAAATTGTTCTTTAACATCATTAACTGCTAGTTCCGTGTAAAGATTGTAAAGTAACGGAGATAGGGAACATCCTTGTCGGACTCCCTTTCTTATTACGGCTTCTTTCTTATGTTCTTCAATTATTACTGTTGCTGTTTGGTTCCTGTACATGTTAACAATTGTTCTTCTATCTCTGTATTTGAACCCTAATTTTTTTAAATGCTAAACAGTCGAATAAAAAATTCTTAATTGTTACATCAATTCTCAGTAAATTAGATAAATATTGAAAGATAAACCTGAACGAAACAAAAAAAAAAAAAAAAAAAAAACAAAAGAACGGGATGAAACACTTAAAATAATATTAATCTTTTTTTAAAATTATTCAAAAGTTTGATTTTGTAATATTAGAACAAAATTATGAACAATTACCATTTATGCAGTAAACTTTAATTTGTTGTCGAATTTAAAGTCGAAAATTAAAAAAAAAAACATAAGAATAATTCTTTTACTACTTGGTGCATTTTTGTCGAAGTCACTATTTTACTCATTCACTTTTTAAACTTTTTTTTTGTTTAAAATTATGGATATGAATAAAAAAAATTACGGCATATATATATATATATATATATATTATGTTAAAATTCTTAAGGTTATACAACATTTAATATTAATAAATTACAAAAATATAATTAAACAAGTTTTACTTCATAACCGAAAATTTTTCAAGGATAACTAAAACTTATAAAAACATTTGGAAAGAAAGGTGATTAAAATTGTTAAAGTTTTTAAATATAACTCTGAATTCTTGCTTTAAAATATTTCTGAGTTTTTCAGATAAATTTTGACATATGGAATGGTTATATTAGGTTGATATTCATTTCCTATGTCTCTAGTTTCTCTAACGTTGATTTCTTTAAAAATGCAAAATTCATAAAAGTTATCAACCTAAATTTTGTTAAGTTATTTTGCAGGATAGTTATTTTTTATTAAAAGACTCTATGTCGTCGAGCATTTTCTTTCTATCGATAGGATCCGTGAATGTTAACACTCTACTTTTTTACTACAGCTTTTTTATATGTCATGATGGGCGGGACGACAAATAATTTAGACATCTACTTGAAGACGTCTTCTTAGCAAACCACTAGGTGTATACTTTTCCATTCCAATGGAATATGGCCGGCCATATCAGGGAATTCTAGTTTATCATTATGTTCTACTTCACTTTTAGATTTAATGTCTATGAAATTTGTTAAATTCATTTAAAATTTATTCAATTCGGTTCTCAGGCAAGCATAGTAAAATGTCATCAACAAATCAAATCTTTATATATATATATATATATATAATTATATGCAATTACTGCTACGGCTTGCCAATCCTTGCGTAGCTGCTGATGTAAGTGTAAATGTGCTGGTAAACATGTAATTATATTTTTGAACAGACTTATCCATTTTAATAAGAGTTATTTTTGGTAACATATCAAGGTTGCATGTTATTAAAAAAATAAATAAATAAATAAAAAATAAGAAAAAAAAACTGTGTACTTTTTCTTTCTTGGGAAAAAAGATTGATACAAAATTTGGAAAAAAATACCTTTCAGAATTTTTATTGAAAATTCTCTTTCGGGTAATAGATTGTAAATAATTACTGAAACCCCAACTGAATAATAATTCAATTGGTTGAATAGGAAGTTAATTTTGTGTGATTTTATAAATTATGTAACTCTTGTAATAAATCGGTAAAAGAAAGATCTTAATCGGAAAGATCTTTAAATCTTTATAATTAATCGGTAGTTTATAAATAGTAAAGCAGCTTAATAATATATTATGGTACTGGGTTACAATTCCAGAGTTGTAAATTTAAAAAAATTCTATCTAATATTTTGCATCCCTTTTTATATTCTTATACAAAGTAAAGGAAGTATTTTGATCGCGAAAAATTTTGGTTTTCAAATTCCAACGGAAATATCCATTTGACCATCCCTGAATCTATTTTGACTAGTTTCGGCGTGACGTTTGTACATACGTATGTACGTAAGTATCTCGCATAACTCAAAAACTATTAGCCGCATGATGTTGAAATTTTAAATTTAGGACTGCAGTAACATCTAGTTGTGTACCTCTCCTTTTTATTGCAATCGACCGGACCAAAAGTGTCCAAAAAAGTCCAAAATTAAATAAAATTGGATCTTGGACTTTTTTCTTAATTGCAGTAATAATCCCTCACTGAGAGATTTTCAACGATATATCTTAAATGGTACTTATTTTCATTGGTTCCAGAGTTAACAATATTTTAATTAATGAAATATTTTGCTTTACAAGGGGACAGCATATCGATTCGAATCCGACTTCATATACATATATTTTTTTTTTTGTCTTCAGTCATTTGACTGGTTTGATGCAGCTCTCCAAGATTCCCTATCTAGTGCTAGTCGTTTCATTTCAGTATACCCTCTACATCCTACATCCCTAACATATTGTTTTACATATTCCAAACGTGGCCTGCCTACACAATTTTTTCCTTCTACCTGTCCTTCCAATATTAAAGCGACTATTCCAGGATGCCTTAGTATGTGGCCCTATAAGTCTGTCTCTTCTTTTAACTATATTTTTCCAAATGCTTCTTTCTTCATCTAAATATATATATATATTTTTCTAATTTAAATATAATGATTTATTAATAATTATTAACATTTGATTGTAAAAAAGATTTACAGTAAACAATAATTCAATAATAACAATAATAATATAAAAAAAATCAGAAGTTATTAGTGAAATAAAATTTTAAGTACTTTTCCTTTTAATTCAAAAATGTTTACAGGCATTAATTAATAATTATTAAGAAATCAATATATTTAAATTAAAAAAATTGTTTAAAAAATATATATGCATATGAAGTCGGATTCGAACCGATGTGTGCATGGTTATGGATCCGACACGTTCTCACTTACACCACATAAATACTTAATACGTGAAAGAAAATTAATATATAAACTAATTTAAAATGCTGATACGGATACCACAAAAAAATGTGATGCAGTGTGGTGTTTACCATAATGTAATTGTGTAACTGTTCATTTTATTAAAGAATTGGAGGATCGTATCTCACTTTCAAATGAAATCAGTTTAAATGAAGTGCAGCAAAAAATGTGTATATGTAATTTAGTAGGTGTACAAGGAAGTAATGTGGTGTCAACATCAGATTTTTTATATTTCAGCAATCACTTTTATCTTTTAAAAAGTGTTTTCTGTAAATAACGGATTATTGTTTATCTGCAAGCAACTGAACACATTTTATTGTTATAATATCAGAATATTATATTTTAAATCTATTCATTTTCAGGTCAATTATTATCTTTTTATTCAGTTAATCTATTTCTTTTTTAGCGGAAAATAAATAAAAGTTACCGATACAAAAAATTTTAATCTTTCAAAACGTGGAATAAAACCGATTTCAATGAATTTAATTTGGAAAAATATACATTACCTATTTTTGGATTTATTTTTTGTAAATTTCAAAATTTTATCATTAACAGAGTTATAAATTAAAGCAAATTAAAAAAAAAATCTTTTAAAGAAATTTAATATTTAATTTTCCCCGAGCAAATTTAAAACGAAAGAAAGATTTTAAGCAAAATTTTAGGAAAAAAAAAACAAAAAATTTGCTCATACATTCAGATATTTGTATATTTTAAAAGATCTACCAACCGTAAGCGTTATTTTTGACGATTGGTCCATTTAATTTAATGGCTATCACAATAAAAAAAAAAATTGGTTGTTGTTTTTATTAAACTTTATTATTGAATGTTTTTTATTTATTTAATTACACAAAATTTAAGAGATTTACAACAATGTTAACTTTTTGAAGTTTAATATATTTCCAACTTCGCATATATAATAAATAATATAAAGTAAAATTACAGATTGCATGACACTTATTTATTATGTATCATAAAACTGGTTATTTCCGTGCACGCTGCATTGAAGGGAAGGTTAACATTGTTAAAGTGAAGGTATAAAAAAGTTGATTAGTAGTTCACCGAAAGAAATCGAATGAGCCAACTATAAACAACAGTTAGTTAATCTTCCCTTTCATTACATCTTCGATAATTTCCAACATGCGACTATAAAATTTCTTTTTTACAACCTTTTTCATATTACTCGTAAAAAAATTGCAAGCAGATTATAAATTGTTATACTAATTTAAATATGCTCGTAAACATTTTTATTATTTCTCTATTTTGCTAACTACTGAGTTAAAAAAAAAACACATGCGTGAACATTTTAATGACCAGAGCGAGTACAAAATACCAGTATAAGGAAAATAAAAAAACAGCAGTTATTTGTTTTTGTTTTGTTTCAACGAAAACAAACTTAAAAAAAAAAAAAAAATATTCCTAAATATTCAGCATAAAAATATTTGCCTAATTCAACAACTTCAAACAGAAAATAAAACAGCGTTTGAGGCTAACTTTATTTTGGTTTGAGGCTAACTTTGCTTTGCTTTGAGGCTAAATTTACGAGAAGTAGACAATTATAAGTCCGGCTTGATTGTTATACTTCAACACTAACGGCTGCTTTCTTTTCTCCTTTCATTTCCTGGTTCAAATTAATTATATATCCTAATTTAGTGATCCAAAGAAACGATGAAGAGATATAGCTGGCCACGCGTTGGTAGGTCAAGTGGGACGAATTCCCCACAGGTCGCTATACGCATGATATATTTCCTATAGTGTCTGATTTAGATGCGATTGAATGAGTCTCCCCCACTCGGTATATCAAACAGTTTCTTTCCGGGCGAGTTTGGCTAGGTTTCGTTTGGTAGATTCGAGTCAGTGCCTGGATTATGAGATAGATGATACAGTGAACCACATCCTCTACGTCTGTCCCCGATACGAGGTCGAACGTTCACGAGCTGTTAAGGAACTTGAGAAAATACATTCCTTTCTGGATCTCCTTCTCCTAATAATAATCTTTTCTCCTTCTATTTTCACATTCAGTGGTCCATCTTTGTTATTTCTACTACATTTCATTACTTTTGTTTTGTTCTTGTTTATTTTCATGCGATAGTTCTTGCGTAGGACTTCATCTATGCCGTTCATTGTTTCTTCTAAACCTTTTTACTCTCGGCTAGAATTACTATATCATCAGCAAATCGTAGCATCTTTATCTTTTCACCTTGTACTGTTACTCCGAATCTAAATTGTTCTTTAACATCATTAACTGCTAGTTCCGTATAAAGATTAAAAAGTAACGGAGATAGGGAACATCCTTGTCGGACTCCCTTTCTTATTACGGCTTCTTTCTTATGTTCTTCAATTATTACTGTTGCTGTTTGGTTCCTGTACATGTTAGCAATTGTTCTTCTATCTCTGTATTTGAACCCTAATTTTTTTTAAATGCTGAACATTTTATTCCAGTCTACGTTATCGAATGCCTTTTATAGGTCTATAAACGCCAAGTATGTTGGTTTTTTTCTTTAATCTTCCTTCTACTATTAATCTGAGGCCTAAAATTGCTTCCCTTGTACCTATACTTTTCCTGAAACCAAATTGATCTTCTCCTAACACTTCTTCCACTCTCCTCTCAATTCTGCTGTATAGAATTCTAGTTAAGATTTTTGATGCATGACTAGTTAAACTAATTGTTCTGTATTCTTCACATTTATATGCCCCTGCTTTCTTTGGTATCATGACTATAACACTTTTTTTGAAGTCTGATGGAAATTCCTCTTTTTATAAATATTACACACCAGTTTGTATAATCTATCAATCCCTTCCTCACCTGCACTGCGCAGTAATTCTACAGGTATTCCGTCTATTCCAGGAGCCTTTCTGCCATTTAAATCTTTTAATGCTCTCTTAAATTCAGATCTCAGTATTGTTTCTCCCATTTCATCCGCCTCAACTTCTTCTTCTCCTCTATAACACCATTTTCTAATTCATTTCCTCCCTATAACTCTTCAATATATTCCACCCATCTATCAACTTTACCTTTCGTATTATATATTGGTGTACCATCTTTGTTTAACACATTATTAGATTTTAATTTATGTACCCCAAAATTTTCCTTAATTTTCCTGTATGCTCCGTCTATTTTACCAATGTTCATTTCTCTTTCCACTTCTTAACACTTTTCTTTAATCCACTCTTCTTTCGCCAGTTGCACTTTCTGTTTATAGAATTTCTTAATTGCCGATAGTTCCTTTTACTTTCTTCATCACTAGCATTCTTATATTTTCTACGTTCATCCATCAGCTGCAATATATCGTCTGAAACCCGAGGTTTTCTACTAGTTCTCTTTATTCCGCCTAAGTTTGCTTCTGCTGAATTTTCTTAGATTTAAGAGAAACCCAAAAAAAAATAAAAAAAAATACAATGATAATTAATTCTTTCATATAATTGCAATATAAATATTTTTGCTCGTTATGGTTTAATAAATCAATGAAGTCCATTTGTAAGCATTAAATTTAATACGAGTCAATTAACTGAGAAAAGTAGAACGTAGGTAGAAATTAAGAGGCAAAGAGAAAGAGGTCACGAGAGTTAAAAGAGAGAGAGAGAGTGACTGTGAGGGAGAAAGTAAGTAACTCAGAGTCGGTCAGTTCTGATCAATTACGTGTATTTGATAATACAAACATAAAATGAGCGCATTTTCTTAAACAATTTTTTCAGTTAACTATATAATGCTGTAATTTTTTGTTATCTTCTCAGAATACATTTTTATCTACCACAGCGAAAATATCAATACGTATAACTTTTTATTATTAAATTAAAAAATGTTACATTTAAATCTGTAACTGAGAAACTACATTTTTTAAAATTTATGAGGAACAGCTGAAATTGAAATGGGCACTGGAACGTAAAAGGAGAACAAAATCATGCAGTTAATTCCTGTACTATTAAAATTTCACAACTTGTTGACCCACGTCCTACTGTCTTCTGTCAGTCACCATTATTATGAAGTCAAGTACGTCTGCTATACTACCGATCTAAAACAACGTGAAATTATTGAATTTTTAACTGCAGAAAACTGAAAGCTAATGATATTCATATTCAACTAAAAGTTATTTATTGTGTGTATCAGAAACTGGTAAACCAAATATTAAGGATAAACCTCGCAGCGCTAACCAGTTTCTGTAATTGATTAGAAGCACCAAAAGCATGTGGATGAATCGATTCAAACTGATCGTAGCATCACGTACAGAACATCGACACCCAGATAGGCAAAATAACGAACAGAATATATTGAACAACTGGGTTACCGTAAAAGTTTTCACGGTGGGTGCCACGCAGATTTACAGAAATGAATATTGTAACACTAACGAAAGGAATCTGTGAACAGCTACAATATTCTAGTTAGGAAATGTTATTGTAAGAAGGGAGATAACTTTATTTTCAATATTGACTTGTGATGAAACTTGTATGTGTCATTACGGTCCACAAGAAAAACCGCAAAACGGAATACCGATACTATGGTTCGCAAAAAAACAAAATTGAAACATAACTCTGCAAAAAAAATTTCTTAACAGTGTTCTAGGATTACAACAGTGTACATAACTAATTAACAGGAGGCCAGGACGATTATAAATTCCGTGCAAAACATGGAGACATTAAATACCTTTGGAGATGTGCGTCTTGTTCAACAATCCACTGAAATGAAATTCTGCAGCGCAATCATGCTCGGCACACTCGCGCGCACAATCACATATGTAATGTAATAGGCGAAAATGAAATTCATGTGGTGTCCACATCAGATTTGTTTTACCTTCTTTACCTAAGATTGTTTTTGTTCGAAAGCTACTTTCAACTTATCACGGTTCTTCCAAATCGTTGAGACAGAAGAAATAGAAAGCCCATGAGTTTTACACACTTGACAATTAGATCGCCCGTTTTCTAAGTCCTGAATAAGTTTTAATTTGCCACAAACGGAAAGAATATTTCTTTTAACACCCGACTTCTTTTTCACTTCGCCGTAAAAATTTAACAAAAAACACCACAACACGCTCGCAGAAGATACACTGACTTCAGCTCGAATTAAACACACAAATGTATCGTACAAAGCAGTAACAAACCCGTTTAAGAATAAACTATCTGAAATCGATAGTAAAATTACTCACCCTTCCCATCGCCGTATTACCAGTGTAAATTTCATAACAGTGGAGGATTGGATTTCCCAAAATACAGAAATAGCCAGCACAAAATTGTACGTGGCTTAAGTACTTCATAAGGGTTGTTTCTTGTTACCCACTTTCACATATTGTGAAGAGGCGATTACCTCTCTAGTCTAACTGAACAACATCGGTATAGGCTAAAATTCAATATTGCAATCACACGGTAATAACGACTTCAATATTTAATTTCTGTACGTGTATTTTAAAATCATATTACTCAGGGTACAAGTTTATTATTTGAAAGAAAATACTCTGCTCGTTATAACCTACTTCTAACTTCGTTATTAGCTTGTTAAAACAAACTTTATTATACATTAATAATATATGAAACCGACCAATTTTTTTAATTTTGCTCGCGGATTCTCAGTACAAACGAGCTCGTTATAAACAACGACTTCTACTGTTAACATTTTCCTCTTCATGGCCACAAGAATGCGTCAAATAATTATTATAAACGAGTGTTTATCATTTCTTATTAAAATTTATAATGTTACTTTTTAAAACGGTAATATGAAAATGTACAAATGATTCATTTAATTGTTAGATTTTTATTTATATCGTCTATTCGATTTAATCTCAAGTTTTTTTTTAACCTCCTGGACCACCGTTAGATATTACTTCAGAGGATGAGTTGAATGACAATTTTTATAGCATGTGTAAATGCCATGCCTGACCGGGATTCGAACCCGGGACCTCCGGAGGAAAGGATTTAATCTAAAGTTGGTTTTAGGACTCGTAACGCTAGTAACTGGATTTGAAGTATAAATACATTTTCATCCATCTCAGTTATACATTATATACATATTTCAGGCTTAGTATGGATGCTATATGGATTACTTTGCATTTAATTTTTGTATAGAAATTCCCCAAAATAAAATATGATTCACTGTATTTGTAAATCTTAGGGACTTCAAAGAAGTACAGAGAAAAAATTTGCAGCTTAATAACAATTAATTTTAATTCTGCCTATAAATAAGAAAAATAGGATACGTAGTCATTAATAAAAAATAAAAAAAATTGTAATCTTCTGCAAAGAGCTTTTTTTTGTTTATTTATGTTTTTCCTGGATATACAAATGCAATGAATTTGTTTGAATGTGATTCTAAGCGATTCATGAATTATATATCAACTATATTTACCAACCTTACACTTCCAACAAAACAGCTTTTATATAAAATACTTTTCATATAAAAAACCTTCTCTTTTTTAATAAAAAAAAAAAAAGAGTAAATTACTTGGAATAAAAGGAAACTATAAATAATACACTAATTTATTGATATCATGTAGTCTACCGTGTCTAAAGAAGGTAATAAATTTTCGTAACTATTTAAAGCAAATATTTTTAATGCAAAAAAAGGTTTTATTAGCTGAAAACTTAACAAAATCACAATCTTGTCAGCAATTATATAAAAGCACCCCTTTCCCCCCACGCGCGCGCGCACACACACACACATACACATTCAGATAAATATATATTTATATCATTCCTTTACCGAAATTAATCTTTTTAAGATTGATACTATTCCTCTATACTGTTAAATTGTATTCATATTCTATTAATATAAACCATCTAATACAGAATATCTTACCTTATTTTTTCAGGAAAATACTTTCGATCCCGATCGATGTACAATGTAGGCATCGATGTACGATCTAATCATACAAATACGCATTATCAAATAACACCGTTAAAGTGATAAATGAATATACTGAATTAAAACTGTAGTTAATTTTTTTTACCGATTTTCTAAAAATATGTCTTCATAGAGTAATAGTAGGATGGATCCAGAATACAGAGATCTTATATTATTTTTCCATAAAACGAATCATTAAAAATAAGAAGAAACCTTTTTTAATCTCTATAAGATAGCGATAGTAATTTAATGATGCATTCAAATCATTATTTATTGAAGATATCTTATACAAATCTAGAAGTTAAGGAAACAAAAAAGTAAAAATGAAAATTTCGTAAAATGGCCAGAATTACAATCGATGTGTCACAGATAAAAATCTTTGGAAAGTTCTGTTGCTTGAAACAGAAAATACGAGGTTTGTGAGAAAAGTAATGAGATTAGTAACACTGCGAGCGATCTGGCAATGCTGTGTCTACCGGTCTGGGCTAGACCGGTTTGTTCATCCCTTCCACATGCTCAGTACGAGTTTCAACTCTGTTCAGCCAACGCATTATTTTTGACAGCGCCATCAGTGAAGTTGTCTTTTTGTTATGTTACGAAATGGTAATTAGAGCGACGTTGTGCGATCAAGTTTTGTGTTAAACCTGGGGAATCCGTGAGTGTGACCTTTGAAAAGTTGAAACAGGCCTATGGGGAACATTGCCCATCAAGAGCACAAGTTTTCTGCCGGCACAAATCATTTTCGGAAGGCCGAGAACACGTTGAAGATCAACCTCGCTCAGGGAGACCTTCAACTTAAAAATCTGATGAAAACGTTGAGCGTGTGAGGGTTCTTGTGAGATCAGACCATCGTTTAACAATAAGGATGATGAGTGAACTTTAAGGATGATGAGTGAAATTTAAAAACTTTCACCGTACATCAAATTTTGACAGACGATTTGGACATGCGAAAGGTTTGTGCGAAATTGGTGACGAAAAACCTCACAGAAGGACAATCGAAGAAACGTGTGCGTTGATCTTCTTGAGAGGATTGACAACGACCAAGAATTCTTCAATCGTGTGATCACAGGTGATGAATCCTGGATATTTGAGTACGATCCTGAAACAAAGCGGCAAAGCGAAGAGCGGCACACTCCGTCATCTCCCCGACCGAAAAAATGTCGAATGAGCAAATCAAAGATCAAAACCGTACTGATTTGCTTTTTTGATAGTAGGGGTATCGTGCATAAAGAATTTATTTCTCCAGGACAAGCTGACAACCAAGTGTTTTAGAAAAGTGTCCTTGAAAAGCTCATTCGCGTGAGACAAATGGATGCTTCATCATGACAATGACCCGTGTCACACGGCCATTTCCATCAGGGAATTTTTGACTTCAAAACGTATTCCTACGGTTCCTCAACCCCCTATTCATCTGATTTAAGTTTTTGTGACTTTTTCCCTTTCCCGAAATTGAAACGTGTCTTAAAAAGGACGACATTTTGGAACTCTGGATAACATTCAAAAGACTGTGACCGACCAGTTAAAAGTCCTACAGTTGAAAGCCTTCCAGCGCTGCTATCAGGCGTGGGAACAACAACTCCGCCAGTGTATAGCTGCCCAAGGGAACTAATTTGAAGGAGATAATATTGTTATTTGAAAAAAATAAAAACTTTGGTAAATAAAAGTCTCGTTACTTTTCTCACACACCTCATACATGCAGCATATATAAGTAAGCAGCAGAAAATGTATCGGAAAAAGATTTATTTTTGAAGCGATTGAATTTTTTTCGTTAATTAGGAAAGATATAAACTGCATAATGGTTTATGTTGAGAATTTTATCATACGATTCAGAATCATGGACGGTCGGAAATAAGATAGAAAAGTACTTGGACAGTTTCGAATTATGGTTTGGCCAAAAAAAAAACAAGTTGAAATGTATGGACAATATGAGAAATTCTATAATTTATTGAAATGAAGACTAGAAAAGCAAAATTTAATGAAAATGGTAAAGTAGAAGAAATATTTTTGTCAGATTTATCCTACGTAGAATTTGTCCATAGCAAAGGAAAATAGAGGGAAAGTTAAAGAAAAGGGGAAAAGACGACGATTTAGATTAGATACGATAGAAGGAGAAAAAGTTACAAAGAGATGAACGAAGTAGTTCACAAGCAAGAAAAATGGAGGGCCTTCATTTAAAATTTGTCGAAGGCAAAATAAGAAGAATTTTCATAATCAATTTTCTGCGAAACATTTTTTAATTTAAAAAATTATGCTAACATCCAATTTATTAACTTTCACTAAGTTTTTTTTTTTTTATTAACTATTCGTAAATATAAATTTTAATAAATTACAATTTACTAAATGATACCTGTGTATTTTCTTTTCAATTAACAAACATTTATTTATTTATTTTTTTTTTAGTTTATCACATTCCATTATGTTTCTTTAAATTTAAAAGTATTATAAGAGATTTTAATTTACTTCACTATAACAAATTTATTTATTTTGGATCACAACAGTTAATTAAGCACTTGAAGTAGATAAAAATATATTAAGGCATTTTTAAGAACGTTCCTTTTATTATAAATAATAATAATAATATTGATATAAAATGTATATATGTTTTTTGTACGTGTTAGTAAGTTGTTTAAATGTGAATCGCGTGGTTAAAAGAAATAAAAAGCAGCCGATTCAGCTCACTTTGACCTTTGTTCTTTGATCTTGAAGACAGTACACAGGCTATAACCTGCTAAAGAAAACAATGAGTTTTTTCACTGGACGTGCCGCAGCCCATTTTCATTTTGTTTATCTTTATATATATATATATTTCTTACAAGCCCTATATAAAGTACATCTATTTCATCTCATTCGATTCTTTTATCATCCTTTGCTCCTTTCCTACTCCTTTTATCTACTTATCTTTTCCCTTTTAACTTTTTATTTTTAACTACCTTCTTTCTTACTTCTATGTGATCTCTCGTCTATATTATTTGGATATAAAATGTTATAACTAAAGAAACTACTATGAATTTAAATGAAACAAGTTTTTTAGTTTTTTTTTGCATATAATAAAGATGTATAAAAAATTGTAACATAATGTATCTAATTTCGGTTGCTTGAACAAAATATTTCGTTCTACGCAATTAATTAAAAATTAATAGGCAGTTTCTTAATTCGGAATATCAATAAATTTTTTGTCATCAGTCATTTGATGCAGCTCTCCAAGATTCCCTATCTAGCTAGTCGTTTCATTTCGGTATACCCCCTTCATCCTACATCCTTAAAAATGTGTTTTACATATTCCAAAAGTTTTCTGCCTGCACAAGTTTTTCCTTGTACCTGTCCAGTATTAAAGGGACTATTCCAGAATGCCTTAATATGTAGCCTATAAGTTTGTCTCTTCTTTTAACTATATTTTTCCAAATGCTTCTTTCTTTGTCGATTTGCCGCAACACCTCTTCATTTGTCACTTTATCCATCCATCTGATTTTTAACATTCTCCTATAGCACCTCATTTCAAAAGCTTCCAATCTTTTCTTCTCAGGTACTCCGATCGTCCAAGTTTCACTTCCATGTAAAGCTACGCTCCAAACATATACTTTGAAAAATCTTTTCTTGACGTTTAAATTAATTTTTGATGTAATTAAATTATATTTCTGAATGAAGGCTCATTTCGCCTGTGCTATTCGGCATTTTATATCGCTCCTGCTTCGTCCATCTTTAGTAATTCTACACTTTACCAAATAACTAATAAATTTAGTAATGTACTTACCAAATAACAAAATTCTTCTACCTCTGTAATCTTTTCTCTTCCTATTTTTATACTCAGTGATTCATCTACATTATTTCTACTGCATTTCATCACTTTCGTTTTGCTCATCTTCAAGCGGTAGTTCTTGCATAGAATTTCATCCATACCGTTCATTATTTCTTCCAAATCTTTCATACTCTCAGCTACAATTATTATATCATAACGAAATCGTAGTATCATTATCATTAGACCTTGTACTGTTACTCAAGATCTACATTGTTCTTTAACATCACTAACAGCTAATTCTATGTAAAAATTAAAAAGTAACGGGCATACAGAATATCCTTGTCAGACTCCCACTTTTATTACGGCTTCTTTCTTATGTTCTTCAATTATTACTATTGCTGTTTGGTTCTTGTAAATTTTAGCAATTCTTCTTCTATAATTTTTTTTTTAAATGCTGAAAATTTTATTTCAGTCTACGTTATCGAATACCTTTTCTAGGTCTATAAATGCCAAGTATGTTGGTTTGTTTTTTTTAATCTTTCTTCTACTATTAATCTGAGCGCTAAAATTGCTTCCCTTGTCCCAAAACTTTTCCTGAAACCAAATTGGTCTTTTCCTAACACTTCTTCCACTCTTCTCTCTATTCTTCAGAATTCTAGTTAAGATTTTTTATGCATGACTAGTTAAGCTAATTGTTCTGTATTGTTCAAATTTATCTGCTACCGCTTTCTTTGGTATCATGACTATAATAATATATTAGTAGATTTTTTAAAATAATTTAGTCCTCCTAAGACTAAATTGGCTATTAGAAAAACACAGCTTTTAAAAAGAGATCAAATGTCACGGTTTGAATTATTTTTATTCCTTTTTCATGGTAGAATGAGCATGAAATAATTATTTTGAACGGAAAGTAATAAAATCAACACATTATTAATCGTTCTGAATTTTTTTTGTACTTTAGGTAGAAAAAAGAGAAATTCTATTTCGTAAAAAACAAAATTATGATCATGTGACTAGTACCTCTACATTTCGAAATATAACAATCTATTTGCAAGAACGACAGAGAATCTTTCACAATTTATATAATTAAAAGACAATCGTCGTTTTATTTGGGCCCTAATAACTCAAAAACTACTCAATTGATTTCGCTGAAAATTTCGCAACTTATTATTTTTCCCGGGAGTGTTTGCGTATTATTAGTTCCATGTTAGCCTAGCATAAGATATTTGTTATGAATTGGAATGAATGTACACTCAAATTTAGCAACAGCGAAGCACTGCCGGGTCCGCTAGCATTTTATAAAAAATGTGTACTATAATAAAATTTAACCGAACAATAAAATTTTAACAGATTAGATTTTTTAATTTTCACGTAGAGTGAGATTTACCAATACACGGATAACAGATAAGATATTGTCGTTGTCCGACAAATTTTTAACTTACAAGGTGATTCTAAAACCGATTGAGATGAATAGTATACAGGTATGGGGTTCGAGGAGCAGATTATACAACGTTTCCAGAATAATTGGCAAGATCCAGTGCAGAGGCCTGTAGTTCGCATGGGACGAAGAAATTCACGATTACCTATGTTTGCGAAGAGGTCAAACGGTTCGGTTTAAATTACAGACAGCCGTTAATCATATGAACTTTCTAGCAGTTAATCTGCTAGACAACAATGAGGATTTCCAGCGACTGAAACGCCTTCATTTACTGAATTTTAGCGAATCTGAGTGACTCTTACGCCGGCTCAGTATCAGATATGAGTAACTCTGTACGCTTTGATGAAGAGCTCTTTTTTCTTTTTCCTGTTTAGCCTCCGGTAACTACCGTTTAGATAATACTTCAGAGGATGATGTGTATGAGTGTGAATGATGTGTAGTCTTGTACATTCTCAGTTCGACCATACCTGAGATGTGTGGTTAATTGAAACCCAACCACCAAAGAACACCGGTATCCACGATCTAGTATTCAAATCCGTGTAAAAACAGCTGGCTTTACTAGGACTTGAACGTTGGAACTCTCGACTTCCAAATCAGCTGATTTGGGAAGACGCGTTCACAACTAGACCCGGTGGCTTTGATGAAGAGCCTAGCTTCTTTCAAGTTATTATTTGTTTGTTTTCTTTTGTCGTTTAATGTTATATATTTTTTTTTTCATTTCCCTTTTGTGAATTCTTGTAACTATGTGGTCTTATTCAGTGCGTATGTGTTTATATATATGAACGAACTTATGTACGTATATACAAGTATGTACTTTATTTATATACACATTTTACTGATGGTGTTCGTTGGAAACCCCTCGTCATGCGCTTTTTGTATTACGATTTAAAAGACAATTTACATTTTAGACAAAATTTACATTTTACATTTACAATTTACATTTTAGACACAATTTACATTTTTAGACAAAATGTAAGGCAAAAAAAAAATTCTCATGTTAATTCTTTTAATCTAATGCCAAATCTTCTATTAAATTATTTTATTACGAAAAGCAATAAATAAGAAAAATTTATCATAAAATTTAGGTAGAAATATTAAAAGAATTAATACTAAAAAAAAAAAAAAAAAAACAATGTGAAGATATACGAAATCCATAGCTATTTAAGCAGATATTTATATTTTATTCAATTAGAAAAATTATTTCATAAAATTGACAGAAAGTGAGAGAATACGATGCAACAAACTATTATTTTTAGAAATTATCATTAACAAACGTAATGACGTAAGAAATAACACTAACCGACCAAACTGCTTTTGAAATCAATGAATAGATACCTCAAGGTAAATGTTTTTATACATCTTTTTCTTCAAATTAAATCTGTTAAAATTTTATTTTGATAATTTGATAGTACGCAACAACCTTTTAAAACATTTTACTGTAAATTAGGTGATCATCATCATCATTCGCTAAAGGCTACTCCTTGTCGGTTTAGCCACGTCACTCTCATCACCGCTTCTCTCTTCAAGTCATTATATGAATTAAGGCTCATCTCTTCTTTAACATTATTGATGATAGTTGCTTGCGGTCTACCTCTAGGTTTTTCCCCAAAACCTTGCCCTCAAATATATTCGTCAAGAACTGGTCATGTCCTATCAATTTCGTTCTTCTTCTTCGTATAACATTTAGCAAGGACCTCCTCTCACTCACTTCTGCTAACACTTGATCATTTCTTTTCCTATCCATCCAGCTTGTTCTTGTTATTCTCCCCCAAATACCATTTCCATTGCTTCCAGTCATCTTCTTTCTGCTTTCTCAAGCGTCCATGTTTCACACTCATAAGTTAGAACACTCCAGACATTTGTCACCAAATTAAGTGAAAAATGGGAAAAAATCACAGTCGCGCTAAATTGAGATTTGGACTACAAGAGCACATTCAAACCAATGCAAATTAAACCGTTTACAAAAAAAAAAATTATTTTTCCACAAATTTTCTTAAAATAAAATACATAGAATAATTTATGAGGTCTCTTGAAATTCAACTGAATAAAGAAACGAATGAATTATTACTATTCATATATTATATGTAGTATGAGGACGCGCGGAAATCATAGATTCTTCCACAATCGTGATATTTTGAATCTCGATAGATCTTCTGAAGTGAAAAATTAAACTAAAAAAAAAAATTTCACTAATTATAACTTAAAATTTAGACTTTAAATAAATATTTCAGATTAATTTATTCTTTTTTTATTTTAACATCCAGTTTGCGTATTTCTTTCCTTCACAAATCGTGTATTTACAGTCGGTTCTGATTTAACAAACCAAAACCAAACTGCATTACGAAAAGCACGTGAAGAGGGATTTCCAGCGAAAACCACCAATAAAGCGTACATAAATAAATATATATATCTTTATTATAAGATTCATAAAAATTCTATATAAGTAAACGCTTTTGCGTTAATTGGGGATCACAAATATTTAAGAGATCACAGAGTCTAGTGAAAAACCGAACCATAAAAGAATCCATGAAATAATAATTACTTGTTAATTGCCATACTTCAGGAACAATTATTTAGATTTTAACTCATTTACTTTAGTTTATATTCTAATATGAAAAGGGGAAATAAACGATATTTTTATACAGGAAGTAATTATATATTTTAATACAGAAACGCAAATAATTAGGTAGCGTTTTTCAATTGTTTTCAATAATCTTAACAGAAAATAGACATTTTAATTCATCATATATAGAGACCAGATTATATGCAAGATAAAAAGCATGAAATATAAATTCAAATATGCATAAAAAATGCTTAAAATATGCATGAAAAGTATCAAAATATGTAACTTTAAATAATAAAAATGTAGTAATTTTTAGTTTTTTTATTTGAAAATCAGCATATAAGTAGTAAGTAATTGAATAACACATCGATAAATTCGATAATTAACAATTATTTAACTATTTGTTACTTTTGTAAACATAAACAATCACAGGTAATGTTCCGCGGCTGCTTAGTGCGCTCTAAGAGCCGTACGGCTAATAGGTTTGGCCGGCTATAACGTAAGATTTCATTTATTAACTAGGTACCATATCGAAAAATATTATAAATATAGTGAAAATATGCATAATCACTAGATTTTAAGGAAAATATGCGATAACCAGTGAGAATGGGCTTAATACGCAAATGAATATAATCAGGTCTCTAATCATATACAATATTTTAACAATACTACTATCTTACCCTTTGCGCATTTACAAAAATTGTTAAACAATTTTTTTTTGTTTTTAGCATATAATGAGGAAAACGATTATTAGAAATAGTTATTTTAAAATTTTTCTATAATTTAGAAAAGAAAAATTTTCCTTAATCTTCATAATTTGTTACGAAACGATTTCCTAAAAAACCGTCGTAAAATATATTATTTTTTGGTGTTGGATGTTTTTTTTTTTTTTAACTTTTGATGTAGTTTACGGCCTAACAACGTTTCCGCTTTCCATGCAATTTTGTAGTAAGAATTTTAGTTATATTAAACAATACAAGAAACATGTACATTTTTTTTTTTAATAAAACATTCCATTCTAAAACGGCGATTACTATCTTTCCTAGTCAGGAATTCCTTCTTCAGAGAGGTTTGATGTTTGACGGAGAGGAAGTTTCTGTCACCAAGTCACCGTTGCGCAGACAACACGAGATCTCCCCTGCACTCCTGACGTCACACACTACTTCCATTCTGTCACTCAGTGGGTGTGTTCTGTTTTTATTCTTTCATATATTATTGTATATGTAAGTCAAATGTTTGTCTCGTAGATTACTCTCTTGTTCTTATACAGCAAAATGTCTTTAATAATACCTTAGCAAACGCATAATCTTTATAAAGGCGATAAATATATTTATTAACAAAATATAATAAATAAATATATTAATAAATTTTATAATATTAATTTATTAATAAATAAATATATTTGTTAAGTCAAAAACTATAGAAAATAATCAAAAAATATAAATAATTAGAAAATAATTAAAAATAAAACATGGAAATGTAGTGGAATACAGTCCTCGACATTCATATCAATAAAATGCAGGGTTCCTGAAAGTAAGCTTACGACATGGATTGTACAAGACTATTTTTGGCACTGGCTAAACCTTCCACAATCTATAAGTCTTTAATGCTCTTCTCTACTTTATTTTAATTTTACCTTTACCAATTCAGTTACATCGGAGAGCTTAATTTGTTAACAATCATTACAAAATGAACGACGTCTACATTCACGAAATTACAAGTATTTACGCCGTTAAATAATAATTAATTTTTTCTTAAGGCTAAACATTACATGCATCAAAATACAAAACTGAATTATTTAACATATTAAGCATTAAGAGAAAATAAACTGGGTATGAAGAGAGAAAAACACAACAACTAGTCTTTCTCTCTTCTTAAAATTTATGCTACAGTAAAATTTAGAAATATTCTCTTTACGAAGAAAACATTTTTAATTGAAATTATCAAATAAAATAATTACATATAAATTTAATTATTTAAATATGTTTTTAAATATACATAAATTATATATAGATTCAGGGAATACACGCTTTTAATATAAAGTTCAGACTTCACAAAAATATTAGCCGAAGAAGATTTTATTAGAAGGATCTTGCTTGAAAAATTTCTTATAAATTTTAGGATATTTAGTTAAAAAAATGTTCCTTTAACAATTTAAAAAAAAAAATCTATCTATATAAGTTTTTAAATGCAACAATTACGTTTGTTTGCAATTTCCTATTATATGAGTTTTTTTTTAATTTTAATTGAAATACATTAAGAAGAGAACGCTCAAAAAATCCTTAATGATAAGTAAACAACTTGTACTGCTTGCGCATTTCTGCTGTTAAATACTTATTGTCAGTAATTAAATGGACAGCCAGCACAGTAAGAGGTTAATTGGCATAGCTCTATACAGTATTACACAGTTATACACTATTATTTTTGTTTGAATCCTGAAAATATGATTGTACAGATTATTAGTTTTAACTTTTATTTTATATCTTCATTTAATTCTTTTGATATTGGTTGTAAGATAATGATTCCGCATTTATATTAATTTTTTAATAACAATGAAATATATATTAGTTGTTTAACAAACGAAATGTACATTTATTTAATGCGATGTAAAATAAAACAAATTCTATTAATGTTTTAGTAATGAAGGCAAAGAATAATTCAAACTCTATAAATCCAAAAGAATAGGGCTCGATCTCCATTTATGATAAGTTTAATCATTAAAAAACCAAAAACGTGACTAAAAAATATTTTTTTAAAGTTTTTTCAGGAATATCTCCCAAAATTAACTTTCAAAATACTATTCATACTTAAAATATAACGTACCAACTACACAAAAAAAACCCACAAAATTACCATCTAATCAAATCATATTTCTTCATAAATAACAACAATAATAATTTGTTTTTGGTGGGGAGGTAGGAAACCACTTACGCACGAGTGTTGGGTTCCCACTGGTGGTCTTATCTTATTAGGGATAAGTCTTGCTGACCATCGTCCTTTGGTCTCGTGGTCTCAGGTCTCTTCCCGGACGAGGAACGCGCGAGTCTGTTCCTCCTCGACGATGGTCTCTCGGTCTTCGCCTGCCTGTGGCGTCACTTCGTGTAGATCACCTGGAGCTCGTTTTCCAAAAGAGCAATGGGTATAAACGTGAAGATCAACACAATGGCAGGCTCAGGAACCGTCCGATACGTGGAAGCCACTCGCAAGGCAAGACTTGCAATGCGTTGCACCTGCGCGAACCGTTTCCGGTTTCTCTCGAATCTTAACTTCTGTGCACAAACTTTCGCCCGGTATAACAAAACGGAATGCACCGTGGACATCAATAGTCACCGTTTGCTAGCCTTCGGTCTGCCGACATCTCGCCCGGCTGAGAGGGGTTATGGTCCTCGCGGCTTTATCGGCTCTCCGTAGATGCTCAGTAAGGTGAGTTCCCGGTCAATCATCATACCGACGTACTTCAAGCCGCGTATGACGACTTGCTAAGCTCTCTAGCCTCAGCAAGTCGTCGTAGACGGCGTTTAAAAGGTTGGGGCCGAGGATCGAGCTTTGCTCCACCCCTGACGTGATCGCGGTCCTATTCCAGCCTACCGCGATCTCGTAGATGAGACCGCGATTCCTCAGTTAAGCGTCCACCATTCTGAGGACGAATAATAACAATATGCTATGTGCTGTTAGATTTTCTATTTACTCAACAAGAATAATTCGAACATTTGGTCAAAAACTCTTTTGAAGCTTTGTGAAATGAATAACTCATAAATTATAAAATACTAGCCGGTGGCCTGTCAAGCGAGAACCTAGACCCTCGGGGCTCAGATCAGCCCAAGCGAATCCCGGAGCCAATTCAGGAGCTCCTCGGGGCCTCCCGGAGCCATGGCGGCCTATCTCATGGCCGCAGAGTTTGCTCGCCATTCCTAATTCGCCAGGAGACCGGCGGTCTGCACACCCGCAAAGCTTGCTTCGGTCGCCATTCCCATCTAACTAGAGGGCTCTACCCGCTGAACCCACACACGTGCGTTATGCTCACGGTTGTGAGAATAATACTGATAAATAATAATTATAGTATTCAGGCTTTACAGAAACCTGAAAAAAAAAACTAAATTACAAAAGACAGAATAACAGTAACTATGGTTAGCAAAGTACACACACATCTTTGACGACCGAAAATTCATAACTTACTTCTTTGCCATAGTGGAAAAAATATAATAATGAAGTAAAATGTTTAATCTATCTTTTTCGTTAATGAATATCTTTAATTCACAACTTTACCCTCCTTGGGGGCAAGAAATGATGAATTTTTTAATAACTATCCAGGGAACAGACCTCGGTCGATAGCTAAAACCTTCCCAGGGATAACACAAATGTATCTTGCTAATTTGAAAGTAATCGGTCGTTTGGTTCTCACGTGATGCAATAAAAAATAGAGACTTTTTATATATTTATATACATTTTTGAATAACCGTGATCTGGTAGATCGAGAATGAATCTGATGCATGTGAAAGTTAGCTTTTAATCTATTAATAAGTACCCCGTTTGAATTTTGAAAATCGAACTATTTTGCAGATATATAAGAGGACCTTATAGCACTTCCCAAAACAGCGCTCAGGGGTACCCGCTTTTTACCAGTTGATGGTGATGATTGGTCTAGCCTCGCACGAGGTGCTCGCATACCACTCCACTTTAGCTTCACAAGCGGTCCCCACAGGAAGCCCATTATTATTAAACAGAAATTTTTTTAAATTTATTATATCATTTTATTTTATTTAACGTAAATTTAATTCTATTATTTTTGTAATATTCATTCGATTGATTCGAATCATTCATTGGAAACTCAGCTCACACAGTGGTAGAGACCCACAGTTCGCAGTTCATTAAAGTTTGTGCTTGAAAACTGTGTTTGACTATGTCCTTAGCAGAGTAAGTATAGCTTTCCTGATATAACCAGATATTAGGTTATAAATTTTAGGAGCCATATAATCATAAGATCCTTTGAAATATTCACTCTTTGGAAAGGGAACAATAATTTTTTCCTTATTTCTACCACTCTGTGATCTCCTTCAATATGTCCTGTTCTTAAATAGAAGTTATCCATTTATCTAAACATGTATAATTGTCTTATAGGCAATATTTTTAATTTCCTAAAAATCCGTAACGATGAATTTAATTCAAACACATTAGCATTAAAAAAGAAAAAGGAAGACTCATTAGCAATCAACCACACAATATTTTATTGGATTATAATTAACGGCTCAATAGCCGTTTTATATGTACCTCCTTAACATGTTATTGCGTAATTTATTCTGGACTGCACAAGAGAAAGCACATTTTCATTATGTAGAGCTTTTCTTATCTCAATTATATATACAATCGGTTACGTAGATTGAAAACCATAAGTAAATTTCATGACAATAATTAAGTTATACGTTTTCCTTGAAACCCTTTAATTAAATATATTCTACACATCATAATAAATCAAAGGTAACATAAGAAATGAAAAAATTCAGCCAGTAAGGAACTAGAAATAATAATAATGTCTAATACTACGAATAAAACAACAACATAAAAAAAGTAATAGAAACATTGAAACAAATAACATTAAAACCATAAATGATCATAAACATAAATACTTTGATTATGTACTCTTAAGAGAGAATATTTGTACCTGCTTTAATCTCCTTACATTTTTTCCATTGTCTAAAAGGTTCACAGCTAGATAATTCACATAGTTTTTAAGCCTTATTCTGTGCCGGTCTCCGTGGCGCGAGTGGTAGCGTCTCGGCCTTTCATCTGGAGGTCCCGGGTTCGAATCCCGGTCAGGAATGGTATTTTCACACAAGCTGCAAATCATTCATCTCATCCTCTGAAGCAATACCTAATGGTGGTCCTGGAAATTAAGCAAAAATAAATAAATAAAATGAAAGAAAAAAAGCCTTATTTTGTACTTAGTTGCAAATCGATCGACTTCCATTCGAACATACGGTAACCCTAAGTACTCGTGAAATTTGCTGTTTCGTACGAACACGGCGCCTGTATAATGCACCTTACCGATTTATTCTAGAAACTCTGAATAATTTCTATTTTGTTGCTACTCGCCGTATCCAAGAGTTGGATCCGTATGTCCAAACCGGTTTTAGAATCACTTTGTGCAACAAAATTAGCTTGTTAGATAGGGTTAGTTGCGATTTCCTGTCTAATATAACGACCCCTTTTGGCTTTCTTGCGGAGAACTCGATACACCGGAACATGTCGTGTTTGAGTGCCGGACGTGGGCTACTGAACGTCGCTTCTGTCAGTTAGTGACTGCGCCCATTACAGTTGACAAAATAATAGACTGTATGTTATCAGGGGCAGAGAGGTTTCGTGCGGTAACTGACTTTCTGACGCGGATACTCCAGCACAAAGCCATTGTAGAAGGAGGATGGCGAGGGGTTGAGGGACAGCTCCCTTCGGAGCTCCCGCTCGTCTGTGCTTGCACGGATAGGCGGCAGTAATGTGGAACTGGGACTCTCTCATCCCGTCGCGAAAAAAACCGAGAACCGGTGCGAGTGCCCTGCCCAGGTTGCTCTTACTAGAGGCATTGGCGTCCAGACCGAGTCTCGGTTTCTGGGGTGGGATCTAGGAACGACATAGTCGGGCTTGGATACCCCGCCCTAGGGATTAGAGGTAGGCAATGAAAAGCTCTAACCGGTGGGCTGATCTGTCGGAATAGGCTTACGGTCTGCGGACGGGGAGGCCCGTTTGAATATACAACCCCCTGGGTTGTGCTTTGCTTTGTTGTAGATCCGACCCGGGGGGTAGGGGGAAAAAAATGTATATATATATTATTTAGAAAAAAAATAATTACGATTTAAAAATGAAATAAAAATTTTAAGATAAAATGACTTTACATTTTAAACAATTTGATAATTTCTTTTTATAAGAAGTACCAAATGAATAAAGTATGAGAATTCAAGAAAAATAGCTTATCAGTTAGGTTTAAAACGGAAATAAATTGTTGAGAAATCAATTTAAATGTAAATCAGAGTTTTGTTTGGTAGCTGATGATGTAGAAAAAAACTTCATTCTTACAAAAATGTCAAGTTGCTTCATTAAAAATAAATAAACTTTTTCGCAAATTTTTTTTCCAGATGGTAATAAGTTGGTTTTTATTAGGAACAAAAGTGAATACATTTTCAAATAATGTATTCCTCTTCAATTCTTTTAAAATAAAGTTAATAAAAGTACACTTTGAACTTTATATTTTGTTAATAATGTCATATTTTTGCTTAAAAAAAATAAATAAGAAAAAGTTTTAAATTAATTAAAACTAAATTCACTATTTATAAGTAGAAAATTATTTTTTAAAATAAAGTTGCTTAATATCAAATTATTTTACCATTGGTTTTAGTAGAGATTTATCAAATAGTCTACTGCACGTTATCGAACACAAAGACTAGCTAGATTCATTTTGCAATTTACGGAAAGTTTCAAAAGCCTAACAACATTAGGCTGAATTAATGCTTTAATAGTTCACATTTTTTTGAACTATTAAAACTGAACCGTTTTAACGGTTCATATTATGAACCATTAAAGCAATAATATAAAGCATTATATAATATTCGTTGAATATTATATAATAAGAGTAATATTTGTTGTAAGCAGAACTATGAGACTAATGACAGTAATATAATTAAAATATAAAAAAAAAATGTTATTTCAAATTAAAACAAAAAAATTTACGGACATTAAATCTTTTTTATAAAAATATACTTGAGCAAGGAAACAGTAAAAATAATTTTTGAAACAGAAGCAAACGCTTTCACCTTTACATTTTTACACGTTAAAATGATGCGAGTCGTGAATTCAAATCGGTTTCATTGGGCAAATCAAACTTTGGTTATAGACTAATTTTACGCCATCTCTCATTAAAAATGCAGAAGCCGTTCATTAACTATGCCTTACTATGCAGAAAGCCAGAATTTGTAATCTCTTCAAGAGTGAATTTTGTCTTCGTTCATGTCAGGATGTTTATGAGGATTCTTCCAAAGCACGGAGTCCAACTGATTTGAACAGATGCTTTTTAAACATTTTACTGAATCCTCCGGTCTTTTAATTGGTATTTTTTAGATTTGGTCCTTAAATCTACTAGTGTTCTAGGGAAGACTGTTCCAAATGATCTATTAGTGAATGTGTAGGCTGTCTGCTATGTGGGAATTTCAAATGGAACAGGAGAAATGTAAATGTAAATTAATCGATGAACGATTTAAATTCGATGAAATATCAACCGGATAAAATGAAAATGATTGCACTGCCGTCCCAAATTTAATTATTCTGCTCTAAATACGGGAAGTTTAACTTAAACGATGCCCTATTTCTTAGTAGTTTATACTAAATGTATAATTTTTTGTTAAAATGCATATATTGATATGCGATGGGTAAAAGAATGTGGAAAATGTTGTTACAACTGGAGCTGGAGTTGGCAAGACTGTTTAGGCCTGCAAATTTGGGTATTATCAGTCTGTATCGAGAACTGGCTTTTGAATAAGGTTGTGTAATCGTGTGTTATTGTTTGTTAAAATGCGGCTCTGTTGAAGAACGTGTATTCGCGATGGAAACTAATTTAGAGAAGAAATCTTATGTTGTGTGCCGGTGAAAGTTGAGGGAGAAATGTGAAAAGGAAGCATCAGTGAAAAGTGTTACTCAGAAGTTATTTAAAAATTTTCGTGAAACTGGTTCAGCGTTAGACCAGAAACGTGTCCGATACAGGTCAATTTTAACGATGCAGACCGTATAGAACATTAAAGCTGCAATTACAAGGCTCATAAATCTTTGCGGAGACTAAGCGGGAAAAATAACATTTCACTAGTTCAGCTCATAATGCAGTGAGGAGAATGCTGAAATGTTATCTGTATCGAATTCAGGTTTCCCATGAGTTAACTAATGCTGATTATGCTAAAGTTGTTCACTATTATCAAGAGTTCAAGTACTCCATTAGAAGCAACATTTGCATTTTTAAATCAAGTGTTTTTCACAGCTAAGCATGGTTTCATCTTGGCTGGTATGTTAACAGTCAGAAATACCGGATCTGGGGTACTGAATACCTACAAACTTTCTTTCGGTCTCCCCTACACGCACAAAATATAGGTGTATGGTGTACAGTTTCAGGGCAACGAATAACAGGACTTTTTTTTTTTAAATGTGGGTGTTGCCTCCTACCAAGAAATGATACAACAGTTAACAGCCTTATTGCAAAAGGATGAGCGTGACTGTTGTTTGAACAGGACAGAGAAACTTACCATACACAATACTGTTTGCTCTACTATTGAAATACTACAGGATTTTTTCGGCGGAAGAATAATTTCTAAACGATTGTGGCCACCAAGATTCCCTGTTCGGATTAATCCAGACTTCTTTTTGTAGGGTTATCTAAAAGGTTATCTAAAATCGATTATAAATGAATCCACATACTTTGTATATATTAAAGACAAACAAGAGTAGCCAGGAACATGGTCAAACGTGTTGGTCAGTGCGTAGAAGTGGATGGATATCATTTTCAACACCTTCTCTAAATGATTAGGTTAGTGTTTGCCAATTAACTATAATTTATAGACTAAAGTAAGGGATGGGGCTTCTTTTAAGTTGAAAACCCTGTATCTGAAGAAGAGGCTTTAAGCACTCTTTCTGAAAACATGGCTGATTGAGTGGATCATTTTTCATAAGAATAGGTCTGCATTTGAATTCATACTGGATTTGGGGAAGGTGTGTCGCTAATGATTATTACTAAGAGTTTATCTTGCTCAAGCTCGGACAAACCATACAAATTACATTCAATACTAACAACTGATGAGTTTTCGAAAGGGAAGGTTATCTAAGTTTCTGAACGTAGAGTTAAAAGCCGTTTTATTTACACTGTTGTAAGTGATTCAGAGACTGTATCGACCTGAATCGATTGGTCTGAGGGAAAATTTTCTGTTATTAATGACAAGACTTAGGAATGTGAGCTGTATTTTTGAACTAATGGGATTTTCTCAATAAATTTATGAGAGCCAATTAATTTATAATTTTTCCTTTAGAAAGACTTGGATTATAATCCATGTCTTTACTTTTTTGTAAAGTTAAACCAAGACGCATTCAAACTTTGAAATAATGGTGTACATATGATTACTAGCAAGCAAACTGATCTAGCAGTTCTAGTTAAAATCTAGAAAGGACAACCCGCCCTAATCGCTCCTACAAATTTAGATCGAAAATTTTTTTTCGTTAATTAACACAGTTTTAGTTTATTCTTTAACTGTTTTTATTAATTGATCTCGAAATAGTAAGAGTTTCTAAAAACAGAATCCTGCTCTACGCTATCAGGAGACCTAGAGAGGAGGTGTTTGAGAAAAATGTCATTAAATAAATATCAATACCAATTAAGGGGACTTATAAAAGCTACTCATTAAAATATTTTACAACTCTAAAAGAAAGATAAAAAAGAACCGCTGCATATTTTATAATGAATTATATATAAAATATTATTACTTTGAAATTAGGCATTTTTACGTAAAGACCACTACAAGGTAAAAAAAAAATAAATAAATAATAAAAATATTTTTACCATATAATAGTGTAATTTCAATAAAATATTAATGGATGTTTAGCTAAAGACTATATAATACTATATTTATATAAATGAAAATGTAAATGTTCGTTCGTTCAAAATCTTAAATCTTCGAAAAGTCTTCACCGATTGCTTTGAAATTTTGACCCAATGTTGCATTCGAATACGCGCGTGTTTTTATACACCTACTTATAATATTTATAATATACTTATAATGCTTATAATATTTACTTTTATATACCTAAGATGTTACACCTGTGACAGGAAAATACGTGCTTTTTTTTTGAAAAAAAAAAGCGCTATCTGTTGTATAAAAAAGCAACACAAGCTATACTAAATATTTTACGATTCCATTTCAATGTTTCTGAATGTATGTCCGCTATAGACTAAAAAACCACTAGACAGATTTACGCCCGGTGAAAAAGGGAGAAGGGAAAAATCGGAAAAAGTAAATAGGGAAAAATCGGAAAAGGGAAGATCGAAAAAGGTAAAAGGAAAGAAGGGGAATAGGAAAAAGAAAATGGAAAGGGTAAAAGAGAAAAAATGAAAGGGAAAAGAGAAAAAGAAAAGGGAAATGGGGAAAGAAAGGGTAAAGAGGTGGAAAGGGGGGAAATGGAAAAGTAATATGGTAAGATGAAATGGGAAAAAGGGAAAGGAGAGAAAGGAAAAGGTGGATGGGAGAAGAGTATAAGGGAAAGGTTAAATTTTGTGAAGTTCCGTAATGATCATTTTGTTAATGTTTTATCAAACTTTCAATTGTATTTATTTAAACTATACATACATATATATATATATATATATATATATATATATATATATATATATACTCAAATTTTGCAATAGCGAAGTATTGCCGGGTCTGCTAGTAGGTAATATAATAGTTTTGTTTTAAAACCTTCTAAGTATAAAAAAAGAAATAATACAGGAATTTCTTCTTTATATAAATAATATTTTTTTTATTAATTTTACAGCATAACGGATAAAACTCAAATCTTTATCATATTCATAATTTCATAAATTTACAAGCAGAATAAAAATACAGTAATTAAACAATATGCACGAAAAGATATTTTATCGAATCAATAGTTTACGAAAACCCTTAAAGTAAAATGAAGTATTTACGTCAATCAACTAGACTAAATAAAATGAAAATTTTTTTTTTTTTATTGTAAAATTTTAGTACTTTTTATTTTAGTAAAATAAATTAATAAAATAAACGAAAAAACTTACGAAAAATAATATTATTTAATATAAAAATAATCTGATTACCTAATTTTTTATTATTATTATTATTCTGATAATTATCTAAATTGTTTTCATATCGTTATGAGACAATTATATTTTTAATATTTAGCTAATTTTTGAATAAAAGAAAATGGGTGTTTCTTTAATATCTTATAATTAACTCTTTTAAGAGTTGAGTGTACTTTTAACAAGATTAAAAGAGTAATAGTTGCAAGGTGACGCAAAGAGAAGAACGTTATTTTTGAGCAGTTGTTCATCTGACGTCACTGACTCTTGAGTAACTATTTGAACCAAAGCTGCAATCTATGTCTTTACGTTATTAATTTTCCCCTCCTTTTTCTCATGATGTCTTCCTTATATATATATATAAACATTAATATTTCGTAAATTAAAAAAAAATATCGTTTCAGTTCTATTCAATTTCGTAAATATTTAAAAAAAAATTTCTACCCAATTATCAGTGTTTGAATGGTAAGATTTTAGTAAAAAATTTCTATTTTCATTTTTATAGCCCTAAATTAAATAAATTAATAAAGAAATAAGAATTTAAATTAAAAATGACTACAACTAAAAATCCACGATTCAGTCAATTTAATAAATTATATCAACACAACTCTTGATAAAATAAAATACGAGTATATACGTATATTTATTACAGTAGAGTAAGTAGAATACTGAATCGCCCTTGATAGCTGGATTCTATACAGAAGAATATTCCAGGATGTATTCGCCTAACGTCAGGAACCGATTCAGGACACCAAAATGAGCAAACGTTCATATCGACATAAGTCCTAATTTGCTTTGTTTTGCTTATTGTTTTTTCAACAAAAAAATTATTTCTCAGGAATGGGTAAACCTATTTTAATTAAATTTGGCAAATCTAAGATTAATGTCTTGTTCTACAAAAAAATAATTTGAAACGTTACGTTCAAAAATTTGAAAATGGCGAGAATTTTAATTTTTTAATTTTCAATATCTTTGTAATTATTTGTTTAATCGAATTTTTACTTTACAAAAATTTATTAAGCATTTTATTTTCAACAAATTTGTAAAAATCCGTCGACAAATGATCGAATTATTGAAAATAATTCGCACCGTAATGCAAGCTGACAATTTTTTGCCTTACTTATTTCCTCCACTAAATGTAACAAAGATTATTAATAATAAATTATAATAGTAAAATAATAAAAATAAAGTAATAACAATAAAAATTATCATCTTGCATTATGGTGCGCACGTGTACTGCCAGGTCAATTGTTGGGAAAAACTTCAAATTCGAATTCTGACAAACTAACTCGATCCTGCAACTGCGTAGCACCCTACTAGAAACTAGGACATGTCGCAACGGACAAGATATGCGTCTATACGAGTCTGACGGTGCTGAATAGTGTTGCAACATTCCAAACGTTGCCACACAGGTGTATTGTATTGAACACTTGTGGTAGACGCTGAAGTGGTAAATAAACGGCGCAGGGAACAGTCAGGCGCTAAGTGGAATCCTACTTCACCGAATTCATGTGACGTCGCTTGATAGAAGACAAGGACCCGTTAAAGATACTACTCGATGCAGTATGGGACCCTAGCCGCCGGAAGTCGCCAAGTAGTTAGTAGTAACTAAGTAAGTGAATTTTCCTTATCTTTAAATTCAAATAATGCTAGCACGTAAATTAACGATGAATAAAGAAATTCGTTCAAAAAAGTAACCGATTTGAAAAAAGGGTGGTGGCGCCGGTATTCGATTAAAGTACTGAAATACTATTAACCTAGAAATGTTATAATCTTAAAAGTGTTTCTAACATTAAGATAAAATAGCATAGCTAATACAATATATATTGTTACTACATATATGTCTAACTTAATATCGGATGAACGCGGTGTAGCAACTCAGATGTGTGCTGACGCACAGTATACGGACGTGCTGATACAAGCATCACTACCACCGCGCAGTTCTCCCACCATCGCGGCGCTGCAGCCCCACCACTCTTAAGCCCCAATAAAAGAGCGTGCACGAGAGTGAATTATCAATCCTCGTCGACCACCACCTGGAGAAAACCAAGAAGAAGAAGATGGAAGAAGACGTTCCTGGTCGCCTCAACGTGGGACCTCCCGGAAGATGACATAATCCCCGCTGGAGCAGCAGGCCTGGCCGGCCCGCCAAGGGAGCCGCTGAACGCGGACGTTACCTTCCCGCTCCAGCTCTCCAGGCTTCAACCGCCCTGGCCGGCGAACTCAGCAGCAGTGGCCGGCCCAGCGAGGGATCGCTCGGGGAGAACCGCCTTGGCCGCGCCGACGACTGACGCCAACCCGACACTACGGGGCTCTAGGGGCCACCACTGCCACGCTGTAGTGGGGACCCAACTATCCCTGAGGGAAAGCCTGGTCTGACTTCAATGGACGAACTGCAACTCCCCGAATTTGCCGGAGATCAGTTTCCGGACCCAACAGCTCTTCTCGGAGCTAACGCAAAAAATGGCCCTTTTCAGGGCCAGCACAAGGTTATGAATTACGAACCGTCAAAGCCATTCGACGATAAAAACAGCCCTTTTCAGGGCTACCATAAGGTCAGTATGTGCCACGTGTTGTCGAAGCCATTCGGCGACAATAAATATATATCATTCTACAATTTCTTTGTATGCAACTATTAGATATTGTAAGATAAATTATAAAATTATTTCATTTTAATTCAAAAATTTCAAAATATTATTGCATCGCTCTTTTTGATTCTCATAATATTTGGTATATGAAAATTACACACCTTGTAATGGTCAAAAAATATTTTTTTATATTTAAAAAAAAATTTGTTTCTTGAATAATAGAATATTTCCATTATTGCCAACAGGTAAAACAACCATTTTCGTTACTTTTACCTTGAGCTGAAGCATTCATATTTTACATCATTCAGAGATCAACTAGAGCTATCTGGAAAGAGTAAAAATGCAAATTCATCTATGTTTTCTCAAATTTCATTTTGTTGCATTAACTAAGCTTGTTTTGTTTAAAGAAATTACGTTTAAAAATTGTTGTTTTTTTTTAAATTTTGGGCCCAAAATAAATAATGAGGGGCTTAGGGAAACAGGCCTTTTTTTTACCTTTTAACTATTAGATGCTAGTAGTATTTATAAAAAAAAAGTGCGACAGGTGGAAAAAATCTGAAATATTTGCAGTAGTAAGTACTTTTTATGTACTTTAAAACCATTTAGCCTTTATTTTATTATGTGAAGGGGTTGACGAATAATAAAGCCATCAAAACCGCAAAAAAATATCGTTTCTTCTAACCGTGAATAATGTAACTAAAAAATTCACAGCATGTATTTTTTCAGTTAATAATGTGACCTACTCACAAAATATTTTGATATGTCTATAATGAGATAGCTTATATTCTAGATAGTTTGTTGATTAAAGTATGACTCATACACACAAATACATGTTTAAACACGAAATGAATAGACATGCACAGACATTTGCGTAATCCTTAATGTAAACATTGTAGAAGGCTCAGTTACTGTTTTGATTTCAATGTGATATATTATATTGTTGCTAGTATTAATTACTATTATGGTGAGGTAATGTACACTTGTTTATAAAGTAATTTTATTAGCAGTGAAATTCCTGTTTTACGATATCTATTATTTTTAATTCTATTAATTAGAGAAATTTTTATTTTAACTATAGAGAATATACGACAAAGCGAGGTGTAATTGGTAGTTTTTTAATTTATACTATTAACTGTATTGTTACTGTAAGAACCCTTGCATTTTATAAAAACGGATTATGGAATGTCAATTTGGTATTGACACTGAAACAGGAAGTCACAAATTGACTTACAATAGATATTCAGTATTGGACGATATTTTAGAGTTTAGAGTTTTTAGAAGACAAATAACATTGATATCTTTAAGATGTAGATGTACTGAAACAAAAAATATCTGTCGTTTTCATAAAACCGAATATTTAGATAAATATTTTCATATTATTGGGAAAAGTTGTTCTGACCCATTTAACTGTCACACTAAACCGGTTTAAAACTTTTTTTCTGAAATATCTTTGACACTTCCAAATTTAAAATTAATTCCAGGCAGAGCACTGTGCACAAAATGCTTAAACAAATTAAAAAACCACAAGATGATACAAAAAGCAGACCGCATTGTCGATATATTTAAGCCTCAATGTGTTATTGTCGAGTCGATGAATAAAGCTTTTTCCGCACTTGGCAGGAAAATTTTCCCCCGTGAAGGTTCAAAAATTATCCAGCAGCGCAAAGAACCAATTTAAAAAAAAAATAGCAGAGTCAGTTATGAGTATATTAAACGATTCCTTTGAATTAGATAATTCTACAGAAGAAACCAGTTTAGTACCAAAAAATTATGCTGATTTAGGAACAGATTATGAAGAATTAATCATTAATATAAAGGATAAAATGTAAACAGCTACATCAACCCAGGAAATAATTAATGTTTTAAGTTTATTACCAAGCGGGTGGAGCATTCAAAAAATTCAAAATGAGTTTAGTGTTAGTCAGTATTTAGCCCGTCAGTCCAAGTAATTAGTTAAAACAAGTGAAATTTTGCCACAAATCGGAAAAAAGATACCACGTAATTGATGAAAATGTTATTAAATGTGTCCAAGATTTTTACCATAATGATGAGCACAGTAGAATGATGCCAGGCAAGAAGGATTGTGTTTCTGTAAGACAAGTTGACGGTCAGAAAATTTATATTCAAAAAAGCTTATCTTTCGTAATATAAAAGAATTGTACACAGCCTTCAAAGAAAAACATAATTAAAAAATTGGTTTGTCAACATTTTCTCGTTAAGATCTAAATTGTGTTCTGGTTGCTAGGTCAGGTAATCACTCAGTTTCTGTGTGTCTGTCTCCCAGTAAAACGTAAATCTCCTGTTTTGTGATATAAAAATTAAATTTGATTATAAAATTCTCTTTTCAGCCATGGTATATAATGTAGAAAATGAAACGTGGATGCTGTCACAGTGTGAAAAATGTCCAGGCACTAATGAAGTGCTCAGGTTACTGCAAGAGAGCTGGAATGATTTCGATTCTGAAATTATCTTAAAACAGTGGGATTCTGTTAAACGTTGTGAACTAACTACTCAAATTCTTCCATTTCAAGAGTACTTAGATAAACGTACTGAAAATTTAAGTAATCTAAAAAGGTATCATTTTGTTGCAAACAAATAAGCTAATTTCCTGAACATTAAAAAAGAAAACTTTTTGGAGGGGTGGAAGTATTGTAATGGGAAACTTCTCTTAAAATTTTCTTTTTGTGATAAAGGATGAAGTCCAGTCATATCACTGGTCAAAAACGTATACTATAATATATCCATTTGTCATATATTTCAAAAACGAAAGAAAATTACAAAGACAAAGCTACTGTGTGATTAGTGAGAACTTGAACCACAATACTACTACACCACTGTACAATACTACACAATATTTCATCGTTCTTCTGCTTCCAATAGCAAGTTATAAATAAAGTTAAAATACAGTTACTATAAGGTAAAAAATTTTTTTTTAATTTTTCTGGTGGCTCCTCAGCCCAGTATAAAAAGAAAAAAAAATTCATGAATTTGTGCTACCATCAAGATTTTAAATCGCAACTGAATGACATTTTTGCCTCATGCAATAGAAAATGACCATGTATTGGTATTGGTGGATCTCTATAAAGGACTGTAACTAAAGCAAGCCTTCAAAGGATAGTCAACAATCAAATTGTTACACCTTTTGAAATGTAAAATTATTGCAAATATAATATTAAAAATATAATATTTAATTTCCGCTCTAATAAAGATGTTCAAGAGACTGAAAATGTTGAAGAGACTGACTCAGTTCTCGTTATCAGGCAATCACAACAGTTCCAGAAACAAGAATCTTTCACAGTTATGTTTCAAGATGTCAGAAATATATTCTGAAAGTATGGGCGACCTCTGAATTAGAAACATTTACCTTAGTATCGGTACACAAGAACATTAGTGTTACTGATTGCTTTATAAGTTTACCAAAGCAAGAATGTGAAAATTATGTCTGCTGCATATACGATGGCAAGTGGTGGTTAGACGAAATCATTGAATTCAAAATACATGAAAATGAAAACTAATATCGAATACACTTTTTCCATCCGCAGGGTCTTGATACTTCATTCAATAAATCATTGAGGGATAATCAAACATGGGTTCATTTGGAAAATATTTTAAAGATTCTTACGCCTTCAGAGCTTTTTCTATCAACTATTGGAAGAAGACACAACATTATACCAAACATGAATGAGAACTTATCAGTTCTACTCAATAAAAAAAAAAAAAAAAAAAAAAAAAAAAAAAAAAAAAAATGGCAGGAGAACTTAGTTGTTAGTCAAGTTTGTTATCAAAATTTATTCATAACTTCGAGTAGCAGGAGTGAAATAAGGTAAAAGTGAACTGAACAACTGGTTAATGTATTTGAATTAACATTCTGTAACTGACTAATTATTAATTATCAACATATTCATTCGAATGAACTTAGTGCTAATTTTTATAATCTCAAAAACATACGTAACATCAATATTTTTGGATACTTTGTTCACGGTTAGAAGGAACGGAGGTTTTAGCAGCATTGTTCCCTTCATTACTAGTCAAGTCTTTGAGTAACAAAATAAATTTTATTTGGTTTTAAATTACACAAAAAGTACTTATTGCTGTAAAAATTTCAAATTTTTTCTCCCTAACCTCCATGTGGTTTTTGGCTCCATAAATGAGACTTTTCAAAATATTACGATTTGGCGGCCATGTTTTTTTTAATGAAGGACAATAGGTAACAGTCCATTTTTTTTTATAAGTACTATTAGTACTTGAGTATTTTTTTTTTGTTTTTCTGTGCAAAAAACGCTTCAGCGTTATCATCGCCCGAACACGATTTAAGTGTTTAAAAAACTACGTCAAAAAAATCAAAATTCACAATTAAAAATTTAAAAGAAACGCCCAGAAAACAAAACAAGTAATATAAACACTGCACAGTTGTAAAAATGATAACTTAAAGGAGAAATTTAAAAACAAAATATAAAAAATAAAATACTAAAATAAAGACAAAAAAAAACAATATTAAAAAAACGGTTAAAAATATTATCATCGGAAGCATCCCGAAGAAATAAAAACACCCGGTCTAAAACTTCTTTATTATTGCCCAGGATTTGACGAAAATTCCCGGGCAATTTAAACTTACGATGTAAGACCGCATGTAGTACGCATTCCACAAGAATGTGGCGCGTAGTCAAGCGGCAGTTGCATCGCATGCATACTGGTGCGTTTACTGCTGACATCAGATACCCATGAGTAGCTCTCGCATTCGGCAAAGGAAGACTTCTGGTCAAATGTATATGGTGTACCGAGGTGTCTTCGAAAGCATGATCTCTTACACGGCGCCCGTTTGGGCGCATAGATTGGATATAAATAGAGAGAGCACTTATTCAAAATTTAAGTAGTGCTCAGCGCAGAGCCTGAATTGTATGCACTGGTGTTTTTAAAACAACCTCCTACGAGGCTACCACCGTATTGGGAAAGGCTCTCCTAATCGATTTAGTGGTGAAAGTTCGGGTAGCCATGTGAAGATTGCGAAGAAGCCGGGAGGCCGAGGTATTTGGGATGCGGTTTCGGGCCGGGCCAGTACTGGAACGGAACGGTCATCACAATGCACCGGAACTAAATTTCGTTCAGTTGCCCATTTCCCGCCTGCGGAAGAGGCTGCAGAGTCTCGCGATGGAAGCGCGGCAGCTGGAATGGGACACCACGACTAAGGGAAGATCCCTGTACAAGTTTATACGATCTGAGGATCTGAGGGATGGTATGCCTCAAATTCGTTTTTAAGGGCAACGGGTGCCCAGGCACCAACCATGTTAATTTGAACCAATATTTGTTCGGTTCCGCCTGGCAGCTGATGAAATGTGCGTCTTCGGGGAGGTCCAGTCAAATTAACACCTGATGTTTGACTACCCTGCTCTTGGGGGCACCAAAGACCAGGCCGCCCTGGAACTTAGAGGTCAAGGGGAAAATAGGCCACTCACAAGCGGCGAATCAATACGGCGAGAGCCGCATTCTCGGCCTGTGTGGGAGTTCCTTGATGCGGTTGCCATGTTCAAGCGACATCAGTAGTTTACTTAAGAGAAAGACTCCTAACGAACTGCTTTGGGAAGCTAACCTTGAGATATATGGCTGACCACCAGCCGATTAGGGCTCCAAGCGCTTTAATACAGTGGAGAGGTGCTTGCTGGCATTCAGCGACCTAAGTGTGGCAGCGAATTGCTGTCTTGACAAAGTAAATTTTAATTTATGGCGACCGAATGGGGTGGTGGCGGGAGAAATGCCAAGCAAACCAATTTCCTGTATGAGGAGACCAGTGGCAACACAGAACCTTTAATATACCTAAGAGTTGAAAGGTAAAAAAACAAGTCTTTTACCATCAGCCCTTCATTATTTAATATGGGCCAAAATTTTGAAAAATCAACAATATGTAAACGTAAATTCAGTTCACATTATAACATTTAGTTATGTAACAAAAGAATTTTGAGTAAAGTAAGATGAATTTCCATGTTTATTTTTTAGAAAAAAACCTTTTTGACCTCTGTACGATATAAAATGAAGATACTACAGCTCATGGAAAAAGTAACGAAAATGGTTGTTATTACCCGTTGGCGAGTTAGAAACTATTACTCAAGAAACAATTTTTTTTTAAATATTAAAAAAATATTTTTTGGCTACTACAAGGTGGGTAGTTATCACGTAAAAAGTATCATCAAAATAAAAAATAGTGATGCATTGATCATTTATTTAATTAAAATGAATATCCCATAATGATTAATTTTCTATTTACGTCTTCAAAAGCAAAGCAATATTATCAAATGATTGATCCTAATACTTTTTCAATAGTAAGAAAAAATTATGTTTTACATGAGCAATTTAATAAATATTACAAAAATATTTTCTCCTTATTTCTTAAAATTTTCTTTTTTTGTTTAATATATTTATTTAGTAATTAATAATATCAGTACAAAAGAAAAAAAATGATCTTTTAAGTATAAAAGTATATACTAAGAGAATAATGCACTACCCCAAAACAAAACTGAATTTTTTAAATATATAATATAACATAATGCAGGAAAATATTTCTGATTACTGTCTTGGATTATTTTATGTAAAAATGTAATGAACATAGCGATATAAGCGAAGAAACCGTCTTTTTCTTAGCACTGTAACGCGCATCCCTTAGCTCTTTAAAATGCATGAGACGAAAAAACTCTTTTCAATGTGTTATACTCCACTGAACATAGTAGCGGTAGAAAATTCCTTTATTCTTTTCACACAGAGGCCGTGGTAGGACGGAAGGGGATAAATTAAAGGGGTAGATGTAGGAATTTAAGATGTATAGTATTACGTGTACGAGTTTATACATGAGAGTAGAAACACAATTTTTTTTTTTTTAGAATAGAATATATTAATTTTAATTTAATTAAAATGGAGGGAAACACTAAACAAAAATCTTAAGTTGTCCGTCCAGAAAAAATAGTAAATATTGGTTTGAAACAATATATCAAAAATAAATAATTCAAAATGTAATACGAATAAGTGGTATGAATTCGGGAATCGATTCGGGGTAATAAAGTAACTAAAAACCCTTCGATATAACCTTGCCTAAAAAGCTTCACTAAGTTGCAAAAGAAAAATTTTTATTAGTTAATATATATATATATATATATATATATATATACGTTTATATACAATATATATGTATTTCGTGTTCGAAAAATCGATACGCCGACTAGCCGCCTCACAGCCTTTGACGTCTTTGAGGAGCATCATCGTGGACTTCTCTGAGCTAATGGACGATTTATGTTGATGACGCTTTTGCTCGTGTATCCTGCATGCTTGAGCGTCTTGGAATTTAACCTGCTTCCACGAGCATCCCTTGCCCAGCAGGAAATCATCGACAGCATAAGCAACGGTGCGAAACCCGCTGAGCAATCTAGTCCTCAGAAGTAAATCAAACTCCACCACTCACAATAACTGACCAACACATTGCCCTGCGACAACCACTTTACAGTATCTTCCCAAACTCATGGTTATCCTTGTATTTGTTCAAAGTAAAAAAAACCCGACGCTCGTCTCCGTACCTTCTAAGGTGGGCAACTCACCAAGTACATTACGTATCTGCAACTTATGTTGTGGAAAAAACCAACCTATTAATTCACCGCCATCATCGTTGAAGCCGCTATGCCACAAAAGAGACTTAGGGTTCACATCCGCACAAACAAAGAATCGACTGCCACCTGAGAAACGTAGGATTTTATACCAGACCTCAAAATGAGATCAGCAGTATCTCTATAATGAAAACTTAGAAAAAGTGATCCCCCTTATAATTGTTTCTGTGAGCACTTAGAATATACTGTATATATATATATATATATTAACTATATAAAACTAATATATATATGGAATAACTACAAATAAAATAGAGACTTTTAAAAGATGAACAAAATAAACGACGATCAACACGTAATCTGTTATGAAAATCGTAAATCACATAAATATTTTTATCGCAACACCCGTAAATATTACTAAAATATTAACTTAAAACTAACTTACGATACTGGTTAATCTGTTAGTTTTACATACAAAATATGAATAATGAAATTTTATTCAAGAAAATATTTTCATATTTTACATAAATTAAAAATTAGCACAACGAAGATTACGAACAATTTTCTAAATAATGTACAGCAAATTACGAAAATAACAATACAATTTTTAATATAAAAATTAAATTAACGCTTTTGATGGTTAATAAAACTGTACTTTCACGTATAATAATAGTAAATAATATGTTTTTAAAGTAAATATTTTGAGTTGCTACAACTTCTGTTGTTGACATTAATTATTTTGTTGCAGAATTAGATGTCCGATACTTCTGTGAAGGAAGACTTTTTCAATATTTTAATTAACCAAAACAACTCCGTTAATACTCTGTTGCGACTTTTCAAAATAAAGGACGATAAATGATCACGTACAAGGTAATTCTTCTATTAGAAAACACAGCTGTCTGCATAAAAATAAATGTTTTGGTCCCTCTCGTAACAGAAATAGTCGATTGTGTTTTTTGCTTGTACCAGTAATAAATTAGGTAAATCACCAACATCATCTGCTAGCTGATGAATTGCTGAAGATAGAGCGGATTCGCATCGGATGGATGGCTTGTCACGTGTCAAGAAGGTCCACCGAAGAGCAATGTTTTCGACGGGGGGGTAAGGCACCGGGCTGGGTCCTGCAGTGGTCCTGACAGGAGGGGGCAATGCTTTAATTGCGGGAGCGAGGAACACCTTCGGAAAGATTGTCAAGCGGAAGCAAAATATTACTTATGCGTTGTCAGGGAACATTCGCTTGGGGACCGAGGCTGTAGAGCCGGAAGTAAGAAATGAGGCCCGTGGGCCTTCGTTCTTGGGAATGGTAGTCTAGGGTTTGGACAGCCCCGTCCAGGAGAGGCGGGATGCTCAGGTACCCCACTTTTGATGATTGGACTGGGACTCCCATGGGACTTCATTACGGTGGGGGGTTGTAAAGTAAGACCGTAGTCCTGGCGAGGGATCCCTTTGGGGCTTCTCATTGCATGGCATGTTATTCAAGGACCGAGTCCCGGCTATCTGGGGGTAACCTTAGTTCCTGCCGAGGTAGTTTGAGGCGATGGTAACTCCTAGAGCTGTGTACATGCTTGATTGCGTGTATGGCTCCGCGGAGGGGCGGAAACAAGACGAAATCAAAAAAAAGAAAAAAAAAGGCAAATCAAAAAGTTTAGAATTACAAAATTTATCATAACGCTTGAAAGTAAAGTCATCAAAGAAAATTAGATTCAGTAAAATGTTATACTGACGACGATAAAGTCTTACTTAAAGATTTAAGTGTGGAAAAACACGAATATGTTTTGAAAGATAATTTCTTTCATCGCCTAATTTTTGGTATTTGTACACGAATACGTGCAAATAAACTTCTAGAAAAACTGTACAATATGTATGCGATTCCCTTAAAGTGAACTGGTTTTGTGATACTTCCTGTGTAAAGGTCTACGTACTGTTCTTTTATTGGAAAAATACAATAAGCGAAAGAATTTATCTCAGTATTTTAAGAGATCGGTTAATGCTTCAATTATAGTAAGAGACTGAGAACTTCATTCACGTACAAGATGGAGTTACGCCTCAGTGGTACATAAAGGTTCGAGATTACCCGAATAAACCCTTTCTACGAAGTTGAATTGGCCGTTCAAGTAACGAAAACATGGCGTTGATATGTTTCGCTGCTAAAGACGCACGTAGCCAACGGTTTTTCATCACTCGTGTTACGACTACGGATTTTACTAATTCTATTAAACGCGCTATTCGAGGAAAGTGAAGGTGATTGAACTGCTACAGTAGATAATAAACCCCGATACATCAAGGAAAATGTACTTCCGTGGAACTCTTCATGCAGGAATAACAGTCGTGAGGAGGTTATTATTTGTCGTTTACGAATAGAGGGTATACTAATCTTTGACATGGACACCTAATCGATAAGACCGGTGAACCTGTTTGTGTTCACTGCGACTGCCGACTAATGATACACCACATTCTTGTGGACTATATGTGATATGCGTCGGAAATTTTAATTAGGGGTTACCATCTGAGATGTTCTAGGAAACAATTTGAGGATGTTGCTATTTCTTAAAGCTGAACATCTATATTTGATTATTTAATACTTATTATAATCTGTTTTTAGTATTTCATATTGTGCTTTACCTTTTCTTGTGTTATTGTAAGATTTGTTTTTTAAGTTTATTTTGCTATTTTTCTGTTATTTAGTTTACATATCGTTATACTTAACGCATGCTTTTATGAAACAATTTTATATTGTTAGTTTATATTAATAAATTAGTTTTCAGGTATTACTTCAGAGGATGAATGAGGATGATATGTATGAATGTAAATGAAGTGTATTCTTGTACAGTCTCAGGTCGACCATTTCTGAGATGTGTGGTTAATTGAAACCCAACCACCAAAGAACACCGGTATCAACGATCTAGTATTGAAATCCATATAAAAATAACTGTCTTTACTTGAACGCTGAAACTCTCGACTTCCAAATCAGCTGGCTTTAGAAGACGCATTCACAACTAGATCAACTCGGTGGGTTGGAATGAATGGGTTTAGGGTATTTATATCTGTCGTATGAGTCAAACAGCACAAACATAATATTTGCAGTTACATACTTTAAGAATTTCCCTCTAAAACAATTACATAATAACACGTAAATAATAAAGTTCAGCTTACCAACATATAAAATTTTAAATTTTTCGACCGCTTTCGGATTATTATCCATCTTCAGGAATATTCAATTAATTATGTGCAAAAATTTATTTAAAATTGTAGAAATATAATAAACTGAAATAAAATATTGTACATTAAGTAAAATTTTATATATATATACGAAGTCTGTAATAAAGTAATGAGACTAATTTTTTTTGGCAGCCAAAGTGGCAACACTGTAAAGTTACTAGTAAACTTATGGTTATATGAACAGCTGATTTAAAATGGGTATTAATATTTTTAAACTATTATTGCCACGTGAGACGTAAATAATAACTTAATTTTGTACTAATAAATACAAAATATGTTTCTTTATGATAAAATATTGCGACGTTTATAAAAAAAAAAAAAAAAATGAGAAAGATAGATTAAGCTAATTTAATTTGATAATACAAAAATTAAAAGATATCTCATATATTACGTTAACCAAAAATCAACCGGTGAAAATACTTTAAAAAAAAAAATTCTAATTTAAAAAAAATAAAATGCAAAATAAAATTTGCCCGAGTTCAAGTAACGTTGGTAGGGAAAATCCGTTTAATAAAAGTCTTTACGCGGGAAGACGTTGTGTTAGCCACTTAGATATCTCTCATAAAATTTAGAGAGATAAAAATAAAACTGTTTTGTAAGGTTAAAAAAAGAAAATTTGGAAGTGAAATTTAAATTTTAAGATTTGATTATATCTACTAGGCTGTGGTAGATACTTCATAAAAATATTTTCCTGTTTTTTGTACTTTTTTCAAATGGTTTTTTAAATTGTATTTAAAAGCAAATTCCATTTATAATTTGCCTAAATTCCCTGACTTTAAGCGTTTGTAAAGTTTTTAATTCCAAGTTGACAACTTTGAAAAAAATTATTTTACACAAATTAAAATGATGTTCTTTTATATATAATTAATTTTTATATTTATGCAAAAAACAAGATTTTTAAGCTTTTTTTTATATATTTGTTTTAAAAAGCTTCATTGACATAAATTTTTTTTTAAATATTCGATTTAAATACATTAAAATTTGTTATATTTAGTTTTAAAACAGATATTATATAAAAAATTTGAATCATGTTTCATGATTACAGAAATACAATTTTCCAGTTTTTGCTTATTATTATTTTTTTTTTAATTTCTGGAAGATAATCAAGAACACGATTTCACGGCATAAACATGCTGATAAAGACTTTTTTTTTAAAAACAATTGTTCTTGTTTATAAGAAATACCTAATATTTTATTCTTTTGGGAAATGACTACAGTTAGGATGGGTGGCGTTACACTTTTACGACGCAGTAAGAAAGCTATGAACATTTTTAATGAATTTTTCTTTTCATTAAAAATGAATTTCATTAAATTCTCTTTTTTCAACCGTTTATCTAGATTTATAATGCTTAATCATTTTCATAATACTGCCGGGTTAGATCCTGAGGTTACATTAAACGTAGGGTAAGTTGATCTTTAATCTATTTTTTTGAGACCTACATGAGAAAGAGTTGATCATTTCTTGAATGAATATAAAAATCGAAAATTACTTTGAATAAAAAATGTATAGATGTATCTATTTATGTATTTTACCAAATATTATTAATAATTCCAGTAAATAATTTTGTAAAACTGCATTTATTAAAATTATTATAATTGATAATTAAAGAACGAAATAGAAATTTCGAAAATACTAAACCCTTTACAACAAGTCTACTTAAAATCTAAACCTAAATGGCCACTTCGACTGCTAAACAGTCGTTTTCAACAAATGCAGAGGAAGAGGTTAACGATAAAACTGGAAATAAATATACAAGGGAAAATAAATAAATATGAAACTTTAATACGCGTTAGTTATAATAGAGAAATAATAAAAAACAATTAACCTACAAAAAATGCTTACTGATCATTACAAAACGAATATTTCTATGAGTATTTGTAGAATAAATATCTATTCAGACACAATGACCTCTTCTCATAATGCACTGAAATTCCATCAGTTTCAAACGTAAAATATGTCTTGTTTTGTAATCGACATGTTCAGACTGGTTAGTGATACTGTACAATGGACACTACATGTGCAGACAGTGAAATAAATTTTGTTTCCAACGATATTTTTCTATTTTCGACCGTAATACTATATGCTGACATTAATATTATTGGTGTATACTTCCTAATTCTAATGAATTAGAAAATGGTGTTATAGAGGAAGAAGAGGAAGTTCAGGAGGATGAAATGGGAGAAACAATACTGAGATCTGAATTTAAGAGAGCATTAAAAGATTTTAATGGCACAAAGGCTCCTGAAATAGACGGAATACCTGTAGAATTACTGCGCAGTGCAGGTGAGGAAGCGATTGATAGATTATACAAACTGGTGTGTAATATTTATGAAAAAGGGGAATTTCCGTCAGACTTCAAAAAAAAGTGTTATAGTCATGATACCAAAGAAAGCAGGGGCAGATAAATGTGAAGAATACAAAACAATTAGTTTAACTAGTCATACATCAAAAATCTTAACTAGAATTCTATACAGAAGAATTGAGAGGAGAGTGGAAGAAGTGTTAGGAGAAGACCAATTTGGTTTCAGGAAAAGTATAGGGACAAGGGAAGCAATTTTAGCCCTCAGATTAATAGTAGAAGGAAGTTTAAAGAAAAACAAACCAACATACTTGGCGTTTATAGACCTAGAAAAGGCATTCGATAACGTAGACTGGAATAAAATGTTCAGCATTTAAAAAAAATTAGGGTTCAAATACAGAGATAGAAGAACAATTGCTAACATGTACAGGAACCAAACAGCAACAGTAACAATTGAAGAACATAAGAAAGAAGCCGTAATAAGAAAGGGAGTCCGACAAGGATGTTCCCTATCTACGTTACTTTTTAATCTTTACGTGGAACTGGCGGTTGATGATGTTAAGGAACAATTTAGAATCGGAGTAACAGTACAAGGTGAAAAGATAAAGATGCTACGATTTGCTGATGATATAGTAATTCTAGCCGAGAGTAAAAAGGATTTAGAAGAAACAATGAACGGCATAGATGAAGTCCTACGCAAGATCTACAGCAAGAAAATAAACAAGAACAAAACAAAAGTAATGAAATGTAGTAGAAATAACAAAGATGGACCACTGAATGTGAAAATAGGAGGAGGGAAAGATTATGGAGGTAGAAGAATTTTGTTATTTGGGAAGTAGAATTACTAAAGATGGACGAAGCAGGAGCTATATAAAATGCCGAATAGCACAAGCGAAACGAGCCTTCAGTAAGAAATATAATTTGTTTACATCAAAAATTAATTTAAATGTCAGGAAAAGATTTTTGAGAGTGTATGTTTCGAGTGTCGCGTTATATGGAAGTGAAACTTGGACAATCGGAGTATCTGAGAAGAAAACATTAGAAGCTTTTGAAATGCGGTGCTATAGGAGAATGTTAAAAATCAGATGGGTGGATAAAGTGACAAATGAAGAGGTATTGCGGCAAATAGATGAAGAAAGAAGCATTTGGAAAAATATAGTTAAAAGAAGAGACTGACTTATGGGCCACATACTAAGGCATCCTGGAATAGTCGCTTTAGTATTCGAAGGACAGGTAGAAGGAAAAAATTGTGTAGCCAGGCCACGTTTGGTATATGTAAAACAAATTGTTAGGAATGTAGGATGTAGAGGGTATACTGAAATGAAACGACTAGTACTAGATAGGGAATCTTGGAGAGCTGCATCAAACCAGTCAAATGACTGAAGACAAAAAAAAAATACTTCCTAATTAATTTTATATTTTATTATTATCGTCTTTTATTATTTATTTTATTTATTTACTATATTCAAAATAACAGTAATATGTATGAATGATGTTGATCGAACAAGTGGGGCATCATATTCTAATAAAGGAATTAGGTAATGAAAAAGTTTGTTTTTTTTTAATTTATAGCCGCAACAACAATTGAAGTCATTAGCCACTGGAGTATAACTGTAAACGTACCGGTAAATGTGTAGCCTTGAACAGATTCAGGCCGATAATTCCAGAGGATAAGATCCCGAGTTGCGTCTTCTGCGGACAAGAGGACTCCCCAGAGCACCCCCATCTATGTATGTCATAGATGGGCTGATGTCAGAAGGCGGTGCGGACTAGAATGGCTAACGTCGGACGACACCACGGCATGCTGTGAGCCAAAAGAAAATGGGAGTTGGTGGGTAGGATGCTCACCAGTTTACTTAAGACTAAGGAGGAAGCCAGCAGAGAATGGGGTAAGGACCGCTAGCTGGTAGGAATCGAGGCGAAGATTCTAGCAATAAATGTATTTACTTCTTTTATGTTTAGCATAAAAAGTTATTTTTCATCATGTGTTACATAGTGTATTGAACAAGCAGATTAAGATTTATTTATACATATGGAGTCAAGCCTTCAGGATGTCTCGGCGTCAAATAGTTACCAAGAATATTGAAATGAATGAAGGGAAATAAAAAGGAGTTAGTCTCAAGATAGAGTAGGCAGAAAGTGATAGCCCCTGTTGTTCGATTTCTGCATAGTGTGTAGCTGTTAGATCTCTTTATATGCGTAACTGTCGACGATTGTTCAAGGCACTGTCAGAGGGACATCTCAGGAGCCTCATTATAATAGTATGTGTAAGCTTTTGTTAATCTGAAAATCTTATTACAAGTAATATTTAGGGTAATTCATAGTCTAAATAATCCTTGTGTGTCGATAGCTACATCGTTCGGCATCCCGGACTGTTTTGGAGCATTTCCTGCTTTTTGAAGAAAGGAGGGTACAGGTTAAAAAAAAACACACAACATGAATCGTGGTTGCCGTGTAAGGCCGGGAGGTAGCCCGTTGCTTAGGGTGCATGGTCCGCCTACGTACAACAGTGGCGGGTTCGAGCTCCCCGATGAAGGCATCAGCGACCCTCGAGGTTTGATAGGGCCGCGGGGAAGCGTCAGATGTGTGCAACGTACATTCAGTGCTGATAGGTCAGGAACGGGAAGGGTAGCTTCCCAGCGGAGGGGCGCATCGGCCATCCAGTAGCGGAAGTCGGCGTGCTTCAATAAAGCTGGGAAGACCCCTATGGGAGGGGGCAAGACGGTGGCAGAGACGACTGCCACGACTCCCTGAGACGACCACGCATTGCCTAACGGCGGGGGCAGGAGGTCTTAGGGGAGTTTAAAAAAGAAAGTCCTACCATTCCTGAGACATGTGGATAATTGAAATCCAACCACCAATGAACACCCGTATTCACGATATAGTATTCAAATCCGAATAAAAGCACCTACCTTTATTAGGATGTGAACCGAAGAACCTTCGACTTCAAAATGAACTGATTTTTGATGATGAGTTTTACTACTAGAGTCAGTTGTTAAAAAGGTAATGAAAAATTCATAGATATAAATCATAAAAGGAAAATTTGAAATGTTATTAGTAAAATGAAAACCAGTGGTAAAAAAGTTGAGTGTTTTATTTTTTATAGCAACTATTTGGACCGATATAAATCTATAAGATTATTTCACGAAGTAGTTTATTTACAATCGCTTTTAAATAATTGATTTTAAAAAAAATTGTTTTTGCATGATTACTTGTCCAACATTCGAGGTAAAGTATCTTTTAAAAATCTGCTTTGTATCAACAGCAACTCGTGATGAGTTTTCCTTGCCGCGGAACATTTTTAAGAGTTAGTTTTTGTTTGGTATCAGTATTTTATATCAGCTAATGTTTCGAACTTGCCCGTAATTTCACTACACTTATTTTATAAAAATTATGTATAACATAAATTGCCGAAACATATTATCCACATTTTTCTTTTTATGTCTTCAATAAATTAAGCGGTAATAAATTCTGATTTTTTTTAATCAGAATTCCGAAAACATTTTCAACGACTCTCCTGATGTGGCCTAATCGATAATTAATTCTGTACTAGTCATGTCATCTGACTGTTGCTTAGGCTGTGATCTAATTCTTGGACCATCTTGCAGAAATATGGTTTAATACTTCATTGCAGATATAATGATCTCTGCGAATAGTTGACTAAATTATCACTACCACGACATACGCACGAGGATACGTCTCTGTGAGGACGCTTGTGTTTGAATAGGTCTTTAAAGTAAAAACTACAAACAACTGTAGTTGAAAAAAAGTAACATATGTCATTTTAGGCAAACCAAGTCGAGAGCGTAAAGTTAAATTAAAAACTGTAAAAACTATTGAAATATCCAAATAATTTTGTCCACCATGACCAAATGCACGTTCCTTACATACAAATCCCTACCATGAACAAATTTTATGGGAGAGATAACCGTTTAAACTTGATATGAAAGAAAATTTTCATAAAATAATTTTTAATAAATTTTTAATTTCTTTCCTCTTTCATTATTCATCAACGAAATTCCTGTAGAAATATTGATAAAACAAGTTTCCTAACTACCTAATTTCTGTTTATTATGGACATTTTAAACAATTTCTAATGAATTAATTTTTTAACTAGTTTCCAGGCCAATTTAGTCTACGGCCTATTTCTCTTGTCTTTTATATTTATACGGAGCCAAATCATCCTCTACTTTAGCTTCAGACTATTTTTTAATTTACTCTCATAAAAGAAAATTTCATTCATCGTATTTACAGATCAGTCCATAAAAAGTCAAAGTATCCTTTAGGTTATTGCTATATGGAGGGAAAGATAAATATTCGTCCTATTTTTCTTCTCTATTTTACTTAATTTTTGCTATTTGTAACATTTGGTAAAAAATAAAAATCATAATTTTAGTTCTGTCTGATAAGCATAGCATTGGATGGTAATTATTCTTGAGAATGATTTAATACTTTTAAAAATAACTCTTTTGTATTGTATGAATTATTTCTCTAGTACAACCGCTGAAATCGGTTGTATCTTTTGGGAAACTGTTTTTTATTGTTTTACTTTTATTTTAAAAAAAGTTTGAAATATTCGTTTTGTAGTGTTTCGTAACTATTATTAAATTTTTTATGGATTTTATTTTTCCCTTACTATTTCCTAATAATGATTAGTTCATATTCAAAATAGCCATGTAGTTTCAGATATTAAATAATATAATTCTGAACGATTTCCAGTTTATTCCAGTATCCAATTAAAGAACGGTGCAAATATCAAAATGATTTATTAGCAAATTGTATTTTTATCAGATTAACATAAAAAAAAAAATAATAAAGTTTAGAATTTTAATTTAATTGTAAGATATAAAATATAAACTTTGGTTCTTTTCAAAAGAATATAATAATGGTAAAACGAAATAGACCAGAACTCTCAAAGGAAAAAAAAAGATTGAAGGAAAGTGGATTGAAAAAATGTGTTTTCTTTTAAAAAAATATATAAATTGACGTGGAAACACAAAAACGTAACAATATTTTTGCATCTAAAACTAATGAAAAAAAAAGTATATATATTTATATAAAACTTATATAAAATGAATGAATTTTGTTTTTATAATAGAGTCCCTTCATGAATATTAAGCAGCGTATTCCCTTCAATAAGTTATCTCTAAAACCAACTAGCGCCACTTGTTGCTGAAAATTTGGCTTCAGCTGTATATTTTTAACAAATTCATTTTTGATTCGGCTCCTTTAATATCGACTTACAAAGTTCTATAAGCTTTGTAAAGTTAAAATAAAAGATTGTTAAATTAATATAAAATAGACTTTATAAAATGTGTCTTAAATAAATGTGTATATATATATATATATATATATATTTTTTTTTTTTTTCCAATTAATACCTACATTCAACTAATATCTATTATATGAAGTAGTCTGGTAAATTAGTTGGTAAGCGAGCATATTTGTGTATTACATTGGCAATATTCTTTTATTTTTTATTCTTTTTATCTTAAGATAATTCTTTCTTCCGTTCTGCATCTCTTCAGATTGCTTTAGAAAATGTGTTTTTTTTTTGCAAAGAAAAGAATATAAACAATAATGGAATGATAAAACAAAAACAAAGTGAAATTAATTTAATGTATTCACTTTTTGATTTTAATCTTGAATATAAAAATATATTAGATTAACAACCATCTAGAATGTGAGACGAGCTTAATTTTTAATACAATATGTTTTTGAAGGGTCCTGAAATTTCTAGGTTTTTACTTCCTTGTACGAACTAAAGGAAGTATTGTGATCGCAAAAAATTTCGGTTTTCAGATTTAAACGGAAACATTCATTTTCACCATCTCTGAATCCATTTTGACTAGATTCGGCGTGACGTCTGTACGTACGTAAGTAGGTATGTGTGTACGTACGTATGTTGCCTAATACAAAAATTATTAGCTATAGGATGTTGAAATTTTGGACTAAGAACTGCCGTAACATCTAGTTGTGCACCTCCTCTTTTTATTGCAATCGACTGGACCAAAAGTGTCCAAAAAAGCCCAAAATCCAGAATTTGGATTTTTTACTTTTTCTTAACTGCAGTAATAAGCCCTCATTGATAGATTATCAACGATATATCATAAGTGGTACTTATTTTCAATGGTCCCAAAGTTATAGTGAAAAATGTTTAATTTCTGAAATCTGGATCTTACAAGGGGAAGGCACATCGGTTTGAATGCGATTTTCCGACTTTTTAAAAAATTTAAATATATTGATTTATTAATAATTTTAACCTCTAATTATAAAAAAAAATTCTAGAATAAATAATAATTCAATTATAACAGTACAAAAAAAAGCAAAAATACCAGAAGTTATTAATAAAATTACATTTAATATAATTTTCATTTTATGAAAATGTGTGAATGTAATAGGCGTACACGAAAGTCATGCGGTGTCCACATCAGCTTTTTTTGCTAAGAATGTTTTTGTATGTTAATGAACATTATCTGCTATTTTTTACTGGCATCTCCGCCCATTCACTTGCTTTTAGGATCAATTAAACACCATAGATTTAAAAAATGTTTGGTATAAACATTTTACAAAAATAAGTTATAGGTGATCAATTATTTTATAAGTTAAAAGTAAATTAAAATAAATTAAAAAAATCATAGGTCTACCGGACAAAACTGACGATTTGATTCTAGTAAAGTAGTATATAAACTACCAATCATGCCTGATAATAATAAAAAATAAATTTCGATTAGTTATAATAGTATGTAAAACCAATGATAAATCTTCCTTTTTTAAGAGACTGATGTTTATAATAGGTTACATTGTTCTCTGTCTCGGTATGTAGACTATTCAACAGCTCAAATTTTATTAGTCTGGAACGACGTCAACTAATTCCAGTCTAATCTTCCATCAAGGCAGAACCATTGCATAGGAGGCTAGGTCTGGCCCTTGAGGAGACAAGACACAAGCCACTTCTATTAAATCAAATTGACATTTAAGAAGTTCAATGTAGACGAGGACTCGCTATTGGTTTTTAGAGAATAACTTCTTACCTGACTTATGAATTAAGGTATGCCACTACCTCAAAATGGACAAACCTCAATCAACTGACAGAATAGGCATTTTAAAATTTTATCCCAACAGCCAATTACAATATCAGAGAATTTAAATCAGTGTTTGCACATGACCAACGACAGATCTACAGGAAACGAGTACTCTGAATTCTAGCTATTGCATGGGGAGTTCTAAGACAGATCCACCAGTCCATACATCCTACAAATTTCTCCAGAAAGTTTGATAGTTTGTCAGCTCAAAAAATAAAAGCAAACGAAGTTTATAAGTGTGATTTAATACAAGACCGTCTAAATATCAGCAATTTATTTAAAATTATATTTATTTATTAATTATTAATCAATTTATTTTTATTTTTTTGCAAAGATTATGGTGTAAGAAACCTAACAAATATTTTGGGAATTTGTTGTTTTTAAATGAACACTTACTTTTAATTAACGAGTTGATTTATACGAATGACTATTTACAGTATTTCCCAAATTTCAACCATGACACATTAACAAGTGTCCTTCTTTATGAAAAAAAGAAGAGAACAATACTAAGGGTAAAGCATTTAGCGTTTATATAGCTATTGTAATGATTTTATTTTTTTAATACTATGGTAATGGTGATGAATAATAAGTTCAAAAAATTATTTAGCATAGATAATAAATAATGTGATTTTATTTGTCGATGATTTTTCCTCTCATTTACACTTCTTCATTATTTTTTCAAGACTTATTTTAATATGTTATTTAAATAGATTAGCTTTAAATACATCACGCAAATAACAAAATAATTCTGAATTATTTCTAATTTTTATTGCAGCTTATTAATTTCATTAGCAAAATGAGGGAGCAAAAAACTAAATTATTAATTCAGGGTTTGAAAATGACTGGTTCAATTTTATTACGTTATAGCTGTATAAAAATGAAGTCCCTCTTTGATGCGGTAGCCGATCGGTTTAAAAGGACTTGCGGTGATTTATAACAAGCTCTCTACATAACCCTTTGACTAAATATAACTGTAGTATTGTAGGTCGTTGAGGTTTTGTGATTCGTTGAATAAAATGAAAGCGTACCGTTCCAAAGATATATATATATATATTCCTAATAAAGATAAATAAGATTTTGACGTAATAAAAACATAAATTTTTGGTGTAAAATAACATAAATTTTTATAAAAGAACGAAGTTTAAAAGACAAAGTTTTATTAACTGACATTTTTTACAATTATGACTAGAAAAAATTTATAATTTTATAAAAATTTAACATGCTTATGACTTTAATCGATTGAAAATTCATGTTTTTATTAAAAGAAAATCTCAGAAATGAAAATCTCAGTTGGTGGTTTATAAGATGTAAACCGTGTTATGAGATTTCAATGAAAAGCTTTTAATGAAAATAATGTATGTAAATGGAACTAAAAAAAAAAAAAGTAAATAATATAAAGAAAAAATATATAAGTAATGTTTCATCTGCTAAACAGTAAGATTTGAAGGTGCATATCCGGATTCAAATCCGATAAAGGATTGCAAAAATTTCCCAGCGCTGTGTCTTATACACAAACATTTTTTAAAATTGAAATCATAAAATAAAATTAAGCTGTTAAATTACATTTATGTAATTTTAAATAAAACTTTTAAGTATCATTCACTCTATATGACTGAAAAACCAGACAATATTTAATGCAATTAAGATAATAATAATAATGTAAATAAAATAAATGAAAATAAGATGGTATATTTGCATCACGAATTTTGGGAAAATTTGAGAGTTTATGTATTAGAGTTTTTTAATGATTTTCTTTTTGTCTTCAGTCATTTGACTGGTTTAATGCAGCTCTCCAAGATTCCCTATCTAGTACCATTCGTTTCAATTTGGTATACCCCCTACATCCTACATCCCTATCAATTTGTTTTACGTATTCCAAACGTTGCCTGCCTGCACAATTTTTCATTTCTATCTGTCCCTCCAATATTAAAGCGACTATTCCAGGATGCCTTAAGATGTGGCCTACAAGTCTGTCTCTTCTTTTAACTATATTTTACCAAATGCTTCTTTCTTCATCGATTTTCCGCTACACCTCTTCATTTGTCACTTTATCCACCCATCTGATTTTTAACATTCTCCTATAGCACCGCATTTCAAAAGCTTCTAATCTTTTCTTCTCAGATACTCCGATTGTCCAAGTTTCACTTCCATATAAAGCGACACTCCAAACATATACTTTCAAAAATCTTTTCCTGACATTTAAATTAATTTTTGATGTAAACAAATTATATTTCTTACTAAAGGCTCGTTTCGCTTGTGCTATTCGGCATTTTATGTCGCTCCTTCTTCGTCCATCTTTAGTAATTCTACTTCCCAAATAACAAAATTCTTCTACCTCCATAATCTTTTCTCTTCCTATTTTTATATTCAGTGGTCCATCTTCGTTATTTCTACTACGTTTCATTACTTTCGTTTTGTTCTTGTTTATTTTCTTGCTGTAGATCTTGCGCAGGATTTCATCCATGCCGTTTTTAATGATTAAAATACTAAAATTAATTTTAAATTAAAATTGAATTAAAACAAAAATTCGGTTTTAATTTGAAATTTTGGAGCTTCCTTATCTGGAAAGTTCAAGTTATTTTGGTGACCTTATTGTCTAATTAATTATATTTGGAGGATTAAATATTTGAAATTTCGAACTTTTTTGCATTTTGGGGGCTTCTATAAGCCCTTTTTGGGTAAAATTAATTTTTAGAAAAATAGTCCCGAGTAGTGATAATTGAAAAAGATTTTTTTTAAATTGTTTAAAAAATACAAAACCATAATCCCTTAATAATAAGCAATGTGGTAATTTTTTAGAAAGAGGGTGAAAATTGTTGGCTAATCTTTATTTCAAGAAACATTAATGAGTAAGGGATATATAAAAGAATTAGATTTTTTTTACATTTTAAATAAAATGGGTAACTTTTCAGATAGATTTAAATTTAAAATAAATTTTAAAAAAATTAAAAAATACTTTTTTTCTCATGGAAAACTGGAGTGGGATGTTCAAAAAATGTTATAGTGGTTTGAAGGCCTATTGATGTAGAAAATATAGATTCAAAGAACTCTTCCAGTAACTCCTTTTTTGACATAATACACCGCTAATATATATATATGATAAGTTTGGAACTTAACAGTATGTTTCTTTAAAAAAATGAATTTTTATTACACACAAAAAAAATATTACAAATAAAATTATTAAACGTGAGATAATTATATTATTAGTAATATAAAGAAGACAATACAAAGTATTGAATCAAAACTAACATAAAGACGTTTAGTACGGAGTCTAATGTAGAGCTGAATAAAAACTGTTATAATTGAAACGAAAGCTACAGATGAGTTACATTCTTACACGTTACTAAATTCTATGAATTAACTGATTAGCAGGTGCTCGTGGCACTTGTCTTACATGTGTCAGCTAATTATTTTACTATAACTTATATATACGAGAAGGGGGATATATAACCAATTTTTTGGGAGGGGGTAAATGTTAAATAATTTTTTTTTGATAATTTGTGATCATGATATAAAAAAACCTCCTCTGTTGTAAGAAAAATATTTTCTTACAACAAAATATACAAATATTTTCTAACAAATATTAACAAATATAACATAAAATATTTTAACATAATATAATATAACATATTATATTAAAAAATATTTTCTTATTTTTTTACAAGTGCCCTAGTAAAGATTTGAAATTTTGTTTCGGCCAAAACAACCCCACCCGTGTTTTCAATCGGTCAATAGGGTCCAGAGTTATAAACCAACTACAGGCCGACATAAATACGTAAAAACGTCGATCTGACAAAATAAATTTTTTGAACTTGCGAACATTGGAACTTGTTTTTGAAGATTATGATTTATTTAAATCTGATTTTTCCTTTTTTTGTTAAAAAATGTTTACTTAAAATATTAGGGATACAAAAACTATAATGTTTTTTTAGATTTTTATTTTTACTGATGTATCTACTTTCACGCTTCCGTTATAGTTATAGCAGCCATAGCAGCGTATATCGCTATAACCGGGCAAGTAGAAATTACTTATAAATCGAAATTCTCCTCTTTTTTTTAGTATTTAATTAAAAACAGAACACACAAACAGTAAAAAATTCATGTTTTATTTTAGGCCAAAAAAATTAAACAAAATTTTATAGTATAATTGTATACTAGAGAATTTTACCTGCATAAAATTTTATTATTTGTCAAATCAATAAATGTAAAAATAACCTATATATATATATATATATATATATTTTTTGTTTTACATTTTAAGTAAAAATAAAAAACTGGGTTTTTATTAATTGAAAATTTTTGTTATCTGGTATAGATGACGGAATATCTACACAATATATTAGGAATATATCACCTGCTACATAGGGAATGCATTAGTGTCAAATTAATGTTGATCAATAGCTGTGTAATCTGTTAATCTGGTAACATTCAATTAATTGAAATGATTCGTATTGTGTATTTGAAATCAGATAATATAATATCTATATTCTCATACAAAACCAATGTCGTGAGTGATTCTATAAAAACTTTTGAAGACAAATTGATAAAGATTTGTATACATATTCTTCTGATGGTGAAAGCCCACAATAAAAAAGGGTTGTTTAAAATTCCATTTTTAACGTGTTGAAATGGAGAACAATAAAATTTATTATTTTTTTTAATTTGTCGATAACAAATTAAGATTTTATCTTGATCTCTCGAATGTATAATATTCATTTGAATATCTAAAAACGAATTTCTAGATTTTTTTTAAATTCCGAGTTTAAAAAGTAAAAATGCATTTTTGATTTTTTTTTTTATACAGAGTATTTTTTTTAAATTTATAAATAATGAAGATATCAATTTGATTTTTGCGTAATCTTCATATAAATATCTAAAAATCAATTTCTAGATTTTTCGAAATTCGACTTTGAAGGGGATAAGGTAAATATTTTTTAAATATGTTGGTTTGGGCATTTCTCCTGCCACCACCCAATTCGGTCGCCCTAAAGCATAAGATAGAATAACTGTGACACAAACGGCTACTGAGCCTCGAAACAGTTTAGCCACCAGTGTTCTAACTAGTTCCTAGAGCTAACCTAAAAGCGTGAGCGGAATAAGTGTGGCACCATACACTTGCGAGTCCCATCATCCACTTGTCATACATCACTAAAATGGGTAGGCGCACCTCATCAATTACTAAAAAATATGTGACCATCAATAATTAAATTTATCTTGTCAAAGACAAGAAATTCGCTGCCACGCCTAGGCCGCTGATTGCCAGCAAGTACCTGTCCACAATTAAAGCGCTTGGAGACTTAATCTGGCTGCTAGAGGAGATAAGTTAAAGAAAGATAAAAGAATTTGAGCAATGATTGAAAATTTTCTGCATTCTCGACTTTACTAAACGAAATATTTATTAAATTTTCGGCTTGAAAATACTCTTCAGATAAATATCTAAAAACCATTTTCACCCTTTTTTGAATTTAGATTTTTTTAAGGGGTGCAACGGTGTACGGCGCGGCGACTCTAGCAACACAGCTACTGCCGTTGTTTTCTATATGTTCGACGCGACTGGCTGTACCTGCTTCCAGTTACTTGACTAAAAAACATGAAATAAAAAAAAATTACCCCTTCAGGAAACGCAAGTAAACATAAAACGCGGGAAAAGTTGCGACGGGGATGCTAGTATAAGTATTTATACTTATATCTCATACACAAAACAACATATTCATTTCCATTTCTTTAATATCAGTAAAAGTCTGTGTATAGTCGTATTTAAAGTTTTCTTTTATAACAAAGTTGCGCTTACTTATTTCATTCACATTTGCTCATACATAAATGCTTCACAATAATTCGTTGAAATTAGAAATAAATTATGTTAGACTAAGAGAATTTTTTTTTTAATGGAAAGTCATTAGTAATTTTTTTTTTTTAATTTTTCGTAAAGTTTTCTGTGGCTAAATGGAACCATGAAACTTGGATCGATAATGGAAACCAAAATTCAAAACCAGTCGATTGTAATTTAAATGAAGATTTCAGTAATGAAACTTGTATCTCAGAGCAGTCTTTTTCGTAAACAGCGTATTTACACCTTCGCAAACATAGATCCTCTGCTAGACCTTCCTCTTACTACTCGTAATGCACGAATATTATAGAAAACATATCCATAATTTTAATTTTAAATATAAAATAATTTAATATTCTCTTTAATGCTGTTTTATTATCTTACAAGAATTTACTTTTTTATTTCTACTTTCTTAATGAGTACATATACTGGAAAATAACCAAGTTTTTTATAAATGAAAAAAACTCATTGTTACCTTCTCAATCAATAGTAAGGTAATTTTATGCGTTTAAGAAACAGGTAGTTTGGTAAGAAAAAAAAATTCTTTCATAACCACGGATCAAAAGCTACAATAATATTAACAGGAATTCAGAATGGCATGAAGCTATCAGAGTGGTATTGCACACTCCATACCATTCTGATCTTCAAAAAAGAGCTCTGAAAAAATGTTTTTCTAGTTTCCCTAACAATTTATTCCAAAGATTATATTTTATATTTTCCTTTTATTTAATTACAACGGTTTTTTACTTCCGTAAAGTACGTATCGTTGGAAAATGCAATGTAAATCCATTAACCTTCACTTATTTAATCATTAGATCCTAATTATGTAATAGTAAATCTAAATTTAAAAGAGTGTTACCATTTACAAATACTTTTATCTCTTGTTTAATATTTCCTTACTGTGCTGATCCTAGCTCAAGGTATAATTTCTTATGAAGTGATAAACATATTAGAATAGAAACAACCAAAATGCCAAAAAAATTATGAAATAGTAGGATTTCTAAGGGTGACACAAGAAGTATATTTTTCATTTGTAAATACAAAGAAGTTTAAATGTTTCTGAAAACTGATATGAAATTATTTAACTTTAATGTTCAAAATTTAAGCAAAAAATTTCTTGAATTCAATTAATTCATAACCTTTAATTTGAGAATTATTTACTGCTCTTCTTAGCATTATCAATAAAAAAAATAAATGAATCTGTTTCACTTATTAATAAGAAAAAGAAGACTCAAATTATTCGACACATTTGATAGAAAAAGAAAAGCTACTAATGAAACGATAAAAATCAACGAAGATATTACATTATGGAGAAAAAGGAATACATTTAAATATTCTAGAAAACGTGGAAACATTCAAGGCAAAATTAAAAGGACAGGAGGTAATTAATGAACAAATAAATCCTCAATCTAATATAATGTTTTAAAATCTATGACTATTAAAAAAAAATTTAATTAGTATGATTAGTTTCAAGGAATGTAGAACCGTTGGAATGGAAGGGATAGTGCAGAAGAGGCCATGATAATGTTGATTGAGAGTGGGCTTAGACTAGAATTCTGGAGAACTAGAGTTCTGGAGAGGGACAGAAAATTGTCTGTCCCTCTCCAGAACTCTAGTTCTCCAGAATTCTAGTTCTCTCCAGAACTCACTGGCTTCTTACAAGGTTATTATGAAGATTTGAGAGACAGACACGACAACAAAACATCATATTCCATACCAACCATCACAAATCCACTTTCCTACCGACCGAGATAGCTCTGGGACACAACGTCTCAGAACAATCCAGCCAAACTCATTTTCTTTAATTTTAAACATTTAAATTAAATACTAAAGTGCAGACCGAAAGTCGCCTCCGGCGTCCTTTCCTTTAGAGAGGACGACCCCTTAAACAAAGTATTTTAGCCCACTCTAGGCTGAAAGGGACGCGCGTCATGGAAGATAAGCTTATTAGTACATCGTTCCGTTGGGTCCCTACCGATAAACCCTCCATTAGATCGGAACGCAATCCAAACTTCACCAAACGAAGCAACGCCATCTATTATTAATAAAGCGCCAGTAAAATAGAATCACTCAGTAGCAAAAGACGCAAGTCCGTATACTGCGAAAAGTAGGAGGGTATTGCACCCTCCGACATCCTTGCTTTCCGTTCCGTTCGAGGAAGATTCAGTGCTAAAAGTAGTGTTGAGAATGAAGGTACTTCGAAACGCGTAAACTACGAATGTTAGAGTGACAGTGCTAGGAAAATAACAAATTTATTATGATAATTTTAGCGCAAATATAAAATATTGCGGAAAAAGATTCATAACCGACTGAATTTTTTCGATATTTCTTTATTCACAATGACAATAATCTGCTGCGTTTGATAAATACCAAGACGTACCAGGGGTATTAACCTAAAACATTACGAAAGTGTAACTGAGATTACGCGTCCAACTAGTTAACACGATTAAGATTTTCACTTATTATATCATAGGATAATATTTTATTTCAAAATAAATACTTACTATTCATTTTATATATAAATTAATAGGAGATGCTAAGATAACGGAGTTCCAGAAATTTTGTCACAAAGTCAATCGTCGTAACGAAAGAGCCTCACGTATACCATTATTCACTGAACTAAACACACGCACATTCACACTCGTGCATTGAAATCTTACCTAATGAGGGAAATATATGCATGAAGTTGGAATCGAGGAAACTCATGCATATTTAGAGTCATAGTTCACTTACTCACCACCATTCCGCAGCACCATCGCTAGTTGTACTGCTAGGGTACCACCGCAGTTTCAAACCGCACCTTCACCATCGAATCCACGATTTCAGTTCTGCCAACCAACACAACCCCACTTGTTGCACTATAAATATTCTCCTTCTCTTTCTTTCACAAATTCATCCAGCCGTTCCACCCGTTTACTCTTCTCAAGTTAAATCATCTTATTCACCTCATACCGTACCTTTTCTCTAACGCAATACTTCTAACAAATTTTCCTCCCCTACCCATAGCTATATAAAATCTCTCTTTCTCACCTCCGTCAACTGTAAACTGTTGAAACTATTCTTATTTGCAAATAAGTTTCATGAAAGTGTTAATTTACCAGAAAATATAATCTCTGATTTAATCAATAATTTCTCTTAAATATACTTTATGAGATTATAACTTACCATATATAAATGCGTGTATGTATGTGCGGACGTGCGGGTTCTAGTTTACAGTCATCGTTTTATAAAAAAATCTCTATATACATCAGAATAGAGAGGTCTGGAAGAAATTATTTCATTCTTATGCGGATCTTACAATTTTTAGCGTTCATTTTACGAATTCTAAACCAGTATTGGAACGAATTTCAACCAAATAAATCTTGGATATTCGAAATCAATGTTCAAATTATGTATCATCAATTATGAATCGGTGATCAAATACTGAATCAATGTTCAAAGTATGAACACAACTTTGAATTCATAACCAACCATTTTTTTCTAAAAATGTATACACCTGAACTTTAAAATAAATCAGCTGGGAGATTCGACGGCTAAGATTCACTTGATTTTAGTTCTACAAAAACGTGGAGTTCATTTGTTTGGGAATCAAAAGTAATGACATGTTGTGTTTGTTCACAGTACATATCGTTTTATTTAGAAGTTAATGGGTGTTGTCTTACTATTAAAACATAGATATCACAAATTCCTTTATCGGTTTACTTCTGTCACCCAAGAATGGCGTAACCATTTTTTTTTAAATTTGCGATTCATATTCATAACTAAAATTTTACCTTCATCTTTTTTTTTTTTTTTTTTTGTCTTCAGTCGTTTGACTGGTTTGATGCAGCTCTCCAAGATTCCTATCTAGTGCTAGTCGTTTCATTTCAGTATACCCTCTACATCCTACATCTCTAACAATTTGTTTTACATATTCCAAACGTGGCCTGCCTACACAATTTTTTCCTTCTACCCGTCCTTCCAATATTAAAGCGACTTTTCCAGGATGCCTTAGTATGTGGCCTGTAAGTCTGTCTCTTCTTTTAACTATATTTTTCCAAATGCTTCTTTCTTATCTATTTGCCGCAATACCTCTTCATTTGTCACTTTATCCACCCATCTGATTTTTAACATTCTCCTATAGCACCACATTTCAAAAGCTTCTAATCTTTTCTGACAGTCCGTTCTTCTTTTTAAGAAATATAACATTTTTATTGTTTTTATTAGGTCAAATCAAAATCCATTTTACTCTTTATGGTTTAATTAACAGCACATACAAGAAAATTTGATATATATGATTATTATTAGTATTTACTCATTACGACTTGCCGAGAAAATTTAATGGGGAATTGCAAAAATTGATTGAAATGAACTAACTGACTCATCAACAGCTTTATTTTTCGGGTTTGTATAAAAAAAAAAGGCTCGATCATATTTCACTCCTAATCACTTCCAAGGTATCGAAAAACGCAGAAATTTGTTTTTAGATAATTTTATGAAAAATTTTTATCGACTTCAAGTTGATTTTTCAATTTTTTCCGCAAAAATTCCAAGAAAGTTAAATTCAATTTCACCCGCTTAAAGTGAATTTTGCAAAACGCAGAAATTGGTTACGAAATATTAATCTCAGGAATATTATGAGCTAGAATTGTCTGAATAAATCATTAATTTTAGAAGATATTGACGACTTTTTAAAATTTTGACTCTATCACATTTCTTTCTCTTTCACCTCTTTAGACGCAAGATATCGAGAAACTCAGAAATTTGTTTTTAGGTATTTGTAAAAGGAATATTTTAAAACAAAAATCAAAGCGTTATCTCTTTTAGAAACCGATAAAATAAAAAACCTCAAAGTATCATTTTATTACCTTAAAAGTCAAATTTTACAAAATCCTTTCTTAGCACGTTTCTTCTATATAAAAAAAATCCTCTCAAAATTTTATTTCTCTAAATTTAGTAGTTTAGGATGGGCGTTGAAGAGTAAATGAATCAATCAGTCACGACATCTTTATATAAAAAAAGATATAACTTAAATGTAAGTTAATATATATCTATACATTAACGTTAGTACGAAATCCATTATGTATTTTATTATTTGTATATTTTATGTGGAATTCTAATCTTGAAGTAAAAAATTTTGCGCGGTCTTGTAGTAGAAAAGTTTAGACAAAATTTTAATGAAAATTTAAAAATTAATAGAATTTTAAGCAATTATTACAGCATTATTTTAAAATTCAATTTATCTCATTCTTAATTTTTTTTTATTTGAACTCAGTTTATCTCAAAATGAAAGGACTTCAGGGATAAGAATTTTGGCAAAAACCTCAAAATATTTTTCTACATTTTAAACAGGGATACACTTCCAGGATTTTAAGGCTGATTTGGCGTTTAGGAAAATTATACCAAAAAATTAGTTATAGACCCTCTCAGCAGATATCAGTAGCTCCATGAAATATCAGACCCTCTCAGTAGCACCATGAATTACAAATAATGATTATAATCTCTGAACCGGTTGTAGTTTGGATACCTCTCCGTTAACCCATTGTGAGAAAAATTGTGGTAGAATGTGTGTTAAATTAAAGACCTGCTCGGATTCAAAAAGACCATCCGTATAAGTGAAGTAATTTTTAAAGTAATTTTTTGAAGTTTGTTTAACCTCCGGGACCACGTTATGTATTGCTGCAGAGGTTGAGATGAATGATTTGTAGCGTGTGTGAAAATGCCATGACTGACCGGGATTAGAATCCGGGACCTCCGGATGAACTTGAAGTTGGACCTCCGGACCTCCATTTTTTTAAGTTGGAGGAGATCATCTTAACGGCCTCCATGGTGCGAGTGACATCGTCTCGGCCTTTCATCCGGAGGTCCCGGGTTCGAATCCCGGTCAGGCATGGCATTTTCACACACGCTACAAATCAATCACCTCATCCTCTGAAACAATACCTAACGATGGTCCCGGAAGTAAAAAAAAGAAAAAGAAAAAAAAAAGTTGGCTGATGAATAGCGATACTCAAGTATGTGATAAGCTAATCACAAAACTTTGTTATAACAGAAAATGCACTTTAATTGATTCTTAGCAAATGCCTTTCCACTTATGTTTCTTGGGGGAAAAAAAGTAGACTGGATCTTTGTGATGTTAATAATTTTAATAATGTGAATAAAAATGAAAGGAAATTATTATAAACTTTCAAAAATCTTCGCTTAAAAATAACGTAAAATACAATTGCTATTTTTAATTTATTAGTATTTTTATGGTGAGCACACATAGTATATAACTCAAATTTGACTACTATATAAAAAATATTTTAGGTTATTATAAATAAACCGGGGTTGGTCTAGTGGTGAACTGGTCTTCCCAACCAGCTAATTTGGAAGTCGAGAATTCCAGCGTTCAAATCTTACTTTTATACGGATTAGTTAGTTATTTTTATACGGATTTGAATACTAGATCGTGGGTACCGGTGTTCATTGGTGGTTGGGTTTCAATTAACCACACATTTCAGGAATGGTCAAACTGAGACTGTACAAGACTACAGTTCGTTTACATTCATACATATATCATCCTTTGAAGTAATACCTGAACAGTAATTCCCGGAAGCTAAACAGAAAAAAGAAAAAAGATTATTATAAATAAGCTAAAATATGATTTAAGCTAGCAAGAAGGTATGTTTTTGTGCAAATAACATACATGGTATGATTGTGCACTTCATATTAAATTGGAGAATTTAAAAAAATTAAAAGTTTGGTTTCACCAGTGATTTATGTGATTTAGATAAGGTAGAAGTAATTTTCGCTTGTGCAGCTGTAGATAAAGTTAAAAACATTTATATAATTATCAAAGCGATTTTTATTTTAAATAAATTCAATTTTTTGGAGATATAAGTGAATGATAATTTGTAGTTTGTATTTTGATATATTTTTTTTTTACCTAATACAATGTATTTACATAATGACATGTAATAAAAAGTTTCATTTTTAGAAGAAATAACGGTTGAATCGATTTGAATTGGCTTATTCGTCAATAATGAGCACTGATAATTGCAAGTGAGTTTCTGTGTGAGTATTTTCGCACGCTTAGGTAAAGCAGTTTACGTTTGTAGCTTGATCCATTCGGTGCTCAGCGAAGAGTCTTAGGAGACTTATGACCACTATATCGGAGTGAATTTGCGTTTCGAATGCTATTTATACGCGTTCTAATTTCCAACTCTCTTGGTTTGTTAATACAAATCAAAAGAATTGAAATATGTAAGTATGCAATAATTATGCTGGTACTACAAAATACTTTTGTTAACATATGTAATGATCGGCAACTTAATATTAGTCGGATGTAAATTATTGCGGAGTTTATTTTTTTACAATTAAGGCTTCAAAAATTGCTTCCTGCAACCAATGGGTTGTAATCTATTTACATAAATAGCACTTCATCTGGGCAAGAAAAATACGCAATTAAGTACGTGCAACACTTCATTTTAGATTTAATAAGTTTGAAAAATTTACCTCGTATTTTTAAGTAATGCTTCCTTCATAAATATCTCTATTGCTAGAAAATAAAAATACGAATTATAATTTTCAGGACTATTAATTTTTCTTTGTCAGTTTAGCTTTTGGAATCACCGTAAGATATTACTTCAGAATATTATAAGTATACGTAAAGTGTAGTCATGTACAGACAGTCTCAGGTCGACCGTTCCTGAGATGTGTGGTTGATTGAAGCCCAACTACCAAAGAACACCAGTGTCCACGATGTAGTATTCAAATCCATATAAAAGTAACTGCTTTTACTATGATTTGAACCTCAGAACTATCGACTTCGAAATAAGCTGATTTGCGATGACGATATCACCACTAAACCAACGCGAGAGGAGAAGACTACTCCCCCCGCGTAATCTCAAGGGAGGAGGGGACTACTCTTCCGCGTAATTTAATATATACTATCATTTTACTCTTATAAATAAATTATAAACATTAATGAAATTGCTGAAGTTTTCCTTAATCTTTCGGAATGATTCGCGATTTTATCTGAAACTGGATATGATTTCTTAAACAAAATCATCCGGAGGCCCCGAGTTCGAATCCCGTTCAAGCATGGAATTTTTCATACGCAAAAAATTCTATCGGGGTAAATAACCAAAGTAGTCGACGCCCGTTATTTTATAAAAAAAAAACACATAAAAATTTAATTTAGGAATAAACAAACAACTTTCCCTTAAATTTCTAAGTTTAAACACGTAGTGATGTAATTTTTCAATAAACCATTAACTATGGTGTAACGAAATCGATATAATGTATTCATATATTGCGGGAAAATTATAAAAAAATATATTTTTAAAATTTAATATAATGTTTTAGACATTTCACACATTATTATTGTGATAAAATTAGGAAAGAATAATATTTTATATTGATATAAATAACAGTTTTAAAAATTCGTAAAATTTACTAATTACGATTCATTGTTTATATTAATAAGATGAAATAAAAGTAGATTAATTAGCAAGCATGTCCATTCTGGACTTGCCATTTCTTTTACATTACTTGCAGCATACTATTAGTCGGTAATTACGGCAATTTATGAACAGGACAGTAGGTTTTTTACTTGTTAATGACTGAATAAACGGTTGAGTTTACTTCTACGGGAAAAACTATGCAGATGAATAAAGTTTTTTTTTTTGGCAAAAAATATCAGCAATCCCTGCCAGAAATACATTAACATCTTTCGTTCTTAACTGATGGTGTGAATGGATTATAGAAAAAAATCCTGTAATTTATGCTCTGAAATATATTTTAAAGGATCTCACAATTATAATTCTTTTTTTCCCAATTTTTGCTAAAAAGAGAATTGGTAGACTGCAGCGAGTACGGTTAAATGAAATAACGGTAAAATGTTTACAGTTTAATGTTTTTTGCTTCAATCGGGTGCCAAAGCTATGGTTAATAATCCATAATAATAAGTATTAATTAATTCACTATAATAATAATGAATTTCACTTTATTTTGTACAGCCGCGCGTATGTATGATCGGTAAACTTCAAAGTTATTCTAAGGTAAGGTAGTAAAAGTAATATATTTGTATTGATTTCTTAAGGACCGTTTAGCTTAGTATTAATAAATTTATTCCTCTTTTTCTGATTTACTGTTCAGAGTATATAATGCTACTTTACCAAATTGCTATGTAAAGAAAACTAATTAAGAATTTTTGATGCTCATATATTTGCCTGCGCATTGGCTATCCCACCGTTATTCTCTGATCATTTCCTTTCAAGTAATTGTTTCAATAAATTTATTCATTATTTTACGCTAATTGATCGAATTTTTCTGAAAAAAATTTAAAACATCCACTTCTACTTAGAAGCACAATCAAAGTTCCTTTGATTTCGTTTAATAATTTTTATTGGCTATTCCTTTTACTTCCTTTCTGCTGGTCGGTTGGGATGTTATAAGCAAATGTTGCTGTAACTTCTCAGTTATACCACAAAAAATTATTTTGTAGTGTTGGAAGGCATGTTGTTTGTAGGACGGATTAGATGTATGCTGAGTGTTTTTGTTCTTTGGTTTTATCTATGTTATCCCTTCCGTAAGAAATGCCGGAAGAACTTCTGGATTTCTTAAACTCCAACTAATTTTCTTGACTAAAACCTGGTGTATTGAGATTAATTTTTATAACAGAAGTTTGTCCCTCATCCAAAGTGCTTTCCAGTTATGCGTTATTCTTATCACATCACTCAATTCTTCCAGTGTTATTTCATATTGTTCTTGATATAGTAGGTTTAACTGCTTCACTTCTTTTTTTATCCAAGAAGCATTACTATTGTGTTGGAGTGGTTTCGACCGAAAATTTTTTCCACTAATCTTCTATATTTGCTTGAAAACAGTACTTTGATTTTCCCGTTCTATTTAGGTTTTTATAGAAAAGTGTTTCATTTTTGTAAAAGAAAATATTTTGTGTTTTCCTGTCACTGGACTATTTACATCTTTCAAACTTTGGAGCAGAAACAGTCAGCTTTTCCTTGAATATATTGTGTTAGTTTTCCAATGTGTCACTTCGTAGTTACGCTGTTTTATTTTTCAGTCTTATCTTCCATCTGGGTTTGTGCGCAGCTTCATCGTTCCTTTTCCGGTACAACTTGGGTAACTTCCTGATATTTTCGACAATTGCTGAAGCGGCACAATATATAAGAGTGTGGATGTCTGTTATTGAACTTCTTCCGTCTATATATTTTAACAGGATTGTTTTCACTGTTTCGTTGTGAAACTGAGTTTATCTATTAAAAATGAGTATTCGTATTTTCGGTCTATTTCAAGCGTTTTTTCCGGCTCATTTGTCAATTTTTTTTCCTCTAGGTTGCACGTTAGACGATTTTCTATGGTATTCTGTGTTTGATTTCCTATGGTGGCCGTTTTTCTTTCTGCTGAAAATGCATATGTTTGGGTGTCTACAGGTATTCCTACATTTACTTCTTGATTCTCACTGGTATTTTCGATATTTCCCTCTGGTCTTTGTGTTTGTTGTAAAACTATTTTCTCCTTAAATCTGCTAATGTTGATATCTTTAAATGAAAATATGATGCAGTTGGGACCTACAACCTGTGGAATATCGTCTCCAGTTGTGTTAATGCCGCGATCCCCGGCAAAACACCAGGAGGCTGGTTGTAATCCGCTGGCAGTCCGTCCTCATCAATCCAATTCTGGCCAACCTGCCTTCGGTGCCATCGTGCGGAGAGTTGCCACTTCCTCCACCACCGTCTACGGCAGCCTTTGAATGGCGGCTTCGAACAGGACCAAGCTGAGACCACGTACCGCTCGGGATATTTATTCAAGTTCTCCTTGTCTTCATCGCATTATTATAACAGGATTGTAGATTAAGTTCTTGCGGGGAAGCCTCTGACAGCTGGTTTTCAGCTGCCCCTAACATAGGGTGCAGGCACTGACCAAACGCAGCCCGATCCGGGAACAGACACGCTTGGATTTTTGCTCTTCTGTTCTCTTTATCGTTGGAGAAGTCTTCCTTTTCCGTCACTGAGTCTTCAGCTAGTTTTTACCTGTTCGTCCGCGGAAGCTATTTTATTTAACTCCTACCTTCCATATTTGGGAGACATACCCCTATTCCCCACCTCGGAATGTGCCCTTTAAGGATTACAGGATCCCCAAGGGTTATTATTATTATATCACTCCTGATACACAATACCTATTACATTGCAAAAACATAAATATACGGGTGCACTTATCTGCATATATTTGTGTGTATGAATATTTATGTGTTTGTAGGTGTATATTGTGTGCACACGCGTGCGTGCTTATGCGTGTGTTTATGTGAGTGAACGTGGCAATAAACTGTTCAGCTAGCACAAATAAAAATTAGCATTTCACGTACATAGGATGTGGAATTGGGGACGATTAAAATAATTTATTGACAATCAGCATGGGTTATAATTAGCCATACAAAAAAAAAAAAAAAATGAAAATACTGTATTTTGTTTAGTCCACCCATTACTGAACCTTTATAACGAATGCATGTATTACTGAATTATTGAGTTAGCATACACATATTTATTTTACTTTAAATGTTTATAATGAAAATATATGCAAAATTATTTCTTTCACTGAAAATGCAATATGAGTTATAATTTATTAAGTATAATTTAATCCACTATTTTTTTTTTTTTTTTAAGAATTAATGCAGAAATACGTACAATATTTATAACAAAATACACATAAAAAATAATATATTATGAAATTCGTAAATGCATTGGTAATTGAAAATTTTTAAATCCTTATAGTGTTAGGAGAGAAAAAAAATAAATTGAGAATCTGTAAATCGCTCGGGAATACTATTAGGCTTGGACAGAGTACAAAATCCAATACGAAAGATGATCATTGCAATATCTACAGTGAAAATGTAATCGTATTTCCGTAGAGCTTACTATACTATATGATGAACAGTTTTACGTTTTCCTGAAAATTCTGATTTTAGAGGTAAAATTTATATTATAATTTATAACTGAAATATATTGAAAAATAAATAAATATTAAATGTAATTATTCCTATTATTTTTAACCGGAAGTGAAGAAAAATCATAATATTTTTGGAAAAAAATCGGCAGTGTAGTGATGTTTCATTCAGTACAATTATTTTCTATACGCTTCATTAAAAGAAAATTTATTGAATTAAAAAAGAAAAAAACACGTGATAAACTGGAATTGTCCGAACACGAATTTTTTTTAATAATTTTTATTTACTTTAAATTAACTCAAATTTAATATCTCAAACAAGGCTGCATAGAAACAGGGTAAAACAAGTTATTATGGAAAAAACGGATTTTTATCTTCTTCATAAGTTGCGTTATTATTTAAAATTATATGAATATGATCAGCGATGTATAGAAAATTATTTACAAATTGTTAATATAATAAAATAATCTTTTAAAAAATTCAATAAAATTGACTTCATAAACGAATTAAAAAATAATTCTACTCATTTCTTTAAATTCGAATTTTTTAATCTGCTCCACATTCAATTTAATCATTTGCTGCCTGACGGTTGCAGAATTTTAATTTTTTTTGTCGTTTATTATTTTTTTTCGAAACGGTCTTCTAGTGACTACGCCAACACCATTTATTTTTGTTTCTTTTCTCATTTTACTTAACTTTTTCGGAATTCATCCTCTTTCTTTTTCTGTCAATTTTGTTCTGGTGTTCTTTCTTCCTTCATCCATAATAACCTTCAGGAATGAATTATTACTCTAAACTTTATTCTATCCGGTCTTCTCTTTTTACCTTAAATTTCAAGTTCATCTACTTTATGTATCCTGTTTGGCTTTTTAGTTTCCAAGGTTTTTCGAAATTTAGTTTATTAGCTTTTTGGATTCATTCGGATTATGTGTTTGAGGAATTTTAAGCCTCTTTTACTAACTAAAGTTTTCACATTTATAAATGTATTATTTGATTTTAGTGTGTACCTTCTTCTGTTTTTTTGGGACCACAGAATCTCCTTAGGATTTTTCTTTAGATTTTGAGAAGATTTTCTTGGCCAATCCGGTTTGCTTTTTCAATTCTGTATGAGATTACAGGTCTGCTATAATATAATAACGTCTTAATTCTCCGTTTATAAGAAGATATTTTTGTTGTAAATTTCTATGGATAGAAATTTAATTTTATTTAGTTTAGATTTATTAATTTTCAAAGTTGTTAGAATGCCATTTATTATGTCCTAACTGCCAAAGTACAACGGTACTGCCGTCGTTCTTAATAAAAAAGTAATTTTATGTTTAACTGGATTTGAACCTTACGACTGGGGCAGCATTATGCAACAGACGTATCGTCGTGAATCAAATTACTAATTTTTTTAAAATCGATTTAAAAATTATAATTTATATTTATATAATACCATATTTGAAAAGGATAAACAAAACGGGATAGTTAACAATTCTGTAATTACAGTTGACAAAACGTATAAGTTAGTTATGTATTTGCTATAATGTTTTGTTGTACCTACAGCTTAGGTTGACTATTATGAAAATAGCTAAAATTGTGAAAAGACAACTTTTTTAGAAAAAAAACCTTTGTTTTACAATTTTTTAGTCGGTAGTAAAATAAAAATTTATAATCAATAATAAAATTTATTATAAAAAATCATTTATGAAATTATAGACAAACTAGACATTTGTTTAATTATTTTACCGTATCTTTTACATTACACTTTTCAAAATATAAAAATGTAATGCTCACAATTTAAAGCATCTTATAATAATCGTATAAATAACATTTAAATAAAATTTATACATTTTAAATTAACAATAATTAAAGAAATTACATGTTGATAAGTCAAAATCTGAATATCAAAAATAAACGAATCAGTTATAGATACTAAAAAGATTGGAACAGCAAAAAAATCTTTTCTACGGAAATGAGTAACATTATAATGTAACTCACAACCCATTGCTTTTCAAATTTTTATATGTAAAATTCAAGAAAAAGTGAAATTTAATTTATTAAATGTCATATATATTTTAGTAGTTGACAGGGTGCGCCTACCCATTTTAAAATATATGATAAGGGAGTGGTGAAACACTAAGCAAGTGGTGCGTGGCACCACGCTTAGTTCGCTTACGCAATTAGGGTTAGCTCTAGGAGCTAGTTAGGACACTGATCGCTAAACTGATTAGAGACTCAATAGCCGTTTGTTGCACAGACATTCGGTCTTATGCTTTAGGGCGTCCGAATGGGGTGCTGTTGGGAGAAATGCCACGCAAATCAAATCAAAATCTCTCTTTGTAAATCTTCTGAGAGGTTAACTCAGAACTCAACTAAGCCACAATTTAGAGTATTTGGTAAGGGAGGCTCAAAATGTTTAAATGGGACATATGGTGAAGTTTTAAACATCTTCTCCTTGTTTTAAACGTCTTTTCGAGACAAGTTAAAAGGTATCAAAAATATTAAATTTTGAAATTAATATCCATTTCTTCAGAAAGTTATTATGGGTTTTACTATATCTAAGTTATTTTCTAATTTGGTGACGATGTACGAAAACTCATCCTCACCCGTGCAAAGCAGCACTCTGTATATTTTTATACCCTGAAGTAAGATGTTCCACCAGGATAAATCATACACATAATCGGTATAGATCCGACTTTCAATTTGATATTAATTTGCATAACCCCTAAATCGACATAGACTGGAAGAATTTACAGGACTAACGGAATATATGATCGTAAATAACGTGAATCAAATACCAAAACGTTCTCAAATACTTGAAGAGCAACGTACACGCTCGGCTCAAATCGACTTCAACCTTCGAGAAATATATTAGGTCTTAAATCAACTTTTGATAATCATTACGAAATTAAAAAATAAAATTGAAAGATATTCAAATAAGTACGACTAAAATATTTAATTATTACAAGGCCAAAAATAGAATGATGAAACTCCTGGACTTTGCTGTGCCGGGGTCAAAGTAGTTTTTTAACAACTTTAATATTCTCCTGACTTCATTCAAAATCGGATTTTAGAAGACATCCTTAATCTATATATTTTATTTTATCCGGAAAGTTGTGAATAGCGATAACTCCGAGAGCAACGGCCCACATATAATTACTAAAAAAAAATTAATTCCAATTTTTAAAATTTTATAAGCATATAACACGGACAAAGCCGCGGCGGGATATGGTAGTCCCCGATTACTTCTATATGAAAATTTTACTTCTTATATGAAAAAGAAATAAGAGAAAAAAACAAATTCTATAGCCTCTTTAAAATGTATTGCCTCGCCCAGACTAGAACAATGATATAATTTTGCTGCTAATTTAAAAGAATATATGCTAAGCTGTCGTAGAGGCAATGAAAGAGATTAAATTTACAAAGGATAAAAGACGAGAATCGTTTTCAAACACAAGGAATAATTTGAATAAGAACACTTTATCTTCTTATCCAGGATTTATCTGTGAAAAGTATCCTCTTAAGAAAGTAGTAAAAACAGCCAAATTTCATTGTGCGATCTAAACAAGTTTACATCTAGCTGCATGCTATTTATACTAATATGAATAATTAGAATAAGATAAATGTGGAATCTGTAATCACTATGGGAATACTGTTTAAACAGAAAAAAATTCTCAACAACAGGTCAAAAACTGTTAACAAACAACATTTATCCAAAACTTTAAGATATTTCTTAGAAAAAAAAAATTTTTCCAGGTTAAAATCCTAGACGTAGGTTGTGACTATATGAAAAAATAAAATCATTAAAAAAGTTCATATTGATATTTTTATATTTTTTAGCAACCGGAAGTTATAAAATCAGACACATACACACACACACACACACACACACACACATATATATATAATCGTATATATCGTATATGTGTGTATATTAGATAAATACTCGTATTGTTTTTTTTTTTTTAACCTCCGAGTCCACAGTTAAGTATTGCTTCAGAGGATGAGATGAATGATTTGTAGCGTGTGTGAAAATGCCATGCCTGTAACCAGACCGGGATTCGAACCCGGGATCTCCGGATGAAAGCCGAGACGCTACCACTCGCGCCACGGAGACCTGCATTATTTATTATTTAGATCAATTCTTCAAAAATATGATTTTTACTGTAATGACGACTAATTAAGATGAATAAAAAATTCCTAAAGTCGCCGATGCAATATATTAGAAAAATAGAAGACTTTCTAGTAGAGGAAAATTAACTGATATTTATTAATGAGAATACGTGTTCATATAATGCAATAAGAGTTAATTAAACTGCAGTCAAAGATTATTATTATTATTTTTATTTATTTATTTATTTTTTTGAAGTTTTAGGAGCACTCACTACTATGGCCTTTAGCCCATTCCACATCAAAAAGAAAAAAAAGAAAATACTTTTCCACCCTGTTAAAAGCACGAGCAACGTAGTCGGTAGACTAGTCTTGTCATAACAAACCGTCCATAAATAGACTTGTCAAGGTATATCAAAAAATCCCGAAAGAAACACAATATGGCAAGAGTGTAAAGGGTTCTTGCCACTTCAAATCACTAAAAACTTACACATTAAAAACACTTAAACCATTCCCAGTGAAATGTTGTCAAATCTTCAAATACTGCAATAATATCGCACGAACAAAATTACTTTAATCTCATTTGTTCATACTATCGCCTGGGGTTCCTCTTAAGGCATCATTTTTTATTTTTTATTCTATATTTTCGTAAAAGCCTCGATGTCAAATTATATTATTATTACTCATTTTATTTGCAATTGTATTTACTAAACTATTTTCTGCTAGATAATACAGAATGATTTATGTAAAAATTATGATTTTCTTTACTGATACATTCGAACAGCTATTCATTCGAGCTGTTTCATTATGTACCGCGAGATGGCCCACATATCACTTGTTTGCTCTTTGTTGTAAAAAAAACTGTGCGGTCGTAGAAATAACTGTGCGGTCATTGTTCTTATTTTTTTAATTCAGTATTATCGTTGTGTTTCAAGATACAACACAACGGAACAACATCAGCTCATTATGAAATATTACTGGATAAAAAATTCGGTTTGACCGACGACTCAAACGGCATAGCAGACGAAATTCGGTATTCGTTCAGACAGAAAGTTGCAAATAACTAGTGATCTTCTGAACGACAACAGAAAATATCATCCGTCTAAACTGTTTAATATTACTGTGGATGTTCAGGTGAGACTGTTGTTGATACCCGGTAAATCATTAAGAAGTCTATCGCAGAAGAACGGAATCTCGTACTCGATCTGTCAAAGAGTTAAGCTAAGGACTTATAGAAAGATGGTTGTTCATGTATTGCCGGATCCCGATAAGGCTAAAAGGATGTAATATTATAATTGATTCTAGAAGTAAAGGAGTAAAACAGCTATTAAAAAGGTAATTATTTATAAATATTGTACAACAGAATGGGATAATTGATAATGTAATTTTATTGAATGTACTAGTAGAACTTATTAAAATAAATTTTGTTCCCTATAATTCTAATTTGCTCAATTTATAAGATTTATTCTTTTCAAATTGTATACCTAACCGTGCTTTTTATATGAAAATTAATACTATTATGTTTCCAAGATTCTTGTACTTAATAATGGATTTGTTAATCCTGTCATGATTTGAGTAGATTATTTAATATTTTATTATTTTAAATATTAATTAATGATATACTTTAAAATAATTTTAAAATTGTCATATAATCGGCTCAGTTGTTTTTTAATAATTTCGTATTACTAAGTGTAAAACAATCGATTTGTTGAGAGATGTTTGCTCGCGCAAAATATCCTATCGAAATTGGTTGTAATCTAACAACATTGTAAACAAACGTTAAATGCTACCGCTGTTCCAAGTACAGCATTATCGATTCACGGTAGGATTATGATTTTATTACCGATCAGTCACTAGGGAACTGCTTTTTGCATTGGGTTGTCAAATCCTTGCGACTGTAGATAATAACTTTTAATACTAGGTTTAATATAAGTAGTATTTCATTAACTGTTTGAGTGAATTGAAAAAGGAAAATACGGTAAATCTCCCCGTTGCAGCACAACAACTACGTTTTTCGCTAAGCTTGGGAAGTTTCTTTCTCCCGCAGTTCAATAAAATCTCTCCCAACAGTTTTATATTATATGAATGTATGTCAAATGGAGTATTCTGAAAACTTTGTTTAGCCGGTAAGGCTGCTTCGAACAGGCAATCTTTTTTTTTTACCTTGCAGGTAATAGGAGGTAATAATCCTGTTATTCAATTTTACTTATAAAATTGTACTGTTTGTTAATTATTAACTCTAGTCTTGATTAATGACTGTTGTACTTCATATGCGAAAACAATAAGAAAGATTGGAAAAATTTGTGTTAATCGACAAATTAATGTACCGCATTCTGTTTTTAAACGATGCAATAATGCGTATATTTTTAGCCCCAACTCGGTAATTGTGTCCTACTTATTTAAAAATAAAAACTCAGATGTGTGACATCACATGTCTTCCTTGTACGCCTTTAAAAATTCCATATATTTTTTTTATATTTTTATTACATATTATTTTTTTCTTTTTCACATTTTTTTTATTGAATTATTATTTATTGTAATTTTTATTTTACAAACAGGTTAACAGGTTAATTATATTTAAATTTAAAAAAAAATAGTTAAAAAAAAAGGAAATGAAGTCGGATTTGAACTGATGTACCTTCTCCTTGTAAGATCCAAATATTTCATTAATTAAAATTTTATTAGGCTATAACTCTTAAACCAATGAAAATAAGTACCACTTATGATATATCGTTGAAAACCTCTTAATGACGGTTTATTACTGCAGTTAAGAAAAAGTCCAAAATCCAATTTTTGGGGGATTTTTGGCTTTTTTTTGGTCACTTTTGATTGCAATCAAAAGGGGAGGTGAACAACTAGATGTTACAACAGTCCTAAATCCAAAATTTCTACATTCTACTGCTAATCATTTTTAAGTTATGCAATACGTATCTACGTTCAGACGTTACGGCGAAACTAGTCAAAATGGATTCAGAGATGGTCAAAATGGATATTTCCGTTGAAATCTCAAAACCGAAATTTTTCACGATTACAATACTTTCTTGTACGGTACAAGGAAGTAAAAATAATAAAAATCTCTTGAGAATCATATCATATCATTTAATCATATCAATTGAGAAGTACAGAATACTCATTAGGTCATATATCTAAGAATTATATCAATATTGATAGTAATGCAAGAATTAAATACTTACTCATTTTCCAGAATATAAAACTTCATCCTGGGAAAAAAATTTAATCTAATACCACATTTTTGTAAACATATAATAAAAATAATTGAATAATGGTACGTAAATTCAATATAGTTTAGTGATGTAGAACTGGTTTTACAATCTAGATATTAAAGGTTCAAACCATAATCAGGCAGGTTATAATTTGTAATTTACAGGATTTATCATCAGTCCATATAATTGCAAAGAATTCTTTGATGATTACTAAGGGACGTTAAGGTTTGAAAATTGTATGTGCGTTTGTTTTGGGTGGTTGGTTTGTAATACCATTAATATAATGGTTTTAGATAACGAATCTAGAATTGGAATAAAGTAATTCTAACTGAAGACTGTAGGAGTAAAGAAGATATTAAGACGAAAATTGCAAAGGCAAAGGAACCCTGTTTTAGAAAGAAAATTTTACTCTGCAGCAACATGGATCTGAATCTCAGCAAACTGCTATGTTTGGAGTATACTTTTGTACGGTAGTACAATATGAACGCTGGAGAAAAAGGAAAAAGATGAGCTCAAGGCTTTTAAGATGCAGGTCTTTGGAGCGGGATGGAGAAGATAAAATGGGTGTACAAAGTAAATAACGAAGATTTATTTTTTCCTGGCTGCATGATGTAGTGTCGTTACCAGCGTCCAGAAACAATATTACTATCGTAAGCGAGTAAATTAATTTAAAAAATTTAACCGATATATAAAATTCCTATTCCGTATGCTAAAAGCAAAATAAAACCACAATAAAAAACAATATTAAAAATCTAACTTAAAAGAACAAAACTGCTATCTTACATATGCCTAATGGAAAAAATCGACGAAACACATTATAATAATAGTAATAAAATATTTGAATACAGATGCACGGCGTTAAGAATTAATAAGTCATTGGATAACATAGTATCGCTTCCTAAAATATTTTTTGTTAGCTCCAAATTTAAATCGACGCAAAGCCGCATAACAAACACAGTCCACAAGTATGTGGTGGGCAGGTAGTCGCAGTAAACACAAACAGGTGCATCGGTCCGAGTCATGAGATGGACGTGAGTGAGATGTCCATCAAGTGCGCCCTATTCGCAAGTAACTTAGAAGAATTAAGAAGAATAAATTAAAATAAAACAATATTGGCGACTATCAGAAGGAAGAAAGTAAGGTGAATCGGGGATATAATTAGAGGAAAAGGAATAATAAATACAGTTTCTAAGGTTCCGCTGAGCATGAACAAAGAAGAGGAACGAAGAGACTGAAGTTAAAAAATAACATAAAAGGTAGTGAAGATTATGATGAAACGAAAAGAAAAGCATGGGACAGAAACAGATGGAGTCCGGGAAATAGTGCCAGGGACCTGCCAGTAGGTAATACACCTGATCATGATGATATTTATTACCATAAATAAATTACTTATATAATTATTAATGAATATAAAAGATTATTGTTTACATAATTATGAATAGAAATATATTTAAAATAAATGTTATTTATTTAATCAACTTCGACAAGTATAATATTTTTATTAGTTTTATTTTTAAAATAACGTAACAAATTTTCTTCTCTTCTTCTTGGTCATATCAAGAATAGGCTTATTCCTTGATAAGGCATTCCTTATAAGGATTTTCCTTATATTCCATATTAGGATAGGATTAAATATGGGCGCTGGTATTTGCTCCCGTACCGGCGCCCATCTTTTATTCGGTCTCCCTTGATCTGTTCTTTCGCGAGAATTACATTCAAAAGCTTTGACTGATAAATGTTTTGATGACCTACTACTTAAATGATCACACCAATTAGCTCTATAATTCCTAATTGTGTGTAAAAACAGCGTCATATTGAGTTTTCTTGTAATATCTTCGTTGCATCTATTTTCTGGTCTGGTTTAGCCTGCTGCTGCTCTTAGATATCTCATTTCCGCAGCTTGAATCATAAATTCTTCCTTTTTCGATGTAACCACCCATGTTTCACTTCCGCAAAGTAGGATAAATTAATAATTGATTTTTTTCAAATATATTTTGTCTTTTTTTTACTTTTTATTTGTTTTTAAATATGTAGTATTATTGTAATTTTTTTTTACGGTAATTGTTTTACCATTTTGACATTTTATTTTTTCTTTTAATTGGCTTGCACGATAAGGGCAATAACCGTGATGGTTCTAGAAAATTTAACGCGAATGTCCTGACACTGCTGAAAATGACACGACCGTTCACAACAATCACTTATTTCCTTTGTCAGGTTTACTAAGGAAAAATAAGAGTGAAACGGTTCAATTGCCTTCTTCACTGATCCAAATATACGATTGCATAGAAAAATATCAAGACCACCGAAATGAGGTAAACAATGCGTTACAGACATTTTTAAAATTTTAAAAGACAGAATAGGCTTTCTTCTGGTAATAATGTGAGTTAAATTAATCACATTTTTGTTAGCCGAGGTCGAAATGAAGTAGTAATTTTATTTTTAATGAATAATTCTTTCTTGAATTACTTTAATGATTTTTTATTATAGTTATGGAAGAAACTAAGTCTTCCTAAATGCAGATTTACGAAAAAAAGCAAACATTATAAGAATTTACAACTGATGAGGGGGAGAGTACTGAAAGTAATTATCAGTAGATTTTTACTAGATAATTAGCAAACGAAATTGATGTTGTGCCACTGAATTTAAGAGATAAAGCTGAATTCTAAGAGAATAATACATAAAATCCCTTGATGGGAGTAAACGTACAAGTAAAATATAAAAAATCTGATGTGAGCCCCACATAACTTCCTTGTACGTCTATTTACAAGTACACATTTAAAAAAATGAAAACTACATAAAATTTTATTTCATTATAATTTCAGATATTTTTTCATATTTATTATTATTATTATTACTGAATTATTATTTATCGTTTTTTTTTTTTACAATCAGAGGTGAATAATTATTAATAAATCAATATATTTAAATTAAAAAAAAAGTTAAAAAAAAGGAGGTGAAGTTTGTTTTGGATTTTGGACAATTTTTGTTCAGTCGATTGCAACCAAAAAGGGAGGTGCACAACTAGATGTTACAATAGTCCTAAATCCAAAATTTCAACATCCTACGGCTAATCGTTTTTGAGTTACATACATACGTACGTACAAACGTCACGCCGAAACTAGTCAAAATGTATTTAGGGATTGTCAAAATGGATATTTCTGTTGAAATCTAATAACCAAAATTTCTCGAGATCACAATACTTCCTTTACTTCGTACAAGAAAGAAAAAAGGAGGTTATTGAAAGCGTTTATAGTTTCTTGTATGAAACTTAAACGTAAATCTATTATCAAATCTTTTAAAGCTACTTATAGCTAATCTTGAAGTTATTGAAACTGTTACCTTTTGGACAGAAAGAAAAATTCAGAGAAATAACGTTAGCCAGGATATTATATTCAATTTTACGAAAAAAGAATAAACTTTTAGGTATAAATTCCCGATTATTAATATTTTTGAGTAGTTCGCATAAGTTAAAAGTAATACATCTGCAAGTGATGTTTATGTGACCAACAGCTTCATGGTCGGTAGAAAAATTTAGTAATTAAAGAAAGACCGAGTGAAAAATTTGCTTTGGAAAGTTTAAAAAACAATTTGTTTTGCTACGAGCAACCGAGGTGAATATCTGAATTAAGTACTTAATTACATTGTTTTAAACACCATTTCGATAAAGAAAATATTAGAGCATATTTTATATCATATGAATAAAAATAATTTTATGAAAAAAAAAACATTTTGGTCTTAAGTATTGTTCAAGATGTATAGAGAAATGATGAAATATACACATTAATAATAAAACTGAAAAGTTAAAGAGACATCGTTGGGCCATTATTAAATTACATTTACACATTTTTTTAAAATGAAAAGTACTAAAAATTTTATTTCATTAAAAACTTCTGATATTTTTTTATTTTATTTTTGTTACGAGTATTATTGAATTATTGTTCATCGTAAATTTTTTTTTTTTACAAAATATATATATATATATTTGTTATTTTTTAAATTCTTATGTCGACATATTACAAAATAGAATTATAAACGAGTGTTCTGATCTAAAGAAATAAAATACATATATTTGTTATTTAAAAATTAAATTATCTCTTTAAAAATTAAAGAGATAAATATTTCATTTAATAGAACGTAATAATATTAAAAATGCCTATCTTATAAAAACGAAATTTACTAAAAAAATACGAATATACATGTAATGACACGCTTATAATAAATTATATTATAAAAACAAGTTTAAATTTAATATTTATTATATTAAAATACAATATGAATATGATAGGGCAGCTACATTTTAATATCGATGCATCACTTTATATTTAAATGACTTGAAAATAATGAGGTGATATTTAATAATTAAAGGTCCAATGTTTACTCTAATATAAACGACGTCATGGTTTTAAATGCACTTCTATTCTAAATCAGTAAAAGATCTTTAATAATTGAAAATATATTATTGTTTTTATTTTTTCGTAAAATATCTATTTTTTATGAATTATCCAATTTTAAGAGGTTGCAAATGGGTAAATCTCCCAAAATACAAAATAGTTTATTTCATTTTATTTTTGGACAATTTACTGTTTTAAGTAAATTTCATAAGAAAGCTACTATTGTAACGGGTACCATGATTCGACTTCCGGGAAATTTTGAAATATCTTCGCGTTTCACAACCCCAGAACCCAAAACCACTGTGTCAGTTAAAAAATTTATATATATATATATTTCATTTTGTTGTGTAAACGATAACTGCCGTAATTTTGCGTCAATCATTTTCAAATTGATACATAAAATATAACGACCCAAAATCTCGGTCAAGTTTGTTAATGGGCAAAATTGGACCATGGGGTGGAAATGGGGAGGATTTTTCGAAAAACAATATTGCTATAACTTTCTTATTAAGTAAAGTATCGAATTCGTTTAAAGTTCCTACAATTCGGTGGATCAGGGTCTAAAACTTATGTTAAGTAAAGTTTCCTGATATCACCAACCATTGGCCCAGGGAGTGGAAAAATGTTTCGAAGACAAAAATCATACCTTCCTTAATCGGGTCATTATTGAATCGGTTTAAAGTAGTCGTTAGTATTCTAAACATTACCTAAAACCTTTGTCTGTAACAATTTTTGATATGACCGACCCTTACGGCAAGGGATGACCAAACTTTTGCTGGAATTGTAAGAAAATGGGCTTGTCATATGCTAAACGTGTGAAACTTTTTTTTCACATGCAACCATTGTCATATTGAGTAAATTTTTCTTTTTTAAGGAAAAAATTACGTTTTTCTTAATTTTAAGGAGGAAATCTTTTTTATCCCCGACTTAGCACAAGTGAAATCTACCTCCTTCTTCCGGCGTACCGACAGGGATTTTTTATATTTTATTCTTTTTCATAGCTTTAGTATTCATATTTTATTTCTCATACGGTCTCTCTTTCTTTTTTTTTTGAACTGATAAATAAGGTTTTACTTTTCGTTGTGTTATTTTTTATCAAACAAAAAAATATTTTTGTGCAGCTTTATTCCATATTATAACAAATAATAATTAATTTCCATTATTATAAATGTACCTGTTATTTATAACTAAATCAGATGATTAACGTAATCCATTGGGTTGGTCTTGTGGGGAACGCATCTTCCCAAATCAGAGAGTTCCAGAGTTCACGTCTTAGTACAGTCAGTTATTTTTACACGGATTGAATACTAGATCGTGGATACCGGTGTTCTTTTGATGGTTGGGTTTCAATTAACCACACATCTCAGGAATGGTCGAACTGGGACTGTACAAGACTACACTTCACTTCATTTACACTCATACATATCATTCTCATTCATACTCTGAAGTATTATCTGAAAGGTAATTATCGGAGGCTAAACAGGAAAATAAAAATAAAAAGATGATTAGCATGCATAAATTATAGAAGTTACTTTACACGAATTATATAAAAATCGTCTATTCATTCTGAATTCAGTATGATCTAGTCATAAGAAAACGAATATTACGGAAGTTCAAAAATTTTAACCTTTACCTTTTCCTTTTTACCCGTTCTCCTTTTTCCCAATTTTCCTTTTCCTATTTTCGTTTTTCCCATTTTCATTTTATCGTATTCCCTTCCCCATTTCCCCTTTTTATAGTTCCCTTTCCTTCCCCCGTTTATATTTCCCCTTTCCGCCTTTAACCTTTTATTTTTCCCCTTTCCTCTTTTCATTTCCTTTTCCCGTTTTCTCATTTTTCCAAATTACCCTTTTTCCCTTTTACCTTTTCTCTTTCTTTTTTCTGATTTTCCCTATCTCCCCGCGTTAAAACGGTGCTGTAGTTTTTTAGTCTATAGCGGACACATATCTGAAACACTGAAATGGAATCGTAAAATATTTAGTATATCATGTGTTGCTTTTACCTCCAACAGATAGCACTGTTTTTTTAAAAAAAAACTCATCTTTTTACTTGTCACAGCTGTGACAATTTAGGTGTATAAATAGTAGGTATATAAAAACACGCGCTATTCGAATGCAAAGTTGTGTCAAAATTTCAAAAGAATTTTCGAAGATTTAAGATTTTGAACAAACGAACGTTTACAATTTTATTTATATAGATAGAAATATACGAAGTTAACAATGGGATATTTTATTGTCACCCGACTTCACAATACAATAAGTTAAAGAAAAACATTTAAAAAATAGTCGATACGTAATGATTATTGCTTATTAATTTTTAAATCAAATTTTATTCATTATCCGTTGATAAATTTTATAAGCGTATAGTTAAACATTATTTATTTTCTCCCTTTAAAACGAACCAATTTATTAAACTTGCCTCATATTATAACATTTAATTATTACTTTATACTCTTTATTTTCTAGAGTACTACTTAACAAACGATACCATCATATAATAAAGATATGCATTTACAGTCATATCCAGGACCCTTAGGGATTATTTAAAAGAAATATATCAGTGGAAGTATTTATTTAATTTAAAAAAAAAATATGCAAGTAAACTAAATATATCGATATAATTCAAAATTATCACATAAATGACTAAAAAAAAACTTTATCAAGGAAAGTTTTATACTGTGCAAGTATTATATGACAGGCAAATTACAGGATAATAAAAATTAATAATTGGTAGTAAAACAGACATAAAATTAAAAAAAAACCCACGATGTCGTGCTGTGAGTACACAGTATAACTTGTATGAACGTATAAATATTGTGTATTGAACGCACGCCACCTGAGTTTATTAGTTTATTTATTTATTCATTGTTTATTACATTTATATTCTCAACGAGTTTAGAAAAATAAATATAGTATTAAAGTGATATTGAAAATGCACTTAAAGAAAAACGTAATTACAAGTCGTACATGTAAAAACATTAGTTTAGTCTATTATTATTCATATTTATTTCTTATTGTTAAGATCAATTATACTTTACTGCAGTGAAGAAAGTTTTAAATTTTATGCGCATTAAGGTTGAGAGAAGTTAATAAAAATTACGTCGATAGCTCTTTCAATAATCGCTCCAATAAATTTATTAATCATTTCTTAATGTAATAGTAGAAAAGTTGTATATCGAGCATAAAAATTTTCCCCCTTTTGTATTCGTTTTAATTTTTTTTTTTTTTTTTTAAAATAACATGCATTATTTTTTAACTTATAAAATATATATAATTATATAAATGTTCGTGCTAATATTGAATCGTTAATTTTATGTATTTGTCATGTAAAATAGTTTTGTTTAATTTTTTTTTTGTGGAATTAAGTATTTGTATTTCAATAAAGTTTACATTATTACATTATAATAAAATTAATCAAACTTAGCAGTACATGCCTGGATAAAAAGCAGAGTATAAGTTCGTCAATCGGTTTTAATATAAAACTCTTGCTGTTCCTATGTGAATTCCTATGTCCTAAGGTACAATTTTTCAATTTATATTTTACACCATTTTTATTCATTTTAAATATGCTAGTCTACATTGCTCATTCCAATCATTATATTCCAAATAGTGCTCAAAATATGGACATTGTCCATTCAGAACTATTTTCGATTCTTCCTACTTTACAATAGACCTTCATATGAATTTAATTTTTCATCTCCTTAATTTTTTTCATTATTGCGCTTGTTGTAGATAACAAATATAACGAACAACCTAAATGTCTATAGGCTACTTGCCCATTAGGACTCCTTTCATTGACCCTTCTCGCCTAACCACAACCTGTGTTCATCGTCCTGATGCAGGTGAGAATAATAGTGATAAATAAAGAATAATAGTGATAAATAACAATTAAATACTGATAATTGAAATAAACAACAAAGTACAAAACAAATATCTTCGTACTTGGATAACCGACAACATGGATCAAACACTGGAAATTAAAACCAGGACAGAAATTGCTAGAAGTGCGTTTCTCAAAATGCATAATTTCTCGTGTGATCGGCAGGTCAGATTATATCTTCGAGCTAGAATGGTAAAATGTTATGTGTTTCCTGTGGGCTATATGGAATGGAGGCATGGACATTTAAAAAACCACACGTGAAAAATTTGGCGCCTTTGAAATGTGGTGCTATAGATGCACGCTAAGTATATCTTGGAAGGATAAGGTATCAAACATCAAGGCACTAAAGAGAATGAATAAACAACTCGAGATTACGTCTACAATACAAACAGGGAAATTACAGTATTTAGGTCACATAACGAGGGGAGAGAAGTTCGAGTCGTTCCAGTTGATCATGCAGGGGAAGATAGTGGACAGACGTAACGTTGGGAGACGCAGGATTTCATGGCTGCGCGATCTGAAAGAATGGTTCGACACAACGTCTACTGATCTGTCCCGAGCTGCTTACTCAAAGGTCAAAATAGCGCTGATGATTGCAAACCTCCTGAAAGGAAATTCCATTTGAAGAAGAAGAAGAATTAAAATATGTTCAATTTTTAGAAACTATTAGGGTATTGTAATTTTTTCTAAACAACAGTTCGGTCAGTATAGGACTCGAAACTTTGAGCCATCATAAAACTAAAAAAAAATTGATTTGGACATTATCCTTGTACACCTATTAAATTACGTATACACATTTTTAAAAGTACATAAAATTTTATTTCACTAATAACTTTTGATTTTATTTCATTTTTTTTTTTATTGCTATAATTCATTCATTATTTATTATAATTTTTTTTTTTACAATCACAGATTGATAATTATTAATAAATAATTATATTTAAAAAAAAAAAAAACAAAAAAAAAACGTTAAATATAAGAAGGAAATAAGGTCAAATTCGAACCGATGTGCCTTCTCCTTGTAAGTTCAAAATATTTCAGGAATTAAAATTTTATTTGGCTATAACTCTGGAACCGATGAAAATATGTACCACGTGATATATCGTTGAAAAGCTCTCAATAGGGGCTTATTACTGCAGTTAAGGAAAAGTCCAAAATCCAATTTTCTTTTTTTAATTTTGTGCTTTTTTGGAAATTTTTGGTTCAGTTGATTACAATCAAAAGGGGAGATGTACAACTAGATATTACAACAGCCTTAATTCCAAAATTTCAACATCCTACGGCTAATCGTTTTTGAGTTATGCGAGATATATACGTACATACAAAATTTTTCGCGATCACAACGTTCGTTACTTTGTGCAAGGAAATAAAAAGGTTTCTTAGATATAAAATAGTAGTTACATCCGGTTACCTAGTGGTAGTTATTGCCGGATACTTTTTTACCCGTTCTTCATACGGGTAAAAAAAAGCATTTGGCATGATTTTTAGCATTGCCCAACTAACACCACCGTGGGAGTGGGGGGTGATACGTAAATCTTTGTTTCTTATTTTTTTTTTTTTTTTTGTCAAATAACCGGAGGTAAGTGCAGCCAGTCGCGACGCGATGCGTCGCACATGCAATTACAGTGGTAGGAGCTATGATGATCCAAGTCGCCGTCCCGTACACATTGTCGCACTTTTAAAGCTACTTTTCTCAATAACCAAAACAGATATAAATTTAAAAAAATATATATTTTTTTTGTATAAAATTTCATTTAAAATACTATTTGTGGTCTCTGAATTCGATATAAGTGGTTTGACAGTAGTAAAGTGTAATATCAGCCGGGAACAACCTAATATCAGTGGTTGTCACCGCAAGCCATTAAAACGGCATCCGTCTTGAAACGGAGAAATATTTCGTTAGCGGAAATAATTTTATGTTCTTTCAATGGATATTTTCATGCGAAATTTTCGCTTGATCGGTTAAGTAGTTTTTGCGTAAATGAGTAACAGACTCACAGAAACCACTAGATTTTTACATATGCATCAGATATTATTTTATATATTATGATATTATATTACAACCTTTTTTTTTTAAATTTCATTTAGGAAATTTTAATTATTTAATCGTGCATCCTTCTTAACGTATCCAAGACCTTGGCTGAAATAAGATGTATAACTTTTCAATATTTTAATAATAAAAAAGGATACAGTGTCTACGCAGTTTCATTGTCGTAATATTAATAAATTTAGTTTTATAAAATAATTTAAATTCCGCCAAATAATTTTTTAATTTAATAAATTTAATTAATGATTAACCGATATTAATATTTCAAATAAAAAATTCAATAAACGGAAGAGTTGTATAAGGTGTATAGGGTAATAAGAGGGGGGGAATCCTAGTACAGCAAGTAGGCCCCCTACAGGGTCGGTTGCCGGGAAACGACACGCGCAAGCGCCTCTACGTCTGTTCAGGTCTGAGTTAGACCGCAGGAGCGTCGGAACACCACACGACGCCGCAACGTCGCTGTACTACTGTGTCAATCGAAATTTAAATTTTGTGCAGCAGCCGTCGAAGATTACCGTATCAGTCTATTTATTATAAAAATGTTTATAAGATCTGGTGTCATGAAAAACTTTAATTTAATTACTTTGTTCAGTCTTTGTGACCTAAATCAGTTTAAAAAGAAATTATATGGTTTTATTTAAAATACCAGCAGGCCTAAAATTTATAACATTAACAAATTATTATTGATAAAAAACGCGTGACAATAAAATTTTATTGTAATTATAATTTTATTATAGCTAATTAAAACACATAGTCGTTTTAGATTAATCTAGTTAGTATACACTTTAAACGTAAGTTGTAGCACACTAGAAATATTTGTCAGGTTGTTAATATTAATAAAAAAAAATAACAATAATAATAAAAATTCGTGTTTTGTAAAAAGAAATATATATATTGTAGTAAAAAATTTAGTTATATTTTAATTTTAGTTTAAAATATCTATACATATATATATATATTTTTAAAGAGAGTAAATAAATTTATCCCTTTTTAAATGTAAATATTATAAATAAAATTATATAATTATATAAAATTTACCGACAAATAAAAATAAATAAATTTATATATTTTTGGGTAGCTGAATATAAACAACAGTTGGAAAGAAAAGTTCTTTGACTATCTTTTAACTCAGGCTATGCGGAGCGTCGAACTCTTTGTTTTAGAAATGTACTCAAGGTAAGTTTATATTTTTTCGTCATAATTTACGCACAAATATAAGAAAAATACACCTTAAATTGTATATATACATTTGCACTAAATGTCAATAGAATTAATCATTAGCACGAATTAATTGAAAATGTATTAAAAAAGTTATATTTTCTAGTATTTTTTTAAAACTATCTTGTATTCAACGATAAAATATTAAAAATATTATCCCAACTAACCGTATAAATATATATATATATATATATACATATATATATATACTACGATATTGTGTATAAAATATTTTATAATCATTATCTTAAAAGGAATTAAAGTTTGGATTTTTTATAGAATCTTGCTCTTCTGTATTAATCATGAATCTTATATAATGTTTCGGAAAAAAAAAAAAAAAATATATATATATATATATATATATATAAAATAATAAATGTTAAAAAGTCATCTAACAGAGATTAATATTTCTTTCTTCCCCCCCCCCCCCCCACCACACGTACATTTTTCCTTTTGTTTTGTTGGCTTAAATGGAATATATTTGGCGGGATTTTTTTTCTGTTTATATTTTTATATTTATTTTTTAGTATTTTTGATCACTTGAAATTAAAAAAATTTCATTTAAAATAAATAGTAAAAAAATGTATCTATAAATTGAATCAATCTTAAAAACATATTTTTACACTTAAATAAATATAGGATTTTGTTAATCAAAAATGAATATGGAACATTATTCAATAATATATAGGCTTATATTTTTATATATTTAGTTATACCGAAAAAATATGATAAATATGAATTATAACTATTTATCAACTGATACATACAAGTTACGTGTAAAATCTTGTTACTGAAAGATTAACGAATAATTTTCTACGTCATTAAGAGAAAGTATATCCATTGCCAGATATGTAATATTTTATTAGATTTTTTTCTTTAAAACTGCAAGTATAAAAGATATTAAATGTATAAAGTAAATTACAAGTTATAATATAATAGATAAATTATAATGTTATTTAAACGTTACCGTCAACCTTTTGTCTTTGTTATTAATTACTTGATTTGATGGTGCATTTCATCCCTCCTCTCAGTTTCAAGATAATATTTTAATTTCAATTACGTTTTTCACATCCTTAGTATGTAACCGTTTGCTTCGAATATTCTAACTTTTATATCCTACTGCAATTTTTTTGTTTTCTATACTTCCTTCTATTACTAAATTAACCAACCTGCGTGTCTTAATATAATAGCCTGTCGACCTAATTCATCTTATACTAATACGTTTATTGTATGTACGATTATTCTGAAAATTTCCTTACGTTCAACTTTTTAAGTTCATTTAATTTTCACCATTCTGTTATAATAACATTATTCAAAAGCCTATGTTTTTTTTTTTTAAATGTGTGTATCCTAATATCTACGATTTGCTAGCAGGAAGCACTAACTCCGTAAAAATACTTTTTCTTACAAAAGTTTGTTTCAAATTCTTAAATCGATTATTGGTAGTATTAAAATTCGATTTTAGATAAAAATCTCCCCTCATTTTGATTACCTATTTTTAATTTTTTCTTTGCTCATCATTTTATTTTTAATATTATTTCTAAACTAAAATAAAATACCCCTTAATTTATTAAAAATAATTAAATTATTATGACAACAAACGATTAGCTTCATGTAAACTAAATTCCTTTGGAAGTTCTTTCGTTACAAAATTATTTAATAAATAATGTTTATGAGAAGAATAATAATAATGAAATAATTTTTTATTCTTTTCATTCAGTTTAGGGTCCTGATAAGTTTTTATGAAACTTATCAGGTGCCCAGAAATACAATAATGTATCAAATACATTAATTAGTGACAGTTTATTTTAGTTCATTGCTTTTATCATAGTTCTAACTTATTAATTAATTAAAAATAATAATGGTACTCGGGCAGCCATTACGGAGATAAAAAATAAGTATAATACAATCAGAATATAATACATTAAAAATCAGAGATACCTAGAATCTAAATTTTCAAATTATTTAATGCTTAATTCATTAGTATTAGAAAATATATACGGCGGCTTTTTAGTTCGTACATTCTTTTAAGTTTCCACATTATTTTTTTATTATGTATTTTGAAGCCATAATTTAATATCGCTCCGAAATTTATGATACTCACTACGCAGGTTAATATCATGAGGTATACTATTATATAAAGTCGGTATTAAACATTTTAATATTTTATCACTGTATTAATTAAATAACCTGGGTATAATATACTTTTTCCTTCTTGTTACATATCTATTATCCGCTATATCTTTAAAGCGATCGTCAGCGTAATTTTGTAAAATTCGATAGTATTTATAAAAGCCGATCGGTGTCAGTTTTTCACAACTACGTAATAAATATGTGACAGTTGTACTTCTATTTTTGTTATAATCTTCAGAATTTTTATTTGTAATGCAATTAATCTGTTTAAATGGTTATAACTTGTACCTCCCCATAACTGTACTCCATAACGTAAAATTGACTCTACTAATAGCTTGTATACCACTTTTAATTCCTTTTGCGTAACGTAAAACTTTATTGTATAAATACACCCCAAGAGGTTTTTAATTTTATTAAATACAAAATCAATATGTTAGTAAAACTTAAGATGTATATCAAAACTAATATCCAAGAAACAAACTTCTTTACAAAATCCAATTTTGAGCAATTACATATCATTTCATTCTCAACACAAATAAATTTATGCATACGACTATATTTTAGTACATTTTTTTCAACATGAGGTGATTTAAAATGTAATACTTTTGTTTTACTAACATTTACAAATAAACTATTTTCATAAGACCATTTTACAAGTAAATTAAATTCATTCTGGAGTATGTTAATCAGAGTTTGATTATCGTGATGCGAGTACAGTAATAGAGCATCATCAGCATACATGAAAGTTTTACAGTTGTGCATTATATGAAACAATTTATTTACATAAATTATATATAAAATATACCCAAGACAGCTAGTACCTAGTGTACCTTGGGGTACACCAAAAACTGACGACTTAAATACATTATTTATTTTAAATACAAATCTTCTGTTGTTTAAATAACTTTCAAATAAATACCTTCAACTCCTACTTTTATTAACTTAGCAATGCTAATGCTAATTTAGCAATTAGCATTGAATGATTAACTGTGTCAAAAGCTTTACAGTAATCAATTAAAATCGCTAATACATTTAATCCTTTATTTTATTGAAAATATAATCAGTAAAATCAATTAAATCTTTTCTGTTCCCTTTATAATAATAATAATAATAATAATGAGATATATAATAAAAATAATGCTTTTTAATTAACTTTTGCAATAAAAAATATATAAATGTATTTTTTGTATCAATATTAGTTCGCGAATATTTCATATAATTTTTTTTTAATAAATTTTTTCCTGTATCACGTATTAAGTAATCTTTTATTCCATAAGTGATTAAATAAACTATTCATAATTACAGGTTATGTATAAAGGTTATAAAGAGTAAATATACTACAATATTATATTGAGGATATAGTTTTGAAATTAAATAAATTGTTTGAAAAACAAACTATCTTTTATTACATTATCTAACTAAAAAAAAAAAAATGTTTTATAATTATATTGAACTTTTTTATGTATTCCTTAAAAAATACAGCTAAATATCGTAGTTATTTTTTGTACGAAATTTTTTTTTAACTGCCAGATTTTCTCACCAAAGAGATGAAATATTGATAATATTTTCATTTTCATTTTCATTTAATTAAAAAATACAAGACACTTCTTGAAAAAAAAAAATCTGACAGCATTGTAGCTGAACATTCTTGGTAATTGTTTAGTTTTTAATTACGTTCACGTTCACCCTTTGTAAGGAACACTGTCCTCCTGTTTCTATCTTCAATGTGTTCCGATTCCGAGACCTCAAAACTGCAAATATTCGGGTTTTCATCTTGATCGACGACTCACATGTGCGAAACATATCATTTCTAAGCCGAAACATTTGGATTTCAAGTTTAAACACATGTACTGGCTGGTAGGAGATAGATCTCGGCTTTCATTAGAAAGTAAATTATTGATTTATAAATCAGTTTTGAAGCCTGTTTGGACTTACGGGCTTGAATTGTGGGCTTGAAGCGTGCAACTCCAGTATTGACATACTTTAACGCTTCCAAACAAAAACACTGCGGGAAATGATCAACATACCGCGTGGTACATAAGTAATAGCATATATGACCTTAAGTTGCAAAGTTAGGCAGGAAATTTCTCTTGTCAGCCTACGGTATCAAAATCGTTTTGATCGGCACCCGAATTATTTGGGAGTCAATTTATTAGATAACACGATCAGTGCATTTTTCAAGATTGCTGAGGAACAATATTCTTGGTTTGACTTTTCGTTTCAATTAGGTGACTTTATGATCTGACCGTACAGAGTGCTCATCTATTCCATTATTAATTCGCAAGTCGCTAAGTTTGTGGCACCTCGATATTAATTCAAATACATTTTATTTACTTATTGTTCTGCGAACAGATTGTAAAGTCGCTGTGTCGTTAGAATAAAAAAGAAAAAAAAATTATTTAATTTTTAATAATTTTAAATTATTATTGTTATTACGGTTAGAAACTCACATTTTATTTGTTTATTATCTTTAACAAAAAAGAAAGAACTTTATTAACGTTATCTGGTTTAAAGATGATAAAGTGCAGTTTAAAACCCTTTATTTAAGTATATCTTTTGGACACTGAAACATATAAGTTGATTATTAAAAACTTTTCAAGGTTTATCCTTTGTTTCCTTTATCTCTGAGGATTAATATCTAATGATCACTCACTTAGAAAAAAAATAATGACATTAAATAAAGTTTCACGTTGATCAGTTGAAATAGTAAAAAGTTAAATGATTTTATGAAACTTTAAAGAGTTTTAAGGATTGAGATTTAAATAATCCCTAAAATTAATTAAATATATAATAAATGATTAATAACTAATAATAAAAATATCATTACAAAATATTAATTATTAACGTAATAAGAAATAATTAATTTGATAGGTTGGAGAGAAAAAAAAAAATTACTGTTATTACTTTTTTGGACCTGATGAATTAATACCGATAGAAGCCTGAAGTTTGTTCGTGGAAATGTAAAAATGCAATTTTGTAGCGTACGAAAAATGCCATGCCTGACAATGTTTCAAATCCGGGATCTCGGGATGAAAGACCGATACTCTACCACTCCGTCACACAGATCTGCGTTAAATTAGTATTATTAAGAGTGGCATTACTCTTTAATAATTGACTGAGTGATAGAGAACCAGTCTGGAAATATCTCATTTAATTAAAGAAAAAATAAAGAAATTACTATGAATCGGTTAAAAAGCAAAAACATTTTAATAAATATTTTAAATTAATAAAAAAATAAATATTAATACTAGAAATTTTCATAAGATTTTTTTAAAAAGAATTTTTAAGTGAATTTTTTTTATCCAGTATTGGCTGATGCCTAATTTACAACAACTTCAGTCATTCTTATAAGGTGAAAAGTGAATTTAGTAGCATTCGAAAAACAGCAACACTAACCGAAAAATACGAATGGCAGAATGTCCAACCATAACATTCGGTGGGAATATTTCCATTTGTATTTTTAATGATATTATTTTTAAAAGATGAAAAATATGTTCGAGTAATGAATTCAAAAAATTTAACCAATAAACTTAGAATATACCCTTCCAATATCACTCCACCTCATTATTTAATTTTTTCAAAAGTTTAATTAAATCAATTCCTCTAATATACAAGTAATCACATTATATTTTATGATTGTTGAACGTTCATGAAGTATGTAGTACGTGATTTAATTATTATAATACGTGATGTAAAATAATAATAAACGATACGTGATTAAATGATACACTTAAATGAATTTGTGTAAAAGTTTATAAATTTTCATTATTTTAACAAGTTAGTTTTGTGTATTTTTTTACTATTATTATACATGCTAATAAATACATAAGATAATAAGCGAGGTCACAAGGGTTTAAATTTCATGACTGGTGGAATGGATTAAATTTTAAGCTCTATGCAGATACCATGAACTCTATTTAACAACTTGTGCCATTATTTTTTAATTTTATTTTAATAATATCGGATTGTAATTGTTTTAAAAAACTTCCTTCCCAACATAAATAAATAATCCTCTACTGCATTTGAAATTATTGTGTATTGTAGTAATACACAATTTTATATATATATATAATATATATATATATATATATATATATATATATATAATTACTATAAGTGAAATACAATATTATATTGTAATATGAAATATAAAAATTAATATTAAGCAACTAATTTTTACATCACACTAATATTTTTAATTTATTTATGTTTTTCAAGGACACAATTTGTTATCATCTAATAATCAAACATGTATATATATTAACTAAGTCGTAATAAAAATAATTAGGTTTAATTATTTTTATTTAGAAATTTTGTTGAAAAGGAAAATGCTGGATTAACACTACCTTCGGTGGGATCGATTCACTAGTCTGTTGATTCTAAACTAGGTTACCTGGGTTTTACTGTTCCATGAAAAGTAAATCTCAAAACAGTATTTTTACATGGTAGATAGAATAAGCAACTATTTTTAATTATACTTTGCCGATTAGTAACTTAATTTTCTAATTAACTAGACACAACAAATATATGTATATATTAAACAGTAATTATGCATCAGTACCGATTCGATAAAATCGATTATAACGGATTTAAAGTTAAAAGTATGAAAAAAATTTAATAAAATTTCTTTATAAATCCACTTCATAAGTTTTTATCAACCCATACTTACAAGCATAAGTTTATTTTTATTTCCATGTTTAATCCTAATGTATTACAACATTACCCTTGTATGCATTAAGAGATTAAATAAATTAGTCATTTATTAATAATTTTGGTAATTTTTTTTTTATTATAACGACACAGCAACTTTACAATTTGTTCAGCAAGATAATTGAACAAAACGTAAATAAGATCTATTTGAACTAACATTAAGTAGTCTTAATAATTAAACAGAAGAGCACTCCGTACGGTCAGACTTAATTGAAACGTTAAGCCAAACCTAGAATATTGTTCCTCGGCAATCTTGAAAAATCATTGATTGTGTTATCTAATAAATTGACCGCCAAATAATTCATCCAAACGATTTTGATACCGTAGGCTGACCAGAGAGATTTCCTGCCGAACGGTTCGCAACTTAAGATCATTAGATAAAAGGCTATTTCTTATGTACCAGGGTATGTTGATCATTTTCCCCAGTGTTTTTGTTTGGTAGCGTTTTTGTAATTAATGCGAAACGTTCTTTAAAAAAATAACCAACCGAAAAAAATTTAGAATAATATATACAATTAGTAAAATATATTAGGTTTTGATTCTAACAAGGCCAAAAGTGAGTGAAATAGCAAATATTTGATTTTATTATTGCTAGAATTCATAGATCTTCTAATAATCAAAAGAACATTACATGAGAATACACAAAAAAAAAATTAAAAAGAAATAATAAACCTAATAAATAAATAACATTTTTAAAAGAATGTAACCGAAAAATTAAAATCAACTAACTACTTCAAGATAATCAACGAATTATTCAAGCAAATCTTTTAAGTGAGTGGGAAAATTCTTATGGTTCTAATACATTATTAATTATGTCATTTCCTGGAGAAGTAAAACCCCTACGTTTGGTATAAAATAGATGCGTCTCCTTTAGCAAAATAAGTAAATATTCTTACTCTTAATAACGCCTAAAAGGGTTAAATTAAAGTAGAAAGAAAAGAGGGGTGCCGAAACGATAGAGGAAAATAGAAACCTAGCAGATATGTTCCAATCGTTAAGAATTTATTTTTTTTTTTACGAAAAGCGGTACAAATAAGTCTACGTATCGTTATTCATTCATTTTTTTAAATAAGTAGAAAGCTGAAATTTGACATATTTATTTCAAAAGTGGAGATCATCGGATAGGTAAACAAAAATTAGTTAAATTTTAAATCCAAACGAGTTAAAATTCAATATTTCTCCGTGTGAAAAAATTGATTCGATAGTTTAGCTAGAGAAAGGATTAATTTTATAATAAAAAAACAACAAATAAATGAGAGTGTAAAGAGCACCCTAATTTATAAATAAAAAAAAAATACATGCATATATTCATAAACCATATAAATTAATTAACTATAAATATACTTCATGCTGTATTTTGAATTTTTTTAAATTTTGAACAAAAAACTTTTGTAAGAAATGACAATTGTTCAATTGAATTACTAGAAAACTGATGTGTTCATAAAAGAGGTCAAATAAATTTAAAAGTTATAAATCTTTTCCTCTAAACAGATCTCTTTATTTTCAGATATTTATGGCCGACTAGTACGTAAAACAAAATTTAAATCAATTTATAAAATACATCAAGTTTTCAAGAAATTTTGTATTACAAAAAAGGTTTATTCTTTTCTATTCTATTGCAAAGTTATGGAATTTTGTAGTTTACAAACCAAAATGGTTCAAAAGCAGAGTATCCATTAATTAAATGTTAATTTTCTATAAAAATTAAACTATTATATAACCGTGTTATCTAACAAAATAATGTATATAACATATAAACTTATTAGTATTATTAAATATATATATATATATATATAAAATAATAATATATATATACATGAAACAGAATATGTATGATACATATACTTGTACGTATATGTATTTGTATGTATACTTGTATATCTATGTATTATAGAGTGATTCCAAATAGTACGGCAAACTCTCGGAGATGATACAATATCTAAAAATAAGAAAAACGTTTATATAAACATAGATCAGAAAACGGACTGTTAGCGAGTTTCTGCTCGCGAAACATTTAGCCCTGCTTTGTGGTCCTTCTGTGAAATGAAATCGTACTAAAATTCTTGGGGTACAAATCGAAAGGGTAAATTTGGTATTTTCTTATGGTTTTTTTATCTAAGAATTTGAATAAAAGTGATCTTGATAAACGGATGAAATTCTATCGATGGTTAATTAAAATATGTGAAGATCATCCCGATTTCCTACGTTATATTCTAATTACTGATGAATCCTGTTTTACAAGGAATGGCATTGTAAGTTATCGAAACACTCACTCTTGGACAGGAAAAATCCCTGTCAGACTGCTACAAGTCATTTCCAACGCGCTTTTCGTTTAATATCTGGTGTGGTTTTCTTGGTGATAATCTCATACGTCTTTTTTTTTATTGCCACGGTTTCATGGAAAGTGATATTTACATTTTTTGCAAACAAATCTGATGGAACTCTTTTAAAATATTCACTTAAAGAACGATTGCGCACCTGCTCGTTACTATCGTGATGTGGTGAACCATTTAAATAACAGATTTAGTAAGCGATGGATTGATCAAAACGGACCAGTAAAATCGTCAGTCGTGAGATCAAACCGATCTCACGCCAACGGACTTTTTCCTTTGATGTTGGGTGAAGTCATTAGTCTATTTCGCTCGTATTGGCATACAAGAAGAATTAAGACGTTGTATAATAGAAGGCGAAGCTACTATTACGAATAATAATGATGCTATTAGGTAAGCCCGTTTAGCATGGATTCGCCGAGGTGAACTATGCATTGAAGAAATGATTTCAGTTTTATCAAGTAACGTTTTGATATTAAATAACTTAAAAAAAAGGTATGCAATTTTTATATTCTTAAATCTACTTTTTACTCATTTTTTCTGTTACGATAAGTTTTGTATTTGTTTTCATTTACACAATGTTTTCAAACACTGATGAAAATTGTTCTGTTTCAAATCGTATCACTTTTCCGATGCAGTTTCTAATTAAAGTTGAACTTCTCAAATTTAGGTTTAATTTTAATAGAGGTTATTTACATCAATTTTCTAAGAATTAAATTCTCTACAAAGTAATTAGAAAGTTTTATTTGTTTATCGGCAAATTAACAAAGTTATTTTATTTTAAACCTAAAAAAGTGTATTTTCCGACAAAAGATTTTCGTTTTTGACCCCGTTTTTCTTAAAACCTAAGTAAGATAGAGGTTTGGGACCACTTTTATTCAATTTATTAGATCAAAAAAACATACGAAAGCACCAAATTTACCCCTCGATTTGTATCTCAAGAATTTTAGTACGGTTTAATTTCACAGAGGGAGCAGAGAGAAGGGCTAAATATTTCGCGAGCCGAAACTCGCTAACGAACCGTTTTCTGTCCTAGGTCTATATGAACTTTTTTTCTTATATTTGGCTGTAGAAACATCTCCAAGAGATTTCCGTGCAATTATTTAGAATCATTCTATGTATAATTTTTTTTTTTTTGCGGAGGGAGGTAGAAATGCATTTACGCACGGAGTTTCGGGCTCCCACTGATGGTATTATCCAATCACCATCAGCAGACTACCGATTAAAACCATCCATCCCCCTTTCTACCAGGACTCGACCCGGAACCGTTTAACACATTACTTCCGCCGAGTACACATTACCTCCTATACTAGCTTGAAAAGACGCTTCTTAATTTTCAGGATTATCTAGGTCACCCTTCTTGGTCTTGAGAATGTTGCCGACGAATCGGGCTACACTCTCCCAGCTGCTCAGGTTACGGAGCATCATCCTAACCACATTGTGGGGGCTCAGCCCTCCGATATCCGCCTCTAATGTCCCTCGATCTGCCTACACCGAAGCAATAGAAGCAGTCGAGGGATGGCGCTTTCCCTATGACATGGAGGTAAACGCGGAAGTCCCGTGACCCGTTAAAAACTGGGTTATGTAGTACTCCACCTCTTCATGCCGCCTTTCCGTCCACGGTCTGACCAGACGGATAAGCCTTGCGGTCCATGTCCTCTGGTCTCCAGGTACCAGGTCTCTTGCCATGCGAGAAACGTGCAAGCGCGTTCCTCGCTGGCAATCGTCTTCCGGTCTTCGCCTGTCCGTTGCCGTTGCCTGTAGGTCGCCTGACGCTTCCTTACCGTAATAATAATAATAATAATAATAATAATAAATACTATTATACATATGTACTTAAGTTTTAATGTAGACAACTTGTGTATTCATTATTAAACAATTACATGAATATTGCAAGAGGCATCTTTTAATATTTATTTATTAATAAACGAAATATTTTAATATTTAATTTTTAATAAACGAATATTTTAATATTCGTTAATGCAAAAAAACATTTCTAAAACAAGAGCTTTAATTACTGTTTAAATTAACCAATTTTTTTAAATATAATTTTAATATTATGCTGCTAACTATTATATATATTTACTGAAATTTAATAAGGACTCTTTTCGCAAAAGTAAAAGTCCTGTGAAAAACGAATTTTAATAAAAGAGCCTCTTGTAACATAGCTTCTACAATTTCTTTTAATAAGTAATTTTAAAACTCGTAGCTGTTTAAAAATAATAATAAGCAGCAAAAATTACTATATAAATGGAAGATAATGTAAGATGTTTATGATTTTTCTTAAAATGCTAATTACTTTGAGTCAATCCCGATTAAATTAAATATTCTTTATTAAACATTTTATTTTATTAAAATTTCCTTAATATAAAATTACACAAAATCATTTATAATTATAATACTATAAACTGGTGCAAGCTCGTAATGCTTAAAATAATATTTTAATAAATACATACATCTTTATTTTATAAATGAGAGCGAAAATCTCAGCTTATTCCATATCTTAACAAATCTTAAATAATCTCATTTTTAAGTACTGTCGGACACGAAAAAACATTGAAATAAATAAGCTTAATTTAAAATCTTATGTTTAATTTATTAATATTTTTCAACCAAAAATCATATAAACATATTTTTACGAACTGTTTTTAACAATCTGTGCCAGTTTCATCTATTTATTTACATGTACAAACTGGAAACTTTCTTATAATATGTTTCGTAAAATTAATCGTTAAATTAATTTATAGAAAGGAGAAGAAAAAAATAAGATATAGCTGTTTTAACAAACCTCGCTCATATCAAAATAGAGAAAAGCATTAACAAAGCGTATTATGAAGATATAACAGAAACAGCAAACTTGACAATGCACAGAACCTGCAGAATCACGACACGTATAGATAACTTCCTGAATTCACAATCAAATATGAATTATTTACTTTTTTCTATTTTTATTTTTTTGGTATGGTATGAAACTTATTCATCTGTTTATTAAAACTGATAAAAGTTGATAAATTAAATATAAAATAATAAGAAGATAACATCAAAGAAATGGAAATAAAACAAAGTAAACTTTAATTGAAGAAATGACGTATAAATATACAACCTATATAAAAAAATACATAGATGTTCATTATTATTTTGCGAATATAAACTAAAATAATAAAGAATGATATTTGTTTAATTCAAACATATTTCTCAGAAACTGCGCAAATGATTAGAATTTTTTTGCAGTTATAATTTATTAAGCATTATTTAAAATGTTTTTTTTTTTTTTAATAAATAATTAATGATATAAAACTTCTGTTTATATACCTTTCTAATAATTATTTAATGATTCAGAATTTGCTATTTTCTCTCAGTATATATATTTGCGTGAATTTATTAAGCCTCAGTACACGATGGTTTAATTTTGTGCTTTAATTATACAACTAAATCAAATTTAAATTTTATTACTTAACTTTAAATACAGATAAAATCAATTTTGTTATTAAATTCCAAGACGAACATATCATTGTTATTCAGGAGGACAGTATTTCCAGTAATGAAAGGTGTAATATTTCTATTGCCCGTACGTTTAAATAATTTGGGTGTCTTGTTATATGATAAATTTTCCTGGACGATTACATTTATTTCCTCAGTAACAAAATTAGGTTATTTCGTTTTTTTTTGTTGAAGCTTTTAATACAATTTAAGCTTGTCATTGTTATTTAATATTTATTACATCTTCGAATATTCTTTTTTCCAAATATTATGTTTTAGAACTCCTGTACTAAGTTGTAACGAGTTTTTATAATTCAAAATTGAATTGTCAGATCTTTGTATGAAGCTCGTAAATATGAATCATGTAAAATGATGTTTAGAAAATTAAATTTCTAGCTGTTTCATGTATTTATATTAAAAACGTGATACCTTTGCTAAAAAGAAAAAAAAAGAAATAAGAGAAAAGTAATTTATTCCTAAAAATGAACAATGTGTATTTCTACGAAATCAGACAAGAATATCACATTATGCAACAAAATACTCATACGTCAAGCTTAGAGGAAAGAATGTCCCACTTCCCTCTATATTTAAAAAAAAATTAAAACCCAATTAAAGAACGTTGACGTTCAACATAGTTGAATTCGGTAGATCTACACTGATTTGAAAAATATTAATGTAAAAAATAATTTTTCACGTAATGAGAAACTACATTGGATCTGATTAACCAGTGGCTAACCAGAAGGAAGATGAAGATTCGGCTAAGTCTACGCATGTTAAGTTTGCGATGAGATGTGACTGCCCGGGAGTTGAACTTAATGGCACCTGGGTCGCCATCTGACATACAGGAGTCATGCCAGTGAGAAATGGACGCACCTTAACATTAAGTTCAGGAAGATGTACTGATGGCTAGGCAAGGGGGGTCGCAACTATAATTTTCTATGAAGCAACTACTGTACTCAGTGGTCCTAAAACCGACTTAGACCTTCGGAATCCAACTGTGGGGTACGACAAACGAGAGTAACATCCAAATTCCTACAGCGATTCCAGAACAAATTATTGAGAAATATAAAAGAGCGCCGTGGATTACGAAAAACACTGAAATACACGATTATCTGGGATTGCCAGTCGTTCGAGACGAGATACGGCGATTCGGTACAAGAGACAAAATGAGACTGAACTAACATGTGAACTGGTTTGTGGTTAACATGTGGACGTTGGGTGTCTACAAGAGACTACATATATTAGATCTGTAATTTCTCTGAAATTTGAGGTGAATTAGCTACCCTAGGGTATTATGCATCGTCAAAAGTCTTCATTTCGTTCCGCCACTTACCTTTGTTGGTTCTTTGATTTGTTTCACTATTTATTTGTTTGGATTAGTTATTCTTTGTATGATTGATAAAGTTATTTTTTTTGTGTTTTCTTTCCTTTTTATATTTTGAATTTTAGACTTTGATCAATAATCTTTGTGTTTATTTGTGTTTAGTATATATTTATTTTTATTATATAATATATGTCGTTCTTTGAGAGATTTCAAACCTCTCTCTCTCTGCATGTCACTTTTTTATATTCAAATTTACTTATGGTTCTGGTAAATTAGAACCGATTGTATATTAAACTGTGGCAAAAAAAAAAAATATATGAGAAGTTTGATTTTTCTTTTAATATTCAGTAGAACTGCTAAAAAGATATATTTTTCAATTCTTTTCATTTTGGCTAGATTAATGTCTGAATTCTACTACTTTTTGCTTTTATTAGTGTTCAGATTTTCAGATTAGGAAAAGAAGAAAGTAATAATTAAATAATAAAAAATTTAAATAGTTCATGAACTTGAGAATCGACTATATTAGTTTCTTATAAATACTTCTAGCTCTGTGGGATAAGGAATATAGTTTAAAAAATTTAACCACCTAGGATATAAAACAAAATTCTTTTAGCATACACTGTGTATGTGTGTGCGCACGTGCCCGTGCGCGTGTGTCCAATAAAGGCTATATTTTGTATAGAATGTAAGCAATAGCTTGTATTAGTGGCTATAAGCGTTCTTTGATGTTAAAGCTTTTATTTTTTCATATAATTTACGCATAAAATGAAGCCATATATATTGGGACTCAAGCGTACCCTAATGGGATCAAAGTGGACTGGAAATGTAGTGTCGACTGATTAAGGAATAATTCTGATCAAAATTGGATCAATAAAGAAAATTTATTTTTTCTGTACTTATCAACTTAATACTAAGTAATACTCAATGCTAAATATTATCACCGATTTATATTTACTATGTAACACTGGATTTCATTAAAATAACTTACTCATTTACAGTAATTATCAATTAATTTATTTAACATACTAAATTACAGAGATTTCTCTGGTTCCAAATCTATCAACTTGAAGGGAATCTATATCAAAATTCCAATAAAAATGTTTCAAGCAATGTTAATTTAAAATTCTATTTGTTTTAATTCTTGGCCCGGTGAAATACTTTCTAAAATGAATGTGACAAAAGGTTTAGATTCACTTCACTTGTAGGGTTGACTGGTGCAAAGCTATTATTATACGTGTTACTCCAAGCGTCCTTTAACATTTTAGTAGCTTTTAACTCCTTGTCCGTAACCCAACGAACTTTTACCTTTATGGTTTATTAGGTCAATAATTTTAACTCGACGAATGATTCGACGTCAGTTCAATATTCAGCCATTATATTCCTTTATGAAATTTTTTCTTAGGTCGAGAGCATAAATTTTAATTCATTTTTAGTATTTATAACCATCAGCAAGTTGTTACAAAAAGCTATTAAACTTACCAAGAAGAACCTTACGTAAAAGTTTACAAGGATTCAGGATTTCATCCCTACAATAAAGATCGCGCCGAAATCCTCAGCGAATGATTTACTATCGCGACTAAAATTTCACAATTTATTTCAATAGTTATATGAAAATCTTGTTTTTAATTAGTTTACTGCGTCGGGTACGGCTCATTTTTTTATCTGGTTATGTAAATTAAAAATACTGTCGGTTATGGGCTTAGAAATAATCAAAAAAGTACTTTATAAATTTCCTTGATTGTGAAAAAGGAGAATGGTTTGATGTTAGTGTGAGATATCACTCACTGCCCCAACTTTTTTTTGAGAAAAACAATTTAAAAATGTCTGTTTTCTCTTTACATTATATTAAAATGTCAAACAACTTTTTGACAATTGAATTTCAGGATTTTAGGGATTTAAAACCGGGAGTAGTGGATTTCAAATAGATGATACTTATTCACGAATTTCCCATTAAGATCTGTTTGGCTATTAAGATCTCCATACTTAATTACAATCAATCTTTCTTGGTGGAGGAGAGTTGAAAAAAAAAGTTAAAAAATACAAGCCTTGTGGTTTACAAAATAAATATAATATAGCAAAATAAATATAATTAACTTCATGACAGTTGTCGTAACTTACGGTAACCATTTAATAAATATAATTTTTAAATGTAAGATATAAAAAATAATAATGTTTGGTCGTTAAATGATAATTTTTAATAGGTTAAAACACTTTTTTTTTACCACTGTATAATAGAGCGGTTTATTTGTGGTACAAAAATGGGCACTATTAATAATTTTTTTAGTATCAATATTGATATAACTAGTAAATAATTTGAAAATATCTTGCTAAACTTAATTAAAATTCAAGGAAATTTTTAAAATCAAGCAACAGAAACGAGTTTTCTGAACATACAAACTGCTACTAAAATAAAAAACTTTATTATTACCCCTCAAACGATTTCTGAAAAAAAAGGTAATTAGAATCAATAAATATTTAAAAACAAAAATAAATTTCTCAGAGTTCGTAGTCTGAAGTAAAGCTAAAATATTCCTTCTTTTCTTTGTAAACATCCTAAAAATTTACCCTTGTAATTAATTTTGTTTTTCTCGTCTAGTCCCTATCCTCTTTTCCTTTTTGCAGTTATTGTCTTTGTACACATAATTTTTATTGAGGCTTCTGACTTTAACGCCTGTTTGTACAGATCGTATACGACGTAAAGAATATTTGACGTAATTTATCTCCTAATTTTTTAAAAACTTTCAGCCTGCAAACATTCCCATTGATAACTGTTATAACAGCATCAGCGATTTCAACTTCACTGTCTAATTTCTTATTACAAATACATTCTATGGAACGTCTTTTCACATGGAAAACTTTCTCTTTGTCAAGAAAAGTTTCTTACGAAATTAACTCTACTCACAATCTTTACAACTCAAATTATCATAAATTATTTATATTTAAATATTTTAATAATAAATATCTAGCTTTTTCTTATATATATATATATATATATATACACTATCTGCAGGGCATGCCTCCGCAGCTAGGCCCTCTGGGCGGGCGAAGTCACCGAATGGAATTAAACGTTTCTAAAATTGATTACCTTTTGTGCAAAAAGTCTTTTTTGAATGATGAAAATTGATATAACTAAAGTTAAATTAGAAATTTAACTGTAGAAATTGATACTAAAGAATCGGGATTCTCCGTTAGTGATCGGTACATTCCGTGCCTACTTTTTGGTTATAGTTCATTATTTTATGAAGAAAAACAATCACATAATAAATAAAAAAGATGTAAAAAAAAAATTAAAACACCACTATTAAATTAAATGATCTAAAACGTAAAAAATAATTTAGTGCGTTAAATTTAACTTTGTTTTAAATTTTTTTTCATATTTTTTATTTTCTACTTTTTAGTTTTCATAAGTTTATACTTTACAGCTGCGCTAGCGCACAGGTTTGAGCGTATTTAGCGAAAGATCGGATAGGTACGTTTTACGGTGGGTGAGTGCAATCAAAACGATTTAATTTCCGGATAACTAAGATCCGGTAAATCAAGAGTGCACCCGATACGTTAAACAATTAGCACTCGACCTGCTGATACATACGCCGTTTGAATTGTGAAAATCGGACAAGCGATTGTGAGATATTACTGTGGCACACCATCGCACCCCTTCCCCAATTTTCAAACGGCGCCCCTGGATTTGAAAATAATACCATCCGACGGGTACCACTGGGAGCAGGCGCACTAGGGGCATCGTTGGGGGGGGGGGGTTGAGAAATTTCTTTAGAGCGCTAGGACCGACCGTTTTCAAGAAATTTGCGATTGTCCGAAAATTCGGATCCGGTTAAACAATACTAAATTTTTCCAAACCTTCGATATATAATATATATATCTCGATATATAATTCGCAAATATATCGATATATAATAATATAACAAGTATACATCTGACCACCACACTAACGAATCGGAATTTTCCGCTAGTGATCGCTATATTCCGGTGTAAGCTAGGGAGACACACACATATACACATACAAATGCTGTTTATTAGGGTAGGATTAGCATATCAGGGAGCTCAGCCCCCCTGGACCCCTGCTGTGTTTGTTATCCTCAGGTTGATAAAATTTCCAAACGAAGTCATTTGAAAGGCGCTGTTGTAGTTTTATATTGATTTGAAAATCTTTGGATTTAGGATTATCTCCATTCAGTTGCGTTTCAAGTATCTTCGGTGGAGGTAAATAAACCTTTCCTGACGTACATCATTCCTTTTTGGTTCCCTTTCTATTTCTGATTGTGACAAAACAAAGATACTACTGTCGTGACGCCAGTAAGTCCGCGACCAGCGTACTTAATTTGAACATTGTAGATAAAGCCACTTCTATCCTTATACGACCATGCTAGTTCTACAATGACAGCGGTATGAACACGTGAGAAATTTAACCGCAACTTTATTACTGCTCGAGTCTGGGTGTAACGCTTTCGGTCAGCAACTAAACGGGAACTTTGCACTTCAGCTGTTTCAGAGGACCGAGTTACTCTCATCCTTCTAGCAGATTTTAAATAATAAAAAAGCTTTCTTTTTTTTTTGGGCCATAATATTTTAAGTTTTGACAATCCAATATCCATAACCAAAATAACCGATCAAAATCTACAAAAGTTCTCTTAATGTGTGTTAATCTAAGCTGATTACAATAATAATTTTAAAGTTAACATATAATAAAATGTTTAAACGTGTACAGATCTAAACTTAGAGATTCTTTTCTTTTACCATGGTAACAAAAATATAATGTAGTCTTGTACAGTCTCAGTTCGACCATTCCTGAGATGTGTGGTTAATTGAAACCCAACCACCAATGAACACCGGTATCCACGATCTAGTATTCAAATCCGTATAAAAGTTACTTCCGTTACTAGGACATATACGCTGGAACTCTCGACTTCCAAATTAGCTGGTTTGGGAAGACGCATTCGTAGTAATTTATCTTTTTTTTCTTTGTTTTGTTTATTTAACTTCCGCCACCATCGTTAGGTGTTGCTTTAGAGAATGAGATGAATGGTTTTTAGCGTGTGTGAAAATGCCATGCCTGACCGGGATTCGAATCCGGGACCTCCGGATGTAGTAATTTATCTAAATTCATATAACTATGCGAAGAACAAAGCTTTACGATTTGTAATTATATTGACTGAATTTTGACAGATATAAATGTTCAATTAATTTTTTTTTTCTTTTTTTATGCTAAACTGTTTCATAAAAACATTTTTAATGAATATAAAGTTTAAACATTTCTTCTGTAAACATAAAATACTTTAATTGACTTATGTAAATTTTATTTTAATTTTTGAATATATAATGTATTTTTTAGTTGATTAAAAAATATATATGTACTCATTTATCTCAGCTGTAAAACTTTTATATGCTATTAAATTTGATATGGTGGCTGCCCTGATGATCATCACTGCCCTTATAATATCGTAACAGTCACGTATTTCCTCAAAAACATCAATATATTATAATATAACATCCTTCTGTCTGTAGGTAACATGCCGGTTCAGTTATTGATATTACGACGAGCATAACGCGCGGGAAATAGCTATTAATGTTTTATTATTTTCTTTTACTTCGTAAAAAATAAATGCTAAATTTTAACTTGTTATATAAATAACTAATATTCCCTCTAGAACTATATATTTTTTTTATGAACCCTGAGGAATGTTTCATTTTTAACTACAACAGAATTTCTGTATAACATTTTTGTGGATTTTATTTAGCGTACTATGCATGTGCAAAATTATTTAAATTTAACAAATTTATGTAAATTTAATAAATAAATCACAAAGTTGTCTAAATTTTGCAACTTCTTTAAATCTCATTTAATCAGGATCTTTATCCTGATTAAAACCCTAGTCTTTACTAGGGTTTCTCCAAAAATACATTGCTTAAAAAAAAACTCAAAGATTTTCCATATATAATAAAAATGAAAGTGTATAAAAAGTAATAAAAAGTAAGTAAAAGTATATATATATATATATATATATATTAAACCTTTTCTTAAATAATTAAAAAAATTTAATTAATAATTTTTGAATGAATTTTTTATGAGTTATTTAGTTGAAATTGATTGAAATAATAATTTTAAAAAGTTTAATATATAATTTGTAATTCCATAACTTATTTGTAAATGACTTTTGATAATATTAAAGATTTATCAAACTTTACGCTTTAATTCATTATGCTTTTGTACGATTAGTTTTTTTGGCTAAAAACCACACCTTAACTTTAAATTTAAAAAAAACATTTGAATGTATAATAGCTGTACCATCTTTTCGTTAATCATGTATCAAACGAGAGCATATCCGAATGTTTATAAAATCTTTTTTTTGGTCATACATAAATAATCTATTGATATAAGAATATAATTATGTATTATATAAGGAACGTACGAGTACGATTCACAAATATAATCTGGGATAAAATACTAACTTAGAATTTACCTTGGACAATAAGGGGAAACTCGTAATAAAGATTTGATCAGAGTTGCGCTAAAAAAAAAAATTATAAAAAAAGACTGAAACGGTTTAAGTTTATAATAATACATAACAATAATAAATGACCTGAAATAATAGCAGGGGAATTATGAGAAGTATTACATAAACAAAAAGAGTATAAGATTTAAGTATAAGAGTATAACAATTTAGAGAGAATTAACAGAAATTAAACAACACTTATAATTTACACATGAAAGTTATAAAATATTCTCTTAATTTATAGTACTATTTAAAAATTACTGATCTCAGTTCACAGTTTAACAGCGATAAAAATGTTTAAATTCTTTTAATAGAGAAAAAAGGACAAGTTTTATTTTCACTCGTGGGATTTTCCTTGAGTATTTCAGTTTTTCAGCTACATGTATTTTTTCATAAATAATAAACGAATCCTGTTCATAATATAGACTCACCTTACACATAAAACATAAAATTTCCACACATTTTGTTTGGAAAAGTATAATAATTTTACTACACCGGTTTTTTTTAGATAATATTTATTTACGTTTGAAAAAATAATGTTTTGATCTGCCCTAAAATTTATTTAATACTTCACTTAGTGAAATTAGTCATATAAAATTGTAGAATGTTTATTTTAAATATCATCTGAACAATAAACTTTCAATGATTTCATGCTTACGTAGACGAACACAGCTGTATGATCAGAACCTTATAAAAATTGTTATTAATATCTTATACTAAACTTTCCCAGACATATACATAACAAGCCATTAAAGAGTTGCAAACATTCTCGGTTTTGCGCTTGATTGTTATTTAAATTACGCCGTAGGGTTATTAAATGTATAATAATATTATATAACATTTAAAGAACAACTGTGAAAAAATTAAAACGTTCAACAAAAAGATATGGATTCGATTTGACCCTTTGATCAAATTACTTTTTTACCTTAAAAATTATATAGTATTAGAAGCATAATTGAGAAAAAGATTCTTAGTAAAATATTTTGGATCCCAGTTGACCTTCCTTGACCAAATTATGTTTTTAATATCAAAATTATGCTATTTTTTGTACAGTTGCTAAAAAAATAAAAATTTTTAGTAACAGATTTTTTATCCACTTGACCCGATTTTTTGACAGCTATATATAACTTTTTTATATTAAAAAATATTTTTTTTTTAAATTACTTCAAAAACAAAGTATCAGAAATTTTCTTTTTTTATATTCTAACTTGATCCCACTGGAACCTTTTTTTTTATATAGCTTTCATAGCTAATATAAGATAGGATTGAATTCCCAATTTTTAAAAATAAAGTTTAGAATATTTGGTATTTTAGTACGGGTCCCATTCAGCTCCCTTGTTTTTGGGGAATTAAAAAAACTTTATTTGAGTGATTTGTCTTCAATAAGCTGATCTGTTGAGATGCAATGTTATTCAAAAACGTTAAAAAATTATACACTACTAAAGAAAAGTTGTTTGATGGAATCAGAAATCAGACCAAAACTAAGATAAATACATATATTTTATTTTCCTAATTCGTACATTTCAATCTATACAACTGATGAACAATAAGCAATCCCTCCACTGCCTAATGAGATGAAGATGATATGTATGGGATGTACATAAGGTGTAGTCATGTACAGATTTAGGCCGACGATTCCTGAAACGTTTTGTTAATTGAACCCCAACCACCAAAGTACACTGGTAACCACGGCCTAGTATTCAAATCCGTATAAAAGCAACTAACTTTTACTAGGGTTTGAATCTCAGAACCTTTGACTCCAAAAATCACCTTTTAAAGAAATGATTTGTGAGGTTAAGTTAATCACTAGACCAGCCCGGTGAGATAATTATCATCCTAATTGTACGTTAAAATTAAATGATGTAAATGATTAAATGCAAGTAGTTAAGAACCACAAAGGTGATGGGTATTCTTTCCCAGTAAAATCATACAACTTTTCATATTTAATTAACAATTTTATAAATTCACTGATTCATAATATTTTTCCTTTATACGTATATATGTACTGGCTGTCCCGGTAGGATTCTGCTAAACTCCATAGGCGTATTACTCTCGTTAAAATGATGAAGTTTTTTACAATGAATTTTTTTCATAAAAATCCTGGAATTGGGAAAGATAAAGTTCCCAGAAATGTATTCGATTATTTTCTACGAAAGAGGGTGTAATAAACAAAAGAATTGAATTAAAAAACACAGTTTTTTAGCTTTATTGTAAAATACTTGTAAAAAATCTTGCTAAAATTTTTCAAATTTTTAATACAACTTAAAATTTAGTTCTTTTTCTTGTGATAATCTTAAAAGTTATTATTATTATTGTTATTACTACTACAACTTTACTGATTTTTAAAATGTACTTGTTTTAGAAACAAAAATAATTTTTTTAAATTTCTATATTAAATTAGTAAAAACTCAGTCGTAAGTAATATTAATTTATTTCAATAGAGTGTTCAATAGATTCATAGTATGTATTTAAAAACACTTCATGTTAGAATATTTTGGTATATTTCCCATAAAAAATTATGGTACATGGGTTTGTTTGTTGTATCTGCTCACATTTTTATTTTAGCTGCTATTGCCGCAGAGCGGACGAATAGTAGTGCGCCGTGCAGCTGGACAACTGCGCGCAGGGCACGAAAAATTCATTCGTTCGAACGATTTATACTTTCTGATACGGACGATTTATCTAAAATTATATTTTTGTTTTGTGGATAAAAAATAGAACATTGGGAGTATCAATAAAATATCTAATATTCTAACGACCATGAAGATGAATTATGCGTAGGGGTCCAGAGGGTGAATCTCTCTGCCTAAACGGTTGGGCGAGCGCGGTGCGAGCTAGTGTTTGAAGAAAAAAACTTTTTGTTTTACTTTAAGATTTATTCATTACTTCTCTGATAAATATTAAATATTATTTTTTCCCTGATAAAATCTAATTCATAAAAAGAAATAAGAAAAATATCAAATAGATAGACTAAATCAATAAAAAGTTGGGATAGTGCATCCAGCTGCTACTTTTAGGAATACATTTTTATTTTAACTAAACAATCTTAAACCTTTGTTCCCCTTACATAAAAAATGATTTACAAAAATTTAATTTAAAATAAATAAAATAAAATGTGGACGAATAGGATTAAATTACAAAAAAAAAAACTACACAATTTGTAGTTTTTAATTTTTGCCTACAATTTTTTGACGGCAGATTTTATTACCTCTTAACCCTTTGATAATAAAAAAAATTCTCCCTAACAATACCTTATTTACACGAAAATTAATTTAGGAAAGCATTATAAAATATACAATTTGTAGTAAGGAAGAGGGAGTTGAATTTTATGAAATTCTTTTTAAAATGTATTTTATAATTAATTTCTAGCGACATTAATTTACATTATAATTAACTTTAAAAAAAGTGCTCGAGAAAAAATGATTAATAAACTAAATTCAAATCCGATTTCTTGAAACGTTTAATAAAAGCAGCCCCGTTAATAAATATATCATAGCTTAATTTTATATTGTTAAACACACGTGAGATATTTTAAAATAGAAGCCAGCATGTGTCCAAGTGCGCGCGCACACAAACACAAACATGCACATAAAAACAAGTAAAAACAATTTATTCGTTGGATTTATCGTACTTTTTAAATCAGGAGTCTGCAAAAGTCAAGAACTATAAAATCCCGGGGTTGTTTACTTTTTTTTTAAATCGATAGCAATACTTTTTCTCTCTTATATAGCCTACAACCGTCGAGAAGGTAAAAATTATATTGCGTTTTAAAACTCCTGAAACTTATAACTATAATTAATTTTAATTGTTTAAATAAATATATCGCTAAATAACGGTAACAAATTGCCTCCACTTTTTTCTCCTTACGCATATTGCGCATCCAGGCAATAACATAAAAACAAATTATTTATACATAAACAAACAAGCAAACAGGAGACTTTTTACAACATAAGGTCTATCTTATTGAACAGCTGAACCTTAAGCGATGGTCAGAATTGTTCCCTAGTTGGTAGTTGGAATCGAGAAATGGTTTTATATTTCCAGGAAAGATGTAATTCCCTGCTTTATGTTGACTGTATATTGTTTTAGGACTTAAAAGTCATTCTTATTTTTTATGCGTTTTCTGACAGAGAAAAGTAGTTAATATTTATTATTTATAGAACAAACTCATAGTTTTGTGGTTAACTGAAATGTTTATTCTATTTATGATCGTAAATAAAATTTTAAAACCTTATGATACTAATGTCAATAAGCTATAAAGTACAGTATATGAATATAAAAATAATAAATGCACTTATTCTTTGTTAAATATTCATATTTATAAAAGAACATAAAATCAAACAAATATTAAATATTATGTTTAATTTTACTTCTATATGTTACCACTTCCTATAAAAAAAGACAAAAATATACGAAATAAAGAATATAAAAAGAATACAAAACCGAAAGTTGTCTATCTATTAGTTTGTTTGTATGCTGTCGTATCATGTGAGAACCATCAGACCGATTGCCTTCAAATTTACAGGACCATTTGTGGTATCCCAGGGAAGCTTTTAAGTCACTGACGGAGATTGTAGCTCCCTTGGGGTTGAAGTTATCAATCAAAGATATTCATTAAAGATGAAAAGATTATTAACGATTAAAAATTAAATTAATTGTTGTCATTATGTCAACAGAAATAAGTTGCGAAGTTTTCCTCGCCAAAGGTCTGTGTACGATAATTACTGTAATTACTACTATTCTGTCTTTCGTAATTTAGTTTCTATTTCAGGTTTCATTGAAGCTGAAATAGAAATAAAAATAATAATTATAAATATTATTATCACAGCCATGAGGGTAACGAACACTGCGTGGGTTATGGCTAGACGGGAATGGCGAGCGAATCGAGCTCTGCCAGGTCAAGAGGGTGCAGGTCTTCTTCAAGAAATTTCGTCGCTATTGACTTAAACTATCCAGTAACGCTATTTTTCAATTTGTCGTTATCGTCAGACCTATTTATAAAACAAGCCACTGTTTAAGGTGAACAAAAAGATAATAATTGCTTGAGGCTAAGTTATGGCTGTACAGTGGATGATAGAAAATTTTTCTATTGTTTCACAGTTTGATTGGCCGTTTGTGGCCATGTATTGTCACACAAAAACAAAATACCAAGGAGCAAAATCCCACGTTTGCTTTTATAGTGCTTTTTAAACTTTTTTAAAGTTCCGCAATGCGTATAGGCATTCATAGTAGTTGTGCAATGGTTAATTTTAACAAGCAAGACATCCTTTTTCAACCCAAAAACAGTAGCCGTAAGCTTACCAAGCTTTACCGAGCGTTCTCTTTTAATGTTTTCGGTCTAGGAAATGATGAATGTCATCGCATCGACTGGTGCTTTGTCTCTCTTTTCTCCGCTTAGCCTCCGGAACTACCATAAAGTATTACTTCAGAGGATGGGATGATATATATGAATGTAAATTAAGTATAGTTTTGTACAGTCTCAGGTCGACCGTTCCTGAGATATGTGGTTAATTGAAACCTAACCACCAAAGAACACCAGTATCCACAATCTAGAATTCAAATCCGTATAAAAGAGACTGCCTTTATTAGGATTTAAATCTTAGAAATCTCGACTTCGAAATCAGTTGATTTACGATGATGAGTTCACTACTTGACCAACCCGATGGGTTTGATATCTTGTCTCGATATGGTTTCTAAATAAGAAACAAAGTTTCACCTCCGGTAACAAAACAAAATATGATTACATAGTAACGCCATAAAAATTCATGCGCCGTAGCAAGATACTTTGCCTTGTGTATGTACCGGTTTACACCTTTGACATCCACCTGGCATACGATTTTTTACAACCCAATTTTTCAATTAAAACGTTTAATAAATTAAAGATCGTGAAACATCAAAAATAACTGTGGCACGGTCAAGAGAAGGCTTTCTAAAATTTTTACGTCTACTGTTTAAATAAAATCAAATCATCCGTTATCAATACGGCCGGCCGCTATGGTCTTCATCATAAACCTTATTTTGTCTTTCTCGAAACTAACGGTATCACAGTCTTACTTTACCATCACTCAAAATATTCGGTCCGTTAATGTCATAAATTTACTTGTGATTTTAGTCAGTTTTTTGCCAACAAAAATTAGATTACTCCCCGTACTTCACACTCGGAAGGATCACGTATTGTAACACTTATTATAAATGGTGATTAACAACAAAATGATTAACCTATTGTTGCTAACAGTTGTCTATTAATTGAACAAGCACCATCTGTTTACATCGCTACACAGGCGGCAAATTCAAACGGAACTTTCTTTACAAACAAGTATCGTTCATTCCGTTTTAACTTAAATAGGTCCAGTTTGATCAGCAAACTCTGTTTATGTATGCATGTACCAAGGTTTGTATTTAAAGCTGTAAATTTTAGGCCTTGTGAAATATTTTTTTCTATTTTGTTTAAATGCTACGTATTCTCTTTTTAAAAATTTAATTTATGTTATATTATAAAAATTTTAAAAGAATTATTTTTAATCTTTAATTTCTGTTTATTTTTAAATAAAAAATAAATAAATATATAAGTAAATAAGAAAATAAATAAAATAATAAGGGAAAATTTATCTCTTTCTTTTATTATTTAGACAGTTAAATTATTTTATATTATAATAAAGTTCCGGAAAAATTTATATATAATATATTATATATATATATATATATATATATATATATATATATATATATATATATACGAATCACTAATTTCGTAAGGTTCTTATTTATTATTTTTTTAAATTTAATATCGATGAATTAAAAACAATGTTCTGGTATAGATGTTGCAAAAAAAAAGAAAAGGAATACGCGATAACAATTCTAGTTGTCTTTAACTAACATGAAAAATACAACAAAACAAGATGTAACATCGGATAACAGCATATATGTATCCAATATAAAACGATGGGATATAATTTACCAGGATAGAGTTCAGTTCAATCTGATTGGTCTAGTAACTTCAAAAAAAGGAAAGGTTGGCTTGATTTACTTCAAAGACTGCCCGACAATTTATCTTAAGGGCCTGTAATATATCAGAGTCTTCACTATACTCCGGAATCAGAATCTGTCAAAAAATAACGTTCTATACAATCGAACCATGAAATAAAAGTACATGGTTATATAAAAAATATTAATTCTAATAATACGATAATAGATTACCATAAATTGTTGAAAATAATTACAATATGTAAAAAATTATATTTAAATATAACAATTTCCTTAATATATATATATATATATATATATATAATATAATAAAATTAATTTTCTGATCAATAATATTAATTTTACATTAATTAATTACTAAACCAATAAATAATTTAAAAAGAATTCAATAACCACATCGGTAGCACAGGCTGTGTGTGCTTGCTCGTTACACCAAGAGTGCTTAGTTCAATTTCCAGCTTGGATCGGCAAAATTTATGAGAACACCAATTTAGTTGCTGTATAGTCAATACACCTTAAAAAAATTTAAATTTTACATTATTTAAGTGAATATTTACTAAGATATCAATTTACAAAGTAGATTGACTATTTTGTCAATATATTTGGAGGTAGTGAAACTATATATAGTTATTCTAATTTAGATTTATTATTATTCATTAAGATTAATATTTTACCTTTTATCTCAAAACTAAAACAGCATTTAGAGGTAATAAATTTGGTACCCCATTTGAACTTTTAATTCAGGATTTTATGGCTTACTTGATGTGAAAGTAAATTATAAAATCGGTGATAACTTAATCGCTGAAACTCAATTGGTAACTCAAAAGAAAAATGAGAATCCTTTCTTAGTTACATTGTTCAACATTATTTTATTTAAAAATTTATACGTTTATAATCAGCAAGAGTTTTTAAAACGGAATATTTCCTTTCGCCTTCAAGCAAAATTCCATAATAGTTTCTTCTGCACTTTTACTTATCCCTCCTCTAAATTAATCCCGGTGTATTTCGTTGGTAATTAAACAAAATAATTTCAGTACTTCTGAATGTTTAACTATAATTTAAAAAAGGAAAAAAATTAAATAAGATAGACAATAAAGATTTTTAAAAAAATTGGTTTGTGTGGAACTACATTTCGCAGGAGATTTGAGCGTGACAACGTCTTGCAAAGACCGACATTGTCGGTCTTTGATTGTAATGTCGCAAAAAAAAAAAAAAATGTTATCCTTATGAAGTAAACACATGTTTTTTGAGAAACTGGCGTTGGGCTGGATGAAAATACCAATTAATTAAATTCATCCATGATTTGGATGTTTTAAAAAATGACTTGTTTAAACAAACAAATTGAATAGAAGTGATTGTTTAATTAGCTAATGAAACACGTTAATATTCCATTTTTCATTTCATTTAATAATAATAATAATACTTAATATTAATAATTTTTGTAAGTTTAAATTGAATGATTTGTTCAAAAATAATTATGAACAATTTGTTATAGAAATAAACTTTAATCAAATCAACGTTGATAAAGTGTCAATTTAAAACGATGAAATTGAAATCATAAATCAAATTCATGAAATTGCTGTTTTTGAAAAGCCCGCCAAAACCTGCTTGACATGATAGTATATTTCATTGCACAACGGTTAGGCGGTTCAACTTGTCATTAAAACTTCTAAATATTTTTAAAACTCGTGTTAGGTAAATCTAAATTCTGGTTAAAAAACATTAATATTCAATTTCTAAATATTATTTATAGTTTTTGCAAGTTTAACTTAAATAATTTGTTTAAATATAATCATGAGTAATTAATTATAGAAATAAACTGAAATCAAATCAATGACAATAAATCTAGTGGAAGAGAGATAGATGCGGCACAACCGAACGCTTAGGCCGATCGTGCCTCTCTCTTGCTCGTGCCGCGCTCTCGATCGTATGCTCGGTTCAGGCGGAACGAGACAATGAGTCATGCTTTTTCGTGCGTACTGCTGGCGTTCATCGATTTATAAGACGTTGACGCGTCAAAAAGAAATATTTAAATTATAAGGTAAAAATATTTTGATGAATCAAAATCTCCGTAAAGAATCACGTTAAAAATTTTTTTATCACTAATACATTTATGTAATAGATATTGACTAGATTATGCTGCTTCTGTAGGATAATGGATAGTTTTGCGCAGGTCCACAAGTTTATTTAAGAATTACAAGCTGATCTATTTTCCCGAATATAGGAAAGGATAATTTAACAAGGATAATAATTTTAAAGGAAAGGGAAATTTAATATCAGGTTTTCCCAACCTGATATTAAATTTCATTTATTTTTACAATTTAATTTACACGATATATACAAGCCTACGATCGTTATTTTGAAAAACATAATTTTTAAATTCATTTACTTTATATCCACCGGACTAGTCCAGTGACTAAATCGTCATCGCAAATCAGTTATTTAACAGCTCATTTTCGAAGTCAGAGTTGCTGAGGTTCAAATTCTATCAAAAATCAGTTGCTTTTATTCGAATTTGAACACTACATAGCGGATACCGGTGTACTTTGGTGGTTGGGGTTCAATTAATCACGCGTCTCAGGAATGAATGGTCAGCCTGATCTATACACCTCATTTACACGCTACACAAATCCATTTCATTGGGCCATGGAGAGAGCCTCCCTCCCACCTTCCACGGAGTTACTTATTGTTCACTAATTGAACAGATTGCAACCTACACCTTAGGGGGAAAAACTTTATAACATTGCATGAAATTTTTATACAGTGACTTAAATAAATTAATAAACATAAAATATTCGGTAAGTAATAGAAGTACTATCATTAGAAATCTTGAAAATTTTCTTTTAAAATTTCGCCTGTTAGAAATCGGTGTCATTTTAAAAAATAAACTGACAACAATTTATTATACCTTAATTTCGCGCAGATTTCGAAAGACGAGTTCTTTAGTTTTGATTTAAAAAAAATATATTTTATCTGTCTTTAAATCTGAGTAGTCCTTTTAAAATAAAAAAGAAAGTTTAATGTTCGTATTTTTTATCATGCTTGATGAAATAATTCACCACAGAAGCTTGCACGTGGGGATATGGAAATGGAATTTTATATCGTGTAAAAATGTCATGCATGACGGGATTCGAACCTGGACCTCCAGATAAAAGGCCAAGATTCTATCACTCCGCCACGGAGTGGGCGATATTTTTATAGAAATAAAAGATTCTATTTTGATAAAAATAAAAAGTAAATCCAAAGAAATAACTTATAAGACTTACCAGATACCTTATAAGATAATTTACTACGATACTACCGTTTAGAGTAAGCTTTCTGAAGTATAGGAAGATGTACTGCTTTTTTTACTTTAATTGTTTCAACAAATTTTCTTGAAGTTCCATATAAAATTAATTTGAGCATCACAATAACTATATTAAAAAATCGTATATATTAAACAATTCGACATCAAGTAATTATGTTAGGTAAAAAATAAAAAAAATAATCATTTTGAACCGTCTACATGACCGTATAACTTTTTTTAAACCTTCCTTTGATATTCTCTACAAAAAAACACACCACGAGAATTTTAGAGAAACTTCCTCTTCAAAACGAATAATTGAAATCAATGCACTGGTGATGCACATTTATTACCAATTGATTTAAAAATCTTATATTTTAAGATCTATTAAAAAAAAATATAAATATACAGAATGATTTACCACGTTATATAGATACTTTGACAGCTCCTTATACGTGTGAAAATAAAAAAAAAGAGTACTATAAACTAGGTCCGCAAACGCTTCTTCTTAATGAGTAACGGTTGGCGAAACATTCGCCCGATTTCATCTCCACCAGTGAAATGAATCCAAATAGAAATTCTTGGGACGAAAAAATGTACACTAATTTGACGGTTTCATACGAAATTCAATCTGACATATTGAAAAATTTCTCAAAAAAAATTACTCCGTAATTTGATTTAAACAAAAATCATAGTTTTTTTAACAGAACTTATATACACCGCGACAATCGCCGATGCAGTACTATGCTGTATAAAATAATTTATTTTGAAACTTCTTTTACTAATTTTGATTATCAAAAATTTCTGTTTTTTTTTTTTTTTTTAATTTTTCCCCAAATGTGAAAAATAAATCGGTTATTGATAAAAATCACTTTCCAATTAAATTTAGCTTTGTATTGCTCTAAATAAAAGTCCATTTAATTTAACTGTTATTCGATTTCTTTTTACTTTATTTACAATATTCTATTTAGAATTAAATTTCCCATAAGTTTTATAAAAGAATTTTATCTGTTTATTGGTAATTTAACAAAGTCGTTACAAGTCAAATATAAAAAAGTGCGTTTTTCGACTCTGGGTTTTTGGGGTTTTCACCGGTTTTCTAAAAAAAATGCAGAGGTTCCAGTTCTCGGACTTATTTTTTTCTTTTTATCAGATTGAATTTCACATGAAACCATCAAATTAGCGTACATTCTTTCGTCCGAAGAATTTATGTACGGCTTCATTTTATTGGAGATGAAATCCGGCGAAATTTTTCGCCGTAATTTGTTAACGGACCTATGTTTATGGTACGTTTTTCTTTATTTTTACACGCATAACGAGCTTCCAAAGTATCTGCTTAATTTGTTAAATCACTCTCTATATATTTTCACTTCAATACGCTTCACGTAATCGACTACCATTTTATAAATACTGGGTAAAGATATTTCATATGAACAAAGTTTCGAGTTATTTCTACAAATTTCATAAACTGAAACTAATGTAACAAGATTTTCAGAAATGGTAATTGTATACCCTAACCCGACCTACTAATTGATTTAAGTGCTTTTCTACCCTTCCTAGCTCTTTTAGTACTCAGTAAATTAAACTGCAAAAATTCAAATTTTTGACAATGTTTAAAAAAAAAACGAAACTAATAAAGTACAGTTTTGACAATTTTTTGCACTTTTTAGTATTTTTTATTATTTTTATTTCAGTGGAAATAACATAATAGAAAAATGAATGCTCAGGGTAGTTTTGAGAATGGATATACTAAGAAACGCGTCAACTACGAATGTTAGATGACAATGCTAGGAAGAGCAGAAAATAACACTCATATTAATTATTATAATCCTTTTTTTTTTTTAACCTCCGGGACCATCGTTAGGTATTGATCTTCAGAGGATGAGATGAATGATTTATAGAATGTGTAAACGCCATGTCTGACCGGGAATCGAACCCGGGACCTCCAAATGAAAGGCTGAGACGCTACCAGTCGCGCCACGGAGGGCGGCAATTATTATAATCCTACTCGGAAATATTAAATATTATGAAAATTTTAAGGCCTAGATACTTTATAAAGAGTACCTAAAGAAATTTCTGCATCAACCAAAAACGGTTTTTTTTAAATTTCACTTTTTCTTTCCCGTCTAGATAGGGCTAAAGCTCTAAAATGAAAAGTATTGTAATCGGTCCAATTTGGGTATATGCAGGTTTTATCGGATCTTGACGTTTTGACACCTAAGGAACCCAAAAAAACCGGATGAAAATTTTCCGGATGTTAACGTTCGTATGTATGTGTGTGTGTGTTCGGTGTTGGCCTCTAAATCGCTTTATATCACCAGAAATACTGGACCGATTTTGACCAAACTTGATCAGATACTATCTATAGATTCAGATCCTTCTTTTATATATGAGGCATTGATACCTTTAAATTTTAAACTTAAAATATCAGGACATGAAGCTTTAGAGCAAGGTCACCCTCAGTATCTCGAGATTTCGCCTGATTAAGGTCATAATTTTTCTTAGACACGTTTGTTAACGATTAAAAAATTACAATATTTGCAAAAAAAAGATTTTGTAAAATCACACTTCCACTACAAAAAAATGCGTTGTAGTCGTCCGATGTGTTATGATGTCACAGATGAGCGATAGAATTAAATAAATGAATAATATTTAAAGTATCTTGGTCTGGCTGGGTATAGAACTCGATATCCCGGTCGACTCGGTACCAGGTGCGTTAAGCACCTGCCTACACCAGTCTGCCGATCGTACAAGCAAAATTTGTTCAATGTTAAGTAGTGAAATTATATTAGTTTAGTTAGTGCCAACCGCCGCCGCTAGTATCGCCACTACCGCGCGGATTAAATGCGTGCATACATTAATAATACCTTTAGAATTATTGAATTAAATATAACGAAAAAATATTATATTTTAATAAAGTGATAAATATTTTTAATTAAGTCATGTATGTAAGCTGTAAATCAGAATCAATTTACAGTTGTCAGTTTTTTTTTTTTAATTTCATATTGCTTTTTAATCGCAAAATTATTTTATTTTACGCATGCACAAAAGAATATAGTAAAAAAAGAATTTATTTTTATTATTATTCTGAATATTTTGTTTTCTTACAAATAATATAAATTACACTTGTATAAACGAGAACGTATCCTATACAATATGAAAATTTTATTTTCCAAACGTAAAATGAAAAAAAAAAAACAAAATAAAATACAAACTAAATTCCAAAAGTTAAAATTTTTGTCATTATTTAAAAAAATATCGAAACTAGTAAAATAAATGACAATAATTTTTTGTACATTTTAATGCTTTTTTTAGTAGAAATAACATGATAGAAAAATTAATAGAAAAATATGAAAATAAATATAAAAAAAAGTCTATGAAATGAAAAGATAGGGGAAATTCATCTGTCCAATTGCTTGCTTAAATATGCTGGTGGATCTAGTTGGCTTACTTTACATGTAGGTAGAATCTTAAAGTATTTTTTTCTTTAGTAAGATACCGATATTTTGCGGAGGTATATATTCCTCTTTTACAGTCGGAATATTAAACATTGCTGTTCCACAGTTTTTTTTCTCTTTTTGAATCATATTTTTTCTTTCTTTTTCTCTTACGAAAATAGAAGTCGGTATTTAATGTTGTAATATTAATGAAGTTCTTTTGAATAAAGAATACGTCCACTTTATTTATTTTTTGTTTCAATATCATATTAAATAGTTGTTTGTTAAATATTTGTAGAAATTGATTGATATGTAATTTGTAATAATACAAGGGTATAGAATACATATAAGTTATCCATATATATATACACGAGTTATGTTCAAAAAGTAACGAGAATTATTTTTGGAAAGAATTATATTTATTCGTCTATATTAATGTTATCCCCTTCAAAATAGTTCCCATAAGATATTATACACTTATGCCAGCGCTTTTTGCCATTCCCGAAATACTTCTGGAACTCGATTTTTGAAATAGTGTTTAGCTCTTTTAGCTATTCACTTTTAATCTCATCTATGTTTGTAAAACGACGGCCCTTTAAGGTTCTCTTTATTTTTGGGAATAGAACAAATTCACACGGGGCCATGTCTGGCGATTATTGCGGCTGGGGTATCATTACCCTGTTGCTTTTGGCTAAAATTGACGAAAAAACAATGAAGTGTGAGCGGGCGCATTATCGTGGTGCAATAATCATGAATTGTTTCGCCACAAATACGGGCGTTTTTTTCGGATTGCTTCACGCAAACGGCGTTGAACTTGTAGGTAATACTCCTTATTGATCTTTTGACCATGTGACATTATGCACAACCCGTTGACAACTTATGACAACTCATGATGCACTGTGCCGTTAAAATCGAAGATCACCGTGAGCATAACCTTCCCATTCGATTGTACTTGTCGAGCTTTGGTGATCCAGAATGCCTCCACTGGAACGATTAAGTCTTAGTTTCGACATCATATCAATAAACCCATGTTTCATCTGTTACGTCACGCTCCAGTAGTTGTGCATCGTCGTTGACTTCATTTAGCGACTCCTGACCAACTTCCATTCGCCGCTGTTTTTGTTCGAAATTCAACAATTTTGGAACAAATTTTGCTGTCACACGTTTCATCCCCGAAACATCCAAAAAAAATTCATGGCATGGCCCAATTGATATCCCAACATCATCAGCGACTTCTGTGATTGTGATTCGGCGATCATTCATAATCATTTCTTTCACGTTTTCATCGGTTGTTGATGTGCTGGGGCGTTCGTCATCTTCAACATATTCACGACCTTCTTGGAAACGCTTATACCACTAGTTTCACTAAAATTGTGCTTATCCGAATTTTTTGACCAACTACTTTTTGAATTAGCTATTGTAATTAGAGCTAAACGTACATTCAAATCCAAATAATATATTTTTACAAAACATTATTGATAATACATTACGCATTCCTGATATTTTATAGCATAGTGAACGATTTTTCAAAATAGTATTAATTTTTTTTTTTTTACTAATGTGTACGTTGCAATCTGTTTAACTAGTAAACAATAAGTAACCCCCCCCCCCGCCGATGGGTCAATTAGATGAGGATGTATAACATGTCAATGGGGTATAGTCTTGTATAGATTAAGGCCGATCGTTCCTGAGGCGTGTACTTAATTGAACTTCAACCACCAAAGTACGCACTGTCTACTATTCTAATTCGTATAAAACAACCTATTAATTAGAAATTGAACCTTAGAATCTTCGACTTCGAAAACCATCTGTTTGACAACTGACATGCGACGTCGAGTTAACCATTAAACCAACCCAGTGTTCAGTAATGCCATCAAAAACAAAAACAGCAAATCTCCATGATATGAAGAAATATCGATTGAATTAATTACGTAAACGACTGAGAATGGAAGAAAAGATATTTATTTTCTATTAAAAAATTATGTTTAGAAGACATTTAATTATAAATTCTCTAAATTTCCGTAGATCTAAAACAATAAAATTAAATATTTTATTTTTCTCATATTAAGAATGGGATATTCCCGAAAAATCCCGTTTTTAATGAAAAATTTCGAAAAGTATGCAATTGTTTTGTGAAAATAACTTTCCAAAGCGGTAAATTAATTAAGTGTTGTAATGATATGCCAAGAAAGAGAAGAATTGCAAACGAAATCTAGCAAATATATTTCTCTTACCTAATAAGCTACCACTTAGAAGTGATTTCTTCATCAATCAATTTTCAGGGATGGAAATCCAAATTTTCAAAACCGGCCTATCTCTAACTAATTGAGATTCAATACTGAAATTTTATTGGTTACATTTACTGCCCATGGTACACAAAATACATAACTCTAACGGTATTCAGAATAATATTTTCTTATAGGTTTACGAATATATTAAAAAACACCTGTTATAAGGTATTAAAGTTAAATTCTCTTATCTCCAAAAGATTTTTGAACATATTTCATTGAGTTAAAAGCTAAAATTTGGAATTAAAATTAACTCAAAAAGCTAACAACACAGTTGTAGGACTTTCCCGTCACGCGGCTAAAGCCACATTCCGGGGAAGTCCTACAACTATGGGTTGTTTCTGATAGAAGGTTTACACACAAAAACTTAATTATAAAGTTTTATTACTTCATTTAAATATTATATTTTTTCGTTTATTTAATTCAATAATTCTAACTGAAGCGCGCGCGCATTCCGCATTTAATTCACGCGGGTGTGGCGGTACTAGCGGTGACAGTCGGCACTAACTAAACTAATGTAATTTCACTACTTACAATACACAACTTACAGTATTTTTATTTGCTACTTTTACAAGGAAAGTTAAGTTCCTTTTTCTTTTTGATTAGGTATTACTGCTCCTAACATACGTACATTAATATCCGGAAAATTTCCATCCGATTTTGTTAGGTTCCTTAGTGTCAAAACGTCAATAACAAATCGCTTGTACGGTCGACAGACTGGTGTAGCCGCAAGGCTTAACGCACCAGGTAACGAGTCAACCGGGTGATCGAGTTCGAGACCCAGCCAGACCGAATAACTTATTTACACTTTAATTATTATTTATTTAATACTACTGCTTACTTGTGACGTCACAACATAGCACTAGTTTAGAGCATATTTTGGGGGTAGGGGTGCGATTTTGCAATAAATTAATAATTAATTTTTTTAATTATTAAGAAATATGCCTAAGAAAAATATAACCTTAATTACGCGAAATCTTGAAATACTAAGGGTGACCACGCTCTACAGCCTTACCCTCTTCAACATTTAATTTGAAAATTTAATGGCATCAATGCCATATGTAGAAGTAATTCATCCAATTTTGTTCAAAATCGATCCAGTACTAGAGATATAAGGTGATTTAGAGGCCATCACCGAACACACACAAGTACATACGAACATTAACATCCGAAAAATTTCCATCCGGTTTTTTGGGTTCCTTAGTTGTGTCAAAACGTCAACATTCGATGAAAACCGCATATTCCCAAATTGGATCGATTATAATACTTTCCCTTCTAGAGCAATAGCTCTGCTATAGCGCTGTCTAGATGAGGAGGTAAAAATACCTGCAAAAAATTGGGCTATCGTTTTAGCATTAAATAAAGAGTCTAGGACTAAGGTCAAATAAGCATCGACTGTCTAAATCATATGAATATTTCTAACATGTTGAATAGAAAGTAAAAATTTGCAACAGATATTGAATGTAATATTGCGATGTAACTTAGCTCAAATTTTCTCTTTAAACAGTTCCTTACGAGTATAAGACAATGTAAAAGTGTTTGGTATTTTCAATTTATAATCTGAATGTATTGGAAACTTTTAATAAGTAATTACATCAAATAAATATAAAATTCTAATAACCAATAGACGACAAATCGAATTTCAATTTAAATAGTTATAATATCTATTTTGGGTCCTGAAAATCCCGATATATAGACATATATAAAGGGAGTTTAAAATTCACTATTTGTCCATGAAACGAATGAATACATCAAATAGTTAAATAGTATTTTTTGAAATCAATTAACCTAGTTTCAACCTTGATAAAATTGTAATTTCAATAAAGTAGACTAAAGAGAAATATTTTACATAACTGTTCCAACGTTTTCTTATTTTTCCTTATCTGTCATTTGCTAAAAGATAGCAAGAAAAACCAAAGGGATAATTTAAATAACTTTGCTTTTCTTATTTTAATTTTAAAATATGCATACACTTTAACTATCCTGCTCACCAGTAGTAATCTACGTTTATAATTAAAACTTGCTGTAGACGCTTGTCGAGGTTAAAATTACGTAACTATATATCGGTAGATAAAAAAAAAACTATATATAAGCGAGAGAAAAACATATAACTAATGGAAAGGGTTGTTTTAATATTCTGCAACAATAGTAGTGGAAATTATAGAATAAGAGAGCACGGCAGAGAGTTTTATTGCAACGAGCTGCTGGTTAGTGCAGTTTGCGCATAATCGTAGAATGAATAGATTTAAATGAGAAAAACCTCTCAACTTCTGCCCATTGGATTGAATGATCTGATTTGTTTGACTATTTGTATTATTCACTAATTACCTCTATTTCTATATAATTTTCAACAAATTGGCGCTTGTTTCGTATTCACTTATCGGATGTATGCAACAATTTAAACAAAAATATTGTAAACGATAAACGTCAATGTCACTAAAATCTAAAAACGGGTAAGATAATAGTATAAAAAAAGCAAATTCATAAATTTTTATGAATATTTACATTTCTCTATACTGAATCTAAATAGTTCTTCCTGATACAAGCGTTATTTTTATTTAGTTTCGCTGGTGCTAAAAAAAATTAAAATTTTGGATAGTTACTTCTACGAAGATCTGCAGGTAAACAAAGTTAAAATTACTTTCATTAACGATCCCTAAAGAGTTAAATTAAATAGTTGCTGAAAAGACGTGATAAAACCAGATCAGAAAACATGAAATACGGTAGTTATGTCCCCTTATGTAGTAAGCTACCATGTGTCTATTTGTGTGTGTGTGTGTGTATATATATATGTAAACGGAATAGTCCTCACAGGAGTAATAATTAAAATTTTTTCCTTACTCCCCTACGCGGGACCCGCAATTAAGCATAGAACAACGTAGGGCATAGAACAACGTCCTTTTTACTCTAACAGGCCTTCCACCCACCGGCAGAATGTCCGGCATAGTAGGTCGGACTCCCGGTCGGATCTTTATTTTATATTACATTAGTAAGCAACCCATTACAGTACCCCACTTCTGTGTAGTTTTTTAGCATCCAAGTCTCTCCAGTTAACCCTTTTTTTTCCTGTTTAGCCTTAGGTAACTACCGTTTAGATAATACTTCAGAGGATGAATGAGGATGATATTTATGAGTGTAAATGAAGTGTAGTTTTGTACATTCTCAGTTCGACCATTCCTGAGATGTGTGGTTAATTGAAATCCAACCACCAAAGAACACCGGTATCCACGATCTAGTATTCAAATCCGTGTAAAAATAGCTGGCTTTACTAGGATTTGAACGCTGGAACTCTCGACTTCCAAATCAGCTGATTTGAGAAGACGCGTTCACCACTAGACCAACCCGGCGGGTTCTCCAGTTAACCCAGTTGAGGTTTGGTTCACTGCATCTGCTTACGGGGAAAATTCCAATTATTTGACATCCAACGAGACTACTTTATGTCAGAGGGGCCCAGCTACATGAGTTCCCAAATTTCTGGGGTGGTTTTAAGCCTCACACTTCACAAACGAATCAAAAAAAGGTTTTGGACACAAATTCTTCATGGAGGGTTAATTCCGCACATTTTGACACCCCTCATGGCCACTTTTAGAAATGGTGGTCGGGGAAAGGGTGGTTGGGAATGTATCCCTCCGACAATGCAATAAAAATTTTCAGAGTGATATTTGGGGTTAATGGATAGGGGGTCCGGATTGGTAAAGATCCGGAAGGGGACAAGTAGGATTGGGTGGGGGAAGGAATAAAAAGGATATGTAAAATTCTCCTTATAAAAGTCATTAGCACTTAGAAAAAATTCGTAAGTGAAACTCACAAGCAGCTATCCTATATGAGGCTTCCAGATGTCATTATTCAAAAACTACCACAAGGGGTCCCCGGCCGATCCCTCATCAAGAACGGCCCACCTCGTCGAACCGTCCTCTCTGGATCGATTAACTTAACTCTAATAGCAATAACGTCAGTCTACGAGCAGACCCTTTTTACTACTACTGAAAAAGCAAAATTAAGGAGAAGCATGAATTCCTGGATTTCCGTTAATATTAACAGAAAAGTAAATAGTACAGGAAACAGTAAACAGTAAAAGTACAGGATATATAGGTTTATATTAATTATGTAATTATATGAAAAACTATTTTTTTTTAAATTTATTTATTTCTTTTTAACCACCCTTAATATCGAAAATTGTAAAGGTGTTTCGTATTTAAAATTTATATTACGACATCGGTTAAACATTTAACTACCGAAAGATATGCTTTTAAACTAATAAATCTAAATAAAATGTTAAAAAAGCAAAATCAACGGCAACCAATTTATCAGTAATTTTTCCTTTTCCCGAATGAATTCAAAGATAAAATTTGTTATAGATATCCAAAAGAGATTTAAAAAAAAATATTTATAATAAAATATACTATGTTTAAATAGTTAAATTGGAGATTCTATGCTTAAAAATTCATTATTTTTTCGTGCAAAGAATAGGAGTACTTTAGCTAGTAATACTGATTAATATGAAAATCATGGACTGATAATATACTAATCTTTCAATCGGAAAGTCCCAGGTTTGAATCCCAGTCAGGCTTAGCATTTTTCAAACGCTATTAAACTTTTATTCCCTATTCCCATGCACAAACTTCCTGACCGTATGAGGGGAATTAATAATTAAAAAATAAAATCTCATATATATAATCTGCATATATAATTTTTTTAATTATTAACAGTTTTAAAAATCTAACCAGCATCATTCATTCAGTAACTGGGGGTATGAATATTATCAACTTCTAAATATTTTTATTTAGATTAAGAAAAAATATTTTAACAAACAATTCAGAAGTGCACAGATTAGCGCAAATTTTATGTTAATAATTCAATAAGTAACTTCATTCTGGGATGGTTTATATTTTGATACTAAACGTATGAAAATCGGTTCAGTTATTTTGGTTTCGAGAAGTTTGTAAATTTAATTATAATTGTTTATATAATTTATGCTGGGTAGATTTCATTATCAAATAAATTTTCTGACAAACATTTAAAATGCAGAAGTGCTAAATTCATTCAACATTTAAATACATTGCACAGTTTCCATTTTTTTTTTTAATGTGATTTTAGACCCTTCTTCATTGACTTGATATTATATTTCATACAGGATAAGAAATTTCATATTTTGTTTTATAAAATGAGAAATAAAATATTTCAATATATATTAAACTGTGCCCAGGAAATGTTGGCCAAACATAAGGAACTGATTCAGGGGAACAAATAAACAAAAAAAATCATATGAATAAATCCCTTACATCACTTTGTTTGCACTCAGTATATTTGTGTATTTAGTATACGTATTTTAAAAAATGTATATTTTTAGAACAGATTGAGATATTTTTAAATTATGCAATCGTGACAATTTTGTGACTATTTTCGCTTCCTTCACTTAGTGAATCAAAAATAATTACCCATAACTTTTGTTATTAGTAAATGAAAGATGTAAATAAATTGCCATTCTGCATAATTTTTAATAACTTTAGCCATATCTCAACTTACATTAACCGATTTGAACGAATAGGGAGTAATTTAGTTCACAAAAAAAGGTTTTATTTAATAACATATAATTCATAAAACAAATATTTTCAAGGCTAATAATGATTAAAGAATTTTAATTGCCTTCATTTTCGAATTTTCGAAGATAAAATTTTCAAATTTATTACTTCTAAAAGATGTTTTGGGATGCATGAAGAAATTTTATTAAAATATCTAAATCAGTTCTTAAGAAAAAAATTTTTATTGATAAAACACGAAATAGCGGACAGGGAAAATAAAGGGAAATAGGACATTTGTCCACATGAACCTTTTTGTTTAGTCTAATATCCTGAATCAGTCCCTTAAGTTTGATCCCCAAGCACTAATCACTCCCTTTACCTTCCGGGATATTCTTTCACAGTGTATTAAAATTTTATTTGAAATTTCATATGAAATATAAATTTAAAAGATGATTCTCCAGCTTATCCCTTACTTTACTAAATTTTCTTTTACTAAGCACACAACATTACCGAATTATTCCGTAAAATTTTTTTTTATTACATTTTTTATTTATTTCATATTTTATCGAGGAAACGGATTCATTTTGATGGTGCATTAACGAAAACAAGTTTTAAATTTGTTAAAATTTAAAAAAACACGACTAACAAAAACTAAAAAAAGATACGGTTCATCACTTTTCTTTCTTTTTCCTGTTTAGCCTCCGGTAACTACCGTTTAGATAATTCTTCAGAGGATGAATGAGGATGATAGATATGTATGAGTGTAAATGAAGTGTAGTCTTGTACATTTTCAGTTCGACCATTCCTGAGATGTGTGGTTAATTGAAACCCAACTACCAAAGAACACCGGTATCCACGATCTAGAATTCAAATCCGTGTAAAAATAACTGGCTTTACTAGGACTTGAACGCTGTAACTCTCGACTTCCAAATCAGCTGATTTGGGAAGACGCGTTAACCACTAGACCAACCCGGTGGGTTACGGTTCATCACCTAGCGGTTGAAATCTTAAATTTCTGGTCATGGTTTTTGAAATTCGCATTTGATTTTCAAATGAACGCATTATGAGCTCGTTAGGCATGCGGATAACAAACATACCAATGTTTGTTTAATATAGGATAATTAAAGAGCGCGCGGGTAACAATTTTATCTACAGTATTTGTATAAAGTATAATTTTTTTTTAATAATTTTTTACCACATACATATATATATATATTCATATAGCCTATGGTACTCCCGGTAACGTAAGGATTCCATCGCGGGGTCACACATTTAAATCGGTTCAGCTGTTGAGCTCCTACGGTGGAACAAACATGATTACATACACCCTAAATACATTACTCTTCTTTTTGGGCAGTCATGTGAAAAAAGTAAATAATAAATAAATAATCTTCACAAAAAAAATTTGTTCGAAGCTTTTTTCCTCGAGTATTAGTTTAATGAAATTCGCAAAAGTTAAGCATAAAACCACTCTTTCACATTGAAGCCAAGGTAAACAAAAAAGAAAAAATAATTTTAAGGTAATTCTGTAAACTTTAAAATTAATTGTATAAAATGACTAATATTTTATTTTTCAGAATATTTGCTGAAAACTCCGTTTTGCTTCTATTCTTTTTGCAACGTAAATTACCTTATTTCCTAAGACTCACGTCAGAATTTTAATAACTTGATAAAACTGAACTGTCAAAAAACTAGTAATGGTCCTAATTGCTCCCTCATTCAATGTTTATTTTTAAAAGCTTTTATTTAACTCTCGCTTTAGGAATAATCAAATCTTGCAACTGCTATACCTTTTGATCTATGGTATGAAAATCAGTGAAATTTGGTTTGTATTGTCATCGAAGTTACATAACTTCGATTACAATACAGCACTACGGTGTCGGAATTTTATGACCCACCCCCACGACACCAGGTGCTACCCCTACGCTAAATTCATGCATTTAGATGACAATTTTCTTTTCTCATGAACTATCGTATGAAAATGATTGAAATTTTGTACACGTATGTAACTGCGATGTGTAAAAATAAATATATTTACTTTTTTTTAGTCTTAAAAAAAAACAAAAAAATTACAAAAAATATATCAGATTACATATAAAAAATTATTTTTTAAAAAAGCTTTTATTTAACTAATATTAATATAAACATTTATAAAAAAAGGAAACAAATTAGAAAAACCCTCTAAAAAGTAAAAAATAAGAATTAAATCAAATTCGGAATTTTAAATAAAAAAATATAATATATTAACTAATATAAAATTGCACTGAAAAGTAAAAAAATAAATAATGTAAATATCTAATAAATAACCAATAAATAAAAAATAAATAAATGTAATAATTATTACATTTTAAAATTTAAAACTGCGCCACGCGTTTATTTATCTAAATATTTTCATTACTTTTAATTTTAAAATTTAATAATTATTACATTTATTTATTGGTTATTTATTAGATATTTTTATAAGTTTTTTTTTACTTTTCAGTACATTTTTATATTCTATATAAAAATGTACTGAAAAGTACATTTATATATTATATTTTTAATTTTTTTGTTTAAAATTCTTAATTTGATTTAATTCTTATTTTTTACTTTTTAGAGGGTTTTTCTAATTTGTTTCCTTTTTTTATTAATGTTAATATTAATATTAGTTAAATAAAAGCTTTTTTAAAAAATAATTTTTTATATGGAATCAAATATATTTTTGTAAATTTTTTTTTTTTTGTATTTTTTAGTGTAGCAATTGTCTAAATACAAGTTAATTGGTCTATGTGTATGCAATTAAAAAAAAGCATTAGAAACTACTGAAAATACTTGTCCCTGATATAGTTTTAAGTACAAATATTAATCGGAACTTCGAAGAATAAAACACAATTGATGTAAATTTTCTTTAAGAAAAACGGGAACAAGTATTATATTTAACTCATATTGCTTAGTAAACTTTTATAATTTAATTTCTAAACGTTTACAGTTCTGAATTACTGAAATAATTTTGTTACATAATATAATACCTTATAATGCATTTAAAAAATTTTATTCTTCAAAACAGAATAAATTATAAATAAATAAAGAAATCGAAGTAAAAGAGAAACGATGAATAACCCTAAACACTGTGTTTCCCACGCTAAATTATTTTCATAAATTATTAAATTTCCTGTGACGGCAAAATTATTGCTTTGCTCAGACTTAAAGAGTCTGTTTTCCCACAAAACGTATATCCAATTTCCTGACAAAAATATTTTATTTATTCATAATTGATTGCCGAGTTAGTGCAAAAATTTCATATTATAAACAAATGCGCGCACACTCAAATTTATTCAAACGAAGGTGTAATTTGTATTAACACGTGAATACAAATTACAAAACGTAGTTATTAACGGGATTGACGGCTTCAAACAGAACGGGTTTCTAAAAAGGTATTCAATAATATTTAAGAACCCTTCCCTTCGTTTACAAACTTTTTAGAGTTATTCGATGTAGGTTTCTGTTCATCATACGATAGGATCATACTGATTTTCTCAATAAAACAACTCAAACCATGATCTGACTATTTTTGTGGAATTCATGGTCAATGAAGTAGTATGTGAACTTTTTAATGCTTGACCTTCTTAGAATAAAGGATTACGATTTTTTTTGTTTAAGACTTCTTTAACTGTAAAATAGTTTTTTACTGAAAAATGTTCATTATACTTAAGATTTGTACAAAAAAAGTTTAAGTTATATTCTTAGGCGTATTACGTACCGAATATTTCACAATCAGCTAAATATATCTGACGTAAGATATTTTTCTTAAACATGAATATGGTATTTTAGTTTATTTTTACTTTTAGATTACCTGTAGGTATTGGTTAAAATCTAACAAACATACAAAAAGAAAATCCGTATTAGTTCTGGGACATCCGTTTAAACGGAGAAACTTTCAAGACGTGTTTTTACTGATGAAAATAATTTAAAAAGTTCCTTATAAACACAGGTCTGGAAATGCTTTGTTTCTGAGTTACAGCTAGCTAAATATTTCGCCCAGATTTCAGCTCTTCTAATAAAAAGAAGTCATACTGTAATTTTTGGAATCCAAATTAAGGAGTAAAGTTGGTGTTTATTATGTAATCTGAGATAGGAAATAGGATAAAATAGGTCACAGAACTGAAAATTCAGTAGTTTTTAAGATATCCAAAGTAAAACACAAAATTCGGTGTCAAAAAACAATTTTTTTACGTCTTTATGCAGTAGCATTGTTTAATGACTAATACATGTGAAATATTTAGTAACAAAACTTGTAGAGAATAATATTCTGAGAAAATTATGTGAATCAAAATAGACGAAAAAACAGAGAATCGTATTATTTTTTCTGTACCTAATAAACACTGAGAAAACCAGCTTACGGTGTACTGTTTCTGGTAATTGATTAGTGGAAGCAGATATTTTTTTTCGGACTGTCAGTACAAAAATGTGATTACATTAAGTGAAAAAGATCGTAAAATAGGCTTCATCCAACATTATGGAACAAGCTGTCATATATCAAACAATTCACTAGCACGCGTTTATAAGGAATTTACAGAACGAACTGTCAGCAGAAGGCGGTGGCCCAGTGTAGCAATTTTTTCTTTTTGGGAGTATTTGAAGGATGGAGTTTATTTATGGAATCCACATACTATCGATGAATTGAAGGCGAACTTCAATACGAAACGTTTTTCAACGTTTTGGGTCAGATGACATTCAATGTGATCACTCAAGCACAAAAAAGCGTCGCTGAGCAGGATGGTTACTTCAAACATCTTTTTTAGAAATATGAAAACGTTTACTATTGTAAGCAGAGTTTAATTTTTTTACATTTTTTTTAATTTCATTCACAAAATGTTACATATCGCAACTGTGTCACTAGCAGTTCGGTTTTAAGTTAAGTTTGTATAAGCATAATAACACTTAAAAAGCTGATTATTAAGCAAAAACACATAAAAAGAAATCAAAATAAGAGAGAAATATCCTAACACAATTATTTTTAGATTTTTTCATTTTATTCCATTTCTAAAAGAAAAAAAAAGTAATAACGTACAATTTTCTCTCCTGAATATATGAAGGATTAAAATAAAAAATGAAGTACAAAAACGAACTGGCTGAAAAAAACAATTAAGTAGAAGAATTAATAAAAACTTTTCGTTAAAACAGATTTAGAATAAATATATATAAACACAAAAAAAAAGTTTAATTTTTTAAACGAATGTGAGAGGGGATATATTATAACTTAATTAAAAATAAATATCATCTAATTGTATTAATAGAATTTGATCACAAATTATTCTATTCAGGAACCGAGCTAATAATTTCTAATTTCCTGGTGAAATGATGTTGATGTTATTGATTTACAAATAACTTACAGCCTAAATATCACACACGTTCAAGCACGCAAATACATATACCGTGATTGAAAGAGATGAATGTACGTCTGTCTGCATCTACTCCGCTAACAAATTATAAACTGGAAACTCTCACCAAACTCAATTAATCAACAACTCTTGAATTCTAAATTCTCTACTTTTTTAAAAATTTATTTAATCCTAACTTCATATATTCTACTTTATAATGAATTTTATTGGAAAAAAATAAAAGTTTACGACTATATTTCTATTTTATCTATAATTATACTTACATTTAGCAAATTATGTTAATTGAAAGAAGAAAAATTACAACTTTAACTAATAATATTAAGGAAATATCTTTTTTATTTCCAGTAAAACAAGCATATTTCCCTTAGTATGCATCTTAGTGTGTTTTTATTCTTATGGAGTGATTGTGTATGTGATATTTATCTAAGAGAGTTTTAAATGTAATCTCACCCTACAAGTTTGACTTTAAAAAGCGAACAGGTCTTTTTATCCTCTTTACAATAGTTCGATATTTTTCAACCTTTTTGATATCTTTCTCTTTTTTTCTTACCGAATAGAAAATCTCCTCGTGTTATAAATCAAATTAAAAAATAATGTCCTAATTAAAAAAAATGACTATGAGAATAATTTTACTAAATAGTCAAATTAGACATTTTATATTTTATAAAATCCCATAATAATTTATATACTGGGTGATTTACCACGTTATGCAAATACTTTGGCAGTACTTTTTACACGTAAAAATAAAGAAAGAAAGTAGTGCATATAAACATAGGTCCGGAAACGCTTCGTTAACAAGTGAGGCGGGAAAAAAATTTCACCCAAACTTTATCTCCTCCAGTAAAGTGAAGCCATACAGAAATTCTTGAGGCGAAAAAAATGTACACTAATTTGATGATTTTATATGGAATTCAATCTGATATACTGAAAAAAAAAATGTTTCTGAGAACTGGAACTTCTGTAGCTTTTTAGAAAACCGGTGAAAAAAGCAAAAAACGGGAGTCGAAAACCGCACTTTTTTATGATAGACTTGTAATAACTTTGTTAAATTTTCAATAAACAGATAAAACTCGTTAATAAAACTTGTAGGATATTTAATTCTAAACAGAATGGTATAAATAAACTAAACAGAAAGCGAATTTGGAACAGAAAGTTAAATAAAATGGACTAAATTTAACTTGAAAATTATTTTTAACGTAAAAAATTAATAAAATTTAAAATAATTTTACGAAAAGTTTCCATTTACATCAGTGCATTTTGCTGCATGTTTGTGGATTACTCGTGACGCTCTTTTTAGTTCGTCGGGGCTGTTCTTTAACAAAGCAAAAGCATCAGTAATACGAGAAAGTAACTTCTCTGGGGTATTTTCTTTCAACTTATAAACATTACACTTCACCCAATCACCATACAAAAAATTCATGGGCGAAAGATCTGGTGATCTGGGTGTCCAGGATTGTAAACCGCTTCCACCAATCCTTTTCATTTTTTTGTTTAGCCTCCGGTAACTACCGTTTAGATAATTCTTCAGAGGATGAATGAGGATGATAGATATGTATGAGTGTAAATGAAGTGTAGTCTTGTACATTCTCAGTTCGACCATTCCTGAGATGTGTGGTTAATTGAAACCCAACCACCAAAGAACACCGGTATCCACGATCTAGTATTCAAATCCATGTAAAAATATCTGGCTTTACTAGAACTTGAACGCTGTAACTTATCACCAATCCAGCTTATAAAACAACACGATTACAATTCAAAAAAAATTTAATTGTTGGACAGCTGTTTTTGTAATTCCAATTTATGAAATAAATATTTCTCAAAAAAAAATTATTGATATTTTAATTTGATTTAAACAAAAATCATAGTTTTTTAAAAGAAATCAAATACACCATTACAATCGTTGATTCAATATTAACCCTTACGAAATAATTTATTTTGAAACTTCTTTTATTAATTCTGAATACCATAAATTTCTGTTTATCATTTTTCCCTAGTTCTGAAAAATAAATCGATTATCGATAAAAATCATTTTCCAGTTAAATTTAGCTTTGTATTTCTCTAAACAAAAGTTCATTTTATTTAACTGTTATTAACTTTCTGTAGACTTTATTTATACTATTCTGTTCAGAATTGAATTTCCTTCAAGTTTGATCTATTAATTGCCAATTTAACAAAGTTATTACAAGTCGAACGTAAAAAAGTGCGTTTTCGACTCCCGTTTTTTGCTTTTTCACCGGTTTTCTAAAAAAACTACAGAAGTTCCAATTTTCGGACTCACTTTTTTTCAATTTTTCAGATTGAATTTCATACGAAACTATCAAATCAGCGCATATTTTTGCGTCCCAAGAATTTCTGTTTTTATTCAATATCCATTGATACATTTTAATAGCGCGTAATGGAACAGTATTTAGCATTACTTTCTCCCTTTAAAACGAATCAATTTATTAAATGTGGCTTCATATTACAGCATGTTAACTCTATTACTTTAAACCCTTTAGTTTCTAGACTGCTATGTAATGAACGTTCAAGATGATGCTGTACCATCACATAGTAAAGAAATGCAGTTTACTGTCATATACAGGACCCTTAGGGAATATTGAAAACAAAATATCAGCTGAGGTATTTATTGAAGTTTAAAAAATATGTAAGTATACTAAATATATCGATATAGTTCGGAATATCACACAAATAACTGAAACCAAAACTTTACGTAGAAAAGTTTTATACTCTGCAGGTATTATATGACAGAAACATTGTAGAATAATAAAAATTAAAAATTGTTGTGAATTAAAAATTGGTCTTAAAACAGATATAAAATTAAAGAAAAAAGATGTCGTACTGTGAGAACACAATATAAATTATACGAACAAGTAAATATTGTGTGTTGAACGCAAGCCGTTACTACAGCTGAGAAAAAGTCCAAAAACAAAATCTTTTGAAAATTTGGACATTTTTTGTCAAATCAGTTACAATCAAAAGAGGAGGTGCACAACTACACGTTAGAACAAGCCTAAATCCAAAAATTCAGCATTATACGACTAATCGATTTTGAGGTATGCTAGATACATATGCACGTACAGACGTCACGCCGAACTAGTCAAAATTAATTCAGGGATGGTGAAAATGGTTATACCCGTTGAAATCTGAAAACCGACATTTTTCGCGATTACAATACTTCCTTTATTTCGAACAAGGAAATAAAAATTTATATTATTTTTATTTTAAATAAAAGTAAACCAGGTGATTTTAAAAACTGTTTTATAGAATTATATTTAACTGTTTATCAGTGGAAAAAAAAACACAATTGGATATTTTGTTGCATGATCAATCTCATTTACTTATTTATTTACTCAATTTTTATTATATTTATATTCTTAATGAGTTGAGAAAAACAAATAAGAGTATTAAAGTAATACTGAAATCGCCTTAAAGAAAAAAGGTGTAAAATTTCACCAAATATGACGACGGGAAATGAGTTTGACCGGTTGAAACAATGTAAGTTAATGGAAAGCAAGTAGAAACACATAATATTTTTAAGCCTATTCATACAAAATGGAAAAGTAAACCAATATAAGATAAAATGAACTTATGTAAACATAAATTCGACCTAAAGAATGAGAATTAAAAGTTTAAAATAAAAATATAATTTTAATTTATATTTTGACTTTTTGAAGTCAGCATCAAATTATGGGTAGAATAATTATTTAATTTTACCCCATAGTTCTAAAAGTGAACTTTTTTTTTAGTGATTTTTTTAAATTGTTTTTATAAATAATTTAATGATTAATTTTAATTAAACTAGCCGATTAATAAATAAATAATTTTAATATAATTTTAAAATTTAAATATATCTTTATGGTTTTTATATATTAAATGTCATAATTATCTTACTAGAAAATACAAACAACTGTTGTCTTGAGAAATTTCAAAAGAAAGTGAGAATTTGGTTTAAAAACTGCCTAGCTCACTAAAATTTCCAACTCAGATTACCCACCACGACATAATTCTTGCCTCTTATGTCGGAAGAATAAGAAAAAAATTAACTAAAGAACGATAAAGATAATAGTAGCTTTAACAAATCAAATACATATCCCCACTCATTAACCAAAATTTAAGGAAGGGGATGATTGTTTATATAGTTATAACTCAAAATTTACACCAAAAAATTTTTAATAAATTTGTAATTGGAAAATGTTACTTGGTCCGCTAACGCTGTTCAATAACGATTTTGCATCATTTTTGATAAAATAAATTTCAAAAAATAAAAATAACAAATTTTATCGGGAAATGATTTTATATAGTTTATTGTATTAATTTTATTATTTATTCTTTTATATGATTTATTTAAAAACAGAAACTAACAATTGTTTAATTGTTTTGGACGTAAAAATATATAACAACAAAATAAATAATGAAACTAATTTAGAAATATTTCGTTAACCATCTTTAAACGACACAATAATTAATTATATTTCGTTCCATCCATGGTCCCAAACAATGGCTGTTTTCAATGCACTCTTATATAGAGTCATACATTATTTAAAATACGATAAAGATTCCCTAAACAACGAAATTGAAATCATTAAAAATATTGCCCTTATAGTTTAATATAGGTTATAGTATTAACACAATAAATAAATTATATGAAAGAATAAATAATAAAGTTAATTCAATAAATAATATAAAATTATTGCCTGATAAAGTAGAAAAAAATACACGTACAAAATGAATTTACACCATATAGTCATAAAATTGCTAAATATTACAAAAAAATTAACATAACACCATCTTATACAACAAATAAAAAATTAATTATATATATTAATAACGATTACAATAAAACATTAAATATTAATAATTGTAACTTAAATCAAAAAAGAAATACAATGAAATTGTAAACCGTACGGTAAGAGTCTCGCAGATATCATTTCTTCCACTCAAAAAAAAAAAAATCTCTGTAATATAAATAAAACTGTTTTAACAAAACTGTACTGACACCAAACAAAGGTAAGACACTACATGTGTGTTATCAAAATCTGTTATTAATTTAGAATTTTCTTTAAAAAAAAATCTGAAATATATGTAATAGACAATAGATATACAATGATAGATAATAAACAATGATTAAGCGTTTCATATAATAAGACAAAAAAGAAAAATTTGTTAGAAAACTCTTACCGGCCCGATTTCATTTATTAAACCAGGAATAACCAAAAGAATTGTATTATTTCTGTAAATGTGATAGGTATTACATATATATGAAATCGGGCCGGTAAGAGTTTCGTAACACATTTTTCTTTTTTTTCTTATTATATGGAACGCTTAAACATTATTTATTATTGTAGATCAACTGCCCATTGCATATATTTAACATGTATATTTTTGTAAAGAAAATTCTAAATTAGTAACAGTTTGACAACAGAAATGTAATGCCTTACCTTTTTTGATATCAATATCGTATGGTTAAAAACAGTTTTATTTATATTACAGAAAGTTTTGTTTTTTGAGCCGAAAAAATTGCATCTGTAAGACTCTTACCTCACGGTTTACAATTTCATTGTAATTTTTTTTTAATATGAGCCTTTTGTTAGATTAGCACTGCCTTTTGTTAGATTTACTCTTTTATTTTTTATTTTTTTTAATGAAATACTGATTATGTTATGGATTTATAATTAAAATTTATTGTCTTTCTAGAACAAACGAATTGAATTTCACGGCTAATTGTTTTTGTTGATAGTCATATCATTTACTTTATACCATATTTCTCCTTTTTTAATAAAACTAGTATAATGACCTTTACGAATCAAAGATCCGTGATAGAATATAGCACTTATTACTTTGTAAGTGTAACCCTCGATTTTTATCGTTAAATTCGATTTTACTAATCGAATTTATTTCTGTTTTATTTAGTCCTTTTTTAATAAAACTAGTATAATCTCTTGTAAACTAATATTTTTATTTTTATTTTTTTAAAGACGTGATGGGAATTAAAAAAAATTGTTTGATCTTCAGTACTTTCATTTACTATTAAAACAAACTGTATTATATTTTCTTTGAAATTTTATTATTTCAAGTACATTATTAAGTTTTTGTACGCTACCTAGTACTATTAGTTTAATAGTCGTCAGTATATCGTAACTATACGTTATTAAAAGAGTAATACGAAAATAATTATACTGCATTCTTTTTTTAATATGATGTGGATAGATTTTAATTTTCTACAAATTCAATTTAATTTCTTCTACAAGTTTGTCTAGTTAGTTTATTTCGAAAAAAAATTATTTTTTGATTTATTCTTTTTTGAACATACTACTTTAAAATTTTCACAATATTTTATATTTCCGCTAGAGTTATAATTGAGTTTTATTTTATTCCAGTCCTAGCACTATCAATCTAAAATTCATCGTTGATGTTTTTCTGAATACCTCTATTTTCAAAACTACTTTTAGCACGGAGTCTTCCTGGGTTGGAATCATCGAATAAATATCGATGTAAGCTCCGCCCAATCGCCATTCTTTGTGTAATGGCTTCATCTGCTTTGTCACTCCCGCTCTAACGGTTTTATAATATCTTAAAATATTAAATCGAATTGAGTGTTTATTTGCCCATTAATTAATTATTAAATAATCACTCAGTCCGATGTAATATTTTAAAATTTTAAATAGTTAAAATAAAGAATTACAAGAATTAATTTCAAGAGCTTATAAAATCTTTAGAGCAGGAGGAACACAGCAGAAGAGGTCGTGAGATGAGGAATGGGGAGTGAGCGGAGCTGAATATTGATATTTATTCGATGATCACAACTCAGGAAGACTCACTACTAAAATTAATTTTGAGAATGAAGGTACGCCTAAACGCGTCAACTACGAATGTCAGATTGACAATGCTAGGAAGGGCATAAGATAATAGCATTCAAACCAATTTACTATTAGGATTAAAATAAGAAATTTGATAAATAATAAAAATCTACATTTAATATTTTATTACTTTTTCATGTTATACTATTTACAGTTCACATATAAAATGTAAAACTAATTTGGATATGCTTTCTAGATGAAATATATATTAAATTTTTATTAAACATTTTATAGGTACAAAGGCAGATAAAAAACGAAACGTTCTTTGTTCCATAATGAAATTGAAATTTTTTATTGAGTTTGATTAAGTAAAGTAATTTTCCAAAGTTTAGTAAATATTTTGTATATAGAATCAATCCAGTTCTACAACATATTACATCGAATTTCAAAATTGTTACAAAATATTCCTGAAATACAAAACCAAATATAGTTCAACAAATATACAAAAATATGAATTTTATACATTCATTGCATTGTAACATACTTATGTTTTATTTTCCAACTGAGGAATCTCAAAACTTAAAAAAGAAAATGTTCCGGAGGGTATTTTTTTGTGTTGTAGCAAGTCTCTTTCTGATTTAAACTTATTGTAATATATAAAAAATTAAAAATATAAGTTTTGATAAAAATAATCAATTCAAGAAATATTCTTCTTTTTATAAGAAATTTGATAATAATAATATTTTTATTTTTATTTATTAATTTTTTTGTGGAAGGAGGTGTAAATGCACTTACGCACGGAGTGTCGGGCTCCCACTGACGGTATTATCCAATCACTATCAGCAGACTACCGACTAAAACCATCTCCCTTTCTACCAGGACTCGACCCGGAACCGTTTACCACATTATTTCCATCCGACTACTCCTATACTAGTCCGAGAAGGCCGCTACTAATTTTCAGGGCTATCCAGGACACCCTTCTTGGTCCTATCGAGACCAAGAATTATATTCGTCGGTAGAATGCTACCGACGGATCGGGCTACACTCTCCCACCTGCTCAGGTTATGGAGCATCATCGCAACCACGTTGTGGGGGCTCAGTGCTCCAAGATCCGCCTCTAGTGTCCCCTCGATCTGTCGCCCACCGAACATATTTGAAAAAGGTGTGCTCGGCGTCGTCCCATACACCGGGGCAATAGATGCAGTCGGGGGATGGCACTTTCCCTATGACCCACAGGTAATCGCGGAAGTATCCGTGACCCGTTAAAAACTGGGTCATGCGGTACTCCACCTCTCCATGCCGCCGCTCCGTCCACAGTCTGACCAGAGGGATAATAAGCCTTGCGGTCCATCGTCCTCTGGTCTCGCAGATCCAGGTCTCTTACCATGCGAGAAACGTGCGAATGCGTTTCTCGTTGACAATGGTCTCCCGGTCATCGCCTGCCCGTCACCACCTGAAGGTCGCCTGGTGCTCCTTTGCCAAAATAGCAATGGGTATGACGCCAGCAACTACCAGTACTAAAGGCTCGAAAACCGTCCGATACGCGGAGGCGTATTACGGAGGCGTATATCGAGCTGCTTCCGATTTCTTTCGACTGTTAATGCCTGGGCCCACACTTCCACCCCGAATAACAGAACGGAATGCACGGTGGACATCAGCAATCGCCGTCGGCTGGTCTGCCGATATTCGCTATGAGCCGGCTGTGAGCATTTATGGCTCTCGCAGCTTTGTCGGCGGCTCTCCGAAGCTGCTCAGCAAAGCTGAGTTTCCGGTCAATCATCATACCGAGGTACTTTGCGGCCGGCTTAGTCTCGACAACCTCTACCCTGACCCGAAGGGAGAGGAGGGTGTCGATACGCTTCTTCGTTAGAATAATTATTAGGGATCCGATACTATCGGGTATCAAATAGGAAGACTCCCCCGATTTGTCAAGTTAATTTGCATTCATTTAAAAATAATAATAATAATAAGGCTTTATCTTGAAGGCTAGCTATATTTCCTTTATTAAGAAAAAACTTACTTTATTTACCTACAATAATTTTTAATATTTAGCAAGAACTATTCTAAATATATTTAAAATATTACTTGAAAAATTGACTGATATTACACAACTTATTCTGTGTGATTATAATTTTTGTATGGTTATCTATGGCGGAGTGGTAGCGTTTCTGTCTTTCATCCGAAACGTTCTGGGTTCGAATCTCAAACATGCGTGGCATTTTTTATGTACTAAAAAATTCATTTCATACTGTAAGTAAATAGTTGATTAGTAACTATAATTAAAGTAGTCGTATTGTTGCCAGATTTTCTAAAAAATAAATCACTAACATCCGGAAATTATACATAATCATAAAGTTGTCTGTAGTTAGTTGCTTCGAGTGACTAAACCAAATTATTGTATAATATGATCTTACAGTATTTATACATGTATGTATATATTAATAAAGTTAACATATGAATTATTTTGACATTTTACTGACATCAAGTGATCATCAATAAAAGAAAAAGAGATCTTATCGTGTGAGTTTTTACTTATACAATACTGTTGTATCTGTAATCAATTTTATAACATTTCAGCCAATGAGAATGAAGAACGGTACGAGTTATAGTACGGGTAACGTTTAGTAATGTTGATGTGCAAGATAAGATAGTGCTTTGCGAAAACGTTACGTTTTATAGGTGGAGGTCGGTAATTAGAAGTGGAAGAAGTAAAGTAGTGACCTGTGAGTTAGATTGGGTCCCCTTAGTTGATTGCTGTAAGAATTAAGGTTTCTCTGCGTGCGTGTGTGTGCATGCGCGCGTGTTGTATATGGTTCATGTAGTTGTATGTGTGCGAGTTGAATAGTAAAGTCGGCTTTTCTGCTTTCTACAATCGGGTTACTAGGAAGGGTGCAATCACCTTCTTTGGCTTGTCTTGCACATTTTCAGTCATCCTTTAAATGTAATCCTTAAGCCGTTTTTATTTATACTACCTTTTAAAATTCTCCTTTTACCTTTTCTTAAATAAATTCTAACACAAATAGTCTTTAAGTAAAGTATTTAATACAAATTTCTTCACATAACAAATTCTTCGCGTAGATTCCTACGACTACAATTTAATATCCCTTTAAGATTTAAAGAGTATATGAGTATGCTACCTTTAACACAAATTTCTTTAATTCAATAAATAAATCAATAGCCTGTTTAAAAACGCTGTAAAAAAAGTAATGGCTAAAATTATTTGGCTTAACCCGACAAGAGTTTTTAAATACATTAACATGCAAGAATTATTTTTAAAGAAACAACCTAAAAACTTGAAAACATAGTTATTTTATAACGCTTAAAAATTAAATGGTTGAACGTAGAATACAAAAATTACTCACATACGCTAATCTCTCCCAAGCTGGATTTAAAAATGACTTTATAATCCTGCTGTAATTAAAATGTCTTGTTAACAGCACAGTCCGATTAGAGCTGGATTACAGCACGATTCATAAATTTAATGAAAAGTATATCTTCTTTCAACATGATTCTGATCCGGATTTATTTTTCCCTATTATTCTTTTTATTACCTTTAAATAAAGATACAAATTTGCAGATCTAAATAAAAATAGTTAAATGTAAATATTATTTCATATGAGTTTTACACAAAAACGGATACGTAATAATGTTGTTTCACCTTACTTATGACTGTCATTCAATTTAAGGCAACTGTGGCAAAAGACACTAATCTATAATAGTTACTTTCCTAAGAGGAATGATGATCATCGAACACTCAATTCTTGTGGTGTTTAAAAATAAGGTGTCATTTGAAAAAAAAATCACTTTACTCCTGGTCATAGTAAATCTGGTATAAAATGCTTGTTATTCTAGTAAATCGTTTTAATAGTGTTACATCATGGTACTTTTATACACACGCAGTTTAAGATTAAAAGAATTACGTGAAAAAGCTTTATTGTGAAAGGCGAAATTGTGCGGGATGATAAATATCGATGTCTTAATATGCTTATATATATATATATATATATATATATATATATATATATATATATATAGTTGTATATATAGTTTGATATATATATTTTGAACTTTTTTCTTATGTTTATTTCAGAGAACACTTTAAAGTTTTATTTACGTGATAAAAATAAAATTCTGTTTTAAATATTTTTTTGAAGTTCTTACGGTTTACAACATTAAAAAAAGAATTACGTGATTTCATAATTACCAAAATAAGATTTAAATTATCAAACTTCGAATAAAAAAATTTTGTATTTTTGGTGCTTCCTTAATTTGGGGAGAAAATTTAAGAAAAATTTCTCTATAAAAACATGATCCTTAACAAAAGGATAAATTAAAATAATAATTGTAATGAAATAAAGTTTATGATAGTCATGAAAAGAATTCTTCTCATTTTGGGTACAGTAATATAATGTAGGTGTCAGAGGTACTTTAATTTTAATAGTCCTGTAAGTGAAGAAGAAAAGTACAGAAAAAAATTTAGAGGTAGAGCCAAAAAACAATAAACCAAATATTACATTTTTTAAAGATAGGGAATACATTTGCAAAAAAAAAATTCTGAAAATATTCATATATATAATTTATGCTTAATATATTTGAGTAAGTAAAGTTTTCTCTAAATCTAACACCCTCTTCAATAAAGTCTAAAAGATCATTCATTCATTCATAGAGTTTTGCCATTAGTAGGGCAGGTTCTGTCACGGTTGCTGGTCTCCACCTTGTTCTTTCGTTTGCTAACCTCTTTATTTCAGCATATTTTCTCTTTTCCATAATTCCATTCATCATTTGAAACCTCTGCCTTTCTCTTTCTTTCCTTCCATTCACCAAGCCTTTTACCGCATATACTAATACACCTTCTCATACAATGTCCTAGCTAGATCCTATTCCTATATTTAATCATTTAATCGCATTTTAAATTTTCCTTTTCTCTCCGATTCTCATTAACACTTCCTCAATTGTAACGCAGTCTTGCCATCTGACATTTATCATTCTACATTACACCCGCTTCTCAAAAGCCTCAATTCGTTTTCCGCCTGCCTTTCTCATCGTTCCCGTTTGTAAGAACGGTATGGGTTTACAACAGGTTTTGAAATAAGGGACGCTACATGTCTGCTAAGAGTAACAGGTGAGAAATACATGGAATGGAGGAGTAGAATGTATGTTGCATTTGTCGACCTAGAAGAGGCGTCTGACAGAGTTAGATGGAATGATTACTGCTAATTCTGGGAAAAAAGGGAATTGACTGGAAACAGAGACCGCTAATAAAATAGATGTATCAGAGAATAAAAGTAAGGGTAGAAGACAAAATGACAGGAAGATAGGAATCGGAAAGGGAGTGAGGCAGGGATGCTGCATGTTACCGACACTGTTTAGTATACATCTGGAAGAAAAAATTAAATGCTGTCTGAATGGGGAAAGAGGGATAAAAATCGGGAGAAAAAAATAGAATGTATACTTTTTGCTGATGACCTGGAGGTTAATTTCTTGAAAAACGTATTTTGGATTATTTATATAAAATTATTTATTATTTATTTATGTATTGTAGGTAATAAATTTGCTTTAATAGTTTTCGCTGAAAAAAATAGAGATTGTTTTTTTTTGCGATATCCTCTCTTAACGAATTTTGAAAAAAAAATTGTATGAATTATTTTCCACATGTAGAAATATTTGAGCCAAATTTGAAGAAAATTGATTCGGTCAAGCCTGTAATATAAAGTCAAAAGTGCGACAGATCTACGTTAAGTATACAAACGTGCATCTATGTACGTACGCACATACAAATTAGTACATACGTATGTTTTTCGTCTAGTTGACACTAAAACGTAAACATTTGCAAAAAAACCCGATACCTTATTTTTGACGAAAAAGTTTTATTACACATTACAATATAATTTGTAGTCTTCATAGTATTTTTAATTATGACGTAAGAAATAAAACAAGAGTGACTGCTTCTATCCTCTCAATCGGCAATTTAACAAACACTACGATATAATTTTTTTTTCTAACTGTGCATTAACGTAAAAAATATTTTTTCGTATTTACTCATTTTTTTTTACAAATAATAATACTTAGAATTGAATCTCAAAATAAATTTTATTTAGTATTTTAATAGATTAGTTAAGTTTAATAAATACTTATTTTAACGATAAACATCCAAATCGTAAGTCATTTTTTTTTTAATTTAAAAAATTTTAAACTAAACTAGATATGCAATTCAATTGGGTAATTATTCACAGTCAGTAAAATATATAGAAATTAATAAAAAAATAATAAAAATAAAAAAAAATATTAGAAAATTTTACAGCAAACAAAAAGCAAACTCATTTTAGATCATCCAAGTTGAAAGTAAAAGGTTAGTTTAAAATAACGTATATATAACTTCCTCCTATTTACAAACCGTATCTTATTCTACTTCCTTTTCATAGTGCAGGAGAAGAATAAACTTATTTCAAAAAAGAATGGGAAAATATAATGTTCAAAGTAATAAAAGTACAATTTATGTTACAGAGTTTATACAAGATAAATCTCCACGACATTCATATTATAGCAAAAACTTAAAAAAAAAATGTATAATAAAATTTAAAATTCTATAAATTTCGTATTAACCAATACGAAATAATTAAGAATGAATTTTCTATATGGTTGCGAGTGAAGCAGGTTTCCCAGTTTAATTTTAATTTATTGATTAGTTTTTGAAAACATTATTTCCTATAAATCTTCTTAACTAACTTCGAAATAGGGGGCAATGTATTCGATCCTTATAATTTTTATTTTATGTTTATTCGCGCATAACTTTTATCCTATTAATCCGATTGAAGTAAATCTTCTTACTATCGACGCAGCTGCTTTTCGCGGTCGTTCTATGATGTTGGAAAAATTTCTTAAATACAAAAGATCGATCTGAAAGTTGTCAAAAAATATTTTTCGCCGTCCGGCAGGTAGGTAGGGACAGTGGGAATCCTACCTAATATTCTATATGTATGCGTCCCGTTAGATGATGTTTTATGGTGTTCTGTAGGTCAGGTTAATGTGAGTTTCTGCACAAGATATGTAGCACCGTTAATAAAATCATAATAGGCGCAGTGGGAATCTTATAATTCTATACATGTGCATCACATTATATGGTCTTGATGTCGGTTCCATTTTTTTAAATAATTATTTTACAACCAGTTTCTTGCAATGTTTTCACCTTAATTAATAAAACAAAATTTATCAAGGATTCAATAATTTAATCCTTTTACATCTTCATACCATGGTAATGTTGAATATCGGCAAAGAACTATACGATGAGATTATCCTGAGTTACGGGACAGGCAAATCCCGCCGTACCTAAGGAGAATCATACAGGAGTATTTCAGAAACAGGTACGTGATCGGAAATTCTGAGGCGGGAGAAGAAAGTTTCTCTGTCGAAAGGGGTGACCCTCAAGGGTCAGTTTTGGGTCCAGCTTTGGGAACATAGCATTCGATGGGGTATTACGACAGGAGTATCCGGAAGGGGTCACACCAGTGGTATTTGCAGATGACCTGGCGGTGTTAGTCAGTAAAACCGAAGACTAGCTGATAGGTGTGGTAGAGGAGGCAGTGGACTTGGTGAGGGGATGGCTGACCACTAATGGGCTGAGGATGGCAGATGATAAAGTGAAGGAGGTTGTTATGATTTGGCGCCGGAGACTGAGTCCTCTTCGGTTCCGGGTGGATGAAACGTTTGTGTACCCCAGCCCAGTGGCGAAGTATCTGGGGATTTGGCTGGATGATCTTTCTCCATACATGTTGAGGAAACTGTCAGAAAGAGTGAGCGGATTATCCAAGCCCTGGCAAGGTTGATGAGCAATGTAGGTGGCCCCAAGACAGCGAAGAGGAGGCTACTGTCCAGTATATACTCTTCAGTAGTCCTCTATAAGGTGTCTTTTTGGATTGGTGCTCTTGACAGGGTACACAACAGAAGGAGGTTGTTGAGCTAACTACAACGGCTTAATCTGCAGATTATCGCAGGGTACCGGTCGATAGGTAGAGAGGCGTCATCAGTCATAGCTGGTTGCCACAGATTGACCTGCAGGCCAGGATGAGACTTTTTTTTTTGGTGAGTGAGAGGAAAGTGGCTGCAAGGAAATGTTTAGAACTTGGAACGACAGGTGAAATGCTGCGGACGGGACGGTGGACACAGCGGCTCATCAGTGATGTCAAGAGCTGGGTAGAGCGGAAGCACAGCAATAAAACAATTATAAGCTCACCCAGTTTCTATCAGGGCATGGATGCTTTCAAAATTACTTGTACCGCATGAGTAGGAGTACCACGAGATGCTGTTATGATTGTGGGAAGCAGGATATAGCGGAAAACGTAGTGTATTTTTGTCCCATGTGAAAAGACTTGAGAGACGCCATGCTGGGCCACGGAGCAGTAAAGGTGGATAATGCCATAAGTGTGATGTTGGATGACAGAGATGCTTGAACGAGAGTAACGACTGCCGTGTCAGCCATAATTCGAAACAAAGCAGCAGAGGAGAGGAGCAGGTAGGCTTGACCTGAGGCGGAGCGACCGATGCCGGACGGCTGACGGCGGCCAGCTTTAAGGGTTGTGAGACGGGGGCTCCTCAGAATCATCGTTCGCCGATGATCCCCTGGGGACGTCGCTCCGGCTACTCTAATTCGATGACAAGAGCGCCCGAGTGATTGCGCTAGGGCTGTGTACATACCATGTGGATTAGATCTGTCCCCTGCGTGACTAGAGAAGGAGGTTTTTTAGTGGGCGAGAGCCCCGCACTTGTTAGAGCAAGCTTGGCGGCGGCTGGCAGAGCTTTTTCTTCCCCTAAGGAAAACAAAAAAGAACATAATTCGGTTATTACCCCAATTTATTAAAACGACCACCAGCTTGAAACGGTAAAAAATTTCGTAATGGCATTAGTCTTAAGTTCGTTTCAGGTATAAAAAATATGTTCAAGCAAAATTTCAGCTCAACGGTTGAGTAGTTTTTGCGTGAAAGGGTAACAGATTATAGACACCACTATACAACAAATTACAACACTACCACTATAACAATATATTTTTATATAACTTGAACCAGTGTGATATTAAACAAATTTTTTACTGTTTTTGAAATAATTTTTTAATGGTCTTTAATGGCAAAATCTTATGGTGCATTTTTCTCTGAAATTTATAATTTCCCGCAAAAAATTTTCTAATGACAACCTATTTGTCAAAAAAATTTTATTCCCTTAAATATATTGTTGATCATATCTCTTTATCATCATTTATGAAAGAAAAAAAATAATTGAAATATAATTAAATAAATATAGAAAATCTGATATGGACAACACATGTCTTCCTTGTACGCCTATTAAGTTACATATAAACATTTTTAAAAGTACATAAAATTTTATTTCATTAATAACTCCTGAAATTTTTCATGTTTTTTTTTTTAATTTTTACTATTGAATTATTATTTATCGTAAATTTCTTTTACAATCAGAAGTTAATTATCTTGTATGCCCATATAAAAATGAATAATTTTTTGTTTGACCCGTATGCGTTCCTACCTATACCATTCATCCAACTGCAATGAAATTTTTGTGAACTGTTGTGCTCACGCCCGCAAAGATTTCTGAATTAGTCAGGACCCGCTAGGAAACGCTGAAGTTGAGATATTTCGACAAATTGTATTCATGGACCGATTTGGCTCATATTCAGAATATATTAGTTACGTGAAAAGAAAAATTTTTGCAAAAACTATACTTGCTAGGTGGTGCCGGTGTCAAGATATTTACCAAAGAAACAAAAAAACAAACAAACAAATATGCAAACAGACTTTCTTTTCTATAAATGTAAAAGGCTATGTTCGTATGTGTGTCTGTTAAAGACTAAAAAACTACTGGACCGATTTACGCGCGGGATAAACGAGAAAGGGAAAAATAAAAAAGGGAAATTGGGAAAAGGGGGAATGGAAAAAGATAAAAAATAAAAAAGTGGAAAACGGAAAATGGAAAAAGAGGAAAGAGAAAAAGGAAGAAAATGAAATATGGTAAAAGGAACATGGGACAATGGTGTAAAGGAGAAAGGTGGAAAAGGGAAAGGGAAAATGAGATGAAGTGAAAGGTTAAATTTTGTCAACTATGTAATGTTCAGTTTTTTAATGTTTTAAAAAACTTTCAAACGCGATCATTTAATTTACATTAAATACACACTCAAATCTGGCAATGGTGAAGCATTGCCCGGTCAGCTACTTATTAAAAAAATTAATATATTTAAATTAACAAAAAAAAAAGTTAAAAAAATGGTGATAAAGTCTGATTCGAACCGATGTGCCATCCCCTTATATGATCCAAATATTTCATTACTTAAAATTTTATTTGGCTATAACTATGGAACCAATGAAAATAAGTACCATTTATAATATGTAGTTGAAAATCTCTCAATGAGAACTTATTAATACAGTTAAGAAAACGTCCAAAATCCAAATGTTTTTGGATCTCGGGCTTTTTTGGACACTTTTGGTCCAGTCGATTGCAATCAAAGGAGAGGTGCACAACTAGATGTTACAACATCCAATTCAATTTTTCATTTAACATTCCATTCAGTTTTGTTCCAAAATTTCACTATCCGACGGCTAATCCTTTTTTGAGTTATGCGAGATACATGCGTACGTATGTACAGACGTCACGCCAAAATTAATCAAATTGGATTCAGGGATGATCAAAATGGATATTTCGGTTGAAATCTGGAAACCCAAATTTTTGCCATCACAATGCTTTCTTTACTTCGTATAAGTAAGTAAAAAACGGACAAAATTTTTTTCTAATAAAATACCTTATTAAAACTGTTACTAATTTGCAGATTTAAAAGATAACGAGTGTAACATATGTAAGTTCAAATATAATTTTTTGTTTATTTCTCGATGCAAAAGCAAAGATTCAGAACAAAAATATATTTAATTTGCGTATGGAATTTTAAATTAGTTTCCCAGTTTTGAATATCATTTAAATAGTCAACAATGCATAGTTTAGAGCAATCGATTTCACAATAAAAGTTAATTTAATACATAATATATGAAACAAATTAATTTCAATACAAAATGAACAAATACACACCAATAATTTTATTAGGAATTAAAACAGAACCTTTCTACGCAATACCGTTCACAAATCAGTGTAGTGGTCAATATCATGATTTTTTAATCAGTCGATCTTTACCAATTTCTAGTAACCGCCTGGAATTATTTTCGGAAATACATTTTTCATCCCATTCTCTTACAAAATTACAGATTTTGATTAAAGGAGATGTACCAATGAGATTAAGAAAAATTTTGTCAAAGTATTTTATTTGTATTAGATTACGATTTCACTCAAACGGTGGTAATATTAAAAAAAATTACAAAAACAATTATTGGCATTTAAATTTCCCTTTGTTAATTCGGGGTAATTAAATACCTACAAAAAAAAAAAAACATTATTTTGAAATAAAAAATAATATTATGAAACAAATAAGGAACTTCTTTTTAAAATTATTTGTTTATATTTTATTCCGATATGGTATTAGCAGATAAATTATAACGAATTTGTTATTACTTGACAAGGGATGAGATGATAGGTAAGAAATGAAAAGAATGAACGAATTAGCATATGGAATGTAAACCTTTCCAAAAACAGCCAAGTTAGAAAACTTTATAAGAGATGAAAATAAGCAGAACGGATAAAATTGGAGCAAGTAATATGAAATGATAATTTGACTTTTCACATGAAAATTGACTGTATATGTATTTTAACAGCGATGAATGTATTTTGATACGTATTTTCCCGAAATATAAAAAAAAATGGTGTACAATTATTCTTAACAAATATATAGATTACAAAGGATGATTGTAACTAATGATAGGATAGTTGCTGTCAGATTAGGAATGGACCGTCAAGAATCTGCTTTTAATATCAGTAGATATGACAACTAATCTATTTGAAGGTAACCAATCGAAATACCGTAGAAGAAATAGAAAAATTTATTGAAGAGGAAGGTAAAGATAAAATGGGAATTGAAATGCTGAATGTCGGAGAAAGGCGGGATAAATAAGTAAAGAAAGTATGAACCGGGCACACAAATGAAAGAAAAGAAAGGCTTGTTGATTTTTACATCGAATATAAAATGTTCAGAATAAACACTTGATTTAAAAACGAAAAACAAAACTGCGTATGTGGAAGTCATCGGATGAAAACAATATCAAACAATGATTACAAAAGAAAGGTTCAGAAATGCGAAAAAAAAAACACTTGGACTGCCGGTTGCAGATATTAATAGTTAACATACACTTCTGGTAACAAAAAGACATATAAAGAGTAAAAGAGCGAATAAAGTAACTTAATGGGATCTAAAAAAGATAACTTAAATACAGGGACTTTCATTTGGTTTTATTAACGAAAGAAAAACAAAGAAGGAATGTTAATTAAGTAATTAAAAAAGAAAGTACAAGAACAGTAAGAATAATGAAGAGACTACAGAAAACTAGTGAACTAATGAATTGAAAAATATAACACTAAAATAAAAATGAAATAGTTTGCAGAAAAGTGCCTAAATTAGGAGAATTTAGAAAGTAAAGGACTATTGACAAACTAATGTACAACGAAGTAATAAATTACAAGATACAAGTGGAGGAAGAGTATAATTACCAAAGAAATTTTTAGAAGAAATGGCTAAGTGATAAAAATTTTATATCAAGAACCTGGAAATAATATTCGATCGTGTCAGTCGGGATAAATTAACGGAGATATTAAGAAAGCCAAAGAGCCGATTGAAAAGATAGGAGATTAACTAAAAAATTGTATCTGTATTACAAAAAAAGAAGTTTATAAAAACAGAAATTCTCGTATTGAATGGTTTAACTTAAAAATATCTATAAGACAGCTGGCTACTATTAATAATTATTATAAACAATTATTGATTGATAATTATTTTAAATATACGGTTAAAAATGTTGTAAATGAAGATAAAGGGATCAATTAATGAATACAAAAATTTAATGATTAATTAATTTTGTAAATACAATAAATTGTATAAAATTAATATAACAAAGTTAAGATGACATGGTATTTTAAAAAGATGAAGTACATGATATTTAACAGACGATTTTAAAATTATTTGATATTATGACAGAATGTAGAATAAAGATGAATTGCTGCTACAAAGCTAGTGAAATTGTATGGATACTTAATACGATGTTGACAGAAGATTGCAAAAGGGAACATGAAACAAACATAACAGTGACTAACTAAGCATTTATTATTTATTACTATTATTATTCATAATGTGTTCTTTGCAATCTGTTCACCGAGTGAACATCCCAATCCCGCAGGGGAAGACACCTGCCTTGTGACGCTTCCGTTCGCCACATCACCCCTCCGTTCTTAGTCATGATGGGTAAACAAGTGAACAATAAGATATGGTTCCAATGAGATGAGGATGATATGTAAGTGAGGTGTAGTCTTGTACAGAATCAGGTCGACTATTTCTGAGATGTATGGTTAATTGAACCCCAACCACCAAAGTACTCCGGTATCCTCTGTCTAGTAATCAAATCCATATAAAAGTAACTGGCGTTTACTAGGATTTGAACCTTAGAAACCTGGACTTCAAAAATAATTTTTAAAGAAGTGATTTGCGACGCTGGACCAACCCGGTAGGCTAAGAAAGCATTTAAAAGAATGAAATGTTTGTTATGTAGTAAAATAGTATTAGAGATGGGTCTTGTAAAGTATTACATTAGAAATGTACTTCTATATGGATATGAAAAGTGGATCTTAACAAATGAGTAACAGCAACCTGGAGGTATTTGAAGTGTGGGCATGGGAGAGAATTAAAAGGGCAAAATGAAAAATGAAGTAATAACAAACATAAACGAGAATAGAAGATTAATCAGAACAATAAGATATAAGAAAGGCTAACTGTCAGTGCCATACCTAGCGTAAAGAAGTATTAATTATAATAGCGTTAGACGAATCATTTGAAGGCGAAAAAAGAGAACCCAAAGAAGAGTAAAATGAGAGGTGATCTAAATGGAGTAAGAACTAACAGGATATTAAAGATTAATGTGAGAATAAAGGAGAATTGCGATTTTTTTTTTAAAGGCGAATAACGCTTTCGCATTATCATCGCCTGAAACGAACATATTATAACCAAAAACATAATAAAAAAAGATCAACACAAAAATATTAAAAAACTGAAACTTAAAACTCATAATTCAAATAAAAATATTATTAAAAACTTCCAACTAATATCATTGTCGGAATCTTAATAAGATAAATTTATTTAAAAAGAAACAAAAAAAAAAATAATATAACATTTAATGAGACGTAAATAAAATTTAACAAAAACCCAAAGGGGTGTGAAGGGTCCCTTCTCGTATAACAGAATAAAAATCATAATAATTAAAAAAAAAAAATTACATTAAAAAACTCTTCAATACCAGTAAAAAATATATACAAAATAATATTAGATTTTATGTAGAGTATTAATATGTCGTACAGATAGCAACATCCAGTATAAAACTTCATCATTGTCCAGGATTCGAAGATTATTTCTGGGCAATTTAAATTTAAGACGTAAGAACAGGTAACATATGCAATCCACAAGGATATGGCGCACAGTCAAGCGGCAGTCACATCGTACGCTTAGTGGTGCATTTTCTGCTGACATCAAATACCCGTCAGTGGTAAAGACTACATGCACCTTTAGCAGCGGTTAATTGAGATGAAGACAACGTAAGGATCTTAATCAACCGTATAACCATACAATTATGTTTTGTCTTAGGTTGATCCACCGATCGGCACTCAAATATAATTAGTTATTCCGCAATTTAAAGTATATTAAACGATAGAAGATAGTAAGTCATTTTATCTAATTTAAGAAACCAAAATTTTCATTTAAAACTCATCAAGGGGAGTAAAAAATAAATTTACGTGAAAATTATTAGTCAAATAAATACAAGTGCAGTTTTTAAATTTGTTAATATTAGTTTCCGTAACAAAATCAAACCCAAAAATTACGGTTACTTCGGTTTATTCGAGAAAGAGCAAGATAAAAACACATAAAATAATAATTATCGTGATTAGTAACAATACAAATCTATAGAAAATAAATTAAGACTTTCTTTTCTTTTTAAAATTGGCTGAATGTCATGCTTATGAAGAAAATAGAAGATAAAAAATAATACTTAAAAAATATTGCTTAAATATTAAAATAATATACACAGTATGGAAGTTGATTCAATAGTATAAAGATTTTTTTTTTTAATTTTATAAATTTCTAGATTCATTTTTATGGTTTGTATATTATATTATAAAAATATCAAAAGTTGCACTTATTTCCAGTATAAATTGTTTATATTGAACGTTTCCATTATACGAATTATTGGAAAAAGGTTTACAAAGGAAACCCTGAAAAAGGAAGATTCATATTCTTAGTAAAGAGAAAAGTATTAAGTTGTTTAACATGTGGTAACTTTCAAAAAGAAAAGTTTAAACATTACTTACTTTTTTCATTTAACCTCTATAGTGGTTTTCGATTTAAAATTCATGTACATAGTAAGAGAGACAAATTCAAATGATAAAAGTACACATAAATCATAAATATTTATTTGTTTTATTCGAGTACACGTACGTTGTTGGTTTATTTTTTTAAATATCCGTTCCAGAATTTTTTTAAAATAAAATATTCTATTAATTAAGGTTCATAACAGTTCATTTTAGATTCCGACATATATAAATATATTTATATAACATGGAATAATAACGTATATATATATATGTGTGTGTGTGTGTGTGTGTGTGTGTGTGTGTTTTATATATCATGGAAGATATTCACGATAAATTGAAAAAAATTAAGTAATATATTTTAGATATATTTCGTTCAATATTTAGACTCCAATCCTGTTTAAAGACGGTTAGTATGAACCACATCAAAGGAACAATCTCCAAGGAGGATGGTAGAGACTTGAAAACTATTGCTTCAGTAATTAAACTAATATAACCGGTTTCAGATAAGCTTTCATGATAACTTGGTCGTCCTTGATCCATATAGGCACAATTTTTAAAATTCAAAAAGAAATAAAAACTTTAGTGAAAATTTAAATTAATTAGAACTTGTACATTTTTCCTAATTAATAACGAATTACGAATCATAAACAGAAACACCTACATAATCTACCGGTAGATTTTAAATAGTAACAATGAAGATTGCTAATAAAAGATAACTTTTTTTAAGTTTACGTATTATAAAAGTGTTGTAGTCATGATACCAAAGAAAGCAGGAGCAGATAAATGTGAAAAATATAGAACAATTCTTAACTAGTCATGCATCAAAATTCTTAACTAAAATTCTGTGCAGAAGAATTGAGAGGAGAGAGGACGAAGTGTTAGGAGAAGACCAATTTGGTTTGCGGAATAGTATAGGAACAAGGAAAACAAATTTTAGCGCTCAGATTAATAGTAGAAGGAAGATTAAAGAAAAACATACTTGGCATTTATAGACCTAGAAAAGGAATTCGATAACGTAGACTGGAATAAAATTTCAGCATTTAAAAAAAATTAGGTACAGGTAAATCAAGTACAGAGATAGAAGAACAATTTCTAACATTTACAGGAACCAAACAGCAACAATAATAATTGAAGAACATAAGAAATTAGCCGTAATAAAAAAGGGAGTCCGACAAGAATATCCCCTATCCCCGTTACTTTTTAATTTTTACATAGAACTAGCAATTAATGATGGTAAAGAACAATTTAAATCTGAAGTAACAGTACAAGTTGAAAAGATAAAGATGCTACGATTTGCTGATGATATAATAATTCTAGCCGAGAGTAAAACAGATTTAGAAGAAACAGAGAATGGCATGGGTGAAATCCTACTCAAGAACTACCGCATGAAAATAAACAAGAACAAAACGAAAATAATGAAATGTAGTAGAAATAATATAGATGAACTACTAAATATAAAAATAGGAAGAGAAAAGATTATGGAGGTAGAAAAATTTTGTTATTTGGGTAGAATTACTAAAGATGGACGAAGCAGGAGCGATATAAAATGCCGAATAGCACATGTGAAACGAGCCTTCATTCAGAAATATAATTTGTTTACATCAAAAATTAATTTAACCGTCAGGAAAACATTTTTGAAAGTACATGTTTGGAGCGTTACTTTATATGGAAATGAAACTTGGATGATCGGAGTACATGAGAAGAAATAATTAGAAGCTTTTCAAATGCGGTGCTATAGAAGAATTTTAAAAATCAGATGGGTGTATAAAGTGACAATTGAACAGGTGTTAAGGCAAATTGATGAAGAAAGACGCATTTGGAAAAATATAGTTAAAAGAAGAGACAGACTTATGGGCCACATATTAAAGCATCCTGGAATAGTCGCTTTAATATTGGAGGGAGAGGTAGAAAGGAAAAATTGTGCAGGAGAAGATTGCAGTTTTATGAAGGAGAGTTATGCAGAATGAACGACCGAAGATTGAAAAAACAAATATTTAATTTCTACATAAACAGCCGCAAAGACGAACAGATTTAAAGAAATATAAATAGATCTGAAGACATTAAACATTTTTAAAGATCTGTGTAAAGACAAGAGAGAAATTTAGTAAAGTGATTCGAGAATCCAGGTTTCCAGAGAGAAAGAAAAAGAAGGGTATAAACCTGAATAGATGGGCGGAAGAAAGGCGACAACAGAGCAAAAGAATGAAAACCTTTTCGGAAAAGAAAAAGAAGTCAAAACTATGTAAACGTGATCTTTAGTAGTCGAAACGAGAAGAAAGATTATGAAACAAACTAAATCGTAAATAAATATCTCAGACCTTTATAGAAAAATATGTTTCAAATGAATAATATATTTTGAGATCGTTTTAATTCATCTTTACAAGGAGAGACAATTAAGTTGCAACAGATTTTACATAAATTAACCATCACTTGTTACTGCTAAAAGTTATTAATAAGGAAATATGCAAATAAGAAAGTTTTTAATTAACCCAATTTATTTTACGACAATTATATTAAATTACTTTTAATAAACTTAAAAAAAAATATATCTGTGTAATGAATATTATCTTTTTATTTCTCCATTTTTAATTTTGTTTTGTTAATTCCATAAATATTAAAAATTCATTAAAAAACAAAAAAAAAACTTAAATGTGAAAGAAATATAAAATAAACTTGAAAATTCAATTCATTTACAAAATAAATGAAATTTTATAATTAAAAAGAAGTAATAACATTTAATACGATTATATTACTCCTTAATTTGAAATTAAAATATATTACAGAATAAGTACATAAAATTTATATATAGAGAAAATAAAATGAAGCTATTATATCAAGACTACTTCATAAAAATTCGGTTTAGAGTGAGGTCAGGAAAAATGTTAAGGTATAATGGCTTTTCACGTGGGATTTAAATGAAAAACGTTGCCTCACAATTCCGGTAAAATGATGGCTTGCTTTGCTACTGCGAGTTTCGGATCATAAACCACATCAACCTGCACAATAAAATGAGTTAATTTTATTGAGCAAGTTAAAGAGTATAAAGAAACAGAACTTCAAGTAATTTAGGTAATTTTGCCGTATTAAACATTTAATATTAGAGTTTTTTTAATAATATTTTTTTTACAAAAATTTAAAAATTTAAGCAATGATTATTAATAAAAATATATATTATTTATTTATAATATATTTATTTATTTACTTATATACTTATATATAGATATACCCTCAGGATGTATAAACAAAAAGATATTGTTTATATCTTACTATTATTATTATTATTATACAAATGTGATTGGATGAAGGAGATGAGATGTAACTGAGAAAATGTGATGTACTACTACTTAGAAATAAATAAAATCATTATTAAAGTTCACAGTATCACTCAATAATTACCATAACGAAAACTCTATTATATTATTATTTTTGTGTTTTTGAATTTATAATTATTATTATTGAGGCGGCAACGGTTATAGCCGGAGTACCGCCCATAGGCTTAGAAGCGCAAATGAGAGCTTCAATAGTGAAAGAACGGGACAGAAAGGAAGCAATTGACGGTCTCTACATGGCTTGGCGTGACAGATGGCGAGATTCGGACAAAGGAAGGTGGACCTATGGGCTCATAAGCGACGTCAGGAACTGGGTGGAGCGAAATTACGGTAGCACAGGCTACGAATTTACCCGGTTCCTGTCTGGACATGGATGTTTTCGAGACTATCTGTACAGGACGGGCACATGCCATACAAGTCTCTATCACGATTGCGGCGGACTGGATACCGCAGAGCACTAATGGGAACCCCAGAGGGATCCCCCACCGGAACTACGGTCTTACTTTACACCCCGTCATGAAGTTCCAAAGGGAGTCCCCGTCCAATCATCAAAAGTAGGACACCTGAGCGTCCCAGCCGTCCTGAACGAGGCTGTCCCAACCCTAGGTCGTTTCGTAAAGCAAAGGCGGACGGGTCTCAATTCTTGCTACTGGTCCTACAGTCACGGCTCCCAGTGAATGCCCTCGAACTTTACATAAGGAGGATTTTTAGCCTCAGTTTGACAGTCTCTCCTAAGACGTCCACCAGTTCCACAATTAAAGCAATGACCCCTTTTGTACTGAATTATATATATATTATACTGAATTATGCGTACATATTTATCTGTACTTTTTTATATACGCTAAGACTAATATAATAATAAATAGTGTAACATAATAAAAACATCAACTATTACTTTCATTTTTATGAATTGTAATTAATATTAATCTGAACATGTATTATTATAAAACATTGTATTCCTAATTGCATATATTTTAAGTTTTGTGTTTTATAATTTATATCTAATTTCTTAACTTATAATTATCGTCTTTTCACGTACTACTGCGTAATGTATAAAGGCTTTATATAGCTGTCCTATTGCACAAAAAACAAATAAATAAATTATTATTATTAAATTAGGTACGGCCTTCTCAGCCCAGTATAGGAGGACTCGGCCGGAAGAAATGTGATAAACGGTTCCGGATCGAGTCCTGGTAGAAAGGGGGTTAGTTTTAGTCGGTATTCTGTTGATGGTGATTAGATAATACAATCAGTGGGAGCCCGACACTCCGTACGTAAATGCATTTCCACCTCCCTCCGCAAAAAAAAAAAAAAAAATATTACGTTCATAATGTTACAAAACAATAAATAATATTAATTATTTTTACTTTACCGGCAATAATTGTACTGCACTATATTACGAAAAAGATTTTCATATTTGAATTTTTTTTCGATCTTGATATTTCATAATCACCTTTAACAAAAAAACACAACTTTAGAATTTAAATATTATAAAAGAATTTATGTGTATGCACAAACGTTCTTAGAATGTTGGTATGTTTTTTGTTTGATCTCTCCAAATTAAATGGACTGATTTGGATGAAATCTACCATATTGATTTCTGTGTGTAAAGCATTGGTGTTAATTAATTTGGGCCAAAATTTCTTTAATCGACGGACGATTCTTTATAGTACCGGTTTATTCAAATCGCTGTACTGTGTTGATCACAGTCGATTTAGTTACCGGTTCTCTGTTTGAAAATCTATTATTTAATAAAAAACATACCACTTTTAAAGACCAAAATCTCTTACCATACCCGTATGTCATCAATAGAGTTATTCTTAAAGAAGGCATTAAGTTTCACTTAAAGTAGTCATTCTTATTTGAGGATTAAATAGTTAATAAAGCTAAACGAATGAATGAGGAAACTAATAATAAAAATTTTACCAAAAAACAAATTTAAACCGCTAGGCCTACATCTTAATTTTTACTAGCACTAACATATTTTACCACTACAAGTATGTTGAGGTAAAAAGGTGAAATGAGGAATTAATAAGCTGCATTGTTTCAACGTAATACAAACTGCATTGTTCTAAATTAACAGGTAATAAGTAACAAATACCAGCTGATATTAATACTGGAAGTTAATTTTTATTTAGAAAATTACATCAGTTTATATATACAGCCTTTTAATTTGTCGTTGACTTTTTAATTACATCGGGGAAAAAAAAAACTTTTTTTGTCTCAGGAAGAAAAATATGTGATTCTGATAGTATTTATTCTTCTGAATTCAAATATTACATCGGTTTTTCCCCATCACGCAAGGTTTACGAGAGACAGGCATTTATAATTTCGAACATTTTAATACTTTCTGCTAACTTAACTACACAACATTCAAATATTCACCTAGAAAGTAAGAAATGAAGATTTTCTGCTAATTTCACCTATAGAACATCCCTCTTGATGTTCCAACAATAATCGGTCAGCGTATTAGTATTCCATTTGCCTTGATACTTCTTTTTCACAGTTGAAATCTGGTGATGAAACTGTTCCCCGTGCTCATCGCTCAATGTGCCAAGATTTTCTGGGAAGAAATTTAGGTGCGAGTGCAGGAAGTGTACTTTTAAGGACATATTACAACCCAAATTTTTATAAGATAGTTGAAAATATCACGGAATTTTCTGCCTTTCGATTTCCCAAAAAAACTCTGAGCAACATTTTTGATGCTTGCCAAGCTACTTTCTCCAGGGGATTCAATAGTTTCTCAAATTCTTCATCATGCATTAGCGATCGTATTTATGGAGCAACAAATATTCCTTCTTTAATGTTTTCATCTCTAATTTTAGGAAACTTCTGTTTTAAGTACATGAAACCAGAGGTATTGTCCATGACTTTGACGAAATTCTTCTTTAATCCTAGTTTGATATGTAACGGAGGTAGATACACATTTTTAGGATTACACAGTGGGTCATGTTTCACGATTTTTATTCAGGAATTAGTGATTTTCGCTTAAGTCATTCTTTTCCAGTGAAATGGTTTTCTTTTCTGTCCTACTATCCCATTCACACATAAACAACAGTATTTTGTGTAACCAAGCTGCAGACCGAAAATAAGTGCAATTACTTTCAAATGATCACAAATTTTCCATTCATACACTGCATATTAAAGCTTTTCCAATATAATTTTAAAGTTTTTATATCAAGTACTTTGATATAAAGTAAGTATACAAGTACTGATGGGAATTTATTGCCGTTATGTAGAAGCACAGCTTTTAAACTAAATTTACAGGAATCAATGAACAAGCGCCATTCTGTTAGGTTATGTTCATTACAAAGTGTCTCCATAAAAGAAGAAATGTCATTACAAAACACTGAGCCATTTTCTCAGAAAAATAGTCTTTAAATTCAGAATGACGATTACGATAAGAACCTTTTAGCTGGAAAGCAAGCATTTCAGACCGTTTTTTTTCGGATAACTTTAAATCTCATATGAGATCGTAAAGATTTTCTTGAGTCAATAAATGAGGCTCAGATGAACTGCTTTGTTCAAAAGTTGTATCACCAGAATCTGTTTCTTTTCTTTCCTTACTTTCATCAGACTCTGAGTTCTCTTCATCTACACATGTTCTGGAGGCTTTGGTATAAGCAATGTGGAACTGGTCTCATTGAAGATTGCAAGTTAGGGTACAAACAACACTGTACGTTTTTATTTTGACATAATCCCTTTAATGTTAGTTAAGCAGAAATAAAAATCAGAAGAGTGATCTTTGGGTGCCCATCATGGAATAGACGCTTTGATATTAGAGGACAAGTAGATGAGAAAAATTGTGTAGGCAGGCAACATATTTATGGACTGACGGATGTAGGGGGTATACCGAAATGAAATGAGCGGCATTAGATAGGGAATCTTGGAGAGCTGCATCTAGCTAGTCAAATGGCTGAAGACAAAAAAAAAATTCATTTACCCAACAATATTACTTTTGCAAGTCAAATTACTATTTTCTAACCATACATTTTTTTTTTCAAAGAAATTGCCTCACAGCAACTTCGCTTATCCAACGAATTTGCTTTCTTTTATGCTTCTATTTTTTACAAATTTCTGGTGTGTGAAGGATTTTTTATTTTTTTTTAAACAGGACAGTTTTTTCAGTACTATTAATATTACGAACAAGCAAACCAAAAATGTGCGGTTCCATTGTTATTAAAACTGTAAAATTTAGAAATGGAAATTATCCAAACTGATAACCCAATTTATCCAATAGCGTAAACCTGGCAAAATAAACAATTCATTAATCTGTAAACAGTTATTACTAACTTAATTACACGTAAGAATACACTGATTCCGGGAAAAATTATCTACGTTCCTACTTTCCCTATGCACTAATTTTTTTCGAGAAAAAAGGGTAAAATCGCATTTCTCAAACCAAATTTTAATTCATAAATTGATGACCAAATAATGTGCTAAAATATGATTCGTGAAAAACTTTGTCTGTGAAATTCCGAAAAGGTACCTTTAAAATTAATATATCAATCAAAATTACATGACCTGTTTAGTGCTTAAATTAAAAAAAAAAAAAAAAATTAATATCTTAAACAATTTACTTTTGTCACACATGACGTTCCGTTACATGAAATTAGTAAACTTACTGGAACAACCGGGTTTGGTCTAGTGGGAACACATCTTCCCAAATCAGCCGATTTGAAAGTCGAGAGTTCCAGCGTTCAGGTCCTAGTAAAGTCAGTTATTTTTACACTGATTTGAATACTAGATCGTTGATACCGGAGTTCTTTGGTGGTTGGGGTTCAATTAATCACACATCTCAGGTTGAGATGTGTAGTTAATTGAACTGAGACTGTACAAGGCTGCACTTCCTTTACACTCATACATATCATCATCATTCATCCTCTGAAGTAATACCTGAACGGTAATTTCCGGGGGAAAAATAGGAAAAAAGGAAGAAAGTAGACTTATTGGATATCTCATAATTGGTTTGCTTGGCATTTCTCGAGCCACTACCCCATTCGGTCTCCCCAAAGTATAAGACTGAATGTCTGTGCCACAAACGGCTATTGAGCCACGAAACAGTTTAGCGACCAGGGTCCTAAATAGCTCCTAGCGCTTACCTAACAGCGTGAGCGGACCAAGCGCGGTGGGATACACCATCATCTTACGTGTCCCAACCGCTCACTTGTCATATATTTACTAAAACGGGTAGGCGCACCCCATCAGCTACTAAAAATATATGACATCCGTAAATTAAAATTTACTTCGTCTAGACAGAAATTCGCTACTACGTCTAGGTCGCTGAATGCCAGAAAGTACCTGTCCACCGTATTAAAACGCTTGGAGCCTTAATTGGCTGGTGGTCAGCCATATATCTCAAGGTTAGCTTCCCGCAGTAGTGTGTTAGGACTCTTTCCCGTAAGTAAACTACTGACGTCGGTTGAACATAGAAACCGCATCGACAAACTCCCACACGGTCCAAAAATGCGGCTCTCTCGCCACATTGACTCGCCGCTTGTGAGTAGTCAATTTTCCCCTTTAACTCTAAGTTCCAGGGTGGCCCGGTCTCTGACACAACAGGGCAGTCAAACATCAAGTGTTAATTTGACTGGTCCTCCTCGCAGACGCACAGCTTGTCAGCTGCCAGGCGGAACCGAAACAGATATTGATTCAAATTAACATGGTTGGTGAGCACCTGGGCACCCGTTCTCTTAAAAACGAACTCAAGGCATACCATCCCCCAGATATCGTATAAACCTGTACAAGGATCTTCTATTAGTCGTGGTGTCCAATTCCAGCTACCATGGTTCCATGGCAAGGCTCTGTAGCCTCTTCCGCAGGCACCTCCGCAGAATATCTCATAAAGTACATGATTTATTATTATTATTTTAATTTAATCAGATGAGAAAAGTTACTTCAACAGTTTTTAGTTATTCGTATGCAAATGTTTCAATAAGCCTTAATTCCTTTATTAGAAAACAACCCGCACTAAATTGAATATTTTGAAATTTAATTCCTTGCAATGATAATATAAAAATCTCAGACCAAATTTCAACGATAAATTATGAAAGTGTATCTTCAACTCTTACTGTAAGTAAATTCGGTGTAAAATTAAATTAAAAAATGGGATGATTAAATAAAATTCATAATCCAATAAAACTGTAAACGTAAAATTATTTTCATTGATTTTTTTTATTCTAGTAATTTCAAGTTAAAATACTTTATCAATAAAAAAAGTAATATATTTGAATTATAAAAAAAATACGTATTTTCACTATTTACATTTTTTTTTTTTTTAATTTAACGAAAAAATGTATGTATGTTAAAAGAGAGATAGTATACTGTTTTGAATTAAACAAAGCAGTCGTTTATAAGCGGTTGTCATAGGATTGAAATAACATAAAGAAGTAGCAAATAATAAACAAGAGTAGGAAATTAGATAGTAAGTACGTTTAGTAAAACAAGCGCTGATATTAACATATAATGAATGGTACAAACAAACCGACGCAGTGAACGGTAGAAGAGTGTTATGAGTGTGATATGGACAGTAATTGACGATGAACGAAAATGAATGAAATGAGGTAGTATAGACAGTTATCCTATTTTGTAACTGTAGTCTAAACAAAGAAATAAATAGATAAACTGAAATAATTGCTGTCAGGTTGTATTGTTAAAACTCATTGTTTCACGTAACGTACGATACAATGAGTACAGATTCACTAGCTGCTGATTTGCAAACAATCGAATATTTTATTAACACAGAATTATATAACCATAATAAATATTCATCATGTTGAAATAATGTTAGAAAATATGTGCAAAGATTCCCTATTTTTGATTTTTGATAACAAAAATTTTATGATTATTTAATTACTCACTTATTATTATCAAATTAGAGATATTTATACTACTTGAAGAAGTCAACTGTATAAAGAAGAATATATATATACGCGCACACACGAGTATTAATTATATTATTCTCGACACTTAGTTTTACCAATAAAATTTGATCTTTATCCAGTTTACCATTATATGAAATGGTGGTTTGTTGAAGCGTAGTATTTACATGTTGAAGAAAGAAAAAACAGCATTATCTGAGTAATTGAACTCTTAAGCGATAAGCGAAAAAATTCAATCCGGTTATAATTTTTTCCTTCTCCTTTTTCTTCGTCTAACACACAAATATTAGGCTGATGCCTGTTCCTAACTCATAATGAGTTACTTACATTTTTACGTGGTCTACCAATGTCTCTCATTCCGCGTGACTGATAATTTTGTGCTTGTACGGGAATCCTTTCCGTAGATGCATAAAATTATTCTGTTAAAGAAATTATATCATATAGAATAAAATTATTATTATCATCAGACATTCTCTTCAGGTGTTGATTCCACCGAATAATTTTTTTAATTGATAATAAATTCTATTCAATATAATAATAATATCATCCTCATTCATCCTCTGAAGTATTATCTGATAGACAATTACCGGAGGCTAAACAGGAAAAAGAAAGAAAAGGTAGACAGAACAATCTCTAATGCAGATCGGTTTAAATTTTAAAATAACTTAAAAAACTGGACAGAAACTGAGAGTTTAATTTACTGCAAATTAGCTAAAAAAAAGACTGTGTACAAGTGGTATGACCGATTTAAAAACGGAAATGAGTCTGTTGAAGACGAGCAGCGTGCGGGACGTCCAGTAATCTCAAAAACAATTGAAAATGTGCAAAAGCGGAAGACCTTAACATCTCGTACGGATCCGTTCAAAGCGTTCAAAGGGAAACGACGTACGAAGAAAGCGACCATAAAAATGGACCAATGGCTTCCTTCTTCACCACGACAACGCGCCGTGTCACACCTCGCTTCTCATTCGCGATTTTTTGGCCGAAAAAAGTGTTCCTGTCTGTCCACATCTGCCATACTCACCGGATTTAACACCATGCGACTTTTGGCTCTTCCCAAAAATTAAAACTGTGCTTAAAGGAAAATGTTTTGACACCATTGCTGACATTGAGAGGGCCACGACCGAGCAGCTGAAAGCCCTTCCGAAAGACGCCTTCCAGAAATGCCTCCAGTCATGGAGTCAACGTTGGGATAAGTGCATTGCTAGCCAAGGACAGTACTTTGAAGGAATCGAATTCTATGTAACCTTATTACTTTTTTAATAAAAAATTATTCACCGTATTTTTTGATCACACCTCGTATATATATATATATTAAGTATATTCCTAATTGAATAAAAAAAAAAATTTTCTTTTTCATTACTTTATCCAAGTTTTACGTTATGTCTATTCTCCTTGTGAATATGTGTAAAAAGATTCGTTTACATGATTTCTCGTCATCAGTTAATAAATTTAATACCTCTTTACAAAACAATAACATATATTTTAAACTCCATAAAAAAAATTTGTACAGTTCAAAAATATACTGCTTTTATATATTAAAATAAAAATATTTCATTATTTACATTATTCACTGAAATTATACGACATATAAATAACAAAAAATGAGACTAGATCTTAATTAGCTTATAAATTACTTTAATTTTCACAAAAATTATTATTTCTTTGTAGGATCAAGACGTTTAAAAATATGATAAAAAAAACGAATAAGAAAAAGTAATTCATAAAAGACAATATTTATTAAATTGTGTACACACGTATAAGAGAAAAGAAAAGATTATCTTTATTAGCTGTATGAAATCTCTTAAACCACTTTTTTTATTTTTGCTGGGTCTCGCAAACCTCATATAAGCTGCAAGAGACTGCTGAAAAGTATTAGCCAGTATAAAGAATAACAACAGCTTTACTAAAATAATTAAATGTGAAGTGGTTTCCCATTCATATCTTCTCTGTTGTATCAAATATATTGTTACATATCAGTATGACGAACCCTCTACGAAGTTTAATTGATATACAGTCAAATAATTGATATTATTATCATAATGCACTCTAACCGTTAACTACGGGGAACGAATGAATACTGGAAATCAATATTTTTAAAGAAAGCAATTCTGATATCTATAGGAAATGAAATATTTTACACTAGTCAAAACTAAAAGACGAATATTCTAAGACAGGAAATTAATGTATTAGTTTTTGTTATGAATAAATGGATTACATACTCGATCAAGTTTCAGAAAGAACACGTTCTTTAACGTTTTAAAATCAATTTTTGTTTTGGGGGGGGGGTTCTTCAGTTATTTAACCGGTTTATTCCTATCCTCTCCCTTTCATTTCTGTCCATGTTAATTTTTTAACTTTAAAATAATTTCTAAATTTTAAAACATTTTTCATAATAAATTGATAAATTACAATGATTCGCTCCATTCACCTTTCATACAAATTCGATCATCACTGAGGGACGACATTAATGGAGGAAAGAAATATAGAATTACGCTTAGAGGTATTTCTACCGGACTTGTAACAAAAAAGACATACTAAGGACAAAAGCAAACCCACCGGGTTGGGTTTGCACAGATTTGAATACTAGATCGTGGATACCGGTGTTCTTTGGTGGTTGGGTTTCAATTAACCACACATCTCAGAAATGGTCGAACTGAGACTGTACAAGACTACACTCACTTCATTTACACTCATGCTTCATACATTTCATTCTCTGAACGGTAATTCCCGGAGGCTAAAAAAAAAAAAGCTAAAATTTTAAAACTTGTGATATATAGCTAAACTAATCAAAATGAACATTTTTTTTAATCAGTCAATCGATTAATTTGATTTAATTCACCATTTATTTTAACAACAATATATTTATCCTATCTTATATCCTTAATTTTTCCCGTATATTTCACTCTGTCTCTTCTACAGTTTCACCTTTTCCTCGTCCCTCTACTGCCAAGTTAACGAAATCTGGATGTCCTAATTAATGGTAGAGGGCCATTTAATACCTATTTAGTTTTTTTACAACGTTCTACTGTAAACTTCTCTTCTCTTCTGTTCATCTTAAGGTCTCTTCATTTTCTATTTTATTAACAAGTCTACTTTTTTATTTCTACTTAACACCAAATTTCAAAGGTTTCAATTTTTTCCCTTTCTGATTTTTCTGTCATCCGCATTTTACTGCCATAAAGCAGTACACTTTAGATAAATATTTAAAAAAAAAAAAATAATGCTTAAATTTACATTAGCTACTATCAAACTTTTATTTTTTTAGAAAAACTCTCCTTGTTTGTGCCAGTCTGTTTTATATGTAACTTTTTACGTCTGTCCTTTTTGATATTTTACTCCAAATATAGGAAATTTTGTAATTTTTTATATATTATGGTATTTAATTTCTTTTCATTCTTTCTGTCATATTTCATTACGTTTGATTTATTTTTATTCACTTTTAGACTAAGTTTCTTTCCTAGCAAGACTGATGCCATTCAGAATTTCTCTAAATACGATTTTTGTTTCATCATAACGGATAATATCATCAGCAAACCTTATCATTTTCACTGTGTCTCTTTGGATAGTTAAACTAATTAATCTTTCAGTTCCTATACTGCTTATTTTACGTACAATTTAAAATTATAACAGGAACAGACAACATTCTTGTCTCATTCCTTTCTGAATTAGATAATCTTATCTGTTGACATCTTTCTATATCTTCTGTTTTTACCATTACTACCTGATTTTTCTACAGATTTAAAAAAAAATATATAATATTTCATAATGTTTTATACATAAATTTTAAATATTTTGTCCCATTTTACAACATAAAATCCCTTTTTATTCCCATAAAAGACTAGACAAGTAGGATAACCCCCTGGTTTAAGACTACCTCAAGTCAAGTGTCAAGTCAAGTCAAGGTCAAGTGGTAAACTTGACATCGTAAATCACTTATTCAACAGCTGATTTCCGAAGTCCAAGGTTCTGAGGTTCAATCCTAGTAAACGTTAGTTGATTTTATACGTATTTTAATACTAGAAAATGGATACCGGTTTAATTTGATGGATGGAATTTAATTAACCACACATCTCAGAAATGGTCGACCTAAGTCTGTACAAGACTACCCCTCATTTACATTTTATACAAATCATCTTCATCTCATTGGGCCATGGGTTGCAACGTACACATTAGGAAAAAATAAATATTATAATGTAATCAAAAACATATGTGTATTCTTTCAATTCGTTTTTATTTTTTGACGGCATCTATATTTAAAGCTTACTTGATTTCTTTCTAATAATTTCTCTCTATCCATTTATAGAAAGATGCGGCTATTATCCACAATATTATTAGTTTATTTAAAAATTATTATTTAACATTGTTACTTTCAATAATGAAATACACAGAATATTGAAAATACTTTTCATGAAAATAAGTGGCGCTATTCGATGATTACAGTCATACAAATACACCAAGAAATATAACACACAAATATTACTTATCTTTAAGGAGTACTCGGTGTAAAAATTATAGAATTATGGTTAAATTTTTTTTGTACTACATTAATTTAGATACAAACAACACAAGATAAATAAATAAATAAATCATAATAAAGTGTGACGTAAATTTTATTTACTACGCAACAGTTTGTGCGTTTACACAATAAATTTCACAGTTTTCAAGGATCCCATCTGGAGTACTATGTGAAACAATATTATTTATTTACTAGCCTGAATATATTTTTTATTCTCTCAATAACTCTCTATCGTTGTACGTACAATATACTTACTAAACTACTTATTAATTATTACCTTGTTTGTGGTTCTTCTCGACAAAATCTTATTGACTCACTTTAACACAAATTTCACAATTATTTGGATTTTAAGTTATTCTTAATTTAGAAATAGATATAAAATTTTAGTTTCTACTTTAGAAAAAAAAATAGCTTTTACTTCTGCAATGGTAATTATTTAAGAAATAAATTACACTTTAAGCACTCTTAAGACTGAGACTTTAATGAGAAAATAGAAATTAAAGAAAAAAATGTAATTCTTTAAATGCATAATTTAAAAGCGTCAACGAAGTTACAATTGGTGTTAGATTTGATCGGTGAGTGGCTAGCAAAACGAAGGATAAAAGTAAATCAGAATAAATCAAATCACATTACGTTTGCATTGAGAAGGGCAAGTGTCCCGAAGTCTGACCGGGTTCGGTACCTTGATCATCGTTTAACGTAAAAGAGAAAAGACATCAACTTAACACCAAGTTTAATCGTTTGGGTAGGCTTTATTACACGCGGCCTCCGTGGCGCGAGTGATAGCGTCTCGGCTTTTCATCCGGAGGTCCTGGGTTCGAATCCCGGTCAGGCATGGCATTTTTCACACACGCTAAAAATCATTCATCTCGTCCTCTGAAGCAATACCTAACAGTGGTCTCGGAGGTAAAAAAGAAAAAAGCTTTATTCTTTATTAGGTAGGAACTCACACCTGTTGTTTAACAATAAACTTTTGATATACAAGGTGATTCTAAAACCGGATTGGACATGTGGCATACAGTTATGGGGCACGATGTGAAAAAGAAACGTTGAGATTATACAACGTTTACAGAACAAGTTGGTGTGATCCATCTTGTTTCGGACCATTGCAGAAGAACCGTGGTTCCCTCGTAATGAGGAAATTCACGTCTATCTTGGATTGTCTTATGTTCATGACGATATAAAACGGTTCAGTTTAAGTTACAGAAAACGACTAAAGAGTCATGTGAACTTGCAAGCGGTTAATTTCCTAGACAATAGTGAACATGTCCAGCTACTGAAACGCCAACACATGCTAGACTTGGAATATCTGAGTGGCACTTGAACTAGTTTGGTATCGGACTTATATAGACAACTTACAATATACTTATACTTATATAATATGTAATATATATAATATAAAATATAATATACTTATATAATAATTGGAGGTAGACAACTTATTTAAGTTGTTTCCTTATGTCTTAGCGTAAAGAAAGGGTAAATAAGTCTTATAACAATTTTCAAAATATAATATTTATTAAAAAAAATTATAATAATAATACAAATGAATATGGTTCACCAATAAAGAAATAAACCGTTAAACTGAAGTAAAAAGTAATCTAATGAAGAAACTGATAAAAAGAAAAGGCTATAAAAAGGCTGTAACAGAGGATTGTAAAGAAGTTTCAAGCTCACCAAAAATTGTAGTGAAAGAAAAGAAGGAGATAAGAAGATGAAGGAGCTGAAGAGACTTGTAAAGGAGAAGAAGAACAACAAAATAATGAAGAAAGAAGAGACAGAAGAAGAGTTAATAGAGAATAAAAGGAAAGAAAACGGAAAAAAGAAAAGAGAAAAACAAAAGGAAAATAAGAGAAAAAAGAAGGGCAGGAACAATGATAGAAAGAGAGGAAAAGGGGAAACGAAAAAAAGAAGAAACAGAAAAACAACAACGATGTAAATAATATGATTTTCTCGAATTTCAAGCTCGGTATGATTAAATTAATTAATCCTCCCGTGTATTTTACATTAAATTTCACGAAACTAATATTCTAAGAACTACACGTTTTGGAAACATAATTTTTGGTTTCTTTATTCGAAAGTTGAAGGATAATTTATATTGCAACTTTTTGAGATATCGGATAACATTGTTTTCAACAGTAAAGTGATGACAGAATGACTAGCTTTTATATAAAATTCATTCTTACTTATAAATTTAATCATATCAATACAATCTTTAAAATAACGTAAAAAATATTTGAAATTAAGTTATTAAAAATTTATAATTTTTTTTTATTTATAACATAGTTATTTTTAGACCGACTGCTGTTTTTATGTTTATAAATACCTTCAAACAAGTAGCAATGCGCTGGAAAATTAATTTACGGTAACTCAATTAAAGAGACAAACTTGTAAAAGCTCATAGCTTAGAAAAGCGACGAGATAATGTACGAGTATTCAATAGCTAATAGTCAAAGGAGTAAAGTTAGGCCTTTCCTATATAAAGGTTTTAACCATACTGTTCAGTATGGTTAAAAATAAACTGAATCAAAAAAATAATAAAATAACGAGGAAATTAAATAAAAACAACAAATAACAAAGTCAAATTTAATTATATTAATTAGTTTTTTTGGCTAAATATTAATATTTTTTATTCGTTAAAATCCTAATATTGACTATTTTAATAAAATATTGATTATATAATTAACTATTTAATAATAAAGTAAAAATGAACCGGGAGAAAAAAAGGAGGGATTTAGACCGTGGAGTAACTATCCTGAAAAATAATCACTCTCAAATTAATAATAGATATACACATAATGAAACGAAGACAACTAATAATATCATTCATAGACTTCCAAAAAGCCTACGGCCTACGCAGTATTCACAGACCATCAATGCTGAAAATATTAAGAAACCTAGGATTACACTCGAAACTAGTAAAAATGATAGAACTCACGTTAACTGACACATATTGCAAAATAAAATTCAAAGGAGAAATATCAGAACCATTCCTTATCAAAACAGGTTTAAGACAAGGAGATGGACTATCCCCACTGTTCTTCAACTGCGCCCTAGAATATGTAATGAGAGAATGGAACAAAAAAGACCAACCACAAGTAACAATTGAAGCAAGGAAACACATAAACCATATCAAAGTAAACTGTCTAGGATTTGCAGATGACCTAGCGTTTCTAGCCAATAACATCGAAGATGCTAGAATCCAAGTAACTTCATTGAAAGAACTAACAGAAAAATAGGTCTAAGAATATCATATGAAAAGACTAAAATAATGGCCGTAAACGTGGTATGAACCACGTAATCATAAACGGACACGAAGTCGAGCTAGTTAAATGATTTAAATATTTAGAAGAAAATATCATACATGACCTCAAAGAAAAACTAAACTGGAAAGAAAGAACACAAAAGCTCAGTTATGCACAAAATACCACCAAAACAACATATACCAAAGATGCATATCAATAGATACAAAACTCAAACATTACAAAACTGTAATCAGACCTATAATATCATATGGAAGCGAAACACTCTTCAAACTAAGATCCAACATTTCCTACTCAGCAGAGATGCAAAGAATAGAAATAAGAATTCTAAGAATGTGCATAAATAAAAGACGACTTACTGATGGGGGAAAATGGAGACTCATACCAAACTAAAAGGTACGTAAAGACGTAGAGCCAGCTCTAGACTACTTTAGTAAGAAAAGAATCTCCTTCTTTGGACACATAATAAGAACAGAACCGAACAGGCTCATGAGGAAACTAGTCGAGAAATACTGTAAAATGTCCAAAACTCCGACCTGTATTACCGATTATAAACAAGATATGCAAGAACTAGAAATCACAATAGATGATTTACGAAACAAAACTGACAATATATAAATACTAAAAGAAGTAATCTCCAGATTTAAAATTTAAAAAAAGGAAACAATAACGAGGGTTTGTTCAAAAGTACTCAAAAAAGCAAGCTCTGACAGAATGACAGTATTGGGAAGCAAACAAAAATAAAACACGAAGAGTGACTTTAGTCACTCTTTAGTCAGAGTTGACTAAAGTGGTCTACTATGACCCCAAAATTCTCAAAAAAGTAGAAATATTCATTAAGTATCCAACAAATAGGAATAAACCTTTTTCAGATTCCATATTTTCTTTTTTAATATCACATACAATATAGATTTCTTGTTATTAGAGAAAAAGTAAAGAATAATACTTAGTTTTTCATGTAAATCTAAACTTTCTTATATCGATACCACATAAAAAGATTAATAATTTTTTTGTATTATTTTTGAAATTTATGCAAACTTCCAAAAGAAGAAATTAAAAAAAAAAATAATTTGGTGTTTTTTCGGAATCCGATAGCAAGAAATTATAAATATAATCTCTTTAAAAGAAAGATTATATTTTTATTTTAATCTCTCAAAAAGAGAAATTATATTTATAATTTATCTGCAATTACCCACCGATTTGGAAGAAAAAAAATTGAAAAAGTTCTGTCAGATTCCGAAAAAAAATAATTTTTTTTCAAATCAGTGGGTATTTATAGAAAAATTATAAATATAATTTAACCAAATTAACCTACGATCGCTTTGCTCGCTAACCAATTTTTTATTATTTCTACTCATCGATTTCATTCAAACATTCTCTTCCAAATGTACCTGAGAGAGGTCCAGTATAAGCATTATGCCTATAATTATAAATATAATCTAGCCAAACTTAACCTACGCTCGCTTCGCTTGCTAACCTGAACTAGCGAACGAAGGTTAGCAAGCATAGGTTGTTTGGTTAAGATATATTTATAATTTCTCTGTTTTCTCTGTTAATAAATGAAAAAAATTAAAAAAAGTGGCTGTTGGTTTCCAAAAAATTATCAACAATTTGGGATGTTTTATGTACATGTATATGTATATATATATGTAATATATATAATATATATATATATGTATGTACCATCCCAATCGCATCTTTGTTCGTGTTGTTTGGTTTTATATATATATATATATATATATATGTGTGTGTGTGTGTGTTTTTCTGTGTGCGTGTGTTATGTTACCATTTGTTCCTGATGCGTTGATACTGTTATATGTTTTATATTTGTAAAAAATGTTCCAAGCGATGATAGTGAGGGTCACCTGAATTTGCGTCAGGTGTCGCAAGAACTTTGAGAGCAACGTTTTGCACATTGTTGTCAACGGCATTGATTTCTGTCGAACGTTCGCCTTCAGTTCATCGATATTGAGGGTTGTAACATTTGTTAAGAAATTTATTAAGTAAGTAATAATATATATTATATAGATAATCTAATGTTACAACCCTCAATATCTATATATATATATATATATATATATATATATATATATAAATCTATATATTTCTGAATTAGTTAGGTTTCTGAATTAGTTTGGACCCGCTAGGTAGCGCTGTGTTCGAGATATTTAGAAAAATTATATTTATAGACCAATTTGGTTCGTATTCAGAATATGAATATTAGTTACGTGAAAAGAAATATTTTTTAAAAACTGTACCCGCAAGGTGGGGCCGGTGTCGACATATTTACGAAACAAACAAACAAATATACAAATAAACTTTTTTGTTCTCTATATATATATATATATATATATATAAATATATATAAAAGGCTTGTTCGTATGTGTGTCCGCTAAAGACCAAAAAACTAATGGACCGATTTACGCGCGGGAAAAAGGGGAAAGAGAAAAGGGGAAAACGGGAAAGGGTAAAAAGGAAAGTGGGAGAGGGGAAGGGTGAAAGGGAGAAGTTAGAAAGGGAAAAGGGGAAGGAGAATAAGTGAAAGGTAAAATTTGTCAAGTTCAGATTTTTAATTTTTTTATCACATTTTCAATTGTGTATCAAATTTATCAAATTCTCTCTCTCTCTCTCTCTATATATATATATATAGGAATAGCGAAGCATTACCGGGTCTACTGGTATTTTAATAAAAATTAAAAAGCAAAAATTGTAATTATGGAGTAACAGATTTCATTTGCGCGCGGTGTGTGTGTGTGTGTGCGTGCGTGCGAAATCTTGCATTACTGATAAAGACATTACACAAGATTGAACATTAGATTTGATTAAATAATAGAAAGCTTCATCAACCCCATCTGTATCACCGGTATATTAGATCATTCTAGTTTTGAAGGTATTTTTATTTATTGTAATACTTCATTTGTACTAGATTTAAAAAAAAATCAGTTGATTAAAGCGAAATATTTAATGATAAATAAATTTAATAAAACAAATTTCTTATAGTAACAAATGCTTTAATAAAATAAATAAATAGTTCAAGAGTTAATGATAAAATAATACAATAACATAATTTATAAAATTGTATAGTTTATACGGTGACAGAGGACTTTAGCTAAGAGGAATTTTAGAGGTAAATCTTTTTTTATTTAATTTTTTTGTGATGAGGCATAAGTAAAAACTTCTGTCAGTCTAACTAATGGACGAGGGGTGCGGGAGGGACGGGGGTTTAACAAACGCAGGTGGCTTCCTTCGTTCTGATTGGCTACCGTCAGACAGTACTGAACAAGCGTTGTACAATTCAAATACAACCGTAAACATGTGTACATGTGTGTGTGCGTACGTATGAGTATTGCTGTGCGAGTAACACGTTAATATAGACGTTTTCTTATAAAGACATTTCTTATATAGACGTTCGATATAATTAAATTAAATCAAGATTTGTCGATTATTTTATATTTATTACATTTTATTTAAATAATAATTTTGAAGTATGAAGCGTACGAAAATGCCATTCACACTTAAAATTTAATTTCTTTACACACGCGCGCGCACGCACACACAGAGAGAGAGAGAGAGATAGATAGATAGATAGAGAGGGAGAGAGAGTGAGAGAGAAAGTATCGTGACGTCGGATATAATGACATATCGGATAAAGTGACCAAAAACATGTCTCTTGGTATGCTGTAATTCATAAATACATTATGTATATTGTTTATAATTACATCGGTTGTAGAGACAAATCAGTTATTATGACTTATTTTCTCTACTGCAATGCGATATTTTATCGCTTATAATGACGGACGGAAGTGGCTCGTCAATAACGTGCATTGTAGCTACGGAAATATTTTGACGGTTAAAATGAGTCAACTTTTCCTTTTTACCTGCATATGTACTATATATAGTTCTTGTTTTTCTTATTTTCTTCCTGTACTAGATTATTATAAACTGAAGCAACAACGTTCAGTTGTTATTAATCTTTTGCTGTGAACCTATCATATCGTGTGGATACAGTATTTTATTTTACGTATCCTGGGTAATTCATTTAACCAACTGGTCGAGTCGGATCTATATGACCCGAGACATTATTTTCTATTTAGAATTTAATATTTTCCTCAATGGTATTAGGTTGGCAAGCCTGCTAATCTCTCATCGTAATCCGTTCTGTCAATCAGTAACCAGCTTCCCTTAGTTTGTGTAACAAAAATGAGATATTTGACCCGACGCGACTAGTTGTGTTACACTATTACGAGAGATTTTGTTAAAAATTTAGGCCATATTTTAGTACAAAATTTACTTGTTAAAAGGTATCTCATTCCGGGAAACCAAAAACAACTTGAAAAGAATAAAAATATGTTTTAAAGAACACGACAACATTACTGTAGTTGATGTTCAATAACCAGAGGAGCGAGATGTGGAAGTTAGAAGGATACGTAAACGCTGACACCTCTGGCGGAGCACCAAGGACAATAAATATAGCATTGTTTGTGTGAAATGAGGGCACCATATTTTTAAAAATCACACTTCTTTTATCTATAAAAATTGTGATTAATGTTAGTGATGGAAATAAAGAATTTCTAACTCTCAAATAATAAATTTAAGAAAAAATATATACAAATGTATTGTTCAGGAAATCAATTTGACACCCAAGTAAATTGTGCATTGTTTACTTGTAGATATTCGGCTCAGTTCAAATATTTTTATTTGAAAACATATTTTCAGATTGTGTTGTAAGTTTGTCTTCAATAATCAATCGGGAATAATTATATGTTTACGCCAGCAAAATTGAACTAAAATGTGATCTTTATTTTTTACAAGGTTTTTTAATTTCTGTTTTTCCTCGATTATTTTGTTTTAAACAAGGAAATATTTATTTTTATTTGAATAAATAATAGTTTCTTTTTCGAATACAAGTGTTCCTTTCTTTTTAAATCGAATAATATATTATTAATTTAATTTAGAATGTTCGGGTCATAGTGACCCGACGCGACTAGTAATGTTATAAAAAGAGAGTGACCAGTTAAGGGTTAATAGTGATTTAATTATGACTTCGCGAAAACATTCATGATAGAGGAAAAGGCGTACATTATCTGGCGGTTAGAGTATGGTGAAACTAAGAAGGACATCGCCCAAGAATTAGGCGTAAGTCCTTCGACAATAACGGTGATATGGAAGAACCGTGAAAAAATTAAGAAAAATTTTGAAAAAAATTCCATGAAATCAAAAAAATTATAGCCTAGTCAACATAATGATGTAGACCAAGCGCTGTTAAAATGGTTTAAATAACAGAAGGCTAGTGATATCGTTATTAGCGTCCCTATATTACAAACTAAGGCGAATGATTTTTCTGAAAAATTTGGTAAACCACATGAAATAACTTCACCTTGAATGCAACGGTTCTGTCAGCGTTGCAATACTGTGTTGGGGAGAATAAGCGGTGGGGCTGCAGCAGCTCCAACCGGTGTGTCAGAAAATGGCTAGAAACCATTTCTCCAAAATTAAAAGAGGGCTATTCGGACGAAAAATTTACAATGTTGATGAATCCGGTCTTTTTTTTAAACTGACGTCAGAAGGAACCCTTCGGTTTAAAGGCGAAACATGGTTGGTCGGGTGGGGGGGGCGTTAATTATCAAAAGAAAGAATAACAGTAAAAAAAACTTCTGGTTATAGGGAAAAGTGCTAAACCGCGATTTTTAAAAAAAATTGAAATCGCTTTTTGTTATGTACGAAATTAACAATAAAATTTGGATGACAAGTGATATCGTTACGTCTTAGTTACGAAAATGGGACCGTGAATTAAAGATTGAAAAATGACAAAATACTCCTCCACATAGACAACTATCCGGCTCATCCACACGTTGAAAATCTTTTGTTAGTGTTCTTACCACCAAAAACAACAGTAGTCTTACAGTTCTTAGACCAAAGCGCGATCAATTCGGTAAAACTCCACTACTTTTACAAATTATACAGGATTTAGATGAAAAAAAAAAGGAAACTATTCTCGATGCTATGATTATGTTAGAAAGATCATGGAATAACGTTTCTCTGCTGACTGTAAAAAATTGTTTTCGACATGAAGTATTTTTACCACAGGCTGGCAAAGTTACTGACGTCTTTCATGTGAAGAAGAATCTTTAGCGGAATGGGGCAGTAGTCTGCAAAATCAATCGTTGTTAAATGCATTGTTTGAAGATTATCAAGAAGTTGACAAAGGTTTAGAAACGCATGGAACTATAACAGTGATGATGCAGTAATAGCAGAAATAGCCGGGGAAGTAGATAATCACAACGAAGGTAATTATAGCGACAACGATGAAGACATCAACCCGCCAAATCTTCCAGAAGTTTCAGCGGCAATGAAAACCGTTTGACAGTTTCTCAATTCTACTTACAGTAACTTATAATGAAGAAACAAAGAGTTTTTGTTTTGATTTATAAAAGAACCTTCAAAAACTGTATTACAACGCAAAATGTTCGAAACAAAGCAAAATAACCGACTTTTTGCAGAATAATTAATTTTTATAATTTTTCTCGATCTTGTTTTACTCTACCGTATTTGTATTTATTATTGTATATATATTTTTTTTTATATTATTACGGAAATAAATTTTTATCATTATTTTTAATTATTATGATTTTAATGTATTACAATACCCGTGTAGATGGCATTTTTAAAGTAGTACCACTAATCTACCTCTTTCTTTTCCTGTTTAGCCTCCGGGAATTACCGTTCAGGTATTACTTCAGAGAATGAATGAGGATGATATGCATGATTGTAAATGAAGTGTAGTCTTGTACAGTCTCATTTCGATCATTCCTGAGATGTGTGGTTAATTGAACCCCAACCACCAAAGAACTCCGGTATCCACGGTGTAGTATTCAATTCCGTACAAAACTAACTGCATTTATCAGGACTTGAACACTGGAACTCTCGACTTCCAAATCAGCTGATTTGGGAAGACGTGTTCACCATTAGACCAACCCGGCGGGTACCTACCTAAATATCGTTTATTGTGACTATCGATTGTAATGACTAAAATCGTCGGTTCCTTGGAGGTCATTATAAACGATATTCACTGTATATATATATATATATATATATATATATATATATATATATATATATATATATAGACCAATGTATAAAGTTTTAGACTTAAAATCTTCCAAAACTAACAAATCAATTTCATTGAAATTTGGATATGCTGTAACAGAATATTTGAAGTTGTACATTTTAAAATTCGATAAAGATTGGTTGAGTAATTCTTGAGTTACGCTTAATTCAAGGTTAAATGGAACGGTAATGACGCCTGAAAACATAACCCCAATTTGAGATTACGTTGAATGGGTAATGATGTATTTTTCATACCAGCTTATGTAGTGAGTCACAGTGGAGTTCAAATTTGATGTTTGTGTGTAGCTTCTACTGTTTAATCATATTATGTAGTGCATTGTACTTTGCAAAGCAGTGCTTTCTGACTGAAATAGTGAGGGCGTCCAAAACGAAAAATCGGTCTTTTTGCGCGAGTTTTTTATTCTGTACTTTTACTGGATAATGAAAATAATTTATTAATCTTGTTTTAAATAAAGTTGTTAAAAAAATAGAAAAAATTTCTCTGATCGATATTTATAAGTTAATTATTCCAATTAAAATTTACACTAAACCCAATCATAGTTAGCTTTAAAACGAAGAATAGAGATATCTATATCTAAAAATAACATCATAACTTTTTAAATCAATTACAATTCAATCAAAAAAATTAATTCCAAACATTAAATTTATTTTAGAACAATACAAATTATCAATTATGATATTAAAATATTCTTCCCGTTCATAAATTTAATTTACTACAATCGACTAACCTGACTTAAAAAAAAAAAAAAAGTAAGAGCATGAAATTGAGTACATATAATTTGAGACAATTTAACCAGTCCTCGGTAGTATAGTGGTCAGTATCCCCGCCTGTCACGCGGGAGACCGGGGTTCAATTCCCCGCCGGGGAGGTAATTTTTTTTAATGAAAAAAGTAAAAAAGAAATTAATTAGAAAGGTATGTATTAAACAATTAAAAAAAATTACGGGTATGTAAAATTCATTTAAAGCAATGAACAAAATACTTTTTTAAACTAGTAATAAAGTCGACTTCAACAGAAATTGTTCAAAAAAACAATTTTTACAAATCCTTCATTAAATTTCAACTTATTGAAGTTAACTAAAATAACTAACAACTCAAATTAATCAGACGTGAAATTCAGAATTATAAATTTAAAGAAATAGTATAATTTTTTATTATTTAGTGCAATTTAAAGAAAAAAAAACAATATATATATTTATGTTTTTCAATTTTATTTCTTAAAAATAAGGATAGGCCAACTAAAAATGCTGCCGGGATGGAAAAATAAACCATTAGAAACCCTGGTACGCCAAGGAATGTAGAGAAACAAATGACAGAGACTGACGAACCGAGGGCTAAAGATGTTTAGAGTAATATAATGATTTTTTTTTTTTTTTGTGAAATACGTCAAATATAAGAAGACTAAATGTATGTACTAATGTAATTTTGGTCTACACATCATTAATAGTGTATTGTAACAATAGTTCTAAGCATACTGTAGATTACTCCAAAAATCTTCATAATGTGCGTATAACTTTTCATTATAAAACCTTTCTCATTGTCTGAAAATTAATGTGCCAATACCAAGATCTCGACAAAATAAAAAGGAAAAAAGGGGAAAAACCAATCAAATAAATCGATCCATTGTGTAACGGATAAGGTTGAATTTAAAACGAAACAAATTGCTTTAATGGAGGGATTTCACTTTTTACTTATTTGCACAAAGAAAAGGAAGTACTGTGATCGCGAAAAATTTCGGTTTTCAAATTTCAATGGAAATATCCATTTTGACTAGTTTTGGGGTGAAGTTTGTACGTACGAATCTCGCATAACTCAAAAACGATTAGCCGTAGGATGTTGAAATTATTGATTTAGGACTGTTGTAACAAGTGGTGAACCTTCCCTTTTGATTGCAATCGACTGGACCAAAAGTATCCAATAAAGCCCAAAATCTAAAAGATCTGGATTTTGTACTTTTTCTGCAGTAATAAACTCTTGTAGAGAGCTTTTCAACGATATATCATACTTATTTTAACTGGTTCCAGAGTTATACCTAAATAAAATTTTAATTAATGAAATATCTGAATTTTACAGGGGGAAGGCACATCGGTTCAAATCCGACTTCATCTCTTTTCTTTAATTTAAATATATTGATTTATTAATAATTATTAACCTCTGATTGTAAAAAAAATATAAGAAATATAATTCAATAATAAAAAAAAATATCAAAAGTTATTAATGAAATAAACTTTTATGTACTTTTAAGAATGTGTACTTGTAATTTAATAGGCGCACAAGGAAGTCATGTAGTGTCCACATCAGATTTTTTTAAGTTTAGAAATCAATTATATACTGAATTTATATGAATACAAGAACTTTTTTCAAGTATATTTTTTATATTTCTGTTTTTATTATATCGATAAGATTGACTTATGATTAACATATGATAAAGCATACATTAAACATTAAAATAAAATTATTGCTATAAATAACATCTTTAATCATTCACTCATTGAATTTTTATAGTTAGAAAAATCTATATATAGAATAATATTTTGTGAGCAATTCATAATTAACATCCGGTAAAAACTACTGAAGGTAAATTGGTGAGAATTTGTACACACGTTCTTCTTACGGTGTAAGTGCACAGTTTAAAGGGTTATTTTCTTAATTGATCAGTAAAAAAAAAACGAATGTATCAACTTGATTTTTAATGTATGTAATCTGCATGTAAATATCTACAAACCAATTTTAAGATTTATTTTAAATTCCGGGTTTAAAGGTTAAAATGGATTTTTGAATATTTTTTTAGCACCCGATTATTTTTTCAACTCTATAGCCAAAAATAATAAAAAAGTTCATACAAACATAGGTCAGAAAACGGTTTGTTAACAAGTTTCTAGTCACAAAATATTTTGCTCTGTTTTCTGCTCTCTCTATAAAATTAAACCGTACTAAGATTCTTGGGGTACAAATTTAGGGGGTAAATTTGGTACTTTCTTATGGTTTTTGATCTAAGAAATTGAATAAAAGTGATTTCGGATGAAATTCTATCGAGGTTAATTAAAAAATTTATTAAACCGATTTAAGTAAGTAAGTAATATTCTAATTACTGATGAATCCTGTTTTACATTAAATGGCATTGTAAGTTATAGAAACACACACTTGAGCAGAAGAAAATCCCCATGAGACTTTTTTTCTGTTTAGCCTCCGGAACCAGCATAAGGTATTACTCCAGAGGATGAATGAGGATGATAAGTATGAATATCAATGAATTGTAGTCTAGTACAGTCTTAGGTCGACCATTCCTGAGATGTGTGATTTATTGAAACCCAACCACCTTAGAACACCTGTATCCACGATCTAGTATTCAAATCCGTACAAAAGTTAACTGATTTTACTAGGATTTGAACTTTAGATCTTTTGACTTCAAAATTAACTGATTTCCAATGACGAGTTCACAACCAGACTAACCCACCAAATGTGAATATTTTAAAAAATATTTCTATTTTTTGAAATTCGACTTTGGAAGGTGTGAAGAAAGGTAAAAAAAAATTGAATAACGATCGCAAATTTTCCTCTTTTCCGACTATACTAAACGAGATATTGGGCTTGAAAATACTCTTTAGTTAAATATCTAAAAACTATTTTCGGGTATTTTTACGGGTGAGTCTGTATACGGCGCAGCGGCCAACCAACACAGCCATTGTCGCTGTTACTGTACGTGCGATGCGACTGGATGCACTTACCTCCGGTTACTTAACTAATAATAACAATAATAGTGTGTTTATTTCTAACTAAAAGCACACATTCAGTTTGAAAAGACAAAGAATTACATTCAATTTATAAAAGAAACATAACATACAACATATTTATACTCGTTACAATTTAACAATAAACAAACTGAAAACACTCTCTTCCACACGTAGACATAACCGTAAGGTCGTCTGCCCCGTTGCGAAAGAGTTTAGTTATTACAAAATTACTTATACTTCGTATCTTTTTGCAGACAAAACAAAATAAAAAGTCCCTCCTTTTCCCTCCTCATATGCGACCATTTTTAGCAATATTCAAACAGTAGTGGCTACTGTTTGAATATTACTGCGTGCCGCAGTGGTAAAAAAAGACCAAAAAAATTATAATAATTTTACAAAAATTAGTTAAAAGTTGAATTCTATTTCTAAACTTTTCCTATAGGCTAACGACCCGTTCAAAATTCCACTAAAATTCTCCAGTTACTTCCATTTAACAATCCAACTAGACCTTCCTCTGTTAGAGTCCTTTTTCCTAGCCATAATTTTCTAATCTCCGATAGAATCGGACACTTATCTACAAAATAAACAACTTCCTTCTCCCTGGTGAATGAGCATATCTTTTCATTCAATTCCCTACTGGGATTAGAATTGAGAGGAAGTATGCCACTTCTTGCTTTAAAAATAATAATTTTCATAAAACGCTTAGTGTTTCTGTCGTTAATATAATTGCGCATTTTCAAGTCGATTATTTGACTAGAAAGCATTAAATAAAAGAAAACTGACCGCGACAGGAAACGCAAGTAACCATAAAAAGCGGACGAAGCCGCGACGGAGATGTTAATATAATTCTAGTTGTACAGCAGTTGTTATTACCTGATCTACGATAATATGAATGTTAAACCTAATTAACGACTTATTTTATCAAATCATCAATTTATTTTAATTTATTACATTTTTAACATTAATTATTTAAATTGTTTACTCAGCTGAAGAGAAATTCAATTCTATTTCATAGTAAAAACTAACGCGTTTGTTTATTGTAGAACAAGACACTATATTTAAAAAAAAAATTAATTTCTACGATTTTATTTACGTGCGTGAATATTATGGTATTTATATGGTTTACCAAATAATACATATTGGTACATATGAAAATATATGTAGGCGGAATAACTTGTCGTTTATTTTAATATCAATTTGTTTACATCTGTCACGGATACCAAAAAGCCATAACAAAATAGTCATTTTCTGTTGACCCCATTACTCGTTTATCATCATTTTCTCCCCTCCACTGGTTTTATCACTCTCTCTCATACTCTGCACCACGCTTTATCTACTCTGAAACCTCTCACCCATAACGGATTTAGACCACCCTCAGGTTATGTTGAACCTCAAATCTCATTTCAGTGATAATGACTTACCAGGTTAATTACTACAGGGAAATTAAATGTTATATAATTCTAGTATACCAACATCCACTTACAATTAAGATTCATATAGAACATATTATGAGTTGTGTGTAATATTCTGCAGTATTTAATCAAAATTTGTAATAATTTCGGTCTTATTTCCTGATTTCGATAAATTTACTCAATTTATAGTTATTAAAAATTACTCACAACATACACATGCCTGCGCATATATATATATATATATATATATAAACACTAGTAAATATATATATATATATATATATATATATATTAGGAACTGAAGCGGTTTCAGCTTGCATTCCTCGTTATCGCGCTACCGCTCTAAACAACTGTCAACCTTGTAAGCATTTCCTTCCCTAAGATAATTCTTCAACCCACTGGGTTGGTCTAGTGGTGAACGCGTCTTCCTAAATCGGGTGATTTGGAAATCGAGAGTTCCAGGTTCTAGTCTTAATAAAGGCAGTTACTTTTACACGGAATTGAATACTAGATCGTGGATACCGGTGTTCTTTGGTGGATGGGTTTCAACTAACCACACATCTCAGGAATGGCCGAACTGAGATTGTTCAAGACTACACTTCATTTACACTCATACATATCATCCTCTAAAGTAATATCTGATCGGTAATTCCTGGAGGCTAAACAGGAAAAAGAATGAAGATAATTCTTCTTCGTATTTCGGCCGACAAGTCTCCATCTTCACCTATTGTGGATCCTAAATATATGAAACGGTCCACCTTTTCGAAATCACAAAGCGCATCACTTAGTGGATGTTCGTTGGCTCTGTTTTCGATAATAACTTGTTTTTCCGATGTTTGATTTCAGCCCTAGTGCTTCATTTTTTTGCTGAATACAGTCGAGGATCTCCTACATCTTAATTTCAGAGCCTACGAAAAGAGTCGTATCGTCAACAAACCTTAAGTTGGTTATACGCCGGCCTTCTATTCGTACACCGCCATGCTGGTTTTTTAAACCCTTCTGCGTGATTTATTAGCCGTAAATATGGAATAGGATTGGAGACAGAATACATTACTCTCGTTTTGCTCTCGAAGGGTAAAAGAGGTTTTTTGTGTTACTTTCCGGTCTAATCACCGCATTTTTCTTTAGATTTAGGGTCCGTATGAGGATAACAAGATGATCAGGAACGCTCATCTCCTTCAATCTCCTTTATATCTGACCGAGACGAAGACCTTGGCGTAATCTAGGAAACAATATTACAAAAGAAGTGTTGAACTCTCTGGCTTTCTCTTCGACTGCCTAATATTTAGAATTTGCTCACGCATACTCCTTTCTTTGATGAATCCGTTTTGTTGTGCAGAAATTTATCTGTCAAAATAGTAAATAGTAAAATTTTACTCCTACGTGAAATCAAAGAAATACATAGTTCTATAATGTTCACAGTGCTGTATAAACTGTAGGCTGTCCACTCATCAGGTCATTTGCCGGTTAACCATATGTATTTACAGATCTGGTGCATAGTTGTAACATCCAATTCATCTGTTGTTTTGATTATTGCTTAAATTATTATTATGATAAATCAATTTGTCTTAAATATTACTTATTCTCTCATCATAATTATACTTCCTTTCATTAATTTTTAAGGGTTTCTTCCGATTATTATCGATGCATAGATTTCAACGAATTAAAACTGCATAAACCAATTAAAACCGAATTATATTTTGATAAATTATTACGTTAGATATTAATTTTAAACAAAATTGTTAAAGCATGTAAATATGAAATTATTAAAAAATAGTATAAAATGAGTAGCTATTAATATGAGATTGGTAATTATAGTGATGTAGACTTATCGCAAAAGGTAATACCTGAGGGTTAATTTTAAAAAATTCCATTTCATTATCATAATCCAACACACTCTGGTGAATAAATGACTTTATGACAAAACAAAATCCCTTTTTACCAAGTACCTCATGACTTTGCTTTAATTTACTCTTTACTTCACTATAATAATAATTTATTTCAAAATAATTTACAAAAAAATAAGATTAAAATAGAAATATTAGTATAAATTAACAAATTTATCTAAAATTATTGATTTTTGAAGAGAAGCTTCTTATCGCAGGCTTTGGGATGGGGAGTCAACCGAGATAAACTTTTAAACAAGTTTCTTCTTTAGTAATCTTCTGTAATCAAGAGATTTTAAATGGTACGAGATGAGATATAAATCCCTCCTGAAATTTGTTTAGTCATACTTAAGAACAAAATAATCTACGCCAGGCTAAGAAAAGCGTAGAACTCACTTCCTCGTTTTACCAAACGTACTGTGTTGTACATAACATGCCATACACATAAGAAGGTTGGTAATAATGGCTTCATGCCATTCATTTTTAGTTAACTAGTTGTATAGAGAAAATCATTATACTTAAAGAAATTAAATCTAATGGTGCCTTTTGTATTTCAAGTTTTTTTTAATTGTCACTACAAGTTTATTATTCAGTTAGCATACTATGAAACTAAAGATCCCGAGTTCGGTTCCGGTAACAACTTGTAGATTTTCAAGGACAAAGGGGGACCTCTTTATTGACTCGCTAAAGAAAGAGAGAATAAATTAACAACGAGCCAGGGAATATTGTACCTTATCCAAACGATAACGCCTTAGGTAATGACCATTATATAATGAGAATTACGTAAAATATCGCGTTCACAAAAATATTTTCTACTTTTAAAAAAATAATTATATTTTTTAATGGAATTTTATCGCACATTTCATTATACTCCTGTTTGGGATATTCTAATTAACAGTTAAAGGATTCTGAATTTTAACAAATAAATGTTAAAACGAAATAATTAAAATAATTTCATATATTTAAACTCTGATCGGCTCTCTCACCAATATTGCCCACAAGTTTTTTTTTTTTTTTGATCACTTGCATTACTATTGTACCTAGGAAGACATGAAAATAATTCGGTTAAAAAATGTGCAATAAATAAAAAAATAACTTTTATCGAATTTTGGGGTTGGAATTTTGGAAAATTTTTAACAATTGAAAGATAAGTATAAATGAATTTACTGAACTTAATATAAGATAGGTTTATATTTGAAAATTTTTAGAAAATTTAACCCAAAAAAACTATCCACCCTACTCGCTGGGGATACTGACTCCAGATTTTTACCAACTAATTACCCTATATATCAACAAAATTTCATAAAAATTGGTTTATCCAATCAAAGTTTATTAAGCTTCAAACACGCGAAAATATGAACATACGTACGTTCGTACGAACACTTGCCCCCACTTTTTTTGTATTTAGGGGTCCCTGGGACATGGAAGATCGAGAAATACAAAAACTTTCATATCCTGTTTTTTAATTGATTACAATATATTCCTTCTTGCAGCATATCTCCAGAACTATGATTCCAGGAAAGTGAAAGAGAAAAAATAGTAATTTTCTTACCTTAAAATAATGAAACATTAAAAATTTAAGATTATCTACCTGATGTGTAAAAGGGAGAAAACAAATTATTCATATAAACAAAATTAAATAATTTAGACTAATTATTGGTATTTTATAAACATTAATTAAAATTTTACCGTATTAAAAAAAAAAAAAAATAAAGTTTCAATAAATTACTATGAATTTTTTGGACAAAATTAATAACCGTGATCAATTTATTACAAATCAATAAATAAGCACGTGTTTAAAACAACCTTCTAGGTTAACAGGGTGTCTAAGGAATTAATTGACAGGTCAAGGCCACTAGAGACTTCAACAATTATTTCTAACGCAATTATACTAACCTAACCGCAATCTGTATTTATTGATTGTGTAGGTAACTAGATAAGCAGTTATTTATTGTATTCAGATTTGACAGATTGATTGGCAAGAACAGGAGTTAATTAAAATTTTTGTCATTTAAAAAGCGTATTAGGTTAAGATCTATTTAACAATAGAATGAATTTTTACATTTTAAATCCAATTTCTAATAATACCTTTATGCCTACCATTGAAAAAAAAAATTAATGGTACACAATCTCATTTTATATATATATATATATATATATATATATATATATATATATATATATATAATGCATATTTTTTTATTTTCATAAATTATTTGAATTATTGGTGCTTAATTTTTTTTTTAATTTAAAAATATTTATTATTTCTACATTTCGAATTATCCCTTTTATTTATTCCGACCTTTGTCTTCCTCAAAAGATTATACTTCACTCCATTTCTTAATTATCAAATTCTACTTGGTTAAGTAACAAAATTCCTCTCCTTGCAAGATTATTCCAAAAGTACTTCTTCTCCCATTCATCAAGACATCTTTCTTTCATCTTTATTAAACTACCATAATTTTAGATCCTCTAGTAAACGTTTCCTTTTTTCTTTTTCATTAAGTGCTAAATTCTTCATAAATATTTATATTAGGAAATTTTTTTTTAATTCTTGGATTTGACACTAATTTAGTTCTAAAACTCTTAGCTTACGTCATTCTGCTTTTGATGTCTACTTCTTAATTTCAATTATCAGTAATTTGATTGAAATAACAAAATATTACAAATCTGGATATATTTCCTCCTCCTATTTTACTGTTTGTTTATTAATTATCCTTCTTCCATCATAATTTATTACTTTTTTTTACCCTTATTCACATTAAAACTAAATTTCTCTTTTAGATATAGATTCATGTCGTTCAATATTTCTAAATTATTATTTATTAGTTTTACTTACTTTGTTTTTATTTTCTGTTTTGTCATAAACAAACTATTTCCTAGATGTGAATAATTAATCTCATTTTACATTCGTCTTTTAATTGTTATATTGTTATACAATGGGTATAGTTATTAAGTAACCAGAATTAACTGTATCCTTTTTCATCTTATTTTCCGTCTCTTTTATAATTGATTCTTGTAAAATTTATTTTTTTTTCATTATTATAAAATTTCATTTGATAAATTCACTAACCGTTAAATGAATAAAAAAAAAAAAACTGTTTTAAGTACTACATAAATTATTAATAACAGGTGTTTTATTCAGAAAATCTTTGAATATGATATTTAAATAGAAAAAAAAATAGTTATTAGAAATCTTTTCAAGGGAAGCAAATTATACAGAAATCACAAAAAAAAGATAAATAAATAAATATACATCGGTTAAAAAAATAAAATAAGATAATATTTTAATACAATAATAAAATTAAATTTTGAAATATTGTATGGTTTTTTTAAATATTTAATATTTAATTAAAATCATTAAGAGTAGTCGATAACAAATATTTTACTTTTACAATAGAATAATAGATGTCAAAAGATAAAAACACCTTTTTCCATCTGCCATTTGACAAAATATATTTAATATAATGATGCACATTTTAATAATTTCTCCTCGTACACAAATTAATTAATTTACCTCAAACACATAATATAACTACTTTTAATTTACAAAAAATAACATTTTATAAAACCAATAAAATTAAAATTCTCTTATCAAAATTAAATTTTAGATTTAGGTGTTAAGTTTTTTTTTTATAATTTGGAAACTCGCATTGCATTACTGATTAAAATTTATCAGTTTAATTCTTAATAAATCAATTTATATAAATGCCTGGTGAAATATGAGTTAATTTTTTTAAATCACGATCTCTCCAGAGAATCATTAATTTATATTTTATATTTATTATTAAAAATTATTTCTCTTCCACCTGCATCCAAGATGAGTTAAAACTTCATTTATAGAAAGGACTACACTTTCTGAACTCTAAATTAATATCGTAAAGTATTCATTACATGTCAAAGTGCAATTGCTTGAATCATATATATATTTTTTAATTTTTTATAAAACGGACGATTGTTTCGTAAACAGGTAAATATGCTTTGTTTAATGGATAGTAAAAGTTTTTGTTTATTATGTAAACTCTATATATATATAATTTTTTTTTCAAGTGAAATATATTTAAAGAAACTAAAAATTAAGTTAAACAAGGGCATAGATGACTTCGAATCGAAAATTGCTGTTCTAAACAAAAGAAAGTATAATGTACTTAAGTCGCCTAAAATACTATGCGAGTGAGGTGAAATATCTGCAAACAAGAAATTTCTAATAAAAATGTGTAGGGGGTCTTACAGATCAAGTCGCTAGTATTTCACTCGAAAATTGGATATTTCATTCATTAATTAGAAAAAACTTTTAGTACAAACTTTTTGCAAGATTTTCAATATTACAATGATAGATATTATTTATGATTTTATTACGGAAATAATAGAGAACTACAGAAAAATCCATAGTATAGATGATAAGCGTAGAAAAAGAATGTGAAAAGTAAATCGTTAAATAGATTTTTTACAGTATCTTAATAGATATAAAGAATTAGCGATTTTTTAATAATAGTCAATTAATTAATAATAGGCAAGATGATTATTCGAATTAAGTAACTAAGAGAATGCAAAAGAAACTAAAAATCAGACGCTAAAACAGATAATTTTAATTTGCAATTTCTATTTTAAGGAAATATTGTTTGATTTGCTTTATAAATCTTTTTTTGTGTTTGTTTATAGTATTATTTTTTTCAACTGCTGATTACGGTTTTATTTTTAACAATTATTTAAAGCTTGACTTTTTAGTCAGGTAAATGTTTTTTGAATGTACTTTAAGTTATTTTATGGCAGTAAGAATTTTAATAATTAATAAAATATTTTCTTTAATATTTTTTTTTATAATTATACGTTTATAGACCACACTCTATTAGAGGATTTATTGTGCCATCAGTAGAAAATTATACAGCCTGACCCATGAAGGGATATAGGCTATTGATTTAGGATCACTTGCCCATTCCCCCACCGATTCTATTTAAATTTTACGGACCTTTTAACGAAAATTCTAAAAATATTTTGTGAAAATTTCAACCTTCTAGGATCTATAGAAACAAAACGGTAGCTTTGAAATAAAAACATCAATTTCAGATAAACCACATTTTTATTCATTACAAAATAGCCGGTAACACTGATTAAAAACCGATGATGTATTGTCGTAACCGTGACTAATTATCTGACTGTTTTAATTATTCTAGTTCTAATGGTCATCTGTTTTGAATTATTTTTACCAACTATTTTGTAATGAATAAAAATGTGATTTATCTAAAATTGATGTTTTTATTTCAAAGCTTCCATTTTGTCTCTATAAATTCTAAACGGTTGAGATTTTTACAGAAGATTTTTACAACCTTTGTTGAGAAGTTTGTAAAATTTCAATAGAATCGGAGGGGGAAAGAGCGAGTGATACTAAATGAAAAGCGTATACCTCTTTGTGGGGGACAAATAGTATAAACAATGACAAACAGATTTACAAATCATCCATTATAGTTATTTTATATTTAGTGAGGCATTACATGAAGTTTTTTATATATCTATAGTTGTGAAGATAGTCGTACAATTAATAAATCAAAGGCTTCTGCAAGTAATTAAAAAAACAGAACTGAAACAATAAAATGGAAGATAATATTTTTTTTTTTTTAATGCGCACTGAAAGTACCAAAAATATTAAAGAGGGTTTAAATAATTTAACTTAGATTAGACCCCTACAGCCTACGGCGACCCGGATATCCCAGAACACGTGGTGTTCTGGTGCTCGCAGTGGGATGAATACCGCCTAGCTGCTCGGCGATTATTGGACCGCTCAGCGTGGAGAACATCATAGCCACCATGTTGCGGAGAGCCAAGAGCTTTGATACCATTGCAGGGTACTTTAGGAGAAGGATCGGGAGACTCGGGGATGAGGGACAGCCCTCTGCGGAGCTGCCGTTCGCACGTGCTTGCACGAATGAGCGGTAGCGATGAGGCGCGTGGAATCTCGCACCCCCGAGCAAAAATGACCGAATCCCGGCGGGGATGCCCCACTCGGGGTGTCTTCGTTAGAGGCATTGGCATAAAGACCGAGTCCCGGCTCTCGGAGTGGAGACTCAGGGACGGCATAGGCGGACCTGATTGATCCTACTCTGGAGTAGGCGCAAAACGGGATCCGACCGGCGGGCCGGGACGTGGAGACCCATTACAGTAAACGACACTCCACCGGGCTGTGTAATACTTAACTGCAGGATTCGGCCCGGGGGAGAACAAAAAGAGAAAAAAAAAATTATGGCACCAAAAAGTTCTATATTTTTACAAGCACGGTACATATTTTATAATTTTCTGTAAATAATGCAGTCGAATAATTTAATAGATATTTTGCTGCAGTGGTTAATTAACAATCGGTTCTAATTTACCGGAACCATAACTAAATTTAAATACAAAAAAATAACATCCAGAAAGGAATTTCCATTGAAATATCTCAAAGAACTGTATATGTATACATACATATCTTATACAGTACGGTCATCGATAAAAGTTACAGCAATTTAAAAAATTATATCTCAGAATCTATAGAGACAATCAATCAAACGAGTATTTTTTTTTTTTTTTAAACTTACCAACTCAAAAAGCTTTTAAACGTACCTTACAAAGTTTCAATGTGAGCTCCGTTGCTCTTTCTGTAAACATCCAGTTGATAATCGACTTCAGTTCAGGTCCGCCGGATCATCGCAGGCATAACTAATTGCAGCGGTCATCCGTTGTCTTAAATGCTATAAATCCCTGATTTTTTCCTTTTAGACAATGTTTTTTAGGTATTTCCCATAGAAAAAGTCTAGGGGTATCAAATCTGGGCTTCTCGGAGGCCAATGCACAGGACCGGAGGACCGGCCCTATCGATCTAACGATTAGGGAATCATTCATTGAATCTTTTTTTTCAAAGCCTAGGCTAAATTGTGGGGGTGCATCATGTAGTTGAAATATTACAGTAGCGTTACTTTCAATTTGATTTTTTAGGGCTTCTTAAACAACTTTGACGTACGTTTAGCTGCTTCGTCACTCGTTTTGGGCCGTCCGGGAGACGTTTTCATTTCCATTTTTCCGGATTCCTTAAATTGCTTGTACCACTGTCTAATGGTGTTCGCATAAGATGGATAATTGCCATAAACACGCCGGAAAGCCCGTGAAGAGTTATGACTGATTTATACTCTCCTAACTACAGAACACACTCTGCTTTCTGGTGAACTGCCACCACTGTACTGACTAACATTGGTGCAGATGCGTTGTGCATTTCGACGATGCACGACATCATAGAGCTTCTGGTTCACCTCAAATCTTGAAGAAGTTACTTATCTAATACATGCAGTCACTTTAGGCGCTAACGTTCTCGTGTTATCTAGGAGATTAACTAGAAGCCAGTTAAAAGTGTTGTTCAGTCTCATTCTGTATCTTCTAACAAAACGCCGTAACTCCTCTTGAACGGTTGGCAGTCCCAGAGAATCGTGTATTCCAGTGTTTGTCGCAAACCACGGCGCTTCTGTTATTTTTCTCAACAGTTTGTTCTGGAATCGCTGTACCATTTAGATGTTACTGTCGCTTGTCTTATCATACAGTTGGATTCCGAAGGTCCAAATCGGTTTAGAACCGTTAAAAAATCGAACCGGTTATGGAAAAGTAAGAAACTTGAGAAACAAATCGTACATTTGAAAAAAAAAATGGTAACAAAAGAAAAGGAGAAAAAATGAAATCCTACATGGAAGAAGAGTCAGACAATAGCTTGAATTAGGAATGTATTGGGAAAAATAGCTAATTCGAGCTATAATTTTATTTTGCGCCTCACTTCTGAAAATAAACAATTTGTCTCATCCAACGAAAATTTTCTCAGTAACTATAGAACGAGTTTCGTTTAGGACTAAATCAGGTATGATGTAATTAAAAAAAAAAAATCAAGATTAACTACGTTACCGTTTAGAAATATTTTATTTATTCTGTTGTAGTAATATGTTTTGTACAACATATACATATATATATATATATATATATAAACTATAATGTTTGTTTCACGGATGATTATTTCAAAATAAGGAGAAAAGATTCTGAACTTGAAATTGATTGATAGACTATTGACTAAAAAAAAGAGATTTTTACTTCAAGGATGTATTGTAATCGCGAAAAATTTCAGTTTTAAGATTTCAACGGAAATACCCATTTTGACCATCACTGAATCCATTTTGACTAGTTTCGGCGTGTCGTCTGTACGTACGTACGTACGTATATATCTCGCATAACTCAAAACCGATTAGCTGTAGAATGTTAAAATATTGGATTTAGGACTGTTGTAACATCTAGTTGGGTACCTCTACTTTTGATTACAATCAACTTGATCAAAAACCTCCAAAAACGCCCAAAATTAAAAAAAAAAAAAATGGATTTGTGGTACTTATTTTCATTGGTTCCAGAGTTATAGCCAAATAAAATCTTAATTAATGAAATATTTTGATCTAACAAGTGGAAGACACATCGGTTCGAATCCGACTTCATTTCCTATTTTTTAACTTTTTTTTTTAAATTTAAATATATTGATTTTAAAAGAAATTTTTTCAATGAATAATATTTCAATAATAACAATAAAAAATAAAGAAAATAAATCAGAAGTTTTAATGAAATAAAATTTTATGTACTTTTCATTTTTTTAAATATATATATGTAACTTAATAGGCGTACAAGGAAGTAATATGAAGTCTTCATCAGATTTTTATTAACATAATAGTAACGTTTAAAAATCTCTATTTACTTAAAACGAATAAAATTATTACCTGTAATATATTAATTATATTAGAGAATACATAAATATTTTACATAAAAAAGAATTATAAGAGCATGAACAAATGTATTTTGTGAAACTGAATAAAGCTTTTCTCACAAGAAGTATAAAAGACTACGTAAAATGTTTAATAACAAAGTGCATACACTAAGTGCTGTTAAGATAACCTACCGCAGCCTACGCGTATTTCTAAAAAGCTATTCTATATTGAACATCGAAACTTTCAACATCTACTCTACTGTACAAAAAACATTTGTTAAAATTATTCTTTTGCTCCTTAAGCATCATGAATTTCAAAACACGTGTAATATTACATAGAGTAGAGATATAAATCATTTAATGCCATTATATATATATATATATATATATATATATATATCGGTTTGTGCGTGTGTGCGTGTGTGTGTGTGTGTGTGTGTGTATGTGTGTGTGTGTGTATGTGTGTGTGTGTGTGTGTGACCGAATAAATAACTTACCTAGAAAACACAATTCTGATAAAAATCAAGAAAGTTACAGATATAACAATGTCAAATATTAATTAAAATAGGATCATTAAGTACTGATATAATTACTTTTACAAATGAATCCCATTTCAATAATTAAACTGTAATTAATCGAAGAATATTCTCTGTAAAATTATTCTTTGAAAAGTTAATCTTTGATTTACGCTCAATTAATTGTTAATATTTTTTCAAGATAAATTTTTATAAAAAATTAAAAAATTATTCTCACCAATTATGTGAAAAATTAAATGTTAACTATATACAATAATTTAGTAAACAATTTTCTCCCGTAAACAGGTAATTTTAAACTATATTAAAAATAATTACTTGAAGCCCGTAAGAAATCTAATAAATAAATCAAAGAAATATCATATCAATTAAATTTAGTAATTTTATTAAAAATTAATAATATTGTATATTTAAGATAATTTTTCTGAATAAAAAAAATATTTTTTTTATATACGTTCGTTTTTCTATTAAGCAAAATCTAAGAAATTCGTTTTGATTTTAAAATAACACCTATGAATTTTTCTATTATAAAAAGACTATGTAGAATCGATTATTAATATTAAGCTTTATTCTGAACTTGATTACAAAAACTCAGTATTTGCAGTAATAAATAATTTTATAAATTTTAATCTAAAATTTCTAAATACATGAAAAATGCATTGACTTTATTAAAAAAAATGAGTATTAGAGATTAAAATATGAAACAAGTATTCATAGAATCCACAAAGTGGTGATTTATTTATTTTCACGTGACTCAAAGTTATATTTATCTGAATAAAATCACATTCAGTGTGTAATTGCATTTAATCTAATTCTGAACGAAATAAACATTTAATTCGTTTGATTTCTGAAGTTCAACTATATTCATAATTAATGTAAATATAACCAGTTTATTCAGAATAACTAGTATTCGTGGTAAGTTGATAATTAATCACAATTCCTATTTTGGAATTCATTCAAAATAACGTAAAAAGTCAAAACACAGGTTCCTTGTTGTTTAAATTTTTATGAATATTACATATTCTTGATTATAATAGATTGCCTCTAATTGTTTATTGTTAATAATAGCTTGTTCATTACTTTTCAATATATATAAATATAATATTGCTAATTATTTATCAATCATTAATAATAATATTATATTATATATATATATGTATATTATAAATATATATAATATACATATATATATATATATATATATATACCATATATATATATACTGTCGCGTGTTCGGGTTCGACCAGGATATTGAGAGACTAACAAATACAAATTTTTATATAAATACAATTTATTAGTTTAAGAATATAGAAAATAAGACAAAACAATAATAAAATGATTATAGTAATAACAAAATAATGAATAAATTACATACGAAATCATAAAAACTAGAATACAACCCAACTGACAAAAACATTATAATGACTGTTAATAATAATACCTTCAACAACTAATATTGCATTAACAAAAAGATAAGATTAGACAAGTCTATGGTTCTGCAGTAGCAGAACTAGCCACAAAGATTCTGCGAGAGAAGTAGGGTAGACACCTACTTCAGATAGTGAGAAGAAACGGGATGTAACCACGTCTAGGGTGCCATGGCTGACTCAACCCAAATGAGGAGGCGAAGCTCCCCGATAATAACATGCGGACCGTCCAGCCTAACACAGAAGACAAGCGAAAACCTCAAGAAGTGTGTAGGATACCGGACTAGAGAGCGAAGGGAGGACAGATAGTCCTTTGCAAAACTGGCGTTCGTTCGGTGCTTGCATGAATGGGCGACAGATCATCAATGCTGCCCGATCATAATTGCATTAATTGCATTTAATTTCAGGGTTAACTTTCATATAGTCAAATCTTATAAAAAAAATAATTTTTTTTTTTATTATAACAATATTTAAAAGAAGTTTATACCAAGATACCTAGTAGGCGTGGTTTGTTTATTTTTGTTCTTAACTTTACTTATTAATAACATTACATTTTGGAAAATCTTAAATAAAATCCTTAAAAAAAATTATTAATTTAAAATATACATCAAAAGAAAAATGTTCTATGACCAAAATTATGGTAGGTGTATATATTGTGCGATATAAAACTGTTATGTGTATCACTATTTATATAATAAGAGTTTATAAATATAATTTATATTGTAGTTTATAATTTATAATAAGAGATAAATATTAAAAATTAAAACACACACTGCCAAAAAAAACAAAAAAAAACGTTGCTCTCTAATATAGGATAATTACTAGTCTATATATATAAAAGTATTAAGTTCGTTTGTGTACGGCTTCAAAACTCAAAATCTTCTGCACCGATTGAGCTCAAATTTTAGCACGATATGTAACCCACATCAAAGATTGTTTTCATCTATTTTGTAATAAATCTATCTATCTATTTTTAATTTGGAAATGTAAACAAAGGAAAACCAATCAGATCAATGCAAAATGGCCGCTGTCAACCACAACGACCAAATTTCTTTGAATTATATTTAACAGCTAAAACATCTGTATTTTATTAAAAAAAAAAACACCAAAACAAAAAGAAAAGCCACCAAGAAGGATGACTTACAGTAAATAAATTAAAACACCCAACTTTCTTATAGCCCAGATAGACTTAAGACTATGCAAACAAAAAAAAGTCGAAATAACCAAATACACAGAAAATAATATCCCTACATAATGACCAAAAAATCCTTTGTTAGGTTAAATATTCACTTTTGTCTGAATTTACAGAAGGCATTTACAACGAAGCATTGATAAATATTGAAGACAAATGCTTAGCTAATGCAAATAAAATTCTTAGTCAATTGGGAATGTCAGCACCCACCCAAGCTGCGATTGCTTCATTTGATGTGGATTTACGCCGTGAACAGTTACAACATTGGTGATCTTCAGTCATATGTCCAATCAAACATTCCCAAATTAACGCGTGAACAGAAAGGCATATATGATCGCATAATGCAAATGATAAATGACGGAGTTGGGGGGGACCTTCTTCTTGGATGCGCCAGGAGGAACTGGGAAAACATTCCTCATTAGATAGATTCTAGCAACGGTTCGATCAAAAAATGACAAAGCCTTAGCTCTTGCTTCGACTGGAATAGCTGCGACATTGTTACCAGGTGGAAGGACTGAGCATTCAGCTCTGAAGTTGCCATTAAACATGCAAATAATCGAGACTCCCACGTGCAATATTTCCAAAGCATTCTGTATGGGAAAAGTATTACAAAAATGTAAACTCATTGTTTGCGATGAATGCAGGATGGCACATAAAAACTCGCTTAAAGCTCTTGATCGATCGTTACGAGATTTGCGTGGAAACGTTCAACCATTCGGGAATGCTTTGATATTGCTCGCAGAAGATTTTAGGCAAACATTGCCTGTAATTTCTCGATCGACACCAGCAGACGAAATAAATGCTTGCCTGAAATATTCAACACGGTGGCGACACATACGTACATTGCAGTTGACTACGAATATGCGTGTCCAGTTGCAGAATGATCCATCAGCTGAGGTATTCTCATGCCAGTTACTAGACATTGGAAACGGACAGCTGCCAGTCGATGAGACGTCTAGACGAATATCATTTCCTGATCATTTTTGTAATTTAGTAACATCGAAAGAAGAACTGATTGAAAAAGTATTTCCTGATATTCAAATTAATCATAGAAATCACGATCGGCTCAGTGAACGAGCTATCCTTGCCGCAAAGAATAAAGATGTCTATCAACTTAATAATGTTATTCAATCCAGCATTCAAAGTGAGGAAATTACATATAAGTCGATAGACACCGTTGTGGAAGCAGATGAAGTAGTTAATTATCCAACGGAATTTTTAAACTCACTTGATCTGCCAGGGATGCCAACACACATATTAAAATTGAAAATAGGTGTGCCAATTATCCTGTTGCGGAATATTAATCAGCCAAAACTCTGCAACGGCACGCGACTTGCAGTTAAGAAATTGATGAATAACGTAGTGGAAGCAACGATTTTAACGGGGCCTTTCAAAGGTGAAGATGTCCTCATTCCTCAAATACCCATGATCCCGACCGATACACCATTTCAATTTAAAAGATTGCAATTCCCAATTCGATTGGCATTTGCAATCACAATCAATAAAGCTCAAGGTCAATCTTTAGAATTGTGTGGTTTAGATTTAGATGCGGATTGCTTCTCACATGGACAACTGTATGTGCGTGTTCCCGAGTCGGCAAACCAGATAGCCTTTATATCTACGCAGACAGTGGAAAAACAAAAATTATTGTATATCCACACGTATTGCAAAATTAAACTTCTATGAAACGTATGCTTTGTTTTGTTTCTCATTTCTCATCCATGCAACCACAATGTGCCACAGCGAAGCGTGGCGGGTACACCTAGTTAAACATAATTTTGTTGAAAAATAAACAGATATATATATATTCACAAATATGCGAATGAAATTATCAAACTGTAAACCTTTCTAAAGTTTTTCATATGGTAATGTATTAAGAGACTATAAGAGTACAAATACAAACATATTGTACATATAAACTTTCCGGATAATTCTACATTGCAGATATTTTAATATAATGAAATGTCAATCTTTTATTTAATTTTCTTTAATAACAATAAAAATTGTTATTCATTCTCTCTCAGTTCTATTAAACATCATACTCTCACAAATTATTGACTGAATCTATTATCTTATGATAAAACTAATCAAAAGACTGACGTTCTGCATACCTGAAAAAATAATTCTTAATATTTGAAACGACTTGTTTCTAATTAAATTTAATGCCCGTTTTATCTTTATTCATTTTGTAATTGAAACCTCTTTTTCAAATACCAAAGTAACAATTCATTATTTCATCGATGAATTAAATGAATACGAATAAAAAATATGGCAACAGAAACATATCACTTATTTACATTATAAGAAAAGAAAATTAATAATAATTAAATAAATAATTCGAAAAAGAGTTACAATAAATATTATGATTTTTTTTTTAATTAATTTTATTTTTTATGTATATAAATTCTTGTTTCAAAAAAATATTAACTTCGTAGAATATAATAGGTGACAGTTTATATAAATATAAATGAATACACAGACTACTTATAAAAGTAAGGAACAGAAAAAAAATTCCTAAACAAAAGAGAAACGTTTTTAATAGAATGAAACAGTAGCTACGCTCGCTACCTTCACAAATTTGTTGCCTGAAGCTTCGCGCTGTATCATAAGAAATTTATAACAACACAACCAGATTTTGTTGCAACAGTAATTCATGTAAAACTGTATCATCATAGTCATCTTCACTGAATCTCTTAATCCTTTCAACAAAGAATAAAAAAAAATCTCTGTAGTTCATTTATAATTAAAATCAATCGATATCAAAACTTGAGGACTACTCTTCTTATACTACTTAAAACAGTGTTATGTTATGTATAAAACAATAAATAAAAATTAATTTTCTTTCATACAGATAATTTCCACGTGAAAAAATACCAACCAATTTCATTATGGTGATTTATCGTTGCACTGACCAGCCCTACCATCTACTAAACACCAAAATGCAAAATATACGTAAAATAACACTGATAAATATAATTTTTGTTTCCTAACATGGAATACATGATTTTAATCTACTTTTTGATGCTGAAAACGAATATAATCTTGCAATAACCCACCATTTTTGAAAAAAAAATCATAATATAATTAAAGGATTTTTTTTCATTTTTCGACGTAACCTATAGTTAGCATTTTAAGCTCCTACATTGTATTTTGTTAGCTCATTTTTTATTAACTTTTTTAACGTAATTTGCAAGTTATAAATAAACAATAGTAGACAAAAAATTAAATCATATCGTAATCACATATTATGACATCATATCTAATACTGAAGAGTGAGCCTTTATGGAAAAGATGTCTGTGCAGGTCAAAACACGTAGCTGAAAACAGAGTTGTATTGTTTGTATTAAGCACTGGATTTAAGAATGAATTAAGTCTATTCAGTCTTATTACTGTCTTAAGTTTAACAGTGCAGTGTCATAATGCCTTGAAATTGTGTAAATGATGTGAATGCCTTTCGTTAAGTATGTGGTGAGTTTACCGTAAAATCAGATAGAAAAAACATTACACCATTAATTAAAAAAGCGTATCATTTATACTTTCAGTGTAAAATTAGTGATCAGGATAAGGCGTGGGCCTTATCATATAGTATGCACTAATTTTCTGTATATTTAAGAGGATGGCTGAAAGGTACACGGAAGGCTTTGCTATTTGGTGTACCTATGGTTTAGCGTGAACCAAAGGATCAGTAACTGATTGTTACGTTTGTTTAACTGTGTCTGGAATTTCTAAAAAAATCTGAACGTACCGTAAAATATCCTTCATTGCAATCTGCAAACAGGTCTGTACCTTACACTGAAATAATTCCAGTTCCTGAGCCACCTTTGTATGTATGTTTCGAAAGTGGCGATGAAGAATCAAGCAGTATTGAAGAAGACAACAATAAATTTGATTTTGAACTATCTTCCGATAAGCCATACTTATATGACAAGGTGAATTAAATGACTTCGTTAGGGATTTAAATTTATCAAAAAATCAAGTTGAACTGTTAGGATCAAGACTGCAAGACTGCATTTACTTAAAAAAAAAAAAAAAAAAAAATACAAAAATTTCCGGCTTTCGAAGCCGACAAAAGAACTTTCTCATTAATTTACTGATGATATTAATTTGATTTATTGCACAAATATTGATGAGCTTATGTTGCACTTAGGACAAGTTCATAAACCTGAGAAGTGGGGCCTTTACATTTGAAAGAGACACAAGATGTGATGAAAGACGTACTTGAAAATAAAATCATAAAAAACGTAGCTGGAACATATGTGGTGATTTGAAAATTATAGCTATTTTGTTAGGCATGCAGTTAGACTATACAAAGTACATGTGTTTTCTTTGCGAACTGGACAGCCGAGCTAGGCATAAACATTATGTTACCAAAGAGTAGAAGAAACGAGACAACTCCAAATGGTAAAAATATTATTATTCATGAGCCCTTAGTTGAACCCAAAAAATATTTACTTACCCTCTCCATATCAAGCTAGGACTAATGAAAAATTTTTTAAACGCAATGAAGAAGAATAATCTCGGATTTTTTGTACATCAGGTAAATTTCCGAATGTAAGTGAAGGAAAAATTAAGGAATATTTGTTGGCCCTCAAATAAGAGAGTTGGTCAAAGATGATGTATTTAACTCGATCTTAAATAATGTAGAAAGTGCAGCTTGGGCTTCATTTAAAAACGTTTGGAAAAATTTTCTCGGCCAACAAAGATCCGACAATTACTACGATATTGTTTTGATCAACTTCTTACGTATGAGATTTAATATGTCTTTGAAAATACATTTCCTCCGCTCACATCTGGATTTTTTCCCGGACAACCTCGGAGACGTAAGTGACGAGGATGGTGAACGTTTCCACCAAGATATTTTGGTGATGGAAAACTGCTATAAAGGGAAATTGAATACTAACATGCTAGCCGATTACTGTTGGACATTAATTCTGAATGTGCGTGAGACTATTTATAAAAGAAAAATATCAGCGAAATCATTCTAACACACCTATGGCCATGCAAAATTTTACAGACTTATATTTCCCATAATTTTTTTGAGGTGTAATTTATTTAAAACTAAGGGTGGTATAAATATTGTATTTACAGATCTGTAATGTATGCATAAAAGCAATTTAAAAAATGGTTTCATACTTAGAGAAATATTACATTTTTTTGCCTATCAGCGTAATTGAATAAATAAATATTGCCGATATCCGAGGTGGAGTGAGAGCGCCTTGATTTTTCATCCGGTGGTCCGGGGTTCGAATCCTGTTAAGGGATTAAATTTTTCATTCGTTCAACACTTTTCATTTGCTATAAAATTCCGTTAAAATTAACTAATATAAAATCAAATATCATAAGATTCATTAGTTTACTTGATTTATTAATTTAATATTACTGTTAAAAACCATTAATTATTTATAAATTAATGTTTTTTGTCAGAAGATGATTGCTGAAAAAGAATTGAAATCAGAATGTATTTATATTTTTCTTTTAAGTTATTCTCTATCACCGGTTTCTATGATGCAATTTATTTTCACCTAACAAATATAATAATAAATGAACTATATTTATATGAATTTAAATTTAAACAAAGATAGGTAAACTTGTTGTTAAATATCAAAACGTAACCTCTAATACTTAAATTTAATTTTCTTTAACTAATTATGAGTGGTGAAAACTCTTAGCTTAATTAAACAGTTAGTAAATTTCTCTTTTAAACAAAAAATTCTTAACGCAGTAACGTTTCTGAATTCTGAACTTCTAAAGCAACACAGTACCATAGGCAATTATTAGAAAAAAATCCAGCAAGATAACGAAATTTTTTTCAAATTATTATTATTAGATTTTTCGTTTTAAGTTATTCCGTAGGGTATTCTTATTACAGGTCGGAGTCAAAACGGAAGGGTCTATAAAAATCCAGCCAAATCCCTCACGGCTAAGCTGAACACATGTCAATTATACGTTGAAAAAGAAAACTGAAATGTTTGTTGCAAAGCAACGTTACGAGTGATATTCCGGATTGATTATGTAAAAATTTGTATATAAAAATATATTCATCAATAGAATGTCTACGTCCTTTAACCGTGTTCGTTAGAAAACGTCATGTGTACAATCACTTTATCTAACGTTTCACTGATTTATGTTTATAAATGAAACGTATGGAATAAATAATAAAAATTTCAAAGTAAAAATATTACAATAAAATGAAATTCTTATAGGTAATTGTTATAGAAGAAAAAGAATTTTAATGCAATTTTCTTATTTTTATAAATTGCATTAATTCTAAATAAATATCCTGTCTTATTAAGAAAGAGAGGTGGTAGTGATTTCCTTTTGCATTATTCATTTAGCCGAATATATTGCTACCATCATCATCCTAACTAAGACGTAATGGAGTTAATATTTAGGTCTAAGATTGACATATTCACTATCTTCACCACAAGGACTAGTTTTATTATTAGCAGCATTACTTTCAAAGAAAGCAACGATGTCTCTGGTATTTAATACGTTTTATTAGACAACTATAAAAATATTGTCTGGTACGTTGCAACATAACCACATGTAGGAGTAGTTAGTATAAATTAATATACACTTTCCAGTTGTTTAAAAAAAAATACATTACACAAAAATGATCTTAGTTGCTTGTTGAAACAAAAGAATATATTAAAAAAGTCGAATTTATAAAATAATTTACTATTATTAAAAATATAAATAAATTTGATATGGATTTGAATACTAGATCATGAATACCGGTATTTTTTGGTGGTTGGGTTTCAATTAACCACACATCTCAGGAATGGAGGAACTGAGTCTGTCCAAGACTACACTCATACATATCATCCTTATTCATCATCTGAAATAATACCTGAACGGTAATTCCCGGAGGCTAAACAGGAAAAAGAAAGGAAGGCCATCCCGGCTTCGGAGTATATCGAAATGCGTTTGAGCGCGACAGCGTCGGGATTTTATAAGCATCTACCGAATTGTTACAGGTACTACATAAACAAAATGTCACTACATTTTTGGAGGAATTTACTCTGAAGAAGAGTAATGTTGCGAGCTTTCACCTGCTTTAAATCTGTGTCGAACCAAAGTCTATCATAAACGCTTCAAGATAGACCAAACGAATTGTTTTCAAATACCGTTTTGAAGCGTTTGTCCGCTGTACGCCAATGGTCCTGCATCGCATCAATTCGACTGATGTTAATATCCATCAACCCGGGGATGTTCGACTTATGTATGGATGTTATCTTCACTCGTTATCTCTATTACCTCGTGTACAGCAGCGGTAGAGGTGCTCACGCTGTCGACATCGTTCATTGAGCGCGCCATGCCAGCGTTGTGACGCTCCCGAAACAGTCCCGCTCGCTCGGTTTCGGACATTAGGGTATCTATACGTGGCTAATAATCTCCTCTTTCCAACGATATGCGTAATTTATATTTCCGGCTGGCTTTTGGGCGGGCTGAGGCTGACATATAGAATTGTTATATTTTATTACATATAAATATTGTCCAAAAGACACGTATTATTACTTAAATCGATCTATCTCGAAAAACTCTAAACAAAAACACACGAATCACCGCGCTATCACTTATAATTCGTGAGCTACACTGAATGGAAATGAGCGAGAGCGCCAGTTTTGGCTAATCTGCGCTGTGTTCCCTCCACCAACCCGCTCACCCATGACGCAAACTCAAAATTGTATTGGTGAGCTGACCATGTAAGTTATAAAATGACACCGCATTTCCGTCTCTGAGTCTAATAGTTAGGGAGTTATTAAGACTGGACGATATAGACCTTTTCGTTACGCTACTTACAGATATTTCTGTTCTGGTACCCGAATGTTTCGGTGTGTTTTTAGAGAAGTTTCACATCAAAACAGCATTTCATAGTTTTGAACGGCCTTTCCTTTGCTGTTCAATTTGGTGATATACACTTCTCTAATTAAATTATTCCAGTCTACTATTGTATTCGGACCCATTCCCGAATATCCCAACCCCCGCAGGGGAAAACACCCACATTGTGAAGATTCCGGTCGCCACACCTCCTCCCCGTTCCTAGTCCCGATGGGCTTTAATGGGAACCCATTCCCGATCAGGAGAAATAACACACTTCTTAGTTCGAACGCCGAACTACATAAAAAAAATGTATGACGGTCAACAAGCTGAGTTTTGAATTTTTCAGCCACGTACCGACAAGCATATTAACTTTCAACCGGCAAGTAAGATTTTTTCGGAATTAATATTGTTATACAACTTAGTTTCGTACATGAAACTAACGTCAGACACGTAGATTTTCCATTGTGATAAGTCCTAGTGTCCGATAGAGTACCACTCATTTGAAGGAACTCAATAGCAATATGTTCGTTAGTCGGAAAATTCCAAATATTCATGTTAAACGTCGGTAGTGAAATTAAACTGCTTTCACGATAAACACACAGAATCAACTATAAGTAACTGGTTCCAACACATTGAGTTTAGATACAGAGATTAATTTACGTCATTTTTATTAGGAAACTTATCTTATAATATGATTTTTATTTGAAGTATACAGTAAAATAGGCTCCTATTGTTAAAAATAAATAAATTGGATATTGAATAAATAATAATCAACGGCGCCGGTATTCGACAAAAGTACCAATAGATTTATTAATTATTATATATCTTATATAAATTATGATCATAATTATATTTCATAACAAGACTTCAGATTTTTTTTATTGAATCTGTGATAAAATATTATTTTTTATTTGATAAAAGTTTTTTTTCAACATAAATTTTATAATATTTACTGTAGAATCTCTAAAAGAATTCTAGGAATTTTTTCTTGAATTGTTTTGAAAATAACACACTGAATATTACATTGTTTCTTGAAACTCTTTCTTTATGACAAAAACAGTAAATTAGAGAAATACCTTACACACACACACACACACACACCACACGTGTGTGTGTAATATATATATATATATATAACTACCAAGTTTTTCTTATGTAAAAGGAGAAAATTAATTTTCAAGCTATATATTATTATATACGACCTGAAAATTTAATATAATAAATATATTATTATAATATATGTATATCATATATATTATTTATATTTTACAAACTTTAAAATAAACTTTTTTTAATATTTTTATTTATAGTTGCATCAACAATTAAAGTCATTAGCGACTTATCTGTGTAATGCAACTGGACTGGAAACTCTACCTGTGGTTAACTGGCATTTAACCATCAAAACACAAGGTATCCGCAATCTAGTATTCAAATCCAAATCAAAGCAAATACCTTTATTAGGAATTGAACCTGACAACATCGACTTCGAAGTTAGCTGATTTACGACGACGAGTTTACTACTAGACCAACTCAGAGGTTTTATATAATTACTTCTTAAATTTAAATATTTCTCATATGTAGTATAAAACAGACTAATTTTTTTGTTATACAAGGAAATATTTGAGTTTAAGAAATCTATGTATTTTCTTTTTATGTAAATTTCTAAATGAATCAATTATTTTATTACGACATATTTTCGGTGGGTGGGGGAGGGGTAAAATTATTAGCCAAATACAGTTACGTAAATAGTCACGTAGGAAAAACTCTGACATGACTTCCTTGTACGCCTATTAAATTACATATACTTTTTTTTTGCTGTACTTCATTTAAACTTATTTCATTTGAAAGTGAGATACGATCCTCCAATTCTTTAATAAAGTGGACAGTTATACAATTGCATTGTGGTGGACACCACATTGCATCACATTTTTTTGTTGTGTCCGTATCAGTATTTTATATCAGTTGATATGTAAATTTTGATTTAAGTCGCTCAAAAAATTATGTGGTATAAGTGAGAGCGTGGAACCCGTAACCAAGCACACATCAGTTCAAATCCTACTTCAAAACATTTATTTTTTTTTTTAACTTTTTTTATTTTATTTTAAATATATTGATTTATTAATAATTAATTATTAACCTTTGTAAAAATTTTTAATTAAAATAAAAAATACACAAAATTTTATTTCACTTATAACTTCTATTTTATTTCAATCTGAGGTTAATATTTATTAATAAATCAATATATTTAAATTAAAAAAAAAGGAAATGAAGTCGGATTCGAATCGATGTGCCTTCTCCTTGTAAGATCCAAATAATTCATTAATTGAAATTTTATTTGGCTATAACTCTAGAACCAATGAAAATAAGTACCACTTATGATATATCGTTGAAAAGCTCTCAATGATTGCTTATTATTGTAGTTAAGAAAAAGTCCAAAAACTTTTTGGACTTTTTTGTCCGGTCGATTGCAATCAAAAAAGGACAACTCGATTTTAGAGCAATCTCCTAAATCCAAAATTTCAACATTCTACGGCTAGTCGTTTTTGAGTTATGTGATATACAAACACGTACATACGTACGTACAAGCATCACGCTCAAAAGTCAAAATAGATTCAGGGATGGTCAAAATGGATATTTCCATTGAAATCTGAAAATCGAAATTTTTCGCGATTTCCTTTACTTCGTAAAGGAAGTAAAAAGGATTAAATCTCAATGAAATTTTAAAAATATTGATATTCTTATATGAAAATAGATATAAAATACTTTCTTAAAGATTATAGTTATCCTTTATAGAATATAAGTAAAGTTCTTACCGGATATATTTTCGATCCGTTCTTAAAGTTCAATTTTATTTTATCACTTGTTTTTTTTTTTTAACTCACAACGTTTTTTTTCATGTTTGTCCTCAAATTTGGCATCTTTAATTTAACATACTTGCTGAAATTTTCTATTGATGAAATTTTGCACAGTTACGAAAGTCGGGTGACAGTAGAATATTCCACCAATACTTTAGCAAACATCTCACCGTACGAGGGTAAATTAAAGGTAAATCTGCAAAACGGCCATGTGGGTTTTTGGGGTCGAAGATGACAAATTTGATAGTTTGACATAAAAAATGACAAAAACTTGGTACTTTTGAAATCCACATTAACCTACTAATTAAACTCATTAAATATATGATAATAATTTGATTAAAGTACGACTAAAATGTATAAAGCAAGTTTTTAAAAATTTTGAAAATTTTTGTAATATTGTTTTTATAATAATTTGAAGTAGTTTTCCTAATTATATTGTTCCTTAACAACAATTTTTTTAATAACTATAAGTGTAATTGGTGTTAAAGAATTGAAAAAATAAATTTACCCGTAACGAAGTTTTTCCGAATGACAACGGATAAACCTTTTAGAGAACTGGCTTACTTAGAGAAACGAATTAGTTGAATCCTTTCTTTTAACAATACTAAGACAATATAACTAAAAGCATGCATACCTACCGTAACATAAAACACAACTAACACAACATTCCAAAACATTACTCAGCGTTCAGTATTAAAACACGCACATTTATTAAAACAAAAAAAAACACAAAAAACTTAGGAAAAGCAAAGGAACTAGTACATCTATACCCGAAACATTCTGTCATTCCAATCTACAGAGAGTTGTATATTAATTATAAGATAAATAACCACTAAAACTTGTCAAAGACTGAAGTTAGTAGAGCAGAATAAATTGCAACACACAAACATGTCGAGAAGTTGCACACGTTGTAAAATTTGGGGCTTTATAAAATTTACTTATTAAACTGACAATGAAGCGAAAAAACAATCATAAAGCCTCACGCTTATTATCCATTGCAAAAAGAAAGAGAAAAAACTATTAACAACGATAAAAATGTCCACCGGGCTGGTCAAATCTTCACAAAACAGTTATTTAACAACTGATTTTCGAATTGGAATATTTTAAGAATCAAATCCTAGTTGATTTTATACGAATTTGAATACTAAACCGAGGATACCGGTGTACTTTGGTAATTGGGTTTCAGTAAACCACGCGTCTCAGGAATGGTCGGCCTGAGTCTCATTTTCACGTCATACATTTCTTCCCTATCTCACTAGGCCATGGCAAAGTTGCTTACTGTACTAGTTGAACAGATTGCAATGTATACATTAGGAAAGAAGAAATATGCTTGTTACTTTTTAATCATGTCGTTTGATTTGTTTGATATTACAAAAAAAAATACATGTTCCATACTATGTGTTTTAGTCCAGGAATTATCCAAATATATATTTGGACTTTTTCTATGTAACCGCTAATTTTTGTTGTAATGCCTACGTAATATCATCAGAAATGATTATTTCGTTATGCGTGTTTAGTTGAAAAAAGTATTCTTAAATTTTTATTAAATGAAATGTAAAAAAATCGCAAAAATATCCATCTTTTTTCTTCTATTTCCATAGATAACTCGATAACTGTTCATTTTAGAGAAAAGATTGAGAAAGAAAAAAGTTCTGTTATTAATTTTTACACACAATATCATCGATTGAAAATCGAAATATACGATGTTATTGATGCAAAGATAACAACACAACTGTCAAAAAAATTTTTTAAAAATACGATTTTTTAAGAATTTATTATACTTTTTTCTTTTTTTTTACATATATTTAATTTCTTTTTTCGAGTGCTTATGAGCGTATTATACATTCATATTTTGCCTCAAACAACGTTTTGATACGATAAAACAACACGAAAAATTTCAACAAAATCTGTCTGAAAGTTTTTGCACAATAATTTTGCAATCCAGATTTTAAAAAAAAGTGTAATTTTTCCAAATTGTGTAGAGCCTAAAATATAGTCTCTAGATACTTGATAATTTAATCACATATAAAAGAGCACTTAAACTTTTAAATACATTTTGAAAAATTTAAATCGGTTAATTAGGAGAGCCTAGGCAATTTTTCAAACATACTTGCAATGTTCTGCTTTTAAACAAATTAAATATATTAACGAATTTTTATCCAAATTAATTTTAAAAAGCACAACTTAAAAGTACTCAGAAAGACGCTTCTTTTTTTAAAAAAAAAAAGGTTTCGGTAATTATCTTCGGAGATATAACCAATAAATGTTGACTGCCACTGTGCAACTTTAGTAATAAATTATTATCGATAAATCAATAGACTGATATTTAGCAATAATTCGTGATTGTAAGTATGATATTCGAACTTTTTAGGTTACAAGGTATCGATTTAAAAAAGAAAAACAATAGTTTTGTTTGTTAATATTGCAAGTACGTTTGAAAAATTCCCTAGGCTCTCCTATTTAAACCTAACCGATTTAAATTTTTCAAAATGCATTTGAAAGTTTGAATCCTCTTTTACATGTGATAAAATTTTCAAGAATTTTATTTCTGGCTACACTTTATTTCTGGCTCTACACCAATGTTAATCAAACTGTATTCCACGGAACCCTGGTGTTCAACAAAATGTCATAAAGGGTTCCATAAATATACATAAAATATTTATCAAAATGATGATAAAAATAATAAAATGAAAAAATAAAGCATTCTGAATTGACCGAACGAGCTCGCGGCGTCCGTGGCTACGCACTGGCTGCTACATTGATGCGTCACTAATAGTGTGAGTGATGATGAGGCGGGGCGGAACACTGCTCGCGTGTCAAACTATCATCGATGTGCATGTTCATTTGACAACCGGTCTCATATGAATGCGAGTATTTGTGCCAGCCGCAAATAGTGGACATTTCAACCTCATTACCATAATTAACCTTTTAACTGCTACGCGCACGTGTATGTGTTCAGCAGTAATAGTGCCTGACTCGCTACAGACTAATATATATGTTTACAACTTTTTCATTATAAATACGCGGTTTCATTTTATATTTTTATTGTACTGTACTGCAATCTATCGTATATTTTATGAATGTATGATAATTTTTCCACAGAAAAAGTATCGAGCCTACAGTGACTTTTTAAATAACAAGTAAGCATATACTTACTCGCTATTTATTCAGCAGCCAGCAGTTAAAAGGTTAAAGTGATTAAAAATTTTACTTTTATAATTTGGCAGTTATTTGTTCTGCAAGTCTGCGTTAATTATATTTTCTGCAAAATATACGTGTTATAAAAAAGTGTTTGTGGTAAGCCTTTTGTAATTCCAGTGCTTTAATCGTAAAATTTATATAATTTTAATAATCCCATGACAGATTGATTTCTTGTCATTACAGATGGATGGGTTAAAAACTGAACAATTAAAGAGAATTGACAACAATACAGCCATAGCCACAACAATAAATGACCAAAGTGTTTCTAATTTATCTTCTGAAACCGAAGGACATTTACACGATACGAAGAAATTTAAATTATCAGATGGCAGTACGAAAAAACGGAAATATGATGGAAACTATTTAATAATTGGATTTACTTGGACAGGAAACGAAGATGAACCGAGTAGATTATGTGTTGAATGCGAAAAAAGTTGTTAGTAACAGTAGTTTTGATCCAGTCCCACTAAAAAGACATTTGAAAGTGAATCGTTCATATCTACGTAATAAAACTATTGAATACTTTCAACGTAAAGATGAAGATCTATCAAGAAAAAAAACCCGATTTTTAAATACATGTTTTCCGATAACGAAGCATTTCTTGAGGCTTCTTTTCGAATTAGTTTTTGAATCACTAGGGCAGGCGAGCATATATTATTGCTGAAAAATTAATAAAACCTTATTTTATACATGTAATTTCTTGCAAACTTGGAGGTAATTCTATTAAAGACATTAATAGCATACCGCTTTCTGATGTCGTTTAAAATCTTTTTGCATCGCTTTACGCTGCAATTTCATGAATCTACAGATGTTCCTGGCTTAGCTATTTTGCTTTTATCGATTCATTACGTTTTTAATTCTTCTATCCAAGAAGATATGGTTTTTTGTGAACCACTTGTAGGAAGAACTACTGGGAAGAAATTTTTAAACTTATTAATTCATACTTGCAAGAACATGAACTAAGTTGGGATTTTTACTGAATTATTTTTTATTGAGTTTATTGAGATTTTTAATTTTATTTTATGTTAAGATATTTGTACAGATAGTATAAAATCTTTTTTCATTTTTGTTTTCATCGTCATCGATTAGCAGCAAAAATAACACCAAAAACATTAAACAAAATTTTGGATGTAGCGATATAGATAATAAATTTTATAAAAAAAGATTTAAATTCAAGATTATTTAGTTAATTATGCGAAGAACTATCTAACACATATAAAACCTTGTTGTTACATCGCGGAAATGCAATGGTTATCGTGTAGTAAAATCCCGAATTAAAAGATAAAATTAGAATTTTTTTAAACGATCATAAACATAAATACGCTCAAAATTTAAACGATTAAATATGATTACAGCTATTGGTATATGTGGCAGACATATTTACAAATTTAATAATCATTTCAAGTCCTTAAGATTAATATTATTAATCCGAACGATAAAATTAACGCTTTAATTTTAAAATTAGATTTGTGGGAATCTTACGTGAAAAATAATAATGTTTTGAAAAGTTAAGAAATTATCTAATCGAAAATGAAATAAATTTGAATAAAGATGTTAAAAACATTATTCAGAAGCAAATTTTACAATTAAAAACCACTATCAAGTCGTTCGGTATTTGAATGACGCCGGCGAGAGTTTGTCTACACAGAATTATTTACTCTGACCAACTCGCAAATGAACATTTCAAAATGTTTAAAATTGAATAATATAAAAAAAATAATAATAATTTTGATGAAATAAACGACATATCACACAAATAAATGTTCTTAATAAATATAGATTTTTTCGATAAATATGTGATAATCTTCATAATTTCACATTTTTTTAATTTGTAAATGTGAAATTTTTTATCTAATCCTGATTTTCTTTCTAACCCGTTAACGAATAGTACCGCTAGATAGCAATACTTGATAGTATTAGCTACCGTACAAACACTTGATAATGTACTTGAAATAATAAAATTTAAAAGAAAGTATACAACAGCTTGTTTTAATAGTAAATGAAAGTACTGAAGATGAAACAATTTTTTTAATTCCCATCACTTCTTTAAAAAAAATAAAAGTGTTAGTTAACAAGAGATTATACTAGTTTTATTAAAAACGAATAAATAAAACGCAAATAAATTGGTAAAAATTTTATTCTACAATGAGGACTGTTTGGGGTGGCGCTGGGGTCGTGATATTTCGAAAAATTTTATTTATGGTGCGATTTAGCTCATATTCAGATTATATAGTTACGTGAAACGAAATATTTTTGCAAAATGGACCCGCTTGGTGGCGCTGGAGGTCGTGATATTTCGAAAAATTGTACATATAATGATTATATATATATATATATATATACACACACATTACATATACATACACATGTATACATATACATACACATGTATACATATATATATATATATATATATATATATATATATATATATATATATATAGTAATAAAACTACATTATTTATTCATTGCTTTATATTTATTTAGAATTAATATTCAACTTTTTTACAGTTTTGAAACCTGTATTTTATGATAATGTTGGGTCAACACTTTAAAAATTTTTTTTTTTTTAATAATGCTGAAACGTTTTCTCATTATTATTGCAATTGCTCAAATCAATGAAAATAATAACTCGATAATAAGAGGTAACTAGATATAGATTCAAAAACTGACTGAAATGAACTACAACAGTATTAATTTCATTTTTACTGCGGTGAAAGAAAAAGATTTTCATTCATGAAGATCGAGTGCTTTATTTAATGACAATTTTGAACTTGTTTTTTTTTCATAAAAATAAGAAGAATCTTATTAATAATAGATGACTAGTTAATGACTAGACTTGATATATCGTCTAAAATTTCACAGAATTTAACGAATGAATAGAAAAAAATAAACAGATGATATCAAAACTCCCAAAACAATAAAATTGTTAAAGATTCGGCAAGAGTTTGCCTTCAATTTAAAACATCAAAAATCAAAATTCAACAATTTATTTATTTATAGTTCTTCAATAAGACATTGTTCGAATCAAAAAAGTGCAGTTATGTATGAAAGGCAAGATAATAATACATTGTTTACGATAGTACAAAGATAATAATTTTGTCTCAAACACAAAAATTATACCGTTAAATATTTTCTTCCTGCTCTACTAATATTTTAACTAAATGATAGAACTTTTTTAATACAAAACAAATACGAAATCATCAACAAATAATTGGAGATAAAAAATTTTTTTATATACTGTATTTAGACTTACTAACACAAATCATATAATAAAAAATTCGTCAAATTTTCTCAAATATGTTGATTGAAAATGCAAAAACTCTTGCCGGCCCGATTTTATACTTTTAAGAACAAATTTGAACGAAACTTCAATATTTTACGCTTAACATTATTATTATTTTTGTGCTTGAGAAAATGATGTTGGAAAAATATATAGTAATTATTATCTAGCCTTTCTCATTCATATCTGTACTTTTTTTTCGGACAATGTCTTTTTGAAGAACAATAAATAAATTTATTTATTTATTCCCCTTTCTTGGGATAACACAAATATATCCTGAAGATTTGAAAGCAATCGGTCAATTGGTTCTCGCGTGATGCTTTTGCAAACAAACAGAACGACAAACTTTTCATTTACATAATCAAGATGAAATAAAATCTGATAAAACAATGTATATAAATATATATAAAACAGTGTATATTTGTGTGTGTGTGTGTGTGTGTGTGTATATATATATATATACATACGAGTATAAGTGTATATTATGTGTGTGTGCGCGCGCGCATGTGTGGTGTGTAACGCTGAGATGGATGTCTGTTAATTACTGTACTTTAACACGTAGTCTAAGATTGTATATTAACTAATCAATTAAATTAATATTTAACTAACAAATCGTAAAATAAATTGTTAAAAAATAAAATAAACGTGTACATATCTAATTAATCTGAGTAAGAACCGTTTAATGTTGATTTTGACAAATTGTGTTCTTAACTCGTACGTTTATACAAATGGTAAAATAGGTTAACAAAAAGCGATCACCTAACAGTTCCCTTAAAGTTATACATAATATTATAAAATATATCAGTCATTAATAACTAAAAATAAATAAGTAAATTAATTAAAAATATTAAATACCTTTATCTCTGTTGTAATACATTATGCAATTCACAACTTTTTAAACGCAAAAATAAAAGAAAACTAATTAAGACGCACATTAAGAGAAACAACAGGTTACCAGTTAGACGATCGTCAAATTAATGAGTACTTCGGCTCCTCTCGACAATCTCCGTAATTAATCGGTATGTCCAATCTGTCCAGTCTGCTTCGTAGTACGACGACAGCTGTATGACTCATGCTTAGTTTTTAATTCTTGTATTGCTTATTCTTGTGTTGTTTTTATTTATAACGTATGTTCACTGCATAAATCACCAACACTCACATAAAAAAAAAAATTACTGTTCTACTTCTCTTAATTTCTTAGTTTTATATTTAATATTTTTATCTTCTTGCTTTTTCACCAATTATTATTACATACTCGTGTCTATACATATATACTATATACACACGATATATGTATATATATATATAAATATATATTTATAAACTATACGAAATTAAATTAATTATACAATGTAAACCTTGGTATTTTGTCTCACGCTTTATTATTATTAGCTCACTGTTTTCCTTATAAAATAATCTAAATAGCCAGTCAAAGCTCGCTTCGCTAGCGAGCGAAGCGGCTCCGCCCTCTGGACTCCCGTTGCATTCGTCATGTTCATGGTTGTGAGGATAATACCTGTAAATAATAATTATCCTCCAACGTTTCCCTAGTTCTTTACGTAGAAGCTCTGATATGTTCCTGCTGTAGCTAAGCTAGACTAAGCTCGAGGCTGGGCGAAGCGCTCTCGGTCATTAGGTAACCGATAATCACGCGTTTTAGAGGACTGTGATACTCTCATTAGACCGTGATATCCCCATTCTTTTAATAGACTGAATAATAAGGAAAGTTAATTTTCTTTCTTAAAGTCATATTTTTTAACTTTTGACAATTCAATATCGATAGCCAAAATAAACAATCGAAACACATACAAGTTCCTAAATATGCTATTTTAACCTAATTACAACAGTAATAATAATAGACTAAAAAAAAAAAACTAAAATTATTTTACAGACTAGGTTAGATGTTTTGTGTCATGTGAAACAGATCTGATTTCTGAGATCTTTTTCTGTTACACCACGGTAACAAAAACTTAATTAACTAAGGATTAATTCTTTCTTAACGCATGTCTTTAATACCGTATCTTCGATTAGGAATATCGTGATAATTCTAATTAGGAATAATGACCAATAAATGGTTTATTCTATTTTTAATTTTAGTTTTTTAAGTCCAAACACTGAATAAATGCATTTTATTTTTTGCAGTAATGAAAAAAGAATTATTGAAAAAATAATTGTTCAAATATTGAGATTGAATTATAGATTATTATTTTGCTGAAACAGGAGAGTGACTTTTCAGATTGCCGTATTTACTATTCAAACAGACTCAAGTACCGAAATATCTATAGTTTGATGATAAAAAATCTGATTTGGACACTACATGACTTCCTTGTGCGCATATAAGATTACATATACACATTTTTAAAAGTACATAAAATTTTATTTCTCAATTAACTTCTAATTTTTTTAATTTTTATTTTTTTATTTTTATTGTTACTGAATTATTATTTATTGTAAAAAAAATTACAATTAAGAGATTAATAATTATTAATAAATCAATATATTTAAATCAAAAAAAAAAGGAAATGAAGTCGGATTTGAACCGATGTGTCTTCCCCTTGTAAGAAGCAAATATTTCATTAATTAAAATTTTATTTCGCTATAACTCTGGAACCAATGAAAATAAGTACCGCCTATGATATATATCATTGAAAAGCTTTCAATGAAGGCTTATTAAATGAAATTCAACGCTTATAAAGACAGATAAGAAAATGTCCAAAATTCAAACTTTTTTGGATTTTGGGGTTTTTGGACACTTTTGGTTTATTTGATTGGAATCAAAAGGGGAAAGAACAGCTGGATGTTACAACAGTCCTAAATCCAAAATTTCAACATTCTATGGCTAATCGTTTTTGAATCATGCGAGGTACATACGTACGTATGTACATAAGTACGTACAGACGTCACGCCGAAACTAATCAAAATGGATTAAGGGATGGTCAAAATGGATATTTCCGTTGAAATTTGAAAGCTGAATTTTTTTCGATTACTGATCGCCTATTATAAAAAGATATTGGTGTAAGTTGAAGGATTAGCATTTTTATTATTATTATTAATTTTATTTTTTAGAAAACAGTGAAAAAAAGCGATAAAACCTCATAAGCACGCACGCGTTCGTAATTGTATCGAAGGTTTGAACGAACAAGAGAACGTAAAGTTAACACTTTTTTCATAAGCTAACACTTTTTTTTAACTAACTTCTGTTAATTTAATGAGATTCTACAACGAAATCTTTTTGTTCCTTTTTAAATTTTATTTATTATTATTATTACTTTTTTTTTTTACGAAATCATTTATAGTAAAATGAAAGTATTGCGGTGGAGGGGTTGAAAGTATCGGATTGCTCAAAGCAACCGTGGTTTGTTTATTACTGCTATCGGCCATGAGTATGATTACGGGTAGTGTAAAGAAGTGGGTCGATGGTATGAGAAGATGCTTTGTACACAATGATGAACCCCCCGGTACCGTTTAAATTGGAAAAGTTGAAACAAAAGGGGTTTAACTTTTCTAAGAATGGTACCATCTTTTATGCACACTGCTTCTGCATTCCGTCAAGTTAGCCGGTAAGGATAGTAACACAGTTTATCATGAACGTACCTTGTATGCCGTCGTTCACTGTGCTTTAACGTAGCTTGCCTCTATTTTAAAAGGACTGTAATCAATGGAACCTTATGAAAAGGGAATTTTTTTAGTAGCTTATTCAAGAAACCTTTTAAACGGGCTATTAAATTTTGATACCTTATGTTTTTTGTTAACATTTTTTACAAGAAATTAAAAATGGTTAAATGTCTCCTAAACTGTTATTTTATTTATTTTTCAAATATTTTAAATAGATAATATATGTAAATAGTTGTATATAATTATTGAATTTAAGTTAAAACAATTTTAATTTTGGCTACCTATTTTCGGCCTATAACAAGAGATATTACAAAAAAATCATTAAAAATTAATTTTGTGTTGAAAAAAAATAATTTTTTTTTTTTTAATTTTTATTTAGGTGCAATTTATATTAATTTTTTTTTCTAGTAAAATTTGGCTTTAAACCTTCAACTAGCGTCGCTAATCACACATAACATTTGTTAATTATTACAATTAATTCCATTAAAACCGTAGTTCCTGATTTCAACCGGTATTGTATAATGGATTACTCCAGTTTTTTAGGTGGATTGCAAATAAAAATATTTATTCAGTGTATTTATAATTAAAACATATTGAAAAAAATAAATTTCTTTCAATAAGTTTTTGACCTTTCAACATATTTTATTTTTTTTTTTTTTAAATAACAATATTCTATTAAAAATATCTGATGCGGACACCTATTAAAATTAGCGTACAAGGCGGTCATGTGGTGTCATATACACACTTTTTTAAATGAAAAGTACATAAAATTTTATTTCGTTAATAACTTCTGATTATTTTTCATATTTTTTTTGTTGTTATTGAATTATCTATGTAATTTTTTTTACAATTATTTTTTTTACATATTTTTTTTAATAATTATTATTATCAATATATTTAAATTTTTAAAAAAAGTTAAAAAAAAGGAGGAGATAAAGTCTGATTTGAGCCAATGTGCCTTACCCTTGTAAGATCCAAATATTTCATTAATTAAATTTCTATTTGGCTATAACTCTAGAACAGTGAAAATAAGTACCACCTGTAATATATTCTCTATATGTAATATAGAGAACTCTCTATAATATGTCACCTATATGATCTCAATGAGAACTTCTTAACTGCAGTTAAAAAGGAGTTGAAAATCCAATATTTTTTTGGATTTTGGGTTTTTTTGGACACTTTTGGTTCTGTCGATTACAGTCAAAAAGAGGGTGCACAACTAGAAGTTACAACAGACCTAAATATAAAATTTCAACATCATACTGTTAATCGTCTTTTAGTTACGCGAGATACATACGTACGTACGTACAGACATCACGCCAAAATTAATACAAATGGATTCAGGGATGGTCAAAATGGATATTTCCATTGAAATATGAAAACTGAAATTTTTCGCGATCACAATACTTTCTTTACTTTGTACAATGAAGTAAAAATATAAATACATTTTTAAATAATTTTAAGCGATACATTTATAAATTCAGAGAAAATTTACTTTAGTACTACCAGTAAATTCATGTATTAGGTGACACACCAAAAATGTTTCAAATACAGGCAACTGACGTGAAATACTAGTTATTTTCACAGTGATTATCAAAAGTAATCAGCGTCCCTTGTCAGACATATAAAGGAGATTAAAAAAAGTTGATTTCTTTGAACCAAACATATTGTATGATGACTGTGAAGTCCTGTTACCTCATAAGCGTCACTTTCATTCTGTTCATTACAGACTGAATGTAACGTGAACATCATTACTCTTAAAGAAAGAAAGTCTTGTACACCACGTACAAATGTCAACTGTTTACACATGGTTTACAAAGAAAATTAGATAAAAATATTTTCCGCGGACAGCTTATACAATTTAATAATCACCACAATTCTAACCTACCGTGGCTCGCCGTCAATACGCCTACCTTCGGCCAATCAACTGTCCAGGCGGTCCCTAGCCTGGACAGTACACACACGACCACAGCTCAAAATACAGATAGAGAGACTCAGACTCAACGTAACATTGTCTTCATCAAAGAAGACCAAATTTTAGTTACTAATCAGAAAAAAAAATATAGTAAATCCAAGCCTATCGGCTTTACTTGAAGAGCAGCAGTCCAAAATGAGCTTAGAAGAAGCCACAAAGACTAGCCAAAAAAATTTAAAAAAAAGTCAAGACAAAGAAGATATTTTATTGTTCAGAAAACGTACAAGAATTGAAGTGTTGACAACTGGAAGATGGTGATTTTTTGGACAGGAAGCAGTAATATATATGCAAGGACAAAGGTTTTTTGTTTATAAAAAATAGCCAGAGAGAAATTTTCTCCCGCTCATATACAACGATCCATTTAATTGTGAACCAAAAAAATGTTTGCGGGTAGTTTTACATACATAGGACGTGATCCGCTGGTACCAGTGGAAGGAACATAGAAATGTAATGACAAAACACAGATTTTAGACCGTTGAGGAGTTGTTTTACAAATTAAAAATTATTACCTTATTTCTCAACACTACCCTACACACCTTATCACAGTGCTCGAAAGAAACAGTATAATTTTCAAAAAATAAATAAATACACAAGTGCTTGAATGGCTCGCTAACTCCCCAGATAGAAACTAAAAATAGGATTTGTGGTTATAATAAAAATAGATATGATAGCACTACCTACCGGGTTGGTCTGTTGGTGAACGCGTCTACCCAAATCAGCTGATTTGGCCGTTGAGAGTTCCAGCGTTCAAGTCCTACTAGTAAAGGAAGTTACTTTTATACGGATTTGAATACTAGATCGTGGATACCGGTGTTCTTTGGTGGTTGGGTTTCAATTAACCTGACATCTCAGGAATGGTCGAACTGAGATTGTACATGACTATACTTCATTTACAGTCATACAAATCATCCTCATTCATCCTCTGAAGTAATACCTGAATGGTAATTCCCGGAGGCTAAACAGGAAAAAGAAAGAATATATGAAAGCACTGTTTACTTAAAAAAAAAACTAATTCGATAGAATCTCTGATACAATGTGACTTTATGATGAAGAAATTAAGATAAACTGCCATTCATTGATTCAATCCATACGAAAACGAGTAAATGAACTTATTTTTTTAAAACTTCATTTAAATCACTAAAGTTGCATTATTTTATTTTTATGCTACTTAAAATAAATGAATTTTTTTGGGTTTAATTTTTCTATTATTATATTTGCTTATGCTTACCATTTAATAATACAAGTATAATTATTTTAAGATAAATATACAATTTTTCATGAAATGAAAATCTTGCAAAGGGTTAACATAAACGATTTTATTTTTCTTAGCCATATCATAACTCGGTACGAAATAAAGAATTCAAATTTCATCCTATATCATATGTGTAGCTAAGGGAAAACATATATTCACAAACATAGGTAAGAACGTGCCTCGAATATAACAGTTGCTCATACAATTATCATGAAAACAACTCAGAAAAACTCGTTCATCTTTACCTTTACTGTTAAGCGTAAAACAAAGTTTTTGAAGTTGTTTTATTGACGTATAAAACAAATGATTGAAATATTAAAGATGGAGGTCAACAAGTAGAAAAAATGTTTAGGTAAGTGAAGAAAAATTAAAATTATAAAAGATAAATAAAACAAAAAACTTCAGTTCCTAAAGTATATGAAATGAGATTTTTAAATTATGGTACGATTTTAATCTATAAATGTTATTAAATTGTTTAAAAACGCATATTTTTCTTATCTATATCGTGAAATTTATAAAATTTCTATAAGTTATATTTTATTTTTAAATTAATTATCGTTAATTAATTCTATTAAAGATTTATAAATTTACCCTGGAGTTCAAACGCTTTATATATACATTATTTCTCGACAAACACACAAAAATAATTTTGTACTTTAAATTATTTTGTTTCGTTTAAACACGAGGTGTGTTCAAAAAGTAACAAGGATTTTTGTTTTTTGGAAAGAATTTTATTTGTTCGTTTACATTAATATTACCCCATTCAAAATAGTTCTCATTAGATATTATACACTTATGTCAGCGCTTTTTCAAATCCCCGAAGCACTTCTGAATTTCGATCTTTGGAATAGTGTTTTGCTCTTTCAGTTATTCGCTTTTAATCTCATCTATGCTTGTAAAAGGACAACCCCTTAAGGTTCTCTTTATTTTTAGAAATAGAAAAAAGTCACACGGAGTTATTTCTGGCGAATATGGCGGCTGAGGTATCATTACAGTGTTATTTTTGGCTAAAAGTTGACGAACAAGTGTGAGCAGGTGCATTATCGTGGCGCAAAAGCCATAAATTGTTTCCGGGCCTTTTTTCGGATTGCTTCACGCAAACGGCGTTGAACTTGAAGATAATACTGCTTACTGATCGTTTGACCTTGCGGCAAGAACTCATGATGCACTATGCCGATAAAATCAAAGAACAAGCAATTTGAGCGTAACCTTCTCATTCGACACCGAACTTGTCGAGCTTTTTTCGGTTTCGGTGATTCAGATTGCTTTCACTGAAACGATTGAGCGTTAGTTTTGACATCATATCTCTAAACCCATGTTTCATCACCTGTTATGACACGTTTCAGTAGTTCTGCGTAGTTGTTGTCTTCACAATAAGAATATGCTTCACATTAATTTCTGGTCAAAGATGTAGCTTTCTAAAGAGTATACTCGTATGTTATGCGACATTAAATAAGATTCATTTCTGATTATATCAGTTAATTTTTTGTTCCGGTTTGATTTCGTCGTGATTTTGTATTATACTAGCAACTACTCCGTTTGAATTTTGAAAATCGGAAGATTAGTTGTGACGATATAAAAATATTTCTGAATAACCGTTATCTGTTATCTGATCTAGATTGTACACGATGCGTCCAAAGGTTAGCCTTCAACCAAAAAATCTCTAACTCGAGGTTTCGGGTCCGAATCCCGGTCAAGCACGGCATTTTCACATACTCTACAAATCATTCATCTCATCCTCTTTTAGTAATACCTAACGGTGGTTCCGGAGGTTAAACAAGAAAAAACCCTACTAACAAATATACAGTATGAATTTTGAAAATCGGTCGATTGTTTGCAGAGATATTATACTAGCACCCCATTGCACCTCCCAGAACAGCGAACCAGGGGCAACCTGGGGTGCTGTTTTGGGAGGAACCCCATTTGTTATCAGTTGATGGTGATGACTGGTCTAGCCTTGCACGAGGTGCTCGCATCACCTCATCACTCTAGCATCACACGCAGACCCAACGGGAAGCCCATTATTATTGAACAAAAATTTTTAAAGTTTATTTAATATTATTTTATTTTACATAAATTTAATTCAATTATTTTATTAATTTTATTCATTCGATTGATTAGAATCATTCAGTTCAAACCCAGCTCACACAGTGATTAGGATGAACGAAACACAGTTCACAGTTCATTAATTCAATTAATTAAAATTTATGCTTCAACCGCAAATACATTTTATATATATATATATGTATAAATATTTATATAGCCTATGATACTCCCGGTAACGTAAGCACATCAACGCAGGGTAATACATCTAAATCGGTTCAGCTGTTGAGCTGCTACGGGATAACAAACATACATACATATACTCTAAATGCATTACACTCCTTTTTGAGCAGTCGTGTATTTAAGTACGACAGGCAATTTTCATATAAACAATAAATATCCTTAATAATTATTTTGTGAGGAGTAATCGTAATGTTTTCCTAACTGCCAAAAGCAACGGAAGATTTAAAAGAAGTAAAAGACTCAACGATAAGGCATTTGTCTCTAGGGTAATGCGACTCAACGACTATAAATAAACTCAAAAGTATTTCATTGGATATAGTGAACAGCTCGGAGATTCTCTCGACCTAAATTTTGCAGAACGTATCTCAAGTTGTAGTTGCAGTACACCTTTCGTTATTTACAACATCATAAGTAGCTTTAAAAATTGCTTAATGACACGGTATTCGATATAGTACTGTTGAAAAATACGGTAACCATTCGGAAAGTTCTTGGCCTGACATAAAAAACGTAACATTTTTACATATTTAATATTTTTGTATTTCAACATATCACCTTGTAATTCGATACATTTAGTAAACCAACTTTCAAATTTTTCAATACACTTTGTATAACGATTTGTCTTACTTTGCAAAACAAGCGGTTGTCTCAATCTCTGACCTCATCAGTTGAAGTGAATCTTCCTCCAGCAAGCGTTTTCTTTACGTTTGATAACAGGAGATAATCGCTGAGAGCATATATGTGGCAAACACGGCGCATGTGGATGGATATTATGAGAAGGCACACTTAGATATTGTTACAAATACGGTTTATTTACTCTTTAATAAATTAGTACGTATAGATTAAGTCAATTTTAAATAAAAAAACACGAGTTTGATTTTACTATAAAATTTAATATACCTAATAAAAATAATACAAAATTAGAAGTGATTACATTATAATAACATGTAAGGAAACAATTTCTAAACGCATAATTAACGTTACAGAAGAATTACTTGCTTTGAAAGTATAGAAAAGGAAACCGGATCAAACTTCTATCTATGAATTATGCCCCCCTGTTCACTATTTACAACTAAATCACCAAACAGCTTCCCGTATACACTTCTTTAATAAATATAACATAAAACTGGCTATAAATACAACTAATAGATAAAAAGATTTTTAATAGTAACACAGAAAAAAAACTATATATACATAGTACAAAATGAAATGTAAATGCAATGAAACATACAATGGACAATCAGGAGGAAAATTACAAATAAGATATAACGAAACATGAGATTTAAAAAAAATAAAATAAAGATTCTATTTATGCAACGCAAATAATAAAAGGAAATACCCCGATGAAATTGGAAGAATCAATGAAATTAATTCACAAATGTGTTAAAGGAAGAATAATAAACATTTTAGAGAATTTAGAAATCTTTAAATTAAACAGTAACAATAAAACGTTCATAAATTAACGACGTTAACGTTAACGTTTATGAACGGTTAGTTCATAAATGAACAGATAAAAAATCAAGCGGATGTCCTTTTCAAGAACCTCAATTTATTAAAAAAAGGAAATAAATAAAATTAAAAGATAAATAAAACAAATAATAACGAATAAACAAGAAGGCCAGATAAGGGATGAATTCAAATAAAGGGAGGGGCGCTGACTAAACGCTATATAAAGATTAACAGAAATTTAAAAGTACCAGTACAATAAGTTTTGACAATGGAGTGGTTCCGAAACGCGTCACCATACTGTATGATAATAGAATGAACCTAAGAAAAGTAAACAGTACTCAACGTAGAAATTATAGTGTTCTTAAACACTATAATAGTAATTATCATCTTAATAACAATCGTAATGATTTCTATTTTCCGAACCGTCTACATTATTCTAGAAATAATTAATCTGCTTTTGTTTCTTCTGTATTTTTCATTTTAAATCTGTTTATCGATTACCGTTCTTAATTTTTTGTTCTCTTTCTTATTCTGGCACTTTTTGTTACTGGAAGCTTCTTTATCCGTTACAATATTTATACACGTCTCCAAAGTGCGTAATATTTACTGAAGAGCAGCCTACGTGATGAATTGATGATCACATATTATAAGTGTGAAAAATTATTCATATTTAAAAACAAATATATTAGCTACAAATAGGAAGCGGAAAACAAATGATTGCGTAAGAGTACATTTGAGCACTGTCTAAACTTGAATATTTAGTATAACTTTCTGTTGTATGGAGAATGTGGTTAAGTGTATTTATTTTATGTAATTTTAGGACATGAATTATGATATTACTGTAAGCTATTTTTATGGTAATAGTAGGGGAATAATTAATTAATCTTAGTTATTCGTTCTTCCTCTTACTGTATTAAGAAAGAATAAAATAAGCATAGAATTTTATCGGCAGATTCCTTTATTTAATAATTCTTCATTATGATTCTATTTATTACTCAACCCTTTTGAGAAAGATCTTTCTACTGAAGGAAGAATCGGTTAAAAAAAGTAACAAAACAATGTGACGTAAAAATTTATTTTATTTTTATAAATGTATTTCCTGTTATTAAAGATTTAACGTTAGAAAATATTTGTTTTATAATGTCGTTATTAATGTGTCTGAGATGTGAGAAAACAACGATATTAAACTTTTTTCTTTACAATAAAGTCTATGAGTTTTGCTAGACAGACATTTAATTAATCGAAAGAAGTAGTACGAAACTGAAAAAAAGTTTCTAATAAATAATTCTGCAAGTTTAAACTTAGTTTAATTGCAAAAGTAAAACGAACAAAAAATTAACTACGAATTGTTACAAAACATTATCCCAGATTTAGTACTTGCAACCATTAAAATTATTAGTACCCAAGATTGAACTAAGGTAAAAATACACTAAAACTTTACAAGTTTCTGTATTTGAAATCTTCTCTCGACGAAAATATTTCGCTTACCGATCTCGTCTTGTGAAATAAAACTTTGATACAAAACCTTTGACCTGAGACTTTATACTAAAGTTTTCTATTATTCTCCTTCATTACGAAACTGGAAAGATGAGGTAAAGACGAACGAAGGACTTAAAGTAAAGTTAAAGCATACTTAGTTCAGGATCAGACTGTGTTCAAATTCCCGTGTTACAAAATAAAAAATTGATTTCTTCTCCGTTAAAATATATATATATATACCTACATTTTACTAAATAAATCGCGTCCTTCCATTTATTAAACTTAATAAAACAATATCTTGCAAAATATTTTTGTTTGAAATGTAAAACAGAAATCTAAATAAAAATAATATAAATTTCAAACAATTTTTCTTTAAAACATAAAATAGTAAATAAAAATGAACTAACCTTTAATTATTATGTTACTAAAACTAACCGGTAAGGGTTCGTTTTGCTCCCCCTTCCGTCAAGGATGGTCCCTCCACTGTGTTTATTATCCTCATGCTTATGAAAATAATACTGAAAAATAACAATTAAAGCCATTATTCAATTTATATAACACAATCATTATATAGTAATTTCTTTAGAGCAACATATTTGTTAGCACAGGACTGAAATGAAGTATGCTGGTTTCAAAATAGTCAGCCCCATCTTAAAATTAGCAGTTATTATCCGTCCTTCGTTCGGATAAAAAAGTATTTTGCTTCGTTTCTCATTTTTTAACTTTTCTGGTAGTTTTTTTTTTCATGTAACTACAGTCAGGTACAGCCAGTCATGTCGCTTTGTATACAAAGAAACAGTGGCAGTGTTTGTGTTGAGTCGCCATGCCACACATTATCGTTCATCTAAATTTATTTTTCTCGACACCCGAAGAAAATATCGAAAAAGACAGACACTGCTTTTGTAGAAAATTTAATTTCAAATTCTGCAAGGGATATAAAAATTCTATTTGAGCAACGGCTTGGCCAAATTAAACTTGAATGAGTGTTGGCAAAGAACATAATCTGGTTGTTACCGCAAGGCATTTAAATGGTTACCGTCATGAAAAGTGAAATATTCGTAACGGCAACATTTCTGTATTCTTTTCAGGTATAAAACCTATGTTCATGCAAACTTTCAGCTCAATCGATTTAGTAGATTTTGCGTGAAAGACCAACAGACCTACAGATATTACTATATTTATTTGTATAAAAGATCAAATATTGTGTAAATTTTATTAACAATATTTACCTGTCTCGTATGTTTGTTTAAAAAAAAAATTCTATAATACACTAAAAGTAGGAGTTTAACAACTGCAATATTCTACACCCAAATATAAGCAATAATAAAAGGTTTTTTATATTTTTATACTGTTACAAGAAACAACTATTTTATACAACTTTTATATTTTTCATTTTTTTATTGTTATAGTTTTTTTTTTATATTGTTTTTATATTTGTATCAAGGTTTTTATATTTTTTTATTATAATGAGGTTGTAGAAATATAATTTCCCAAAATTTAAACTTATTAAATGGTTCTTTATATAAAAATCTATTAGAAACTCTTCTAATATGAAAAATAACGCATATAAATTGAGTCAGTTGGTTTGCTGACGATACAGCGATCCTAGCCGATGTGAGGACACGCACTTGGCATCAAAAAAGCTACAATCGGTGTTAGACCTGACCGGCGAGTGGCTAGCAACTCGAAGGATAAAAGTAAATCCGAATAAGTAAAGTCATATTAGATTTGCGTTGAAGAGGAGTGACTGTCCTGAAGCCCACCTAGACGCGGGCGTCATTCCGCACTCTGACCGGATTCGGTACCTTGGGCTCCTCTTTGTTTTTTTTTACAATTAATTGGTTTGTCTGGCATTTCTCCCACCACCACCCCATTCGGTCGCCTTAAAACTTAAGACCGAATGTCCGTACCAGAAACGGATACTGTGCCTCAAAATGGTTTAGCGAGCAATACTCTAATTAGCTCCCAGAGCTTACCTAACTGCGTGAGCGGAGTAAGCGTAGTGCCCTACACCACTCGCTTGCGTGTTCCACCGCTAATTTGTCATATATTACTAAAATGGGTAGGCGCACACCGTCTACATACTAAAATATATGACGTCACTAAATTAAAATTTATTCCGTCAAGGACAGCAATTTACTGCCGCGCCTAGGTCGTTGAATGCCAGCAAGTACCAGTCTACCATATTATAGCGCTTGGAGCTATATTTGACCAGCCATTTCTCGAGAGTAGCTTCCTACAGCAAGCTGCAGAACTTTTATATCCCTTAAACTACTGATGCCGGTTGAAAAAAGCAACAGAATCAAGAAACTCCCATGCTGTCCGACAATGCGGCTCACACCACATTGGCTCGTCGCTTATGAATGGCCAATTTTCCCCTTGACCTCTAAGTTCCAAGGTGGCCTGAGTTCCGGCCCCCTCCAAAAGCTGGGCATTCGAACATCATGTGTTCGTTAGACTGGACCTCCCCGCAGACGCACGGCTCATCAGATGCCAGGAGTAACCGAAACAGATATTGGTGTGAGACCACTTGGGTTCTCGTTGTCCTTAAAAACGAACTAGAAGCGTACCATTGATAACAAGAAACTTTATTGGTTGTTAGGTAGAACGTCGCCCTTGTCGTTCTTGTGTGTAGTGTGTCGCACTTGTCGTTGTCCAATAAATCTTCGATAAACAAAGTGATTCTAAAACCGGTTTGGACATATGGCATTCAGCTAATATTTCCCAAAAAAAGTTTGCAAAATCGCACCCCTACCCTAAAAAATGCTCTAAAATAAACTTGTGGCTAAGTAGTATTCCCTCGTTAGTATCCCCTCCCCCCACAGAGTAGTAGTATAGCATTAGTATCCCCTCTTACCACAGAGCTACTGTAACACTGACGTGCAGCTGCTGTAGTCGACTGCTGTGTTGTGAGGTCACAGGTGAGTGGTAGAATTAAATAAATGAATAATATTTAGTGTAAAAAAGTATTTAAAGTAGCCGCTAGTACTACCCTATACACGCGAACGAAATACGGTATACGCGCGCGCTTTAGTTAAAATTATTCTCAGGAACGGTCAACCTGAGACTGAACAAGGCTACACTTCATTTACATTCATATACATATCATCCTCATTGGTCCTCAGAAGTAATACCTTACGGTGGTTTCGGAGGCTGAACAGAAAAAGAGAGTAATTAGAATCGTTGAATTAAATTTAAAAAAATATTGTATTTAAATAAAATGATAAATACTTTAAATTAAGTTGTGTTGTGTATGTGTGTGTAAGCCGTACATCATAAAAAAAAACCCGCGTGTCAGCGAAGTCCTACAACTGTGTTGTCAGCTTTTTTTTATTAATTTTCGGGAATTAAACCATAGAACTTCGGTGTAACAGGCAAGTACACTACCAGCTGTGATGCCAAAATTTTTAATTATTAAATTGTTTCTATATGTTTCTAATCATTAATAATGGTTTAATTAAAAATTTCCAGCATTTTATGATTCTATAAAATACTACATTATTTCTTCTGTAATATAAAATAGATGATAGATAAGTAGTGGAACCTATGCTGGCAACGGGTTGAATTAGTTTATTTATTATTACAGGTAAATTTGGTCACCTTATTAGAATAATAATATTTGTTTAAAATTCTGTTTAATGGAAAAATTTCTAGTTCTGAGTGATTTCCATTCCATCATGTTAGTTTATAATGTTACATTTAGTTGAAAAATACATTTTTAGGTATTGAGTGTATCTTTACTTGAATTACATTGCACTTTAATGTAATATATGACTATACCACATTAAAATAAATATTAAATGATAATGTATGTTAAAAAGAAGGGGCTTTTATCTACTTAATTTTTTCTCGATGATTTTAAATTAAAAATACAAAAATTGTTAAAAATTATTCAAAATAATTATTCTTGAGATTATAAAACAAAAATAAAATCATACGTTAGGTTTTTGGAGGAAATGATGATTAAATGAGTCAGATTTACCTTGTTATCGATCTACAACTAATAGATTGCTACCTTTCTTGTGGATAGTTTAGTTGAAGTTTTCTTATTATACCGCACGCATTTTGAGATTTTTTACTTTATTATTTATATGAGAATTTTCTCGCTCTGGTTTAATTAACCAACTGAACAAACTATTTACTTTTTGTATTTGTAAACACATTATTTTTAAGATTTTGTGAAATTGATTTGTTTTTATGTTTAATTAATTAATTAGCAGTGTTATTTGCCAGCTATTATAGTAGAAATTAATTTAAATTTACATGAAATCATAAATTTTATCAAAGTTTTTTTTTTTAAATAAAGTAATATAAAAGTTTCTTTCTTTAGACAAAATTTTCAAATTCAGGCTCTTTATAAGCATTGCCTCGGTAGCTCTGCTTATACGCTACGAATTCTTAACTCATCCTGTGTTATTTAATTTTTCCATTTTCAGTAATAGCTACTTTGAACACTAATTGTTTTCTTTATTTAAAAAAAAAATATTTCCTGATTTCTTTCTGTGAAACCATTAATTTGATTTTCAGAAAACCATTAATTTGATTAAAAATATATGAATTATTTACTACTTTACAGATTTTCATTTTTTTTAACATTTAAATCAACTTATTTAATATTAGTTTATTTAAATTAAATTTTAACTATCAAATTTCTATTTACTAAAATTTTGGCAATAGCTTTGTTCTAATTAATGGAACGGTTCTGTGTTTTAAAGAAGATAAAAGTCGAGTAAAGGTTCGATAAGTTTATACGTTGTTAGACCTGTAAAAGTTTTTAATCTGTATTTCTGTCTAACTTAATCTCCGATTTAAAACTGTGATTAAAATTATACAAAATCAAGCTTTTTGTTAACTTTACAAGTTTCAAATTGTCTGTGTTAACGGTAACAGTAAATCGTCCTAAAGAAACATTCAAATATTTTAAAAAGGTTTACCAATCTGTTAGCTCAATAATATTATGATATAGTACGGTAAAATGGTATGAATAGAACGTGCATTGTGGATCCAGTCTATTTTTGAAAATACAGTTAATAGTGATCGTTATTGTGCTGTTTTAACAAAGTATATTAGTCAGTTAACAAATGAAAAACAATCACAGTTGGTTCCAACAAGATTGCGACAGAACGCAGGCAGCTAAAAGTTCAATGACCTTTTTACTAAATGTCCTTGGTGAACGAATCATTTGGAGGGAATTATGGCCTGCACGATCACCCGATCCGTCTCTCACAGGTTACTTTCTACCGAGTACAGCGAAACATGCAGTGTATCGCTACAGATCACGTACGATTGACGAACTAAAAACCCCAACAACTACATACGTATGAGACATTCCAGTATATCAGCTGGCTAAATGTTTGAAAATAAATTGAAACGTGTGCAGTGTTGAATTGACACAACAGCTTTTATAAACTATTCCAGTTATTGTAATTTCCGTTTCTATAAAATAATGAAATAAAAATACAAAGTAACAATTAAGAAAGTTTCATTACACTTCGTATTAATTCCAGTGCACAGCAACTTTCCGAACATTCTGTCATAATTCTTTTTTTACAACTATATAACCGATATACGTTTATAATTCAACGACGTGTAAAAATATCCGTTTTACTTACCATAATTTTTTGGTTAAGAAAAACTATCATTATTTGTTTTTCATTATAGTTTTTTTTTTAAATTCCTAATCATTAAAAAAAAATTTAAACATTCTTTTTAGATTAAATTAAAAAAATCATTAACAAGTAACACTACATTGTTGTTAAGTTTTAGATTAATAGAATTTTAAAATATTTTATCTTGTTTTTATATTCCAATTAACAACTTAATTTTGTTAATAGTTAACTTATTTTATTTTGTTTTATATATAAAACAATAATAGTATAATATAAATTATTATGTTTCTTTTATTATTTTTTTGATCAGATCTCCTCCAAAAATCATGTATGCACAGTAGTGATTTCTTCTTTTTTGAAAATCCTTTCATTCTTTCCCTTAACTTTTCTTTTTGAGAATTTTGTTATTTGGAAAGTAGAATTGCTAAAGATGAACGAAGCAGGAGAGATATAAAATCCGATTAGTACAGGCGAAACGAGCCTTCAGTCATAAATATAAATTTTTAAATCAAAAATGAATTTAAACGTCAGGAAAACATTTTTGAAAGTATGTGTTTGGAATGTAGCTTTATACGGAAGTGAAACTTGGACGATCGGAGTACCTGAGAAGGAAAGATTAGAAGCTTTTGAAATGCAGTGCTATAGGAGAATATTTAAAGTCAGATTGGTGGATAAAGTGACAAATGAAGAGGTGTTGCGGCAAATTGATGAAGAAAGAAGTATTTGGAAAAATATAGTTAAAAGAAGAGACAGACTTATAGGCCGTATATTAATCCATCCTGGAATAGTCGCTTTAATTTTGAAAGGACAGGTAGAAGGAAAATATTGTGCAGACAGGCACGTTTGGAATATGTAAAAAAAATTGTTAGGGATGTAGGATGTCGGGTGAAATGAAACGAAATTTCGTTTCATTTCATATAACGAAATGAAACGACTAGCCCTAGATAGGCAATGTTGGAGAGCTGCATCAAATCAGTCAAATGACAAGACAAAAAACCTTTCTCTCCTTTCTTCGGCCCATCAACTTTGTTTCCGTTTGCTGTTTCTCAGGAAATTTAGATTCATCCATTAGTTTTCTGAAAGATTATCTGAGGAAAATTATTTCTTTGGAGTTATTCAATAATTTTAGATCTTTTTCAATTTCTTTGAATCAGCTTATTTTGTTTTTCTTTTTTTAAGTTAAATATTTGTTTTGTTAGTTTCATTTAATCAATGAGATTACAAAATTTAATTTTCCTTTTTCTCACTGGATGGTCTACTATTTAAAAAAAATAGTAAATATTTTCTCATTTCCTTAATTTACATATATTATCTTCGGATGAATGGATCCAATTAAAAAAAATTATAAATTTTTTGCAAACGTTTCTAGATTTTTTAAAAGGAATTACGTAGGCTATCCGCACTGTATAACACTTGAGGTAGGTTTTATAAATTTTTTAATTTCACGTGTTTTTAGATAAGATTTCTTATAGTAAATGTTTCTTACAAGATTATAATTCACTTGCAGTTTTCATGTTCTGGCTCAGAAAACATGTAAATCTATAATGATGTAAATGTATTAAGACAGAACACATTTGCATCAATATTATTTTGTATAATATTTATTTGTTTTGTGAAAGTTAATTAATTCCATTATTTATTTATTAATTTTGTAAAGTATTAAAAAAAAATCATTATACTTATTCGTAATTTTATTAACTTTGTAAACCGTCCTGATATAAATTTAAACATAGTGTTCTTTCATACTTCTATTCTAATGTACTAAAGCATTTTCTTTTGTTAGGAATTGAATAGAAAACACTACTATATTTCTGACGTGATCTGTGTTGATACGTACGTATCAAGACGTGATCTGTATAAATCTGAATAATATATTTGATATAACGTACTGATCCTAAAAATATATTTATTTATCTAATGCAGCGTAACGTAATCTTTTGTGGAATTATTTTAATACAGTCATCAATTTCTTGTTGATTTATATTATTTCTAATTAAAGTTCTTTTTATCTGTTTTGTAATATACATGTTATATATATATATATATATATATATATATATACAGAGTCATTCACAGGAACCGGATGTTTTTGAAGTGGGTTGTACTAGGGCGTTCGTGGTGGGAGGGGCACATGGCTGGTGTCTGACGTTTCCTTTGTTCATAGCATTTACATTTTAGTCGTTGAGATGGAGCCGTGGACGCCAGACCAACGCCTGTACGCGCATGACAGTTTTGTGCGAAATGACGAATCCGCAACTGCTGTTCAGCGAGTTTTCCGCCGTCAGTTTAATATCCATCGTAATGCAAGTGTCCCTTCTCGTGACACAATATTGCGATGGGTAAACAACCTCCGAACAAGCGGTTCAATATTGAAGAAAAAATGGAGTGCTACCGGTTCGTCGGGGACCACCGGGTCCCCGACGAACCGGTAGCACTCCGGAGAACATCGAACGAGTAAGGGAAGCCATTGTCAGAAGCCCACGCCGCTCTACTCAGAGGCATTCAGCAGCGCTTCAAATGAGTACAAGTACGGTAAAACGAATTCTGCATACAGACCTGCATTTTCATCCTTACAAGATAGCCGTCGTGCAGCAGTTAAACGAGCAAGATTTCACGCAGCGATTACAATTTTGTCGACCAATGCTTACCATTTTTGAAGAAAATGAAAATTTGTTATCGTTAATGAATGACGAAGCCCATTTTCATCTGAATGGCTTCGTCAACAAACAGAATTGCCGGTATCGGGCAGAAAGAAATCCACATCAGCTTCACGACGGACCACTTCATAGCCCAAAGGTAACTGTCTGGTGTGCAATAGGAAATTTCGGTGTTATTGGACCGTATTTTTGTTGAAGAAAATGACGCTGCCGTAACTGTAACACCTGATCCTTACGTTGCTATGTTGAATACGTTTTTCATCCCTGAGTTACGAAACCGGGGAATCGATTTTCAAAATGTGTTATTCCAGCAGGATGGAGCTACAGCGCACACAGCGAGGGCAACTATGGCTGTTCTCCGTAACTTGTTTCCGGGACGGATCGTTTCTAGATTCGGCGACATTCCTTGGCCCCCACGGTCCCCCGACTTGAGTAGTTGTGATTTGTTTCTGTGGGGGTTCTGAAATCGCGTGTGTACAGCAATAAACTGCGTTCATTGTAGGACCTAAAGATCGCAACTCGTCATCACGTCACCCGGATTGATGTAGACATGCTGCAAAGAATTGAGGCCAGTTACCGTGAAAGGCTACAAAAATGTATTGCCCAAAATGGACATCATTTGCCGGACATAATTTTTTCGTTCATGAGTAAGTAATAAATGTTTTGATTTAACAAGTGTTTCAGTACCAATAAAACTTTTTTAAAGTAAATATTCAATGTTTTATGATTATTTTAAAAACATCCGGTTCCCGTGAATGACGTGAATGTATAAATTATGTGTTCAAAAAGTAACGAGAATTTTTGTTTTGAGCAAAGAATTTTATTTATTCGTCTACATTAATGTTTTCCCATTCAAAATAGTCACCATTAGATATTATACACTTATGCCAGCAATTTTTCCTATCCACGAAACACTTCTGGAACTCGATCTTTGGAATAGTGTTTCGTTCTTTCAGTTATTCGCTTTTAATCTCATCTATGCTTGAAAAACCAGGCCCTTTAAGGTTCTCTTTATTTTTGGGAATAGAAAAATGTCACACGGGGCCAATGTCTGGCGAATAGTGCAACTGGGATATCATACACTATTGTTTTTTGGCTAAAAATTGACGAAAAAGCAATGAAGTATGAACAGGCGCATTATCGTGGTGCAAAAGCCGGCGTTTTATTCGGATTGCTTGACGCAAACGGCGTTGAACTTGTAGATAATACTCCTTATTGATCGTTTGACCTTGTGACAGGAACTCATGATGCACTGTGCTTTTAAAATCGAAGAAAACGAAGAGCATAACCTTCACATTCGACCGTACTTGTCGAGCATTTTTTCGATCTTGATGATTCAGAATGCTGGGACGACTGAGCCTTAGTTTCGACATCATATCCGTAAACCAATGTTTCATCACCTGTTATGACACGTTTCAATAGTTCTGCATCGTTTTTGACTCCATTTAGCGACTCCTGAGCAACTTCCATTCGCCGAATTTTTGTTCGAAACTCAACAATTTTGGAACAAATTTTGTTTCATACCCAAAAAATCTGAAAAATTTCATGGCATGAGCCAATATCGCTAATGATAGTGATATCCCAATATCATTAGCGACTTCTTTGATTGTGATTCGGCGATCATTCATAGTCATTTCTTTCACTTTTTCCACGTTTTCATCAATTGATGTGCTGGGGCGTCCGGGGCGCTCGTCATCTTTAACGTCTTCACGTCCTTCTTGGAAACGCTTATACCACTCGTAAATTTTTGCTTTACTCATAATAGACTCACCAAAAGAAACATTACAACACTTTAGTCCCTTCTTATAGCGAAATTTAATACAAATTCTCTTATCCATTATTTATACAAATAAAACATCGCCGATCGTACCAAAACACGTGTTATCCTTTTGACAGCAACAGACTAGACATCCAATATGGGTAAAAATGTACACATACTTTTCAAACATGTTTACCAATACAACAACGAAAAAATCCCGATAATCGGACTAATACAACCCTTTCTTTTTTTTCCTGTTTAGCCTCCGGTAACTACCGTTTTTAGATAATTCTTGAGAGGATGAATGAGGATGATATGTATGAGTGTAAATGAAGTGTAGTCTTGTACATTCTCAGTTCGACCATTCCTGAGATGTGTGGTTAATTGAAACCCAACCACCAAAGAACACAGGTATCCACAATCTAGTATTCAATTCCATGTAAAAATATCTGGCTTTACTAGGACTTGAACGCTGTAACTCTCGACTTCCAAATCAGCTGATTTGGGAAGACGCGTTAACCACTAGACCAATCCGGTGGGTTGGACTAATACAACCCGCGAAATTTCAAAATTCGCGTTACTTTTTGAACACACACACACACACACACACACACACACATATATATATATATATACATATATGTATGTGTACCATATGATTCAAAAAGGACTTCTTAACTTCTTCTTTTCTTTTTGACTCACCCGGTATATATATATATATATATGTCCGTAAAAGCATATGATAATAATAATAATATATATATATATATATTTATATATTTATTTTATCCGTTTATTTTGTTTAAATTGAATTTAATATTCCGATGTATTACAGAAATTTTCTTGTAAATTAACATGTTGGTAGTGCTTCTTATACAAATAATTAAAAAAAAAAACATTACATTGAACCTTTCAATTTAAAGGACACCTATACCTAGAATAAAAGTATTTGTATGATAATTAAAGAATAAATTCATTACAGAAAAAGATTTATTTTTACAAAATGTGTAAGATATTATAAAACTTAAATAATCGCAAAATAAGATGAATTAAAAAGTTTAAAATTTAAAAAAGTAATCGGTGATTATTAGAGTAAATTTTATTTCGTAAAATTACGTGCTATTTTTACAAACGAATTAAATGTCTAAAGAGTGGTTTTTATATTTCATATAAGTATTTCTGTACTACATTTTTATTAATCAAATGAACATGTATTTTTCATTTAACAAATTTAAAAGTAAAAAACAAAAGAAAATTTTGTTGTAACGAAAGCTGTTTGTATACTACAGTATTTCCGTGTTTTCATTATAAATTCCGAGCAATTTTATAAATTGGCTTATACTGGGGGTCCTCATCACTACAATTTAAAAAATAATTCATCGGTTCATTTAGCTTAGTATCTCAAAATGAAGACATTAATTATTTTTCTAATTGAATTTTTTAATAAATTCCTTTTACAAGGATGGAAAAAGTGAGTAAAATAGAAAGTTAAACGTCTAAAAAATTTCCTGATAATCTAGTAGGATAATCTGAATCCTACTGAGTTTTAAAACATTTAAAATGTAGTTCAGCCATTTAAACGAAGTCTCACCAAAAAGGTTTTATTTATAAAACTTTTTATAAACTACTAAAATGGTTATTTTACTATCAGCTTCATAATTTTAACGATTAAGCATTTGTTAAATGTAAGGCAATAAAACAAATTATAATAATCATTATTTAGTCATTTCTTGTTTAAATATATTTTATAATATCCTCATAATTTATCATAATATTAATTTTATGAAGAAAAAATTAATAACTAGATTTTAAAACAATTTGTTGTTACATATATAAATAAATGTTACAAACTGCTGTATTTAACTTTTGTTGGTGATGATATGTATGCAATAATAAAATGCTTAGTTGTTTGTGACATTTGAATTACAAATTATTATGTGGTTTGATATTAGAATACTATTCGCGATGTCATTTGTTGTACGCTTAAATTTAATAATGTATTATTATATATTCTAATAATGTATCATAAAGTTCCAGGAATACCAAATTAAAACGTACGGCGCTTAATAATTCTGTTAATTTGATGTTAGGTTTCTATTCAAACAACCAATATATACGATTCAGTTATTAATTAAGATATAAATTACGTATTCCATTTTCTGCCCGTTTATGTAATAATATGAAGGCTTATATAACTCTGTATGTGCGAGCGTATGTCATTGAAATGAATAATTTTTTTTTATATTTGCGGTTAAAGGAAACAGTTGGTCGGTTATTATTATACGTGAAATTAAAATTGCCATGTTGATTAATTATCTTTATATATAAATCAGGATCGGAGATCTGATATTATAAAGTAAAAATAATTAAACGGATTCGTACAGTTTCACGGATATATATTGATAAGGTTTCTTTACACGTAAGGGTTAACTAATTTAAAATGTACAGTAAAATTAAAAATATATATGTAAATCAGAATCTCTATACGTATTTTTATTTATGTAATGGATGTTATCCAAAAATCAATAACTGTTGAGCACTATTTAATCAGTGTTTCTATTAAAGTTTTCAGAATTGTTGTAATTATAAATTTATCTAGATAATTTCATTACTCTACGAGCACGAAGCCTTACGTAGTAAGGCCTTATTTCATAGTTTAATTTTTCTGGTGGTTAGTAGCTAATATTTTCAATAGTTAATTAATCACGGTACTGCTCTACATTATTTGATCAAATTAAGTTTATAAAAAAAAAAATTATTTTCTTGTAGTATTTTTTTGATAAAAATCGAAATACATAGTCTCATGATATTAGTAATTTTTTGTATATATATATATAATTGGCAGTTCACGTACATAACAAAAGTTACATCTCTGAATAACTTCCAAACTACGTTTTATTTCCTCGTTATTTCTGTGTTTCATAAAATTTAAAGCAAAGAAGGGGTTTTATTTTTTAAACTTTACTGATCATTTTTACATTTTTTTTTACTACCTATAAGGGATTATGCATGGAACTCCTTTAAAAAAACTTGTAGAATGAATTTATATTAACTAGATATAGTAATTTACTCGAGTAGACCCTTAATAATGTCTGTTTTTTATTTATTTAAAGCAGAAGGCGTCTTCTAAATCAGCTTTTCTCAACCTGGAAGTCGCGAAGTTAGCCTACAATTTTACATTAAATTATAAGGAAATCATTATATGAGAAAAAAGTAATTTATTATAAAACCTTTACTTTCATTTATAAGTACACATGTAAAGAAAATAAATTAATGAGATTGTTGCGTTTGTTTTTTATTTAAAATTTCTCCAAACGTAGATCTATGTTAGAAAGTCATAAAAAATAATTTTTAGGCGATAAGAGACTATTCCTTGTATATTTAGTTTATAGCCGAAGCGTAGACGAAAACCGTTTGAAAACATCTTTTTAAAACTTAAATAAAGGCACCAGACGCACACTTCGCATTCAAAACTTAATTAATATTTAATTTGGAATCTCTTCCGCCGCTTTTAAGAAATATAATTTGTTTACATCAAAAATTAATTTAAATGTCAGGAAAAGATTTTTGAAAGTATATGTTTGGAGTGTCGCTTTATATGGAAGTAAAACTTGGACAATCGGAGTATCTGAGAAGAAAAGATTAGAAGCTTTTGAAATGTGGTGCTATAGGAGAATGTTAAAAATCAGATGGGTGGATAAAGTGACAAATGAAGAGGTATTGCGGCAAATAGATGAAGAAAGAAGCATTTGGAAAAATATAGTTAAAAGAAGAGACAGACTTATAGGCCACATACTAAGGCATCCTGGAATAGTCGCTTTAATATTGGAAGGACAGGTAGAAGGAAAACATTTTGTAGGCAGGCCAGGTTTGGAATATGTAAAACAAATTGTTAGGGATGTAGGATGTAGAGGGTATACTGACATGAAACGACTAGCACTAGATAAGGAATCTTGGAGAGTTGCATCAAACCAGTCAAATGACTGAAGACAAAAAAAAAAAAAAAACGCCGCTTTTGTAATGCTGAGAGTAAGACGTGTTCTAATGTACTTGTGTCATATACGTGTCCGAACATATCAATTTCGCAGGGAGTATTATGCAAGCAGACCGAATTACAAAGAGAACGTACACATCAAGTTGGAAAATGTAAGTTGTTCATACTTGTAAACTTCATACATGCATGTTTTATCCCGTAGCTATCAACCCACGTAATTAATTACTCAGTCGAGCCTGGTAACCCTACTCCGGAACTCACCGGGTTGGTCTAGTGAAGAACGCGTCTTTTTTTATGTTTCTTTTCAGATTTATTCTGTAGAATTTTTTAATAGGAAGAATAATTAACAAACTACAAGAGTTATTTGTTATTGAATCTTCTACGTGTTAATGTAACACACCGGGTTGGTCCAGTGGTGAACGCATCTTCCTAAATCAGCTGATTTGGAAGTCGAGAGTTCCAACGTTCAAGTCTTAGTAAAGGCAGTTACTTTTATACGGATTTGAATACTAGTTTGTGGATACCGGTGTTCTTTGGTGGTTGGGATTCAATTAACCACAAATTTCAGGAATAGTCGAACTGAGACTGTACAAGACTGCACTTCATTTACACTCGTACATATCATCCTCATTCATCCTCTGAAGTAATACCTGAACGGTAATTCCCGGAGGCTAAACAGAAAAAAAGAAGAAAAAATCCTACTCCGAGAGTTAGAGGCAGATAATAAATTAAGATCCGACCGGCGAGCCGGCCTGTCATGCCGGTAGGCGGGGAGGCTCGTTAGAGTGAAGGGACATTCCTACGGACTGCGTTATGCGTCATTGTGGTATCCGGTCCGGGTGAGGAGGAAAAAAAGTAGTTTTAACTCGGTTTCATTTGGGTTGGGGTTGGAGGTCGTGAAATTTTCATTGAACATTTGTTTTACTTTTTAGGGGTCGTGAAACAAAAAATATCGACAATCACTGCTCTAGAAGGTCATTAACACTTGGTTCGAACGGAACACACTTAAAATAAAAAAATGTAACAAAGAAAAACATTCATCCCGCTTTCATTTTAATCACATTTCATTTATATGTTCCAAATGAATTCTTGCAAACTTTTTACTAATTAAAATTCTAAATTGGAATTGAATATAACGCAGTAATACCGGTATTTATATAACATGTTGATATTGTTATTTAGCTGGCAGTAAGAAAAGTAAAATTTAAAATAAAAATGAAAATTATGAGTGCGTTATTACGAAAAATATATCAGTTAGAATGTAAGATTAAACTAAAAATAATTAAATTACATAAAAAAGGAAATTAGGAGTAAGATATATAAATATAAAGATCGAATTATTAAAAAAAAGGTGTGTTTGTATATATAGAATGTATCACTAAGTTCTCCCGGGATTTTCAAAACCTATTCTACTCGTAAATATAATGGAAAAAGTTCACATAACATATGTCCTAAGATGCTTCTTTTGCAAGTTACGGATAGTGAAAGATTTCACTCAGATTTTAGTACTCCGGTAAAAGCAGGTAGTATAAAAATTTGTAAGGCGTTAATTAAGGAGCAGAATTAATGGTCTATTACAGTTTTTGAACTGAAAAGTAGAATAAAATATATTTCAAATCCATACCGGCAATAGTTTTTGAGAAATTTATGGTGAAAACCAATAAATTGGGGTTGCTTTTTTTATTTCTGACGTAAAATAACTCTTTTAAATGGATAATAAACACAAAAGTTTTAAGCAAAACCTTTAGAGAATTTAATTCTGAAAAGATACGAAATAACGCTATTTATATATTATTGCGCGTTCGTGCCTCGATCAGGATATTGAGAGATTGATAATTGAAGTTGTTCATATAATTACAATTATATGAACAACAGGGGGACTTCAACAGGACGAATTTAGTTTTCGGCCCGGACGCTCGGGGATTGATGCGATCGACCGAGTGATGAATATTATTCGATCAGCTACGCAGGGAACACGGAGAGCGAGAGAGATAGAAGCGATCTCGCTGTTAGATATACGCAATGCGTTTAATGAGCTGCCGTGGGAAGTTATATTTCAAGAACTAGAGGCCAGACGAATCCCGCCATACCTGCGAAGGGTGTTGCACGAATATTTTAAGAACAGATTCGTGGTGGGCAGGTCGAAAGGTGGTGAAACGAAATTTCCGGTGGAGAGGGGTGTCCCTCAGGGTTTGGTGCTGGGTCCGGCCTTGTGGAGCATTGCTTTTGATACTGGTCTAAGGCAGCACTACCCGGCGGGCGTCAACCCGGTGGCGTTTGCCGATGATTTGGCACTTGTAATTTTGCGCAAAACAGAAGAGGAACTGATGGCGGCCGGTGAAGAAGCGGCTGACATGGGTAGGAGGTGGTTAATATCTCATGGTATACGGCTCGTTGAATACAAAGTGAAAGTGGTTGTTATGGCTAGAAGACGCAGACTACATCCATTGCATTTTAGAGTGGGACACACGATGGTCCACCCTAGTCCAGCCGCGGAGTATTTAGGCGTGTGGCTGCACAAGAACCGATCCTTTACTATACATGTTTAGGAGGCGGCGAGAAAGGGCGAAAATGTGGTGAAGGCGCTCGGCAAAATGATGAGGGATAAGGGCGGACCACAGACGGGTAAGAGGGGAGTGTTGGCTAGTGTGCACTCTTAGGTAGTGTTATATGGAGTTCCTGTATGGCTGGGAGCGTTGTCGAGGGCCAGGAACGTGAGACGTTTGGTTATGTAACAACGTAGGCTAAAAATACGTATAATCGCAGGGTATTGTACGATCAGCACCGAGGCGGCATCGGTTATAGCTGGAGTACCGCTGATAGACTTACAAGCGCAAATGAGAGTTTCAACCGTGAATAGACGGGACAGAAAGAAAGCAATTGACGGTCTCTACATGGCTTGGCATGACAGATGGTGAGATTCGGACAAAGAAAGGTGGTCCTATGGGGTCATAAGCGACGTCAGGAACTGGGTGGAGCGAAAGCACGGTAACACAGGCTACGAATTTACACAGTTCCTGTCTGGACATGGATGTTTTCGGGACTATCTGTAAAGGATGGGCAGATGCCATACAATTCGCTGTCACGATTGCGGCTGACTGGATACATCAGAGAATGTGGTGATTTTTGCCCTACATGGCGCAAATTAAGAGTAGTGTTCGAGGATCAGGGTATGGAGGGGGCCAACAATATAATCGAGGTGATGCTCAGAAATTGCAACAAATGGGAATGTATCTTGACTACGATCACATCAATGGTAGGAGAGAAGGCCAGTGAAGAGAGGGACGACAGGCTGAGCAGATGCAGATCTATAGAGACGTGGAGTTCGATGACGGGTGATCAAGGGAGGCCAGCTTTTGGGGGTGGGCGGTGGGGTCTCCTCAGAGTCGTCGCTCGTCGATCGCTCCCTAGGGACGCCTTTCGGTCATACGGATTCGGATAGTAGAGTGCCTGGATGATCATGCAGGGGCTGTACATACCATATGGTTTAGATCCGGCCCCTGCGTGATAGGAGGGGAGGTTTTTTAGCGGGTGAGAGCCCCGCACTACCGTCAGTGCGTGCCCGACGGCGGCTGGCAGAGCTTTTCCACCTACGGAAAAAAAAAAAAAATGTCAATAATCATAGCAATCTCAACCACAACAACAACAACAACAACAACAATAATAATAATAATAATAATAATAATAATAATAATAATAATAATAATAATAATAATAATAATAATAATAATAATAATAATAATAATAATAATAATAATAATAATAAACAGTTGTTACATGCAAAATAAAGTAATCGTCAGGATTTATTCACATGTAATTAAATAATGAAAAGCAGAATTCAGTCCCATTGCCATAAGACATTAGCATGACCGCTAGTCTTAACACCTTTGAACCACTAGTCTTGTATTAACAACAATAGTACAATAGAAAAGATAAATATAAAGTTCTTTCACTGAAAATATACAAATAAAACTACCCCAACTATTTATGAATGAAATCTAGTACTCTTTCACTTGTAGTCTAACAGTATTCATTGAATCATTTCCTATTTTCATGTGCTATTCACATTGCAATTACTTGTGACATTACTTTAATCACGTCGAATTTAATTCACACTAAAAATTTGCATTTTTACTGACCTCCTCGCAGAATACTCTCGCTGACTAACATCTCACAGAACTGTCCTCGCAGACTTACATCATAACGTCACGCTTAGACTGATTTCGCAGCCCTCATTTCAATTGGTTTTCCTCGGAGTATTTATAATCCTATCCTGTTTACCTGCCAAACCGGATCCAACTCGAAGCGCGAGAATGAGCCCTATCGTTCTTCGTTCCCATGCATTCCTAACCTTAGTTCGGTAACTCTTCTTACAGAAGAACATTTGTTTAGGTGTGTCAATGTGCAGTATTACAAAAGACGATTGTTAAACGGATTGTTACTTTTACTAAAACTGTTTCTTTTAGCTCTTTCTGGATTCCTCCCATTATTATGTTTTCTACTCCTTTATTCTTAATTGGTAGGAATCCTTTACTTAGATCCGTCATATCGTTGTTAAAAAAAAAATAATAATAATAAATAAATAAAAAATATATATATATATAAATTTATATACGGACGCCATATATTAACAGTTGTACGCAGCAATATTTCAAAATTTCATCAATAAGAATGGTATATGTCAATTCAATCTTTCAAGAAACAAGCATCTCATACCAGGTTTTTGGAAAAGTGTTTTTGCTTCTGCTGTTTGGTTTCCTTCTGCTTTCTCCTCTGATGTCGGTCATACTTGCGCCATCTCTGTGTCAGATCGAAAACTTTCAAGTGTCAATATTATAATGGCATACTTATGTTTATATATAAATATGATAAAAAAAACTTTAATTTTTCTCCCTTTTTTTCACTGATTGAATAAATAATATTTTCTTTTATCAGTAATAATAGAACAAGCACAGAGGTTTCAGTGCATAATTTTTGCCATTTACTTTAATAATTTCAGCCACACAACCGATTTGAACTAGTAAGGTGTCATTCTGTAGACCACAAAAGGCTTAACATTTTATCTCTATTTGACAAAGCTAATATTTACGGAACTACTGTAGTGATTAAAAAAAATTAATGGCCGCCATTTTGGAATTTTCAAAGGTAAAATTTTCAAACTGATATATTTAATAGAAGTTGTAGTTTTTTTTCCCCTACTCTCCCCGACCGGATATCCATTTAAGTATACTCAGTCGGGGAGAGTTTCCTTCTACTAAAAGGGGGCGTCCCCCACCCCCACCGGCTTTACATCCGGAACGGCAGGTTGGCCCCCCCGGACTTGGATCTTTTGTTTTATTTTTTGCCTGCCTCTAATTCCCCGCGTTAGGGCCAAGGTCCGACGATGCCGTCCCCCACCCCCTCCGAAGGGAACCGGGTCTCGGTCTTTACGCCTATGCCCCTAACCGACGGTACCCACCCCACAAAGCGCCTAGACGCCCGCAGGGAGACACACCGCCGGCCGGGATTCGGTCTTTTCTTTTATTCCCATCTCCCCTGGAGTTCTCCCCCTTCGCAGGAACCCGCATACCAGGGCATACGGGCCCTCCACGGAGAGACTGTACACCCTTCCCTACTTAACTTAATCACAGTCTACCGCCCTCTTCTTCCTTAGTTCTCAGGATCTCTCCAGCAAACCTTCTGAACCAGTTCCAGTTCTCTTGATTTTGTACCATCCAATTAATTAGATTATCCGGTGTTAATCGATTTGTTATAATTACCCTCCTGTTTTCAGCCCATCTAGGACATACAAATATAGTTTGCTCCGCATTATCTGTTTCCTCACAATAAACACATTGTGGTGTGTCCCTTTTTCCAATTCTGGTTAGGTACTGTCCGGAAGATCCATGCCCCGATAATAACTGTGTCATATAGAAGTCAACGTTTCCGCGTCTACTTCCATACCACCTACCTATATCAGGGATTAGTCTTCTAGTCCAATACCCGACTCTTGAGCGTGACCATTCCAACTGCCATTCTTGCTCCAATTGAGCCGCTATCTCGTCTTGTGGTAGTCCCTCATATCTAAGCACCCTGCATTTAATCTGCAGGTCTATTGGTAGAACCTCTGTTATTACGCAAAGCGCGTCATAGGACACCGTTCTGTAACTAGCGGCCACCCTTAACAGTGCAAGTCTATGCGCGCTTCTCAATTTTCCTTTATTCCGTTTAATACTAATTGTATGTCCCCAAACCGGGGCCGCGTATAATATCATTGATGTTGTTGCAGCAGTTATTAATTTCCTAGTTTCTATTTTTGGTGTTCCATGGTTCTGGAAGAGTCCTCTCAGAGCTTTGACCATTGGAGTGACCCTACTACATATCATATCGATGTGTCTGCTAAATCTCAAATTTTTATCGAGTATGACTCCCAGATATTTTGCCTCATTGACTTGCATAATTGGCTCTCCTCTGATATTCAAATTTATACCTCTAATAGGTCTTCTGCCGGAAAGGGCAATACAACTGGACTTCCCTGGGGCTATCTGTAGTTGGCTTCTTTGTAACCATTCATCTATAATTCCTAATGCCAGATTGGCTTTGCGTTCTAAGTTATCTACATCCCTATCCTCAACGAGGATTGCTATGTCATCAGCATAGACAATTGCAGTAACTCCTTCAGGATAATTATGACTGCGTCATAAAAAATGTTCCACAAGGTTGGGCCCAGCACAGAACCTTGAGGAACGCCACCAAACATCTGGAAAACTGCCTTACCTTCCAAAGTTTTGATCTCAAGAAACCTTTGATGTAGATAGTGATTAACTTGATTTATTAGTTATTAGCTTATTCGCATCTCATGCAATGCATCAATTATAGATGACCAGGGTACTGATCCGAACGCGTTCCTAATGTCCAGTATTATCACTAGGGGCTTTTTCCTGGTCCTCCAGGTACCGCTCCTGCTATTTAAAGCCCAATTTTTAACCTTCTCTAAGACATTTATGGTAGATCGGCTTTTTCTGAATCCATATTGTTGCGGATGTAGACAGCCCTTTTCCTCAAGCTCTGCCCTAAGCCTGCCTTCTATCAGCCTCTCAACCACCTTTCCCATATTATTAATAAGAGTAATTGGCCTATATCCATTATTTACCCCCGCCTTGGGTATAAAAACCGAAAATTACAGTTTTGTAGACCATAACTAGCCAGATCCACAATTTCCCAGGGTATTATTCCTGCTATAGTCTTGATGATGGCCGCAGGTATCATCCGGCCCTGGACTTTTCCGGTTTTTTAACTTTTTAATGGCCTCCATTACCTCTTGTTCTGTGAATCTGCCACCTTCACAAACAATTGTTTCCCTTTCAGATTTTCAGGTCTAGGAAAAAGAATACTAACTTGTCGTTCCACTTCCTCCTTACTCAACGTTGGCACCTGTCTACCTAGCCTTTTGGTAATTATCTTAAAAGCTTTCCCCCAAGGGTCAGTGTCAAGTTCGTTACAGAGCTCTTGCTATTTATTCCTCTTAGATTCTTAATGAGAGTGTTAAGCTTTTTCCTGGCCTGTCTATAGTCTTGGGCAGCAAGTTGACTTTCTTCATCGTTACTATTTCTTGCTTGCAACCTCTGAGCAGTTCTTTTGTGACGCTGCATCATTTTTCTTTGGTCTTCGATTTCTCTGGTCCACCAGTACACCGGATGATATCTATTATCAGACTGCGGTATGTTAGCAATTTCCTCTTTGATTATTTCTTGAAATTTCTCCGGTTCTATGTTTTCACAGTTCCTAATCCTATTTGCCGCATTATTTGACACCCGGTGTATCTGGAAATCCGTTAATCTAGAGATATTATCCTGCCTTACCCGCCTTGGACAATCTCTGATGTTAACCAATACGGCCTTGTGATCACTACCAGTTTCTTCAGTAAGGACAGCAAACTCGACGGTATCTGCTCTAAACCTACTATCCACAATTACCAGGTCTATTGTTGATTGGTGACCTCTTGCGCTGTATGTAGGAGCCCCATCATTTACACAGCACGCACCCGTAATCTCCAACAAGTCCTCGAGAATTCTACCTCTAGCATTCGTAGAATTGGCACCCGCTACAGTAGTTTTACAATTAAAATCTCCAAGCACTACCACTCTTTTCCGCGATCTGGTCATGATCTGCTGTAGGTTAAATATCTGGTTTTGATAAAACTCTATAGTGCAATTGGGGCTGATGTATGTACGCACAATAATCGTGTCACTTAATTCAATAGCTATTATTCCGTCTTCTCTGCTGTACAAGTTATAATCCACTCTATCGAGTATTCTTCTGATGGCCACAGCCCCATTCCTGTCGGGTATCCATTGACTTCTGGCAGCCGAATATACATTAGGCTCCGTAGACACCAGAAAGTCGACATTGTATCTTGTGGCTATTTCCAGCGTCAGGTCTCCTGATTGTAGGCTTCTATTATTATTACTTAATAATATTTTAATTATTATGTTTATTGCAGCTCACACTCCCGGTTCTGTTTTCTGTACTTCTGCAATCGAGACACTTCATTGCTTGCCTACAGTCTTTGATGAAATGCCCCATATTACCACAGTTGAAACATAAGTTGGTGCGGTCAGGGCCCCTGCATTCTCTTCTACCGTGCCCCATGTACCAGCACCGGTAACATTTTTCGTTTTCGATGCGGATATATGCCCTACAGCAAACCCAGCCTACTACTCAAACTGAGCCTACTCAGTCTTGCTATTATTAACTTTGTTGCGCTGCGTTGACTAGTAATTACTGTAGCATTTTTGGTACTACCGTATGCGTCTCTCATACATGTTATTTGAAATCTCTCACCCGTTCCTAGGACCTTCTCAATTGCCTCTTTTAGCTCACCTTCCGTAGTATCTCCAAGCATGTCCTTAATGTGTACAACTTTTCTCACTTGGATTGGGGAGGACCATCCTTGGTAAGGTCTTCCCCTTCCTTAAAATATATATTACTATTTTCCTAATCAAAATGCCTGGAGGGCCATTTGGTATCACGAAAACTGAAGACTCAGAGTTACCCACTACTCTTCTTAGTACCTTAAGTACGTGTGACGCCATTTCCTTATCCCCGCAAGTGGTCATAGATGACTGTGTATCTTGTACCATTAGTTGTGACCTTACTGTCTTCGAGTATTGTTGATTCCTGAAGAAACATTGCACCAGGCGTTGCTCCTGCATATATGCAGGAGGAGGTCTTATGCCATTCAAGTCTACAAAGTGACAACTACCCTCTCCAGGTTTTGCTGCGTTAACCTGAGTGATCCTGTTCATCACCCACTTTGACCATCTGGAGGGCAGTCTCTCTATCAATTGCTCGTCTGATAGATCAACATCCAAAATATCCGACATCTCGCTGTTATAATGACCTTCAGTCTGAGTGGTCTGGTTACATGTCTCCGCTTTCTCTTCACACAGTCTTTGTAAGTCTTCATATATTTCTTTAAGTTCCCTTTCATGGGCTTTGATTTGATTGCAGTTTGACTCCCCTTGCCAGTCATGTGTCTCAGTTGTGTGATTGCATTACCTAATTTGTAGGTAATTTCCTCAAGAGTAGGAGGGGTTTCTTCCTCCTCCGAAGAACCCGCTCTAGGTCTTTTGGCTACTCTGCCCTCGGTTTCCCTCCATTTATTCTTTTCCTGGGTGCTCACCGTAGTATCCATACCTTCAGTATCCACTGTGCCACTCTCTCTCCTTCCAGTTGCTCCCTTCGAGGGTCCAGCCCCTTGTGAGGCTGTATCCTCAGATGGGAGGGAGCTACGACGTCGCATGTCTCGAAATTGTACTTAGGAGACAATTCCGCATCCCTTGATACCCAAAAAAAAAACAAAAAAATATATATATATATATATATATAAATGATAGCTTGATAAACTAAGCTACAGCAGTCTATCTTATCAAGAGATAACAACAACCGAATTTAATTAAATTAATTCCAATATCAAAAGTTTATCACTTGAATAATAATAAACAATATTATCAGTCGATGCCAGTTACAATTGTCTATGCCATCCACTACAGATAAGCTACACCCGAACTGAAAACAACTCAAGGTACACCACTACTAACTGACACTAACCACTGCGACCAGCAGTCAACTATGAACCTTATTGCCAATAGCAATAAGGCTACTCAGATAAAAAAATTCAATAAAAAGGTCAGTCCGCAACCAAAAATCACCAAATTATATTAAAACACTTCCGAAAATTTTCCACTGTCGATTCCCAATTCCAAAAATCAGATATAAAACCGTTAATCCGAAAAAAAAAAACAGTATAAGACAGAGCGCACAACAATACGTCCGACCGCAACACAAGCTTCCACTCGACGTGGAAGTTGTAGTTTACATTCACATTCTAACACCCTAGGGGAAGACACCTGCCTTGTGACAATTCCAGTCGCCACACGTTCCCTCCGTTCGTAGTTCTGATGAGTTGTACCGAAGGTCGTCTTATTGACTCTCAAATGATGATTATATGTCACAGTCATCAACTAGAAATGTGTCAGGATACCAATGCCTCGATAGAAATTTACATCAGTGAGAATATTTCAGCCTTTACCACCACTGCAGGTTTCTTCGGATATCTCTGCTCTTTTGTCCTACATCCCAGCTCTCCCAACTATTTAACCGAGTCTACAAAAGCGCGATCCCCGAAGAAGAAGAATTGTTTATAACAAAAAGAAAGACTGCAGCAAAAAACATAAGACCAGACTACAACTGATTTAACAAGACTTTTTCCTGTTTTGCCTCCGGTAATTAGCTTTTAGATAATACTTCAGAGGATGAATGAGGATGATATGTATGAGTGTAAATGAAGTATAGTCTTGTACAGTCTCAGTTTGACTATTCCTGAGATGTGTGGTTAATTGAAACCAAACCACCAAAGAACACCGGTAACCACGACCTAATATTCAAATCCGTATAAAAATAACTGACTTTACTAGGACTTGAACGCTGGAACTCTCAAATTCCAAATCAGCTGATTTGGGAAGACGCGTTCACCACGAGACCAACCCGGTGGGTTAAATTTAACAAGACTAGACTGCAAAAACAGAACCTGATTTTGATTAACGAAGATGCAAAATCAGGGCCAAAGGTTTCGTCAGGCGACACTCGCTAACAAACTATTTTCCGAATTAATGTTTACATGAACTCTTCTTTATTTTCTCCAATGACTGAGTCCAGAATGTTTGTTATATTTTCGTGGATCACGCTTACTTTCAAAATTAAAAGATACTAACGTTATTAAATATAATGCTAGTATTCTTAAATACTAGCATTCACTCATTGGTTTTATCAAAACCATATAAAGAAATAAATCTATTGACGATTATTTAAAATTAGTCGGAGAGATAATTTTTTCAATGAGTAAGAACACAAAAGGCTGAATACAAAAAAACCTACTTTTGAAATTACAAATTTATAATAAAAAGTTTGTAAAATTTCTAAAGTACTATTGTTATAAGTATGAAGTATATTAAAAACAAAATAACAGTTAGAAATAAGAATTTAATGAAATATTAGGTAAAAAAATTACTAAGAAGTTTTGAAAAACTTCTGAATTAAAACACTTTGAATTAATTAGAGTCTGATATAATACCAAAGGTCTTGTATCTTATAAAATACCTTATACACTGGCAAACGTCTTATATTTCTTTAAAACTGATGATCCCAACACTGGAAATTTCGATCTACAGCTGTCCCGAAGTCCACCATTTAATTAATTTAAATTGCAATACTAATAAATATACAGAGAAACAAAATAAAATCTCCTTCCACAAATGTTCAAATACTCCAAAAAGATTCCTCACCGATTTTAACTAACTAAATCTCCGATCTGGTTCGCTTTCTGAAGCGAGGTCAATGCCTTCATCCTCTCACATTTCAGCTCTACTGTACTCCCCTAATACTGAATTAATAAGCTTACCTCCGGTATGGTCTATTCTAAGCGGGTTACATGTACACAAATTTCATTACAATAGCTCAGTCCGTTGTTAAAATAGCGTTCTTAAAACAAAATGCCGAACAGAGAAAACAAAGTGAGATAAGGCATTTGTTTACATGATTTTTTTCTTTAATTTAGTTTATTACTTGAATAAATTTCATAAGTTTGTCTCTCCCCTCTCACGATACCTGATGCATATTCATAATTATTATAGAACATTTAATTCTATTCTTTTAATTGATTTTTATATGAATAGAATTATTGATCGTATATATTTCCAACGAATAAAATCACATGGTGAAAATTACAACATAGAATGCTTACTAATTAGCCCTTCGACCACAACCATAATGATCCCGTAACTTTGAAGTATTTTCAATGTTACGGGATCATTAACTTATTTTACATATTAAAAATATACACATTATTGCTTATAATTGTAGATATAATTTAAGCAAACTTAACCTACGCTCGCTAACCTCTACTAATAAACAGTAATGTTTTGATTATTAAAAATAAATAATTGCAGTAATTACTGAATTTATTTATTTATTTTTTTTTGTTTCCGATGAGTCTTAAGAATCCTATTTACGGGCGGAGTGTCAGACTCGCTAACAGATTCCGCTAGATGTTATTAAAAGAGCATATGTGTGCTTGCACCCTACTGACCATATCTCACCGATCCTCCCATCCCGGGGTCGGCTTCACAATTAAGCATTGCACGTCCCTGGGAGGTGTCTTTTGGCCAGAGGGATCGAGTCTTCGTGTTTCATCACCGTCGCCCATCCACGCAAGCGCGGACGAACGACGGCTCCGCAGAGAGCTGTCTTTCAATCTCCAATTCAATTCCTCCTCGGTCTGAGAACTTTGTGTTGTAGTACACTCTAGATAATCCACCTGGAAGCATCCATCAGGTCCTCTCATCCCGGACTTTGTTTGCAGGACCCCTTTCACGGATCCTGCGACTGTTTAAAAGTGGTAATGGCTTATCAACATGGTGTCTATTAAGTCATTTACAATAACCGAACGTCACGTAATTTACAATACGGAACGTCACCTGCAGCGGTGACGTTCCTTCTTCCACCTCGAGCATTGAAAAATGACATGTTCAGGTGTATTAAGTTCTTAGCAGTACACAGAGAATCTTCCGCCCTTCTTCCATGTACGTAGGAGCGGAAGGCCCCGTGTCCGGTTAGGAATTGGGTAAGCCAGCACCCCAGCTCATCAAAATCCCTCGCGGTCTACGGCTCTATACATGGAATCAAGCAATATTACGTAGTCAATTCTGTTTCTTAATGCCGAGTCGAATCGGATCAGTAAGTGATCTGACATGGAATCCTCCTCTAGAATTCTCCAGCTATGATATTCATTCATATGTTCCTCACTGATAAAAACTAGATCTAGACCACTTTAATATTCCCTCACGAACGTATCCTGTGGCCCGTTAACACATGTCAGCCCGAGCATATTGACCCGCTCGCTTAGATGTAATCCTCTGATGCTGGTTTTCATGCCCGCGAACTCGGAAGACTTCGCATTGATATACCCCGCAAAAAGCATGTGCCTACCTCTGTGTTTCGATTCTCAAAAGTTGTCATCCAGGAATTCGATGAATTCTTGCATTTGAGAGTTTGGCGAGTGATAGAAACAAATAACGATCAGACCTCCAAGGTCAGCCTAAACTATGCCTGTTCTGGCACCACTACATAGCACCGAAATATCTCCAGTCGGGAGACCGATCGCAACTCCTGAAGCCTGATCCACTGGCCATCATGGCTCCCTGACCACCGCCACATTGGGTTCCAAAACCAGGATAACAACCACTTTCTCTATTTGGCCCGTCGCCCAGAAGATGTCCATGGCATACCTGGACCTGTTTGCATTAAAGAGGAGGTATTTCATTTTGTGGTCGGACAACTCCTGGTTCGGTGGCCCTCCACATCACATAATGCACATAGTACTACTTCAACACACTGCTCTTTCCTGTGTCCAGACCTCTTGCTCTTCTTGAAATTATCCCTCAGACGTGTATATATGAGAGTCACCACGTCGCGTCGCTGCCAAAGGTGGAAAATTCTTCTTCATAATCATACTCATGTTTACCGTCCTCCGGTGAATCATCAGATCTAGTCTCTGAAATGACGACCCCGCGTCGAATGCTCCGTAAATTTTCTCTGGCATCCTGCCGCAAAGAATAAGGAACATCCATCGATGAATTCACATCTTTCATCCGACCTGTCCTTCCACTGCCTTTAGTCGACAACCTGCGAGAACGAACTCTCCTCTCAGGTTCTATGTAATCGGACCATGCCCTCGCCAAACTGAAAATCATCTATTGTAGACATCGTACGAAAAGTTGAAATAAATAAATATAAATATTAATTCATAAAATACTCAGAATATTACTGTGATAATTAGTCAAGGTCAGCAAGCGAAGGTTAAGTTTGGTTAAATTATATTTATAAAACAAATAAACATAAAAGGTTATAAAAATGGTAGAATAATGGTTATATCGGGTGATATTAACAATAAACCAGAAGTTTGCAATTTATTGGTCGACGGGCTAAAACGTAATTAATCAGCATAGTTACTTACATCACATCATCATTATAAATAACCAAGTTATAGGAAAATTATGTTTCTTTTGTTTTAAATTTTGTATGGATATTAAAGATAGTAAATTTCATGTTCGTTTCTGGATAAAAGTTTGTTTTCTATGAATAAATGTTATGTATTTGATTAAATTACATAAAAAACGTGATCATATAAGATTACAAAAAAGAAAGTAATAATAACTATAACATATTCAAATCCTTATATCGTAAAATATGATAAAAATAGGTACACAAACGCAGGATTCAATGTTATAATATCCATATCATCAACTCTTTTATGGAAAAGGTTATTTAATTTACCTGTGATAAAAGTTGAACCGTGATAAAATGTAAGGTAATAGTTGATACTCTATAAAGTGTGATAGAATAAAATAGAGTGACTAAGGGATTTTAAAAAGGGAGAGAAGGATCTTTCAACACGGTACAGCTATTCATAACCGCATTGCAAGAATGAAGTGAAGAGAGGTAAACCTTCCAAATCATTAATGCAAATCTTTGACCCCCTTATATACACTATAAAGTGTACGATAATATTCACCATTTCGTACATAAAGCTGCATAAATTAAGAATATATTGTTTAAAACCTTTAATCTGTACATTAATCGTAAGTTACATTCATTGATTTATATGTTTCGAAATCAAACTTACCACTAAAATAATAACAAATTTCTTAAATTTTGAACTTTAATTTGAATTAGTTAATTTATTTTTAGGCCAACTGATTAAAACTAAAGTATAAATTTATTTTACTTTATTAGGAAGGAGATAAATACCGTAAAATATATTTTTACATAGTGTTCTTCTTCTTCTTAATGTACCATATCGTTATCTAAAATTCGCGGCGATCTGGATATTACATTATCTCTACAGCTGAATACAATAAGGATTTTGCTGACCCTGAAAAACCAGTAAATTAAATTTTTAGAATATGAAATTCTTCTTCGACCTCAATTTTGGTTTCCCATCATTTTAAAATGACTGGAAAATGATGGAGGCTTCAAGAAAGAGACGTGAGGCTATATTTCTCTAGATGTCTTACCTCATCTACAAAATACCCTAATTTTTTTTCACTTTATCAACCTTAACTACATCTTTGCTAATACCCACATTTTTGTTTATGCGCGCATTGCAAACCTTGTCTCTCCAACTTTTTTTAAAAAATCGTCAATAAATTAATTTCTTTATATGCTTTTAATAAAGCTCAGTGAGTAATGGTATTTAAGAATGCTAGCATTACATTTAATTATTAATTTTTTTTAACGTAAGGGTGATTCACGGAGAATATACAAAACTTTCAGAACATGTTCTACAGATGAAAATAAGAAAGAAAGTTCATATAAACTTTGATTTGGAAAGTTCTTTGTTAGCGAGTGTCGGCTGGCGAAATATTTTGCCGTGATTTTGAACCTTCGCTAAAATTGGAAAGTTCGTTGTTAGCTGTCTAACAAAGAAGTTCTTCGTTTGCTTTGTAGAGTGTCGGCTGACGAACTTTTTTGCCCTGATTTCCCATCTTCGGTAAAAATATGCCAGCCTGTAAATCTTGGGAAATTTTAAAAAACTATATGAAAATCTAAAATTATTTTAGCTTTAAATTCAATAATTCTTCATTTAAATTATTAAGATTTTGTAAATCTTTGGACTTGTAAATTTACCCCAAATATAGGTGTAATTTTAATGTTTTTATATGAAATCTGATCTGAAAAATAAAAAAAGATCCTAGAACTGTATTTTTAATTTTTTTCAAAGATCTGGGTTAAAAAACAAAGATTGGGGTCGAAAAACACAATATTTTATGTTCGGCGTAAAATAACTTAGTTAGATGAGTAATAAACATATAAACTTTTTAACAAAAGTTAGAAAGATTCTCTGTTTGTAAACTTGTAGATTTTTTTTAAGTTTTGTTTACTGATGGTGCAGAAATCATGGTGAAGTCTTTCGCCAGTCAAGGCTCGCTAACGCAGCATTTCCGAATATATATTTATATGAACGTTTTTGTTTATTTTCTTAAATAAACATGTCATGAAAGTTTGTTACATACTTCGTGAATCATTTTATAAATTATTTTTGTGAATGTAGATTTGTTAATCTGTAATAAAATTGCCACGAAATACTTGTTTTTAATTCATATTTATTAGTTCTATAATTTACTCATGATCACGTAAAACAACATTTTAAAAGTGTTATTTATTAAAAAAATATTATTATCCTTTTTATTTACCCCCCCCCCCCCCCTCAATTGAACAGAAATTGTTTTACTAACACCATATTTAGGCTCCATTATTTAATTTTTTTGATGAAAAATAATATTTCTTTATAAAAAAAAGGAAATTAAGTATTAATAATTTATTAACAATTATTAAAAAGCTCAAATCCATCTTACAGCAATTAATTTTGACTTCTCGAGATCTTTCAGTCCTTAGACCATCGTCAGGAAATTAAAATATCATTGCAGTCACGATTGATTGCTAGTTATTAGCATACTGACTGAAATGTACAGTGTAATCTTATGGAATAGATGAAAATTAAAAATGGAATAAAGTATGATAATCAGTCAGAAATAATGGGGAATAGGTTATTTCTCGACGCTTCTCGATCCAGGGACCCCCAAAATAAACAAAAACATGGAACCATGTAAGAATGATATTTTATTTGAATTATCTCTTTATATCAATATTTAGGGCGTGTATAACAATTTATTATCTTTAAAAAATGTTTGCTCATTAATTAAATTTTTATGAACGAGTATACTGTAAATGTGATATTTTTCTGAATGAGATGAATTGTAATAATTATAGGAAATGTCTAAAATTGTCATAAATTTATATGGATTGTATGTATGACTATTACCTAATATATGTTTAGCGAAGTTAGAATTTTCTGGCTTATTGTTTTTTTTTATTACCGATGTGTTCTTTTGGACGTATAGAGAATTTGCGATCGGTCATACCAATATACATCATATTACAATCTTCACAACGTCAACGATATACCCCTTTTTTATCAAGATTAGCAGCATCATTATTATATGATCTTATAACTATTATTAATATATTTGATATATTTTTTAATATATATTTGATATATTATGTAATAGTTATATCCCACTTTTCAAAGATAATGCTAAACATTATTAAAAACCGAATAAAAGGAAAAATTGAAGCAAATTTAGGACAAGACCAGTTTGGTTTCAGGTCTGGGAAGAGAACTAAAGAAGCAATACTAGCGCTGAGATTGTTATTGGAGAGAAGAATTGGGGTTAATAAAAAGATCTTTTTGACTTTTATAGACTTAGAAAATGCCATTGACAAGGTGGATTGGGTGGGAACTGTTATTTCAATCAATGAGGGAAATAAAGCCCCACTGAAGGAATAGAAGATTAATTCTGAATGTGTATAAAATGCAGAAAACGGAGATTGAAATCAAGCGCTTTAAGAAAGAGGCCAAAATAAGAAAGGGAGTCAGGCAAGGTTGCCCGCTGTCACGGTTTTTGTTTAATTTTTTTATTGAAAATGCTATCGTAGGTATGAAAGAAAAAAAGAAATCAGAATTAATGGAAAATCCATATATTGTGCCCGCTTTGCAGATAATATTGTGTTACTGGTGGAATCGGCAAGAGAAATGGAGATTATGTTAGAAACACTATCTAAGGTTGGAAATTAATAAGGAGAAGACAAAGAATATGATCTTAGGAAAAACAAAGGAAAGTACAAAGGATGATATTAAATTAGACGGTAAGGTTGTAGAGAAGGTTGACAGTTTTTGTTATTTGGGAAGCACCGATACTAGCGATAATAAATGCGCCATAGAAGTAAAAAGAAAAATAGCGGTGGCAAAACGAGCTTTCCAGGATAAAAAGAATTTACTAACTGATAATCATATGAGTATGCAAATAAGGAAACAGTTCGAAAAAACTTATGTCTGGGGTGTTCTAAATTATGGATGTGAAACATGGACGCTTGGGGAAGCAGAACGAAGAAGACTGGAAGCAATGAAAATACGGATTTGGAGGAGAATAACAAGAAGAACCTGGGTGGATAGGAAAATAAATGATCAAGTGTTTGCTTAAGTGAGTAAGAGAAGGTCCTTGCTAAATATTATACGAAGAGGAAGAGCGAAATTGATAGTACATGACAAGTTCTTAACGAATGTATTTGAGGGCAAGGTTTTGGGTAAAAAACCTAGAGGTAGACTGAGACCAACCATCATCAATAATGTTAAAGAAGAGATGGGACTTGGTTCATATAAAGACTTTAAGAGAGAAGCGGAGTTGAGAGTGATATGGCTAAATCGACAAGGCGCAGCCTTTAGTGAATGATGATGAATTTAGAATTATATCACGTTTACAGTACACATAAAAATTTAATTAATGAGCAAAGATTTTTTAAAGAATCGAATTGTTTAAACATGCCATAAATATAGATATAAAGAGATAACTCAAATAAAATACCATTCGTACAATATGATTCTCACTGATTTTATTTTATTCCATCAGATTACACTGTACATTTCAATCAGTATACTAAAAACTAGCAATCAGTCATGACTGCTTATTATGTTAATTTTGTAACTTTATTTTATAAATATATTTTAATTTCCTGACGATAGTCTAAGGACTGAAAGATTTCGAGAAGTCAAAATTAATTGCTGGTAAGGTGGATTTGCATTTTTTTAATAATTTATTAATATATCAGCGATAACCATGTTTAAAAATGTTTTGCTAATAATTTGTATTCACATAATATGATTTATCGTTTAAAATTAGATATATTTATCACCCTATATGTGTGGTAGTTTTAAAATTTTAATAATAAATTTTACAGGATAGATATTAAACAATTTCATAAATTACAAATTATGAAAATAAATATAATTTTAACATTAATAGAACATTTTTGTGATAAACACAATTTAGTAAAATACGAGTAGATTCATTGATTCAAAGACCAGTAGCGTTTTCCAAGAAAAGGAACACCGTACTCAACATGATTACGTTAGGTGTGTGTGTATGTGTGCATATATATATATGCATGTGTATGTATACGAGTGTAAAAAATATAAATACTTTTTACTTCCCCATCTATCTCTAAAGCAGAGCTATAGCTCTAGAAGAGAACGTTTGTTAATGGGTCCGATTTGGGCCGTTTTCACCGGATCTTTAAGTTTTGACATCCCATCCATCTACCCCAACTCAGCTATACCCCAACAGAGCTATAGCTCTAGAAGAGAACGTTTGTTAATGGGTCCGATTTGGGCCGTTTTCACCGGATCTTTAAGTTTTGACATCCCATCCATCTACCCCAACTCTGTAGTGGGAAGACAACCACCTTTTGACATTATTGGTCGCCACACCATCCCCTCCGTTCAGAGCCCTGAGGGGCTTTATCGGAGGTCGTCGTTACCCTCTAACTGATTACATCACACAATCATCAGCCAGGCATCGGTTGGGATGCCACCGATGAAAATGCCTTGGCAGATATTTGCACCAGTAAAATACAAATCGAATTTTTGCCTTCACGTAGACCTCAACCGGACATCTTCACATCCAACCGAACATGATTCCCTCAAACTAACAACCGAATCCGCAGAAGGGCGGATCCCGCGCCTAGTCCATATTTGACAGAAATGTTCGTGACTGTGAATGCCTCAGAAAACGAAAGAGTTATAAATCAAATCAGTGCTACACTCATACCAATCAAAATTATGTTTTACGCAACATAGATATTCAGATCTACACACTAATAAGTCGACCAATATTACAGGAAAAAGCGTTGATATTTTATTAAATTCTCCAAGCTAATCCAAATTTTAAGCCAGGAATGGTCGGAATAGGAATTTCAAACTAAACATGGAATTTGGAAGCCAGAAATTTACGTTGAAATATATTACCCAATACGGAAATTGTTATAATTTCGTTTAAAAATTTAATACTATATTTAAAAAGAAGACTACAACCCTGACTTCATCTAAAATGTAGAACGAAACGGTGTTACAGCGGAAATCGTCAGCATTGCGAACGGAAATCAATACATCTGGACACAACAAGAACAATGATGTACTAACAGTAATGAACAGTACCAAATTCTTCTGAAACGTATACAATTATCTTGCTAGTTGTTGGAAAATTAAAACAATCTATTATGTTTAAAATTCAAAAGATTTTCCGTGGTATAAAAGAATCAGAAAAAAGCCTGGATGACTTTGTACTTTCAATGATATTTTATAACAAGAGACAATAAATTTTATAATAAAATCTATAAAATTCTTTTATAGATCTAAAATCTCTATTAAAATCTATAAAACCGGAAAGGTTCTGTTTGTCCTCTACAAAGCACCTTTTCATATCCTTCCCCTATTTGGAAGGAGAAAGTGAAAATTTTCTTTCTTCCTTGCCACCAAATGTTTCAAGTATCTTACAACAAATGAATCAAAGAATAATTGTCAAACGCAACAAACATTTGTAAAGAAAAACCAGTTACGATAACTCGTCTTGGCTGACTGTGATGAAGAGATATCAACGAGTTTTTATAAGGAAGTTTACTTAAAGGTTTGTTAGTATGCTGAGAAGGCCTAAAAATATATAAAGAATTGTACATAACACAGTGCTTAGAAAGACTTTCTGACGGTATTAAAAGTGCTTCAGAACGCAAAGAAGGCGAACTACCGAGAACAATTTCTGAAATCCCCGATTCATGAAATTGTGGAATTGAAGAGGTAACTGAATGAATAAGTTGAGATTAAAACGATCCTGTTTTCATTTATTTTTTGATGAAGAAATTGCAGATTTTTTCAAATCCAATGATGTAATGACATAGACGAAATGCTAATAGACATGTGGAAAAAGGTTTGCAACACAGTGACGCAGTCAGTGCAATAGATTTGTCATTAGTTTAGTGGAAAACCAGGAATATTTTAACATGAGAGAATTCCTGCAGATCAAAATTCTGCGTGGCTTAGGCTTGAGGAAACGAACTTTGGCAACAAAAGAGAAAACCAGTTTTGATTTCTTCAAATTTATACTGTATTTACACAAATATTTTTCTTATAATTATAATATTTTACACAGTCATTAATTTTGCCTAACCTTTTATTGATTTTTTAAATATATTTTTTTTTTGTTACCGTAACATATAGCTACGTTTTAATTTTTTATTTCATATTATGTTTTGCCTTGTTTTAATGTAACAGAGTAACTGGGAGTGTTTTGATGTATAAGACAAATTATATTAGCTTTGGATTTAAAATTAAAAAATATTTTTTTTTTGCATTTTATAACCTACTAACTTCAATTTATCAAAAGTATACTCGTAAGCCTATTTTTAAGGCAGTCAAATTAATTGGATTTTCTTCATATCCAGACTACTGTCAGCCTCAATCAATTTGGATAATTGGAGTTCTATTGATGGGAATAAAATCTGTTCCTTTTTTTATGCAATTTTCTCCCACTGACGTACGTGAAAAAAAAAACGAGAAAACCGTAACATTTATTTTATCGTTACAAATATTTCACATTATTTAAAACTACTAAATGTATTATAAAAAAATATAAATAAAAATAATATTGTTTTTTAACAAAAAAAAAAAAAAATTGTAAATTTAATATCTATTATATTATTATTTAAAAAAGTTTCAAATAAAAAAAGTTATCATTGATTACTTCTTATATATTTTATCTTTTTAATAAAATTTTATTTTTTTCTTCCAGTTGTTTAATAAAAAGATATCTTTCAGATTTCATTCAGATTGTTTCGAATAATTATCAGAATATGATAATATAATTTTTTAAACATGAAAAAGTTTTTTACAATGGAAAATATTAAACATTTTATTAAGTGGAAGATATTTTGGAAATATATATCATGTTCTAAATAGAGGATCTGTAACTATGTAGTATTTTTTTTCATACATTTGTAGTTTCCCCCCCCCCCCAAGCCGGAGCAGGACACATAATTAAGCATAAACTCAGCCCCGGGGGGTGTCTTCGCCTCAAACTACCTTAGAAGGGTGCAAGGTTCTGCCCAGGCAGCCGGGATTCGATCTTTTTGCATGCCATGCCTCAAATGAGGAGTTCCCAAAAGGGAACTCCCCACTGGGAATCCGATCTTAACGCCTCGCCACTAGTGGAGAACCCCCAAAGGGATCCCTCACTGGGACTACGCTCTTACATTCCCCCAAATGGCATCCCAAAGGAGTTCCCACCTGATCATTGGAGGTGGATGACTTGAAGCCTCCCACCCATCCCGGGTTGAGCTGTCCCTCAAAGACACCATGATGTTACTGTGAAGCAGATGAACCCGTCTTGCATCCTCGACTTCCGGGCGCATGACCGTACAACTTGCAGGATATACCTCGAGGCTCCTGCTTACAATCTTTACATATAAGGCCGGCCTTACTACACATAAAACAATGGCCACTCTTATCTGCGCCATTACAGAACTTCGCCCTGTGGCCTGGACTCCATCTAAAGTAGAGTTCGTCGGAGGCACTCCGCGTCACCCAACAGGCCACCTACCCAATGCAAACACGCCCGTCAGACAGCAGTTTGTCCGCAAGGAGGAACGGCACTTCTAATATTACAACTTGCATCAGGCCGTAAGCCGGCCGCATTGATAAAACATCTATAGTGACCTACTCACCTGTTATTTTAAGAATTTCCCTGAGAAACTCATCCTGCGTCATGAGAGCATTTACGTCCTTTTTAAGGATTTGGACCCTCCCACCACCAATTTCAGCCAAGGCCGTAGAAGCACCCTCCACTTTTTCAGCGATATCTAACTACGTAGTATTGGATTGATGTAGCGTAACTACATATTGAATGATGCCATTAGGGTCAACAAAATATTATTATGGAAAAATTCAATAAAATTTAACTTAAATAATTTTTTTATTTTCTATCTTAAAAGAAGAGCCTTAGCTTAGATTACCCTAAATTACAAGTTCTGCCTTTAGCAAAATATCTGTGTTAATTTTAAAAGACAACATTTTATGAATTTCTTGAGAATTGTTTTTTATTTATAAAATTGTCATATTTTTATAGGCAAATCCATATTTGAAATAAAAATAACATTGAAACCTTTAAAAAAAATAAAAAAATTAGCTATAATACCTTATTCTTTAAAAACATACAGTTTCAATATATATATATATATATATATATATATATATATATATATATATATATACAGTGTTTCTAAAATGGTGGGCTGGCTACACTTTTTCGGATTCTACTTGTAAAACTAAACAAAAAATATCCTTAGGAGAAATGGCAATTTCTTCTTTGTTCTCCCCTTATCCGCCGTTTTGTTATTTTTATATAAAAATTTATATCTTACGTTCGGATAGAGTAATCACATTAATATTTGGTAAGCATTTGATAATAAGGTTTTGAAATTATCAAAAAATCAGGACTTAAATACCTTCACAAATTACAAAATGGCGGCCATATTTATTTTTCAATCCGTTTTATCTCTACAAGTACTAGTTTTATCAAAATGTGTGTTTTGATAAAAAAAAAACGTCACAAGGCTTGTTATTTAGAACAAATTCTTTTATTTTGAACAAAGTGGCATTTTATTTTTTTAAATCGGTTATCAAATAGCCGAGTTATGACACAAAATTGATGTTGTAATTTTGTGTCTGTTTTCATGTCCTCCATTTTACCTTCAATTCAATTAAATAGTAATTATTTTTATTTATTATTAATTCTAGTCTTGTAAATTAGTATCAGATTATTTAATATTATTTTAATGTTCTATTCATTTATTTATTTTAAATAAATAATTTTATTTATTTATTTTATTAAATTAATTTACTTATTAATTGTTTAATATTAAATTTTATTATGAGAACATTATTACTTAATTTAATCAAAAAATTAAATATAAAAATTGCTTTTATGATTTCTTCAAAAGTTTATTTCATATTTCAATAGTATATTAATTTTCAGCTTGAAATTCGAGTTAAATAAAAATCATTTCTACTTGGTTTATCCCAAAAATAAATAAAAAAATCATAAATACTTTTTTCAGTATAAATCATTTTATTCTAATAAAGAAATTCCAAAAAAGAAACAAATTAATATTTATTATAAAAGAAATACGGAAGCAAATATTGACACATTAAATTAAGCAGATATTTTTAATTTTGTTAAATCTCTTATTTTACAAATTTTGATATTTAAATTTTTTTTACAAAGAATTATGGTTAATTTATTTAATTTTTATAGATGAAAAAATCTACATTGATATAATTGCAGTACTTTAGGATAATATATTTTTTATTTTTCCTAACGTGCACATAGTAAACGATAAGCAACCCTCCCAAGGTCCCATGGCATAATGATGAGATTAAGATGATATATATGACATGTAAATGAGGTGTAGTCTTGACTCAGGCGACCATTTCTGAGTTATATGATTAATTGAAACAACCAACAAAGTTCACGGTTATTTTTAAATAATATTAAAACGCACAATTTATAACAGCCATGAAAAATGCGGTTTCGAGCCGGGCCAGTATCGAAGCGGGACGGTGATCACAATGCACCGGATTTAAAATTCGTTCAGTCGCCCATCTCCCGCCTGCGGAAGAGGCTGCAGAGCCTCGCGATGGAAGCATAGCAGGTGGAATGGGACACCACGACTAAGGGAAGATCCTTGTATAAGTTTATACAGAATTTGGGGGGATGGTATGCCTCGAGCCCGTTTTTAAGGGCAACGGGTGCCCGGGTGCTCACCAACAACGCTAACTTGAATCAATATCTATTTTGGTTCCGTTTGGCAGCTGATGAGCTGTACGTCTGCGGGGAGGTCCAGTCAAATGAACACCTGCTGTTTGACTGCTCTGCACTTGCGGGGGCCAGAAACCAGGCCACCCTGGAACTTAGAGATCAAGGGGAAAATCGACCACTCACAAGCGGCGAGTCAATGTGGCGACACCCGCATTGTTGGACCGTGTGGGAGTTCCTAGGTGCGGTTGTTTTGTTCAACCGGCATCCGTAGTTTACCTAACAGAAAAGACTCTTACCGCACTACTGTGGAAAGCTAACCTAGAGATATATATGGCTGACCACCAACCAATTAAGGCCCCAAGCTCTTTAATATGGTGGACAGGTACTAACTGGCATTCAGCGACCTAGATATGGCGGCGAATTACTGTCTCGATGAAATAAATTTAAATTTATGGATATCGTATATATTTTTAGTAGTTGACCAGGTACGGCTACTCATTTTAGCAAATATATGACAAGTGAGCGGTTGGGACACGTAAGCCGGTGGTGTATGGGACCGCACTTAGTCCGTTCACGCTGTTAGGTAAGCTCTAGGAGTTATTTAGGATACTGGTCGCTAAAGTGTTCAAGGCTCAGTAGCCGTTTGTGGCACAGACATTTGGTTGTATGCTTTAGGACGACCGAATGGCGTGGTGGCGCGAGGAATACAAAGCAAACCAAAAAAACAGCTATGAAAATCATTATGATTAAAAACTAAAATTTCAGATTTGCATATGATAGGAAATAGTTTTTCAAAAATATAAAGCACCCCCCACATGCTTTGGGGGTCCTCATTTAATATTTATTTATTTATCTTCTAAGTTAATATTATATTTTGTATTTAAGAAATATTTTTATGATTAAAATTATCGTCTATTTATTTCGGTTATTAGCAGTTATAATTTATGTAAACGGCGCTAGGAAATAGTTTGCAAAATTTATTATGAGTTAATAAAAAGATTAAAAAAATTTATTACACTAATCCTTTACTTTAATAAGCTAGATAGCTTGTATATAATAATTAAAGTCGTTGAACTATAATAAGAAAATCGATTTTCTTTTATACAGGTTTTTCTCAGGAACAATAGATGTTCTTACATAACGATATTTAAGGTTGATAACCTCGATAATGCATAATAATTTTGCTATTGTAAGATTAAAAAAAAAAATCATTAATAATTTCGTTTCTTCGTTTTACTTCATATGAAGTGTAACATAACTTTTATATCAGGGAACATTACGAAAAGTAGGTCTACAGAGCGAATTTCTAATTTTCCACATACTCAATACTATGAACTCGTGAGGACACCATTCTCCTACTGTTAAATCTACGATATAATATAATATATCGTAATGATTTCACGTAAAATATGTGCTTAGTATAAAGTAAAATTAGTATAAATAAAATATATACATTTTATTTCCTTTTTAAAAAACTATAAATCATATTTTTGTATTTTTAATGAAATAAACATATCTTTATGTGATGATCCTATTTATTTCCTCCGATATTTCATAACATCCTTTACACGCATGAACGTATGCTACACATGCTTTAAAATACTCGATGTCATTAAATTCACCCTTGAAAATTCTGAATCTTTATGGTTAGGAACTCGTTTTCAAAGCCTTTTGAATTGTTAATGTAAACCATGTTTTTATAATTTTTCTCAAATATTTTAATAGGAGAATCAATGATAAATGATCAATTCCAACTTATACCCGTATATATACAGAATGATATTAACGTACGGAACCTGTCTCATATTTCAAAACTGACGGTTAACAGAAAATAAAAAGGAGTGCTAATCTACATAATTACAAAATTACTACTTTATGGTGTGGTTTAATTTGTTTCCGCCATATTGAAACAAACATTTTTAATTTTCCGTATGGATAGCGTTAAAGCAGAACTATAGCTCTAGAAGGAAAAATATTATAATTGGTCCGATTTGAGCATATACGGTTTTCACCGAATCTTTACGTTTTGACACCTAAGGAACCAAAAAACCGGGTGAAAATTTTCTGGTGGTTAATGTTCATATTTATGTACGTGTAGGTGTTGGCCTCTAAATCACCTTATATCTCTAGAACTACTGGATCGATCTGACCAAATTTGATCAGATTACTTGTATATATGGGGTATTTAAATTATGTGTGTAACCCGTCATTCACAGGGTTTCACAGTCACGAACGGTGCTATCAAATCTGGACTAGGTAAGGGGTTCGCGCTTCCGCGGTTTCGGTCAATTAGTTTGAGGAAATCATGTTAGGTTGGATGTGAAGATGTCCGTTTGAGGCCTATATGAAGGCAAAATTATATTTGTATTTTACTGATGCAAATATCTGCCGAGGCATTTACATCGGTGGCATCACGACCGAAGCCTAGCCGATGACTGTGAGATGTGATCAGTTAGAGGGTCTAAAGACGACCTCCGGTAATGCCCTTCAGGGCTCTGAACGGAGGGGGTGGTGTGGCGAACGGTAACATCACAAGTCTTCCCCCTACGGGGTTGGGATATGTGTGTAAGCCGTGCATCAGAAACAAGCCACAGTTGTAGTACTTTCCCGAAACGCGGCTTTAATCGCATGAAGGGAAAATCCTACATTTGTATTTTCAGCTTTTTTTAAAATAAGAAGGTGGGAAATGAGATACACTATTTTAATGAAAAATTTTACGCAAAAAAAGGTGGAAAAAGACGTTTCTCGATAAAGGCCTTTGTTTTTGAGTTACATGCAATCAGAAATGGGAAAACGGGAAAATAACGGCAGTAATAAATCGAGATAAACACCCGTAGTAATTTTTTAATTTCTTGGTCAAAAAGTTTATTTTCTCAGGATAATGTGTATGATCTTCTAACATCCATCTGGAATATCATTGCTCCAATATCGATAGTTAAGTTTATTCAAATGGTCTTTTAATATGATCCTAGCTTTATCTTTAAATATTATTGAATTAAAAAAATTTGCGTCATGTCTATTTTCTTGGATTATAGTAACACAATACTCGACATGACTATCAAAATCTTCTAAACGTTCTTGTACAATATGTAACTTATAAAGATGAAAATAATTGTTTTTAAGAATTCTGTTAATTGAAAAATAACTAATGTCATGTTAGATAACAGTTTTCCGAATCTTTGAATGAGGGTCCTCAATAAATGTCTGCAAAATATGTAACGATTTTGTACCAGTAGTGGCGGTTTTTGGTCTTCCGGTATGAAGAAGATTTCTTATAGTATTGTTTTCTTCAAACCGTTGTACTACTTTTGTCGCAGTTGATTTACTAATTGCTTCTCTGTTTTGAATACTATTATTAAATAAATCACATACCTCTTGTAAAGGCCGTACTCTGTCACCCTTCTTTCTTTTCCTGTTTAGCCTCCGGGAATTACCGTTCAGGTAACTTCAGAGGATGAATGAGGATGATACATATGAAGTGCAGTCTTGTACAATCTCAGTTCGACCATTCCTGAGATGTGTGGTTAATTGAAACCCAAACACCAGTATCCACGATCTTAGTATTCAAATGCGTATAAAAGTAACTGCCTTTACTAGGACTTGAACGCTGGAACTCTCGACTTCCAAATCAGCTGATTTGGAAAGACGCGTTCACCACCAGACCAACCCGATTGGTTTTGTCACCAAACCCATCATTATCAACAGAGTTGATCTTTTGGACTCAGGAAGTTCCATTATTATTTGATAAAATAAAATGCACAAAAGAAGTAATAATACAATTTGCAGTAGAGAAGAAAGGTTTGAACCATTACAACTTGATTTTGGAACACATTATTAATTTAGAGGACATAAATACTGTACTTGTATGTTGAAGTAATAAACCAAAATGAAAATTAAATAAATTGCATTGTTATAACGTAATACAAATTACATTGTTGTAAAGTAGTAGGTGTTTTAATACTATAAATTTGTTTAAATATTTTTTAAATTTCAAAATATTATGAATTTTTCAAAATGTATTGTATTAAGTTATTTAGGACTCCCATTTAAATAAATTTTAAAATAAAATATTGTGTTAATGAAAATACAGCCTATTCAGTTGACCTAGCCATTTCATTTTTATAAGTATTCCAAATTATTAGTTATCGTTTATTACTGTTGTTATTATTGGTTATTAGTGTTATTTATTATTACTGTGAAGGCAGTTATTATTATTGTTTAGATTATTAATTCTAATATTAACTGTTTGTTTTTTTACTGAATATAATTCTAAAATTAAGAGGAAATAAAAAAAAAATATTATGGAATGTTTTATTACTACAACGATTTTCCGATTTTTTTATTTTGATTTGCTTATATTCCGAACGTTAAGGCATTGATAAAAAAAAAAAAAAAAACGGTTTTCACCATCATCTTTTTCATAAGACTTTACATTATAATCTTGTATCACATGTCTACCTTCCTATTTAAAAAAAAAGGCTTGATTCAATACGGCGGAAAAAATTGAAACATAAAATAAGGTAGCACTTTTTTTAACTACATACATCACCAATCTTTTCTACTTTCTAGTATGCCTCTGTATATATATATATATATATATATATATATATATATATATATATATATATATATCAGTGTGAGTGTGTCGTGAGTGGATTCATAATCAACGCCCAGTAAAACTACTGAAGATAAATTAATGAAAATTTAGTTACATGCTCTTCTTAAGTGCACATGGATAAAATATTTTTTTGATATTCCTAGTTTAAAGGGTTAAAATAAAGTAGAAATGAAATTTACTAATTTATTTTTTCTTAATTCTCCGGTAAAAAATTAACATATCAATTAAAAAATAAACAAGTTAATTTTAAGTTTGTGTAATCTTCATGTAAGTATCGAATAATAAATCTCTAGATATTTCGAATTTCCACCGTCAAAGGGTGAAAAAACATAAAAAAATTTCAACATTGATTGCAAATTTCTGACTATAATAAACGAGATAAATCACTAGATATGGACTTGGAAGTGCTCTTCAGATAAATGTTTAAACACCATTTTCGATGTTTTATTTTTGAATTTCGGTTTATTAACGGGTATGACGGTGTATAGCACGGCGCCTGAACCAACACATCTACTGCCATTATTACTGTAGTTGGAACGCGACTGGCTGCATTCGCCTCCCTTACTTGATCATAAAATACAAGTGGAAAACAAATTAAAAGAAAAAATTACAAACGCAGTACAGTCATCTCCTAGTGGTTTTCGTCGGGTAAAGCTAAGAACTGGGGAAAATACATTTTTAAGTATATAACTAATACTTTCAAGACAAGAGGTCGACTATTTTGACACCCGCATTCTGGTCCTGTGTTGAACAAACTGTTGCTCTGCGGAAATTACAATAGACTGATATTTTTTTTATAAATTGAACAGGCTTTAACTTTTATTTATCATTATTACTCTAAAATCATGAGTTTAATTAACCCGGAAGGGTCTAGGAAGCAAACCCCTGGCTAGACAGAAAAGGAGAACGAAGCGAGCCCTGACCTGCTAAATATCCCCTGACCGCGTCGGGAAACGCAACTAACCAAACAGCGCGGGAGAAGACACGAACGGCAAGGATGCTAGTGTAAATATATAAATAGTATATTTACATTTAAATATCTCAGTAATTCGTTACCCACAAACTTAAAAAGAATAATTTCAGATCTTTCAAAATATAAATTGAAAACAAAATATACGGAGATTAAGAAATATAACGCTAATTCCGTTTAATTCTGTAGAGGAAATTTGAAGGAAATTTTTCTCTTAGGGTAATCTTAAAGGAAATTCATAAAGTTTGAATAAATATTGCTGATAAATTACTCTACAACACTCTACTAGTGTGAGATATCCCGTTTACAAAAGATTACTTTGCATCCTTTTTCATCTCATTCACATTTCTGAAGTAAGAAAAATTCCAGCGGTATGACAACAGCCAAAGGGGAACAATCTTTAATAGGTTTCTGTTTTCCGTCACTTCCATTCTTCGTAATCCCTTACAAATGAAATCTAACAAATAACTTAATTAAATTTCAGTTTAATAGCTATTCAAAAATTGTCAAGATTAGTGAATGATAAACAAGTCTATCTATATACGGAATATATATCTATCTATAGTCAAAATCTATATATCGACATATATATATATCGAAGTTTTGGAAAATTTTAATACTTTTTAACCGGATACGAAATTTTCGAATAAAAATCGCAAATATCTCGAAAACGGTCGATCCTAGCACTCTGAAAAATTTTTTCGACCGCCCCATCTGCTATCAGTGGTAACCGTCAGACGATAATGTTTCCAAGTGTCCCCGGGACGCCGTTCGGAAATTGGGAAGGGTTGTGATGGGGTGCCACCGTAATATCTCAACAACCACTCGTCCGATTTTCACGATTCAAACGGCGTATGTATCAGCAGGTCGAGAGGTAAGTGTTTAATATAACCGGTACAGTCTAGATCGATTGGATCCTGGTTATACGAAAATTAAATCGTTTAGCTGTATATTTTGATTGCACTAACCCATCGTAAAACGTACCGATCCGATCTTTCGCTAAATATTCTCAAACCTGTGCGGTAGCGCAGCTGTAAAATATAACCTCATGAAAACTAAAAAGTATAAAATAAAAAATATATTAAAAACTTTTTAAAACCCGATCATATTAAATGCACTAAAAAGTAGAAATAAAAAAAAATATATAAAAACAATTTCAAAACAACACTGTTAAATTAAACGCACTAAAGTGTAAAAAATAATTTTTTGGTATGGTTTTCGCATAATCTTACATATCACCATCAAATTTTGTTGTCAAATCCCTTCTAAGATATCGTCATAAATTTATTTTTATCTTTTAGTGCGTTTAATTTAAGAGTGGTGTTTAAAACCTCTTTTTGAACATTTTTTATTTGGTTGTGATTATTTTTCTTCATAAAATAATGAACTATAACCAAAAAGTAGGCGCCGGAATGTACCGATCACTAGCGGAGAATCCCGATTCCTTAGCATCAATTTCTAGTAATCGTTATTCAATTTTCATTATTCAAAAATAAATATTTTTACATAACAGGTAATCATTTTTGGAGACCTAGTAATCCCATTCCGAGATGCCGCCCACCAGGGCAACTCGCCTGGAGGGCCTAGCTATGGAGGCGTGCCTAAGCACACCCTGCATCTAATAAATTTATTAAAAGAATATTTGTAATTAATGTATTTACTATTCTACAAAGGTTTAATTTCTATTTCGTCTAATAAAATTAAAACTGACAATAAAAGGAAGGAGGACATAATTTTTTAGTGTAAATTTGGCCAGACGCCTCTCAGTATAATCACAAATATTACAAAAACTTTAATAAGCTCTTCTTGTTTAACCAAGTATTAAAGGTTATAAAACAAGCAAATACAAAAATAGTTCAACAGATAATGCCATTTATATATAAATCGTTTTGAACCCTTAAGTCACCATTCTCTAAAAGGTATGTCTAGTTATCTATTATTCTGATGATATCACATCTTTCCAGACTTTTACTAATTTAACTGCTTAAGAGTTATAGTCGAAGTAGTTTTTTTTTACTTTAATAAATATATTCTTAAAAAACTGTGAAAAATTTAATTATTCAATCAACTTCGAAAAATTAAAATTAACAATGATTAGTCTCATGATCCTTCCTCTTAATGAGCATGTATTTTATTTTTCCTCTTGAGAAGTTAGTCTCCACCTAGCAAAACATTCCTACCAGGTTTATGTTCCCTTATAATTTCCTTTGTATTTGTATTTATATTGCGTCATGATTTCTGCTGCGTGTATTAGTTTGGGAATGTGTATCTGTGGGACTCCAGACAAGGTTTCAAGAGCGGTGGGGTAGCTATAGAGTTTTTGTTTCTATCCTCATAAATGGGATGAGGATATAAAACTAAGTGCCGTTGTTAATATGTCTTTCTGTCTTCTGTCTTAGGTCTGAGTATTATTGCGTAAATTTTATATTTTTATTTAATTTTTTTTTTCGTTTTGTATTATTATTTTATGTATCATGTCTTACAATTTGTACAATTTCTATCTTTTGGTAACGGAGGAATGTAGGGTTTTGTGCAATAATGTAATGTAATAATATTTACTGTAATGACGTGTCCTATTGGAGGTTATGTTTTGTCAGTACTGGTAAATAATTTTTATTTTAATATTTAATAATATTGGTGTATTCTATTCTTTTCAGTTATGAGTTTATTTGTGAATTGTAATGTTTAATATTATTAACGTGTATTTTTTTTCTAATATAATGGTTTTATTGGTTTTATTTCGAGATTCTGAAAACTATTGCAGCTATTTACTATTAATTAATTTATTTTTTTTAAATTTTGTCCTATTTAATCATTGACACCCTGAAATTTTTAATTAAACATTTTCTAGATGAATTTGTAACTGTACACGAAATTAGGAACATAAAATATTGAAATTCTAATGATGTGTAAATTCTGAATTATTCAGTCGTAGTTTATTTCTCGCATAATATGATAGAGCTTATTTAAATATTTGATTTAAATAATAGTGTATTGCTAGGAACATTACTAAAATAATTAAAATCTAATCCTGAATAATATAAGCTACATTTAAGCAAATAAATTAAATGTTATCAAAATGGAAACTCTATTTTTTTTCTTATTAATTTTTTTTAAACTGCATTCTGCGGGAAGTGCTAACAATTTATTTTTCGTCAAGAAAGAGTGGTCCACAGATAAATATTTCAAGCAAAGAACTGGCAGATATTGCTTAATTTTCAATTGTAAAAATTGCCCAGTTTAATTAAGATATGGACAATGTTTAACTTTCATTAGAGTTAGTAGTTCATCTACAGTCATTTAGTAAACCAGACAAGCAGAAATTCAAATTAAAAAAAAAAAAATAGCAAAAATCTTTTTGCTTCACGTTTGTACCGAACGTAAAGATAATATGAAAATACAATACATCTAAAAATGACACAATTCAACTATACACACCGTACATTTCGCTAATAACGAAATCCATGTAACTCACTTTCCTACGAAAATCATAATAAAATAACATGTTTATTAAGTCAATATCTTCTCAAAAGCCATTAAATCATTTATATAAAATTAAATACCGAAGTAAAATAAAGTTCTCGAATTTCTAAAAAAAAAAAAATCTATAGAACTGTCACCTCTGAACTGAACGTACGAGTATTTGGTCAACGATTAAAAAATATTCCTACATAAAAATAGTACGTTATGCAACGAGCCTATAATGAAAGCCATTAATGATCGAGCGCAAAGTATGTTCCGACACGCCTTGGTGAGTGTTGTAAACTTTGCAAGAGTGCATTAATGGCCATTATAGAGAACTGCATACCATATTTTTATACGGCTGAGAAAATATTGGGATTTAAATATTGGGATCATTAAATCAAAGATTGAATATACTGTTTACGGAATTTTTTTTTTATTTAAAAAATAAATATTATTTTTGTTTTAATTAAATTATTTAAATAAATTATTAAATTATAATATAAAAACATATTAATATTAAATAACATATAATAGTATTAAAATATTATATATTAAATATATTAATATATAGTAATGTGTATAGTAGACGGAAGATTAAAGAAAAACAAACCAACATACTTGGCATTTATAGACCTAAAAAAGGCATTCGATAACGTAGACTGGAATAAAATGTTCAGATTTTAGAAAAATTAGGGTTCAAATACAGAGATAGAAGAACGATTGCTAACATTTAGAGGAACCAAACAACAACAGTAATAATTGAAGAAGCCTTAATAAGAAAGGGAGTCCAACAAGGATGTTCTCTATCCCCGTTACTTTTTAATCTTTACGTAGAACTAGCAGTTAATGATGTTAAAGAACAATTTAAAGCCGGAGTAACAGTACAAGGTGAAAAGATAAAGATGCTACGATTAGCTGATCATATAATAATTCTAGCTGTGTGTAAAAAAGATTTATAAAAAAACAATGAACGGCATGGATGAAGTCCTACGCAAGAACTACCGCGTGAAAATAAATAAGAACAAAACGAAAGTAATGAAATATAGTAGAAAATTGAAGATGAACCATTGAGTGTAAAAATAGAAAGAGAAAAGATTATGGAGGTAGAAGAATTTTGTTATTTTGGAAGTAGAATTACTAAAGAAGTTTACTAAATTAATAAAGGACGAAGCAGGAGCGATATAGAATGCCGGGTAGCACAGGCAAAACGAGCCTTCAGTCAGAAATATAATTTGTTTACATCAGAAATTAATTTAAACGTCAGGAAAACATTTTTGAAAGTATACGTTTGGAGCGTAGCTTTATATGGAAGTGAAACTTGGACGACCGGAGTACTTGAGAAGAAATGATTACAAGCTTTTGAAATGCAGTGCTATAGGAAAATGTTAAAAATCAGATGGGTGGATACAGTAGCAAATGTAGAGGTGTTGCGGCAAATTGATGAAGAAAGAAGCATTTGGAAAGATATAGTAAAAAGAACTTATAGGTCACATATTAAAGTATCCTGGAATAGTCGCTTTAATATTGGAGGGACAGGTAGAGAAGTAAAGATTTGTACAGGCAGGCAACGTTTGGTATATGTAAAACAAATTGTTAGGCATGTATGATGTAGGGGGTAAACCGAAATGAAACGACTAGCACTAGATAGGGAATCTTGGAGAGTTACATCAAACCAGTCAAATGACTGAAGACAAAAAAATATATATTAATATAATATATAATAATATACTATTTTATAACATAATTCTTAATAATTATTTTATTATTTAATTTTTTTGTAATTTAAAAAAAATAAATACTTTAAATAATACTTTCTGTGGCAATAGCTTATTAATCATAAGTTCTGACTTTTCTTTAATATCGATCGGTGTTAAAGACATTTCTTCTTCAGAATCAGACTGAATTAAGAAAAGGATAAATAGTGTAATATGGAAACTTAGTTACCTATCGGTGTACTTTCAAACTAACCTGTTTGCTAATAACTTAATCGTATTAAAATTAAAGTAAAAAAAAACCTGTTACATTAAACAATACCCGCTTCTGACTGGTCAGTGGTTGAAAAGGATAGGCTTTTGTTGGTTGAACTCCTGTGTCATACTGGCCCTCATTATGATACAGGTTCCTAACGCGTAATTTACATGTTGTAATACAGTAATAGGTACATATTTCTTTTAAATACGGCACATTATCTTTTGTATTTCTTGAGTTTTAAGCAAAACTGTAAAAACAAACAAACATACATGTGGATAATCTATTTATATAAAAAGATAAAATTAATAAGTTTCCAAAAAACAAAATGAAAAATTATTTATCATTAAAAGATAAAAATGTGAACTAATTTGTTTTTTATACGTATAAGTATAACAAAATTATGCCTCTCAGATTAATTATAGTTAATAAAATTTGGTGCCTTCTGCTATTATTTATTGAATAATTTTTTTAAGAATTTTTTTAATAAGTTAATAATAATTAGGTGAAATATGAAATAATAATAATAATAATTTAAAAAGTCACTATAATTACACTAACCTAGGATGCGGACTGTTAGCGATTCAAATTCTCGTAAAGAATGCCCAAGTTTTGAATTGCGATCAGGTTTGACATTTTTCATACGCTGAGAAATTTTCAAAAATACATTCATATTTTACTCATCTGAAAAAAAATCTAATTCACTTTCATTTATTACTGAAAGAGAAGTAACTTTTAAGCTTGAATCTAAAAAAAAAGATGATAATTTTTACTTTGTTTTCTAAAATAAAATATCAAGGCAAAGCTAATGTATACAGGTATAATTAAACAGAAACAAGGTTTTTCGTGCCGTATAACTAGAGCAACATCTATAAGACAATATTGATCTTTTATATCTCTTGTTACATTACTATAATTATATTAAAATGAAACACCCACAAAAAAGATCCAAAGTCATATTGTGACCACATATATATAAAATTTCCTGCTTTTTTAATTGGTGGGATCAAAAATAGGTCATTCCATTGATAAAAAAATCGTGTTAAACTTGAAATAACAGTTAGGTCTAATCCAAGGTCACCATGAGGTGCCCCCCGAATAAAACCTAAGGTGTTTGTTTGGGTCATTTTTTGTATTGTGAGCAGTTTACGAGAAAATCGCCTGGGGTGATTGAAATGATACACTCTATATACTCGTACGTATGTATAATACAACATATTAAAATGTTTTCATTTATTTGTATGTGTGTGTTGTGTGTATGTGTATGTGTATATGCGTACATGCTTTCGTGGGTGTCATCCCAACCCCGTAGGGGTAAGACAAGGTAGGTAGGTACCTTGTGACTTTACCGGTCGCCACTGCATCCCTTCCGTTCCGAGCCCTGAGAGGCTTTACCAGAGGTCGTCCCTAGACCCTCTAAATGATTACATCTCACAATCATCAGCCAAGCCTTGGTCGGGATGCCACCGATGTAAATGCCTCGGCAGACATTTGGACCAGTAAAATATAAATCAAATTTTGCCTTCACGTAGGCCTGAAACGGACATTTTCACATCCTAATACGATTAATACCCAATAACTAATTCCTAATCCAAATACCTAATACGATTCCCTCAAACTAAATAACTGAGACATTCACGTTCGTGAATGTGAATGCTTCAGAAAATGAACGAGTTGTAAGTTAAATCAGTGCTACACTCATGCCAATCAAAGTTATGTTTTAAGTAATATAGAAATTCAAACCTACACCCAAATAAGTCGACCAAATTAGATCACCTAACAAGGGGAACGTAATCTCATTCCGGTCCGCGCAGGAGCCGGAAACAAATTCCCACTCGGTCACATCATGGAGTCTCGCGTGGCATTACCGAGACACAATCAGGGACCGCCACCGACGGAACGAAGCCACGCCCCCGGTCACAAGAGCTGCCATAATCCGGCAACGTGGCCACTCCCGCCAGTGGGACCCCCAAATCGAATCGCAAACAATACCAATATAACTGTGGCACGATCCCAATGCGCCTACCTCCAACCAATCCAATGCCTAGGTCGGAATCCAAGCCACCAGGAATCCTATCATGATCAAATACCTCGAGTTAACTCTCTGTTCAGACCTACACACCAGGGGCGCGAAGTAAACCAACCACTATAGACCACTCCTCGTGGATCATCCAGTTAATATGGAAATCCAGAAAGGAATGTATTCTCTCAAATTCAGTAATAGCTCGGGAACATTCGACCTCATATCGGAGGCAGACGTAGAGGAAGTGGTCCACTGTGTATCATCAGTCCCACAATCCGGGTACCGAATGAAACCTAGCCAAACTCGCCCGAAAGGCACCATGCCTTTCGTGGGTGCGTACGGCTTTATTTGGGAATACATATACAGAAATAGTTGATAAAATAATTATAATTTGGTAGGGGAACTTACATAAATTATGGGGCTGATCCTGTAAATTTCTTAAAACATAATTTTATGCGGCAACCATCTCTCATTTATGCGTTAAGTAAAATATCACCTTCTTATATAATATTTAAAAGGCTTATATTTTAAATGAAATATTTTCGTACGTCTAAGCGCCTACAATTAAATACATATATTAATATATTTCATATATTTAATATATGTATTTTAAATATACATATAATCATTAATAAAAGATTATAGAAAGATAAATTATTAACAATTTCTGTAAAATCATTATGTTAATATATTATAAAATAAAGCACATTCATACAGAATTTTAAGAAACGGAAGAAACTTAATTAATTGATATAAAATTAATAAAAATAAAATTGAGACAAGTGTAAAATTTTAAGACATTGATAACGGGAATATTTTGTCTCTATGTGTAGAAAATTGGAACATGAAAGAATTTTTAAACGGTTCTACATATATTTGAATGAGATAGAGGTAAAAACAAAAAAACAAAAATAACAATTGCGCGTAAAAGAGAAAAAAGTACAAACCAATTAAAAGGAAAAATAAGATTTTAATATTAGAGAAGGAGCTTAAATTAGTGGGAAGAGAATTACGTACTGTAATTCCAGTTATCTGTTTGCTCTTCTAACCGTTTGGGAATTCTTACGTTTATACGATTCCAAACTTAAAACCTAATTGGTCTTGAAATTGAGGTAAAAACGAAGCCTTGTTTTCATTCGATGCTTGATTACACATTGTTAAATAGTTTCCTTTTTTGTTCTTTGTTTTTCCAGTAGAAGAAACTCTAAAACAAAAATTTTCCTTTTTAACCAAGAAAAAATTTGACTAAATTGATATCATCAATATTAAATTAAACTGGATATAAGAAAATAATCTATATTATAATATAAAGAGGAAGAAGGTTTTTGTGTGTTCGGGATAAACAAAAAACTACATGATCAACCGCAACCAAATTTTTACCCATTTCTCTTGGTATAACTGAGAAGCCTTTGTGATAAATTTCATCTCGTTTGTGACAAACGAGATGAACCTCACAAAAAAAAAAAATTCTAAATAAAAAAATTTCTAAATATTACTAAAACATTGTACAATAATAACTGTGCATCTAATTTAGCGTAATTACAGATGCTATATACATTCAAGAACTAGTTACAATTTTTTTTTTTGTTTAAAATACACCTAAATTAAAATTTTGTTTTTACAACTTTTGTTTATTAAATTATGAATACTAATTAGTAATAATAAATTATAACTAATAAAACGTAAAAACGGTAATAAATAAAATGTGCATTAATGAAAGGTAGGACGATTATTATTATTATTGTCTTAATGTTATTGTGGGTGTAAATGTTTTCAGGTTCGGTAATATGGCAATTTCGACCATCTCCAACACAATTTTTTATTTTTATCGTACGTACTGTACTGATATTAGGAAAATTAAAAGAACAATTAGAACCAAATTTGTTAGATACAGAAACTGTAATTCAGCTCAGTAACAAAAGGACACTTCTATTATGATCGAGAGGATAAAGAAGCCTCATACATATAATAACTGGTGTCGGAACGCCGTTTCGGTTTTCGGTAAAAATAAAAAATTGTGCTTTTACATGAAATTTATTTTAACTTAAAGCTGATTAAAAAAATAACCTAAATTGTAAAAATTAAACCCCAAGAAAATAGTCTTCCTCTTTGGTTATCCTTAAGCAAACGGAAACAAAAACGCGATAAAAACTAATTTACGAAAGAAGTTAATATTTGACATGAAACTATAAGTCTTTTTCTTGTAAGTTTAAATATCGAAATGAAGATACATTTTTCATAACATTGTCACGCCTGTAGCTATTCTTTCTGTGTGCTTACGATGTTTTATTCTTGATGCGTCTATAATACGAAATCAAACGTTCCGGTCCTGCAAAAATTATATGTGCTTTCCAGCATTATGGCATAGTAAAAACGAATCATACATTAAAAGACTTTTTCCTGGAAAACTACATACCGCCATAGTTAAATTTGCTAAAATAAATAATACACACCAGCGGAGAACAAGAAATATAACTCCTGTTATGATAATGTACCTTTAGGACGTTATCAGTCAACTTAACGTCGGAAAATGTGGATCTAAGTCCTGAATGAGTGATTACAAATTTTTGGGTAAACTAAAAGATTTATAAGACCATTTGAATATATAGAATATTTCAGATAACGCATTGTCAAATACCTGATCGTAATGTCAACATAATAGATCAAAATGTTTACAGGTACACCAACACCTACACTTCACTTACATTCAGACATATCATCCTCATTCATCCTCTGAAGTAATACCTTGCGGTGGCTCCGGAGGCCAAACAGGAAAAGAAAGAAAGGAGCACAATACATATTACATGCATACATAAAAGAGGGTGATATACACCCCAAAAGATATTATAAAAAGTACTTATACTTAATATAAGTAATACTTATATTAAGGATGTAAGAAAATTCTTACATCCTGACCCCGTAGGGGAAGACACCCGCCTTGTGACGAACCCGGTCTCCACATCACCCTCTCCCCTTCGTCGTTCCTAGCCTCGATGGGATTTACCGGAGGTCGTCTTTTACATCCTCTAAACTTGATAACACAACAGTCATCAGTTTGGCCTCCTGTCAGGATGCTACTGATGCACACGACAAGCAGAAATTTCCATCAACATATTTACCAACCTACTAAAAAACTTCTATAATTAGATAAAAAGGAAAATTTGCAGCGGTTCCATAAGAATGACGTTTTGAGTTTTCCTGTAAAAATATGTCATTACCGGATACTTTGATGTAATTATAAAATTTCAAGGACAAATTTCAAGGACTAAAACATATTATGTTTGTATGCCACTCAATCTTATGGATGTAAAAATAACACGAAAAATGAGATATATTGGATCACGATCGTGCAAGTAACCTCATTGAAATACTCCATATGTATTATTTAATGTATGGTAATTACCGATCCAAGTAACAATATCAAAAAATAAAATAAGAAAAAAAAGAAAAAAAAAACAGTGTTTAGTCACAAATTTAAAATAAATGTACTTAAAAGAAAAATTATAATAAACAATGGTAAAACAATTCTAACCCAGATTAAATTCTGGATTCCATTTCCGTTATTTCTTCCTAGTCTGTGATTTCCTTTAAAAGTGCTAATCGTAATAGCATTTCTAACACAGTGACGTCACATCTTTACAGGAAATAATCATTTATTCCACCATCTTGAAACAAAATTAAGTTATCTTAGTTTGCGGTTTCTACCACGATTGTAATTACATTATAAATAGGGTACAAATATTCTTTAAAATGGTGGTTGTTTCTTAATGTTATAAATTTCCTGATCTTAATTTCCGGTAAAAATATTTGCTTTTAATTTTTAAAACTTCATTTAAGGTAGAATAAAACAATATTACCCCGTTTCTTTTTTTTATATATATTTTTAAATAATTAATGGAGTGATATGTATTTCGTATACGAAGTCTATCACAAAATATTTAATTACAAACTCTTTCTAATAATAAAATTAAAGAAGACGCTTTTATTATAAACATAAATTAGAAAATATTTTGTTTTCCAAAAGAAGCGTGAAGTCGTATACATTGATTCAATTTTTGCAAAAGTAACCCAAATTTATATCAAAATTAACAAATTGTGAGAAAAATTCACTTCAAATGGAACAATGGAACAAAACCTACAGTTAATTATTATTAACAGTAAATAATAATATAATTTATAAATAAAAAGTAAAAATTGGAAAATTAAAATTAACAAACAAATAGTACAGGGTTAAATTTAAAGGGGAAATGTCTGAACCCTTCTCGATAAAGACCGGTTTGAGACAAGGTGATGCCCCACTGCTATTCAATATTACACTGGACTAAATAATTAAAATTTGGCAAAAGGAAAATCCTGTTATAACAATAATAGGAACAGTTAAAAATCCAATAAAAACTAATATATTAGGATTTGCTGATGATTTGGCCTTACTTGGAAAAGGTTAAAAAACAAATCACCACCCTAGAAAAAATTTCCGAAAGGATTGCCCTGAACATTTCTTATGAAAAGACAGAAATAATGGCCATGGATCCCCTCTGTTTAAGTAAATCAAAGTTAACGATAAAGACATAAAAATAGTTGAACAATTTAAATACTTAGGTGAAGTCATTCACTGCAGAAAACAGAATAGAAACAGATTGCAGAAACATGGCAAAACAGAATAACTAAAATTAAAAGAACACGAAGTCTAACTTGGCAAACAAAATAAAAAATGTCTCTCAATAAAATCCAAAATTCATCATTATAACACAGCGTTCTTCCGGTGGCGCTTTACGCTTGTGAGACTATCTTTCAGATTAAGAATGAAAGTAAAACGGACCAATTAGTTCAAACATAAAGGCGAATTATCAGAACTTGTTTAAATGAAAGTTTAATAATGCAATTGGCAAGATTGGTTAGAGTCTTGCCAATTGCCACAAATGAAACGGTCTACAAACAAGTCGACCTGATTCTAAGTACAACGAAAAAACGAAGGATTTCCCATTTTTTCTACGTAACAAAAATGCCTGAAAACCGTCTAAAACAACTGGTCACAAGAATACTAACAAAAAAACCTGTGGAAAATATGTTGGAGAAATCCAAAGAGATCTTCAAGGAATTGGTTTGAGGGTTGAGGAAGCCTATGATTAAATGAAAATTAACTACCCACTTCAAAACAATAGATTCAACGTTAAAAAATTAGAAAGGCATAACAAAGTGGAGGTCACAGATGAGGGCAGGAAGCAACGATCCGACAGAATGAATAAATACTGGGAAAATCGAAAGGCCAAATACAGATATTCAAGAGGAACTGAAATATGGATGACTAAAGTGGTTCAATGTGGCCTCAAAAGTAAAAAAAAAATAAATAAAAATAAAACTACGTATTGTAGAGCATTTTTAAAAGACTCATTTTTAGTGGTTAATAATAAATAATGCGTACTGAAAAAGATCTCCAGTAAGTAGGCATTGTATTTATTATATTGTTCCACAACAGGAAGAAACACCCTAATTTACTTCACTATTGTACTTGTCTCAGACTTTGATGTGATTGTAAAACACGTAAGAACGTATATTAAGAGGTTCTAGTCAGTTACTTTCCTTGAGACTAATGATGTTTACTGAGCACCTATGGTGAAAATAGGGAAAATCTCACTTAAAGATCTGAATATCACCGGTTTTGTTATTATAATGTGAAATATTATATTATGTTCGGTAAATAAACACTACTGCAAACTACTTATTTCCTCATGTTTTTTTTTCGGTAAACCAGATATAAGATACTTTTATTGTTTTTTTGTCGACTTTTGATACAAAACATGTACTTTTGATAAAATCTGTCATATATACCACGATAAAAGTTTTCAATATATATACACTAGCCGGTCCGTCTCCCAGTACTTTGACCCTCTGGGCTCAAGTCAACCCAGACGAATCCCGGAGCCAAACTAAGGGGCTTCTAGGAGCCTTCCGGGGCCAAGAGACCACCTATCCGATGGCCGCAGATCTCACTTCGCTTCCCATTCCAAATTTTCCAGAGGGATCGGCGCCCTGGACACCAGCAGAGCTTGCTTCGGTCGCCATTCCCATCTATCCAGCCGGCTCTACTTCCTGCACCTCCGCACTCCGCACTGTACGTTTTCCTCATGGTTGTAAAACCATAAAGTTTCACTTCGTTCTATAAACATGACCTTCATGGTGCCATTTATTACAAATTACCGACCGATCAACAATTCAAACTATCGTTTGATAAATTTTTTAAAAATAAAGTAAATTGCCTTTATAACAGACTCTTTTTAATAAAATATCCTTCAAACTGTTTGAATTTTTGTTTAACGTGTAGGCTACAAACGAATCCAATTTTAATATTAATAATAATCTCATTTTATATTATTTTTATTTATTTATCCTTCTGATACTCACTTTATTTAAAATTATTCTACGTTACTCTCTCTCACACACATATATATATATATATATATATATATATATATCTTTTTTATTTATTAATATAAAATTTATTTTCGTTTTTATAATATATTTCTATTTTACAAATATACGATTGATTTCTCTCGATTATTCTAGGTACATTTTATCGTTAAAGTAGCACATCTATTACTTAATTCATTATTATTTCATCCACTGATTAAATTGTTATTAATGAAAATTTAATGATTTATTCAGAAATTTTTTCCAAAACTTCGTATTTCTTTTTTTAAATTTATACACTTTTTTAAATACTGTTTCTTACTATGTTTTACGCTTGACTCGAGGGAAATTTCCATAATAAATCCACAGATTAAAATACACACATATACCACACTTTCAATACAAAATGAAGTAACAGCTGGCATAAAATTTCCTTTCACAATATATGACTTTAGAATATATTGTATTTCCACAGCGGTTATTAGAGACAAGTTTTATAATACGTCAATTTATAGTTCTTTCTATATTTTCCGAGATAATAATTCATATTTTATATTTAAATATTTAATTAATTATTTTTTTTAAATGACAGTCTACTTCGCTTCAAGGTTCAGAATAATTAAGGGACAATTAAAGATGACAGATACAAATCATTTTTCATCCGTAGGTCTTTTATAAATTCTAGGTTAATTAATTTTTATATTTTTATATATATATATATATATATATATATATATATATATATGTGTATGTATATTTCTCTTCTTTGTGGACACGATAACTGCAGTAATTTTCTACCAATCAATTTCAAATTGATATATAAAATATAACGACCCAAAATCTCGGTCGGAATGGGGGGCTTTTTCGGAAAAATAAAATTTGCTATAACTTTCTTATTAAATAAAATATCGAATTTGTTTAAAGTTCTTACTATTCTTTGATTAAGGGCCTAAAACTTATATAATTAAGTATTTTGATATCACCAATCATTGGCCCAGGGGGTGGAAAAAATGGGGTTTTGAAGACAAAATAAAACCTTATCTACGTTAATAGGCGCAGTATTGAATCGGTTTAAAGTGGTCGTTAGTCCTTTAAACATTACCTAAGACTTTTGTCTGTAACAATTTTTGATATGACCAACCCTTGCGGCAAGGGATGACCAAAATGTTGCTGGAATTGTAAGATGAGGCTTGCCTTATACTAAAGTAAAACTTTTTTTCGTATGCAACCATTGTCGTATTGAGTAAATTTGAAGTTTTTCATAAATTTTAAGATGGAAATCTTTTTTATCCCCTACTTAGCACCGGTGAAATCTACCTCCGCCTTCCAGCATGCCGAAAGGAATTTTTTTTTCATTCCGGCATTGTCTACTAGAGGTGATTATTTAACAATTAATACAGCCGTTTAGTTTTAGTTTTTAAGTCAAATTTTTGTTATTATCTTTTGCATGTTTTCTTTGTATAATTAAATGTTAATTTTAAAAGTAAATTATCTTAATTAAAAAAAAAAACTGCGAACAAAACTTAAGCTGTGTCAAAAGTCCTATAACTGTGGGAGGTTTCTGATGCACGGCTTACACACACAACTTAATTTAAAATATTTATTATTCTATTTAAACGTAATACCTTTTCTTTTATTTAAATCAATGATTTTAACTAAACTGCGCTCGCGTACCGTATTAAATTGGCGCGGGTGTGGCGGTATTAACGGTGACGGTCAGACTAACTAAATTAATGTAATTCCACAACTTACATATCAAAAATTACGTTTGTATGGTCGGCAGACGGGTGTATCCTAGAAGCTTTACGCGCATCAGATGCCGAGTCGACCGGGAGATCGAGTTAGAGACCCGGCCAGACCGACTTACGTTTTCAAATTTTATATATTATTCTTTTTTTTTTTAAATTCTACCGATCACCTGTGACGTTACATAGCCAGCGACTACAACAGCTTTTTTTTGCGAGTGCGATTTTTTAAAAACTTTATTGCAAATATTGTTATTTTTAATTATTGTTAACAAATGTACCTAAGAAAAGTATGATCTTGATTAGGCGAAAACTCGAGATACTGAGGGTGACCTTGCTCTATAGCCTCACCCCCTTGAACTTTAAAGTTGAAAATCTCATGGCATCAATGCCCCACACATAGAAGTAATCTGACGAAGTTTGGTCAAAATTGGTGCAGCAGTTCTAGAGATATAAGGTGATTTCGAGGCCAACACTGCATTCACACACACGTACATATGAATATTAACAACCGGAAAATTTCCATCCGGTTTTTTTTTAATTTTTGGATTCCTTATGTTTCAAAACGTCAAGATCCGGTAAAAACCACATATTTCCAAATTGGACCGATTATTTGATTTTATTTCTTTATCCTTTTAGAGCTATAGTTCTGCTATAATACATCTAGACGGGAAAATTGAAGGAAAAGAAATAGAAGTCGATTGTAGGAAGAAGATTCTTCCTACAGATTCTTCCTAAGAATCCGGTAAAAACCACATATTTCCAAATTGGACCGATTATTTGATTTTATTTCTTTATCCTTTTAGAGCTATAGTTCTGCTATAATACATCTAGACGGGAAAATTGAAGGAAAAGAAATAGAAGTCGATTGTAGGAAGAAGATTCTTCAATGATATTTATAAATACTACGAAAATGCTTTAACATCTCTAGTTAATATTTCATATTTCGCACAAAAGACTAAACATAATCAAAACTATTTTTATTGCTTTTATAACTTTGTTTTAATTGTTTAACCTACGGGACCACCGTTAGGTATTGCTTCAGAGCAATACTTAACGTATTGCTTTGTATTGTAGCATATGTGAAAAATGCCATGCCTGACCAGGATTCGAACTCGGGACCTCCAGATGAAAGGCAACAACATCTTATGATATTGTTTTACAGCAACTTATAAAGCAATTACATCACACATTTCCTATGAAATGCCAAATGTAAAATGAGAATAAAAATATTTTGTAAAATTTTATATACGTAATTTTACGTAATATTCTAAGTTCGCGTGCAAATTTAGTTAAAATAACGTACCGTGAATTACTGTAATAAGTAACAAAAGATAAAATAGCTGAAAAGAAAGAATAAAGATTCAGTTAATGCAGATAGAAACACGCAAAAAGTCAATCAATAATCATGACACTTTGACCAACTCGTTTCATTCACCTAAATTTTCTCTATCTCTTTATATTACGCCTCCCAACCAGTAGCTTTAAAAAAAGCTACATTTTACAAATAAAAAAAAGAAATCATGTGTGTAAACTTGATTGGATACGAAACTTCCGGTAAAAAATAAAAATACAGACAAACGTATAAACTACACGAATCGTTCCTGAATGGACTTATTCTGTTTCATTAATTAAATGTAATTACTTTTTCTCGTAAAAGCAAAGTTCGAATATTAATGGACTTTTAGATCATTTTATTAAAAATTGATTAATTTTAACTCGTAAAGATTGTTTTTTTTAACGTTTCAATATTTTAAACATCATTCACCAGTATGTCGCAAAATAAGAAAAAATATATATTTATTATTTCAAAGGGGTTTCTTTTTTAGAGGATAAGCTAATTGATCTAGTTCAATGGAGATTACAAGTAAACGTAAATATGCATACGTGTTTGGGTAAAAAGCGTGTACGCGAGTTTTTTTACCACTAAACAAAAATTTCTTTTGGTCACGCACATGAGCCGTGGGTCGGGAGGAAGTTTGGCGAACTGAGATTCTGACTGACACAATACCTAACCGGGCATGGGGTCTTTTGTTCATACCTGTGTGGACGAAGAAGAGCTGAAGACCCCTTCTGCCCCTACTGTCGGGATTTACACGCAGGAACACGTGATATTCCAGTGCCCGCAGTGGGACGAGGAACGCCGCGACTGTATTGCCATCACTGGGTATCTCGAGGTAGGGGACTATCGTTGGAACGATGTTACGCAGTTCAGTGGACTTCCATACTGTGACGGGTTTCATGTCGGGAATATTGCAAATTAATTATCGGGAAGCGAAGGGGTGAGGGACAGCTCCGTACGGAGCTGCAATTCGCCCGTGCTTGCACGGGTGGGCGATGGTGATGAAGTGCGTGGACTCTCAAGCCCCTGAGCTAAAAGACTGACTTCCGGCTGAGCCGTCCCTTCAGGGGTGTCCTCGTTAGAGGCGAAGCGCAAAGGACCGAGTCGCGGTTTCTGGGTGATGGAGGCCGGGAACGGCATAGTCGGGCCTTGTGTTTCCCTCATCTTGCGGCTAGAGGCACCTCCCGGAACCGTGTTCATGCTTAATTGGTTGCCTGGTTCCGGGAGTCAGGGATAATAAAAAACAAAATTAGAATATTTAATAGTTTTCGATTTAATTGTGTGCAATGTTTTTCTATGGCACTTTCTTAAAGTTAACTGGGGAGATGAGAAATAAAACAAGAAAAATTTCATGATGTTGATTTACAAATTTTTTCTATTAGTTATTAGAACAATATCAGAAAAATTAAAGTAAAATTAACACTTTGAATGATATGTTAGTTATTACTGGAAGACCTGTTATAAAAATAATTTCATGTTTGGAAACTATAATGAATGTAAATTGTACATTTTTCTATTGATGCAAGTGCTCAAATATTATAAACACTACATTTTCAATCCTCAGATTCCATGTACATCACTGAAATTTGGATTAATATTAGATTTTTAGTATTATTTTCTTGTTTGTGCGTTTTATTACCATAAAATGGAATTTCAAGAATCAGTTCCTAAAAAAATTTGGTTGTGGTCGAAACGATAACTAGAAATTAAAAAAAAATATCATCCATTACCAATCTCTAAGGTGAGAAATTCAATCTCTAACCAATCTCTTAGGAGAAACCATCGAAAAAAAGGGAAGTTTAAATTTAAGTCAAACATAACTTAACCGGTTTGGAAATTAATCAAATTCATCGCATTTATAAAAAAAAAAAACTAGCTGGCCCATCTAGCCAGAACTTGGACCTCGTGGTCCAGGTGAACCCCGAAGATAACTCAGGAGCTCCTTGGCGCCACCCGGGGCTACGGGGGCCTACCTCAGGGCTGCAGCGCTTGTTTCGTTTGCCAATCCCGTGTTGCAGGGAGACGGCGCCTTGGACATCCGCAGAGCTCATTTCTGTCGCCATTCTCGTCTACACAGAGGGCTCCACCCCCTGGATCCCCGCATGTTCTTTATTCTCATGATTATGAGAATAAAACAGATTAATAACAATTAAAGTATTCAGGTTTTATAGAAACCTGAAAAAGAAATTAAATTACCAGACAGAATAATAGTAGCTATGGTAACTAAAGTACACACACCTTTGATGATAAAAAATTCATAACTTATTTCTTTACCGTGGAGGTAGAAATATAATAATAAAGTAAAAGGATTAATCTTCTTTTTTTTCGTTAATGAATATCTTTAATTTATTAATAATTATAGAAATAATGAATATTTTTAATATTTTAACCTTCAACGGAGCTAGGACCTCGGTCTGTGGTTTAAAACCTTCCATGGTATAATAAGAATGTATCCTGAAAATTTGAAAATAATCGATCAACTGATTCTTCCAGATTTTTCAAGATGAAATACATGTAAAAATGTTCTCAGTTATGTCAAAAAACATGGATAAATATTTGGTTGCGATTGATAGAGTTTTATTTTTCTTTATACCGAACAAAAACTCACTTCTTCTTTATATAATAATATAGATATAGATTTTATTTAACTTAAATTTAATTCCATTATTTTTGTAATATTATTCATTCGATTGATTGGAATCATTCAGTTCAAACCCAGCTCACGCGGTGATAGAGATGCAAGCGAGATTATGTTTCGCTTAAATTTAAACTTCCTTTTTTTACGAGGGTTTCTCGTAATCTATATAACCATAGAGATTGGTATCGGGTGATTTTTTGTAATTATAGTTATCGTTTTGAGCCCCACAAGAGGCGCATGTCGCTGTGTTCGTCGATAACACCGGCTATGGTCCGAATAAGCAAATATTTCGATCTTTCATCGAGATAGTTATTATGTGTCGAAAATCACCGAAGTATATTGACAATCTCTAACTTCGGTCTTTCACGGTAACATATATATATATATATATATATATATATATAAGATATGTTAATAAAGTAATGAGACTGGACCTCATGAGATCTGGACTGAGATTGGATTTACAATCCAATTATACTCAGAAACCAAAATATCCTTCAGATGGTCGGTTACATTTTTTTTTTTTATGTTTCTACTGTTCCAAAATGGTGCGCTTTGAGGTGTTTTTTAAAATCGGGAACAGGAAAAAGTCTCAGGGACTCAAGTCAGATGAATAAGGTGGTTGAGGAACTACAGGAATCTTTTTCTTTGCCAAAAACTCATTAATTAAGAGTTCAGTGTAATGACAAGGTGCAGCATCAAGTTGTCTTTGATGGCTGGTCTCACGCGAGCAACTATTTCTGCAATCTTTCAAAAATTTCTCGGTTAACATATTGATTTACAGTCTGTACTGTAGGCAAAAACTCCTTATGGACAATGCCATTACTTTAAAAGAAACAAATTAGCATGGTTTTGATTTGATTCATGATGCCGCATCATGACAATCACACACACTCGTCATCACGCTGCACTCTCATTAATGAGTTTTCGGCAAAGAAAAACATTCCTGTAGTTCCTCAACCATCATACTACGGGCAAACCGTTTGAAGCGTTGCGTGGCTTCCCAAGGGAACTATTTCGAAGGTGATAAGAGTCCATGTATAATTGGATTGTAAACAAAAAGATTTTTTGAACCAGTCTCATTACTTTATTGCCAGACCTACCTCGTATATATATATATATATATATATATATATATATATATATACACATATATATACATTGAACTTGGGAAATATGTCTCAGCACCGTATCAAAAGTAGTCTTTTTTATAAATCTGGAGTGAAAACCAATAATTTGAGTTAAAAAGTCCTGCTTTTTGTGTTTTGACGTATAATGAGCTGATAAAACTATAAAATAAAACTTGTAGAGTTTAATTCTGAACAAAATGGCGTAAGATAGTCGAATAAAGCAAAGAAAAGTTAGAAGAATTCGAATTTTACTTAGAAACAGTACGCTACCATTTTAATCGAACTTATTTTATTCGATTTTTCACGTCAAAAATTATAAGTAATCACTAATTATGCCCCTTAATTTAACGTCCTAAAAATTTTAGTACAACTAATTTCACTTGGGTACTGAAATCCGAGTCAAATTTTTTACCAGCCGTTACTCGCAAAAGAAGTACAATAGGACATATGTTTATATGAATTTTTTCCATTATTTTCACGAGTAGAACAGCTTATGAAAGTCACAGGAGAACTTCGTGATACATTCTGTATATTACACTAATTTATTTTTTTTAAATAAATAAAAAATTAATAACAATAATAATAAAAGTCAAAACCGTAAAAGATGTAATTACATTAAACGGCCCTTCTCAGGGCTACCACAAGGTTATAAATTACAATGAGCTGCCGTAGCCAATCAACGATAACAACAATCCTTCTCAGGGCTATTACAAGTTTATTAACTGCCATGTGCCGTCGAAGCTATTCAAAGACAATATATATACGCTAACTACAGAATGATTCACGAAGATTTTAACTAATTTTCAGGATATGTTCTACTGCTGAAAATAATGAAGAAAGTTCATATTAATATTCTTAATAAAGTGGCATGAATAAAGTCTACAGTAAGTAAATAAATACAAATGTAAGAATTTCGAAGTTCATTTAAAACAAAATATATTAAAATTGTGGTAATTAAATATAAGTATAAAAAACATCTTAAGGAAGTTTGATTTTTGAGTGATCATACATTATACAAGACACTGATCCTAGTTATGTGCCTAAGCAGATTGTTTTTATTAAAAGTCAACTTATTTTAAAAGAAAAAAAAATTAAATCTGGTGTTTTTAAAATTAATTGTATTATCTTTTAGTTTACTTTGTAAAATCTTTTGGCATAAATTTCATAAAAAATCAACAGAATTTAATTACAGGTATTTTACATATTTTTCTGGGTACAGACCTTTTTGTTCCATATTTCAAAACAAAAAAAAAAAAACCAGCATTCCGTTTAGACTGAATGAACTGACTGTAAAACATGACAAAAAAGTAATTTTACTTATATGTATAGATATATATGCAAACAGTTTCAAATTGTCATGTAGAAATAAATATCATGAATAGATTTTTTAACACCGCATAATATTACGATTATCCCACTCGCTGCACTACATTTTAAAAATTGATTTTTTTTTTTTAAGCTGCTATTTTACAAAATTATACGATCTCAATCATATTACACTCATTGTTAAACATTTAATTCGTGTATATTTCTACCGTATAAAAATCTTAAACAGGATATTTTAGATGGTTTTTCCGAACTAATTCCTTTACTGAATGGAATAAATGCACACAATGATTTATTTTTACCCCAAAAGGGGTACATTAATTTATTATTTTATATTATATGTTCCAGTATTCATTATGGCTGTAATATGTGTAAAACATTTGAGATAATAGGTACTAGACAAGAGTTTAATTTCTTCGGCGATAATTAAATAACCAATCCTGGCGATAAACCGAGTAAAACTGTTGTATAAAGAGTTAAATATTATTTACATTCGCACTCTGATATACAACAATATATTCAGCTAGGTAGAAGTACAATCGAAAACCACTATTCTTTTCTCTATTTTTTTATATTTAGTTATTTCTGGAAATACGACGAATAATTTTTCGTGAATGACTTAAGTCTCATATCAGGTCACATGTAATTGTTTTAGTTAAGTCACCCAAGAAATAAAACTATATACAGATAATTCACGAAGAATGAACAAACCTTCAGGACATGTTCTACTGGTGAAAATAATGAAGAATTTTCTTATAAACGTTTTTTTTGGAATCGTTTCGTTTGCTAGTGTAGGCTGGTGAAAATATCGTTCTGATTCCTGTGCATTCGGTAAAGTTAAGCCAGACCGATACTAGTGGGGGAATCCAGTAATGGAGTACCCCCATTAGAGACGGGCAATAAAGAATTAAAACATCCAACCGGGGGGCGGACCTACCATGCCGGTAGGTGGGGAGGCCCCTTAGAGTAAAGGAAATTCCCCTGGGCTGAGTTTTACGTAACTGTATGTCCGGCCCAGGGGGGTGGGGGATAAAAAAACTGTAAATTTTTGAACCCAAATTTAATGGTTTTATATGAAATCTAACCTGAAAAATTGAAAAAAAAAGTCCTAGAACTGTACTTTTAGTAGTTTTAGTTTTTTAGTAGCTAACGAAACGATGCCGAACCAATGTTAATATGAACTTTCTTCATTATTTCCACCAATAGCACATATTCTGAAAATTTGTTACATTCTTCGTCAATCATTCTGTAGTTACAGCGTATATGTATATATATATTGTCTCCGAATAGCTTCGACGGCACGTAGCATTTTACAACATTGTAGTCGGCCTGAAAAGGGCTATTGTTGTCGTCAATTGGCTTCGACGGCTCATTGTAATTTATAACCTTGTGGTAGCTCTAAAAAGGGCCGTTATTTGAGTTAGCTCTGAGAAGAGCTGTTGGGTCCGGTAGCTGGTCTCCGGCGAAGTCGACTTGGCTGTATTCAGGGAGTTGCGGCTCGTCCATTGAAATCAGACCGGGCTTACCCTTCGCAGCAGTTGGGTCCCCACTACAGCGTGGCAGTGGTGGCTCCCAGAGCCCCGCAGTGTCGGTCGTCTTTCACCGACGCGACAAAGGCGGTTCTTCCCGAGCGATCCCATGTTGGGCCGGCTCCTGCTGCTGAGTCCGCCGGCCAGAGCGATTGAAGCCCGGTGCGCTGGGGCGGGAAGGTGGCGTCCGCGACCAGCGGATCCCTCGCGGGCCGGCCAGGCCTACTGCTCCGGCGGGGATGTTTGCATTCGCCGGGAGGTCTCACATTGAACGACCAGGGAACTTCTTCTGTCTTCTTCCATCTTCTTCTCTCTTGGTCTTCTCCAGGTGGTGGTCGACAATGAATTAAAACTTCACTCTCGTGCATCCTCTTTTATTGGAGCCTGAGAGTGGTGGGGCCGCAGCGCCAATATGGTGGGAAAACTGCGCGGCGGGAGTGACGCTTGTACCAACGCGTACGTGTATTGCACTCCCGCTGACATCGGAGCTGCCATCGTTGCCGTCCGCCGATATTAAGTTAGGCAAATATGTGGTAATACGATAAATTATTATTACTTCAGGTAAATCAAATTAAAATATTATATCAAATTTTTTAATTAAGTAAAACGACGAACGGTTGTAATTAAAACAGTGCTAAATAAGAGAAATTTACACTCGGATTTACAAAATATATAATAACAATTAAATAATCTTGAAACATTTAAAAAATTGATTAAGCTACTTAAAAGTCGTCCAATTCTGCTGCTGATAGCCAAATGTGCGGGACAACAAATTGTGGTTTCAACTATGGTTCCACGGATGAATTCATTCAAGAGTACCAGCGAGTTGCAATAAAAACAAATCGCTGAAAATTATAATGTACACTTTAATCAAGTTTTCATACCAAACTGAACTAAAGTAAAACATCATCAAAATGGATTCTAGGAAGTTTATCCACGTTCGTTAACAAACAGACTTTTCAGGAAATAACCTCTTTTAAATAATATTTGCGATGAAAACGGTACCATCCTTTTACATCGGAAACCTATAGGAAATGCATGAAATGACAATATTCCAGTTTTGAAATAAAGAAACAATTTAAGGCAAAATCATTAACAAGTATAGAAATGCTATTCACCGTTTGATTGGCTAAAATTCAATTTTATGTCTTTTTTTTAAGCAGTGTAGCCAATATAACAGATTAATGACAATAAAGTGAATATAATATTTTTGATATATTAATTGAATTTGAAACCTAAAAAAGTCGATTACGTAAATAAAAATGCTTGTTCAGCCGATTCGTACACTGCAAATTCATGAACGGGGAAAACCTATGAAAAATTAGACTAGAAAGTTCTGATATGTTAAAAACTGATCCTGACAAGACTTTTCTTTTGATCTCTCGGCGTCATTAGGTAGAATCAAGTTTCATAACAATGTAAATTTAAAAAAAATTATACATCTGGCTCAAATTTCAAGACAAACAAATCTGTTTCTTTGCTGTCGACATACAAATCCATTAAAGAAATGGAAAAAAGAAATATCTACAGCTTTGAAACATTTTGAAAAATAAGTAAGTTATTAATTTATTGAATAAACACGGTACAATCGCTTGTCTCTTTTCTAAAAAAAAAGGATTTTATAATTAGTTTACCTTAATTAAATCTTACATACAGTTAAATTTAAAAAGATTTGATGGGAAAAATTCTGTATTGATAATACAAAAAAATGAAAAAGTTTTTTTTTCTTTTTTAATTTAATCAGATTGCAGTTTGATAATAACAATTAGTAAACAATTAAAACCGTTACTATTAATTTTAAATTAATTTCTTTAAGTGACTAATTAATCATCTCCGTTTAAGGTAAACATAAATATTTAATCAAACAATTTTCATTATCGGTTCAAAGTATAATTTATTTTTTAATCATTTTATGTATTTAGCATCTCCTCTACGTACATAGTTTACTCTTATTTACTTGTGTTTATATTTTAAATAATTAATATGACCAATTCAGTATTTATTTTACAATTAATTATATATATATATATATATATATATATATATATATATAGTCACACTCCAGCGATCAAGGTTTAATCAATGTTTCTCAGGATAAGGCTGGAAGAGTTTCTTTATTTGTCCGTAACTCTTGACGTGATCTGGGTAATATATTATTAATTACGTATCAGAATAAAATATGTATTTATATTAAGGTGTCCGGGCTAAATGTAACCAAACGTAACAGCTTATACGAAAGAGAACCAGTTAATATAATTTAATAATTTTTTTTAATATACATAGCAAGTCATCAAGTATTAATGTATCTTAGTCAAGTTCAATGTGAGTACCTTTTGTAGCTTGGCAGATGCCTCTTCTTTTTTTTTTTTTTGTAGAGAAGGAGAATCCATTTTACAGACGCCGAAGCAGTATAAGGGTGGTTAACAGGTCCCGCTAGGTTTAAAGAAGAGCGTGTGTATATCTGTGCACTACCGACTAAACCTCCATCCCTGGCTATCCACCCTCCCTGGCATAGCTAATAAGCATTCCATCAGGAAGGGGGATATCGCCCACACACATAGTCATACGTCGCATCATACTAAAAGTACAGATCGTAAATTGAAAATACAATATAAATTGTTACATGAAATCATTAAATAATCAGAAAAAAACACAATACAAGCATCAAATGAACAATGCAGTGAGCAGCATCAGTACACAGCAGACTGTACTATAGTACCAGTCACACATATCCAAATAAACATAATGTATACAACAAAAAATGTAAACTCCTTTTTTTTAATAATATCTGAAACTATTCATCGTATTATCATATACAAAATAGAATACGTACATGTTACATAATACCTAAAAATAAACATCATATACATTACAGAAAATTAGAATGTACAAAGAACCGCAATCCACAGAAGCTGTACACAGCTATTACTCGTGGTCACAGGTACAGTACAAACCTAAAGTACCAGCCATCCAGGCCGCCATCCAACACCTGTGCGAAGTGCTCGCAGCCTTTTCGCACCAAGGCGACCCCCACGCGCCCGGGGGGGCTTCTATGCGTTCGGCCGAGCGCCTGTCCGCCCACGTGTCCTCCGACGCCTAGCTCTTTTGCGGGTCTCCTCCCAGCAGAAGGAGTCTCCTCCCTTGGCAGATGTCTAGACGATAATTAACTCTTGACAGGTGTTTAGGATCGCCGGCCTCCATGGCGCGAGTGGTAGGGTCTCGGCCTTTCACCCGGAGGTCCTGGGTTCGAATCCCGGTTAGGCATGGCATTTTCACACACGCTACAAAAATTTCATCTCATTCTCTGAGGAATGAATTGCTTGACTGTGGTAAAAAAAAAGAAAGATATTTAGAATCATCTGCTGTGTTATTAGACCAACACCTTCAACAATTCTTTGTTTTTTAAATCGTCTAAATATCGAACTTTTTTTTAGATACACATAACTTATAATAAACCCCCATTCAAAATAGAGTCCAAAGGACTGATATCTGGAGATCTAGGTGGCAGTGTAATTGGATATTCACATCCGATTTAACATCCGGGTAAGGAGTTCTTCGAGAACATGGTAACATCTCATGAAAGTGAAGTGGAGCACATCTTTTTGGAAACTTAAACCTGCAGGAATCTGAGGAACAGCAAATTTCTCGAGCATTTCGAGGTACACGTGTCCTGACACAGTGGTCTACATGAAAAAAAAAGGATCGACAAGTTTTATGCAGTTCTAACCAGACATTTACTTTCGGTGTGTCCATTTCAGTTTCGATTACCGTATGGGGGTTTTCAGTACCTCAAAATCGAAAAGTATCTCTTCATTTTAAATAAAAACGTATCAAAATAATTAGGATTATTTTTGACACAGTATTACCTCTGAAGGAAACTGATATCGTAGACGGCGATTATTTGGTTTAATATAATGAAAGAGATGTACGCTCTTAGAAACGGAGCCATTTATGAATAATAACGAGAACAAAGGGCAGAGGAATTTGCAGTTCGTAACTAATCCGCCTGATTGACTATTTAGGATTGGCAGTGAGTGCTTGCGTACACAACCCACAGACTTATCACTAACTGAAACATTTGTTTGACTTCCAGTTTGTGAAACCAAGTTTCCAGTCCTCTCTTAAATTCGTACCCAGCTGACGAATAGACTTGGATTTAAGGGGATCGATACTCAGTTCGTACACGCCGCTGAACACAAGTAACTGATTCAAACTTCGCTAACCAAAACAAGCACTGAACCTTTTGTTGTGAGGTAAACATCTCAACTGACTTCTAAAGACCACAATAACTGTATGCGTGTCGGCTTGCCTGACCTTGAGAGTATAGAAAAAAATCTTGGAGATATTTCTTGTCGATTGAGGCTAAGTTTAAGACTGGTTTTCTAAATATAGTCATTATTTTTGGAAAATTTCTATCCAGACACCCTATTTAAAATGTAAAGATTTCTTTTTAATTAACTCAAAACTAATTTTTAAACTTAAATAATATTTTTACTGTTGAATCAATTCACCTAGAAGGTTAATAAAAAAGCTTGTATGTGATAATATGAAAATAAAGATTTGTAGCATATAAAAATTCCTTATCTCCGGATGAAAGGCTGAACACTACCACTCCACTATGAAAATCGGCAGTTTTTGTTAAAAACTTTTATTTTTATTTTTAAAGTGACTTTTCCCCAATGTAGTAGATACGTGTTTTGTTATTCTTTTGATTTAATTTCAGTTATATATAAAAATTTCAAGTAGATGAAAAAAAAAATTTTTAATTGTATTTTTTGTTTTAATTTTATCACAAAGAAAGCTCAACTTAAACTTGGTGATCACATTTTTATATTGTTTACATTCTATATCTACACTTACCTTAAAACAGATTTGGAGAGAGAAGAATAAAAAAAAAAAAAATTAAAAGGATTTTTTAATGAAATATTTTACGAAATTTGACTGGATTTTGGGCAATTAATTAATAAGAATATCTAATAGCAGAAAAAACCTCTCACGCGGATTTGTGAAAGTGTTTATGTGTGTGTGTGTGTGTGTGTGTGTGTGTGTGTGTGTGTGGGGGGGGGGGGCGCTGGTATAAAATAGAAGGTAATTAGACCACTTATTTACAAAGCATGGCAAACACAAAGATACCACTTGAGATTCATCAAAGTTAAAGTCGTACCATTTTCATTTAAGAGTACCATAACTACTTGAGAAAGATAAGAATTTATTTGACAACAACCAGAACTAGTTACAGCACATCTTAATTAATTTTCCATTAAATAAAATACGTAATTATTACTAATAGATCTAATTCCTTATCTTCTTTTTTCTTCTTGCTCCCGACTTCCTACTTTTCCGTTCTCCGAATACATATAAAAATTTACTACTATTTTAAAAAAGATCCATATAACACTTGAAAATATATATATATATATATATATATATATATATATATATATATAAACTTTACATTAATAGTAGAATGTAAAATATAAATAAAATATCTGCCATATCGGCGGAGTGGTAGCTTACCAACCATTCATTTGGAGGGCCTGGGTTCGAATTCCGATTAGGCATGGCATTTTTCATGTGCTAAACAAAGTTTTAATTAATTTCCTAGTAATTTTAGAGAAAAATTAAATTACTGGAGCCATAATATAAATATTAAAATAGAAGTAACAGACAGCCTAAGCAAGATTTTCAATCACAATTCAATTGTAAAAAATGTAATATATATTATTGAAACTTTTAGTAAATGAAGAAAGGAATAAAACCTTTAAGACTGACAGAAAATTTGTATTGTCTTGAGAAATATTAGAGATTTATTTTTATCTGATATAATATGTACATAGACATATTATTTAAAGGTATTATTGAAGACACAATACAAGAAAAAACAAAATATTTGAATTCTCTTTACTGATCAATTAATAAATAATTAATATATCGGATCTATGATATAATTATTCGTTCGTTCGACTACTAAAGAGTCTTGTGTTGAAAATAAAATGTATTCAAGAAACTCTACAGAAAGAAATCCAATCTACTAAAACTAGCATCCCTGTCGCTGTTCCGCCAGCCCTATATCTGTGTAGTACTAAAAATGCGGAAATAATATTTTTAGAAAATATACGTGGGCTTTTGCTCTTAAGTTATCGCTAATTACATCTAACCACATAAAATAAAATGTTTAAATAAAGGATGTGTACCCAAAATCAAATTTTTAATGAAATCAGTGACATATTAAAATTGTTGAAAAACTAATTTGCCACCGGCGCGGCAAAGACCAGAAGTTAATCATTTAATTTTTTGGCATTAGTTATTTTCATCATGTTACTTATTAGAATATGTTTCAAATTCAGATAGTTAATTTCAGAGTAGTAATCAAAATTTTATTTGAGACCTATCATATTTTTCTAAGTAATATGAATTCGATTTTGAGTCGAAGTCCAGCGTGTATGTTGCTCTTCAAGTTTTTGAGAAGGTTCCGGTGTGCATTCACGTGATCTACAATCATAAATCATAATAGAATCTATCTGTGACCTCATCAACCTTTCTTTATTTTTCTGTTAAGAATCCAAAACAACCGGCAGAGATTGATATGTATGAATGTAAACGAAGTGCAGTCATGCAAAATCTGAGGTCGACCGTTCCTGAGATGTGTGGTTAATTGAAATCCATCCACCAAAGAACACCGGTATTCACGATTTAGTATACGACGTCGCCGACCTAGGTATTATGAAAATATTAATATGAAATTGAAAGTCGAATCTATGCCAATTATATCTACAAGTATCCTGATGGAATTTTTTAGTTCAAGACATGAAAATCCAGAATGCTACTTTACTCATGTGAGGATGAGTTCTCCTGGGTCGCGCCAAGTTAAACAATCACAGTAATTTTAGTAAAATAACTGCCTATAGAAGTAGATATTGTTATCGAAATCTAATATTCCTGAAACTATCAGAAGTTTGTTAAATCTGTAGATAGTCATCATTCCCTTTAATTTTATTGTCAATTAACTTTTTTTTTCATATATCTTATGATAATAATACAAATTGGTCTTTTATAGACAATGAAATTAAATCTAATAAATCGCATAATAACAGTATGAAGAATTCAATTTGTCATAGACATCAATCGATTTAGAAAATGACATTCGTTATATTCAACGACGTTAAATATAGTTAATTTCTAGTTTATTTATTTATAGGTTTTTTATTTGTGATATATATAGTAATGAGATTGGTGAGGTATGAACTGTGGTAAAAATTCCAAGGATCATAAGAAAGCTACAGTTAACATTTTGTAACGATTAGTTCAGCAGTTTTCGTGGTTATCGGAAAAAATGAAAAGACTTCGTCTCTTTATATAATACTGAGATTAAATAAATCAATTAGATTTTAATAGTGTTATACATCTATTTAAAGACGAATCAGTTTATTGTACGTTTTGACGAAGATTTTGTTTATTATACCTAGAAAATGGCGGTTTCGATCAAAAAGTAATATCTTAATCCAGATTTCTCTCTAAATATTTTCTATATTAAAAAAAAATTCATATTGAATATAACAGACTACAAAAAAATTAGATGAAATATTACTTTTTATTATTATATATTTATTTTGATAAATTAATTCACCCCAGTTAGCATATTCACAGGCGTTACAAAAAAAATTTCTACGTGGGAATATGAAAATGGAAATTTATGGCGTATGAAAAATGTCATATCTGATCGGGATTCGAAGCTGAAACCACCGGATGAAAGGCATATACAACTACTCCAACAAAGCTTATTTAAAATTTTTTATCAATAATTAAAATAAAACGTGAAACTAAGCAATCTGTAAATATAAAATGGGGACTGCATTACTTCCTGGGCAGGTATTTTCTATTATAGTACAACTGTTACTGAATAACATTTATTCTATAAATTCAAATAAAAATAAACATATAAAATGGAGGAAACAGTTACGATTTATAAATAATAACATTCAACTTTTAACGTCAAATTACACAATCTTGCTAACCTTCAGTCGTGATTTAGATCGCAGATATATTCTTACAGTTTTCACTCCGTATTTTTAATATTCTAATATAAAATATGAATGAAAAATATTTTTTACTAATATAAATATCATATTATAAAATATATCATATATTAATTTAAATGTCAAGAAAACATTATTGAAAGTATATGTTTGGAGCGTAGCTTTATATGGAAGTGAAACTTGGACGATCGGAGTACCTCAGAATAAAAGATTAGAAGATTAAAAAAATGTTAAATATGATAAATTATATAAATATGATACGATACGTGAGGCAAATATTTTTTTTTATGCGTTGATGGAGAATTAGAATTAACAATCCAGCCAACCCGCGTTGGCAATAAACAGAATAGATAACATGGTCTAATTTTAGCCTGATATGATATCAGACATTTTGTTCTAAGTCTAATACAAAACAATGAGACGTATATATCAAAAACCTTAAAAATAACAGTAATAGTGCAAAAAATTTAACAAATGAATCAGAATGATCTATATAATATTTTTAAAAAAATCTGATCAATGTTTGTCTTGATATAATATTTAATTACCACAGATTTCTTTCTATTATTTTATTTTAATATGAAATACGAAAACATTTCTTTCGTATTTAATTAAAATACACTGTTAATCCGTGTTGAAAAAATTTCAATGAAACAGAATTATTGTTCATTAGTAATCCCTTACAAATATAAATACATATAAAATTCCATGTAATGGGCGTGAAAACGGGCTCTTCCTCCAATCTTATATGGAAGAAAAAATAATTAAATATGAAAATAAAAACATCTATAACAATTTATATAAAAACCTTGATTTTGTTTTTTTTTTTTAAATATACAAAGTAATTCAAAATGATAGACTCAATTTTGTAACTTTGTGTTCTAAATTAATAACTGACAAATGTGAAGTAAATTACAACTGATAATACAATTAAGTTTAAATATACAATTCACAAATGTTTAATGAGGCCCCCTCCGGCTGCACGGGATACATCTAAGTAGTAGCTGAACTCGTCCTGCCCGCGAGAAAGCACATCTTGTGTTACTAAATTCACCGTAGCTGTGATACGGTTCTGCACGTCAGCCAGATTTGTTGGTAGAAGTGGTACTAAAACTGCATCTTTCACAAACCTCCGCGAGAAAATGTCACATGGCATGTGAACAGGTGATCTTGCAGGTCAGAATAGAAGATCCAGATCTTCATTCCCGCGTCCTATACATCGTTAAGTAAAGGACGCCTCAAAACACGCCAGATAGTCGGTTGAGGTATTCCAAGTTCTCTATCGCGCTAAGGCGTTGACTTCCTTGAGCATCGAAAAAACTTTCTTGGATTCGTCTCACATTCTCCTCTGCCACACGCGGTCGGCTCCTGCTCTTGCCTTTACAGAGACAACAGTTTGTTCAAACTAGTGAAATCACTGACATACTCGTATGCTCTTCTTTATTGGAGAGTCAATGTTAAATCGAAGACGAAAGGCACGCTGCACTGCACTCATCGACTGAGATTTGCAAAAACACAAAGACGTTGTGTTGCACTGTAGCCGCCACCTTACTTAAAATTGACATTTAATAGCGGCGCTAGTACTCATTTATGCAACTACTTGCGCTCTAGCGATGATATTCGAAACTTTCGGACTTACTCTCTCTAATACGTATATTAATCAGATATAATGTAAAGTTCATGAAATATTGAGTTAATAAATGGAGTCATCATTTAGAATTGCCTTACACTGATAACGTTCCCTTCACATGACAATTCACGTAAATACGACCAATTTGAAACAAAATTTTGTATACACTTCTTATATATAGAGAAGAGTTCAATGCATTCTATAAACGAAGTACCAAAATTACTAAAATTTAGTTTATTTTTTAAATTTCACATGTGAGCTCCATAGAGGTATTCGTACAGCATGTAATTTAGTTAGCGATTCAAAATAAACTACATTAAAAATAATAATATTTCAAATTACGAGGAAAGGCTGCTTTTAGCCTTACTTGTCGCCCAATACTGGAGGTAGCGCAGAATATTATCCTAAGATCTTTGTAAAAGTTTTGTAAAAAAATAATTTACAGAATCATTTAGATCAGTTCAGTGGTTTACGAGTTCTAATTGAACATCATTATTAAAAACGCAACGGTTTATGTAAAAAAAAAAGTAATAGGAAATAAAAATATATTATAGTTAATATTATTAGGCGGAATGAAACTTAGATGATGTACTATATGCATGCCGTTTTAATTAAAAAATAAACAATAATAAAATAATGACACTCATAAAATTATAACTAAATTTCGTATTTATTTTTTATGTTTCAGGTGAGTGAATGATAAATCAGTATATCTAATTTACGCACGGAAAATTCATAAAGAAATTGACTGCCAGGTAAGTACAATCCGCATGTTATCTGTAAATTCAGAATAATTATGTACGTGTATTTGAATAATTAATATATACAGTGCCCCAAAATTCAAGCAGAAGTAATATTCATAAAAAACACAGGGTTTTAATTAAAAATTGAAAATTTTTTATCGATTCATAAAGCATTCAGTATAGGGATATGTATGGAATAGCATATGGGTAAATAACCTCCACGGCTTTGCTGACCCATACGCAATCTTTTGTCCAAATTTTCCATGACCGTTCTGCATAAATGTGATTGAATTTAGTTGATACAGCGCCCAATTTCCTCCTTCAAAGCGTGGATGGTCATGGGCTTGTTGGTATAAAACTTACGACTTCAAAAAATCCCTAAGAAAATCGTCCAACGGCGTTAAGTCACATGATCTGGCCGCAAATTCTGACCACCAAAACGAGAAATTACACCACCAGGAAGTGACTCATCCAGTAACTAAATTGTTTCTCGGGCTTATGGCATATGGCACCACCTCATTAAAACCACATGTCGTCTAAATCTATCTTCCAATTTAGGCAAAAAAAAAAACTGAATTAAGATGTCGTGATAGCGAGCATCATTAACTGTTATTATCTGACCAGCCGCATTTTCGAAGAAGAATGGTCCGATCATGCCTTTAGGCCAAAATTCGCACCAAACAGTGACACGTTGTGGCTGCATCTGTTTCACAACAATTACTCGCTGATTTTTCCTAAACCCTAAATATTTTAATTAATCTCTTCACAGTGGATGAAGCTAAATCACTATTCCGACATATTTTGCTGGAAAATTGCGAACTATAGCTGCCAAACCTTCATTATTTTTAAAATATTGCTCCACAATGAAAACATATTGGTTTGTCTGGAATTTCTCCCACCACCAACCAATTCAGTTGCCCTAAAATATAAGACCGAATGTCCGTACCAGAAACGGATACTGTGCCTCAAAATGGTTTAGCAACTAATATCCCAATTAGCTTCTAGAGCTTACCTAACTGCGTGAGCGGAATAAACGTGGTGCTCTACACAACTCGCTTGCGTATCCGACCGCTCACTTGTCATATATTACTAAAATGGATAGGCGCACCCCGTCTACATATTAAAATATATAACTTGTCTATAAATTAAAATTTATTCCGTCAAGGACAGCAATTTACTGCCACGCCTAGGTCGCTGAATGCCAGCAAGTACCTGTCGACCATATTATAGCGCTTGGAGGTATATTTTACCGATGGCCAGCCATTTCTCGAGGGTAGCTTCCTACAGCAATCTGTGGGAGTCATATATTCCTTAAACTACTGATGCCGGTTGAACAAAGCAACGGCATCAAGGAATTCCCACACGATCCGACAATCCGGCTCACGCCACATTGATTTGCCACTTATGAGTGGCCAATTTTCCCGTTGACTTTTAAGTTCCAGGGTGGCCTAAATTCTGGCCTCCCAAACAGCTGAGCAGTCGAACATCATGTGTTCGTTAGACTGGACCTACCCGCAGACGCACAGCTCATCAGCTGCCAGGTTGAAACGAAACAAATATTGGTTAAAATTCGCGTGGTTGGAGAGCACTTGGGCTCCCGTTGCCCTTAAAAACAAACTAGAGGTGTATCATCCCCTCAAGTTCTTTAAAAATCTATACAAGGACCTGCCCTTAGTCGTGGCGCGCCATTCTTGCTGCCATGCTTCCTTCGCGAGGCTGTAAAGCCTTCTCCGCTGGCGGGAGATGAGCAACTGTTCTAAATTTAGAACCGGTGCATTGCGATCACCTTTCCGCTCCGGTAGAAGCCCGGCTCGAAACCGCATCCCAAATACCTCGGTCTCCCCATCTCTTTGCAATTTCTACATGGCCGCCCGAACTTTCACCATTAAATTGATTGGGACAATCTTTCCCAATACGGTGATAGCCTCGTAGGAAGTTGTTTTAAACACACCAGTGCATACGATTAAGGCTCTACGCTGGGTACTCCTTAAATTTTTAATAAGTGCTCGATTTCTTTCCAACCTATGCGTCCAAACGGATGCAGCGTAGAGGTCATACTTTCGAAGATACCTCGGTACACCATGTCACCCGATAGCCAGTAATCCTAACGACAGGCCGTAAATGACGGACCGACAGCCAGTAATCCTTCCAAGCAATCTTTCTAAGCTTGTGCATCACAGAGACGGCGTCCCCCGCTACTCGTCTAATATGGCTGCTAAACAGCAACTTCTCATCAAACAAAAAAATGAAAACGTATTGTTGTTTCGTGTAGCGCTACATTTTTAATAACCCTGAACTATCAGCTGTCACGCTGTCTTTGTTTTTCGTTAGTAACACCTTACCAATTCAAAAAATTCACAAAATTTAAATCTTGCGTCAATTTGGGACATCCAGTATTTATAATAATTACACACATCTGAGTAAAAATAAATACTGTTTTAAAGAAAAAAAAATTTGGTAATCTTATTTTATAATGGAAACCAAACAGGTGTGGATAACAAATATATTAACAGTTAAAATATCACCAGTTTCCTGAAATATGATCAGAATTATAAATTAGGCTAATTGTGACTCTTGCCATATACTATTACATAAAATAAATGAAATTTTTAAATTTCCTTAGATTTCAGTCTTGTATGAAATTTCTTATTAAAATGAGTAAAAAGTTAATTAACTTTAATTGGAAATATAACTTCTCAGTTAATTTCATATTAATGGGAAGGGGAGAAAATTGTTGTTTTTAGATTAAAGTATTTAGATTAAACTGTGAGTATGTAAAAAAGTTAAAATTAGCTCACAAAAAAATTGTAATACTTTCCTGGCAATAGTTATTTATTCTAATGTAGTAGAAAAATAATGATACATGAAAAAGTTACCTAAGATTCCTTCCTGCCGGTGGGAGGTAATTTATGATGAAATTCTATCATAAAATTATCATTATGCGTTAAAAAACCAAGAAGTTTTAAAATTAAAAAAAAGTTGGTATTTTTTTTTTTTTTTCCTCCCCCCACCAAACAATCACGTTCTAAGAAAATCTGTTGGATATCAACGTCTAATATTTAAAAGGAAGAAACCAAAATAAATCTACTAAAAAATGTACGACCAATAAAAGGATAGCTAAGATTATTTTTTTGGTGGGGGTGAATTATGATGAAATTTTATTGTAATATTACTATTATAAGTTTAAATAATATTAACTTTTAATAATATTAAATGTTTAAATAAACCAAAAATATTTTGAAAAAAAAAGTTTTTTTGATTGGCTCCCCCACCACCCAATATTGCCCCTAAAGTATTTTTTGGATTGCTTGTACTATTACTACGCCTAGAAAGACAAAAAAAAAATAGTAAAAAATATGAAATAAATAAAAAGATGGCTTTTTATTTTTGGAAAAGGGAGAGTTTTGCGGCAAAATGTTTTAAAAATGGTAAGATAATCATGCAAGCATATCCAGAGCTATATAGTGGGATTATGTTTGTAAAAGTTTGAGAAAATTGATCCCCAAAAAGCTCCTATCCACTGGAGATATTGACCCCACAAAAGTTTAAGAAACAAATTGCCACATACTCACGATTCTCTTTACAAAATTTCATCAAAATCGGTTTATCTAGTCAAAACTTATTAAGCTACAAGCACTCCAACACACGTACATAGATAAGTACGAACATTACCCTCACCACTTTTTTTTTAGTTTTTTGAGGTTTTGGGTGATAAAACGTTGAGAAATTAAAAAAAAAATCCCGTATTTCCCAATTTTTCCATTTTTTAATCGATTACTATACTTTGCTTCTTGTAGAGCTATAATACTAGGAAAATAAAATGAATACAAGTTCTAACTATTAAGTAAATGACTTTTAAATTTATAATTGAATTTTCTAAAATTATTACATCCATTAAATATGTAGTACAGTTAATTAATTAATAGAATTTAAATGACCTTGTTATACTATAAAATTAATTTTAAGTCAACGTATTATTAATAAACTGATTAAAAAATCATAAAACATTGGATTTTATCAATGCTTGTATTTATTTATCTATGCTTTTTTAAAGATGTTTAAAATAATTATTTTAAAAATAATAATCATGCAGGTATTTTTTTGAATACATTAACAATCATCCATTTTTATTACAACAATAAAAACGAAAAGGGAAAGTTTTGTTATAAAAGATATTTATAAAGAATTATAAAAAAAAAATACAATAAAAGTGAAGACAAAAGATTAATAGCACTGGAAAACATTAAGAGCTAAAGACGTTAAATTTTAATTAAATGTGGGAACTTTTTAGTGAGAACAGTTTTTGTTTAATTTTATTTGCGTTATTATTTTTTTAAAGATGAAAAATTAATGGTGACAAGAATAGAAACGAATATTTCTTTAATACTCGTACTTTTTATTATAATGACCAAGCAAGCGTCTTTTAAATAAAAGTAAGGAAAAAATATAGCAGATTAAAATTACTTTTGGTTAAAACAAATAATAAAAAAATTATTACTTAATTTTAAAATTGTTTTCGTTAGTTTAATTATAATATAAATTACGCATTATTAAACTTCTCAAAATTTTATTTTCATATTTTTATAAAATTATATTTAGTTAAAAATAAACAGAATAAATTAAAAAAATACAACTTTTTTGTTGTAAAATATACTCAATATTTTTAATAACTGTGTTAATTACTTATACAAAAAATGAAAAAATCTATTTTATTGAATTTAACAACAACAATCATTACTCGTCAATATTTAGAAATTTTAATTGAGAATCAGAATGGATTGCTAAACCGGTAACTGGTTTTTTCCTGTTTAAAAAATAAGTTCTATCGGCTATACTATACTTTTCCTTGCGTTACATTATTAATAGTGCCAACATTAATTCAAAAACCTTAATAGAAATACTGTCCCTCCGTGTACCAACACTTTCTAAACCTTGATTGATGAAAAAGGATCTTATATTGAAAACTGAAACATTTTCATTTTCTGAATGGCTAATATCGATATGTAAATTATTTATGGATTAAGTAACAATGTACAGTAATAAATTGCTAACGTTTATCTTATCTATCGTAATAATTATATTTCAACTTGCCTTACGTGATCATAGTAAAAGGGTGTTCAAAAAGTGATGCAACCTCATGGGAAAACGAGTAAGTTACAATAGTTGTTAAAAGTGGCCTCCATTATGAATTCGACGTTGCATGCTCTTAAACAAATGATGTAACGTCTTTTTTAGAAATTGCAGCGACACATCGTACAATTTCAATCTGAAATTCGAAAATGGTGTGGGGATGAATTTGTAAGCAGCATGCTTATGGTATCCCACGTGTCGCTTTCTCAATAAGACTCATGAAACGTAATACCTTTTAATGTCAAGAAGAAAAGATTACTTTAAAACATTATTTTACTGAATTTTTAAAATTTGTTACGTACCGCTAAATTAAATTGCGTTCGTCCAGGTAAAAGTTAATATTTTATTACTAGGAAAGAAACCTTTGGTTTAAATTATAAAAAAAAAAAAAAAAAACGGTTGTGAGAAATCTCGTTTAGATATAAGTTTTTTGTCATTTTTAGTAATTTAATTTCATTACTGAGATGTGCATAAAAATAGAACAAAAGAGAAATACATTTTATCATTTCTTTATAAATTAAAACGGTCTTAAACAAATTCGAAGGAAAACTAAAAAAATAAATAAATAAAAACAAACTTCACAAACATTATGTACTACTGGTAATAAATAAACAGCAGCCACGTTTAAGTAAAAATATTAGCTTGGAATGATTTTAAAGATAAAAATAATTTATAAAAAAAATGGGAAAGTAACTAAAATTAAATATTTAAACTCGTTATTATTATGACAGAATTGAAATATAACAAGGAACATTTTTTTATAATAACTCTTAAATAATTACTGCAGTGAAAAAAAGTACTTTAATATCATCACATAATAATAATAAAAATTATATTCATTAAATTGGAGATAACAGTTCATATAATAATTTTCCGGCTAATATTCTTGCGAAAGTTATTGTACACCGACCCGCTCAGGCGCAAATGTTTACCACGATTTTCGTTATTTAAAAAAATTATTTATTTAATATGTAATAAATGATTTTTCTTCTTTACCATTTATGTTTACTTTTTCATCTTATTATAAGAAACAAACAATTTTTACTTCCTTGTACGATGTGAAGGAAAGTATTGTGGGATCGCGTAAAATTTCGGTTTTCAGATTTTGACGGAAATATACATTTTGACCATCCCTGAATCCATTTTGACTAGTTTCGGCATAATTTTTGTACGTAGGTACGTACGTATCTCGCATAACTCAAAAACGATTAGCCGTAGGATGTTGAAATTTTGAATTTAGGACTGTTGTAACATCTAGTAGTGAACTTTCCCTTTTGATTGCAATCAACTTGACCAAAAATGTTCAAAAAAGGCCAAAATCCAAAAAAAAAATTGAATTTTGGACTTTTTCTTAAGTGCATTAATAAGTCTTCATTGAGAGTGTTTCAACTATACATCGTAATTGGGACTTATTTTCATTGGCACTACAGTTATAACCAAATAAAATATTAATTAATGAATTATATTGATCTTACAAGGAAATACAGATCGGTTCAAATTTGATTTATTTACTTTTTATAACTTTTTTCTTTTAAATTAATTATATTGATTATTATTAATTATTATTAACCTATGATTGTAAAAAAAATACCATAAATAATAAGTCAATAATAACAATAAAAAAAAATTATGAAAAAAATCAGAATGAGTTAGTGAAATAAAATTTTATGTATTTTTAAACAATTTTATATGTAATTTAATAGGCGTACAAGGAAGTCAAGTGATATCCACATCAGATTTATTTTATTTATAAAAATAACCATTTTGAAATAATTATCTTTTAATGAAGCACCATTTGAAAACCAATCTAGAAACCTTAAATACTATGCAAAAATGAAAAACAAAACATGAATTATTAGTAATAAATAAGTTAAATTTTACATTTTTTTGCGCATTTCATATGGATTTAATATGAGTTATGGTAATAATTATTAAAAATTATACATGTTTTTTGTAAATTAATTAAAACTGCAAAGGTTGAAAGAAAAGATATGGAAAAATAGAATAAAATTACCTCCATATTTCCAACTTTATTATGAAGCAAGTTATTTAGATTTAAACTAATCAGAAAATATCGGGCCAAATATAGGTGTAATACGTAATGTAATTATTAAAAAAATTATTGAATTTATTTTGTTATCTGATAAGGAAAATTTAAATTTTACAGAAATTATTATTTAATATTTAAAACTGTTTTAATATTGAGTACGAGTATATAAAGAAAAAAGAGCTGTGTATTTACATTTATTTTTTTATTTTTTTCAAAGACTTAAAAGTTACATAACATCTGTTCGTTTAAAAAGAGGAGTGAATTCACGAACAGCGGTTGCCTTTAAAAGGGTATGACGAGAAGTTTAACTAAAAGGGGCGAAAAGATATAAACTCCCTCACTTAACTGTTACAGGTTATTGCAATCAAAGGCAGGCAGCTTAGTAGAGAATAGAAACCCTCATTTCAAGTCCTATCTCAACACAGAACCACAATATATAGATTGGGCTATAGTAATGTAAGGAATGAATCGAGCGAAGTGTGAAGCTAAAAATGATATGACGGTGAATGCGTTACATGGGGACGGGGAATATGAGGAGGAAATATAGAATAATAGGGGGTACCGTAGAAAATGGGGTGAATAAAAGAGAGAGAATGAGCGAGTCAACGAGTGGTAATCTTGCCAGCAAAAGAGGGAAGGATGATGAGGTCTCAGGATGATGATACATTTGTTGCGTAATCAACAAGGATGATATTGTGCTCTGTAGGATTCAGTGGAGAGAAATAATTAAAAATCCAGCTGGAGGCGTCTTTTTATACCGTACCACCAAGTATAGCTTTTTTTTCTTTTTTTTTAGAATCACAATACGAATTACATAATATTATAAGCCTTCACATCTATAATTTATGTAATCATCTGTTCTTTTATTTATTAAGAATTTGTACATAATTCTTCTGTGTTTTTTCTTTTTTTTATTAAGAAAAAAAACAATTTAATTTTATAACAAAAAACTTTTTTATAAAAACAACCACTTAATCATATAAAACGTCACATACTTTTTCCTCTTTCTTATAATTATTTTTAATTGGTTTCAGAAAAAATGTTAAAACAATTTGTACAGCCAATTTAAAAATATTTTATATATAAAAGTTACTCTTCTACAAATGGCCGATTTTGAAAATTCTCTTTTCATTTTAAAGATATGTTTCATAATTAATATTTATTTATATTAATTAAAATTTGAATTTATCTATATAAATTCAATGGTGGAATTATTAAAAAAAAAAAATATATATATATATATATTATTTAGTTAAATAATTTGAAAATATTTTACATCTCGTTGCTATAATTTTAAACAAAAATTGTAGATATTCTTGATATGTCTATACATGATGTATAACTTTCAAAAAATTCTTGGGACATATTTTAACCAAAGAGAGAGAGAACAAAAGAACAAAAAATATTTCAGTTTTTAGGGATAGGGGGTTGATTTTTAGAGAACGTTTTCCTTATTATATATATATATATATTCGCGTGGTGCTATCAGGATATTCAGAGGTTGTTGATAATTTATAATGTTAATTTAATTACAGTTTATTGATTTAAAATGTCCAAATTACAACCAGGCAAATTAATAGTAATAACAACGGTGATAAATACAGTAAGGATAATAATAAGTGACCATAATAAAACAATTAATGAACACAAATATTAATATAGTAAATACAACCACAATAATAGTCAGGATAACAGTAGTAAACGATAATTACATAACATAAAACATAACATAATCAAAACAGTAAGCATGACATAAAAACAGACAAAAATACAAAATGTAATGAATAAAGATAACAATCAAAATTATTACATGAAATAGCAATAGTATTGTCAATAGTAAGTAATAAATACAGATTACACATAAGTCAGAGTTCAAAAAAAATAAATCTTTAGAATTTATCACAGGTATATAGACAGAAAACTAGTATTCAGACCCATTAACAAAAGAAAACGCTAGTTTTAACCCTTCTTAACCACTGGTCTTACATTAACAAACAATCGTATAAAATTCACTTGCAAATCCCTTTTGTTGTCTATCTTAACAGTTTATGGATGAAGTGTACTGCATTACTTATTTCATTTATATACTTATAGTTTTACTGTAACGCTCCGATAGTATTTCTTGGTTACTGGAATTACTCATGGTGTCACCTTAATCGTATCTATCTATATACTCTCCTCGCTGGAGTGACTTCCCGCACACTCGTCTCGCAGACTCCCACCTGTGACACTCCAAGCTGGACCGTCGTCGTAACGCCTCGCAGACTGTTTCGGAGATCTCTCTGCCGAACTGATTTTTATCAGGTCTTTCTGGGATATTTATACTGTTAGCCTCTTTACCTGTAGGACCGGATCCAAGTCGAAGCGTGAGAAGAGTCGACCGAGGCTTTATTCCCATGAATTCCAAGACTGGTCTCACCGTACAACAGGTGCGCATTGTGTGCTACCGGGCAGTATAACAAACGACTTGTAAAACGGACTTATTTTTTACAAAGGGGGTTTCCTTTTTGTCCCTTTCTGGATTCTCCAAATCATTATATTAATTTTTACTTTCATAATAATTGGTAGGAATCTGTTATTCAGGCCGTAATACCGGCCTTATTACACTATATATATGTATATATTTGCATATGCATTATAGGTAACAAATTTGGTTTAAAATAGTTTTCTCTAAAATAACTTTCAGACGTTTCTCTGAGAAAATCAATATTCGTTTATTCGCGATAAAAAATTAATATGATGATTAATTACAATGATCAATATGATAATTTGTTCCCTATGTAAAGTTAATATGATCAATAGCCCATATACTGAAATTTTATGGCACATAAGAAAAAAGGATTGGTCAATCAACAGATATAAAACCAAAAACAATGTTAACAGACATATGTACGCACGTCCGAAAACAAATTAATAATCTGTATCAAAGGTGCAAATAAATAAATAAATTTTTGGGTTGTTGAAATTAAATTTTGTCTTTTGACAACCAGTTACTAATATTTTTGGTAAAATATTAGAACGACAACTTAAGGTGAGGTAGCAGATTATAATTGTATTCACATCTGGGAAACTTCTTTGTTTATATAACAACAGTCTTCTTAATCCAGGATATGTCGTGTCAAATTATTAATGTATATTGCTAGAATTGTATTTTCATATTAATAGAAGAAATTTCATAAGGAAGATGATACTTCGTTATTATCAAATTTTAATACCTTTGTAATCATTTAATAACATATTTCATTCAAATTTATTCGACAATAAACCTGTTGTATGTTAGAAAATCTATATTTTAAAGAATAGTTTTCTGATTTTCAATTGCATCAACGACGACAAAAATTATTTTACAACACTTTTCAAGTTTCAAGACATAGTATTTAACATGCAAAATTTACTATCTTTTATTTTTCGACGCATGGTTATCATGTTTGAAAAATAACGTGAAATTAATTAAAATTACTTCTGAAGGAGATTAATTCTAAGTTTCTATTTTTTCAATATTAAATATAGCAGATTGTGGTCTTTTTTATCTATCTCACAAAAGTCAGCGCATTTAGTAACAGTTTTTTGTCTTCAAAAATAAAATCAATACTTGTTATTAGATTATTTGATATCAGTCACGTACTAGTTTATCTTGTTGCAGAATTCAGTAAGCATAGATAAAAGAATATCATTTTACAAGCACCTAAATCAATAATATTATTAATATTTTCAATTTTTTCTGACTGAATGATCGAATATAAACTTTACAAGAATATTTCAGTTGGTAAGGTATTAGTTAAAAATGATACTACGTATTTTATTTAATGTAAAAATACATATTTTCAAGAAAATAATGGTTACCAATAATGTTTAAATAAGATTCTAAACATAAGTACAATAGGCCTATTCATTTAATTTTTCTTGACGAAATTTTAATTTTACATTACATTTGACTAAAATTGAATTTTTAATATGTACAATTACAGAATGATTCACGAACAATGTAACAAATTTTTGAAAGTCAGAAATGTTTGAAAATAAAGATGAAAGTTCATATAATCATAGGTTAGAAACACTTCGTTAGCGAGTATCGGCCGGAGAAATTTTTTTTTTTTTTGGTTGTTTGTGGGCGAAAAACGCTTGGGCGTTATCATCGCCCGGTAGTTATTATTAAAAGGGTAATATAACTCCAAAATAATAAGCTATACAAGGTGTAAACATAATATTAATCATATCAAAAAAATTTACTAAAACAAGCGAAGAAGGCAAAATAAAACCCAAAACTAATATCACAGACAAAGTTGATAAAATATTAAAGATAAAATAATAGAATAAAGAAAGTATAAAAACTTACCTAACTCTGATGGGTTGTGCAAAAATCCCATCCCGGATAGTAAAATTAAACACATAGAACTAAAAAATCAAATCGAAAATAAAGGTTAAAATGATTAAAAAAACTCTCCTTACAGAAAAACAAATATAAGTATATTAAATCCTTTGCAGTAACCCAGTACTATGCAAAAAGAGAAACATTCGTCCCAAAATCCTGCCATCATTGCCCAAGATATCACGAATGCTGCTGGATATGTTAAATTGATGACGCAACGCCGCATAACATACGCAGTCCACGAGAATGTGGTGCACAGTCATGCGGCAGTTGCATCGTGTGCACAGGGGTGATGTCCTCCTGACATTAAATATTCGTGTGTGATCCTCGTATGCCCCAACCGTAACCGGCAGAGGACCACTTTCTCACGACGAGAGTTCCTGCAAGAGGAGCCCCACGGCAACTGAGTTTTTAATCCGTCGAAGTTTACTATCGACGGCAGCCGTCCAGCCAATTTGCCACCTTGCTCGCAGTGATTATTTTATATGATTAATAAAATCAAAGGTAGTAACTCGGGTGGTGAAGGAGGCTGAATACACGCATCTTTCGCAGCAGAATCTGCCCTCTCATTACCAAGAATCCCAACGTGGCTAGGGATCCAGCAAAAACCTACCCCCTGGTTTCGTTTTTCTAACTAGGGCGAAAATTTTTCCCTATATATATATATATTGATTCAGAAAAGACTTTAAAAATTTATCTAGATAACTTATAGATTCGGACGAAGTCTCATTTCATAGCAAAAGACATAAAGTTTTGACTCACGTAGTTCATTAATACCGAATTTGGCCACCAGCACTGTCATAGTGTTGTTAAAAATCAATGGATACATTTACTGGTACGGAACGTGCTCGCTGCGTGTTTTGGTTCCACGATTTACAGTCAGCAACTGCAGTTCAACAAAATTTTCGTTGAGGGAACAGTATAAGCCTCCAAGCAGGCATACAATTTACTCTTAGAACCAAACTTTCATTGAGACAGGTTATTCTATTAAACATACAAAATAACCAGGATGCCCACGCCCTCCCTGAAGCTGTTGTGGAATAACTCACAGAATATTTAGAACGTTATCCGAAGAAATCAACTCGACGTGTATACGAAAGAGACGGTTCAGCATATTACAGCTGACGACAAAGTTGCTCGGTTACAGTTTTGTATGGAAATGATGGGTAGAACTACAGACGATGATACATTTTTAGACAATGTGATTTTTAGTGATGAGTCAATATTTCATATCAGTGACAAGGTAAACATCCATAGCTGCCGAATATGGGGTTGTGAAAACCCTTGTGAAACTTTACAGCGCATTCATGATAGGCCTAAAGTTAATGTTTTTTGTGCCCTAAGCAAACAGTCCGTTCTTCTTCCAGGAGGCAACCGTAAATGGTATCGTTTATCTGGATATGCTTCAAAATTTTCTAATTTCTCACTTAGACGATGATAGCCAAAATGATATTATCAGCAAGACGGGGTATCACTTAACTATCTCCTAGAAATCCTAGATTTTCGTGATACTCGATTCCCTGGACGGTGGATCGATCGTGAAGGCCCAATTTCACGGTCACTTCGCTCCTCAGATTTGATCCCGCATGATTTTTTCTTGTTTAGTTTCATTAAAGATCGGGTTTATGTACCACCTTTGCCTGGTGATCTTCTTGAGCTAAGACTTCGACTTAACGCCGCAGCTGCAGAGGTAACGCCCGACTTGCTGGCTACAGTATGGAAAGGAATCGACTTCAGGTAGGATTTATGTCACATTACAAATGGAAACCATATCATATAAAAGTGAATGTTGGGTGACAAACTTGATTTATGATTTTCTATGAAATAAAACTTCAATAAATATTGTTAAGTTATATCAATTTAAAAGTGTATTATACAAGTTTATTTCTACTTATTATTGAGTAATGGGTATCTGAGCTCTGATGCCAACTCCTCGAAATTATCATATAAGATTTCAAAAAATTGACACCATCACTACCAAAAAATTGACACCATCACACCACTATGTCTCAATATGGATTGGAAAAACTTAAGTGCTTGTATGTAGCAAAATATTCCCTAAATGATCCAAAGTGTAGGATCGTGCAAAATACATTAATGACGTAACATATTCCTTGGATTAGTGTAAAATGTTAAGGTAAAAACAGTAATGGAAAACATACGTTTATTAAATGTATAAAAGAAATTAATGGTGTTACAACATTTAGGATGTTTCTTGAGGCTAAAATAACATGATATAATATAAAAAAAATATAACGAGGTCTATCAAACAGTTGAAGACCAAAAAAAAAGATAAATTTTTGAACAATTTTTTAAGGGGATAATTTGTTCCCTTGATATATAAATACAGTAATATTTAAAAAATAAATAGTTTATCTATCGAATGGTAGGAGTAAAAATTAATCTGAACGAAATGTATTTTCATTCTATTTCGTTTCAAAAAATCATTAGAAAAATGCAAGCCGAAACGCGGTCATTCAAATCGTTTTTCAGTTTTAGTGACTGGACCCTCTCTCGCTTAAAACACCTCATTTTCTATTGTCCTTAACACAATAGAACTTCCTTTTATTGTCCAAACTTCATTGTAACTTGACTTCCAGCCAACCAGAAACTCTATATTGCAATTTGTCTACTCTCTCTTTCTGTTTTTTTACCTCGCTCGTTCGGTTGCTATCATCATTCTATAAAGAAAATAAACAGTAGACCCGTTTGTTACAAAGAAATCACATTATTTTCAAGTAAATATTCATTTGTTCATTTACACAATATAACTTATTTATTTCGTTATTACGTTTCCTTTTTTCTGAGTACATTCTTAATTTTCTATATCGTGTAATTCTAATATATCATAAAGATATCGAACATGGTTTCCATAATATTAAATATGATATCTCAAATACCTTCTCTTTAAAAATATTTACATCGATAAAATAAAAATATCTATTGAAATTTGTAGGAGTCAAGAAAAATAGTTTGGTTATAATTTCTTTGATATTCTAAACTTATCCTTAGACTGGATAATATCATTTTTCACCAGTCAATAAACCATCAAAATTGACAAAAACCTACATATTTTACTCATACACAAACATTTATCACATCTTAACACTCTTGAAGAGTATGAAAGTTATAAACATACAACGATGTACTGAAATAACAGAAAGAATTCAGGTCCGGTACAGTTTTTCACCGCATTCTAAAAATACTTTTCTATAACGACATGACAATACCGTACATATCCATAAAGAAAACAATTGAAGATGTTGACAATGACAGCTGAAAACGTTTGAAATAAATCTAGTAAGGTTTGACGTACTAAAATTTATATTTAAAAAGATTTTAGTACATGAAAACGATTCCTTTTTTTACCTATTGGTAATTTTTAATTATATTAAATAAATAAACAACGTGCAAAAATTAAGAATATAAAAGTTAAAACGTAAATTATTATGATTTGATTTAGGTTTTATATTTTTAGTTTTCACATTTAAAATATGAAATATGTATTTCTATTTGTATTTGATTTATACATTAGTTTTCTAGTTGGAAAATAATAATTATAAAAAAAAGTTCAAAAAAGTAATTACAGACTTTCTGAAAGAATTCATTAAATACATTTCATTAAAACCATTAACGTTAAAGTAAAATATTATGTACTTCAATCCTTAGTACTTCATAGTATAACTGCAATATATATAAAAAAGAAATGAAAATTGACTGAAATAGTAATTCTTATAATTACAGTTCTTAATGGAATATTAGCAGCTCACCTTATCCATTAAATAGTATTAATCCAACTGGACGATAAATTAACAGTTCTTACAAAGATACATTATATTAAAATTCTGTTTATTAATCATTTCGTATGTAAATATTTCCATTTCAAAATTTGGTCGTGCGGTTAATTCGTTTCATAAGATTCATGATTAATCATCCATGTCATCATGATTTAATAAATTATTTTGATTAATGATTATTAATGATTATTAATGATTGATTATTTTGATTAATAAATAATTTTTATCTCTCTGTAAGAAATAAAGATCTTTGTGTTATTAACCATTTAAATTTTTTTTTGTTGAGGGGGAATACCAGTACGCCGCATAGGGAACAGTTTCGGACTCGCCACAGGTTCCGCAAGGTGTTAATTGAGTTGGGTATGTGTTCCTGCGCCCTGCCGACTAAACCTAAACCCCCCCTCCACCCACCAACTTCATAGTTCGGGCCAGACCGGCATTGAAGCATTACCACGGTCCCGGCCGGGAGCCTTCGGACTCAGGGGATTCAGAGTTCCCGTGCGTCAGCACCATCGACGATCCACGCAAGCGCAGACAGCTCAGCAGGGAGCTTCCTTCACCCTTTCGTCCTTCGGTCGTGCTCTTCTGCCTCTCTCAGAGGAATTTTCCCAGAAACTACCAATCTGCCGGCAGAATGATAGTTTCTGGAATGATTTATATTCCGCTGGCGGAATGATTTAAATTAAATGCAAATATTAGAACACGAATGTTACGTTCTCTTTATGTTATTAAATAGTAATAAGACATGGATCTTGAAAAAACAAACGTGACAGACAAATAATGAGCCGTTTTAAATGTTATTGAACAGTTTAGTAGAATATGAAGAATAAACGTGAAGTGGTAGCAGAAATTAAAAAAGGGAGATTAGTATATTCAGGTCATATTATGAAAGGAGAAACGTAATCATTGGAGAGACTCAAAATACTAGAGAAGATTAAAGGTACGAGAAGTGTGGGTTCAAAAAAACTGTCCTATTTGGGGAATCTGATATATTGGTATTGCTATGGTAGAAATGTGTTCTTAAAGCTGTCGTCGATAAAGTGAAAACTGCTGATATCATTTCTGACCTCCTCCGAAGAATCTAGATTTACAAGACAACATCCACATTTCTTTTTCTGCAAATTTTATATTTATTAGTAGAAATCATCTAATTTAATAAAAAGCAAATAATTTCAATACGTAAATTACATAAACGTTACATTACGTAATTTACATTACGTAAATGTTAGCATACATTTAAGGATTTATTAATATTTTATTATAAATAAAAGCATAACAATGTATTTCAGAAGTATTTTGATAAATTACAAAATAAAACAAAAAAAAAAAAATTAGAGCCAGTTACAACAGAAGATTCTCTTCGATTAAAACTGAAGAGAATAAGGTGAGGATTATTAAAAACGAAGAGCTTTTAAGATTTAATGCCAGACATTCGCATGTTGTATGAAAAAGAAGACTGATGTTTTTTTGGACATATTTTCAGAATAGAAGATAAAAGACTGACTAAAAGAATTATTAATTTTGTCTAGTCAAAAAACTAAAAACACCTGGATTAATGAAGTTTTACAGAATATGAGAGAACTCTTTTTTTCGTGTTTAGCCTCTAGCAATTAGCGTTCAGGTATTACTACAGAGGATGAATGAGGATAATATGTATGATTGTAGTCTTGTACAGTCTTGGTTCGACTATTCCTGAGATGTTAAACCTAACTACCAAAGAACACTGGTATCCACGATCTAGTATTCAAATCCGATACTAAAAATGAGAACATCTCGGACTGATAAGTCGTTTCTAGAGATGAAACATTTCAGTCATACCATTGAATAACTGATATTCCTTATACGATCCATTATCAGGATCTCAATAAAATCACGTTATAGCAAACAACGACATTACGCACATTGAAATTTATGACGGGAAGTTACTGCAACGTCAAAAAACCCTAAATTATCTTCCATCTCTAGACCAGTGATTCTCAACCATTTCAGCTTCACTACCTTTCAAAAAGTAAAAAAGAAAATATATAATAAATATTTCGCAGTCCCCCAACAACAACCTAATGAAATCTAGTTGAACACTAGTTAACTGCGGCTGTTTGCTAAACTACAAGATGGAATGAGAGAAAATAAAAAAATCGTATTATATTATCTTAATATTTTCCAAGGATAAAAAAACACCATTGTCAATGTTTTTACAGAATAATGAGTATATGTAGCAGCTTTAGCTTACTTAGTTAATGTTCATGCTTTCATTAAGAAGCTTCATATCTGGATTATTTGCTTTCAAAGCAAAAAATTTGATATGTTTTTCACTCACTTCCGATTGTACTGATTGACTGATTGATTTGCATGACATTTCTTCCGCCACCACCCATTCAGTCGCCCTAAAGCATAAGACCGAATGTCTGTGCCACAAACGGCAAGTGAGCCTCGAATCAGTTTAACGACCAGTGTCGTAACTAGCTCCTACAGCTAAACTAATTGCTTGAGCGAACTGAGCATGGTGCCACACACCACTTGCTTCGTGTCCCACCGTTAACTTGTCATATATTCTTAAATGGATAAGCGCAATCCGTCAACTACTAAAATATATATGACACTCAATAAATTAAATTTATCTCATCAAGACAGCAATTCGCTGCCACTCCTAATTCGCTGAATGCCAGAAAGTACCTGTCCACCAATATTAAAGCGCTTGGAGCTTTAATTGGCTGATGACCAGCCATAACTCTCAGGTAGCCTCTCACAGCAGCGAGTTAGGAGTCTTTCCCTTAAATAAACTACTGATGCCGGTTGAACAAAGCAACGACATCAAGGAACACCCATACGATCTGACAATTCGGCTTTCACCACATTGACTCGCCGCTTATGGTGGCCAATTTTCCCTTTGACCTCTAAGTTCCAACGTGGCCTTAGTTCTGGCCCCTGAAAGAGCAGGGCAGTTAGAAAGAGCAAGTAGTTATGGAATAGGGATACGCATTCTACCAGCGTTGGAGATGCATCCGACCTTAAGCGTAATAAGCTTAGTTATTAGATGATTCTTAGTAATTAATACATTCTGAATTGTAATTGTTCACGTTATTTTGTTACTTTTTGTCTTCTTTTATATTTGATGTACTTGTCTGTGACTTCAAAAAATAAAGGCGAAACGTGGCACCGTCTAGTGTCAGGTAGGAAGCCACCTTGCCTAGGACACCATGGATCGCCCGCACACAAAAGCAAGGAAGTCGGGGTGCTTCCGATGATGTCTCGGAGAACCCTGATGGTATGAGAGGGCGTATTGAGGGAAAGGGCATGCGAAATGCATACCTGGAACCTAGTAGGTTAGGGCCGGGAAGGGAAGCTCACCTAGGGAGGGGCATCTCGGCTATCCAGAAGCGGAAGTCGGGTTGTTCCTCTATGATCCAGGGAAGACCCCGATAGGGGCCTCTGGAGGGGCCAAAAGTCCAAAAGTCAGGTGGGGCAATCTGCTGCCACGACACTTCGGAGCGATCGAGGTAATGCTTTACGGCTGTACTGGTTGCTGTGGAAGTGATAAAAAAAAGGTGAAATAAACGTTTTGCTTAGGTTACTTGAAATTAAAATTAATGTAAAAGTTTTCAAATGTGGAACACTACGATGAAAAGACTCGATTATCAAATGTTCGAACCCGAAAATAACAAATATAAAATTGTGCAAAATGTTTAGAAATTTCAATTTTCTGATTAAAATAATAAAATTTTACAAAAAATCTTGTTTTTTGGCTGAAATCAGAATATTGTAAAGAATATTTAACTACTTTTGTTTATGTACATATTTTGTATTAATATACTGACTTATAATACAAAAATTAATAAAATAAACATTTAAAATAAGCAATCTGCAATAAAATTCATGCAATAGGCTATTATAATATATAAAATAGAGAGGTAATAAGATACCGTAATAGTATCATATAAATCGCATCGGAAGATACTCGTGTATAACATAAACACCCCCATTTACTTATTGAGTATATATATATATATATATATATATACTCAATATATATATATATATATATATAGGTTTTGCAACAACAAGAGTGAAAATTAACATGTAGAGTGTAGCTTGTAAACTCGTGCAACAAAGTTCTGTAAAGTGAGCTACACTCAAACTTTTGTCTTAACTCGCTTCGCTTGACAACTTTGCTTTTCAACAGTATGTGGACAAGGCAAGTAATGAATTAATAGATAGTTGAACTACGTGAATTTATTTAACGTTATAAAAGATTTATATAATTAAAATAACTTTCCTAGATTACTTAATTAGAGATATACGTGGTTAAGTTATTACAACTTTAAAATTTTTGTGTGTTTTTGTGAGCAAGTGAGAAAGAGATACAGTTACAAATAAAAACACATACTAAGTAAATCAGATGCTAAAGCACCAACAAAAGCACGAGGAACTGATACGAAGTTAAGCATAAGTAAACTAATATAAGAGTGTCTAAAATACTCACTCATCAATACTGATCCAATCAGAAAATTAAAAATTAAATATGTATTTTTGAAAAATATTAGTTAATTATCGATTTTACATACGGGTAGTTATTATAAGGTCCAAACCACATTAAATGCACTTTTGGGGTGATAAATTAAGAAAGACATATACTTAACCAGTTTATTTGTATCACATATACATCCACGAATAGATAATACCTTTAAAACATGTTTTCAGACTATAGCGTTTTATGGCAGAAAGTTATACATATAGAAAAAACCAAAGGGAAACTTATACTGAAAATTAAACACGTTTAAAAAGTTTAAAGAAACGAGGTATTAAGAGTTCGAAACCTGGTCAGGCATGGAATTTTCACACACGCTACAAATCATTCATCTCATCCTCTGAAGCAAAAATTAATATCAGTGAAAACTTCTCCATATAAATGGAAAAGTGACGTGAAGTTGACTCGCCGAGAACAAGTAGCTGTGAACAGACTTAGAATCGGTCACACGCGATTAACAAATTCATATTTGTTAACCGGCGATGAGAGACCAATGTGCGGTGTTTGCAATAAAACACTTACAATTAAGCATCTAATAGAAGAGTGTACAATATATGAGGACCTCAGAAAGAGGTTCCGTCTAAGAAATGATATTACTGCTGATTTAGCTAATGGAAATGAAAGAAAAATAGTTGCATATTTATACGCCAGTGGACTTCTTAAAAGTCTATAAAAATAAAAATTTTGAAGCTGTGTTAAAGAGTCTCTAAGAAGTAGTTTCATCCATATATGGGTTTCTTGAAGCGTGGCACGTATAGTGACGGGAGGTAGCCCTCTTACCTAGGCCACCCTGGCTTATCTGCATTTAAGAGCAGTGAGTAGGGGTGTGTTCCAATGATGGCATGGGGGACCCTCAAGGGAGGACTGAGGGCGCGAGGCTATGGGTGGGCGCAATACATGCCTGTAGCCTGTTTATATGGAGAGTCAACTGCCACGGCATCCTGGCGCGACTGATATTCTGCTTAACGGCGGTTCTGGTCGCCCCGAGGGTGCTAAAATTAACAAATAATCGAGACAGGTAGAAGAAGATAATGGTATTGATAACTTGTATTTTTAATTTCATGGTTTTTTTTTTAATATCGGGGCCCTTTACACCCCGTAAGTGTTGTGCTTGTCTTTGTTATTTGTGTTTTAATGATCTGTGTTGTTTGTGCTTTTAAATAAAATGTAAAGGCCCTTTACACCCTTACATATGACGATCCTGATGGTGATACTAATTTCTTTCTAAGAACGTGACGAGGGCTTCATCTTAGTAGTCGATGCCCGTAAAAATTCAAGAAAAAAAATATATTAACAAATATAAAAATGCACTAAAAAGTAAAAAATAACTCATATAAATATCTAATAAATAACCAATAAATAAATGTAATAATTATTAAATTTTAAAATTAAAAGTAATGAAAATATTTAGTTAAATAAAAGCGTGGCGCAGTTTTTGTAACAATGTTTACGAATAAGTATTTAAAGACATTTGCTGTATTTTAAAATCTATTTTTTTGTTTAATGAGGTATATGTATATACTTTATTTATCTGTAATAAAATAACTCAAGTTTTAATTCTTTGATGGTTCAAATTAGCACAGAGATGACCTTTAAGGGTTAATAAGATTAAAAATAAAAATTAAATTTAGAAATCTTGCACAAAGTTATTACATTGAGACGGTAATCTGAAAAATTATTAATTATTATCAGTATTCATATATATATCAATTGTAATCGTAATTAAGAATTCATTAAATAAAAATTCATAATTAATTAAAATGAAACTTTTAGCAGAAAGAGTGTGTTCAATTTGGCTTAGATTATAAGCAGAGTTCGAAGATTAACTTCAACTATGTGAGAACACGTACAAAGAAAGCGAGTGGGTGCATTTTCCCAGATTGTTACTTGTAGCTAGTCAGTCTCAACTGGAGAGGTTCTAGCAGACCTTTCCGCTTCATCGCGTCGTTATTGAAAATGAAAATGAAGATTAATTGTTGTAAAAATAGATGTTGTGTTGTTTTAAATAAATTATAAAAACTGCGACACGATTTTATTTAACCAAATATTTTTTTTCATTACTTTTAATTTTAAAATTTAATAATTATTACATTTATTTACTGGTTATTTATTAGATATTTATATAATTTCTTTTTTTATTTTTAGAGGGTATTTTTTTATTTTTTTATTAATGTTAAAAGATTTTTTTTTTAATATTTTTTTTTTAAATATTAAAGATCTTTTACTGATTTTAATAAAAGCCCATTTAAAACCGTGACCTCATTTGTATTAAACATCGGACCTTTAATGATTAAATATCACTTCATTATTTTCTAGTCATTTAAATATAAAGTGATGCGTGGATATTAAAGGCAAGCTGCTAAAGGTGAACTGCCATATCCTATCCATATTGTATTATAATATAATAAATTTAAATTGTTTTTTTTTTTATATTATAATTTATTACAAGCGTGTAATTACACGTGTATTGTTCGTATTTTTTTATAATTTTTTTTTTTTTAATAAGATAGGGATTTTTTTATTATTCCGTTCTATCAAATGAAACATTTTATCTCTTTAATTTTTAGAGATAATTTAATTTTGAAATAGCAAATGTAAGAATATTTTTTTATTACTTTAGATAGAAACACTCGTTTATAATTCTATTTTGTAATATGTCAACATTAGAATATAAAGAACAAATAAATATCCGTAACGTTTTACTTCAGGGTTATTATCTTTTTTTCTGTTAGCCTCCGGAACTACCGTAAAGTATTGCACAGAATCAGGTCGACCATTCCTAAATTTGTGTGGTTAATTGAATCCCAACCACCAAAGAACACTGGTATCCATTATCTAGTATTCAAATCGGTAACAAATTTATTCTTGGCTTTGCTAGGATTTGAATCTTAGAACTCTCGACTTCGAAAACAGCTGATTTACGAAGACAAGTTAACTAGACCAACCCGCTGGGTTTACCAATTAAGCCTGCTACTCTTCAATATCTGCAAAATTTAATTTTCACAGCAGTGAATTCAAGAACCAGGAACGAGTTACCAATTAAAATAATTAGTATTTTTAATTAAAAAATAATTTAATTGGTATTGATTAATAAATAATTAATGTGTTTTATAGTTCTTGATTTTTACATCCTTATACCAAGTAAAGGAAGTATTGTGATCGCGAAAAGTTTTGGTTTTCAGATTTCAAAGTAAATATTCATTTTGAGCAACCCTGAATCCATTTTGACTAGTTTCGGCGTGACGTTTGGACGTACATATGTTTCTAGCATTATTCAAAAACGATTAGCTGTAGGATGATAAAATTTTGGATTTATGACTATTGTAACATCTAATTTGTACCTTTCCTTTTGACTGCAATCAAATGAACCAAAAGTGTCCAAAAAAAGCTCAAAATTCAAAAGAATTTGAATTTTGGGTTTTTTTCTTTACTGCAGTAATAAGCTCTCATTGAGAGTTTTTCAACGATATATCATAAATGGTACTAATTTTCATTGGTTTCAGAGTTATAGCCAAATAAAATTTTAATTAATGAAATATTTTCATCTTACAAGGGGAAGGCACGTCGGTTCGAATCAGACTTAATTTCCTGTTTTTTTTTGTTTTTTTTAATTTTAATATATTGATTTATTAACCTCTGATTGGAAAAATATTGTAAAAAATATTAAAATATTACGATAAATAATAATTCAATAATAACAATAAAAAAAAAAAAATATGAAAAAAATATCAGAAGTTATTAACGAAGTAAAATTTTATGTTCTTTTCATTTAAAAAAATGGGTTTAGTAATATAATAGACGTGCAAGGAAGTCATGTAGTGTCCACATCAATTTTGTATTTTCATCAGTTGAACATTTTCTGAAAATTAGTTAAATTCTTCGTGAACCACCTGCATATCAATTTACTGAGATAAAATTTGTATCCAAAATAACGTAGAAAAGATAACATTAACGCGTAATAAATAAAAAAATCCTTTCACATATCAAACTCCAAAAAAGTTCGCTAAATAATTTCTTAGAGATTTTCTTACTTGGTTTTAAGTAAATTCTGTTTGGCTAGATAAGATGAGTGTTGAGAAATAATATAAGTAATCGTCAAACAATCCTGGGCATACACTAGATGAAGATAAAAAATGACGCTAAACAAACAGTTCCAATTTTCTCATTAGAGATTTTTTCCATTATTTCTTTTGTTTACAGTCGGTATCAATTGAAACTCAAGAAGTAATTGTTTATAAAAGTAAAGGGGGAGGGGGAATTGGCTAAAAATTGTTATTCTTCAACGGTAGGTACTTTTAGTAATATTTTTTATTTCATGATTATACAATACAAACGTTAGAAGTAAGGTTTATTTTCGTATTTTTTAAATATTTATTATATTTTTTCAACAAGAAAAGTTCCGTATTTATTTTTTAACATTATATCCGTAAAATTTATTCTTCAATCAATTTTATTTTTTATGATAATTTATGATACTGAGATACGGGTATTAAACGTTAAACAGAATTTATTAAGCATTAATTTCAGGCATTTGAAAACGCTTGAAAAGTAAAAATAAACATTATTTCCTTAATCCTTCATTAACGTAGAAATTATATGAAACATCATTAATATATATGATGGTTCTGAAGAACGTAACAGTCTTTCAGAACAGATTCTACGGGTAATAATAACGAAACATTTCATACAAGCATGAAAAATATGCTTGGAATAATACTGAAGGGCAGAAATTAAAATGAGTGGATAAGGAATCAAGTCAAAATTTAATGGTAGAATCAAATTTCCCATCCTAGTAAGGCAGGCCAGGCAAATCAAGCTTCAAATCTCAGTATGAAATGAATTTAATAGACAAGGTAACAAATCGAAGCGTATTAGGATATCAGAAGAGAATTAGAAAAACTAAAGATGGAAAGGGATCGTACTGCTACAAAAGAAACGATAAATGGAGCATTAACAGAAGCAACTTCCCGTTAGAGCGGAAAATAGTTAAATAATCCTTTGGATATCTCTAAATTCTTTGCCTGATGATATCCTGAAAGGAATAAAAAAAAATTATGAAACGCCAAAAAGAACTTCTTCCTTAAAGTACATCGTCTAGTTACACATATCTTTACGTTAATAAATTATCTTTATAAAATATCAATAAAATTAAAAAAAAAAAAAAAAAAAAAAAATACTAGTATTATTTCTGTTTATAACTTACAACTAAATGGTACTAATTTGTCTTGGGAATAAATAGACCTATTTACAAAGTTTATAGAATAAGACATAATCTTTACAATAGGTGTAAAATTTGTAATATAGAGTGAATATAGAGAACAGATGTCGGCCAACTGGAAAATGCTTTACAGTTACTGTCGCTTTAAGGTAAAAGAGAATGATAGACTGAGTGAATGAGTGAAAAGGAAAACAAAGCCCATATAGTATATATATATATATATATATATATATATAGATATATATATATATATAGATATATATATACACGAGAGTAGACGTGATTATCAGTGAAACAACGTCTACCACATCATCTGTTTATTGCTCCATTAAATTTTCCGCTTCTTTAAACTATTTTCTTCATCAGATAGAAGATTTGTATAAATCAAATTGTGTTTTATGTTATACATAAATGTTTATGTATTCAATTTATTTTTTAAATATAAATAAAATCTGAAATCATAATTTTAAAATCAATATTTGAAAAATAATTTCTTTTTCAAACGATGAAGATAAAAGATAACTATTAAAAATGTTCCGATATGGACCGGAACGCAAGGATAACGGGAGATTTATGTATCTCCCTACTAATCGCAGAGCCTAGACAAAAGTTCCTCGCTGTTGTATCATTATTTTATCGGGTGAGTAATTATTCATTTAGTGGCAGTTATAATTATTTCGTTTTATTTATTAACCACCCGTTACCGTTAACAATATTAGGAGTTGAGCCCTTAATTCATCCTGACTCCGTAGGGAAGACACCTTCCGCCAGCCCCTTCCGTTCTGAGCCCTTATAGGCTCTACCGAAGGTCATCTTCGAAAGCACGACTTTTGACATATTCCAGTCTGCCTCGGCCAGGATGCCACCGATGCGAATGCAACGAGTCAATATTCCCATGGTGTACTCCTACTTAATGAACTAAAACAAAACACATCTCACCGAGTCTTAAGCAAGACTGAAAATACCTAACTAACAAAGGAACTGAACTACCTACCCATAGCAGGTAAAAGTGAGGTCAACACACTACACGAAACATAAAAATATTACATGGAACAATAACAACAAAGTAACATTGAAACAAAACAAAGGACAAGAATAACAACAAAAACATAATTTATAAAACAAAACATCAACAAAAATAGAATAAAAGAGAAATATAAGCAGAGCTCTAGATCCCCTCAGCAATCCTTTCCTTTGCTAAGTACACCACAAAACTCTCCACTATTGCCCATTCGGCCTGGCTCCTCTTAACGCCGACCCGATAAGATCAAGTCGACCGATGGTCTGCGTACGCATTAACTCGTATTTCGAGCACTCATAAAAAACATGGTAGGTGTCGTCCAATTGTCCACACTGAAGACACACCCCAGAATCTACCAAGCCGAATTTCTGCACTCTGTCTCTAAAAGCCCTTAATTCAGTAAAAAACAGTAACAAAAAATGTAAAAAAGATGTAACAAACAAAAGTGGCTTTCAAATGTGGTAAAGGCAGACATAATCAATTAGTCACCGATCTCAATAAATTCTCTTAAGAAACTAACAGTGTAGGCATTCTAAATGTAATATTACGCAAAAATTAAGTTCATTTTTACAACAATGGTAAGAGACCATATTGATCGGCTGATAAGCACGATTAGGTGACAATATTTTTTTTTATTTACTCATTAAATATGAACAAAAAGAATTATCTGTGTTAAAAAATAATCATTTTTTATCATTTTAATTTAACTATTAAAATAAATTTTAATTAAATTATATTAAATTTTATTTTAATTCAGTGTAATTTCTTTTTATTTAATTTTATTATCTGAACTTACTAAATTAAGTAACTTTCAAACTCAAAAATTTATCTCACTGCCATTTTGGGTACGGACATCGGTACCATCTTTATCACACAAAGGGTATTTATTACCATTTAAAATATTTGAGTTACAACCTCTCGGACATTCCCCAAGAAGGAATTGAAATTCTATTTCTCGTCAAAAGATAAAGTAGTTGACCGATACTTTATCCTGAAAGTTATAGTATTCTATCTTGATTGTTTTAAGGTTGTTGAGGGGTTTCCATACTTTTCATTCATTCTGTGTTTTTTTTTTGTTTTGCTTGATAACCCCCCGTAATCTTGAAACTTGTGCGTGCGGTATGAAAATGAAATTTTGTAGCGTGCGAAAAGTACTTTGCCTGACCGGAATTCGAATCCGGGGCCTCAGAATGAAAGGCCTAGATGCTACCACTTTGCCATGGAGATCATGTTAGGTTTACGTCTGACTGGATAATAAACACATTTTTGTGCAAAAATATAAATTAGCATGTAGAAGAGGTAGCATTTTTATTAATGATGTTAGTGAAATAAAAAAATTATTTAAAGTTCCAGAATTTTCACGATCAATTTATTAGTATTTACGAGTATATACCTTCTCTTAAAATCTGTCTAACCGACTTCAAAAAATAAAAAAGAGACAGTTCCCAAATAGTACGAGTTTTATAAACTTATTTCAAAACATTTCTCACCAAAAAACGCACTGATTTCATTGGACTTTTTTTTAGAGAAAATAAGGTCCTGGAATAAGATTTTTCTTGTAAATAAAATCAGTAAAATAATTTGTAAAGAAAAATCTATAGTCTGTCTAGTAGACAACTTATTTCTTTATTATTTTCTTAATGTGTACGTTGCAATCTGTTCAACTAGTGAACAATAAGAAACTCCCCAACGGCCTAATGAGATGAGGATGATATCTGACATGTAAAGACTCAGGCCGACTATTCCTAAAACGTATGGTTAATTGTACCCCGACCACCAACGTACACTGATCTTGATACTGTCTAGTATTCAAATTCGTACAAAAGCAATTAGGTTTTACTAGGATTTGAACCTCAGAATCTTCAATTTTATAATCAGCTATTAAACAACTTATTTACGATGACCAGATGGCCACTACACCAGCATGGCAGTCTTATGATATTTATTTTTGATAATCCTAGACAACCTATGATATTTTTTTTGTCATTATAACGTAGTTAAGGAATTTATAATAAACTATACAGACTGCTTACATTCTGATATTATTTATATTCATTTAAATAAAAAAAAAACATCAAAAATATTAGTCGAAATACTTAAGTTAAAAATTTCCATTTATATCTTCCAAAATACCTTCTCATACATAATAATTATTCGTCGTGTTTGTCTGCAAATATATATATATATATTTTTTTTATTAAAAAGCAAGTTTATCCCCTTTTACGTTTTATTAAACGGAAAGCATTATTTTGTAAACCTACTAGTATTTTAGGTGAAAATAATATAAAGAAATTCAAAATAAAAAAATCTAAAATCTTAAAAACACACTAAAACGTCAAAATAATGCTTTTCCCGTTCTTTAAATTATGGTTTTTAAGAAAAAATATAAATATAATATCAAAATTATATTAAAACAAATCAATTATAAATTATAAGTGTTTGATAAAATTTGTTTAATACGATATTAAACATTAAAAAAAGGACAGTGTTTCAAAATTATGATACCATTCAAATGCTAGAAATCTTCCTGGTCTTGAAATGTGTATTTAAATGAAAGTTTACATAAAATATACGTATCGTTTAAATTTTGGTTATCGAAGAGGTAAGCAATCACAGCTAACATTTAATAAACATACACAGGCATGCGATTAGCAAATATTACGTCTATCTTAAAAAAATAATTTATCCATAAAGTTAGTAGGTTACAAACATCCCGTGATTAATTTTCTGAATTCTTACATAGAATTATCAAACCGTTTTAAATATTGTTTTTTTTTGTTTTTTTTTTTTGTCTTCAGTCATTTGACTGATTTGATGCAGCTCTCCAAGATTCTCTATCTAGTGCTAGTCGTTTCATTTCGGTATACCTCTACATCCTACATCCCTAACAATTTGTTTTACATATTCCAAACGTGGCCTGGCTACACAATGTTTTCCTACTACCTGTCCCTCCAATATCAAAGCGACTATTCCAGGGCGCCTTAATATGTAGCCTATAAGTCTGTCTCTTCTTTAGCTATATTTTTCCAAATGCTTCTTTCTTCTTCTATTTTCCGCAACACCTCTTCATTTGTCACTTTATCCACTTATCTGATTTTAAACATTCTCCTATAACACCACATTTCAAAAGTTTCTAATCATTTCTTCTCAGATACTCCGATCGTCCAAGTTTCACTTGCATATAAAGCGACACTTCACACATATACTTTCAAAAATCTTTTCCTGACATTTAAATTAATTTTTGATATAAACAAATTATATTTCTGACTGAAGGCTCGTTTCGCCTGTCCTATTCGGCATTTTATATCGCTCATGCTTCCTCCATCTTTAGTAATTCTACTTCGCAAATAACAAAATTCTTCTATCTCCATAATCTTTTCTCCTCCTATTTTCACATTCAGTGATCCATCTTTGTTATTTCTACTACATTTCATTACTTTCGTTTTGTTCTTGTTTATTTTCATGCGGTAGTTCTTGCGCAGGACTTCATCCATGCCATTCATTGTTTCTTCTAAATCCTTTTTACTCTCAGCTAGAATGAAATTTAATAGCTTTTAAAATTATTTATACTCTTGTCATACACCTTCAAGTTGTACGACTGCGGGGACGTGTGCCAAACTTGATCCCGATTGCGTCATTGCTTTTCGGCTATTACAATGTATATATGTCCGCTCCGCATATGTAAATATGTCTGTTTGCACTGAGGAGGAACAAGCAGTGATCCAATTTCTCTGATCGGAGGGTGTTAAAGGGGCTGAAAGTCATCGTAGGCTTTATTACAGTACGGGAACAGTGTTTTATCACATAAATAAAAGTTTTTTTGTAGTGAATCGAGAAGTTTAAAAGTGGCCGGACGAGTATGACGCACGAAGAGGGAGAAAAACGAACACCCGTCAACCTCTACCACTGATGAGATTCAGCAAGTTGTTAAAGTTGATTTTATAAATTATATTAAAAAAAGTTATTTTTTAGTCAATTTTTAAATTCAGTTTGTATCATGAAAAATGTCTTCGCCCCTCACTTAAAATTATTGATTTTATTATGTGCTGCCCTTTATTACTGCTTTATTATAGGCTTTTATTAAACTTTTACATTTTACTTTTTAAAAAATACTCCGTTTTTTATTCTCTGAAATTCTGGTTGAAGTGAATTGTGTTACAGATAAACCTTTAAAACTTTACGGTAACTGCTTCCGTTTTTTTTTCTTTGTACTCCGGCTATAATAATCCTTTCGGTACTTGAATCATTGCCTAATATAACAATTTTTCTTAAAACTTTCTTATCATTAAACAAGACGAAGAAATTTTTTATTAAATTTTTAAATAGTTTTCAAAATAGTGATTGCTCTAAAGTATAAAATCTTATTTACAATCTTATGAACAGCTATAGAGTAAGAGAAGAAAAACTATACTAAAATTTAGAAAAGATAGAGTCAAAGGTAGAATTTATTATATTTTCATTTCAACATATACATATCAGAAGCAATATGGGATTGAAAAAAAACCAAAAATAGAAGAGTAAAAATACTTAGGAATTTAGAGTGGTCGGCAAAAGAGGGCTGGATGAGATATAATGTCACCGTTATGAGGAAATGATAATTGCAAGATGACATTTTAGGTTAGCTACCGATGGCGTTTGGATTGTAGTAAACGGCCTCGAGTGCTGTATTTTAAATTGCTAATGCGAGAAAGGCGTGTTAAAGTTAGGAGAGATCATAAATTTAGAAATAAAAAAAAAAATTTTTATTTAAAGCTATTCTCGAATAAGAAAAAGCTAATAACACAGTTGTAGGAATTTCCCTTCACGCGCCAATCTATATAAATTAAAATGTAAATGTTCGTTTGTTCAAAATCTTAGATCTCCGAAAGTTCTTCACTGACTGCTTTGAAATTTTGAAACAACGTTGTATTCGAATACACGCTTGTTTTTATATACCTGTATTTATATACCTAAGATGTCACACCTGTGACAGGTAAAAACAAGCTTTTTTTTGGAAAACAGCGCTATCTGTTGGACGTAAAAGCAACACATACTATACTAAATATTTTACAATTCCATTTCAATGTTTCCGATATGTGTGTCCGCTATAGACAAAAAAATAATGCACCGATTTACGCGCGGAGAAAAAGGGAGAGAGAGAAAAATCGGAAAGGGGAAAAGTGAAGGAAGGGAAAATGGAGAAAAATAAAGAGGAAAAATCGGGGGAAAGGTAATGGAAAGGGGAAAGAAGAAAAAAGGACGAAGAGGGAAAAGAGGAAGGAGGAAAAGGGTTAAGGGAAAGATAAATTGGAGAAAGGAATGGGAACGGAATTGGATAGGGGGAAGGGAAAGAGAATATGATAAAAATGAAAATGGGGAAAGGTCGAAAAGGGAGAAAGTGTAAAAGGGTTAGGTTAAATTTTGTGAAGTTCCGTAATGTTCATTTTGTTAATGTTTTATCAAGCTATCAATTGTGTTCATTTAATCTATATATATATATATATATATATATATAGATTACTCAAATCTAGAAATACCGAAGCATTTCCGGGTCAGCTAGTCATTTATAAACAGCATCTTTTAAATTATTCATTGTTGAAATAATAAAAGATTAAACAAATCTGAACAAATCTGGCATTGCCTGCTCTGCCAGTTATAAATAAAATATAATTAATACGTACATTACTGAAGCGTTGAAAAAATTCCATATTGTAATTACAAGACAATTAGCTTTAAGTTAAAAACGTAAATTTAAAATCTGGTAAAAGTAGTCAAAAAAACAATCTGGTCTAAAAAACAGGTTCTTTTTCAACAAGTTCAAATATTAAAATTATTTTCAGGCCCTTGAAAATGTGGAAATTAATACCTCACACGACCGCGTTTGTTATTTTTTGCGCATACTCAAAGTGGGATTAAAAAACACATTTTTAAAAAAATCTTTAAAGCAGTTTTGATTACAATAAAAACGGGGAGAAGGAAAATGTTTAAAAAATGGATAATTTTTGGTTGGGTCTGGCCGTTTGGTGGGGTTTGGGGTTCCCAATTTAGTAAAGATTTTTAATACTAGATCGTGGATACCGGTGTTCTCTGGTGGTTGGGTTTCAATTAACCACACATCTCAGGAATGGTCGAACTGAGAATGTACAAGACTACACTTCATTTACACTCACACATATCATCCTCATTCATCTTCTGAAGAATTATCTGAAAGATAATTACCGAGGCTAAACAGGAAAAAGAATTTAGTAAAGATTCATTTATATGCGTAATTAAACGAAAATAGAAGAAACCACAATGAAAAATAACCGTCGTAGCGATCACAACAAAGCTTTAAAGTTTAAAGCAATTTTTGGGGTGGGATGCGATTTTGCAAAATATTTCTTTTTTTGCAAATACTGTTGTTATTTTTTAATCGTTTACAACTGTGCCTAAGAAAAATATGACCTTATTCAGGAGAAATTTCCAGATACTTAGGATGACCTTGCTCTACGCCTCACCCCACTGACCTATCCATTGACCTTTTAAGTTGAAAATTTAATGCCATCAATGTCCCACATATAGACGTAATCAGACCAAGTTTGATCAAAATCGTACCTGTAGTTCTGGAGATATAAGGTAATTTAGAGGCCAACACCAAAACACACATACATATGAACATTAACATTCAAAAATTTCAATCCGGGAAATTTTTGGGGTTTCTTAAATTTCAATGCAACATATCTGGTGAAAACCGCATATGCGCATATTGGACAATATTTCCCTTCTAGGTAGCTCTATTATCGCACTATATAGACGTGAAAGTAAAAGAAAGGTTTTGGCAGATCTTGTCCACCCCGGTAAGAGACGAACTGTGTTATCGGGTCATATTTAAATATTCAGGATTAGTTAATTTGAAAATGGAAGAATTTCAGATTCAATTTCAAATTCGTTAAGAATAGTTTCTGCTAGCAAGAAAAACTACTATCGCAAATAGTTCAAACAGGTTATTAAAAATTTAAGATTTAATAAATATTTTGAGCTAAAATGTAATATAGAAACGATTAAAAACAATGTATACTCAAAAGTCATAAATTTAAACTTCAGGTTTGTACGAATCACTCAATTTTAGCTAATAAATGATACTTAAAATACTAAAGTTATAGATCTTTTATTTTACTACATACATAAATTTTTAGTATTGGGCGATAAAATAAAACATTTGCTTCATGAAACTGCGCAATAGAAATAAAATGTTACGCATTACTTATAATAGCAGCCTACTTTTATTTTAAGCCGTAAAATAAAAAAAAAAACCAATGGTGTAATATAAAAGTGATAGAACTACAGATACAGTATGTACAATTTATGAATACATGTTAGAAATCTATTTTTTTAAAAACATGATGTGAAAAAGTATAAACTGTTTAAAAACAGTTATAAACTGTTTTAAAAACAGTTTATTTCATATGGAATGTAGTTTAAAGAGGATTTTATCTACCTGTAAACATTTTAAAACAACAAAACACAAATAATTCTAACAGAACGATTTAATCATACAGGTACACTCACAGTTAATCAGTGTCTGTACCAAACTGTTATGTTATAATACCAATAATTTCGAATCACCTCAATTTAAATTACCTTTGTAAAGAAAATATTTTTTTTAAAACCGATCCTATCTTCCTCGTTAAAATATATACGCTACATCTGAGACTGTAATGTAACGCCAAAGCAACACACGTCTATTTAAAAAAATAAAAATGTTCTATATAAGTTTCTCTCTTATTAATGCTAAGTTAAATCAAGGAGTTCGTTAGAACTTCGTCGGTAATAGGCAACGAAGTCAACGAACTACGTTTGCAGTTCTATGCATGACCTAACCAAAGAGTGATATGAAAATGGGAAAAGTAAAATAAGCGTGAAAACATTAAATTTCAGTTCAATTAGATTTGTAATAAAGAATACTTTCAAGAAATAACTCGAATTTTGTTAGAGAACGTTTTTTTTTCCATTTGATGAACCGCGGGACCCGAATATGTCATTTTATTCATTTTTTAATGTACCTTTACGAATCGTGCCGCTAGATAGCACTACTTGATAGTACTAGGTGGCGTAAAAAAACATGATAATGAACTACAAACATGATAATAAAATTTAAAAGAAAATATACTACAGCTTGTTTTAAAAAGTAAATGTTCTTATGTAAATGAAAGTAATGAAGATGAAACAATTTTTTTAATTCTCATCACTTCTTTAAAAAAAAGTATTAATTTACAGGAGATTATTCTAGTTTTATTAAAAGGAATAAATAAAACAGAAATAAATTCGATAGGTAAAATCGAATTTATCGATAAAAATCGAGGGTTACACTTACAATGTAATAAGTGCAATATTACATCACGGATCTTCGATTCGTAAAAGTCGTTATACTAGTTTTATTAAAAAAGGAAAATATGGTATGAAGTGAATGATATGACTATCAACAAAAAACATTGGCCAAAAAATTTCAAAAAGGTATATTTCTTTGTTCGATAAAGGCAACAAATTTTAATAATAAATCTATTAGATATCAATCAGTAATTCATAAAAAAAGAAGAATAATCTAACAAAACGCAGTGATATAAAAAAAAAATTACAATTAAATTGTAAACCGTGCGGTAAGAATTTCGTAGATATTTCTTTCGCTCAAAAAACAAAAATTTCTCTAATATAAATAAAACTCTTTTTAACAAAACGATACTGATATCAAAAAAAAGGTAACGCACTACATTTTTATTATTAAAATCTGTTATTAATTTGGAATTTAAAAAAAAAATACATATTAAATATATGTAACAGAAGATATACAATAATAGATAATAAAAAATGGTTAAGCGTTCCATATAATAAGAAAAAAAAAAATTTGATACAAAACTCTTACCGGCCCAATTTCATTTATATTTAATACATACCACATTTACAGAGATAATAGGATTCCTGTTTTATTTATTTTTATTTTATTTCTTGCTTAATAAATGAAATCAGGCCGGTAAGAGTTTTGTAACAAATTTTTAGTTTTTTTCTTATTATACGGAACGTTTAAACTTGTTTATTATCTATTATTGTATATCTATTGTCTATTACATATATTTAATATGTATTTGTTTTTTAAAAATTCTAAATTAATAACAGATTTTGATAATAGAAATTTAGTGTCTTACCTTTTTTGATATCAGTATCGTTTTGTTAAACACAGTTTTCTTTATATTACAGAAAGATTCTTTTTGAGCCGAAGAAAAAAGCGAGGCTCTTACTGTACGGTTTAAAATTTCATTGTAATTTTTTTTTGGATTGTAATTTACACATGAATATCAAAGTTATAAAATTACACAGAAAATTAGTTTAACAACTATGAAATAGAAACAGGTTTTTTAAAATTTATTTTGGCAAAACTACATGTTAAAAAATATAAAATAAATTTTACATCCGTCGAGTACAAGTTTTATTATGAAGAAAAATCGCGAGACACATCCCCATCGTACTTTATCTACTCCTAATTACTGATCTCTCTTAGACACGAAACACTCTATAGAGGTTTAAAAATAAGGAAGGAAGTCCTATCATCATAATAAATAATTTATGCAGTCGTTATTAAAATATTTCTTACATTAGTTTATCAAGCTTAATCGATATTAATGTACAAAAAGGAACACGAAAAAAAACAGATTTAATTTAATTCTGAAAGTTACTGCAGGCTAGCTGAACTCGATAAATGATGAAAAGCAATAAAAATTATTTAATGATGATCGTAAGCATGCACTAAAAATAATCTCTTTAGCAGATATCTTTTTTAATCTCACACAAGTGTCTCGTTAACTCAAATTTGCTAATAATAATTAAATAGTTATATCATTGAATATACCAGTTGGTGTACTCCAACTGGTATTGCATGAAGTTAAACTTCATGCAAGGTACATGTTTTCAATTCGTTCCAATGTAGTTTTTTATGTGTATACGTATGTTCAAACCATACACTTCATCTAGCGGATCAGTGTTAATAATTTTTTTTTTTGAGGGTACCTTTCTGTAAGTGCGTTGAATTAAAAACACGAATTTCGAATTGAAAAACTTGCACCATCTATTAAGGCATTTGGTTCAGGGTTTGAATTCCGGATTTTTCGTACAATAAAAATTTTCTGTCAAACCCAAACACAAACCTTAAACTTATGTAGTGAAAAAATGCGGGGTTTTCCCAATTTTGCTGACATTGCTTAGTACTGAGATATATGGACTTTATAAATTGAATACTTAAAATAAAATAATATTATTTTTCTTAGAAAAAACAATATTTTACGCTAAAATTCAAGAAAATCTAAAAAATGACTAATGGTAAAAAGAAATATTTCCGCCATCCAGTAAACAACTCGTACTAAATAGCAGATTAGCTTCAATCATTCCTCTACGCTCTTTTTATTTTTTCTGTCGAGAATTAGTTTTTTCCTTTGAGTTTCTTGAGTTCGTCTTATTCTGTTAAGAGTTTTATAAGCTTATTAATAATTTAAATAAAACTAAGATATTAAAAATAATTTTAAAAAATTCACTAAAAACACACGATATACATAGTTTTTCAATTCTTATATAGATATTAAAAAGTAGAACCCAAATAATAAAAACCTAAAAATAAACTTACTTAAATGTTGCCTTTTTAAGGCAACATTTAAAAAAAAATTAAAATATTTTATTTTTTTGGTACATTTTTTTGCACATTTTATTACTATTTTTTTTAATACTTGCATTTTTATAATTATTTTTTTACTTGTCAAATCAAAAATTATTAAATTTATTAGTGACTTATCAGTGTAATGTAACTGTATCGGTAAATATGTTGTCTTGAACAAACACACGCCGACGACTCCTAAGACATGTAGTTAATTGAAACCCAACCACCAGAGAACATCGGTATCCGCGATTTAATATTCAAATCCGTATAAAAGCAACTACCTTTAATAGGATTTTACCTTTAAAATGAGTTTAGTCTGTGACTTTAATCTGAACTCTCGACTTCAAATTAGTTGATTTACGACTACAAGTTTACTACTAGACCGACCCGGTGAGTACTTGTATTTTATTCTCTTTTTTTGTATCGCAATTCATTTATTTACAATCGGTTCCAAGAAGGAACCATAAGTAAACAGAATTTTAAGGGGGAAAACCCCCTCAATAAAACATACATACATAAGACAGTAGCTCATATATGATACAAAAAATATAAGACGTTATGATAAAAATATAAAATAATATATAAATACGAGGTGTGTGAGAAAAGTAATGAGATTGGTAACACTGTGAGCGATCTGGCAAAGCTGTTTCTACCGGTCTATACTAGACCGGTGTGTTCATCCCTTCCACATGCTCAGTACGAGTTTCAACTCCGTTCAGCCAACACATTATTTTTGACAGCGCCATCAGTGAAGTTGTATTTGTGTTGTGTGTTACAAAAATGGAGCATCGGAATTTAGAGCGACGTTGTGCAATCAAGTTTTCTGTTAAAGTATGGGAATCCGGGTGTGACCTTTGAAACGTTGAAACAGGCCTATGGAGAACATTGCTTATCAAGAGCACAAATTTTCCGCTGGCACAAATCATTTCTGGAAGGCCGAGAACCCGTTGAAGATCAACCTCGCGCAGGGACACCTTCAACTTCAAAATCTGACGAAAATGTTGAGCGTGTGAGGGTTCTTGTGAGATCAGACCGTCGTTTAACAATAAGAATGATGAGTGAACAGTGAAGTTTAAACATTTTCACCGTACATCATATTTTGACAGACGATTTGGACATGTGAAATTGATGCCGAAAAACCTCATAACGGAACAGAAGGATAATCGATGAAACGTGTGCGTTGATCTTCTTGAGAGGATTGAAAATAACCAAGAATTCTTCAATCGTTTGATCACAGGTGATGAATCCTGGATATTTGAGTACGATCATGAAACAAAGCGGCAAAGCGAAGAGTAGCACACTCCGTCATCTCCTTGACCGAAAAAATGTCGAATGAGCAAATCAAAGATCAAAACCGTGCTGATTTGCTTTTTTGACAGTAGGGGTATCGTGCATAAAGAATTTGTTTCTGCGGGACAAACCGTCAACCAAGTTTTTTACAAAGGTGTCCTTGAAAGGCTCAGGAAAAGAGTGATTCGCGTGAGACCAGACATTGCAGACAAGTGGATGCTTCGACAATGCCCCGTGTCACACGGCCATTTCTATCAGGGAATTTTTGACCGCATTCCTACGGTTCCTCAACCCCCCCTAGTAACCTGATTTGAGTCCTTGTGACTTTTTCATTTTCACGAAATTGAAACATGTCTTAAAAGGACGTCATTTTGGAACTCTGGAGAACATTCAAAAGACTGTGACCAACCAGTTAAAAGTCTTACCAGTTGAAGCTTTCCAGCACTGCTACCAGCAGGGGGAACAACGACTCCGCCTGTGTATAGCTGCTCAAGGGAACTACTTTGAATTTTAGTAATTCACTTCCTAAAGAGTACAAAATTTCCTAAAATCTCAACAAAAAATCAAATAATATTAAAGGACAAAGGAAAAGAAAATAACAAAAAAGTAAAATAATTTGAATGACCACTACCTTCTATCTAAATAGGTAGACTGATGTTTACTTAATATCATACAAAATCCTTTTAGCGAAGTTTATTAATTAACATTCTTTTACATCTTATCTGTTATTTTATTTTAACAACCCAATATGGACGATTATTTCATTGATTTGTAAAAACAAAATACCGTCGATTTTGTTTGATTGAGATCAATTATCCTTGATATATTAGAAGTATGAACCTTTATAATACTTTACAAAATCGCCTGTTCGTTATTTTCAAATTCTTTATAGTTTGATGTATGAGTGTACAAACAAATTTTACTAAATATGAAAATAAATGAGCGACTTTCATAATACATATATATATTATCTTTCAAAGAATCATTGAATTTTAAGGACATCAGAAAATCTACTGCTATTATACTTTTCATAGTAAAACCGTTAATTTATTAGGCCATAAAACTATAACAGTACTTAAAAGTTTTAATTTAGTATTACCATAAAGTACTGAAACAAATTATTTGTTACTACATATGCCATCTATATTACAGAATAAATAGTGAAATAAAACTTCCTCCAACTTTCCTTTTCAATATAAAATATGTGCAAAGATAAAACATCTTCGCAACTTCTATAGAAGAAAATTGGTCTAAATTATTACCGCTGATAAAATGTTGTGGTTACTGGAATGATACGGTAGACTTAAGATAATGACATTTAATTTATATTACACACTTTTCAAAGTAAACTTATTCTAAAACGTAGAGAAAAGTTAAGTAATTACAACTAAAAAAAAGTTTAAACAGACATGAGAAGATTCTTAAATAGTCAATACTGTACTTCAAGTAGCAAATAACTTATTAAATTTTTTTAGGTTCTTTTAATCAAGAAAGTAATAAAAACATTATTAATTATCTAAAAAAAAGACTTTGTTTTTAATAACGTAAAACAAGTTAAAAATTGAAAATATCATTATTATTACCAACTTCCAAATAGGAGTGGTAGCATCTCAGGGTTTCATCCAGAAGGTTCTGAGTTAGAATCCCGATCAGCATTATCTTTTCACAAGCTATAAAATTTATTTCTTTATAAAAAAAATGAAATAGGGTAGCTATAACTACGGGTAGGTTTGTGATTTATAGTTAATAAAAAGATAAAAAATAATCAGTTCTTTTAAATACGATATATATTTATAATACACATACCATATATATATATATATATATATATATATATATATATATATATATATATATATATATATATAATATATATTTGTCGTGAATAAAAAAAGTAAGAATATGTAGGTGTAGTGAAATAAACTAAATAAAATTATTTGTCATTACACATTTTAGTGGGTAATGAGTTTCAAGGAAAATATGTATTTGTGGCCTTCTATAAATGCAGAAAAATTTATCAGTTCTTTTGGAATAGTATCAAACGTTTATCTTAATTAAATAAGTGGTATTTGATATACAATTCTGAATTCTGAAAACGTATGGTTAAAACAAACCAAAATGACGAACGTCATTTTGGTCAGTTACGGCCGATAGGGGCGTTCGACATGTCCACTTGCTAATAAAGGACGTAAACACTCTTGCCTCTGAGGTGGATTTAGTGCATGATCGCCGCAAGACGGCTGAAGACTCAGTGACGCGACGGTGGCTGTTCCGCCTTTGTTCGCGGATAAATTGCTGAAGAATGGCCGCATCCGTATTGGGTGGGTGTCTTGCTGGGTTTTAAGGAGGTCAGCTGAGGAGCGTTACTACAGATGTTGGGGGATTGGGCATCGAGCCCAGCATCGGGTCCTGCGGCGATCCCGATAGGCGAGGACTTTGCTTCAACTGTGGGATTGCGGGATATCTACGTAAGGATTGCCCAGCGGAGGCCAAATATACCCTTTGTAATTCTCAGGGCATTCTCTTGGGGGACGCGGCTGCAGGACTAAGACCAAATAATGAGGTGCTTTTCCTGTTTTTTGGGGAAGACCTATGTTGGGACAGCCCTGTCAAGGAGGGGTGGCCCGCTTAGGTGTCCCGCTGCAGTGATTGACAGGGACTCCCTTAGTGTTCCGATATCGAACTTCGATGAGTAGGCAAAGAAAGACCGTTGTCCCGATGGGGAAATCCCTTTGGGGTTCCTCATTTGAGGCGTGGTGTGAAGATCGGAGTCCCGGTGGGGGACCTCGTAGAGATCCCCTCACTAGAGGCATGGTCATTAATTAAAGACCGAGTCCCGGCTGTCTGGGGAGAACGTCAGTTCTCGACAAGGCAATTTGAGGCGATGGAACTCCCTGGAGCTGTGTTCATGCATGGTTTCGGGTCTGGCTCCAGGGGCTGATGAACTCAAAAAAAAAATATGACGAACGTTACGTCATTTTTTAAACCAAAAATCAAATTAATTTGAAATTGATTAAATGATGTATCAAGTTCTTGAAAAGATTTATCTTAAAATATAAATTATAATACAATAATTATAAATAACTATTATATGTTAATAATTTAGTTAAGATTCGAATGTTTTAGATATTAAGCTGCAGTCATCGAATAGTAAACGAAATACTCCGATTGGTCTACAGGAAACTGATTTCCATTTGATCACACCCAACGCGCAAAGGATCGTGCGCGTTTATTTTCGTAAGATGTAAATCCCCAGAGGGATCTTACTAAAATGGATTTTAGTAAGATCCAGAGGGATCTTACTAAAATCCATGCAATCAAAAATGGCCGAAAAGAAATCAAGGATAGAGAAATATTTTGACATACCCGAATGAAAATGAAAGAATCAACAAAATTAATTCAAAATTGTGTTAAAAGAAAAAAATAAAAATTTAAGAAAATTAAAAAGTAACAATATAAAATTCATAAATAAAGAGATCAACAATCAAGCGGATGTCGTTTTTAAGAACCTCAATTTATTGAAAGCAGGATCTAGATAAATAAAATTAAATGATAAGTATAATCATTAATAATAAATAAACAAGAAAAAGGGCAGATAAGACATGAAGTCAAATATAGGGAGGGGCGTTGATTAAACGCTATATAAAGATTAACAGAAATATAAAGTATTAGTACAATACGTTTTGACAATGGAGTGGTTCCGAAACTCGTCAATAAGAGATAAAAGAATGAGGCTAAGAAAGGTAAGCAGTACTAAACATAAGAACTACTTATCTGATTTTAATAAAAATAAATTTGTATGATCCTGGATTAAATTTCTGTTAACGTAAATATATATATATATATATATATATTTTTTTTTTTTGAAAGAAAACAGGTTGACAGGTAAACTACTTTTATATAAATATGCATAATATAAATTAAATTAAAATTTAATAATATTTGACTTATGTTGAAAGGTTTCAGTTTTTATCTAACATTATGAATTTAAAATTAATAAATAAAGATTTAGAAATTAAATAACCCTCTGGACAATGTTGAAACTTAATGGTAGTCAATGTTTTTGGTTGTTCCTTCTCACATATCGACCACTCCGCAAACGAAGATTCTTATTAAACAATACACAGAATTTTTTTTTTTCAAATTATATCGAAATGAATGTTAAAGATTTTATTTCATTATTTTTAAACTGTTAACGAGTAGGTTTGAACTATATTCTTTTGCTGTCGTGAGAAAACCTTTTAATATAATTTGAATGCCAGATCCACTATGAAGAGTTGTTTTATATATTTAAGTAATCTATCATTTTTTACTTAAATTCACGATGAAATAAAATTTTATACCTTTAATGGCGTAACGACCGATTGAAAATTTTCACCTGGTAAGTCTGAAAAATGGAAAATCATTTATTGTGCTACAAATATAACTTAAATGAAAGGCTTGAAAAATGATATTATTAATAATAATATTACAAAAATATCCATCAAATCGGATCGCCTTGGATTTCATTTATTTCTTAAGGCTCTATACAGCTGCTTGCTGTAGTAATGTACAATTTAAAAAAAAAAAAAAAACTAAAAATTTAAAGACCAGATGAACTTTTGTGGAGTTGTGAAAAGTGTAAATGAAAAATGAAAAAAATAAAAAGGTCATTCTTTATGTTCAAAGGAAATAAATAAGAAAAACGAATCTAATGGAGTAACTCATTTCATTCATTAACAAGAGAGGTATGTTAATCGTAACATCAGGGAAGTTGTTATGTATCTGTAATTCATTCATTCGAACCAAAGTGACTTTCAACTACACCCCTTCTACTTTCTCTGCTATTACAAAACATCCCCCAAGAGGACAGGGTACCGGAATATAACCCCCATACTATATTCTACCATCCCGTTGCATCAATACTCTCTACCCCTAGTAACCGACCGGCTCTATCAACCGGGTCGCTTCCATATTTCCATATCACAGTTCGTTAGGCCATACGACCCCTGACACCCCTTCTGCACCTTTCCGCTCTACAATTAACTCGAGCCCGAACATTAAGTCCACCACCGCAACCCGTTTCGCTACGACCACAGTGTACCAATCTCACTTATCCAAACCCTCAAACCGTGAACTCTGCGAGTGCTCGCACATCCGCGTATACAGAGTTCGTCTCAATAGAGGAAAAACCGCAATCTGTTCCTTACATTTTAAAAATATGTTTGTTCCTTTTTAAAAAGAAAAAAGAAAATCCAGTTTGTTGTGAATAAATCACAAACTGTTCAGCATAATCTTATTCTATACGTAAAAATTTACGGAAAAAAAATACTATTCCTCAACTGAATACAGGTTGTGTACATAATACATGTATATTTCTCGACAGAAAGGAATAATTTAATACATCGCTTTACAAAAATTCTCCCAGTTTTTTTTCATAGCTATGACGCGTGTAAAGAGACCGATGTTATGACGCATTTCTTATCTAGAAGAAAAGAAAATCAGATTTTCTTTCTTTTAAAACTTTCTTTCAAATCAAAAAAAAATATGATGTCTTTTATACCGGCAATCCATTCGATAAACTAAGTGAAGATGCATAATTTATTCCTTAATTTTGTAGTTGATAAGCAACAAAAAATATTTGAACCGATAAATATTCCTTATATTATACAATTAATAAATATATTTTTATATCCTAAAATCAGAAAAAAAATTCTATAAGCAGATAACATAAATCCTATTTTCTTCTTAAAGGGAGGATTTTAAAAAATGTAGCAATGATAAATTTAATATGTATTGTTTCACCAAAAATAATGGTGGAAAAACTATTTTCTTTTTTTGTCGCTTTTTTAATTATTTGTTTAAATTTTTTCTTTATTTTAAGACATCTTCAAACTTAGATTTCACGCGAAGCTAAGTTTATTTTATTTTATTTTACCTCGTTTTACGAATACAAAGATTTTTGCAGCTTTTTTCTATTTTATTTTTATTATATAATACTTAAAAATTAAGAAAAAATTACAATTTGTAGTGGTTCATTTTTTATGTTTCTTTTCAGATTTATTCTTTAGAATTTTTTAATAGGAAAAATAATTAACAAACCACAAAAGTTATTTGTTATTGAATCTTCTACGTGTTAATGTAACCCACCGGGTTGGTCCAGTGGTGAACGCATCTTCCTAAATCAGCTGATTTGGTAGTTGAGAGATCCAACGTTCAAGTCCTAGTAAAGGCAGTTATTTTTATATAGATTTGAATACTAGATCGTGGATACCGATTTTCTTTGGTGGTTGGGTTTTTCAATTAACCATACATTTCAGGAATGGTCGAACTGAGACTGTTCAAGACTACACTTTATTTACAATCATACATATCATCCTTATTCATTCTCTGAAGTAATATCTGAACGGTAATTCCCGGAAGTTATAAACAGGTCTTAAATAGGACTTAATTATGTTTCAGTTTCTGTATATAATTTTATTACGATCAGAAATAATTTCCCGCCAACTTATTTAATTAAAATATTTCCTAATATAGAAGTAATTTAATTCATTTTTAAGTAATAATAATTGGATATACATGAGTTTTCTTTAGCCTTGTTTAATTTATACCTATGTACATGTTCAAATATTTTACTAATTCGTGCTTTGAAAACTTTAATTTTATTTGTTTATTCTTTATACCACTTTGCCACGGATGTAGCATCTCTGGCTTTTATTCCAAGGTACCGTATTCGATTCCGGTCAGGCGTGAAATTTTTCACACCAATAAAATTCATTATCATTCATTTGCAACTATTATAGGACGCCAGTCTGTAGCTGAATAAGTAAATCCATTAATTAACAATTTTCACTTAGATACATCGCTATTATTTTAGATAATTATTAATTGGTATATAAATATGGACTACAATCTTCTCACAGTTTTCATAAGTTCGTTGTTAATATTGTAAATTTGTAAGCATAATTTTTTCAATTTTTCTGAGGTTACGCTTGTTATCCCCAGGCAAATGCATAAGCAATTCTTTTAATTCTTTTTCTACCTTATATCAAATCTATTTCTCAAACAGGTTATATAATTTATAATTTCAACAATATTGCTTATTTATCCCCAAATGTTTCCTTAAAATGATTTTTTTATCATAATATTTTACAAAGAATTAAACGAGTAAAAAAAATTTGAAACTTACATTATTTTTTTTTTTTAGCTTAATTAGAAAATAGTTGGCAATACTAAAAATCTTTCCATCTAACTCAAAAGAATTTTAGTAAAAGTATTTTAATAACAACTCACATGAAATGCTGAGGAAAAAACATATTTTTTATGTAATGTAACAAACACAAACACATGAACAAACACATGATGTAATCATGTTGCATTATTTAAATTATTTTATTAATTTACAAAGAAAATTCATTTCATTTGAATGGATAAATTTCCAAAATAATAATAACAATAATAATGCATGTATATATACTTTTCTTCTTAATAATAATATACACGAACTTTGTCTATCAGTCATATTTACAGATATCCGCTTGCTGTCACTTTACTGTTCAACAAAAATAAAATTTCTTCGCTTCACGTATGTAAGTCACAAAAAATATCTCAAGAGATTTGAAAAGTTTTCTAAAAATAAAAAATATATAAAAGTAAGTCCGGCATTGTTTTATACCGAATAAAAAATACAATATAAACTTTGAATTGTATAACAAAAATGTTTACAAACTTGTAATTTAATTTATTTAAGAAATAGATAGAACAAAGGATTTTTATAAATTTGTTATTGTATTTTACACATTGTTTTGTTATTTCTAGTGTACAAATTGCCCCCGAGAGAGAAAACACAAACAAAAATTCCTATATTCCATGTATCATAGTAAATAAACATGTAATATATTTTTTTAGTAAAATCATATACAAGTTAAATATATGAAAATAACAAACTTTTCTTTTATAAAATTTCTTTGAGTATATATTTAAAAACTTTTTACACGAATGAATAACGAAAGTTTTAATAGATTATTTTTAATAAAATAACTTATTAAACAATATTAACATTTTCCTAAAATTAAACTATACATTAAAATTTAATTTAAGAACTTCAATTAATCTTTGTATACACTAAAATTTTAAGTTATATAAATTCATAATTAGAATACGTTTCTGTTTTTGAACAAATCAAGTCTTTCGGTAGAATGACACCGACGAGAGTTTGTCCAACAGCGGAAACACCGAAGACTTATTTACTCTGATCAACTCGCAAATCAACATTTCAAACTTTTTTAAATTGTTTAAAATATAAAAACATATTAATTTTGATAAAATAAAGCTACATATCATCGCATAAATAGATGTTCTTAATGAATATAGTTTTTTTTCTATTAATATGTGATATATTTTGTAATTTCACGTTTTTTTAATTGATAATGTGAAATTTTTGTTCTTCTAACCCTGAATTTTTTTCCTAACCCGTTTACGAATCGCATCGCTAGATAGTAGTACTTGACAGTACTAGGTAGCGTATACTTGAAATAATAACATTTTAAAGAAATTTAAACAAGATTATAGAAGTTTTATTAAAAAAAGAATAAATAAAATAGAAATAAATCGGTAAAATTTTTATTCTACAATTAGAATTCTCTGGTAGCGCTGGAGTCGTGATATTTCCAAAAATTGTATTTATGGTCCGATTTAGCTCATATTCGGAATATGTATTAATTACGGGAAAAGACAAATTTTTGCCTTTTGAAAAAATTTGTCTTTGAAAAAAAATGAAAAAAAGATTTTCATTCTTAAAGATTGAGTGCTTTATTTGATGAGAATTTTGAAGTTGTTTTTTCATAAAAATACGAAGAATTTTATTATTAACAGATGACTAGCTATTGACTAGACTTAATATATCAAGTCTAATTTGGAAGTCGAGAGTTACAGCGTTCAAGTCCTAGTAAAGAAAGTTATTTTTACATGGATTTGAATACTAGTTCGTGGGTACCGTTGTTCTTTGGTGGTTGGGTTTCAATTAACCACACATCTCAGGAATGGTCGAACTGAGAATGTACAAGACTACAATTCATTTACACTCATTCATATCGTCCTCATTCATCCTCTGAAGAATTATCTAAACGGTCGTTACCGGAGGCTAAACAGGAAAAAGAAAGACTTGATATATCATACAATCAACCAATCGCATGCTTTCAGATTTATTCTTGCTGTTCTTCTTGAGTTAAATGTTTATCTTTAAGTTAAATTTTTTTCAGTGCATTTGGTAAAATCTATTCAACTTTACCATCACTTACATAGTATTAGTTTCATAGGTAATTTGAATTATAATTCTGATACTGTCATTCTTATCAATATTAACACAAAACAACAATACTTTTTAATAATAGCTTCAGTGCAACATAACCTATCATTTGAATAAATAAGTAAATATGAACAATGAGTAAATAGTTAATGTTTTTTAATTAGGTCTTTATTAGGTTGATATTGTACATAAGTATACGTCCAATTCATATTTTTTTCAAGCAAATACTTGATTATAATTTCAAAAATCAAATTAGTGATATAAGGCTAAACTAAAACTGTTTGTAATTTATTTAATTGAAAAATTAATTCAATTCTAGAAAAAACAATTTCAAAATAGCGCATCAAAACCTAAATTTCATTCACAAAATTGAAATATGTTTAACAATTTTTTTATTGAATAACTTAATTTTTTCGAAGTTAATTAATACACAATTACAGGCAGTACCAGTACTGCTACTCTAAAGTATCGTAACTACCAGTAGTTACAATACTTTAGAGTGAAGGGGATATTAGAAATGATTTTGTCACTTTGAATTTTAAAAATATCTAGGAAACATTTTATTAAAGGTAAAATTATATATGATTAGTATTGTGTGACTTTATAACTATTAGGATAATATGGTAAATATATCAATAGAAACCTACGATTGATAATTAGTTAACATAAGGTAGGTAACATTCACTTTAAATTGTCACAGCGACCCATACTGCTCCTAATGTTGATCAACACTTGATCTGTTCATTAAATGATATTTTATTAAAATCAGAAATTGATTATTGTTCATTGTAGAATTTTTTCGCGTAACCGACAAAGTTGAACTTATTGTTGAGATCGTATGTATTTACGTAGAACAATAATTAATAATGTTAAGCGTAAATAATAATAAAATATTAATATTACTATTTACATAATAAAATTATTATTATTATTAATCACTGTGTATTATTATTAATATTTTACATGATATCAGGGTGTAAACAAAAATGGGTGGGCTCTAATCAGTGTGTGCGTGTGTTTCATGAGTTAAAAATTTAATTGAAAAATTAATCGTTTTGTACGATATTTTTATTAATTTTATATTAATATTTTTATACGTGTATTGCATACTAATTATAGACACTACAATTCTTTATTAAATCCCAATCATAAAACAAAATATATATTCCAAAGTGATACAAAATTTAGCTTTGTATATATTGTTAAAATATTTTAACTACTAAATTTACAATAATTCAAGAATTTAAAAATATATTCCCAAGTAGAAATTTACCATGTTCCTTTAAGATTACTAATGTATATATAGTATGAAAAAATAAAACAGCTTTCTTTCTTAAGGAACTGTAGTACTGTTATAAAAAAAGACTATGTAGTAATACGTACAGCTAGCTTTGATTGTACTGCTTAGGGCAATCCATGTTGCTATGCGCCAAATATATATATATATATATGAAAAGCGATGCAGAGAGATGCAGCTGTGTACTAATGCATCCATCTCAGCGAAAACAATATTACCTCAGGCATTATACGACGTCAGAAGAATTTTTAACTTGTATTTATGTAGACACACGTAACATATTAACTGTGCTAATTTTTTATTAAAAAAAAAAAAAAATAGTGTGTTTAAAACATTTTACTCTTATTTTTTTATTATTTTAATTTCATAATAAATTAAATTTGTAATTAAAAAATTAAAAACTTATAGAATTCATAATGTCATTGTTTAGTTAACGGTAAAAGCTCAAGTAAGCTTTTATATAACAAAACATTCTTCAGTATCTAAAGCGTTAAGACTACGGTTTTATTCAACTCCATTTTATTTATTTTTTCAATAAACGTGTAGCCTACTATTTACTGTAAATAATGAATAAAGTAAGGATTAGAATAAAACACTTGAGTGCAAGTAAATAAAAGTTAAATCTTTAATTGCGTGACGTTTTAGTTCTCATTAAAAGAAAGAATTTTCTTAAAAATTCCTATAAGTATCATTAAAATTTTAGTCACTCCTCGCTGCCTATATACAATAAATTTTACATTAAAAATACTGATTGATTTTATACCATAACCGTTATAAATATTTTATTGATACTGCTGGTCTGGCCAAAATTTTTTTGGCTCTGTTTCAAAAAATTGGGTAAATACAAAAAAAAAACATCAAAGCATATCAGACTTAAATAATGAAAGGCATGAGATAATTGTATTAATATACTACCTTTGCTTCTAAAGCTGTAGAAAATGGAATAAAATTTTTTTTAAGGAATGGTTTGGGAGAGAGGTTAACAGTTGAAAGAGATGGTCGGAGGAGGAAGTAGTGGTGGTGATGATGGTGAAGGAAGAGGAAGAAGAAGAATAAAAGTTAAGAAAATAACAAATTTTAATGATATATGTTGTGGTAAATATTTTGTCATAATAATATTTTATGGTAAACTTAAAATCATTATGTTTCACATATTCAAACTCCGTTCGAGATATAGGATACCAATTAAAACCTTTTCGAGAGTTGAATATCTAACTGTCATGTTTCTTTGTTGCAATATTATTTTTTTTCTCAACGTTAAGTCATCCAATTATAAACAGATCCATCTGCTCGTAACGAGATAGACACCAGAATCATCCATTACCGAAAGAGAAAAAGAACAGAAATGGAAACTAAGGATATGAGTAAACGGGAATGAAGGGACTTATGCTATATTTAAAACAATATAAACACAAAAAAGAAATCTTCCTGACAATTACAATTACCTTCATCGAAAAGAAGCTTCGACTACTCATAGATCTGAAGAATTTAAGAACACATATATTTTAGTTAATTGCCTAAGATAATGCTCACCAGTTGAAATTTAATTTGTGAAATTTCACTAAATTAACTATTGTTAGAGCAATGAGTTTACCTGATTTCTTTCCGATCTACGTATTAAAATGTAATCTTTTCAGCAATCTCCAACAAAATAAGAGGGCAAGTATCATCCTGGTAATGCCCACGTAACCTACATGAAATATCATCAACAGGGCTCATCTTGTCTAACCAAAGATTGAAATTTCTTTGTCTATTAATGAATTGTTCATGATTCTTAATTTTCAGTATCACTCCTACCTTTTAGGAAATCTTAGAAATGAATGGTGTGAGATTAACAAGAATAGTATCCCGTATTTCCTGTAATGTTTCCATAATTACCGTTAGGCAGGCCTAGCAATTAATACGTAATTTTTATCTGATTTAACGTTTTCGTAAAAGCGTCCTTTGATGAGTTGTGGCCTGAAAGATCCAGAGCTAATCATCTGAAATTATACGATAGGTTCTAAAGTTATGATTTTATGTAGCTTTACGAGGGAAAGTCAATTATTATCCGCAATTTAGTTATATTTTTGTTTATGTTGGTAGTACTGTCGTGTTGCGTAGATGACGCGTGCGTGGTTTAATTGTTGTTATATCTGTGCAGGTTTGATGCTGCTAGGTTAGTTTCATTGTCGTTGCCCTGCCGTTAACCATGGCTGCTCCGCTTTCTGTTTGGTCCAAAGAAGAGTAACGTTCAGCGATCCGTTTTTTGTGGTCGGAAGGTGTATCAGGGGCCGAAATTCATTTAAGACTTTCGGTACAGTACGGGAACAGTATATTGCCGCAACGGAGTGTACGAATGGATTGAAAAATTCAAAACAAGTGTTACCCACGACGAAGGAGCCGGACGACCGTTTACCGCCACAAATGAAGAAAACATTGAGCGTGCACCTGACATGGTTTTCTTAGACAAACGACTAACTATTGATGAAGTGACACATCTCCTGCAAATTAGTCACGGTTCTGCCTACGAAATCATCCACAACAGACTGTGCAAGATGGGTACAAGTCTGTGCAAGATGGGTCCCAAAAAAACTCGCACAATTGCATAACCAAACGCGCTTGAACATTTATCAACAACCTTTGGATCGCTATGGTAATGAACGGGACATATTCTTAGACAGAATCATCACTGGTGACGAAATCATCACTGGATCTATCATTACGAGCTGGAGAGTAAACGGAAGAGTATGGAATGGAAACATCCAAATTCGCCCTGCAAAAAAAAGTTCAAGACCCAACCGTCCACAGGAAAACTGATGCTTACGGTTTTTTGGGACTCAAAAGGCCCAGTACTGGAACATTAGGAGGAAATGGGCACAACAATAAACAGTGCACGTTACAGTGAGATGCCTACTGCCAAGCTGTAGCCTGCAATTCGAAGCAAACGCCTAGGACTGCTGTAGAAATGTGTTGTGTTGTACACAACATACTGCTGCCTACACAGCTGAAACGTTTCAGAAACATAACTTTTAAGTACTGGCTCATCCTCTGTATAGTCCTGATCTTGCCCCTTCTACCATTTATTTGGTCCACTCAAAGAGGCATTAAGGGGCCGTTGATTTCCTCCAACGAAACTGTGAAAGAAGCGGTGCATTCCTGGCTCGTAGCTCAACTGAAAAACTTCTTTTATGAGGGCATCAGGAAGCTTGTGCAACGATAGACCAAGTGCGTTGAAAAGCAAAGGGACTATGTTGAAAAATGGAATACATGTAAGTTTCCTATTTGTACTACAATAAAATTTATAACTACATTGCGGATAATAATTGACTTGACCTCGTACATTAGAAGCATAAGGATTTTTCTAGTTATATTAGTACAACTCCAAATGGATGCAACATATAACAATATCGGTTGGCAAAAGTAAAATTTTTAGATGCTTATGTTATTATCGTATGTGCATTTATATTGTTCATGTTATGGAAGCATTTTACTCTAATGTTTATCTTTTAGCCATATTTCATAAAGGATAAAGACCATGTACCGACTGTGGGCCAGGCAAGAGGATATCCCTGAATTTGCCGGGCTATCGTTTATGAGGTATAATTATCTGCCGGTTGAGAGATACACGTTTTATGTGAGCACAAAATACTTTTCATACATAATCTATCATTATTGTTGATATTGGAATTATATTATTAACCTAAACATTGTTACTTTAAAGTTTTTCTATCCACATCGCGTACGATTAGTAATTAGTCTTTGCTCAATCAATGGAATAATAAAGAAATTTATTTAAATATCGGTATTTCAAATTATCGTTAAAATCTTTCGTGAGATTATACCAATATTTTTTCTTAATTTCTGGCCATGTATATACCTAAAAATGAATTTGTATTGTTATTTCAATAACAGTCGTAGGTAATATATGCACATTCAAATTTCTAAACAGTTCAACTATGATAAATGAAAATAAAATGCCCAATAATACCACTGCTGTTAATATCGTAGGAGTATTTTTATCATAATTCGAATGTAGTCTATATGTTTACTTGTGTCTGTGTGCACGAACGAAGAGAATGATAGCGTAGAAAGAGAAGTGCGATCAATCTCTTTCCTGACAACTGCATCTAATGGACGTTTCACTCTTCTTATCTTTCCACATACATATTTCAACCAAAATACCTCATCATATCAACATCATCTTCATTTTATCTTCATCTTTCATACCCCCCCCCCCCCAAACAGCAGCAAAAGGCATAAAACGCCTAATAATTTTTTAAAAATATAAAACATCTTACGGTAAATAGTTTTTGCTAAGGTAGTTTAAAATATTTTATTAGTTTTCATTGTTTCATACTATAATTATAGAACAAAATTTTCGTAAATGAGTTAAATTAAGAAGGGAATAGAGTAATCTACAAAATGAAAATGTAGTCGATTTACAGAAAAATATGTAGGAACATGAGAATTAATTTTAGTCTAAAGATTCTTACAAAAAAATGTAATAATTAATTCTTTAAATTTTTAATAACGTAATGGCATTTTGTGATCACCATTTTAGTCTAAATAGTCAGAATTTATTTATTTATTTTTTTATTTTTTGATACCGTTTTGCTTGTATCACAAATAAAACAATTTATCACATGACCATATGTTAGTTGAAAATTTTTCAGCCGCCCCTGCCCGCCTCTACCCATGAAACCCGAAAGCTCTACATTGGGGCTTACTGAGTTAGCCTCAGTATTTAAGGTAATCGAGATACCTCAAATAAGAAAAAAATAAAAGGGAATATAGCCGTTGCTCGAATCAATAGCCCCCTTGGTTTAACACCTCGGTTAGGTGTATTAATTCTATATCTTAATTTTTCTGGTTTATACTTCAAATAAATAATAATAATTGTTCAGCCATGATAAAATATAATTTTTTAATTTTACACTATAAAATACTACATTGTTGAATATACTATGAGTTGACGTGTATATACATGATCATAATACGAATTGTAGATGAAGACTGAACAGTATAATAAATTAGATACATTTTTACTATAAAACGTCTAGTTTCTAGTTCCATTTGTAAAACTAAACAAAAAATATCCTTAGGAAAAATGACATTTCTCCTTCGTTCTACCACTGTTTGCCATTTTGTTATTTTTATATAAAGATTTATATCTCAAGTTCGGATAGATGAATCACGTTAATATTTGATAACCGTCTTGAAAATAAAATTTCGGACTTAAACATTTTTGCAAATTAAAAAATTGCGCCATTTTTATCTTTTAATCCGTTACATCTCCATAAATATTAATTTCATCAGAAAATATGTTATTGCTAAAATATTAAGCCTTTCATATTGAACAAAATGATATTTTTTTTTTTAAATCGGTTAACAAATAGTCGAGTTGTGGGAGAAAATTGATGGTGTAATTTTGTGTCATAAGTTATAGGTCTATTATTGTGAGAAAATTATTACTTAATTTGATATTAATTTACAATACAAGAATTAACAATAAATAATAACAATCGAATTTAACGTAAAGCGGAGGACATGAAAACAGACACAAAATTACACCATCAATTTTCTCCCATAACTCGACTATTTGTTAACAGATTTAAAAAAAATAAAGGTCATTTTGTTCAAAATAAAAGGCTTAATATTTTAGCAAACATAAATTTAGATAAAACTAATATTTATGGAGATATAACTGAATGAATAATAAACATAGTCACCATTTTTTAATTTGCTAAGGTAATTAAGTTTTGATTTTTTGCTAATTTTAAAACTTTATTACCAAGACGCTTACCAGATATTAATGTGATTCGTCTATCCAAACTTGAGATATAAAATTTTATATAAAAATAACAAAATGTTGGACAGGGAGAGAACGAAGGAGAAATTGCCATTTTTCTTAAAGATATTTTTTGTATAGTTTTATAATAGAATCCGAAAATGTATAACCAGCCCACCAGTTTAGAAACACTGTATAAACTGTTTACTTCTTATTCATTTGTAAGAGTAACCTATGTTACCAGCTGATATTTTATAGTAACAATGTATCTAATTTATTACACTGTTCAGTCTTCATCTATACTTCGTATTATGATCATGTATATACTCAACTCATAGCATATTCAACAATGTAGTATTTTATAGTGTAAAATTTAAAAATTATATTTATCATGGCTGAACAATTATTATTATTTTTCTTAATTATGAACCAGCAGAATCAAGATATAGAATTAGTACACCTAACCGAGACATTAAACCAAGGCGGTTATTGATTCGAACAACTGTAGTTTCTAACTATCTGAAACAAACACATTGATGACCGCCATTTTGGTTTGAGTGATCAAAATTTGGTTTCCATTGCACCATTTTTCTCGTTACATCGAGCTCTTTAGAATGATAAATCAAGTGATTATTGGTCCCATTTGAGATTTTTGAGTAACCACCCCCACCAAAAAATTAAAAAGAGTGAAAAATATATTTATTGTAATAGCTCCTCGGTACAAGGAAGAATATCGCAAACTGCATCCAATTACTTCAATTATAAAAAAGGTTAGAGGGTAGTATAAGATAATTTTCAGCCACTAGGTATATGAAAATCTAGTGGTGTCTATGTTTCTACAAAATGTTTCACCGTTTAAAATTTGTGGCCGTTTTAATGACGCGGTAATAACCGGATTATGTTCCTTACCAAAATTCAAATTTATTATTTTCAAACCCTTGATCAAATCGAATTCAGTAATCACTCGCAGTATTTTAAATAAGATTTTTCACAAAAAAGGTCTTTTTTTCTTTATTGATATCTCTTTCGGTTATCGGAAAAAGTAGCTTTAAAGGTGTGAAGGTGGCACGGCGCCTCAACCAACACAGCCACTGCATCTGTTACAGTTTGTGACGTGACTGACTGCAACTGGTGAGATTGAATAATTGATTAAAAAGTAATAAAATAAAGAAAGGAAAAAAAATGGGAAACAAAGTATAGCCATCTTCATTTGGTTTTTGTCGAGTAACGCTAAGAACCATGTAATATATTTTTTATAAATACGAAGGACGGGTAACAGCTATAATTATTATTTTTGAGATGGAAGCTGACTATTCTGAAACTCGCATACTTAAATCACTCAAAGTTTCAAGTCTAGTGCTGACCAAATTGTTGCTCTGAAGAAATTACAATACACTGATAGTATTTTTTAAATTGCACACATTTAATTGTTATTTATCACTATTATTATTACGTGGATGACGATAATGAAAACAGTGGGAGCGAGCGAAGCGTGCCCTGACCGGCCAGTTAAGAAAGTAAATACCAACCCCAAATCTGCGCCGTATGAACGCTCTTACAAGAGAGTACAAGAGGATTATGGACAATCGAAACCTACCAATACATGAGGAAGACATTGAGGATGCCATCATGGTCGCCTTCGATCAAGAAAGCCATCTATCAAAACAGCAACTGCTGCCACAAAGGAAGAATTCAACCTGCCTAACGCCTGGCATCAAGACTTGACCACAAAGCAGAATAACCAAATTCTATGTATTGCTGAAAAGCCGTCGGGTTTTGACTTGTCACGTAAGGCATGGTCAACGATAAACAGAATACGAACTCAGCATGGTAGGTGCGCCTACTTCCTATATAAATAAGGTAAATCACGGACAACTGTTTGCGAGTGTGGTGAAAATCAAACCGTTAAACACATCACAAAAATTTTCTCTAGGACAGCTTATGAACGGACTCCTGGTGGCGAATCCAGAATCAGTAGCTTATATTAATCTGTTAGATATTTGTAATTTTTGACTGTAATCGGTGTTGTGTCTTGGTACCATACGTTAAATAAATAAATTAGAAAGAAACGGGGAACTAATGAAAATAAATAAAAATGACAATCAATTAATAAACTAAAATTTCAGATAATGTAAGAAATAACAATTAATAGACGATATGGCATGACAGCAGTGAGAAAAACTCAATATGAAAACAAAAATGACTGAAATAGAGAAAAAAATTAAAAATTATATTTAAAATGATAAAAAATGAATGCAATAGAAGTTGCTTAATTTTATTCATTAGGAAACAAAACTATACAGGAAGTACAACTTTTCTGAAAAAAGTCAGGAAAATTCTGCTGAATAAAATTATAACAAGTGTAAACAATAAACAAAGATTAACTTCAGAACAGTCTTCCGGTGTTCTTTGGTGGTTGGGTTTCAATTAACCACACATCTCAGGAATAGTCGAACTGAGAATGTACAAGACTACACTTCATTTACACTCATACATATCATCCTCATTCATCCTCTGAAGAATTATCTAAACGGTAGTTACCGGAGGCTAAACAGGAAAAAGAAAGAACTTCAGAACAGTCTGAAAATTTATAAAAATTTGGAATATATAATCATTTCGTTTGTTTTTTCTAAATTTTATCAAATTAAAAAACAAAAATTACTGTTTGACCTGACAGAAAAATCAACAGAATGTAAGGATCAAATACATGCTGACAAGAAATTTTATAGAAAATCGTATAAATTACAGGAATAAGCTGAAAATTTTAACTTGATCTGAAGGATTGGAAGAAAGTCAAATATTAAAAAAGTCTGTTGTATCAGGTAAATTAAATAGTATTAAAAATACTACGTAAAAAGCGACATTTTAAATATTATAAAATCTCAGTCAACAGATGAAAGGTTATAAAATCTGTTTTTATGTTAGAATTTTGAAAATAATTAGGAAAAGTACAAGATTATTCGAAGAGGTTGAATCGTATATAAAGACAACGAGAATTAGTCAATGTAACAATGGAAGTGTAAAACGTAAAAGCTGCAATGGATAACAAAGACACGAATTCATAAACCAAACAACCGGGCATTGAGAATAAAGCAGATAATTTAAATTTAAAATATTAGCTTTTAGCTTGGAGTATACAGGAACTGCATAAATTAGTAACAATAAATGAGAATAACAAACAGTAGTATGAAAAGTTATTATTGTACCCGTACTTCTCTTTAATAATTTATTATAAGTTGCAACTTTGTTCTGGACCACAATTAACCAAGAAATCTTAGACTGCTTGCTTTCATGTGGTGTATGTAGAATTTTAAACGGAAAAATAATTTTGTTTTTCCTATAGAAACATAATATACTCTTATTTCAAATCTGTTGATTTATAGTGAAAATTATACTTAGCCAAATCCTAACTGCTGTACTAAATCTAATTATCTCTGCATTGAATATATGTATGTATTATGGTATAATTAAAAATGTTAACCTAATATGAATTCCAAAATCCAAATTCTGAATGTTTGTATATAGACCGATCGAAATAACTTATTTAGGTAAAGTGGAATGGTAAAGGGCTTATAATAAACGTAAAAAAATAATGCTTGAGCGGGGCTGGTGGAGGGTTGATTTGTGGGATTAAGGGGTGAAAAATAGTATTATTGCGATTTTTGGCGAAAGTTATTTATGATTTAAGAAATTTATGGTTATTTAAGACACAAAAAGGTATACTTTCACCAAGTTTCGTCAAAATTCAATTATTTTTGCGGAAATGAAAATTAAAAAAAAAGATTTTCAAATTTTTCTTGGAAATTTTGAGGTTATGTTAAAAAGTGACCTGTGTAAATGTTGTAGAATTTTGCATGATCTATAACTTTTTTATTTGAAAATTTTTTTTTCAACCCCCAACCACCCAACAACCCAAATCACCCACCCCTCCACCGCAACCGCTCACGAATTTATTTTTTTTTCATTTATTATAAGCCCCTTTACCATTTAAACTTATAAAAGTCCAAGGCATTCGATAACGTAGACTGGAATTAAATTTGCAGCATTTTAAAAAAATTAGTGTTCAAATTCAGAGATAGAAGAACAATTGCTAACATGTACAGAAACCAAACAGCAACAGTAACAATTGAAGAACAAAAGAAAGAAGCCGTAATAAGAAAGGGAGTCCGACAAGGGTGTTCCCTGTCTCTGTTACTTTTTAATCTTTACATGGAACTAGCAGTTAATGATGTTAAAGAACAATTTAGATTCGGAGTAACAGTACAAGGTGAAAAGATAAAGATGCTACGATTTGCTGATGATATAGTAATTCTAGCCGAGAGTAAAAAGGATTTAGAAGAAACAATGAACGGCATAGATGAAGTCCTACGCAAGAACTATCGCATGAAAATAAACAAGAACAAAACAAAAGTAATGAAATGTAGTAGAAATAACAAAGATGGACCACTGAATGTGAAAATAGGAGGAGAAAAGATTATGGAGGTAGAAGAATTTTGTTATTTGGGAAATAGAATTACTAAAGATGGACGAAGCAGGAGCGATATAAAATGCCGAATAGCACAAGCGAAACGATCCTTCAGTAAGAAATATAATTTGTTTACATCAAAAATTAATTTAAATGTCAGGAAAAGATTTTTAAAAGTGTATGTTTGCAGTGTCGCTTTATATGGAAGTGAAACTTGGACAATCGGAGTATCTGAGAAGAAAAGGTTAGAAGCTTTTGAAATGTAGTGCTATAGGAGAATTTTAAAAATCAGATGGGTGGATAAAGTGACAAATGACGAGGTATTGCGGCAAATAGATGAAGAAAGAAGCATTTGGAAAAATATAGTTAAAAGAAGAGACAGACTTATAAGCCACATACTAAGGCATCCTGGAATAGTCGCTTTAATATTGGAAGGACAGGTAGAAGGGAAAATTTGTGTAGGCAGGCCACGTTTGGAATATGTAAAACAAATTGTTAGGGATGTAGGATGTAGAGGGTATACTGAAATGAAACGACTAGCACTAGATAGGGAATCTTGGAGAGCTGCATCAAACCAGTCAAATGACTGAAGACAAAAAAAAAGTCCAAGTAACAATTTTTATTTTTTTAAGTGTAATTTGGTAGGACTAACATCTGTTATCAAGATAACAATACCCCTTTCCAGGCTTACTAAGAAAAATAAAGGAAGAAGTGATTTACCCTCACCTTTTTTCATTAAGCAGAAATACTGTTGATCATAAATACCCCAAGACCAACGCAAAACAAGGTATATTCAAAAAACTTCATTAATCAGTACAAGACCCTAGACATAACGTCACTACTCTCAAGAAAGCGACTCTGATCAGTGCCTCGTACATTTAGATCTTTTACACACATCACACCAATATGAAACACTGGAACAGATATTTATACTATAAAAAAAAATTATTACACTTTTGGTGCATAGTTTTACAATATTCTTTAATTAAATTAATTATAGATGTTGTTGTATCACTAATACACGGTAAAATGTATAGAAATGCTTTTAATTTTACTACAAGCGCAAACAGAATTGAGCAGAAATATGTTTTATCAATAATTAGTAATGGTTGTACAATTTTGGAGTTAAGTTCTAATTGATGGTATCTGCAGAAATCTTGTCTGTGAGAATTAATGACAATGACCCAAAACTATCTTAAAACGACTGAAGTCGACATGAAAGTTTATTTACAAGAGAACTTATCTAGTAATTAATATCCATATACCGCATAACACATTTACCACTCACATGAAACCTGAATTCTACTATTAAAGCAATGATTCAACACAGTATTATCGGTTTAATGAAAAATCTCAAATGAAAAACCCATATTAATATTAACTGTTATTTTATACAATAAAAAAAAAAAATAATATTGCAACCGCTTGCAGATTTCTTATTATGGAAATTAATTATATTGTAATAATATATATATTTTTATTGCTGAAATTGTAATTTAAAAAATACATAATTACGAGTATTTAATATCAGGTCATTCAAAAACCATCTCACATAATAAAAGCATTCATTTTGTAACTTTTACATTAATAGCCAATAAGATTAAATTTATATCCGAAAATATTTACATAACAGAAATATACTCCTAAACTACTTCAGCAATTCAAAAAAGCTGAAAACATAGTTGTAGGGCTTTCCCTTCAGGCTTACAATTCCGTTTTTTTGCAAGTAAAGGAACTAAACCACATTCTAAATTCGATAGTTTATAAAATACTCAAAGGATGAAGAAGTTCGTTAAAACTTCGCCGGTAAGAGTCCGCAGAACTGGACGGCACGGCGAAGTCATCTACGAACTATGTTTACAGTTCTAAACATGATTTAACTTAAACGTGAAATGAAAATGTGAAAATAATAACACTAAAACATTATATTTCAGTTCAGTTAGATTTGTAATAAAGAAGATTTCAAAAAATACCGCGAATTTTGTTAGACAACGTTTTTTTCCATTTGATGAACCGGTGGGACGCAAATATGCCACTTTTTCCTCAAAAAGGTGACTTTACGAATCACGCCGCTAGGTAGCAGTACTTGATAATGTCAAAAAAACACTTGATAATGTCCTTGAAATAATAAAATTTAAAAGAAAATATATTACAGCTTGTTTTAATAGTAAATGCTCTTATGTAAATGAAAGTAATAAAGATGAAACAATTTTTTTAATTCCAATCAATTCTTAAAAAAAAATAAAAATAAAAGTATTAATTAGTTTACAAGAGATTATAAGTGTTGGAAATTTCACAACAAAGATTTGTTACATAAAACAAAAATAAATTCGATCAGTAAACTTTTTATTGTATAATTATAACTATTTTAACTATTAATGAAGAAATAAAGAAAAGTTAATTTAATACTAATATAAAAAGTATGTCTACGGATATGATAAAAATCTAGAGTTACTCTAACAAAGTAATAAGTGCAATATTAAATATTACATCACGGATCTTTGATTCGTGAGGGTCATTACACTTGCATTATTAAAAAAGGAAAAATATGGTATGAAGTGAATAATATGACTATCAGCAAAAAAAATTGGCCGAGAAATTCAAAAAAGACCATGAAAGTGGAAATTGGGGCTTTTCTGAAAGAAACAAGATATTGCTATAACTTTCTTATTAAGTAAAATTGTGAATTCGTTTAAAATTCCTACGGTTTTTTGGATAAGGGCCTAAAAAATATAAAAGTCAATATTTTTGATATCACCAACCACTGGCCCAGCGGGTAGAAAAAATTGGGTTTTGAAGACAAAAAAGAAATATACCTCCCTTAATACCAGATAGATTTGAAGTGGTCGTTAGTTCTCTAAAGATTACCTAAAACTTTTGTCTGAAACAATTTTTGATATGACCAATCCTTATGGCAAGGGATGACCAAACTTTTGTTGGAATTGTAAATTGGAAGATGGGCTGTCGTATGCTAAACATGTGAAACTTATTTTCACATGCAATAATTGTCGTATTGAGTAAATTTGAAGTTTTTCTTAACTCTAAGGTGAAATCTTTTTTATCCCCAACTTAGCACCGGTGAAATCTAACTCCGCCTTCCGGTGTGCCGAAAGAAATTTTTTCTTTTTTTTTTTTACAAATGTTATTTTCTGTTTAAATTGAGCTATATCGAAAAAACTTAAGGAAAATTAATAATAAAATAATATTAGAAATAACTTATTTCTTAAATTTTTTTTTTTGCTTTTTCGAAATTATTTAATAAAATTAAATAAAGTAAAATAATAATAAACTAGTCAGAATACCAAATTCCTATCATATAATTATAATTATTTCTATTACTATTCAGTACTGCATTGCAGCGACATATGGTTCTAACCAAATGGGTTAGAATGTAGATTGTGTTGGGAATGGTTAAGACACAAAGGTACTTCAACCTTCAAAGGCTTTTTGTGTAGTCCCCTGTACCTAATTCCATAGACCTTGTGTGGCATCTCTAACTAATTGCAGCCATACTCTGATGAGATGATTGGATTTATAACCCATAGAAAATGATTCTAGGAATAAGAATTTTCATCTTTAGGATCAATAACCCAAAAAGAATTTTTTACTTCATTGTATCAAATTGTGAACCAGACATTTTTCTCTTTTAGCTATTTCACATATTTTTTACTTATGCTCGTATAAAATAATTAATTGAATTTTATAATATATAAAATATTATTATGATTTTTTTTTTAATTTCAAGACCCAATCGGTAAAACAAATTAACGCCAAGTTTTATTTCATTTTTATGTTTAAATAAATAAAAATAAAAAAATAAAAAAAATATATATATATATATGTATATATGAATTTTTAAAACGAAAAAGGCGAAATATTTCTTAATTATTATGTTCATATTTATCTTTAACTTATAAGCTGTAAAATTAATTTAATTAATAAACGTAATAAATTGTATTTATTTGATAGAAAAAAAATGTTTTATTTTTGCTAGTGGCCTCTTGCTGCTCCACAGCGTTAATTATTACAACGAAATATATATTTCAACAAAAATCTGCCAAAAACCTATTCCATTTATAATACTTTTCACCCCAAATCTCCTTGTTTTTCCTCTTTAATTTCCTACCACAGGTAAAATGCGTGCTCAAAACCTTATTTCCAGTCCGGAAAGTTCTACTAGACGGATCGGGCTGAATTTCTTTCTTTAAACTGCTTTGAATAGCCTGCAGGTGCGGTATACTTTGATATTTTCCTGTGATTAAAGTGATTTTCCTGTGAGTAAAAACATTGAAATTCCTCAATTATAAAACAAAATTAGGATTTCTCAGAGGCGATTCAAGTTTGGAATCCGATAACGCTTGAAATATCCCTGGATCATTCCGAGCGCATTAAGAAAAAAATCAGTTCGATCCGTCCAGTAGAACACCCAGACAAATTAAAAGTAAATTTTCAAACCAATCTTTTTAATATATAAGATTAGCTGTTTTCTCCTATATTTTTGGATATATTTTTCTCTTATATTTTATTACATTACATATCCCAGTTTTTACTCTCATTGTAATTTTAACCTACCGTACGGTTTTTTAATCTTTTTTTTGTGAGCTTAAAGCTTGTCCGTGGGAACGTGGATATAATTTTCTTTAGCGTATGAAAAATGTCACGCTTGATCGGGAATCGAACCCGGGGCCTCTGGATGAAAGCCCAAGACACTACCACTCCGCCACAGCGATCGACATTTCAACAGCATCTGCAAATAAAAACAATAAATACTGTAAATATGAATAAAAAAAAATGTATAAGTAAAAATTGGGACCCAAATTTAAAGGAATTGGAATTAACTACCAAGCCTTTACCGATGATACAGAAATTTTCTCTGAGAATTTAGAAATGGCAGCAGAATAACTAGACCGTCTATTCTCAGAGAAAGTAGAGCTAAAAATTTCCTTCAAAAAAATGAAATTCATGGCCTACATCAAAGATTTCTCCAATTCCCGTAATAGGATACAAGAGAAAAATGATAGTCAATAAATTTTAAATATCTGCGGAAAACAATTAAAATCAAGAGTTTAACGCTAAAAAACAAATTTTAATTGTTCACCAATTCACAAAATATATTTACAATAAAAAAACACCTAAATAAAAGCTGAATTCTGATACTGCAATACCAATACAATAATCAAACCAGAATGCATTCAGATGTACAGATCAAAATGCATCTTCAGCTTAAAAGGCGGCTTTTTACATTAAAAAGCTTAATATATATATATATATATATACACGAGTATATTTACCACATATGTGCCTAATTTAATATCAGCGGGCGAACACTGTAGCAACGATGTGAGCTGGCGCACAGCATACGGACGCGCTGATACAGCATCAGTCCCACAGCGCAGTTCTCCCACCATAGTGGCGCTGCAGCCCCACCACTCAAAGGCTCCAATGAAAGAGAGTGCACGAGAGTGAATTTTCAATTGATCGTCGACCACCACCTGGAGAAGACCAAGAAGAAGTTCCCTGACCGCCTCAACGTGGAATCTCCTGGCGGATCCCAACATCCCCACCGGAGCAGCAGGCTTGACCGGTCCACCGAGGGAGCCGCTGGACGCGGACGCTACCTTACCGCTCCACCATCAGCTAAGGCTCGCCGCGCTTCAATCTCCCTGATAGTGGGAACGCTCAAGGAGAACCGCCTCGACCGCGCCAGCGAAGGACGACCGATGCCGACCCGACACTGCGGGGGGCTTTGGGGACCACCACTGCCTCGCTGTAGTGGGGACCCAACTGCCGCTAAGGGAAAGCCCGGCAATATATATAACTCAGCGGGTTGGTCTAGTGATGAGCGCGTCTTCCTAAATCACCTGATTTGGAAGTCGACAGTTCTAGCGTTCAAGTCCTAGTAAAGGCAGTAGTTACTTTTATATGGATTTGAATAATAGATCGTGGATATCGGTGTTCTTTGGTTGTTGGGTTTCAATTAATCACACATCTCAGGAAGGTCAAACTGACACTATACAAGACTACACTTCATTTACACTCATACATATCATCCTCATTTATCCTCTGAAGTAGTAATACTTGAACGGTAATTCCCGGAGGCTAAACAGGATAAAAAAAGAAGTGTGTGTGCGCGCGCGTGCGCTGTTTATTTGTATATTAAGTTTTATATGGAATTTAAATATAACTGAACTGTTCTTTGTAACGATATTTTGAATAAATATTGTGTAATACATGTTACATCAAGCCTAATTAACGGACGGATTTTCAATAGCTTACATATCACTCTAAATAATTAATAATGTTTACATCTGTAAACATTTGTAGCCTCTGACCCTGATTATATTGTTTGTAACCTGGCTTTATGGAAAATGAAGAGAGATTAAGGACAAGCCTCATCAGTGTATAATAATTTATTGTAGAAATTATGAACTCTTCCCCAAGTTTTTGTATTAATCATTTTAACGAAAAATTAATCTTTTATCTTTTAATCTTTTTATCGGAAATTTCATAGAACTTAAAGTTTTTCCTTTTTCCTAATGACTGTTATACCTTAATGTATCGGTACACTTTCTTATTTTATTTTTTATTTATTCACCTTTTTCTCAAGAAAAAAATATATTTTTTGTTCAGTACCTTGTGATATAAAAAAAAGGATTTTTGAGTTGTATTAGAGAAATGCGTTATCATAAATATTTTATAATATATGCTCAGTTCTATGATATGATATATTCTGTATTATATTAAACCGTGTCATATTTATATTCTGAGTTAAAAACAACTCGAATGACAGTATTTTGGTATTTCAACAAATGTTAGTTTTTAAGATCATTTAAAAATTTATGCTGTACTTTTATTCCAGTAATCAAATGTTATTTTTAAAAAGAATCATTTACTTTCATACCTAAACTAAATTTATATTTAAGCTTCTATTTCCAAACCTTGTTCATATTAGAATAAATTTTAAGAATTATTAAAAAAAAAAATTTGATCTGCTCATCATGACTTCAATTTCCTAGAACTAGATACTCCCCTCGCTGGACTGACGTCGTACGTCCCGCTAGACTGGTTAGCAGAACTTTTTGCCGAACTAACACGATTCCACACAACTCGCAGCCTCTCCTCGCTGTACTCCTTGCAGAACTGCCCTTGCGGGACCGACGCCATAACGCCTCGCAGGCTGGTTCTAATATAACTCCGCCGAACTGATTTTTGGTCTTCCAGAGCTATTTATACTCCTAGCCTCTTTACCTGCCGGACCGGACCCAAGTCGAAGCAAGACACAGTCGACCGAGGTTTTTATTTCCATGAATTTCAAACCTGGTCTATTCTCACCGTACAACAGGTGTTCATTGTTTGTCAGTGGGCAGTATAACATAAGACGATTGTAAAACGGACTTATTCTTTACAAAAAGGGTTTTCCTTTTTGTCCTTTTCTGGATTCTTCCAATTATTATATTATTACCTTCAAAATAATTTGTACGAATCCGTTACTCAGACCCGCTATACCGATCTTGGTACAATATTCTTTATCATACAAAGGAAATATTCTGCATTTTAATAACGACCTTTTTTTCTCCATTCAATGTGCTCAGTTAGATTTAACACAGTATAGGAAAAAATTATTTTTTTTTTAAATTTAGAAATTTGTAAAATTTTTTTAAATTTACTGAATAAAATCTTTTACTTTTAAAATGCCCTTTTAAACATTCTTTTCTCTGAAACTCAAGATTAAAAATATTTCCGGATAAAGAAAGAAAATAACCTTTTTATTAAAAAATAGTATTTATTCCCTTGATGAAAAATGCCATAATGAAAAAATATGAATCGATTATGTAGTTACGTTTTTTTTTTTTTTTTATTTTGAAGTAAAGATAATATTTTTCTATGGTCAAATTAACGGTAAAATTTAATTTATTAAAGTCAGGATAACAAAGAAAGGCTATTAGAAGAATTATTCCAATATTTTAGACCAAATTGCCTGAAGTCATTGAATACGGTTATCTATGGCAGTTCATAAATCAAGTTAGTCCCCATTCACCGACTACAGTACTTCATTGTCTTACTGAATTTAATGCTAATAGTCTAACCTATTCATCTATTTCACACTGAAACATTTGCACACACATACATACTAATGCAAGCACAATGCAGAGACTAACTGATAAGATACTATTATTTACTTTTCATAAAATAACTGAGTTATTTATAATTTTCAAAAAATCAGAATTTAAAATTATTTTATAAAATTATTCAAACATTATTATATAGCAATTTTGTATATTATTAAGAATTAAAAAAAATTAACAAAGTTTTCATGACTTCTCCGGCTATTAATAACAAAAATTAAAAGAGCTTAGCCAAAAAAAAAAAAAAATAGAATACACATTTTTTAGAGACGAGGAATAAATATAAGAAATTCTTTTTAAATACTCATATAACTTAATAAATTTGCTGAAGTAAAGTTATTTTTTATAAATCTAACAACCTCTTCAATAAAAACTAAAATTGAATAAAGGAAATTTTCAAAAACCTTTTTTGTTTTTAAGTCCGGGATCTATAATTAAACATTTTCTTTTACATCATTTTATATGAATTATAAACTTTCAAAAGATTTGTAAAAAAATATTTAAACCGAAAGAAAATAGAAAAAGTTAAAAAAAAACATATATTTCAATTTTGAGAGGTGGGGGTTGATTTAAAAAAAAATTGGAATATTTATATAAGCAATGTAGATAAAAAAATTCTGTAACAAAATTTTCTTTAAAATATATCTGAAGATAATCAAATTTTTTTTTGCACGATATACCCCAACCCTTTTAACAAATTTTGAAGAAAAATAATAATATAATCAAAGATACGTAGGTAATATTTGAAAGCTGAAATTTGAAAAATACCGGTTTGTTCAACCCTGAGATAAGATCAAAAGCAATCCCATACATACGTACGCACATACACGCATACATACGTTACTTCTGGATTAGATGAACTAGTTAGACCCTACAACGTAAATATTTGCAAAAAAAAATACCTGATACCGCATTTATAACTTGATCACCAAATTTCCCCTTAATATAGCTATTCTGCCGGCCTCCGTTCCGGGAGTGGTATCGTCTCGGCTTTCATCTGGAGGTCCCGGGTTCGAATCCCGGTCAGGGATGGCATTTTCACACGCGCTAAAAATCATTCATCTCATCCTCTGAAGAATGCCTAACTTTTGTTTTTCAAAAAAAAAAAAAAAATTGCTATTCTACGTATATTCCCCGGGAAATCAAAATGTGTTAATTTTTTTGTTCTTTTCTTCTGTTCCTAATGTAACTTTTTTGCAATTAAGTGTGTTTCTTTTTTGTACTTCTGAAAAGTAGTGCTGACTGTGCTCGTTATGTGAAGATACGTTTTGTTCTTTCTTTTGAAAGGTAACCTATATCCAAATTTTTAATACTGTGAGGTATATTTTTTTCTAAAATCTACCATATCTTATGAACTAGTAAAAACAAAATAATAAAACATATTTCACTTGACAAAATTTACGAATAGCATTTGATAGTTAACGGGTAAGATAATTAAAAGTTAAAATAAATAATATTAGTAATAATAATAATAAAATAATGACACCGAAAGAAGCCTCTCAGCTGGAATACAGAGAGCAAGAAGAAGCCCTGGTGGTAGCACAGCTTGATTCTCACTCTACAGAGAGACAATATAAGGAAGTTTTCTCGATAATACCTAAAAGTGAACGAAGGAAATATTTTACATTTTCCCTATTCCACAACCCGACCAGTAGAATAAGGCTAAGTGATGTTACCTTTCTCCTGAGATTTCTCTCTCGACGAGACTTTGTTTTAACTTTATTCGTACCTTTCTTATAAGTAAGTATCAAGTTAAACGTATGAAAATTTCCCTGACAGAGTACATTTTCATACCTTTACCGCCTCAATTCATTAAATGACTCCCTTTAGCCAATGAAAATCTCAGTATTTTTAGATTTTTTATTGTCGTATCCGATATATACAGAAGAATATTAATTAGATTCTTTAAATTGTGCGAACCTCAAGCCAATAGCTGCAAATAGTGTCATCAGGAAAACTACTCTAATGGACAAATCTACAAAAAAAAAACGTTTTCTCAGAAAATTTTATATACTTGGGTTTAAAATGGAAGCTGGCAAAACTAACTTACACCATTTTGTTAAATTAAAAGATAAAGATGAGTCAATTAATTGTCAACAAATTATTTTACAAGGCCAATAATCTAAAAATATTCCTGATCTCAATGAAGTTATCTTTTTATCTAAGTTTAATCGAAAACTATTAAAAATCTCTAATATCATTATAAAATACGTAATCTTTAATTCATTCTATCTGTCTTTAGTTTGGATGTTTTATAAATTATTGCAGATATAAATTAAATTTGAAAGATATTAGTAATTGACTGATTTGATACTACTTACCATTCTTACGCACTTTGTCCAATTTTTTAATTTTAGAAACAATTTTTATTTATTTATATTTTTTCTTTGTATACTGTTTTATTTACAATCAGTTTCCTGAATAATGAAATTACAAGTAAATTGTACAGAGTAATAATGATGTGAGCGGGAGGCATCGAAAACAATATAAAGGTTTAAACACAGTACAATACAATAAATAGTATAACAAATAAAAATATAACTACGCGTAACAAAGTATACACAATTCGACAATTAACAATAAAGAACAAAATTAAATGGTAACATAACGTACCTACAGAGAACAATAAAGTTAAATTTTTAATAAAACAGAGCAAGTATGTGATTCAAATGAAGGATGTGAACTCCTCTAAGCAGACTCGTGGGCAGACACCCATCCTTACAGCAAAGGTCACATGACTCAACTTTGCAGTATTAACAATATATATTCCATTTAGCTAGCCATTCACTGAGAAGGTCTAACTCTGATTGCGGTTTCTCCGATGCTACGTTGAGCGTCAGTCGCCAAACTCGCCGTGTTATCAGCAAAGGGCGCAAGAGTGATGTTTTTGGTGAAGAGTAGATTGAATTCAAAACCTGGCTCAAAACAAAACTCCTGATTTCGTATCAAAAACCCTGATAATTCTTCGCGATATTTAACTTAAGAACCGTCCATCAAGATAATTGCGTAATACCAAATAATAAGGTTGTGGCAGGCACATTTTAAAATTGTAAAGCCGACCAGGCAACCACACCTTATCGAAAGCTTGTTGGATATCCAAAAATACCGCTGAGCAGTATTCTTTCCTTTCTAAACAACCGCTGATGACATAAACATAATATGAATCTATAATATATGAAATATATGAATCTATTCAATACTGGAGTGCCCACACCGAAACAAAATTGGTGGTCAGGAATTACAACCCTATTTATTAAAGTAGGTATAATTCGTTCGAGGAACAGCCTTTTAAAAATCTTACTTGTATGACAGCATTCCAAAGTTATAGCGGTACAATGGCAACGCAGCGGTCCTATTGTTACTGTAGCCGGGGAGATCGGCATTGTTCAGCGACTAGACCGGTTTCGAACACGTGCCCAATTCACAACATTTTCACACTTTCACAAGCTGCAGCTCCAAAACGGTAAGTCGTACAAGAAAATTGTTTTAATAAAAGTTGTCTGTTTTTTGAGATTAACAACTTTTCCAAATGCAATACAGACGAAAAACAATTTTTTCCGGTGTAAACCCCGAAAAACACGGTTTTTTATAACTTTATTGCCACCTAGTATTTCAATTTTAAATTATACGGCATAACTTTAGACATTAATTGTAGAGGAGAATGTCCATCTACATTTTTTGTTTGAAAAACTTTTCTCTAAAATGCATAGATTCAGAGTATAACGCATTTCAAAAACTTTTTGAGTTTTTCAAAAATCTATGGGAGGGGATGTTAAAACTCTGGAGTTAAGCTTCCCTCATCACCCCTAACATACGGAAAAAACATAATCAATAACCTACAATTCTACAATCGGTAGGATTGTAGGAATCAATAACCTTACCTACAATCGGTAGGTAAGGATTTTCAAATAAAAATCCAAATTGAATGTACTAGAACATGTCCTGAAAGGTTGTTAACGTTTCTCGTGAATCATTCTATACATAAGTAAATATTTTTTATTGAAAACATTTCTAACAAAGGACAAAAAATAAATAATAAATAAAAGTAAATATGACAATACAAATGTGAGACAATTAGGACATTACACATCATATTACACTAGACCTAAAATTCTTAAAATCATTTATATAGAGTCATCTGCATTACAAAGTTAGTTTGTGAAACTTTAATTCATGAAAGCTGCTGTTTAATAACCGTGGAAAATGGTTAGCGAGTTTATAATGTGCGAACTACTAATATATTGCTCTATTATATTCAGGAAATTATAAAATCTATATCGAAGATAAACGCGTATAAACAATGTAACCTCGAACCGAACTCGAGATCGGATGAACGATTGATTGCTCATTAAAAACTGAAATTAAAATAATGTATACGCAGATAATATAGTTATAAAAAAAGTCATAGAATAAAATAAATTGTACGGTTAACATATTGTTACGTAAGAATACAGTGCACTTACTTTGGAGGAGATTAGCAATGAAATAATGAACAACCCATAATTACTCGTAATTATGTATTAGTATTAGTAATACAGTAATCCCTCACTATTCGCGAGGGTTACGTGCCGCGAATACCGAAATGGTAAACATTGAAACTTATCAAAAAATTAAGTTTAATTCTAAAGCTATAAACAACTGGATTGTTACATATATATATATATATATATATATATATATATATATATATACATATATATATATATATATATATATATATATATATATATATATATATATATATATATAAACAGAAATGTGCGATAAATGCTTACTAGAAACATAATATATAAATATTTTATATATATCTTTTTCACTCTAAATTTTTTTGCGAAATATTGAAATTATATTCAGTAACGCTAACTTACCAAAATTTTATTTTAAAACATTAAAAAAGTGTAAAATAAATAACTAAAAACCCGAGAACTTTCTCATTCTTTGCTAAAAAATTCATAAATTGCGCCTGTTTTTCTACAGTTCTTTAAATTATTCATTGTGGTGTGCCAATACCATGTTAAGCTGACGACGAAAAGTCAAGGATTTTCTAAAAAAGGATCAATTTTAGAAACTTTAGTTGCTAATTGTCTAACTAAAATGAAAATTTCATTTAGTAATTTGAGTTAGTACACGTAAATGAAATTTCGTTGTCATCATTCTCTTCAACATGAATAGTTAAAGGCTTATTCATCAGCTCTTCTGGATCTTATTCTACGAGTTCATTTTTTGTTTGCAAAAGATTTTTAAGTGTTTGATATGTCAATTTTATTGAAACCTTTGTCTTTAATTTCAAAGTCTGACACTGCTGACACAAAGCTGAACAGTCACCATCATTATATCATAAGAGAAAAAAAGTATAAAATATAGTCTGGCCGTAATTTCCAACAGTAAGCACTGATTGTTGACGTTTTAATTTCATTTACGGTTCCTTTATGTTGGTAATACATGCTGCGATGTCGTAATTTCTTCAGCAGTGAATGAGTGACAAAGATCTGTCGCCTTTCATTGACCGCTGAAAGTACGCCGTAGATAATAACTTTTGAAAAAAGTGAAGATCCTTTCCTGTAATAGCTGTAACAGGACTATCGTGGCAGAAATTATAGCTCTAAAATGGGATTTAAAAATTGTACCTGTTCTAGTTATCCAGAAGCACTATCTACTGCAAGTAGTATTTTAAAAGACAGTGTCTTCTACTTCAATAAAGTTTCATCGTTTTTGTTTCTTCAATGTTAGTTCATTAGTAGACTACAGCATAAAATAAAAATACTATACCATCTGTAAAGTACCCAATTTTTATTTTTAATTTTGTTCTTGAAAAATCGTAATTTAAAAAAAAATATTTTTAAAATTTTTGCAACAGCAAATAAGTGAAACCGTGAATTACCGAACCCAAAAATAGTGAGTGATTACTGTAAATTATTTCAAAGAAATCAGAAAAATAAATAAATATATATCTTAAATATATCATTAAATATTACAAATTGTATACATAAAATCTAAAATGGGTAGGTAAGCTACTACTGGGTTAATAAACGGAACTATATTAACAGCTAGTCGAATGAAGGAAATCTATATATAAATTAAATAGAAATATTTCCAGTGATACAAAGATAAGTAATTGTAATTAAAAAAAAAAAGTGCAAGAAAAATAATAGGGAAGAAAAATACTGGGGAAGTATTTTTGTCTTTCGAGAAAAAAAGCCGTATAAGAAATAAAGGAGGTATAGTACCGTTGTGATTAAAGACAACAGCAAACTACTAACCTGCTCTAGGCCAAATCTATTTAGATTATGTATATAACACACTGTAAAATACAATTCAAATAATTAACGCGTGAAAAAATACAAAGGAAGCGATTCCAACACGTATCCCTCTTAATATATAAAACTTTAAAACACAAAAATAAGGAATTATTAAAATAATAAAAAAAAAAAAATATATATATATATATAAACTAATGCAAAAATTAATTACTACAAGTAAACCAACTACGGAATATAATAAACAATAGAATAATATCTCTTAAAAATGTAGAAAATTCACTTTTTGAAATCATTAATGGACAGTATTTGCGTATATATTTAAATAAATGAGAAAAAAAATTAATTCATATTGTTTAAAAACAGTAGATAGACGGCTAAGCAGATTATATTAACTTCCTCCTTGTTTTAGAATATTAACCCTTTCCAACCGGTTAGATTAATTACTCGTGAAAAACAGTGCATATTGGAAACAATCAATAAATAACAGATTAATCGAGATTAAGTCATTAACACACATGCGTTTCTCGTCCAGTTTTTATTCATTTTAAAAAAAACACACAAAAAAGAAAACAAAAAACTTATTTCTGTTTTTAAATCATGTTATACGTTACAAAATTTGAATGATTAATTGCGTTTATCGTTTCATTAAATTTTAACTAAAAATTTGAAACATTAATAAAAAATTTGCTCGAAAAATTTAAATATATAACCTTTAAAATTAAATAATGTGAAAATGATTTTTTTTTAAAAGAAATAATACGGTTATTTTACGTAAAATAAAATAAATAAACTATATTAATTCAAAGAGAAGTTTTAATCTCAGATATTAGTGACTTGGTATAAGTAAATTAGTAAATTTTTTTTTTTTTTTTTTTATTTTGCTTGGCATTTCTCCCGCAACCACCCATTCAGTCGCCGTAAAAAAGAAGACGGAATGTCTGTGCCACAAACGGCTACTGAGCCACGAAACAGTTTAGCGACCAGTATCCTAACATAGCTCTTAGAGCCTACCTAACAGCGTGAGAGGACTAAACGTAGTGCCATACACCATCAGCTTACGTGTCCCAACCGCTCACTTGTCATATATTTACTAAAATGGGTAGGCGCACCACGTCAACTACTAAAATATATATGACATCCATAAATTAAAATTTACTTCGTCTAGACAGGAATTCGCTCCCACGACTACGTCGCCGAATGCCACCAAGTATCTGTCCACCATATTAAAGCGCTTGGAGCGTTAATTGGCTGGTGGTCAGCCATATATCTCTAGGTTAGCTTCCTACAGCAGTGCGGTAGGAGTCTTTTGCCTTAATTAAACTACTGATGTCGGTTGTACATAGCAACCGCATCAAGGAACGTCCACAATGGGGCTCTCGCCATATCAACTTGCCGCTTGTGAGTAGTGAGCACTTTTCCCCTTGACCTGTAAGTTCCAGGGTGGTCCGGCCTCTGCCCTCCCTCCCAACAGCAGGACAGTCAAGCAGCAGGCGTTCCTCTGACTGGACCTACCCGCAGACGCACACCTCATCGGCTGCCAGGCGGACCGAAACAGATATTGGTTCAAATTAACATGATTTGTGAGCACCAGGGCACCCGTATAAATTTGTACAGGAATCTTCCCTTAGTCGTGGTGTCCCATTCTAGCTGCCATGCTTCCATCGCGAGGCTCTGCAGCCTCTTTCGCAGGCGGGAGATGGGTAACTGAACGAAATTTAGGTCCGGTGCATTGGATCACCATTTGTTTCTGGTACTGGCCCGGCCCGAAACCGCATCCCAAATACCTCGGCCTCCCGGCCTCTTCGCAATCTCCACATGACTCCCCGAACTTTTACCATTAAATCGATTGGGAGAGTCCTTCCCAATACGGTGGTAGGCTCATAGGAGGTTGTTTTAAAAACACCAGTGCATACAATTAAGACTCTGCGCTGGGCACTCCTTAAGTTTTGAACAAGTACTCTATTCATATCCAATCTATGCGCCCAAACGGGTGGCGCCCGTTTAAACGACGCCCGTTAAATAGTTTTTTACTATTTAAATAAATTATTTAAAACAAAAACACAATCCTTCTCGTAACGGAGCAATAAACTGACTAATGAAACTTTTTTTTTTAGGTTTTACGTGTAAAATAACTACGCAAAATAACTCTTATATCAGAGATTTTAGGGAAAAAAGTAATTAAAAATAAAATTGATGGGCTTTTTAAAACTATTTAAAACCAGAAGAATCATAAAAAAATCAAAACAGTTGTGGAAAAAATAAACTATATAGATAGGATATACATAAATACATATTCATATATACATAAATCTAATGGGCTTTGTGAGTCTGTTACTCTTTGAAACAAAAACTACTCTATCGATTGAGCTAAAATTTTGCACTAACGTAGCTTTTATACCTAGAGTACATGTTATTACCTTGTACCTGTATATTGCTGTTATGAATATTTCACGTTTAAGGTAGTGGTTATTTTAATGGCTCGCAGTAACAACCGGACTATGTTCTTTGCCGATATTCAACTTTACTGTGACTAAACCACTGGTCAAATCAAATTCGGAAATCTCTTACATTTTTTGAAATTAAATTCTCCAAAAAAAATTCTTGCCTCTTTATGTCTTTTGGTGATAGAGAAAAGTAGCTTTAAATGTGAGATGGTATACGGCATATATTCTTTTCGACCTGCCCTTCATTTTTAAACGCCTCCAGTTTCCACTTAAATCCTGGAGGCTTTGGAACGCTTCCAGTTTCCAAAAAATAAGTCACAAGAGCAGACGCTTTAGTGGTTTATCTCAATTTGGAGAGTCAATTTACTTCTCGTATGGGAAATTGTGTGTGGTTTGCTCCATTCTCTTTTGGTAACAGTATGTATACCAAATGAATGTATATATATATTCATTCCAAACAGAGAAGCTGTATTTTCAAGTCCATTCTCTAAATTATGTTACCCACAATACAAAAGACTGCAATTGTCCCCTGTTAATAATAATAATAACAAATGTGAGACGAAGTACGGTCACATTTCGTGGGGTTTGGTAACGTTAAAAACCGTGCAAAATATTTTACCCTCGAAGGACGGGTAACCAACTATGACTATTATGTTTTAGATGGTGGCAGACCGTTCTGAAACACGCATACTTAGGAAAGTTACAAGTCTTTTTTTTCCGTCAGAGGAGGGGAAACCTTTCATACGCACCATATTATAGGCCCTCAAGAGAGAGTCCCACACTACTATACGGTATGTGGCAATATGGTGCCGCAGCATCCCCGAAGGAGACAGTCCTGTATACCTGGCCAGCTAATCTGTGCACCGAAATAGCTAGAATTTTTTACAGCATTCTCCCTTAAACGTATGCCGGAGGGATTTGAAAGGCTTAACCTACTCAAATCTCGCCGCCGTGTATAATTTAATAAAATCAAAAATTCGTCGTCAAAAACGTGAGGCAGCTGGACGCTAGGGCGTTTGCCGAATTACGACACCGGCTAATGCATCAACTCCGTAACAACAAACCTCGAATCACAACACATTATTATTCTACTAAACTGGGCAGACGACACTGGAAAGCATCACCTAGACTACGTCACCATGAAGAGTACCAATCAAAACCAACTGCTGCAACCAACCTGGAAGCCATGTACACGTTAAAAATGAAAATAGAAAAGAATAAATTAGGGAAAAGTAGAAATTACAGTATATGTAAATAGAGGACTAAAAAAAGGATAGATAAAAAGAGAATAAAAGGAAATAGTTAAGTAGTAAGAGTAGGTAGTGGGCTGTGCGGATACTGCTAGAGAGCGGTCCAGCGAAGAGAACAGATGGTAATGGGGAGCGTAACCTATAACCATTACATGGCGGATTAATAGATTTGACTAACTGGAAAGAAAGAAACCACTGTAAACATTAAACGGAAGAAGTTTCGAGTCCACAGCTGACCAAACGCTGCTCTGAAAAAATTACAGTACACTAATCGATTTCATAAATTGAATACGCTTTAATTGTTATTTATCAGTATTATTCTCACAAGCATGAAATAATAAATATAGCGGAGTCCCCATGCTAGACGGAAAGAACTCGCTTCGCTCACCCTTCCCGTCTAGCAGGATAAATGATAAATATTCTTGTCATTTAATTTTGTGGAACACTTTGTGAACAACAAAGTCTAATGAATGGACTTATGTGCAATATTTATAGTTTTTCTCTCTGGAGTGTATATATTGTAAGAAGACCAGTATAACGGACCTGAGTAACGGATTCCTTCCAATTAAAAGAAAGTATGAGAAAATAATAATGAAAGGATTTCAGAAGAGATATCCTGTTCAGAAGGAAAAGAGGAGGTAAAACGTATCCTTTTCTCAGAATAACAACTCCATTTAACAATCAGTTTTTGTAATACTGTCAATGGCACTCCACCAACAGATTTAATTTGACGAGAAGGTTACCAGGTCAGAATAGGAATTCATGGAAAAATGTAAGGGCGCGGACGACGAAAATTCTCACGCTTTAAAAGGGTTCTGTTCTTCAGGTCCAGAGGATATAAATACTTCAGTTAAGCGAGTATTAAGTAAGTAGTTCGGCGAGGCAGTATTCGGTGTAGTTATGATCATTCGGTTTATTATTATTATTATTCGGTATTCGGTGTAGTATTCGGTGAGTAGTGCCGCAAGGCTATGTTCGGCGTGATTATTAGACGTATATAGTGACAATATTAAATTCATTCCACTGTTGTAAACAGCAAAGGTATATGCAGAGAATGAAATTGAATGAACTTTATACTAGTCTATCTTGAGCTTATATAGCTTGTATATATACAATATAGCATATTACAATATATACAATATATACAATATATATAGCTTGTATATAGCTTATATAGCTTATATCTTGAGTTAATATAGCGGCCATTGTAATTTCTTTAGTCAACGCGACTGTATTCTGGATTTTATAATTTAACTACCTTTAAATAAATCTTGACCTTATTTGAAATACTATCCTGAATACAGTTTATTCTTATTATTATTATTATTATTATTATTATTATTATTATTATTATTATTATTATTATTATTATTATTATTATTATTATTATTGTTGTTGTTGTTGTTGTTGTTGTTGTTTCTACTTCCTTGTACAAAATAAAGAAAGTACTGTGATCGCAAAAATTTTCGGTTTTCAGATTTCAACGAAAATATCCATTTCGACCATCCCTGAATCCATTTAACTAGTTTCGGCATGATGTCTTACGTACGTATGATCTCGTATAACTCAAAAACAGTTAGCCGTAGGATGTTGAAATTTTTGATTTAGGACTGTTGTAACATCTAGTTGTGCACCACCTCCCCTTTTGATTGCAATAGGCTGGACAAAAAGTGTCCAAAATCAAAACAATGTCAATCTGGACTTTTTATTTACTGCAGTAATAAGATCTCATCGAGAGCTTTTCAACGATCCATGATAAGTCGTACTTATTTTCATTGGTTCCAGAGTATAAACCAAATAAAATTTTAATCAATGAAATATCTGGATCCTTCAAAGGGAAGGAATATGGTTCGAATCAGACTTTATTTCCTTTTGTTTTTAACTGTTTCTTTTTAATTTCAATAACAATAAAAAAAATGAAAAAAATCAGATATTAGTGAAACAGAATTTTATATACTTTTCAATTTAATTCAAAAATTTGTACAGATGTTAACACGATTATTAATAAATCAATATGTTTAAAGTATAAAAAAAAAAGGGTAGAAATATATATCTACATAAAGTCGGATTCGAACCGATGTATGCATGGTTACGGATCCGAAACGTTCTCATTTACACCACGAAACTACTTCAGCGATGTGAAACAAAATTTATATATAAACTAATATAGATTGCTGATACGGACACCACACAAAATGTGATGCAATATGGTGTCCACCACAATTCAGTTGTGTAACTGTCCACTTTGTTAAAGAATTAGAGGATGGTATCCCACTTTGAAATGAAATAAGTTGAAGTGCAGCAAAAAATGTTATATATAATTTAATAGGCGTACAAAGAAGTCATTTGGTGTCCATATCAGATTTTTTATTATTATTATTATTATAATTATTATTATTATTATTGTTATTATTATTATTATTATTATTTTATTATTATTATCATTATAATTATTTATTTATCCTATGTTCTTAGAATAATAAATCGTATTTATGTAAACATTTTTAGTATTTAGTCTCTCAATAGCCTAGTCGAGCCGTGAACACGCGACAATATAGATATTATTCCCACAGAAGACGCTGAAGCAAGCCGCATACAGTTGTCAATAAATTATTGAATATAAATTCAATGAGATGTGAAACGTTAATGTTGGTATAGTCGTTAATGTTATAAAATGCTACATACAATGCGTGTTCACTACATTTACATACGAAATAATGACGTCATGGATGATGATCTTCAATCTGCATACTTTGCATACGCATGAATATATATATATATATATATATATATATATATATATATATATATATATATATATAATAATCTATTAAGTTCCAGTAAATGTAATTTTTAACAAATAAAAAAATCCCATTATTTAATAGAGCAGGCTATCAATAAATAATTAATTTACTGTTGGTCTTTTTTGAAGTGAAATTATTATGTCCTATTACTGTTTTAACGGGGTTTTCCTTAATTTATGAAATTAATTTTATAAATATATTTATAAAATTTATATTATAATTATACTACATTAAACTATTCTTGATAAATAGCTCAAATGTATACAGAGTGTATCATGAAATTCTTCTGGAACTTTTATAACCTATTTTACTAGTGAAAATAATGGAAAAAATTCATATAAATATATATCCTAAAATGCTTCGTTTGCGAGTTACTATTAGTGAAAAATTTCGCTCGGATTTCAGCTACCCTTTTGAAATGAGATCGAACTGAAATTTTTAGGACGTTAATTAAGGAAAAAAAATTAGTAACTTCTAATGGTTTTTGACGTGAAAAATTGAATAAAATAGATCCTAGAACTTCAGATTTTGCGACTGGGAATGGATGAATAATATTTTACACGCAACAAAAATACATTCTCGAAAGGAATTAATTGTCCGTATTATGGATGCGGCTGAGAAACCTACGGACAGCTCTGAAGAACTAAAAAGAGCAACAAAATCGTGCCAAAAAATGTGTTGAAAATGGCGGGTATATTTTTTTTTAACATTTATTATATTGGACTTGGATCTAGTGTCCTGTTTATAAATAAAATTCGAATCTTTCTAACACCTCTTTATTTTATTTGAATTTCTACACCATTTTATTCAGAATTAAATTCTCTACAAGCTTTCTTTAAAAGTGTGTATTTATTACCCATTTAACAAAGTTATTGTAAGTAAAAAAGACAAGGCTTTTTACCCCAATTTGTTGGTTTTCACCACAGATTGAAAACCTACTGTAGATACGGTTCTGGAATCTATTTTATTCAATTTTTCAGGTCAAAAACCATAAGAAATCACTAATTCTGTTCCTTAATTAACGTTTTAAAAATCTCAGTACGACCTCATTCATCGGGATACCTGAAATCCAAGTGAAATCTTTCACTAGCCACATATCAAAAACGAACCATTTTAAGACATATATCAGACAGATGTTCACAAGTTTATATGAACTTTTTCTTTATTTGCACGAATATAATACGTTATGATAGTCCCGGAAGACATTTGTGATACACTCTGTATATATTTTTAAAATATTCTTCCATTTTTTCTTAATATTATTTTTAAATGGCTAGAAAACCTTAAATACATGGCATTCCTTTTTCTCACTGTTATCACCAGCAGTAAAAAATGTATTCTCTACTTATTAAAAAAAAAGAAGTGAAATAAAAAAAAACAAAAAAGAATTCAATTAGATAAATTAAAAGAACCATATTCAAAAAAAAAGAAAACTTATAAACGGTGATATTACAATATGGTTCATATTCCCCTATTTCAAAATTGAGGGATACTATAGGAGGTAGAAACAAGTGAACCAAAATTGAAAAAATTGTTTTTCTTGTAAAATATTCCATTAAAATCATATGATCTTCCCATTTAAAAAAGAAAGTTTGATTCAGCATGACGGATCCAAGACGGCGGACAAAAATTTCAAACACACCATAAAGTGATAATTTTGTAACTATGTAGATCCGCACCTCTTTCTACCACTTAGTTTCCTCACTTTTGAAATATGTAACTGTTTCCATACTATAATATCACCTTAAATATAGGCACGCATACAAAGTTCGTGAAAATAGCAGCTGTTTTTTTTTTATTTTTTTTTGTGACTCCCATCAGAACGCCCACAACCATTTTAGTTGTATCATTTAGAATATATAAAATATCTGATGTGAACACCACATGAATTTCTTGTACGCCTATTAAATTACATATACACATTTTTTTTTTTTTTTAAATGAAAAGGAGGTAAAATTTTATTTCACTAATGACTTAGTTTTATTTTTTTTCATATTTTTTTTATCGTTATTATTGAATTATTACTTATTGTGAAACTTTTTTTACAATCAGAAGTTAAAAATTATTAATAAATCAATATATTTAAAATACAAAAAAAATTAAAAAAAGGACATGAAGTCAGCTTCGGACCGTTGTGCCTTCCCCTTGTAAGATCCAAATATTGCATTAATTAAACTTTTTATTTGCTTATAACTCTGGAATCAATGAAAATAAGTACCATTTATGATATATCGTTGGTAAGCTCTCAATGAGGGCTTATTACTGCAGTCAAGAAACGACAATTCTCGGACATAGCTTTCTTTAAATAAAAAAAAGGGCGTAATCTCAAGAACGTCCTAGTCCAATTCTGATGCGATTTTGAAAGGTTCAACATAGCAAGTACTTTGCGATCACCGGAATGATAGGTCTTAGTCCCATGCGCCTAGCGGCCACCGTTCTCGCATATGCGCGAGCGATATTCGCATATGTCAATTCACCTCAAACCTACTTTTCACTAGGTATTTTTCAATAATCTCCTCCTTCATCTTCAATAAATAAGTATGAAAATTTGAAGAAACAATATGGTACCTATTGGTTTATGTAAGTTTTAAAATTTATTTGCATACGTCCTCATTACACAGATTCCATATGCAGGGAACCTTATTCCTATACGGATCCTGTACATGTTCAAGAAAGCTTCTTTAATCTCTGAAAGAAGAAAGTTTTTACAGAACCTCTTTTTTCAGCAGAACAACGCAAAACTGTTGAGAAGTAATATTCTCGTTTGATTCATCAAAAATTGTGTACTCGAAGATAGCTGAAACGGCCTATCTGGCATCGTGCATGTGATTAAGGTTCTTGATGTCTTTCTGCGAAACTTCCATAAGTAGATATCATTTATCTACCATTTAAGTAGCTTTCGATTGACCTTTTACTATATCTTACTTGGGTTATTAATGTCTTTCTGAGATGTTTTCAAAGGTCTTCCTTGAAGACGGCATTCAAAAAATAGTACCACGATTTAAGAAATGCATGAACTAAGGATGTGATTATGGGTAAAAATAGCTTTAAAATCTAACTTTATGGTAAAGTCTTTCTGGGATATTTCCATATTTTTCATATTTCCCAAACCAATATTTACTATTCAGGCCTTCTTCCCCGTCTTGCAGATGTTGATAGGATCCTGTTTCAATACTAAATATCAGGCTATGTACAGGTACTGAATTATCGATATTAATTGGTGGTGAGGGGGCTGTCCGAGCTTAATCTGGGGATCGGTTGACTGCACGATAAAGGTTGAGTGTGGGCTTCCAAATTCCTGATAAACTAAAAGTAAAATAATAGAACCTCACAATAATTTTCATAATACTATGTATTTACGGCAGGAAAAACATCTGTTTATGACGATCAATCCTCAGGACGCTATGTATAGTTTTAGTGTGTTTGGTATTGTTTTGTGCTTTTGTTAGTTATGTGTGGATCTGTTTTCGTGTGTGTGTATGTGCCTTGCTATACCCCCTCTTCTGAAGTAATGCTTTACCAGCTATTCCAATGAGGGGTGGGTCGCCAGGGTTAGAGGTTTAGTCGGTAAGGCGCAGGAATACATACGCCTTTTTTACTATCTTGCGGAACCTGTTATTGAGTCCGACACTGCTTCGGCGCCTGTAGGTGGGGTTCCTCCACCTCTCAAAAAAACCCTCTGAACGCCCTATTCTCATTACTTAACAGAAAGATCAGTTGACAAACACGTTAAATGGAACCGGTGTTTCACGTTTAGACAAACAAACCTATTGATAAAATCTCTGTATGTTCATGGTCTCTGTTATATGGAAGTGATATCAAGATAGCTGTTCGTGAGTGGCTTGCTTATTATACTGGCGTAGACTTCTTTGATGACAACATGCTAGTGCCACGATTTGACCAATACATGAACTGAGGATGTAATTATTTGGAAAAAAATAAAATTGTAGCTTATGATGCATATATTAAAGTTAAAATGAGTACAATATATTCGTTATAAACAAAAAAAAAAAAAATTACTTTCTGGGTGACCCACGTAAAACAAACTCATGAATTAATGTAAAATAACAGGACGCAAATTAATTTACTAAAATTAGCATAAGTGAGATATTTTAGTATAATAGTAAGCTTATTTTCATCCCAAAATAATAAAGATTAAATAAATTAATAAGTAACAATATTTTCATCCAAGTTAAATAAACAACTTTAGATATTTCCTTTCTAGCTTATTTATTTTAAACTATAACAATTAAAACCTGTATAAATTATTTTTATTTTTATTTAAGTAAATACTTATTAAATTTAATAATTTGAATAATATAAATAAGTATTAAGGAATAATGATTTTGGTAGAACTTTTAAGAAAGAAATTTTAATCTCATTGTTATTGTTGGGAAGTCGATGAAGGTAGATTACGTTTATTATCTGTCTGTCTGTCTATAAATTTTCCTCTGGATGCATCGATGTGTGAATAAGAATTTTCTTTGAATAAAACTTAGCGTTATATAAAAAGAAACCTTTTCAGTCTTGTAAAGTATATTTATTTATTCATGAGTAATAATCTTCTTAAGCTTATTAAAAGAAATATAGTTAAATAAATTCAAAAAGAAACTATTACATATGTTTAATAAATAATGGCAAGAAATATTTTATAAAATCTAACTTATAAAATAAAAAAAGTTATAAGAACATTAATCATTAACAAATCTTTGTTACATATTTTTTTGTTAAAATCAATGGTTATATTCAACAAGTTACATAGTTATGGGCATAAAAATAGGGTGACTGAATTGGCATTATGCCATAAGCCCTTAACTTATCTAAAAGAATCAGAGTTTCCTTTTCTATTAGGCATTTAATTTTCTTTCAACAGTGAAATTATTTTGACATCTTTTCGCTGTAAATTTTCAATTGTATAAATAAATTTCAGCAGCTTTATAAATAAAATCATCTCTTAATTAAAATATCTATTATAAATATATTAAGAGATTTCACGACTACTTTTAATTCAGTTAATAAAAAAATATTCTATCAATAATATATATGAGGTGTGTTCAAAAAGTAACGAGAATTTGTTTTTGGAAAGAATTCTACTTATTCGTCTACATTAATGTTATCCCATTCAAAATAGTCCTCATTAGATATTTATACACTCATGCCAGCGCTTTTTCCAATCCCCGAAACACTTCTGGAACTCGATCTTTGGAATAGTCTTTAGCTCTTTCAGCTATTCGCTTTTAATCTCATTTATATTGTAAAATGACGGTTCTTTAAGGTTTTCTTTATTTTTTGGAATAGAAAATTGTCACATGGGGCCAATGTTTGGCGAATAGTGCAACTGGGATATCATACACTATTGTTTTTGACTAAAAATTGACGAAAAAGCAATGAAGTGTGAGCAGGCGCATTATTGTGGTGCAAAAGCCATGAGTGTTTTGCCATATATCCAGGCGTTTTATTCGGATTGCTTCACGAAAACGGCGTTGAACTTGTAGGTAATAGTCCTTGTTGATTGTTTGACCTTGTGGCAAGAACTCATGATGCAATATGCCGTTCGAAGGACGATATCATGAGTTCATAGCCTTCACATTCGACCGTACTTGTGGAGCTTTTTTCGGTCTTGGTGATCCAGAATGCCTCCACTAGGACGATTGAGCCTTAATTTCGACATCATGTCAGTAAACCCATGTTCCATCACCTGTTATGACACATTTCAGTAGTTCCGCATCGTTGTTTTCTTCATTTAGCGACTGCTGAGCAACTTACATTCGCCGCAGTTTTTGTTTGAAATTCAACAATTTTGGAACAAATTTTGCTGTCACACGTTTCATACCCAAAACATCCGAAAAAATTTAATGGAATAAGCCAATTGGTACCCCATCATCATCAGCGAGTTCTGTGATTTAGCGATCATTCATGATCATTTCTTTCACTTTTTCATCGGTTATTGATGTACTGGGGCGTCCGGGGCGCTCGTCATTTTTAACGTCTTCACGATCTTCTTAGAAACGCTTATACCACTCATAAACCCTTTCTTTACTCATAGCAGACTAGCCAAAAGCAATATTTAACATTTTCAAAACATTGCTACACTTTATTCTATTCTTATAGCAAAATTTAATACAAATTCTCTGATCCATTATTTATATAAATAAAAAATCGTCGATCTTACCAAAACATGTATTATCCTTTTGACAGCTGACAACAGACTAAACATCCAATACGGCTAAAAATGTACAGATACTTTTCAGACATGTTTACCAATACAACAATGAAAAAGTCCCGAGAATCGGACTAATACAATCTGTGAAATTTCAAAATTTTCATTACTTCACACGTCGTGTGTGTACATATAGACAAACCTCAGAAATTAGCAACAATATTTCTAATGCATTATTTTCCGACAGAATAGATACATTGATTTCTTGGTTGATAGTACTTAACCCCACCTAAAAATATATCTTAACGGTACAATTACTAGTAATAAAAGTTGCTATCTTTGAAAGTAGTATTGATTGCTCCAGTCAGTCTCTATGTTAAACAGAATAGGTCACTTATAGAATTCCACATTTCATTATACTTGACATGCTGATGTATTATAGGTAACGGGTAATCATTTCACTTTTTATTTCTCTTAAAATGCCTGATGTGTCATTTTTTTTAGTAAGACTACCCCAAAAGACTATACCGGAAACAACTTTCAGATATTGGTTCACCGGAAACCGTTCTTGTTTATGGAATCTAATATATAACCAATGTATCATAAAATTGTAAGTATAAACAAGTGTGTCAGATTTTAAGTTAGAATTAGATTTCCTGCAGTCACAAAATTCCTTTGCTGAACTGAAACGATCCCCTTTCGTTTTTTTGAAACGATCACTCTGAAACGAAACCCTTTTTGTTTCACTACATAAGGGATCACATTAATCTCTTACTTTACACTATTTCTCCACTTTGTATGACTTTAATTAATATAAAGTACCCGAGAATAGAGGTACCCGAATCTAAGAGAGGTATTTAGATTTACTTTTCCTGAGATTAGTGATATTCACTATTTTTCCCTGCGGTAGAAAGAATGAATGAGTGATGGTGTTATAAATTGTGGCTAAATATAACCTGCATTTTAGTAAGTATGCTGATATGCAAGAAAGCATTACGAAATCTCTCTACATTCTTCAATTTTTTTTAAATCCTGGCATGGGGGATCATTTTATTCTTTAAGATAACATGTCATTTTCAGAAAAGACTTGCAACTCAAGTCAGACTAACTACAACCTAATTTGACAAGGCAATTAACATACGATTAAAGTTAAAAAGACAAATCCCCAAATAAATTAAAAATTTAATATTTTTAGACACATTTTTCTAGGTAAAAATAAACATAACTATAAGTTTTTTTGTAATTTTTTTAGAAAATTTAACTTTCAGAAATTGACTTCTGGAAGTTTTTCTAAATGAAGACCATTGAGTTTTTCTAAAATTAAAAGTATATTAAAACTGAGGTTATTTTATGTTATTTAAATTCAAATTCAACTTTCTTTTCCCGTGTGTACATTGCAATCTGTTCAACTTGTGAACAATAAGGAACACACTCCCCTAAAGCACAATGAGATAAGGATGATATATATGTATAACGAGTAAATGAGGTGCTGTCTTGTACAGACTCAGGCCGCTATTCCTGAGTCGTGTGGGTAGTTGAACCCACACGAACTAACCACCGAAGTACATCGTACACACTGTCTACTATTAGATCTTTATAAAACCAACTAAATTTTAAATTCAACTTAATAATAACTATTTATAACAACATATCATTGAATATTTACAACAAATTTAAAAAAACTTAAATTTTTCAACAAAAAAAATCTGACGAGTTGTTTCTGATGCACAGCATACACACCAACCTAATTTAAAATATTTATTATTTTACTTAAATATAATTTTTTTTTTCGTTTATTTAATTTAATTATTCTAACTAAATCGCTCGCGCATACCGTATTTAATTCGCGCGGGTATGGCGGTACTAACGACGACATTCAGCACTAACTAAACTAATGTAATTTCACTACTTACATAGAACAAATTTCGCTTGTACGGTCGGTAGACTCGTGTAGCCACGAGGCTTAACGCACCAGGTACCGAGTCGTTGATTTTGAGACCCGATCAGATCGAGTACATTTCTAAATTTTAAATATTATTAATTTATTTAATTATACCGCTTACCTGTGACGTCACACATAGCGGACAACTACATAGTATTTTTTGGGATGAGGATGCGATTTTGCATAATCTTTTTTCCAAATATTGTTATTTTTTAATCGTTAACAAAGGTGTAAACAAACCTTCTTCTACAGCTTCACCACCTTGACCTTTTATGTTGAGCATTTAATTGCATCAGTTCCCCATATATAGAAGTAATCTGATGAAGTTTGGTTAAAATCGGTCCGGTAGTTCTGGAAATATCAGGTAATTCAGAGGCCAACACCGAACATACAAATAAATACGAACATTAACATCCGGTTTCTTCATCCATCCATCCATCCATCAGGTTTATCCATCCCGTTTTACGGGTTCTTTAGGTGTCAAAAAGTCAAGATCGGATGAAAATTGCATATGCCAAAAATGGACCGAATACAATACTTTCTCTTCTACAGCCACAGCGTCATCTAGATCTATATAGAGCTATAACACTATCTAGACGGGAAAGTAAGAATTTAAACTTTTTTAATTATTAATTCTAAAGTAGAAAACGCCAAACACTTATCATAAAAGATTAATATAAAATTTTCATATCTATAATTAGAAGGCTATTTTGATTGTAAATAAATATAAATACGGAAGACTTTCGAAAATAGCCAAATTTGAAATTAAATTGTTATCGTTTTTCTCTTCTTTTTTAATAGAATTTATTAAAAAAAAACTTTACTTTACTTTACTTTAATTTAATTTAAACTTTACTTTAATTTCACACGATAATTGTACGAACTAAGCGTAAACAAATCTCCAAACTAATTTTCCGATTTTTATCAAACTTTGGAGTAAGGGTCCTTTTTATTAGGTGGAAAGACATCTATAACTATTTTTCATTAAATTTTCCGTTTAAAAATGGCGTCTGATATCTTTCTTAGAAAGGTGAGTTGCAGAAAAAATGTTTTGAAGAGGGGAGTGGAAATGAAGTTTCCGTTGTCAAGGCAACACTTCTGTAACTGTACACGTGTCTACTCTTCACTTCTGACGACATCCATCATTTTCAGTCTGTCTATCAATCAGTAGTTATGCGTTAGATACTTCACTCTTTCATGTTTTACTTTATCTTTAACATTTGTTTTTGATTTCGTTCTTCTACTTCTTCTGAACGCCATATTGAATTTTATAGTTCATTACTAAATATTTAACATTTTATTGTTTTCTAATAAACTTATTTTTTTGTAGTTTTCCCCTTCAGAAACTTTATAAAATATATTTCAAATATTTTTAAAAATAACATGGAAATTTAGCGGAAGTTTCTTTTTGACAGTCAGCGATGTTTGGTATCGCTGGAAACAATGCCTATGAAATTGATGGGTTTAGTTTTTACAGATTCCTTGTGGCACTGGCTATACGTTTCACAATTGGTAGTTTTGTTTCATTCTTTTATTTTTAAACTTTATTAATTAATAAAATATCGTTTTGTAGTTAAATTTGCTAAATTAAAACGAAATGGGCAAGTTCCATTTCTCACAGAATTACTTGTATATTAATTACTTAACTTTTATCTTAGAATTTATTTTTTATATATAATTATATGTATAAAGTTACGTTTTTTCTTTTTAATTATGTTTTCCTAAAACCTTTCATCAGGATAAAGTTAAAAAGTTTATGAATAACTTTTATTTTTACTGTAACAGTAATTAAGAGTTTAGTATATGGAAAGTAATAAAGTTCACTATTTATTCTTAAGTAATAACTAAAGTACCATATTTAATGAAGTCCTTCATATTACTCAGCATAGTTCTTTTCCAGAAGTTACAATTTGAGAAGTTTTTGTTACAAGATTAAGTATAATAGTATAATATAATAGTACTAAACATAAATTGCAACCAAATTTGAATGTAGATAACTTATATAAATAATTCTATTCTATTTATTTTAGTATCCAAATAATTTTTGTTTTATATTTCTGAATATATTATACTTACGTACACAGAGTGATCAATCATGATGGCTACCATTGGGATCTCAGAAACCAAACGCTGTATAAGAAACTTTGAATGAGGAACATTCCCTAAATTAAAAATATAGTACTACCATTTTTGAAATCTTCTCCCTTTTTACAATACGGCAGCCAACTTCATTATTTTAAATGGAAACCTCATGTTTTGGTTGAAAATTTCAGTTTTATTAGACATTTTTACTTTCCCGTGTAGATAGCGTTATAGCAGAGTTATAGCTCTAGAAGAGAAAGTATTGTAATCGCTCAAATTTGGACATGTGCGGTTTTCACCGGATCTTGACCTAAAAAACCGGATTGAAATTTTCCGGATGTCCATGTTGGTATGTATGTGTGTACTCGGTGTTGGCCATTAAATGACCTTGTATTTTCAGAACTACTGGACCGATTTTAAGCAAACCTTGTCAGATTACTTTTATATCTGGTACATTGATACCATTAAATGTTTGACATAAAAAGTAAAGTGAGTGAGGCTTTAGAGCGAGGTCACCCTCAGTATCTCGAGATTTCGCCTAATAAAGTTCATATTTTTCTTAGGAGCATTTGTTACCAATTAAAAAATAACAATATTTGCAAAAAATAAATGTTTGTAAAATCGCAGTCCCACCTCCAAAAAATCTTGTAGTCATCTTTTTTTCTCCTTTTTCCTGTTTAACCACCGGGAATTATCGTTCAGGTATTACTTCAAAGTAGTAATGAGGATGATATGTATGAGACTAAATGAAGTCTAGTCTTGTACAGTCTCAGTTCGCCCATTCCTAAGATGTGTGGTTAATTGAAATCCAACCACCAAAGAACACCGGTATCCACGATCTAGTATTCAAATCCGTATAAAAGTAACTCCCTTTACTAGAACTCGAACGCTGGAACTCTCGACTTCCAAATCAGCTGATTTGGGAGGACGCGTTCACTACTAGACCAAGCCGGTGGGTTGTTGTAGTCGACCGCTATGTTGTGACGTCACAGGTAATCAGTAGAATTAAATAAATGAATAATAATTAAGTGTAAAATGGGTCTCGAACTGGGTCTCTGGCTGGGTCTCGAACTCGATCGCCCGGTTGACTCGGTACCTGGTGCGTTAAATCTCGCTATGGTGTAGCGAGTGTAGCCAGTCGGCAGACTGGTGTAGCCAGTCTGGCTACACCAGTCTGCCGACCGTACAAGTGAAATTTGTTCTATGCAAGTTGTGAAATTACATTAGTTTAGTTAGTACCATTCGTAGTCGCTAGCACCGCCACACTCGTGCGAATTAAATACGGTATGCACGCGTGCTTTAGTTAGAATCATTAAATTAAATAAATTTTGTTTAGATAAAATGTTAAATATTTTAAATTAAATTGTGTAAGTCGTGCAACAGAAACAATGCACACTTGTAGGATTTCACCGGCTTTCGCGGGTTTAGCCGCGAGACGGGAAACTCCTACAATTGTATTTTCTTTCTTTTTTTTATATACCGTTTTCTACTTTATTGCTAATTAAAACCCTTACACAAGTATTTACCAGAGAAGTATTAACTTTTCCAATAATAATGTATTAAGTTTAAAGTCTTTTTGTCAAAACGCTGTTAAATGAAAAAAAAAAATCACTTCTTTCCTTTACTAAAAGCGGGAATAGAGTATTTTTATAATATGGTCGCTATATTGAAATGAAACACTCAAATAATTAAAAAATTAAATTGCACTACTACGAAATCAGAGTGAAAGCGTATTAATTTTTTTAATTAATTTAATTTTGCTTTGTGTAACTCCTACAGATTTTATTCAGATAAATCAATACTCATAGAAATTAACAAGTATTAATAAGTTATAATATTGTCCATTTTTTCTCGTCCGTCGTTAGTAAGAAGCGATATAAATCTTCTAAGGCATTTTTTTAATAAAAACACCTTTTTCAGAAGATAAAACATTAAAAATACATTTAAGCTATAATCAAAGAAAAAACAAACGTTTTTCTCCAAGGTCATTTTCTTTTGAATATTCTGGAAAAGATGGTACTGAAACGTTTGAAATTGATTAGAATATAGATTTGTTCTGAAGATGTTGAAACAACCGAAACCGTTGATGTATTTTGTTGGTAAATTGTTTTTATAAATACTAATATTATTAATATTTGTATAAATGTATATCTTTCCAATATAAAAGGATAGTGCTTTGGTTTGTTGTATGTGCTGACATTTTTATTCTGAATGAAGCGCTACCACCTAGCGGGGAAAAATTGAAATAACGACTGTATAATAAATTGTATCGTGTACAATAAAAATTACATTGTTTACATTAACATTTATCATACTTATTACTTTTTTACATTCCGTTAAAAAAAATATTGTAGATAATTTGTTTTTTTGAATTTTTTTTATAATAATAAGTGAAAGTAGAAAAACCATGCTTCTCGATATGAACGATGTATATATTTATTATGTAAATGTATTAATCCTTTTACTTCATTATATTTCTATCACCATGGCAACAGAAATATACTTAAGTAAGATTACTAATTTTTTTCTTTAATGAATATCTTCAAAGATATTTAATATTCTCAGAACTACATGGATACGAACGCGTCAAGGGCCCAGAGGTGGAGACGCCTGACTTGATTATATTTTTACTATATTTAAGTAAACATAAATACTATTAATAATAACATTACCGGTAAGTGGTTTACGTATAACCGACAACTTAATTGATTTTTATTTTGTTAATTCTCCCTGTAAATAGGTTATTTATTACAGAATACTTTTACTTTAAATTCACTTCTGTTAAATTTCATCTTTAATATTTAAACCGATTAATAATTATAAAATAAAACAGGTTTTTTAAACACAATAAATACTCTCAATATTAGCAGGTAAGATAAACAAGCTCTATAATCGGTAAAGACTACTTTAAAATTATTTATCAAGATTATAAGTTTGATAATGCCGATATACAACATTTAATTACTTCATTAATATTAAACCCGGCAAATTTATGAGAAAATCAATATGCTGATAAACAAGTAATGTACTTAGTTCATTCCCCCAGGATAAAATAAGATATCGCCTGTCTTATCTTTAATAATTACTGGGAATATAATATTCAGAACAGTGTAATCTTGTGGTAACACGGATAAAGGCAGGGAAGGGGTAATCGACTCCTGTCGAAGTTTGTTTTACCTAGGCGTATACCTAATGTATGAATCACATGTAATTGGAGTAAATGTATTTTACATTTACCCATTTTTTATTTATACCTTTTCATAGCCACAAACCTGCACCAGTAGACACCTAAACATACTGCATTACCGCGAATAACCGTGAAAACTGAAACCGATAGTTTAGAATACGTGTGAGAATTTGAAGGTGACAAGTGAGGGTTAAGATCAGGTATTGTAGGTGAATGTGTATATGTGTGAACAGCAATCGCTTCACCCGATCTACCATTCGAAACGGCTTTCGACCCTTTCTTGTTCGCTTTCCCCCACCCTAATTTATCCACTCGCTTCACAAATCATACCTCTTCCTCGTAGTTTCTATTTCTCTCATTTATTTCTTCTACATCTTTCTCTTCTCTAACAATCTCTCTTTCTGAAGAAGGAAACGCATGTACACAGACTGACAGGAGTGTCAGGTATTATCTGGCTTCTAGAAGCTAAATAAGGATTCTCTACAAATCGATAAAATTTCCCCTCTTTCCGTCACCAACTCCCGACCGACAAACAGCACTTCATCTAACCCTCCCTCCATGTCTTTCCGCTTCGTCGACCTACACCATGTTGTTTCACGCTATCCCTCACCGTTAGTCAACATCATTTTTTTTTTTTAACTTAAAATAATATAGAATAAAAAATTAAATAAAATAACAAACGTCTGTTCCAATTTTAAATTTTATAAGAAGCACAGTAACTCTAATAAAAATGTTTGAAAAACAAAGACACTAATAATTTACGTCTTAAATTTTCTTCAACTTTCATAATTTATTACATCATTCTTTTTTACTTATTTTCTTCACATTTTTGAAATTAAAAAAATACCTTTATTTAAATGAAAATATAAGTGCAGAAAAAATAGTTTGACTTTTTTAAATAAATACATCGCCTGCTATTTTAAATATATTTTACATTAATTTATTTAAAAATTATAAATAATATAGTTAATTAGATTAATGAGGAATTAAAAATATAAATCAACTGTTTTACATCTTCCTTCCTCAATCATCAGTTTCATATTTTTCTTATTTTAAGTTGTAATCCATTAAACTTCTTTTTAGAAGTAAATTCACTAAACCTGGATGCGATAATATCTTTGCTTTACTAATTATATCCATCTATTTTAAGAAGATCTCTTTCCACAAACTTCATTATCTTTAAATTCACCTAATAACCTATCGTTATTGAAATTCATCAACCTATCTAATAATTCAGTAATACACTTCCAAACGTTTATTTCATGTTTTCTATATTTCTCATTTTTTCCTGTTTTAGGTCGCTTCAGGACGTATAATAGTTTTAAAGATTTATCATTTAATTCTTAAAAATATATTCCTTAGTACCGGATTTCTTTTCTATATAAACATTCTCTTGACTTGTTTGTGTTTGATAAATTCTTTCTTTGTCATATTTACTTTAAATTTTATTATCTGAATAACAGTCTTCTGTATCCTCTTGTATAAAGGATTTTTCTTTTTTACTACTTAAGGTCTTATTAAAAATATTAAAGAAGTATTGCATTGCTTATTTTACTAGCTTTATGCTAATAACAAAATATATTTAGATGTCAAAAATGTATGATCTGTTTATTTATATTATAACGTATGAAAAAAATGTATTATTAAATTTTGTGACAAAAGAAAAAAAAATTGAAAGAAATAATCTATAATATAAGCAGTTCTTTCGTCCCGACATTTTGTAACATTACCATAATATGGCTCAAACGTTTTTCTGAGTAATATGACCAATACAGAGGTAATTTACCATTAAAACTATTTAATACCTATAACGTGAACTTTAGTGTTATAGTTTTTAGCACTTATGTTTTTTAGCCTCTGGGATTGCTGTTACGTATTGCTTAAGAGGATGAGATGAAATGGGAATTTTTGTAGCGTTTAGAAATTCCATGCCTGAGCGGCATTCAAACCCGGGACCTCCCGGGTTTGAAAGGCCGAGGCGCTACCACTCGCGCTACGGAGGCCAGTCAATAATGACTGATAACTTGAAAATAAAACTAAAACTAAAGAAGACACTGATGATACCTGCCTGCATTATTTTAAAATATTAACTTAAACGATACTGAGAATCGTAAACGATACTCAGAATCAGGGGAATTTAAAACTTCCCCTGCCGGTACACTGGGCGAGTGTCAGCACTGAATAACTTATAGAAGTCAGCTCACGCCATCTTGCAATTTAATTTTCAATGATAACTTGCACTGGTGCGCAACGTACTTTTGCCATCAAAACTTGTTTCAAAAATAATAAAAATCTCGAGGTTGAGCGTAAAGAATTTCGCGGCCAGTAAATTTAGAACGCCACGATTGTGAATCGTCAGCATATGCAATTAACATTTGTATTTTTGTTTGTTTGATGATTTCTTGGCGTGGGAGATGAAAATGAAATTTTTTAGCGTATTAAAAATGCCATACCTGTCCAGGATTTGAACCCTGGTGACCTTTTCATGGCTTTCTTGGCTTTTCATCTGGTACCTCCAGATGAAAAGCCAAGATGCTACCACTCCATTGTAGAGATCGGCGGATATAATTTCTATACGTAATTTAAATGAATTTCTGCTTTTATTAGATGGTGGAAGTTCGGGCAGCCATGTGGAGATTGCGAAGAGACCGGGAAGCCGAAGTGTTTGGGATGCGGTTTCTGGCCGGGCTAGTACTGGAACGGAACGGTGATCGCAATGCACCGGATCTACACTTCGTTCAGTTGCCCATCTCCCGCCTGCGGAATAGGCTGCAGAGTCTCGCTATGGAAACATGGCAGCTGTAATGGGACACTACGACTAAGGGAAGATCCCTGTACAAGTTTATACGGGATCTGGGGAGATGGCATGTCTCGAGTTCTTTTTTAAGGGAAACGGGTGCCCAGCTGCTCACCAATCATGTTAATTTGAACCAATATCTGTTTCGGTTCCGTCTGGCATCTGATGAGCTGTGCGTCTGCGGGGAGGTCCAGTCACCTGATGTTTGACTGCTCTGCTCTTTGGAGGGCCAGAGACCGGACCATCCTGGAACTTAGAGGTCAAAGGGAAAATTGGCCACTCACAACAGTCGAGTTAATGTGGCGAGAACCGCATTGTCGGACTGTATGGGAGTTCCTTGATGCAATTACTATGTTCAACCGACATCAGTAGTTTACTTAAGGGAAAGACACCTACCGTACTGCTGTGGGAAGCTAACCTAGAGATATATGGCTGACCACTAGCCATCTAAGACTCCAAGCGTTTTAATATGGTGGACAGATACTTGCTGGCATTTAGCGACTTACTCGTAGCAGCGAATTGTTATCTAGACGAAGTAAATTTTAATTTATGAATGTCATATATATTCTAGTTATTGACGGGCTGCGCCTATCCATTTTAGTAAATATATGACAAGTGAGCGGTTGGGACACGTACGCCGGTGGTGTATGTCACCGGGCTTAGTTCCCTCACACTGTTAGGTAAGGTCTAGGAGCTATTTAGGACACTGGTCGCTAAACTGTTTCAAGGCTCAGTAGTCGTTTGTGGCACAGACATTTGGTTTTATGCTTTATGGCCATTGAATGGGGTGATAGCGGGAGAAATGCCAAGCAAACCAATACACAATTTAAAGAAAATAGGTTCAACAGTGAAAAAGAAATTTCCAAGCGGTTTTCGGCCGTTAGTATACTAAACAATACGAGACTTTTCAAACTGCTGTATAAATATCTGCATAAATATCACTGCATAAATATCGACGATTGCCGCACGCCAATCCTTTCACAAATGCAAAATAATTTCGAGAAACGATGACATTCCATGGCTTTCCGCAGATCTCCTGATTTTTGTGGGTGAATGGTATCACTTTAAAAATAAAGTGTGTAGTACGAACTCCACAGTCGACCTGTATAAAACGACAAAGTATAGGCGACCTGCTACAACAGATGTACTGAAAGCCAAAACCCAAACAGTTACTGCTCAAATTACTTTTGAAATGTTGCTTTGAACTATACAGAGTTTCATTATGAGATTGGAGGAATGTTGAACCGCAAAGACGCTCACTTGTAAGATGTGATCGCCAAAATATAGACTTCTGTGTGCATTCATAAGCGGCATGTTTTTTTTCTATTTAAACGTTATAAATAAATTTATTTAATACAACTCATTCATAAGAATATTAAAACTTTCCCGTTTCCCTGAATCACTCTTTCTAATTGACCGGTTTTGATACACTTTTCTTTATAAATATTATATGATTTCCAATTTATTAAGAAATATTTATTACAAGAAATAATTTCGAATAAAGGTATTGTTACGAGGTTAATTAATCTCTTTATATTACGTAATTTCCTAAAATTAATAAATTTTAAAATAGATTATTCTTGTAATTTTATTTCTAATTATTTTATACCTATTTCTTGTACTTGTAGCTATTAATGACAGCGTGTTACACAATAATCACTGATTTTTGAAACAAAAAAAATTATATAAATTAATAATATGAATATAACAAAAGGAAATACCAATTCGCAAACGAACTCTTTTTAAAACCATAAGAAAGACCAAATAATTTCGGTATTTTTTCTTTAAAATATTTTTTACTAGTAAATAATAATGGTAGGCCAAGATATTGATTTCATTATGGACATCTTTAATAAATTTTCATTTAAAAAAATCTGATGTGACGCCACATAACTTCCTTGTACACCTATTAAATTAAAATTAACAATACAATTACAATAAACTATATATATTGAAAAATGTAACTGCTAAATAATAGCTAACCTTTTACACATGGGTTTTGTTCTATTGTAATTTTTTTAGTATAAAATTCAAAATATTTTTTAAAACAATTTCCACCAAGAGAAGTTTCTTTCTTTTCCTATTTAGCCTTCGGTAACTACCGTTTAGATAATTCTTCAGAGGATGAATGAGGATGATATGTATAAGTGTAAATGAAGTGTAGTCTTGTACAATCGACCGTTCTTGAGATGTGTGGTTCGGTTAATTGAAACCCAACCACCAAAGAATACCGGTATCCAGTATCTAGTATTCAAATCCGTATAAAAATAACTGACTTTACTAGGACTTGAACGTTGGAACTCTCGACTTCCAAATCAGCTGATTTGCGAAGACGCATTCACTACTAGATCAACCCAGTGAGTGAGGAACTAACAGAAGTTAAGTTTGTTTTACATTACCTATTTACATTAATGTTCAAATTTAATAATTTTTTATGAGTTTTACATTTAATATTTTTTATGATTTTCTTAAAAAACGTAAGTAATATTTCAATTTATATAACTATTCAGTTTTCTTTAGACATTTAAAAAAAATGAAAAGTACATAAAATTTTATTTTATTAATAACTTCTCATATTATTATTATTATTGAATTGTTATGTATCATAATTTTTTTTATAATCAGAGGTTAATAATTATTAATAAATCAATATATTTAAATAAAAAAAAGGAGATAAATTTTGATTCGAACCGATGTGTCCTTTCCTTTCTAAGATTCAAATATTTCATTAATTAAAACTGTATTTGGCTGTAACTCTGAAGCGAATGAAAATAAGTACCACTTATGATATATCGTTGAAAAGTTCTAAATTAGGGTTTATTACTGCAGTTAAGAAAAAGTCTAAAATCCAATTTTTTTGGATTTTGGGTTTTTTTGGACACTTTTGGTTCAGTCAATTGCAATCGAAAAGGGAGGTGCACAACTAGATGTTACAACAGTCATAAATCCATAATTTGAACATTCTAGGCAAATCGTTTATGTGCGAGATATATACGTACGTACAGACGTCTTGCCGAAACTAGTCAAAATGGATTCAGGGATGGTCAAAATGGATATTTCCGTTGAAATCAGAAAACCGTAATTTTTCGCGATCACAATACTTCCTTTACTTCGTGGAAGGAAGTAAAATCCCGTTGTTTATCATTCAATTCTAAAGTATGAATGTTTTTTTTACGAAAACACTATTTTTTTAGAATATATTTTACGAATTATTCTATAATATTTGAAATAATATTAAGAATAAGAAATCCAGTTATAATAATGATAATAATAATCATAATAAACTGTACAAATTATATAATAGAACTACAATTTAATATTATACCAAACGTAAAAGAAATAAATCATTATTATTCAACAACACTTTTAGATCGACAGAGTAAAATATGCGGGAGTTTTGTCCACTAAAATAACTTTGCTTGTGATTAAAATTCGGGAATTACGCTACGCTTTTTCCGGCTGAAGTCTGTACCAAATTAAAGTATGTAAATCAGTGTAGTAAGAAGGACAGAAGAGATAAGGGTACCTTTATCTACCCTTAATGAACTAAGCTAATCGATTCGATTCGTAACCGGTATGGGAATATGTTACTAGATTTTGCTTACTCTGTGCAATAAAATAAATTTGTTTCGAATTCCCAGAATACCAAGATATAAAGAACTGATGTCCTAGATAAGAATAGACCCTTTTCTCTTTAAAACCATAAAATAAATTTGTGGCTTTGTTTTGATTACTGTAGGAATCGATAATTTTCAGAATATGAAAATTTATCTTGAAAAATGGCTAGAGCGTTATTATAAAGTCTGGGGATGACATTAATTTAAAAATCTTGTAGACCACCGGTAAGATACCCGATCTAGTTGAGTAGATGATGTTTAAGGAGTATTTAAGCTTTCATCAGCAAAAACTAATCTGAAAATACTTTAAATTATGAATTAGCCACAGTAATGTCTTTTGCCGAGTTTTTTTATTACTTCCACCTTTTAAGAGAGACAAATATTTGGAAAAGTTAGATTACTTTGCTTGGAATAAGAATAAATTACTTTAGATATTTTTTCTTTATTATAAAATGTAACGAAGCGAAGACTTGTTTTAGCTCGATCTCAGGGTACTTTATTTGTCACGTAGTCAGGGCCAAATATTTTTATAGTTTTTTCTTGAAAAAGAAAGTTTTTTTGAAATAAATTTTCTTGCTTTTGGAAAAAATTTACTATATGTAATGATAATTTTCTTTAGCGATTACGTACAAAATTTACTCTTTCACATTTTACTACATCTTTAAAATGTATGCTGATGTCCGATTTTCTTCTTTTTCCCTCGAATATCTCATTTATGAAATTTAAAGAGTCCAATAGAAGTAGTAGTGGAAGTTTAAAAAAAGGAGAATATAATAAAAGAAAACTCCTGAAAGTCATCAGTCAGTGATGTTCGGTGGGTGACCCTTGGAACAGTCCTTAAGATGATTATAATTCATTAAGATTGTTTTTAAAACTGCCTTACATTATAACGCAATTATGATCGATAACTCTGTGCTAAACTTCATTTTAATTTCTTCTTTATTTATCTGATTTAAGTATGGAAGTAAATTTGTACTTTCCCAACTAAAATTCTATTGCGTCGCTGCAGGAAAATTATATAGGAAGTATATAACGATCGGCCTAAATTTTGGGGGTTTGCGAATGTAATTGTTTAAACAACCTCTTAGTCTAAAAACTACAAAAATAATTATAGAAATTTCCGGAATAAGTATTTAGGTATGCTAACCTGTATTTTAAATAACTGGCTCAGTTACTGTGAACTGGCTCATCATAAATTCTCCGAAAATAGCTCAAAAACTTCCTCTATATGGGTCATTGATTGCATTAAATTTTGGGTATAATTGAAAATAGAGGGAGGGGTAGTTTTTGTCATTTTCAATTTACACAGTGGTCGTAGAAAATAAAGCAGTAGAGTATAAGGTACTTGTTACGTTATTTAAAATTCAAAATTTTTAAGTCAATTGGATTTAAGGGTAAGAAATATTAAAAATTATTTTTAAACACTTTCTGCCTCATATCTCGAAAACCCGCTGACAAAAGATGTTGAAATTTGTCAGAAATATTTCAGATTCATATGAAACTTGGACCTTATTTTCGATCTCGTTAGATAATGGGACATCATGGTATACTTACTTTTTTTTTAAATAACCTATAATTTTTTTAGCCTAGTTGAATAACATTACAAAAAACCGGACCAGTTTACTAAAATAACTAATTACTCTAGTAAATACATTTCTACACCCAAAAGAGAGGCTGAATGAAGCCTGACTTAAAACATCAACTATTTTAACATTTAATTTAAAAAATGAAAACCTATCTTTATCTTTGATATTGGAAATTTAAAAAAACTGATGTGGACATCACACGATTTCCTTTACGCTAATTAAGTTAACATATACATTTTTTTTTTTTTTTTTTTTTTTTTTAATGAAAGGTAAATAAAATTTTATTTTATTAATAACTTCTGATATTTTTTTTTATTGAATTATTATTTATCGTATTTTTTTACAATCAGAGGTTAATAATCAATATATTTAAAGTAAAAAAAAGTTAAAAAAAAAAAGTCGAACCGATGTGCCTTCCCTTGTAAGATCCAATATATCATTAATTAAAGTTTTGTTTGATTATAACTGGAACCAACGAAAATAAGTACCATTTATGATATGTCGTTGAAAAACTCTCAAAAAGAGCTTATTACTGCATTAAAAATAAGTCCTAAATCCAATTCTTTTTTGATTTCGGGCTTTTTAGGACACTTTTATACCAGTTGATTGCAAACAAAAGGAGAGGTGCACAACTAGATTTTACAACAGTCTTAAATCCAAAATTTCAACATGTTACGGCTAATCGTTTTATACGTACATATAGACGTCACGCCGAAACTAGTCAAAATGGATCAGGGATGGTTAAAATGGATATTTCCGTTGAAAACTGAAACCGAAATATTTCACGATCACAATACTTCGTTTATTTCGTACAAGGAAGTAAAAAGTGGTCCCATGGGACCCAATTAAAGAATAAAAATCATTTTTTAATTTTTTAATAATTTCTGATACTTCCTCTGTTTTTCATGTTGTAGGTGTTACTAAAAATCTTATGTGACGTAGCTGTGGAACAAGAAGGTCAAACAGAGCCCATTTTTTTTACTAAAATTTTGATTATTTTTTTTAGTAATTATTTAATTTTAAATTCATAAAAATTTGATGATATAACTCGGCCCAACAGTCTTTTACAAAGAATTCTGATATTTTTCCTAATTATACTTTTAATACCGCATAATTTTTACAGTAAAAACGTCAGTTGATCAAGTGGCTAATCGAACCCAAATTTCCTTACTGAACATTTTTATATTTTTTTTAATTGCGGGTAAAATCTGCTTCCTATACCCGGTCTGTTAAACCCATAAAAAAACACTAGTTTCACTATATTATTTAATTTTTATTTATTTATTGAGTTGTAGCACAATCATGATTAAATTTCCTAGCTTTTTTGAGGAATTACATAGAGAATTATTTCCATTTAATTTATAGTATTAATTATAATATAATATTTTATAATATACAATAATATATTAAATAGTATTTACATATTTTATTATTAAAATTAAATTTTTCTTATGTTGTAAAAATTATGTCTTTACAAATAAAATTATTTCAATTTTATTGTCTAAAATGAACAGGAATATAAACTAATTTCGCATACAAATCAAAATTCTATTTTCTGACAGATGGAACAAAGATTTTGGTGAAAGTTTAGACTAATGCCAGAACGTGATGTTTTACTTCAGTCTTCAATCTAGAAATGCCACTTATATACATAAAATGAATTGGAAGTTGATTTAAGTAAGAAGGAACAAAAAACTTCGGTATTGATTTTCCATAACTAGTGAAATATCGCGGCACATTAAACAATATACCTGTTCCTCTTAATTCATAATTCGTTTTTATATATTTTTTATAAGTGTCCACTAAATAGTTCTTCAAAAGTACAATATACATCAACAAATTATGTAACTTCATAATTTCCACATTGGCAATGTCAGTATGTCCAAACAAAATTTTAAAAATGGTAATTGAAAGGCTTTCCACCAGATTCAAAATATACTGTGGTCAAAACCATAACTCATAATTGAGTTATGTAGTAGTAATAATAATAATAATTACAATAATTAATTACTTTTCCTTTTTTTTCCGATAAGCTGAGGAACCCCATTTACGGTCGGAGTATCGGATTCACTAACAGGTTAGTTGTTATTAAGAGAGCATGGATGTCCGCGTCCTACCGACTAAACCTCATATCATAATCATTAAATACTAAAATTCACTAGTATTCACTATTTATTCTATGTAATAACGTTATTAATGTGGTCATAAATATTTATTGATTTTTTAATTTTTAAAACACGAATATTTTTTTTTTTATATGACCTCCACATCTTCCCTTACAGCCATCCCAACCTCCTTGAAAATACCTAAGAGGGAAGTTGAGTGACCTACTCTAATGCGAAGAAAGTGCATAGAACAGTAAAATAAAACCTTCGTGTACGCATTAGTTCTATCACAGGACGTATAAAGCAGAGTAATCAAAACATTGCATTGAATATAAATATGTTACTACAATAATATAAACTACAAAGGTCATGAGGCAAACTAAAAAACAAAAATAATGAAATTATAACGTGCAAGTAACAAAAAAATAACCAAATAAATAATGTAGCTAACAATACAAAAAAGAAAATAATTTTAACATAATGAGGTACTAACAAGAAATTCTACTGAAATAAACTCATTAGATTGCAGGGTCTTACACGGAACACATCAACTAGAACCGTTCTCATTTAGCCTGCTAATACATCTAGTTAAATGTGTCAACCTGCTATTGTCATACCATTTAAACAGAAAGTGCCTTCTACAGCGTATGAAAGGAACACGTGTATGGTTGTTTCTAAAATCGTATTCAATAACCCTATCAACTGTTTTACGGGTAAAGACACGCTCTTGAACAGTGTGTCAAACCTTGAGCGTCTGCATCTTCCAAAAACAACATTCATTCTTGCAGTTTTCAAAGGAAGAGTTATTAATAACAATATTTACAATTTTTATTAAAAATTAAATAAATTTTACTTCTCTTATTTTATTATATTACTTCAAACATAAGAATTTTTTTGAATCTAAGGGAAAACATGTTTTATATGACTTTGGCGGCTTTTTTAAATTTAATTCAAAATGAGGAAAGTCATTTCTTTACGCAGTTACTAATATATTCATTACATAATCAATAAAATATTTAAAAATTGGTAAATCAAAGAAAGAATTAAAACCAGATAAGAAAGGTTTTCATGTATAAAAATAATATGTTATCAAATCTCATATATTTTAGAATTACATAGAAATCTTGCATAAATTGTAAAATTATGACATGTAACGTTTTACGCCATTGAAATATAAACAACTATCTACCAAAAGAAAAGTTCAACAAATATAGTGATAAATAAAAATACAAACTTATATGAATAAAAAGATTTTTTTTAAATATATAAATAAATCTTATAAAAAATATTTATACATTTTAAAGAGAAATAATCTATAGAAAGGGTAAATACACAAATTAGAACAATTCAACCTCAACAAAAAACATTACAATAAAAATAACTTTTTATTATAAAATAAAAATACCTGGGAGATACCATAACAAATAACATCAATGAGAAAATAAACTGGCCAGAAAGAACTGAGAAACTTAAAAAATCGTTAATAACTACCCAAAACATATACAATAAAAAATGTCTATCGACAAAAACTATAATCAGACATTACCAAACAGTAATTCTTCCACAAATACAATATGCCAGCGAGACTCTCTTCGGACCATACAAAATTGGAGAAGTAGAAAGGATCGAAAAGGTAGAAAGAAAGATAGTCAGAAAGTGCAAAAAACAAGAAAAACATAGTAGAAGGACAGTGGAGGATAAGCCCAAATGAGGAAGCGGAGTTATTATTTTATATACAGAAAATAATAACCCCGCTAACAAATTTCTTCAGGAAAAAAATAATTTCATCCTTGGAGCAGAAAACACCAGACTTGGAAACCAAATAATTAACTTATACCGAGAAAGAACAACAAGACCGAAATGGATAAAAGAAGTCCGAAAAGATATAGAAGAGTTGAGAATCTCCAAAGAATATCTAATCACAAAATCTGAAAACTACGACAAACTAATTAAAATTAATACGATAACATTTGAACCTAAAATCAAAAAGAAATCCAACAGAGTGTATTCAAACGAGGACAGGCGCCAAAGATCAGTACGCCTCAAAAGGATGTGGGCAAAAAGAAAAGTAGCAAGAATAAAACAACTCACACGATTCGGAAATAAGAAGAACAGATTACAAAATGGACTGGCCCAGAAATTGAACTAAAGTGATCCTATGAGGTCATAAAAGCAACAAAAAAAGAACCTTTCCATAAACTAAAAAAAAAATTAAGACACTTTTGTTCGAAAATTTTAAGACCAGTAATTTTGTTCGGCATGGAAACTACAAATCTAACTGGAATGAAAAATCTACTCGAGATAGAAAAAAAATTTTAAGAAGGATGTATGGTCCAAAAAAATTACAAGAAGGCTACAGACTAAGATCAAACAGAGATATACGATAAAATCGAAGTCCTCCAAGTAACAGCAAGAAAAAATATGACTTCTGTGGACTTTCTGTATTTTACGAAAAGATAGTACGAATAAACCGTTCGAGGCTAACAAACATATTTTCGATAAACTGTAAAAGATGAAATAGCTCAAAGGTTCAATATTACAGAAAAAGATTATTTGGATCGAAAAGAATATAAAGGAAAATTTTTTAATTAAATAGTTTCCGTAAGTGAAAAGAAATATATACCTGTCATATACCTATTTTATATATGTATATATTTATACATGTAGACATAAATATCTACTACAGAATAAAATGAATTCAAGAAAGATGAACTAAACAACTGGAACGTTGTTTAGCTCAGGGATATTTGCATGGTCCTTGCAGGCCCATTCGCGAAGAAAAAAAATATAAATATATTATTTATTTTTTTATAAAACATAAATATAAAAGTAAAATTTGAAACCAACAGATTTTAGGATGGATGAATTAGTTTATTTTTAGGATGAATTAGTTTATTTATTCTATATTAAATTTTAAATGAAAAAAGGCAGTGTTAAAAAAATATTATAAATAAAAATTAGAATAAAACCTAATGTTTTTTTATTACGTACAACTAAATATGTGCAGAATTTTATTTTTGTAAGATTTCGACAATGTAAAATAAGATATACATCGGTAGTAAAATTTACAGTCTGTTGAGCATGAAATCGATCGTTCCCTTACGAAAGTACATATTACATCCTAAAGTTACCTCATACTGTAATTCGAATAAATCGAGATGTTATAAATAGTAAAAATAATAATAATATTTCTCATACGTCATCATTTTCAACGCATTATAGAAATATGTAATCATTTTCCCTTCCTGGCTGAATGTAGGAATAACGACGTTTTATATGTGAGAAGGATTTATTGAAAATTGTAATTCCAGAAGATTACTGACAGACTTCTACGTTATTTTGATTTATTTTAAATGAAATGAATTCATCCCAAGATTATTTTAAAAATGTTACAACAAAAGTTGTGTGTGTGTGTATGCATAAAATAAGAAACGAATACATGTATATATATATATATATATATATATATATATATACTCCTTAAATAAGGAAAAAAATATTTCAAAATCAACTCATCTTGCCATTTCTACTTTTATAAGAATTCGTAAAATTTCATTATCCTTGTACTTCTTACTCCTGTGAAATTATTTATTAATAACAGGTAAAAGTGCACTTTACAACAGTTTTCAAAATAATTTCCCTGAATAGTATCAGATCGATCAACAATCAAGTTTTTTAACCCGGCGTCATTGAGGTTGGGTCAAAATGACCCAGTGTGTTTAAAAATGCAAACATTTTTTACGTACGCGCGCGATGTTGCCATTTTTCTCAGTAGCTGGGCCAACGCTGTGTTCTAAACGTGTCTGAAAAGAAATCAGTCAAGCGGTGACCGCGGTGGGAGCTAAACGCGCGGATTTGTCAAAAAGGTATCCTTTTTCATGAAAAGGATGATTCAAGAAAAAATTCTTTCTTAACAAAAATTAACATAATTTTGTGTACTAGAATAATTATTTTAAATTCATTTCTTAAGTCATATAACAACGTATATGCGTAATAAAATATTACACAATGAGAAACATAAAAGATTCAATATAACAATTAAATTATCGTTTACGAAAATACTAAATTTCCTGAAGAATTAAAAAAAGTCATCCGTTTAATTAAACAGTTCTGTAAGAAAACATTTAAAAAAAGTATATTGGAAGTGATATAAGCGAACTAGTCTATAAATTGTGCAAATCTTAAAATTTATTCTTTTTTTTTTTAATTTTGTCTCAAAATAAAATTTACAATCGTTTACAATATTAAAGAAACCATAATTGAATACAATGACATAAAAAAAAATCATATGCAGAAAGGTTTCAATCGAAGCTCCTCAAAAAACACGGACTCAATTTTTCCCTTGAATATATCTATTGGAGCCTAGATGTGATATGTTTCTCAGAACGACCCGTAAAGCTTTCTTGTCTTTCCTCAAAAACGTATGACCAATGAAATTTTGTTTAAGGATCAGATCATTTACCTTCTTGTATACGTAAACATTCTTCGAAATCGAACGCAGTTGCTTAGGGCTACTTATCTTTAAACTGTAGTCACATTTTTGCTAACCACCTTTTTAAATAACTCATACAGCCATATAACAACGGTAATACCGGATAGAACTATAGGCGGTGATCTATTGTTTTCCCTTTGAGAAGCCTCAACGCCTTCATCCATCATGAGATCCTGATAACAATTTATATAGGTAATTCAGTAGTGATATCAACAGGGGAGATTGCGACTCTTTAGGCGTACGCAAGACTTACAGAGGGAACAAGAGCCATTCGTTTCGTTCTCAACATTTGGTTCAGCCCGGCCACTGATTTAATTAATCTCTCCACTCTAGGATAAAAGTCAACTCGAAAATTCGATTAAAACTAGTAAAAACAGAGAGTAAATAAATATACAAAAAAGTTTTGTAATACAACATCCTTCGGAATAGTCATATAATAATCCAAATTCTCGATATAATATTTAATAACAAAAAATGTGATGTAGACACCACATGAATTCCTTGTACGTCTATTAAATTACATATACAATTTTTTTTTTAATGAAAATGCATAAAACTTTATTTCATTAATAACTTCTAATATTTTTTTATATATATAATTTTTTTATTGTTATTATTGAATTATTGTATTATTATTATTTATTGTAAAAATTTTTTTCAGGTTAAAAATTATTAGCAAATCAATATATATAAATTAAAAAAAAATAATTTTTAAAAATGAGAAGTTAGATTCAAACCGACGTACCTTCTTCCGTTTGTAAGATCGAAATATTTCATTAATTAAAATTTTATTTTGCTATAACTCTAGAACCAATGAAAATAAGTACCACTTATGATATATTGTTTAAAAGCTCTCAATGAGGGCTTATTTTTACAGGTAATTATATAGACCAAAATCCAAATTGTTTGGATTTTGGGCTTTTTTGAACACTTTTGGTCCAGTCGATTGAAATAAAAACAGGAGGTGGCAGCAAGATGTTACAGCAGTCCTAAATCCAAAATTTCAACATCCTATGGCTAATCGTTTTTTAGTTATGCGAGATATATACGCACATACGTACAGACGTCATGCCGAACTAGTCAAAATGGATATTTCCGTTGAAATCTGAACACCGAAATTTTTCGCGATCACAATATTTTCTTTATTTCGTACAAGTAAAAACACTAAATGAAGAGCAACAGATAAACACAACTTCATACATTAAAAACAGCTTTTTTACTTAATTTAATTAAATTAAAAAGTAATTTTTACCCTGAAAATTAGTATTAATCTAAGTAATTTACTTTTTATTTAATTGTTTTATTAATAAAAAAAAACCGGACAATTGTTTATTAATTAAATATGAAATAATTTTATAAGAAAAATAAATTTACTTAATTTTATGGCTAAGTAATAAGACCGTTTAAATTTATTATTAGATGTAGGTAAAATATACCAAATTAAAATATTTTGTACTATTAGAACGCTTTTTTAGTGAATTGAGTCACCTCCCTTTAACAAAGGTTAAAACTATTCCTATCTAGATAAAACCTCATTCATAAATTATAAATAAATAGTTTATATCGATTTTATATAATGCTTTTTACGATATCTGAAATTAATATTTTCCTAAAGTTTGGTATATGTATAAAAGAAATAAAGAGGAACCCACTGAGTAGGTCTAGTGGTGATCGCGTCTTCCCAACTCAGCTGATTTGGAAGTCGAGAGTTCCAGCGTTCAAGTCCTAGCAAAGGCGGTTACTTTTATACGGATTTGAATACTAGGTCGATGGTACCGGTGTTCTTTGGTGGTTGGGTTTCAATTAACCACAAATCTCAGGAATGGTCGACCTGAGACTGTACAAGACTACACTTCATTTACACTCATACATATCATCCTCTGAAGTAATACCTGAACGCTAATTCTCGGAGGCTAAAAGGAATAAAATATGGCTTTAATTATATTATTAGTTATGAGGTGATAAATTTTGCGACTCTTTATTACTAGTAATAATCAGTTTAAAGAGAAAATGATTTTCTGTTATTAGTTATTTTTTACATTCTTTCTTATTATGTGTAAAGATAACATCAAATAGTGAAAGATAAAATATAAACTCCAATAAATTAATGAATTCCATAACTTAAAATATATTACGATCTCTCTTTTATACGATTAACTTTTTGACATCTTCACTTACCTTATACTTACAATTAGTTAAGGATACAAATACATTTCATTATATGACGCACTGGCTAAAATTACATTAACATATTTTAGTACATTAAACTTTTGCATTAAAAAGAAGTATCTTAACCTAGTTTTTAGTTTAAAAATATACGTATCAAAGACGTTAATATGATTTTTTAACTATACAAATGAAAAAGAGTTGTACGATAAATTTAAAAGCATTTCCCTACAAACGTGAAAAGAATCTCCACCACCAGATATGTTTCATTTCAACAGACAAAAAATTCAAAGCATTTCTGACGAGGGCGAATGTAATTATTAGACGGTACAAGAAAGTTAGCTTCTGCTTAATGGATTTAAATGTACTACAGTTGATTCATTTATATACTGGAATTATAAACATTAGAAAAATGACGTAAACAAGTTTTAACCTTTGAAACAAGCAATATATTCAATTTTATCTAACTATTCATTAAATATACCTCTTACACACGCGTAAACATGCATACACGCACACAAACGTACAGAAATAATTTTAAGAACTAAAAAAAAATTAACATAAAACTGTGAATACAATTTTTTTAAATAAGAAATAAAACGAAATTAAAATAAAAATGATTACATTCATAACAGTTGATTGTCAAATGTTGAAATAAGTTATGCAATTAAAGAAAATGTCTTGTTTTTACAACTGTTATGAAGTACAAAGTAAATTAGTTATATAATAATTAATAATTATTAGGTTTGCTTGAATAGGATATCATTATCAAATCTGATTAGTTTATTTATTAGTTTATTATTATTCAAATATATTTGAAATTTCTCTAATATACTAGTTTTATGAAAATTATTAGTATATTCCATATTTCAAATATTAATTTGGGTTGTAGTTGCAATCCGAAAGCTTGGTTAATTAATACTTACAATTTTTGATACGTTGTTACTTATTTTTATATAAATTGTATAAATACCAACGGTGCCAAATTTAAGGAAATTTTAACTTAAAATAAATTATTTTTTTTTTAAATAGAAATAATATTAAAAAACAAAATGGTTTTCAAGAGGCCGAAAATGAACTCAAAATTTAAAAATTTAATAGAAAATAAAATATTTAAATTAGATGAATTTAAGAAAATATTAACCGATACCAAATTTCCTGAAAAAATAAAATAAAAATAATATTAAACATAAAGAGGCTTCGACGAAGAAGAGCAACTTTAAACAGCAACTCGATGAAAGGATGAAAGAATTTTGGAAGAGAAAAAAGGTCTATCTTTTTAACTTGGTCCTCAATCTGGCCTGTACGAAAAATAATAATAATAATAATAATTACTATTATTTAAAGTTTGAATAATTAAAAATGACGATATATTGTTACTTAGGATTTCATTACTACATTCATTTTAACGATTTATGTAAAACAGGAAGGCTCACATTAAATATACTCTTTTATTCAACTTTTTTTTTTTTTCAATAATAGCAAAGTTTGTTGTTGTTATTGGAATAACATCCTGACCACCGTAAGGGAAGACATCCGCCTTGTGACGATCCCAGTCCCCACACTAACCTCTTCCGTCCTAGCCGTGACTGATGATCTTTACCGGAGGTCGTCTTAAGACCCTCTAAACTTGATAACACACACCACAGTCATTGTTACTGATGTAACAATAAGAATACATTAGGGAAGTTACCTCTTCATACTAAACATTTTATTTCATTTCCATAGATTTAGAAACGCGCTTATATATTTATTTACAAATACATCGCAAAACATTTTTTGTCTGAATATAATATTGTGTTTTAATATTCTGTGATATAATATCGTTCTACGGAATCCTTAGATTTTCTAAATCAAATTTCAAGTATAAATAATTGAAAAAAAAATATATACATATATATATATATATATATATAGGTGTACAACTGTAAAACTGTAGCCGAGTAAACGTTGAATCATATATGACTTACAAAAAAACAACTTAGCTATTTGCAAGAATAAAAATGATCCGTACCAAGAACTTAGTAGGAAAAATGAGGAGTAGAGTGATTTCCATTTTCCTTATTCACCGAACAGAATATATTACTGCACATAAGCAAGTCAAGCCCACAAAATACTGATGATTTTAGTCCTACAATTGATTCTGATCGCCGTACTAATGAGCTCTATAATCAACGTCATTACTTTCATCGAAAGCAACCCTCATCGGTACCATTCGTACCTCTATTGTTTTATGAGTCATCTCCATATTAAAAATCAAAATAATGTTGTAAAGTAATAAATTATTGTATCACTTTCTGCTCAGATTGCAATACATAAAATCTTCGACCGATTAAAATGATTAAATATAACGTTATCGATACAGCAAACCTTGAGGATATTTAAAAGCTTTTAAACAAAATACAAGAAACATTTTTAAAAAGTGGTATAGTCTTACGGAAGAAAAAATCGTTCTGTCCCAAAAATCAAGGGTAAAGCGGAATTTCATTTTCGTTTTGACACACAGAGTACGACCAAGACTATAAAAACACATGGGAAATACAATGCTACAAGTGACACTTCACTCTTTTTATTGCAGAGACTAGCTGTATAGTAAACACCATTTGTTTTAAAGTTAACAAAACAACTTTGACTAGTGCTTCTTGTAATCTCAGATGGTATTATATACGTCACAGCTATTATGAGATTAAGAAAGTTAACATAAAACACAAGCTATTACCAAGTTATAATTCTGAGCAAAAAAATCGGTTTTTTCTCTCTTTTTTTATCAAGTAATTAAACAGTTATGATAACCTGTTCAAAAAATAGAGATTCAAATAAAACTAGATCAGTTGGATTAAAATAAATATGTTAAAGCTTTTTTAAAAATACTGTTTGCCGTATCAAAACTAATTTATGTAAAACATTTTTAAACACACGGTATATGTGTCCTACATAAAAAAAGGTATTTCCTAAAAAAAACATTAATGCAGTGATTTTCATAAATGTATTCTAAAAAATAAAATGTATTTTTAGGCTACAAGATTTTTGTTTTTTTAAAAATAAAAACTATACCCCTAAATATTAAATCTTCAATTTATAAGATTTAGATGGATTTTCCAAATCAGTAGCAAGGAACAAGTTTACATTAATAATATAGCACCCAAATTGCGGCCACAGTTTGAGTTTATTTCTTAGATTTTGATAAACTCCCAATAAAATTTAAACAGCACCAAACGTAGAACTTTTTATCGTTGGCAATGACTTTTTCAAATTTCACCTTTAGAGGCCACGACCTCTAATAAGATAATAGGATAAGATATTCCAAGCGGAGAAAATAGATAGTGAGGAACCGGCTGTTATGTGCACATAGTATCGATTTTAGGCAAACGACTACTAGCTAGTGAATTAACAATTGAAAGAGGCGTTGCTGATATCACTACTGTTCCAAATTTTGTTGCGTTGATCAAAACTACCCTGAAGTAGAGAATTCATCTTTCACTATGGAATCGTGAAAAAATCTATTGTAAAAATTCTTTAGCTGTCCATGTTGTGGTGGGGGGGGGGGGGTTGTATCATTCCAGAGAGACCGTGTCACCCTCGAACTATGAAATTACAATTCGCCTTTCATTAATAGAGAGTTTTGTGGCAAAACCTCATTGCAGAATAATATGTATATGTGCAAACATATACATATACATATATGATATAGGTTGCCAACATCATTAAAAAGTTATTAGTAATGTCTCTACTCATCTGGAAAAATGAACCGATTAATATTCATAATTGTATTCTGAAAAATATAAAAGTGAACACTAACTAGCAAAGCGATCAAATGACTTGAATTAGATTTGCGTAAGTTGAATTCCATTAAGTTTCTTTCAAAGAGGAGATTCCATTCCAGACTTTTTTTTTATTTTTAAAATTATTTAGTAAGTATAGGCAACGTGATTTAAAACGTGAAGTGGGAAGACGCACGCTTGATTAAATTCTATAGAGTGCATCCAGTGTTTAATATTTTATTCATAACTAGATTAGTTTTCATTTAATATTAATAATCGATCACTTAGTAAAGTTTTCTGGCACAGATTCGGGTCATTGCTGTTTGGTAATCTAGAGGAAAAGGGGAGGGAGAAATGCAGGGTAACCGATTCATAATTACTTAATTAATGCTAATCAGAGATTATTGACAGTCCCTACTTAATGAATTCAAACAAAATATATTTTTTCTATTCAGTTAATAGAACAAAGCATCCTATTTTTGAGGTCTACGTTTTTTTAAATCTTTTCTATGAAATATTTTATTTTATTTAAAGTTTCACTGTTCACTAACAATATTATATTTTTTAAATAAAAGTTTTCTTTTTTAATTACTTAATTATATTTATTTTTATTTAATCTCTTATAAAAAATGGATTCGTGTTTGGTTTCTTTTTCATTACACTATTTTAATCTCTTGAATCTTTGGGATCCCAATTAACGCAACTGTGTTTATTTATATAGACCTTTTATGTATACGTAGTTATGTAGTTTAATTTATATATATATTAAAAATAAATATTTACCGCAGTCGTGTTTGAACCTTGGCGATTTAAATTTCATGGTAGGTTTCACGGTTAGTTTGCCACTGCCTTCCCAGTGTGATTAATTGAAACCCAACCACCAAAGCACACTGGTATCCACAGTCTAGTATTCAAATCCGCCCATCAGGAATAGTAAGTATTCTAGACCAACCCGGTAGGTTGGTCAGGTGGTGAACTCGTCATCTCAAATCAGGTGATTTCGAAGTCGAGAGTTCTAAGGTTTAAATCCTAATAAACGCAGTTACTTTAATACAATTTTGAATACTAGATCGTGAACACCGGTGATCTTTGATGGTTGGGTTTCAATTAACCACACATCTCAAGATTGGTCGATCTGAGACTGTACAAGACTACATTTCATTTTCATTCATACATATCAACCTCGTTCATCCTCTGACGTAATACCTTAAGGTGGTTCCGGAGGCTAAACAGAAAAATAAAAAGGTATTCAAGTCCGTATAAAAGCCTTTACTACTATTATAACTGCCTTTACTAGGATTTGAACCTTAGAACTCACCTTATTTGCGAAGACGAGTTGACCACTAGACCAATCCACCGGGTTAGTCTAGTGGTTAAATTTGTCATCGCAAAATCAGCAGATTTTTGAGGTTGATAGTTCAAGGTTCGAGTCCTTGTAAAGGCAGTTGCTTTTATATTGATTTGAATACTAGACTGTGGTGCCGGTTTTCTTTGGTGATTCGGTTTCGATTAAATATATTGGGAAGGCAATGGTAAACCACCCGTAAAACCTGCCAAGAAAATTTCAAGGAATTGGAGTCGCTAAGAGTCGAACACGACTGAATGGCTAAATTTATTATTTTTATATATATTTATATATGTATGCTTTATTGACGGTTTTCGCTGGAAACCCCTCTTCAAGTACTTTTCTTAATGCAATTTACTTATGCTTCCTTTAATCAGAAACGATTGTAAGTACAAGATTTGTGAGACCAAAAAATGATTATAAAGCAATTATTAATTTTAAAATTACAAATTGATGTATGTCATTTAATTTAAATTTATTGATGCACTCTCAATCTTAATATATTGCTATCTTTTACTTTTAATTTTTTTATTAATTTTTTGTTAAGAGAGTTCTACCATTAAGATTCTATGTTTACTTTACAACCCTTGCATGCAGTAACTTTTACTTCCAACATTAAAAATTTATTTACTTTTTTTTATGTACATGTATTTTTCTTTTGTTTTTTGATAATGTACAATCTTTAACTGTACAAGAAAAGAGAAGTTATGTAGATATATGATTTATATTAAGTCAAACTATGCTATTAAACATTCTTTTTAATGCATCTTCAACTAAAAATAACAAATCATTGCTTACTTAAAGCGTCAATTACTCATGTTGGAATTCTTGTTGGAAAGTAATTCTATAAAAAAATATATTTATAAAACCTATTATTCCAACAATTTTCTTATTTTAAAGTCTCCTATATATTTTCTGAAGAGAATACTTTAAGCTAAAAAGAACTTAGATATAATAAGAAGGAAGAACTGTTACGTGTACCATTTCCTGAAATTTCTTTGAAAGAAATATCCGTTACCTTTTTACCGACAAGAAATGTTACAAAATTGAAAATCTCTCCATTTCAGTTCAATAAGTTTGTTGTAGTTGGATTTTAGGAATGCGATTTAAGTCTTTTGTGACAAGTCTACCGATTAACCATACTACTACTGTAATCTTCAAAGTGTGGCTAAACCTTAATCCATTGGTTTGACTTTGACCAACAAGAAAGAAATCAATCGAATTTAGAAAATTAAAAAAAATACAAAAACCACAAAGAAATAAAGATAATAGTTTTAACAAGAAAGAAAGCTTTATTCTTTTAGCTCAAAAAGTTTACTACAGCTTATTATAATTTTTTTTTGTAGCAAAAGTGTTTTCTCTCTTTACAAAAGAATGCTTAAAATTAATCTCCATTATAAAGATACAAGTTATATCTACATCGAAGAAAAATAAAAATACAATATTCTTGAAACATATTAAACATAAAGGATTTAAAAAGTGTAATGATGTAATCAATACATCTGCGTATTACTTTTATGGAAGAATGAATTTTAATAAATTGACTTTTTTCTCATTAAACTTACCTTTTTTTTTCAATCTCAAAATTGTAAGCCAATTTTAAAGGTAATTAAGAAATACTTTTTTTTTTTAGAAAATTAATCAGTGTTGCAAATACATTTGCTTGAATTATTGAAATTGATAATTCAAATGCTGTAAGCATAATTTGGGATGAGAAGGGTTATTATTAAGGTTTTAGTTAATATTGTATTTCCTAGAACTGTTATTAATAAGCACCCTGCAATTATGTTTGCTGTTAATCGAACTGACTTGATTTATTAGAAAATTAATAGATTTAATTTAAAAAGCTATTATTTAAAAACTGATGACATTTTAAAAGGGCAATCAAATAAACTGATAATCTAATCCACAAGGAAGGTAAAACCAGTAGTATGATTTTTTACGCAAATTTTTAATTAGAATGTAAACTTCCGTTCTATTATTTACGTGATTGTTAATTTATTGATTAAATTGATACAAATGAAAAAGGCAAAATTATTGAATAAAAAAATAATAAATTTTAAACATAAATAGAACTTTTTTCACAGTTTTTAAAGGTAAACATTAAGAAGTAAAACAGTGATTCCAAATTGCGTGGCAATTTCTCAGGAATGATTCTATAGTCAAAAATAAGAAAAATATTCATATAAACATAGGTCAGAAAACGTTTTTTGTTTTAATATCGAGCCGGTTAGGTTATTTACATAAAATTTCTCAAAACTAAATTAAAAAAGTGATTTTAAACAGAACAATTTACAAACAAATGTTAAAAATTATAAAAATAAATTTGAAAGACATCCTTTTAAAACATATTAAACGTTTTACGTTTTCATAGGTTGGCAATAACAGTTGATCAACGATTAAGTTTAACGACTAACATTTGAATATTCATTTGAGCGATATTTGTACTGTCACTGTTCGGTTAGTCATTCACGATGGTGATACTACAAAATTGTTTTCATTGGAGAGTTCACGGACATGTTGTTAATTTATGGTAAGTAAATGAAAATGGATCGGTTGCTGTGCGTGAATCTCAGGAAAATTATCCAGTTCGAAGAGTAACGGATTGTAAAACATTTGAGACTTTAGAGAGGCGAGTTCGAGAAACTGGTATGCTTAAATCACAACTATTTGATGCTGGTCGTGAACGTTACGTGAGAAATTCCAACGCTGAAGAAGCAATATGAATGCGATTCAATTATCTCCCATCTCAAGCATCAGAAGGTTGTCACATCGCTTTCATGTTTCATATTCAAGTGTGTGGCGAACGTAAGGGAACAATACCCATTCCATTCAACACGTGTACAAGAGTTATTACCACCTGATTTTGATAAACGGAGGAAATCCTGTCGATGATTAATTAGAAAATGTGAGCATCGTCCCAATTTCTTAGTAATATTCTAATTATTGATGAACCCTGATTTACAAGACTTTGCATTGTAAGTTTTCCAAACACTCACTCTTGGACAGAAGAGAATCCCCATGAGACTGCTTCAAGTCACTTCCAACGCACATTTTCGTTTCACGTATAGAGTGGTGTTCTTGGTAATAATTTCATAGCCTCTTTTTTCTTACCACTTAGGCTCAGTGAAGAGCGATACTTGCATTTTTTGCAAACAAATTTTATGGAAATTTTGAAAGATATTCCACTTGCAAGTAGAGGGTAGATGTGGTTTTTCAATGATTACTCTTCTGATCACTACTTTCGTGATGTGATGAATCATTTAAATAACAAATTTGGTAAGCACTAGATTGGTTGAAACGGATCAGTAAACTGACCATCTCGATCTCCCGGGCGGACTTTTCCCTTTGGGCCTGGATGAAGTTATTAATCAACTCCGCTCATACTGGCTCACAATAAGACTTGAGATATCGTATAATAGAAGCCGGAAACTATTGGGAATAATAATGATGCTATTACACGTGTCCGGCTAGCCGGATTAAATAGTATGGCGGCTACTTCGAACAACTGCTTTGAAGAAATGTTTGCAGCTTTATTAAGTAAACATTTTGATATTTTAATAATTTTTAGAAAAAAACTGAAAGTATGGGATATTTATTTTTTAAATCAATTTTTAATTCATTTTTTCTGTTATTGATAAGTTTTCATTTACATTATGTTGTCCAAACACTGATAAAAATTGTTCTATTTAAGATGTTCCGATTTAGTTCGTGTGTGTTTTGTTTCTAATTAAACTTGAATTTTTCAATTTAATTTTTTTCTTTATCTTGATGATATCGCCACATAAGCTTAAAGCTTATTCATGGGATATGGAAATGAAATTTTGTAGCATATGAAAAACGTCATACCTGACCGGGATTCGAACCGGGGACCTCCAGATGAAAGGCCACCACTCCGCCACAAAAAGTGGCATAAATTTTCTCAGAATTAAATTCTCTACAAAGTTAACTAGAAATTTTAGTTTGTTTATCGGTAAATTAATGAAGTTATTTTAATTCCAAACTTAAAAAAGTGTATTTTCCGATAAAACGTTTTTGTGTTTACCCCGTTTTTCTTAAAAACCTAAGAGATAGAGATCTAGGATTATTTTTATTCAATTTCTTAATCAAAAACCATAAGGAAGAACCAAATTTACCCCTCATTTTTGCCTAAAGAATTTTTTGTACGGTTTAATTTCTCAGAGGAAGCAGAAAACAAGACTAAATGTTTGGCAAGCCGTAACTCGCTAACGAACCTTATTCTGTCCTGTGTTTATATGAACTTTTTTTTAATTTTTGGTTATAAAATCATCTCCTGAGAAATTGCTGTGAAATTTGGAAATACTCTTATATAATCGTAAAAAAATCTACAACCTTTTTTAAATGCTACAGAAACTCAGTATTCAACACTACATTGGCTCAACTGTTGAGGTAATTTTTTTTATGTATTATTTAACATTTCCAACAAAGCTATTTCAATTTACAAGAGCACGCCTTAGTTCCAGCAACCAATCAGATCGCAGATATCACTTTACGTAATAATTAATTTTCTAAATATTGATGTGTAGGAAAATTGTTAATTTTTTTTTTTTGAAACCTCTAAAAGCAGTTCTACGAGTACATCGCTAAAGCAGGTGAGAATAATCATACGTATAAAAAAATCCCATAAAAATATTATTTTTTTCTTAAAATTAAATTTCAACAAACAGTTGATATATAAGTAGGAATTGTATTAAAATACCCAGTTAAAAAAAATAAGTAGTTTGATAGTATATATATATATATATATTTGACTCATTTGTTTAATTTGTGTATGAGCAAAGGTAAATTTCCCTCCGTATTTAAAAAAAACTGTTGTTTTACAACAGAGTTTATGAGAAATAAAATATTAATAATTACTACTAACCTATATGGTCTCAAAAATTCTAAAAATAGTTATAAAAATTAATTTAATAGACTTCATTAAAAAAAAAATGTTTCAGTACAAATCCATATGGTTTTCCCCGAGGAAAAAGTACTTTGAAGATGCCCTTTTGAATTTTATGTCCAATATAATAGAAGGTAAAGCAAAAGTCAGCAAGTATGCGGTTTGTTCTTGGATTTGAAAAAAAAACATTCGACGTTTTCGATCACAATATTTTGCTTGACGAATTATGAAACCCTGGAATAAGAGGTCGATGCAATAAGTGGTTCGAGACGTATTTGAGAGGAAGATGTTAACAGGTCAAATTAGGAGAAGAAATGAGTTTTCAAGGTAGTGTTAAGTACAGTATCATACAGGATTCTGCACTTGAAACTATTCTATTAATTACATACATAAATAATTTATGTAGTGAAAAATGTAACGGTAGACTGACAACGTTTACAGATGACATAGCATAGAGTAATTATGAAGTGGAAAGTGTATACGAAAAAGGAAAAATATTGGAGAAAACCTAATGAGAATTAGGTGGTAGTTAATTAAAGACCGCGTAAGTTTAAATGCAATGAAGATAAAATATATAATTTTTCAATTAAAATGTCTGCAAGAAAAGTTTAACAGCATATCACAATTTAAACTGCAATACAAATATAAATTGTACATGGTAAACTATACCGCAAGTAAATACGGTTAAGTAACCGGGAAAAATTTTAGATGTAAATCTGTCTTATAATATAAAAAACGAAACCGGATTAAGTACATATAAAGTTTATTTTTTAAAAGAATTTTTGTAAACAATTAATGAAGATAATGAAAATGTTAAATCGGTCCTTGATAGAATCAAGGTTAATGTATAGTATTACTTGTCGAGGATGTATGTATTATTATAATATAAAGCCATTACTGGTAGCACAAAAACATGTAATTAAAATGATTGTAAATAAAAATAGATTTAGCAAATCTTATTCACTTTTTAAAAACTTAGCATATCGGCCTTAAGATATTTGTATGTTTTTAGAGTCCTAAATACATGTTTATGAAAGTTGTAATACGTATACAGTAACGCACGCCTATGTCATGAGTATTTTAAGTAGGAATGATAAATTTGTGTTATCTTTGCCAAAATTTGAACTTTATAGACATTTTTATTCATTTGTCGCTCCGAAGGTGTACAAATTGTTACCTAATATATAAAGGAATCAAGAAACTATAAAAAATACAATCCTCTGTTATTTGTACGGTAACTAGAAATCTATGAAATTGAAAAGTTATTGTTCTAATCTAGTTACTGAAGAAATTGTTAAAGAAATTACTATTACAGGATTACAATATTTATGGATTATTATTGTTATTGTTATTTCTCTTTCACTTTATAAGATATACGGATGGTAATCCTCGACACGGATTTGCTAGATGGTACTTCAATTTCCATACAAGTTACACATTTCATGTTACATTACAGAAATTGTTTTATTGAATTCTCTCATTATTATTATATCAATTTGTTATTAAAAGTAAAATATGTAATTGTGTATAAAAATAATAATTAAAAATCTGATGTGAACACCACAAGACTTCCATGTCTATTAAATTACATATACACATTTTTTTTTTTTAAATGAAAAGTACATAAAATTTTATTTAATTAATAACTTCTGATATTTTTTCATATTTTTTTTTTATTGTTATTAATGGATTATTATTTATTGTAATTTTTTTATCATCAGAGGTTAATAAATAAATATATTTAAATTAAAAAAAAAAAGTTAAAAAGGGAGATGTCTGATTCAAACCGATGTGCCTTCCCCTCAGATCCATATATTTCATTAATTAAAATTTTGTTTGACTATAATTCTAAAACAACGAAAATAAGTACCACTTAAGATATACCATTGAAAAGCTCTCAATGAGGGCTTATTACTGCAGTTGAAAAAGTCCAAAATCCAATTTTTTGGGGGATTTTGAGCTTTTTGGACACTTTTGGTTCAGTCGATTTTAATCAAAGGGGAGGTATACAACCAGATGTTACAACAGTCCTAAATATAAAATTTTATTTAAGAAGCATTAAATCTTTTGCAATTGGTATAATAAGTTTTTCCGAATAATAAAACTTTTGTTGATACATAGATTAAAGATTAAAGAGTATGCGTATATGTATTGATTAATGTTATTTACAAACCTGTTTCCTAATATTTCATTTACATGTAAAACCATACAATAAGTTTTTTTTTTTATTATTACGTACTATAGTAAGTTCCATTCAAATTATAAGAACCTTAACAAACATTTATCAAACTAAACTATGATTTTAGTGATTTTCAGCAACGCTAAAATGTTCAGGTAAATTTTCAACATTATTATTATTATTGCTAACCTCAAGTAGAGTTTAGCCATTCATCCGATTTGTTTACGGTTCAAATCCCTGTAAGGCCTTAAGATTTTTAGACATCAAAGATCGATTATTAGACCTTTTTTTCCTGCCTCCCAGGGCCAGACTCGCATTTAAGCATAAACAGCCCTGGGAGGTGCCATCGCCTCTAACCAATTGGAAGGAGCAGCGCCAGGCCCGGCCATGTCGTTCCCACGCCCCAATCCAGAAGCCGGGACTCGGTCCTTTTATGTCTGGCCTCTAAAGGGGGCTCCCCACGGGAAAACCCCCGCCGGAACTCGATCTCTTCAGATTGGGGGGTCAGGAGTCCCCGTGTTTCCTCGATTTTTAGACCTTTATTTCCCCTTACTACTGTGCTGGTCCTGCGCCGAAGCATTGCACAACCACAGTGGGTGCCTTGGCCTCTAACCCCCAGGAAGACTCCATGAAATCCGGCTATGTCGTACCTCACAGAGGATCCCCCGTTGGCCACTAAACAAAAAACTAGGATAGATTCAAATATAACGTATAGATACACAGCTGAATAGAACACAAGAATTACACAATCAATAGACAGTAAACGAGCTTGTTATACTTCGTACATTTCAGCGTGTAAGTTATTTAAAATAAAAAAAAATAAGTAATATTAAAAAGTAAGCTATTAAAGAAAACATTCATAAAGAGTTTTAGGTGAAATTAGAATAGTTCGAATTATGAAGCAGGCCAATACACAACTGGAAAATTGACGGCTCTGCTTTATGCAAGTTCAGTCGGAAAATTTAATTTTGCAGGTACTGGAGTTAAAAAAGAAATCAAAAATTTAATTAAAAATAAATGTTGGTGCTTGCTTTAGTGCAGATTAATTTTTTTAAGTAATTTAATATTCAATTGTAACCGTTAGATATCCATATTAGATAACCATATTTGTAGAAAATATTAAAATGACTATGTTCATTAATTTTTTATTTTTAGAACTCGTAAAAAATTATAAGCCAAAAAAAAGCAAATAACGGTGAATTTTACAAGAAGAGAAATTATTTATTGCATTCAATATTTTCAGATTACAATATTATGGTGGTTCCACATACAAATAAAAGGTACAGAAGAGATTGTAGATAAAATGGCGCGGAAAGGATGAGGAGACACATACCAGTGCAACATTGGTTAGTCATTCCTTTCTCCATACAAAGAAAACATTACTAACAGAAACATTTGCATATGTATTGTTACTATTAAATTGCTACCGTAAATTTAACATGCAAAACTGGGTAACTTTATTTAAAAAACTGTTTATATTAATATCGAAATTAAAATTTTATATTTATGAATGCGAAAGTTTGTCTATTTGTTTGTTTATTTATAACAGCATCACGAGAGAACCGGTAGATTTCGTGACCAAATGCTTTCAAATTTTCATGATACTTTTATGTTACCTCAGGAAAGGTTTTTACACCGTAGATCAAGGTCTACGGTGGTTAAGATATTAAGGGGAAAAAATTAATTCTTTAACTTCATTATATTTCTGTCACCATGGCAACAAGAATATAATTTACTTATTTATGGCAACAAGAATGTAATTTTACTTATATATATAAGTAAAAGGATTATTATTTTTTCTTTAATGAATTTTTGTAAAGTATTTGATATTTTACAACCATAAGTATAACAAACACGTCGGGGGTCCTGACTAGAAGATCGGGTGAGCAAAGCGATCCCCAGCCGGCTAGTAATAATATAAAAATTTAAAGCACAAACATAAAAGGATGGTAAATTTTATTTTAAAACTTAACTATATCTCATTCATATATGATGCAATTTTATATACACTCAAAATTCCCAGTCTAACTGCTAAAACTATCTATTTATTTTGTTTAATATACATTACTCAGTGTACGTTATAATGTAATCTTAACGGAAAAGTATTTTCGTTTCTTCACATTTTTTAGAGAAAAAAACTAAATTTACTCAAATGTATTACTGCAACATTTTTTTTTATATTTCTTATCATTATCCCTTATCTCTCTATAAAACCGGCTTAGATGGGTAAGTCGTTTTTTATAGCCAGATTTTTTTAAAGTAGTACTAAGCATACAACCCAGTGGATTATATGTTTAAAAAGTTGTATGTCTAGTGGAGAACTCGTCATCGGAAATAAGGTGATTTCAAAGTCGAGAGTTCTAAGGTTCAAATACTGGTAAAGACAGTTACTTTTATATGGAATTGAATACGAGATCGTGGATACCGGTGGTCTTTGATAGTTGGGTTTCAATTAACCACACATATATCAGGAATGGTAGACCTGAGACTGTGCAAGACTACACTTCAGTTACATTCATACATATCATTCTCATTCATCCTGTAAAGTAATACCTTACGATGGTTCAGGAAGCTAAACAGAAGAAGAAAATATTTAACATACGGATGTTTAAAATTGCCATAAAAAAAATTTGGTTTATGGCGAGATACTAAGAGTGACCTTGATCTGTAGCCTCACCCCCTTGACGTATTAAGTTGAGCATTTAACGGCATCATTGCCCCATACATAGAAGTAATCTGACGAAGTGTGGTCAAAATCGGTCCGGTTGTTCTGGAAATATCAAGTGATTCAGAGACCAACAGTGTACATACATATACATACGAACATTAACATCCGAAAAATTTTCATTCGGTTTTCAGAATTTTTGGGTTCCTTAGGTTGTCAAAAGGTCAAGATCCGATGAAAACCGCATATGTCCAAATTGGACCGATTACAATACTTTTCCTTCTAGAGCTACAGTTCTGCTATAGCGCTATCTAGACGGGAAAGTAAAACCCTTCTGATGATGTAATAAAAATATCGTAAAAGTATCGTTTTTACCGCTCGCCTTCTAAGAGTAATCTGGGAGTTAATTAGTCTTCCTTTCATCTTTAAACTAAAAGTTGGTTTTCATATAATACACCTGTCTATAAAGTACATGAGTTATGTTTTGGATAAATGAAATATTACACGTAATTGGATTTTTGAGATATTGTGACGTGTAGAAAGAAAGCGTTTAGATATAAAATATGTAAGAATGGGAATGATGATTAAGGAATTTCGGAAACAAATAAGTAAATGCATAAAGAAAAAAATCGAGAAATATCAATAATAAAGGAGAATAATGGAAAGATTTATAAAAATAATAGTAAAAATTTCGAACGAAATAAAGAGAATTGAGGAAAATAAAATCATAGTTGTGATAGCAGAAGTTATTTTGAAACCAGTTCGTTTAAACAAACAAGGAGATGGATTGGCTTCAGTTAGTTTAGGACACTCCTAGGCCTAGGAATATAACGTCGTAGTAAAGACACGGATTTTATACGGATTTGAATACTAGATCGTGGATACCAGTGTTCATTTGCGGTCGGGTTTCAATTAACCACACATCTCAGGAACGGTCGAACAGAGACTGTACAAGACTAAACTTCATTTACACTCATACATATCATCCTCATTCATCCTCTGAAGTAATACCTGAACGGTAATTCCCGGAGGCTAAACAGAAAAAGAAAGAAAGGCCTACGAATATAAAAACTGCCGACGGCCAGTAAGTGACAATGTGATAATAGTCAAAGCGTACGAACGAATATTGCATTCTGCTTTGCGATAAAACGATACAGTGTTCTGTTCTGCGGCTAATTAAAAGAAACAGTTTTGTGAGTTCGTTGCGGTAAAGGATGAAGTAATTTATTTTTAAAAGAGTAAGTTACTAGGTTCCTTTTGTAAATAGAAGTAAATAATCTTGTTTAGAGAAAATAAACAACAATTTATTTACTTTTTAATTATTTCACGCTACAAATAATTACTTCTTAATCCTTAATAAATTTGTATTATTTATTGTAAATTTCACATATCAGAATTACTGTTCGTGAAAAATATTTATTTATTGTGTAAAGAAAACATTCCAGAGTAAATGAATTATAAATTTTTAATTATTTTAAGAGTGTGATCATTTAATATCATTATCGAACCAATAACAGCTAAATATATTGATTGTGCTTTAGTTTTCATATTTATTTATTTCTGCTTTCATTGGGATAAGCTAATTCTGGCTTAATTTTATTTAAATTTGAAGACGATTTAGTTTAATAAATTTTGCACACTAAATTGTACAACCTATTCAGTTCTATTTTCCTGAAAAGCTCAATAATTTTTTCTTTGTATAATTTATCCTTTTCGTCTGTTATCTATTTTCCAAATTAATTCCATCAAAATAATTACTTTGTTATCGATTAAATAATAAACAATTTTTATAAAATCTTCTTCTTCATTTTCCATCACGGTATAGGCGATTCACCTGTTCCGGTTTCAAAGGGTTACTAGCGCTTTCTTGGCCGTCCCACGCTTCTTTTGCCCTTCGGTCGATAATGTATTATTTCCTTGGGGAACGTTCAGTCTACCATCCTATTAACATGGTCCTTCCACCTTACCCTGTTCTCTACTATTGTGTCACACAAGGGCAGAACATTTAACTCTTCTGATATCTTCGTTCTTAAAAAAGATCTTGTCTAGTGCACCCCTTTACCGAATGCAGGTATCTCATTTCCGCTGCCTGAATTTTACTGAGCTGTCTCTTCATCAATAACACCCAACCCTCAGAGCCATATAACTGAATAGAAACAGCCATCACTTTATAAAACTTCATTTGAGTCTCATTCAGCACCTTCCTGTGCGGTGTTCTTACTGTTTCAAAAATGGCTTGAAATCTAGAGATCTTATCGCAATCTATATCTTTCTCGTAAGTAACATCATAGCCTAGGTAATTAAAATGAGACATCTGTTCAAGAATCTTATCTCCTTGAACGATTTTTGTTCTAACAGGAAACTTTCCCAGAAATGCCATGAAAAATTAGAAGACAATTAAAATTAAAAGACAAACTTTTAATTTTAATTGTCTTCTAATTTTTACAAAAATTAAGACAATTTTTACCGTTATAAGAATATCACATTAAAAAACTAGAAGAAAAACAGAAAAGTTTTATATAAATAAAAAACGCTAATTTATAAAAATGATATATATAATTTGATTTTTTCGAATCTACAATCTTTTTCCAGTTTCCACTGTATCTTATAACTAAATTAAATCGAATAATTTTTTTTGTACTATAAAAAGTTTTTAAGAGTAGAAATTTCGAAAATCCCTATTTTCGTCCATATTAAAACATCTCAAGTTAAGAGGAATTCCTAATTTTTTTCACCCATTTATTCAAGATCTAAATATATATCAAGCATATTTTTGGCGGGAAAAAGAGGAAATTTAAAGTTAAAATTATGTTCAAAATATTCTTTTATCATCCTTTTATTTATTTAATATCATACGGATTCAGAATTGTAAATTTTGTTGTAATTTCCACTTCTCTTCCAACTACTCTTTAACGCCGGAATGATTCTGCATTGAAAACATCTGATATATGATTACTCACATTTTTTGTTAACAAGAATAAATGTTAAGTTGACAGATGGCAACCACCAGTAATGGTATATCAGTGATTATAATTTGGATTTTCATAAAAGTTTCTAAACTCAACAGGTGTAGACTTAAAAAACTTTCAGTATAAAATTTTGTTAAGTGCTTTGTAGCCTATTGACTGTAAAATCTAATTACACATTAAATTGATTTATACAATGTCCTGTAGAGTTGTATCGAGCAAAGCGTGGCTTTTCTTTAATTTAATTAAAAACATTTTCATTTAAAAGTTACAGGTGGCCCATTAAGCTAAGCCCGTATAATGTTTTGTTTTGTTTTTTCACGTAAGTTCGTTCTTATTTTTCCTTTCTAGTAGGTTAAATTACATCTAAAAATGAGTTCATTTATAATTTTTGGCTAATGCATTTTTAATTATTTTACAAGAAAATTTTAAACCTTATAACCTAACTTCTCTCTTACTTATAAAAACAGTCAGTTTAGACTTAAATTATACAGATAAAGCGCAACTGATCTCAGCTTACGTTAAATAAAATCGTATATATATGTTCATAATAACAGAATCATTTTGGAAAGAAATTCTCACTTAAAATCGGAAATAATTTTTTTTTAAATAGACAAAATGTTTGTTTTTTTTCCATTTTTCATAGTTAGGTCCCTTTTCCTTACATTTATCTAAATAGTTTTTATACGTATTGTATAAATAATTTTTTCACTAAAAGTAAATGATTGTATTGGGTTATAAAAATGAAATTGAAAATATTTTAATTAAAATTTTATAAGATAAAAAAATAAATCTTATAAAAAAATGTTAAAAAATCAGTTTCGCTGAAGTTCTTGAAAATAATTTTTTTTTAAATAATAAGAAAGTAAATAAAATAATAATAAATTAGTGAAAATAATAAAAATAAAAAAAAGCTTATTGTACAACATTTTCAAATTATGAATTGAGCCAGCCTGAAAATAAATCACTCCAGCATATACCCAGCATCCTGTGCCTGAGTAACTAGGATAAGTATGTAATTTTTCAGTTATTGAAGAAGATTACAACATGTTTAGTGAAATTTTAAGTAAAAGAAATCCAAGATTTGGATTGAATATTCTATACAGAATTGCAATTAGTAATACTTCTAAATTTAGCACGTAATATATCAAGAAAATAAGCGTATCACTAACGAAGTTATTATAAAGTAATTGGGAAAGAGGGGTATTAAAAAAGGGGAAAATAACAGGAAGTTGGGGAATTCCAGGTTTAATAGGATTTATTGATGAAAGATTACCTTTATGAATCTGAAAGTGATAAAATATTGAAGAAGTAGATAGTAAAACACTCAGAAACTGTTTATAACTCTTAGTAATCAACGATGTTACACGGAAATCAGTGTTAGAAATAACTGCATTTATAGTACTTAGAATATATGTGATAAACACATATATTCTAAGTAATCAATAACTGTATGACATTTTTGGATGATAGTAAGTTAATCTTCGAATCCGAACTGATGGGCAAAAATGGTGAACTGATTTTTTATATATATACTTTTTTACTTCACTGCAAAAAAAATGATAACTAATCTTTTTTATTGTTAATAGAGATTATTTAAGTTAATATTTTCAAGCTGTTAATGTCACAACAGTTGTGTTATATACATTTATATATTTTTTTGACAAGAATTAATGTGTTGAGTTAAAGATTATTTGTATATAATAATCAGGGTAGTAATTATAATTAATATATTTTTTTTAAAAATTATTAGGACTTTCATTTTAATCCATTCTCAAGCTACCCTATAAGATCTATTGCGATACGTAATTATAGATCAACTGTCAGCTGTTTTGATAACAACGCGAGATGATATCCATGGCAAATTGTACCGGCGCTGCGTACACCTAGGATGTCAAATATTTCTGTTACAAATGATTTACCTTTATCCAATCGATATGAAAACCTTCCGATGGAGATGAAACTTTCTGAAAAATACTGTTAAGCCTCTGCTGATGAAACTATACGACATTACTGACGTATTGAAGCTATACTAGTTTATAGAAACAGCTAAAATGGCTTGAATATGTGTACGAATCTTAAGTACTAAACAATTGTGAATAATTTTAAAGGATGTTGACATTCAAAAAAAAAAATTATTAATGTCCGGGCGTATAAACTCATTCGCTACAAATTTACAAGAAAAAATAAAAGAGAATTTCGAGTGGTGTTGAAAAATTTGCATTACTCCAGGCCGATCGAGGTCATTAAAGAAGTAGTTGTGATCACGGGCATAAAGTCTGAAACATAGTTAATGTCCGCTAACGGGTATTAAAAAAACCATTACCGACATTTTTATCAACTTGGAGCCCAAGGAAAGCATCAAGTAAGTGTTCAATTTGAAGTACGTTGCCGATTATGGAGTTAGCTTTGAGACTCCAAGGAGATCTCCTGGGGTACTTCAATGCATGCGTTGCCAATAATATGGGCACAAAAAAAAACTATATGTTACTGTAACGTTATATAAAATTCGCGGATGGCCGTACGACTACAGAGTTTCCTGAGAAGGGTGTGAGTATTCCGGCTACTTGTACGCGTGTCACTCGGACCATCCTGCAAACAATAAACGGTGCAGAGTATACCAAAAACTTCAGGAAAAAACAAAGGATGCATTTTGCTACAAAAAAATACTATTCCTCACGGGTCTCGAGATAAACGGGAGATCTGTTGATCTAAGTTAAACCAATTTCTGTTCATTAGATCAAGGGATGCTTAGGAAGTTGGACGTCCACTCCCGTGATAGTCCTTGGTCTTATGCCGCGATGACTGCAGAGCGCAACAACTATGGTAAAGATATGGCTGATAAATAAAAAAGATATGGCTGAAGATAAATTCCAGAAACTGAAATTTATATTAATTCTCTGGTTCAACAGATCGGAAACCTGATAGGCCTGCTCACCAAAGTGATTACTTAAACCGGTTGATGACAAGATTCCTAAGAATTTCAATCTGAATCATCAAAGGTCTTGTGATTCGACGAGAAAAATTGAAGAAAATAATCGCTATTGAATCGTTGGACGTTATCCTAATTTCTGAAACACGCTTTAACGAATGCAATTATTTTAATTTTCAAGGATATTCGGTATATACCACTTATCACCCAGATGGTAGAGCGCATGGGAGTACTGCGGTCCTCATCAGCTACCAGCATTCAATACCGATCACATTCAAGCAACCACATTTGAGATCTTGGATTGGCTTGGGCGTCTCAGGTTGTTTACAATCTACTGCCCTCCCAGTCACATGATGACAGATGACTTATTTTCCGACATAATGGTATCCGTTTTAATGCGGGGGTAATGGCATGCAAAACATCTACTTTGGGGTTGTCGACTTAAAACAACTCGAGGAAAGGTCTTAAAAGGATTCCATCGTCAACATTCAACTCAATTTAGTCTCTGGATTACAACCCATACATTGGCCGTTGGATCCAACAAAAGTCCCGGACCTGTTGAACTTTTTATACTGGCGTTAAAAATAAGTACGATTCAGCTACTGACAATTCGACTGTTCTTCTTACTGTTAGCACGATGGTGATAAGGAACTGGATAGAAGAGGAGCTGATTATAACCTTAAAATGTTCCTTTAAAATTTTTTGTTGATATCGATAACGCAACCCAGTGTTTGACCTCAATCTTGCAGGAAGCAACATGGCGCTCAACATCAGTGAAGGGACATGAGGGAGAAAGGCGCAGACTACCCAAGGGAGGTAATGGATCTTGTTGCTACTAAGAGACAGCGTAGATGGAGAAGGCAATGTTATAAGATACCTGAAAGTAGAAGAGCTCTGAACAGGGCTACTCGTATTTTGTGATAGATTTTGTACTCAATCTTCACTGTAGACCATTTAACTTCAGACCACGTCATTGTTGCTTCGTTTGCTGATGACTCGGCGTCTTGACGGTCGACGTGAATCCATAGAAGTTTCAGATAAATTGCAGTCTGTATTAGATCTAATCAACGAATGGCTGACTAAATGAAAGGAAGATAAAAGTTAATTCGACCAAATCTAGTGATGTGAAGTTTGCGATGAGGACAGCCCACGGTTCCACCTAAATGTCATTTTAATTCCGCACGCTGGTCACGTACGATATTTAGGTTTACATTTGGATCATCGTCTGACATGGAGAATTCATGTGAAGGAAAATATAAAACAGCTTAACATTAGATTTAAAGAGATATACTGATTACTGGGCAGGAGGTAACAGTTATCATTGTCCAACAAATAGTTGCTGTAGAAAGTACTTGTAAAGCCGGTATGGACCTATGATATCCAACTCTAGGGAACGACATGTAGAAGTAACATTGATATTATCTAGCGGTTCCAGACAAATGAATCAGTAGCACTACGGAGGCACCGTGGTTTGTGAGGAATAGGAATCATGACTAACTAGGATTGCCATACGTTCACGAGAATTTTCAACGATTACCTTCTAAATACAAATTAAGGCTAAACAGCCATGAAAATCATCTACTGTAAACCTATTGGACAACAGCGAGCGCATTAGACGGCTGAAACAACTTCACGTACTGGACCTGGGAGATGCTCTGTGATGTTTGTAGTGCACTTAATGGAATTTCTTCCATTAATTGTTACTGTGCTTTATTTCGTTATTTTGTTTAGGAGGCAGTTGATTCTGTTTGGTTTTGTTATTTCATTACTGTATTTCTTTTTACCATTTTCTGTCATGTTATTCACAGGTTTTTTTTAATATTTTAATCGGTCTATGTTGCTTTTCATACATGTAAGTATAGGACTGTTTATATGTATTCATATGAGAGGTTTCAACGGAAACTTCTCTTCGTAACACTGTTTTCTGATACAGTTTATTTGTAGTTTCTGTATATGTGAAACCGATTGTTAATAAAGTTTGAGGAAAAAAAAAAGTTTTGCAAGAATAATAACTACTTAAGCAAAACAAAAAAAAAACAAAAATAATAATAATAATAATTAGGCTAATTCAATAAATTATCCACGCGTTCAATTCAGTAAAATTTTTTGATCGGTCCACCATTTTATAGTTAACAATGAAATGAATAAAATGGATAAGATTTTTTTTTCTAGTAAAAGGTCTAGTCTTAGAATTGTTAAAAAAAAAGTACGAGCTAGATGGATCGGATATTTACGAATTACTTTCAGTTGAACACTTATGAAAGAAAAAAAGACTTGTAAAAATAAAATAGAATAAATTTGACATCATGGAGATAAGAAAATGTGTGGAAGTAATAATAGGAAAAAATAGAGATCCATTATGAAAAGAGTAAGGATAAAAAAATTTGTTTAACATTAAACAAATAAGACGAAAATAAAAAGTATATATATATATTATTATTTGCATAAATATATATTATATTATTTATTATTTGCATAAATTATATTATGCAAATATTAAATTTGCATGATATAATTTTATGTAGTTTTCTTACTACATAAATTATGTTTAAAGTTCTACAGAAAGATTTAATTAAAACACACATCTTTTTGATTTAGTTTGAATCAATGTAAGTCAAGAAACAAAAATTTTTTGTCATTTAAAATGAATTCGAAGAAAACAAGCTAAAAATGAGGAGAGAATTGTTATTATTATTATTATTATTTAAACGAATAATACATAAATTTCTAGTTATTTATGTAGCAAAACGAAGACCTGAACAGCTACCAACTACTACTCCTGACACACTCTTTCAGTTACTGCACTAAAAACCCCTTCACATTCATTTCCCCGATGCCTATACATCCTCTCTTTTTATCCAGAAACTCATTTCGCTGATATTCATTCCCTCGCCTAGGTCGGTTGCAATACGATACTCCCCTCCACATACACATATACATGCAGAAACACGTAAAAACATGAATACACACACACATACTTCTTCTTCCTCTTCTACCATTCACTGTTACACGAAAACAAATCAAGATTCATATTAAATAACTGCAAGATTTTTTTTTTGTATTGTAACATATTAAATACTTTAAAATTTATTGCATAAAATATTTAACTCATAAGTTATGACTTCATACGTTGTATTTCATATACATGAGTACAATCGCCTTAAATTAAATATTCCACGACCAATAACAGAGACGTTTTTTACCTTTTCCCATACGTTTAACGCCAGGTTTTTATCAATTATAAAAAAAAAAACTAAAATAAATCGAAATAATTATTTAAAGCTGTTAAATTATATGTTATTATGAAACCAAAATGAAAAAATCTTCAACTGCATTCATAGACCTGTGGATGTTAAAACAAGATCTGAATTAAAAAGTCTCTAATTGATATGAATTGGCTTTTTTAGCGATTAATTTTAAAATATCTATAAAAAATGAATACAAGTAAAATGTTTTTATGAAAGATTAAGCTGATAAAAAACGTGATTTTCAGAACTTGAAATGTGAATAGAAGAATATTTGTAATTAAGTGCTTCGCTCCCTTGATTTCCTGCCAAAAGAATGTTGAGGCTCACCTATCTATATATAAATACTCACACGCGTTTGTACATACACATAAATTATACTAAATTTCGTAGAAAAATAGATTCATCGATTGTTACTATCAACCAGCACAAAGATATTCTGGTTTTCATCACATACAATGCCTAAATGTTTCGGAAAGTTTTATATAAACATTGAAATAATTTAGGGGTTTGCTGATTGGCTGCGTGATCCGTAGGGGAGATTTCTATGTAACGCATTACTGAAAACAGAGAAGGTGTTTGTTGTGCAAGAGGCACGAGCTAGTAACTGGACTCCATAATAGGAAATATGTCGTGTCCACTACTGCTCGTTACAACTGACTTCATAATGATTAGGTTAAATTTAAAAAACTAAACAAAAAATTAAAAAATGCAGAAACGTAATAAAATATTATGTATAATTTACGGTATCAACACATCTCTAATAAAACAACGGATAAGTTAACTAAGGAGCCTTGATGAAACCTAGTAGAAATGGTAGCACCCCAGTTTTTATTGCCACCGTATTTAAGAATTACATCAATATGAATAAACAAATAACAATTATTTTAAAAAAATGTTGTTTAATCCTCCATTAAGAGGGAGATCCTGGATACAAATGTTATCACTGTTGGGACCGGGGTCACATGTCTTCGACCTTCGGCGGGACTGATCGCCCGGCGTTGTGTTACAATTGTGGGCAGCCGGATCATCAGTGGGCCACTTGTAGGAACCCGCGGGTATGATCACCGGACGGATGAGTATGCTGCTCGCGAGTGGGTTGATATCCTGGTGTTCACAGGCTTCGTGGAAGGTGACTGTTGCCCAGTGTCTGGCTTTTCAGTTTCTCCTATTTGGAAGCGTTCCGGTTTATTGCAATACCGTTAACGGTTTGGTAGCAATGGGGTGCTGGACAGCCCCTAGTGGAGTCAGCGTCTGTCCACGCTTGGGTGGATGGCCATCGATGATGAAACTCGGGGACTCTGGTACCCCGGAGCTGATAAGACCGAGTCCCGGCAGGTTTGACCTGTACGTCGCGCTTGTTAGAGGCAGGCGCTTGAAAGACCGAGTCCCGGCGAAGGTGACCTTCGGGTTGACTGTGTTTGAGACCGAGTCTTGTCTTCCAGGGTGGGGTCGCTGGGCACGACGTTGTCAAACTTGGTGGCTTTGTGCTGGAGTTAGCGGCAGGGCAAGGAAATTAATATACTACCGGCAGGCCTGCCTATCATGCCGGACTTACAGCCGGTAGGCGGGTAGACTCGTTAGAGTAATGGACACTTCCCCGGGCTGTGTTCATGCTTTACGTTAATCCAGCCCGGGAGAGGAGATGGAAAAAATATAAAGATGAAACGTTTTACGCCATTGTCACGAAAATTTACAATTAAAAGCAGATTTAATAAATTTTCTACGTGTTCATCAATTTATTTATATTTCTTAAAAAATAATTTTTTATATGAAATCAAATATATTTTTGTATTTTTTAACATTTTTGTTTCACATTTTATCCAAGAAACTTCCAAAAGATTTTAGTTTCTGGTTTAAAGGAAATATATATATATATATATATATATATATATATATAAGTTATAATGAATATAATATATATTTTAATATAAGTTATAAATCAATTGGCCTTGTTAACAGCTGATATTAATATTAATAATGTAACAATGTATATAATTCTAATATTGTTTAGTCCAAATTTACAGTTCATACAGTTAACAAGTACATACAGTAATTACATTCTTCAACAATGTAATACAAATTAAATTGTGATATTTAACAAACGATGATTATTATAATTTATGAAAATATATTCTTTAAACATAACTGTACGATGTATTTCATTTACTACTAAATATGAACCGGCAAGGTTAATAGACAGAATAAATGCACCTAACCAAGGTATGGCACCAAGGCGGATTTTATTCAAACAACATTAGAGATTATTTTCCTTCTTTAGAAAAAATGTGCTGAAAAAATAGAATAGATCTGAGTGTTTAAGCGTTTTAGAATTTCGTTTATTTCAGACAGTAAGCTGAATGTATAGACAGACAAATAGGATATGAATAAATAAAATAAAAACATAATTAACTTATAGTTAAAATGAAAAGGACAATATTTATTCTGAGATAGTACGCAAAAATATAGGCTTTATATTTTATCAAAATTAAATAAAGCATCGAATTTTGTATACCCTTGATAATATATATATATATATATATATATATACACGAGTATATATATTGCAAAAAATGTCACGTATAAGACAGCGTTTGAACTGAAGTATAACTGAAGGGAGCACGCCAAATTCTGTCGTTTCACAAAGAAGAGATAAATAATATCATAAGAAATATTGTAGATTATAAATGGATAGAAATATATATATTTACGGTGTATAAAAGTTTATTTCTCAAGAAACTAAATAAATTTAATATATAAATAATATTGGAAAATGTTAAAAAAATTCAATTTAATTTTTTTTATTGTATTAAACAAACTGGAATTATATAAAAATATTTTTAAAATACTTAAATTTCAATAAATTTAAACAGATAATGTATCTACTATATAAAAACTATTTATACGTAATGAGGTAATGTAGTTTGCTCAAATCAAAATTAGTTAAAAATAAAACATAAAAAATATAAGAAATACATACAAATATAAGATTTAACAACCCTGAATAATCTCAATAACTGTTACAAATATTATAATGGACAAACCGGACATTCATTTACACACAATAATAATTATAAAAAAAAAATAATAATAAAAATATTGAACCGACATCAAAATGCGCTGAAAAATAAGCAATCATTTTATCCAAATATTTAATTATTTTCTTAGATACGAGTACTTTTTTGAATCAGTGCTTACTTCTACAAAATTAATTTCTAGATATAATATAAATTTGTTGTATAATACTATATATGTGTACTTCATAAAAACCAACACCAATATTACATCAGTGGAATTCATTTTTATGTGCTTTGATTGCTTTTCTGTTCGCGACTATCACATCTTATTATATACGCCATCTATAGATCGGTTCAATTAATACGGGAACGTAAGTATGATTATTTATTTTAGTGCCGATTCGACGATTCAAATATGTCTATGGAATTAATTAAGTATTTGGACGAAATTATTTCCGATTTCGGTTTACATTTTTATTTGTAAATAACTATTTCATAATGTTTTTGTATCTGACTAATAACGACAAATTATTCAGTGTGGTTAATGAGCTCCTTTTTGGTAGATTTAATGCAGCTTCCTCTCGTCAAAGGTCGTTGGTGTTTTGTTCAAACTCCTTGGTGTGAAGAAGAAATAAGTTTTTGGCATCAGTTTTCATTTTGTGAGTAACAATAAACATTAGGGAAAGAAATGATTTGGAGTTCATCGAATTATTAAATAACTTGCGACTTGGCGAAATTACAACCGGCCGATTGGAAATGCTTTGCGAAAGGACGATACCTTTAACAGATGAATTTGCAGATGGAAATTCTGTAAGAATATTCCTCGTTATTAAATTAGTTGATGAATATAATAGCAGTATGATTGATATGATTTGAAAAACAAATAGTTTAAATAAGCTACTGATGAATCACGAGAAGCTGCAACATACGGGAAAACTCCCCCCAGGAATGTTATTCCGGTAGACACCTGTGGGACCCTGTTTCATAATGTACAATTGGCATTTGGTTCAAGAGTTATGTTAAGGCGTAATATACCGATTTCTGATATGTCAATTTTCAATCCGAATTTTTGAATCTAAAAGGTTTTTTAACATCGTGGTACCACCGCGGAAAGCAGTCATTCATTACAAGATTTATTTCAGCAGGTTTAGTAGGAAAACGTTATGCGCGAACAAACATAAAAAAATATATACTGGTCGAAGACAAAACCTCCTTTTTTGAAATCAATGAAAAAAATACATCCAAGAATTGTATAATTAGGAAATTGGTAATTCTGAGCCTGAAAGTCATCAACCTTAATCTTTTTCAAATTGAAGTACGTTGAAAAATATGTTATATAATTAATAAAAATACAAGTTTCAAAAGTCGGAAGAATAAAATTACCTTAGTATTCTTCCTCAGAACCTGTAATGGCAGTAGCGTTGTTGGGCAACTCCATTATATAGTCAGGATACAACGAAGCTGTCCACTGTAAAATATATATATATATATATATATATATATACATATAATTTGTATATATTTAACGTTAATTAGATGAAGTTAGCGAGCGAAGCGAGCGTAGGTTATGTTTGGTTAGTTTACTGCGTGATACGTCATTACACGAAATCAACATAATCTAATCAAACATAATCTACGCTCGCTTCGCTCGCTAACCTCGTCTAATTAACGTTAAAGATAAAAATTATATACAATAAGTTATATATAAGTGATTTTATTTTTATATACGCAAACAACTGAATTTAAGTAAAGGCCCCTATAACCGAGAAAGTACCGATATTCTTTTTTTGTACACCCTGTAAATCCAAATTACTGTTTCAGATCTATTTTATTTTTACTTTTAACAATATAGTACCTTGTAGAGTTAGTTACACCAGCTATCACACACGCTTCCCGGTACAATAATTGTTACCGATTGCTGGAAGATATATAATTGTCTGCTACGCGAGGGCTACCAACATTTAGCGATGAACCACAGATATAATTTCATACATCCGGACACGGGAGCTCATATACAGACAATCGAGTGTGCGTGCTGAGAAGTGCATTCAAACGTTCCTCGATAGGAAATTGTAAGCATCATTTGCACGGGCATCTGGCAGAGTTCTTTTTCGAAACAAAATACAGGGACTACAAGACCCGAGTACATCATTTATGGTTCACTCTTGCTTCACTGAATCCTACTATATGATGGAGTTGCCCAACAACGCTACCGCCATTACCGATTCCGAGAAAGAATAATGTGGTAATTTCTTCCGAGTTTTGAAATTTGTAATTTTAATAATTACGTAACATATTTTTCAACATATTTCAATTTGAAAAAAATTAAGGTTGAGTACGTTCAGGCTCACAATTACCCAGAAATATTTTTAGAATATAAAACTGATTTAGAAAGAAAACTTATAAAAAAAGAAAATAAACATAATTTTTTACGATTAAAACATCAGCACTAAAATAAAATCAACTACTTATAATTTGGTGCCATAATAATGTTTGCCTTTTAAACAGCACTACACTTTGATGATGATTTTGAAAAAATGTATTTTTTATTCTGCAGTTTCTAGTTTATATAAGTATTATAATTTTTTAAAAAGTGGCTTTAAATTTTTAATATTATTCTCATTTAAAGTGTGGATTGGATTTGAATGAAAAAAAAACCGTTCATAAATAAGATAAAGGCATTTTGATAAAAATAAGATAATGGTTGAGAGAAATGACATGAAAAATTGCTACTGAGCGGGAGCTAAGGTTTTATGAAATGATGAAAAAGTGATTACTTTTTACCATAAATTTTCCATTCTATTTCCTAAATTTTCACGGAAAAATACTTTGAATATAAGACTGATATGTAACTGTTACTTTGAAAGACCGATAACTGGCAAATGTCTATATTCTCCGGTGAATGTCGTCACATACTTCGGTAAAAGACGGAAATATTTGCTTATTCGGACCTTCGCGGTATATGTCGATAAACACAGATAAGCACTGGTGCGGATCGAACAACTAGAAATTAAAATAAATAAAAAATCACCCGACCTCAATCTCTAAGATAAATAGATGATAGAAATCTTCGTAATAAAAAATTTAATTTAAATTTAAGCTAAACATAACCTACGCTCGCTTTGCTCGCTAACCTTGTTCAATTAACGTTAATTATACAAATTATATATGTTTTTCTCCAACACTGGAGGCAATTAATCAAATTCACCGCATTCATGGTGTACTGATGGTGAAAGTTGAATAAAAATATTTTTATAAAAAATTGAACAAAGGGCTAACCTTCTGGACATTTATTTGTATCGTTATCGTTCATCTATGCAGTTAACAACATATTCTGTATCTCCTGATTGGCTCTTTCAATTTATAAAATGATAAAAATTTGATTATGTTTTTATAAATGCGGTGAATTTGATTAATCGCCTCCAATGTTGGAGAATTAACACGTATAATTTATATATTTGTTAATTAGACGAGGTTAGCGAGCGTAGGTTAAGTTTGGCTTAAATTTAAACTTCGTATTTTTACGAGGGTTTCTCGTAACCTATTTACCTTAGAGATTGGTATCGGGTGATTGTTTTTTTTTAATTTCTAGTTATCGTTTCGATCCCCACCAGAGCTTATCGGTATTTGTTGACATATACCGGTGAAGTTCCGAATAAGCAAATATTTCGGTCTTTCACCGACATACATTCATCGGAGAATATTGACTTTTTCTAATTTCGGTTTTTCACGGTAACATAACGATATAATTACAGTATTACAATCACATGATAACAATCCGATTTTGAGCTATAATGATTAATAAAGATAAATGAAAATACCTTAACATCGTCAACGAAAAATTATAATTGGCTCAAGAGATCAACATCCTCCTCAGAAGTGCCGGCTTCCATGACGCGAGTGGTAGCGTCTCGGTTTTTCATCCGGAGGTCCTTAGTTCGAATCCCTGTCAGGCATGGTATTTTTCATACGCTACATTTTCATATCCCACGCACAAGCTTCAAGCTTATGTAGCGATATTATCAAGCAAAAAATAAAAAATAATGAATAATCGTATATTTGGGAAATAGCAACAAAAATATATCTATAAAAAATGTCCTTGATGAGATATATAAAAAAAAAAATACTATAATCCCCAAAATAGTGGAAAATTGTGTAATTTAAGAACTAATATTTACAACAAAAACATATTAAGGGAAGAAATATAATCCAGATAATATATACTGTACGATCTTACAGGATTATTAATGGGTTTACTAACGTCTTAAGTATTTTTAAACGTTATTAATAATTATAACATCTAATACACCAATGCCAAACGAGTTTGATTAATGCACCGTAAAAACATTCTTAAAACACATTTATATGTATCTTTTTACAAAACAGTTTATTTTTGTACTTAATATGACGCTAATAAATCTTAAGAGGTGAACCTCCCAAAAAGAAGCCTGGAAAACGGGTATAAAATAAAAATTCATAATTTGATTTATCAAATTCTTTAGCTAGTATTGTATGCGATTAATAAAATCACGTATAAATAATCTAAACATACAATAATTTACGCAAGCTTATTTATTCCATAGTCAATGCAAATTTTACACCTATAATTTGCAAAGGTAGATAATGTACAAAAACGAACACATAAGTTAATAATGAAGGACAGAGTTGTTACACAATCACTATGAATAATGATGTTCGGTTAAAATTAGCTGTCAGACTGCGCCCTGTTAGCTTTGACTTGGGTATCTCATTTACATCCCTGAGAAACGTAAACAACCACAAAACATCGTCATTATGAGATACCATGGAGTCCTGTAATAGAATATTCTTGTGCAAACAATGACAGAAATGCTGATGCTCTCATAAATTTATCCGTTATCTCAAAAAGAATATGATGTTTACTTTTTAAAAAAATACATAACATCAATATTCAAAAGATTTACAAAAAAAGTTTAAATAGTAATTCTATTATTACATCAGTACACAAAATGTTGAAATTATAAGCTAATATACATTTATTTTAAATTAATAGCCTTTATAAGGCGATTAAAATTACACGAGACTGATTAAACAGAAAATTACAAGACCAGTTGTCATACTGTAATTCTATTACAGTTTTTTTGTAAGATAATGTTCCCTCAAATAAAATAACACCGTTGCCAAAGGGCAACGGTGTTGCCAAAGCTCTATAATGGATTTTCCAAATCCATTATAGAGCTTATAATTTAATCTTTCGATAATTAAAAAGTACATTCTACTACCCTTACGACTTAATATATTTTCTTATTTATTTATGTTAAATTAGTTGTATTTTACTGTTACTTTAATTAATTGTATTTACTTATCAGCTCTAAACTTCTTTGCAAATAATGAAGACTACAAAGATAAACGATTATTGAAACATATAGGAAAAAATTAAAATCCTTTAAAACCATTTAAAAAAAGGTTCACTTAAAATTTTAAAGTAGATAGGAATTTTGATCTTAATACTTTTGAAAAAGTACATAATATAATTATTTCTAGCAGGGCTTATAGAAGAAAAAGTAATATATATATATATATATATATATATATATATATATATATATATTCAAACAGCTTTTGTCGTTTTAGGCGATCAAAATCAAAAGAGTATATACTTAGCTTAAAAGCATCTAAACCACTGAATACTCTAACTCAAACAGCCTACTAAGACCCTTTTTCCCGTCCCTAACATAGGGTTGGATAAAATAAAAAGTTTATCTCAAGAAAGACATAGATAGCTGATTTTTAAATCAATTAAACATATATCCTTTCCTATGAAAACTTTTAAGAAGGGTAAGCGTATAATATTCTTTTTATAAAATACTTTTAAAATTTTTTTAATAATTTCTATAATGCATTTAGATACTGGTTCCCAATCTTAACTTAAGAAAGAAGTCTCTAAACTATGACAAAATAATTGTTCCGATTACTTAAAAATTCTCTTTTTAATAACCAATTTTTTCAACAAGTTTCTCCAAGGTTATGGCTGATTTCACTGCATTTTTTTTTGTTTATTATATAATGAGCTAACTTCTTTATTACAGATTCAATCTTTCGTTCAATTTTTCCTGTAAACCCTAAATTACAAAATATTATCTATTTAAATAAGTTTATAAATACCCAGTCTTTCGAAGGAATGAAAACCAGTGCATTCTCCAATTTAAATATAAAATTTTCACAATTTTTTCAACTTTATGATTATATATCCAACTCCTTTAAAGCGAGAACAAGAAATTTCATGAAGTTGATTATTTCGTTTTTGAAATACACATCCAAATATTGAATACAATAAGTTTGTACAGAATATTTAACTTTTCTTTTATTTGGGATCTCAAAATGGTGAAGAAAAACAAGATTTGATTAGAAAAAAATTCTAGGAGGTGTAAATTTCTCACTATTTTTCTGTTAAGAAATAACTTTGACAGTCAGTGTGATTATAATATTCTCATTTTTTTTTTTTTTTTTTTTTACCATAATTCGTTTATTTATAATCGGTTTCAAGAAGAAACTATAAGTAAATGGAATTATAATTAACATAAGGACTATTACTGGATAAGGAGTTTCCAGTGAATCCCCTCAATAGAACGTACATACATAAGACAATAGTTCATTTGCATAAATGCACTTGTACAGATTCACCTCGTAAGTACAAAAGTCCACAAAACTAACAAAAACAAAAAATCAAATAATATTATAAGAAAATGAAAAAAAAAATAGTAACATAATTAGCGAAACGAATTTACACCCTTCATCAAGGCATAGAGAAGATGCTCATTGCTTAAGTGATGTCGTTCCATCCCAACAGCTACTAAGACTCCTCCAGTCCAGCACGTGAAGGCGATTGAACTGCCAGACATACTGTTGTCTAGAAGATTCAGCACTAGGTAGTTCACGTGATTACCTAGCTGTTGTTTGTAATGTGAATCGAATCGTTTCATTTCCTTCCGGACATAAGGCAATTCCAGACAGTTATGAATTTCTTCGTTCCGTGCAAATCACAGCGCCTCTGTAATGATTCTCGCCAACTTATTTTGGAAGCATTGTATAACCACAATGTTGCTCTTCCTCGTCGTACCCCGTAGCTGTATAGCATAGTCGAAATGGGTTTTAGAATTACCTGGTATATTCAAAGTATGTTGGACAGCAATAAATATGAATTCCGGCTTAGCAACCAATAAAGCTCCTTAAACCTGATGTTTACAACTATTTTCTCTTCTCTTTCACACGGTTCTATCACGTCAAGTGACGATCAAGGCGCGCCCGAGATACCATACTCGGTCAGAATGCAGGATGAAAACGCCGTCTAGGTTACTCGGGGACAGTCATCCCTCTTAACGGAAACGTCACATTACTAGATTTATTATGATTTTCTTTTATTCTCCACTTTGCGGGTTTCCAACACCCTAGATCGTTGTGTCATCAGCAAACGAGCCGATTGTTACGTAGTCCGGAGCCGTAAGGCCCACAGTAAAAATAGAGTATAGTACTGGTTCGAAAATAGAGCCCTGAGGAGCTTTATTTGCCCTATTGCTCTATTTACTCTATTTGGTTTATTTACGGTCAAAGAATCCAGATAACTCGTTGTACCTGACCTGGGAAAACGTCCATCGAGATAATTTCCCAAGACTAAATAGAAAAGTTGAGGAAGGCTGTGTTTTTTGAGCAGTCCAGGCAGCCAGACCTTTTTAAACGCTTGCTGAACATCCAAGAAGATCGCCGTGCAGAACCTCTTTTCTTCCAGGCAATTTTGATTATCGTTTTTAACGTGGTTCTTTTTGCATCAAAAGATTTGTCACATTGATCGGGTATTTTATTACTTAAGCCGTTGCTAAATGAAACTATAAACTGTAAAATTTAATGATTTTAGGAAAGTATTTAAAATCGTTCGTTTTAATAGCCCAAATTTCTTTTATATGGGCAATATATAAAAAATAAGTTTCAAGAGAACTGGAACCTCATTTTATTAAGATATCATTTTATTTGTTTTTTTTTGTTTCTCTTTACGTGCTAAAATTCATTATTGCAGCAAACCTTTTATACTGATTTCTTTAATTTAGAGCTGAAAATGCATCAAATCTTTTCAAGCAATATATTTAAAATAGTTTTCTATAACGTAACACGTTTGAGACTTAAAAACTAATATTTGTTTTTTCAATAATTTTGAAAAATTGTCCTGTTGATATTAATTGTGAATTTACAAGATTACTCTGCCTACATATATGTAAGCATAATAAAATTTTAGCCAGATAATAAAAAGCGATTTTGTTTGTTTTTCAATATCCTATTTTACAATTTTTATTTCTTCTTTAATTTTAAATATAAAACAAAATATAATACTGTAGTATTATTTTGTTTTCAAATCGGTTAATGAAATACAAAGATGGAACAAGAAATACAAGGTTTTTAAAAGAAGCAGTGAATATTAACTTATCTCAGAAAATCTTGATTTTGATATTAAGCTTTCGATGATTTTAAAATATTGAGTAGTTGATTTTAGAAATTACACGATTACACTAAAAGAAACAAATTTTATGAAGATCTGGACACCAGTTATATCGTAACCTCCTAATTTTTGGGAGATGCTAGTTGACCATCTGATTTATTAGAAGATTTATTTTATTTAGTTTATATCATAGTTTATTTTATAAGACGACTAAGATGATCTACTATTGTATAGTTTTGTTCGTATAGTGTTATATCGTTTGTAATTGTTAACCTATATAACAGTTTGGGTGCATGTAACATAGTTTAAACAAAAGAGACAGCAGTTATTACTGTTAATATTTTATAAAAAAATGCTACGATTTTTTATACATTCCTTCTGTAATATACACCATATTATTTAAGGTTTTTCAAGGGATTAAGTTATAAAAGATTTCAAGTCTATTGTGTATTTAAGATTTTTATTTTTGTACTGTAGATTTACGTTTAACACCAATCTAGGTACAGATCAAAATAAAGTAGGAAATATATATAAATAATTAAAACCGTGATTTTTTAAGAAAATTTCTTGCAGATATCAAAAATATAAAATGGAATTTAGTAAAAAAAAAAAAATATTTATACAATCTATATATATAAAAATGTTAAGTTCGTTTGTGTACGCTTCAAAAACTCAAAATGTTCTGCACCGATTGAGCTCTAATTTTACCACGATATATAACCCGCATCAAAGATTGTTTTCATATATTTTTAATAAATCTATCTATCTATTTTTAATTTGTACATTTTTAATTTGGAAATGCAAACAAATGAAAACCAATCAGAACAATGCAAGATGGCCACTGTCAAACTCAACGACCAAATTTCTTTGAATTATATTTAACAGCTAAATCGTGTATTTTATTAAAAAAAAAAACACGATAAAAAAAAATTTTAGCACAATATATAACCCTCATCAAAGATTGTTTTCATCTATTTTTAATAAATCTATCTATCTATTTTTAATTTGTACAGTTTTTTAATAAATAAGAGGCTAATAAATCAGATGGAAATGTAAACAAAGGAAAACCAATCAGATCAATGCAAGATGGCCGCTGTCAAACACAACGACCAATCACAAAGAGCCCGTATGGCCGTTGCCAATGTAAACAAAATCACAACTGATTAAGTAACAAATTTCTTTTATTATATAATAGGAATCGTTCCTGAGAAATTCAATACAAAAATTTTCCGGAAAAAAATTGTACATATAAAGTAAAAAACTTATTCATTTGCATATATGTAAGGATTTGATTAAAAGAAATGATTAAAATGTAGGTATGTTAAACATTTTTCCATCTTATCATATTGTAATTTACACCGATCAAATAAACTTTTGGGATTATCTTTTATCATGTTCCTTTTTTAAGTTTTTAAGTTAAACCCTAAGTTATATGAATTTAGTAAGAATTAAAATAAAAACAGATTATTGTAGAATGAGGAGGAAAAATTACATTTTTTCTCCTGCGAACAGAAATATACTTAACGGAATACTTTTTATGGAATACCTTTTTTCTTTTTCTTTGTTTAACCTCCGGGACCACCGTTAGGTATTACTTCAGACGATGAGATTAATGATTTGTTTGTGCGTAAAAATGCCATGCCTGATCGGGATTCGAACCTGGGACCTCCGGATGAAAGTCCGAGAAGCTAGCACTCGCGCCACGGAGGCCGGCTCTATGGAATAACTTAACCCATTACTTTAATTTCTGATGAAATAAAGTATTTTTTTTTTTTTTTTTTATAAATTATAAAATTAAACTTGCATATTTCATTTAAATTAATATTATTAAAATATAAATCCTAAGATTAATACTTTTTATGGAATACCTTTTTTTCTTTTTCTTTGTTTAACCTCCGGGACCACCGTTAGGTATTACTTCAGACGATGAGATTAATGATTTGTTGTGTGCGTAAAAATGCCATGCCTGATCGGGATTCGAACCTGGGACCTCCGGATGAAAGTCCGAGAAGCTAGCACTCGCGCCACGGAGGCCGGCTCTATGGAATAATTTAACCCATTACTTTAATTTCTGATGAAATAAAGTATTTTTTTTTTTTTTTTTTTATAAATTATAAAATTAAACTTGCATATTTCATTTAAATTAATATTATTAAAATATAAATCCTAAGATTAATACTTTTTATGGAATACCTTTTTTTCTTTTTCTTTGTTTAACCTCCGGGACCACCGTTAGGTATTACTTCAGACGATGAGATTAATGATTTGTTGTGTGCGTAAAAATGCCATGCCTGATCGGGATTCGAACCTGGGACCTCCGGATGAAAGTCCGAGAAGCTAGCACTCGCGCCACGGAGGCCGGCTCTATGGAATAATTTAACCCATTACTTTAATTTCTGATGAAATAAAGTATTTTTTTTTTTTTTTTTTTATAAATTATAAAATTAAACTTGCATATTTCATTTAAATTAATATTATTAAAATATAAATCCTAAGATTAATACTTTTTATGGAATACCTTTTTTTCTTTTTCTTTGTTTAACCTCCGGGACCACCGTTAGGTATTACTTCAGACGATGAGATTAATGATTTGTTGTGTGCGTAAAAATTCCATGCCTGATCGGGATTCGAACCTGGGACCTCCGGATGAAAGTCCGAGAAGCTAGCACTCGCGCCACGGAGGCCGGCTCTATGGAATAACTTAACCCATTACTTTAATTTCTGATGAAATAAAGTATTTTTTTTTTTTTTTATAAATTATAAAATTAAACTTGCATATTTCATTTAAATTAATATTATTAAAATATAAATCCTAAGATTAATACTTTTTATGGAATACCTTTTTTTCTTTTTCTTTGTTTAACCTCCGGGACCACCGTTAGGTATTACTTCAGACGATGAGATTAATGATTTGTTGTGTGCGTAAAAATTCCATGCCTGATCGGGATTCGAACCTGGGACCTCCGGATGAAAGTCCGAGAAGCTAGCACTCGCGCCACGGAGGCCGGCTCTATGGAATAACTTAACCCATTACTTTAATTTCTGATGAAATAAAGTATTTTTTTTTTTTTTTTTTATAAATTATAAAATTAAACTTGCATATTTCATTTAAATTAATATTATTAAAATATAAATCCTAAGATTAATACTTTTTATGGAATACCTTTTTTTCTTTTTCTTTGTTTAACCTCCGGTACCACCGTTAGGTATTACTTCAGACGATGAGATTAATGATTTGTTGTGTGCGTAAAAATTCCATGCCTGATCGGGATTCGAACCTGGGACCTCCGGATGAAAGTCCGAGAAGCTAGCACTCGCGCCACGGAGGCCGGCTCTATGGAATAACTTAACCCATTTCTTTAATTTCTGATGAAATAAAGTATTTTTTTTTTTTTTATAAATTATAAAATTAAACTTGCATATTTCATTTAAATTAATATTATTAAAATATAAATCCTAAGATTAATTAAAATACGTTAAGAAATTCGATCCTATTTAAGTCCCTTATGTTTTTACTTGCAAAATTGTTGTTTACATACGAACAAAAAATAAATAAATACGAGTATAAAGAATAAAACCCGGGTCGGTAGAATTTCACAAACGTTCAACTATATTTTGGTGAGAAGTTTATCACAACAAAAACGGTTTAAAGTGACTTAACCATAGGTTTTAGGTTACAAAAGAAGGTTTCAAACGAGAATATGCGAGTAAAAAAGTTTGTTTAAAAACCACAGTATTTGTTTAAATTAAGACCGCTAACAGAGCATTCCTTGTTTACCATTAAAGTTTTCTATATCAAACAGAAAATTGTTTTTTTTATTTTTTTTTATAAAATCCTATTTACAGTTTAATAAATAACGTATTTTGTTTTAACACCTTTCAAACTGTTTAAGTTTTACAGGGATCTAAAAAACCTATTCATAAAGTGAATGCGGATATTACATTTGTAGGTTATAAAATAGATTAAAACCTGGCAATAATTATTAAGAATAAATGTTACATTCTTAAAGACTACGAATCAAGTTTCTCTTAAATTTATTCAACTCACAAACTACTCGATTATATGGCATTATCAGAACTAATTCCATAAATTTTTCTTTAACAGGATTATCAGAGCTAATTAACAGAGTAACTGATAGCACCTTCTTAACAGTACTAATACTTGATCCAAAGAGAAAAATTTTCATGTAAGTTTAAAATGATAAACCATTTTAATCTGTTGTCATATTTGATCATGCTGATCAACGACTGTCTAGAAATTCACAATTTAACAGCTAAGTGGCCAAATTTGTGCTTCTGAATTCATTCTGTTGTTAAGTCTGAATTCATTCGGCAACAAAGAGACGGATTGAGCTTGCAATTATGCCTTAGTTTCGGATACAATTCCACCTCCTGTAATTCGTATTGCTCCTTTTTTTCGATTTACTTTATCTTACCCAACGACCAGAATAAATTGGAAGGAATAACAATAAAGACATTTAAAAAATGTAATAACCCTGCTTTTCAGTTAATTAATAAATTATCTCCTTCACACACCTTACATTGTTACTTTCCCTTTAATAATGAATAACAATTCTTATTTATGAAATCTTTGAAATTTAGACCCAATTTTAAAAAAAAATTATCTTAGATTATTACAAAGAAAAAGTGCATTAATTTCAGAAAATATTTTGAGTTGTGGTAAGCAATCAATAGTTAACCCACCGTATTGGTCTCTTTGTGAACGCGTCTTCCCAAATCAGCTGATTTGGAAGTCAAGAATTCCTGCGCTCAAGTCCTATTAAAGGCAGTTAGTTTTTTATAGATTTGAATACTAGATCATGGATGCCGGTGTTCTTTGGTGGTTGGTTTCAATTAACCACACATCTCAGGAATGGTCGAACTGAGACTGTACAAGGCTACACTTCATTTACACTCATACATATCATTCTCATTCATCCTCTGAAGTAATACCTGAACGGTAATTCCCGGAGGCTAAACAGGAAAAAGAAAAAAAAGCTATCAAAAGTTAATTTAAGTGCGTTTACTAATACGCTTCGTTTTTATGTTTTAAATTCAGATTAACTTAAATTTAGTCTAAGAATAATTTCTGGCAATTATAAAATGATTTTCCGAGGTACATTTTATGAAAAACAAACATAAAATCGTTTATAGGAATAATTCAGATATTAAAAAAAATTTACAACATAGTATCCTAAAATTGTACTTAACGCCAATAAATATTATTCGACTAGCCTTGAAAACCAAACATTTTCTAGTACGGACCAAAAATAAAAGAGTTATTAAAAATATTTTTTACAATAAAATGTTTTTAAAAGAGATAAACATTTTAAATGCGGGTACAATACTAAATATCTTAGAACAATATTCATTTTCCCCATAGCGCTATAGCAGAACTATATTTGTAGAAAGGAAAGTATTGCATTCGGTTCAATTTGGGCATAGGAACATAATTAAGATCTCATACCTTCAGAATAATTTTTCTTGCCCCAGTATTTAATTTACAATCGATTCCAATTTACCGGAATTATAACTAAATTTGAATACAAAAAAGTGACATTCAGAGGAGTTTCTAATAAAATCGCTCAAAAAACAATGTATGTATGCATATACAGTATGCGTACATTTATATAGTATACATAAATATATATATATAAATAGAGCGAATTGATGTCCTTTTTTAATTAAATCGACGAGAGAAATTTTTAATTTATGACGCTCATATATTTTACGAGATATTATAAGACGGGAGCGCTTACTCATTTTAGTAATATATGACAAGTGAGCGCTGGGACACGCAAGCGATTGGTGTAAGGCATCACGCTTATTCCGCTCACGCAGTTAGGTAAGCTCTAGGAGCTAATTAGGATATTGGTCGCTAAACCGATTTGAGGCACAGTAGCCGTTTGTGGCACGGACACTCGGTCTCAAGATTTAGGGCAACCGAATGGGGTGGTAGAGGGAGGAATGCCAGTAAAAATAAATATACAAAATGATATAAGTACATACAAAGATGAATCCAAGGAAAATTGATCAAAGTTCAAAGTTCATAATACAAAAAGCAAAGAAAACACCCAAAAAAGTAGTCTTATTAATCATACAAAGAATAACTAATCAAACAAAGAAATAAGAAAACAAATTCACCTCACCTCAAATCTCGGAAAACTTACAGATCTATTACATGCAGTCGCTTTAGGCGCCTAACGTCCTCGCTGTTATTCAGGAGGTTAACTGCGAGCCAGTTCACATATTTGTTAATTTAATTTTGTATCTTGTACCGAATTGACGTATCTCCTCTCGAACAGTGGGCAATCCCATACAACCGTGTATTTCAGGAGTTTTTTTCGCAAACCAAGACGTTTCAGTTATATGTCTCAATAGTTACAGTGATTCCAAAACAAAAAAAATTTATCTTGCATTATTACAAAGAAAAAGTACGTTAATTTCAGAAAATATTTTTGCTACGATTTTCTGTTGAGTTGTGGTAAGCTATCTAAAGTTAACCCACCGGGTTGGTCTCTTTGTCAACGCGTCTTCCCAAATCACTGTTTTGGAATCGCTGTACAACTTCGATGTCACTCTCGCTTGTCGAACACCTCAGCTGGATTCCGTAGATAAAATCGATTTCAGGACAGCTGAGAACACTAATTGCTTTTTAGGTAATTATATTTTAAAAGAATCTTTAAAATTTACTTTATTTTCATGACTGGTTTAAATTTTAAAAACTAACGCTATTTTATTTAAAAACTGGTCACCCCGAAAAATATGTTTGAAAACTCCAAAAATTTAAGAAACTTTTTTGATACTAAAAATTAGTTAAATTTTGTTTTGTTTATATTTTACAGTTTACAGGCAGGTATTACATTAAGATGCCTTAAACAATTTATTTTATCTGTAAGCATCTCATTTTCAGAACGGAAGAGTATCATACCAATATTATAAAATTCATGTAGCTTCGTGCTGTACTCAATACGTTCTGGGTAGTTTTCACTTGATGGAGTTTAGTACGGTTCGTTAGCTACATTGGATAAGCGTCTAACAATATGAAATAAAATACCCAAATACAATAGTGTTGGGCAACACAGTTATCGATAACTCTACCCAAATTATCGATTTTTTGTGATATTAACGACACTACCAATCCAACATTTTCTTAAACTTTTTTCAAAATTATTTATTTATGTATACCAGGTTAAGGAATAACAGCACAGTTGTAGATGTCAGCAGTACTTTGCAGAGATGCAGAGGCAGCTGTACGCAGTCTGGCGTGTAATTATAAATGTGTAGTCTTGAACAGACTCAAGCCGACCATTCCTGAAACGTATGATTATTTGAAACCCATCCACCAAATAACTCCGGTATCCACAGTCTAGCATTCAAATCCGTATAAACGATACTGCCTTTACAAGGACTCGAACCTTAGAACTCACGATTTCCAAAATCAGCTGATTTTGTGATGACGAATTTAACCACTAGACTAAACCGGCCGGTTAAAATTACAGTTAAAAACCAGTTACTGTCAACCGGTTAGAATGCGCATAACTTCTCAACTGCTTATTTTCTTTTTTCCGGTGGTGGTGTAGTGGTTTGAACGGAGGGGGTGATCTAGTGACCAGACTCGCTAAGAGTCTGGTCACTACATCACCCCCTCCGTTCAAATGATATGGTGGTGTAGTGGTCACCATAGTTGCCTTATAGATTAGATAGTATTTCAAAAATATGCCAGCGTATAAAAATTTCCGGGTTCAAATCCCTCACCGGTAGTCAAACTCAGAACCTTCTACATGAAAGGCAGAGACCCTTTATCACTTTTACTGAAATAATAACAACATACTAAATATTCATAAGATTTTATAATAATTCGAAGATAATATGATAACGTTTTTCTAATAGTTTTTTTTTTTTTTAATCAAATGGTATAATTTTATTCTTTTCAATTCTTTTAGAATCGATTTTTTTTTTTACTGACTTTTCCAATAAAAGTACCGTATTACTTTTGGTCGCACGGTGAGATTGAGGGAATGAAAATGGTTTTCTTTACGTTTCGAGGTATGAGGAGTACGAAAATAGCATCCAATTAAAATGGGATTTCCTTATATATATATATATATATATATATATAGAGAGAGAGAGAGAGAGAGAGAGACAGCGAGAGAGAGAGAATCAGACAGGCTTATGTAGAAACTTTTGTGACTCGAGAATTTCCAGAACTAGTTAATAATACTCATAAAAAATTTAGATATGCTGTAGTAGTGTATCTGAAGTTGTGCTCGTGAAATTTTTTGAAGATGGTTGAGTCGTTCTTTAGTTACGCTCAATTTAATGTGGATATTTGTTGTCCGCGTAGTGGTGTATTTTTCGTACGCAGAGCGTCACAGTGGTGAGTGCATTGAAATTTGATGCTTTTGTGTAGGGTCTACCGATTAATAGAACGTATGTAGTGCGTTGTACTCTGAAAATCAGTCCTTTTCTCAAACAGTCAAGGCTTCTGAAACATTAATAGGCAAGAATTTTTTTTAAATTAAAATTTCATAGTATTATTTAATTTATTAATTTTACACTCTCACAGCTGAAATAAAAAACAAACTACTACAAACATAGCTTTTAAATTAAAATTTTGAAAATATATATTTATTTAACCCTATTTCTAAATTTTAAGAAATCCGTAAATAAAAAAAGCTCGTGTGTACTTATGTACGCACGTAAGAAGTTACACTACTTTGGCGTGAATAAAAAAATTAATTTTTCCGCATTCAAACAAATTTTGCGCGGGCATCATCCGTAACTTCCTGTAATACACCCTGATTAGTTTCTCCTAACGCGCCAAAAGAAGTATAACTTCAAAAAAGATTAAACCGAACATTCACAGAATGGTAAAAAGAAAGTAATAATAAATGTACTGTACTGGTTAAGCAATATTTTTTTTTATTGGAGGAAACAAAAATTTATAACGTCTACGATTACTACTCTCTCTGAGATGATAAACTGAACTACACGGACGAAGCAATAAATTAAAAAGAAAAATATACTTTACATAAAATAATTTCTAAGAATAGATAGGGATGTATGGATTGTTATTAAGTCAACTACTGATTAAAAAAAGAAAACTACATTTACACGTACACTAAACAATAACAACTCTTGAAACACAATTTATCTGATGAATAATAAATTACAAATAGCGGATAACGGATAGAGGATGTAAATAATTACATCCTATGTTATAAAATGTTATAGTTTTGAAGTGCTTATGTATGAATGAAACGGGAGCAGGTAAAACAAAGGATTCAAATTAAATTTATTGTATTTATTTATATTTGTTTTCTTAATTAGATAGAGTTTTTATTTGATAAACCTTTGACTACATTATTTTGTCTGTACAATTTGATTTTATATGTACTGTGGGGGCTACGAGTAAAACATACTAATCCTCACAAAATGGAACAGTTTCAGAAAAAAAAAAAACTTTTTTTAATTCATTGTACTTCAATAACCAAGTTTTTTATTGCAATTTTATTTGATTCTAAATGAATAAACCTCATTTTCTGTATAAACTATTTACTTCTAAACGTACATTTATTTTTCCCTTCATTAAAATTTAAAAAAATAATATAATTTATAGTTATATTTTCACTGCTTGAGATATTAAAATTTTTGAACCAGCGTTAAAAAGTTACCAGGAGAGCTGCATTAAGTTTTTACTTCTTAAATTTTACATGTTCTTATAAAATAAAGCAATTAAAATATTAATAAAAAAACTGACAACATAGTTGTAGAACTTTCCCTTTTATTTATATTGTAATCGATTTCTATTGTTTCAGCATCACCTTTTCCAAAGTATTCAAAAAAAAAAGACCGACTTGGAGAAAAGTGTTTGTTTTTTGCTTTGATTGCAACTTTAATTTTTTTTTAATGTTTTACCTTTTGAAAAAGGAGTTTGTAACAAAAATAAAAGAATGCCTTAGAAGATTTATAACGCATCTTTCTAAAGACGGACTAGAAAAATGGACAATATTATAACTTATTAATGCTTGTTAATTTCTGAGAGTATTGATTTACCAGAAGAAAATCTGTAGGAATTACGTAAATCAGAATTAATCAATTTAAAAATTAACTGGTTTTCACTCTGCTTTCGTAGCGGTGCAATTTAATTATTTCATTATTTGAGTGTTTCATTACAAAATAACGATCATACTCGTATTATAAAAATATTCTATTTCGACTTCTAGTAAAGAAAGTAAATAAGTAAGAAAGAAGTAAAGAAAAGAAGTGGATTTATTTATTAATTTTTTTTTGCATTTAAACATCTGTTTTAACAATACTTTTTCAGTAAATACTACTTAGCTTTTATAACAATAAAGTAGAAAACGGTTTATAACAAAAATTCACTCTTTCACGCGGCTAAAGCCGCATTCCGGGGAAGTTCTACAAATGTAGGTGGGTTGTTTCTGATGCACGACTTACACACACAATTTAATTTAAAATATTTTTCATTTTATTTAAAAGTAATAATTTTTCGTTTATTTAATTCAATGATTGCGCATACCGTATTTAATTAGCGCGGGTCGTGCACTAATTAATTCGGGGATCAGCACTAACTATACTAAATATAATAATAACTATAACTAAACTGAAACATAATTTCACAACTTATAAACAAAAGATTTCACTCGTACGGTCGGTAGACTGATGTAGCCGCTAGGTTTAACGAACCAGGTACTGAGTACACCGAGCGATCGCGATCGAGACCCGGCTAAATCGAGTTACTTTTTTTACTTTAAATATTATTAATTTATTTAATTCTACCGCTCATCTGTGACATCACAACATACCAGATGACTATACCAGTATTTTTTGGGGTACGAGTACGATTTTGAAAACCTTTTTTTTGTAAATATTATTATTTTTTAACCGTTAACAAATGTATCTAGAAAAATATGATTTTAATTAGGCGAAATCTCGAGATATTGTGGGTGACCTTGCTCTACATTTGTACTCCTTGACCTTTTAAGTTGAAAATTTAATGGCATCAATGCCCCATATATAGAGGCAATCTGACCATGTTTGGTCAAAATCGAACCAGTAGTTCTTGTGTTATAAGGTAATTTAGAGGCCAACAAGGAGCACACACACGTCCATACAAACATAAACATCCGGTAAAGTTCCTTCCAGTTTTTTTGGGTTCTATAGGTGTCAAAATTTAAAGATCCGGTGAAAACCGCATGTTCTCAAATTGAACCCATTACAATAATTTCCCTTCTAGAACTACAGCGCTATCTAGGCGGGAAAGTAAAAACATATCGGTAACAGAAACTCCCAAAACAAAATAAAGCCTTATTAAAGTATGTTTATGCTGTATATTGTATGCTTTCTACACATCTGTAGAAAGAGAATATTCATTAAAACTAGTCATATGACGGTTTTCCCAATTAACTTAAAGCTTGATAAGTTGCTTTATGGCAGCGATAAAATGATACCTCTATCATTTTTCTATTGGTTACATCAATTTATTTCATTAATAAACTTTTTCTCAATAAATGCTAAACAATTTTTTTATTAATTTTTAACCTTACTTGAATTTACACCAGATTAATTGTGAAAAAAGTTTTAAAAATATATTAGTTATTGATTGCCTAATAAATAACTTTTCCTGACGTCCTCATTCAATTCGATAAATGTTTAACCAACGATTCCTACTTTTTAGAAACTTTTCATGCATTAACTACTTTAGTTACAAGCGATTACTTTTAAAATCTAAAAACAAAAAATCTGTTTAATAAAATAAAACTGTTAATACGTTGAGAATGACTTATTACATTTGTAAAGAAATAATATTACATATTTCGCTTAACTTGGGTGATGAACAGCAACTTTCAAAAAGGAATAATTAGCTATCACTTAATATAATACTCATATACACTATACAGTGTATACTAGGAAAGAGCAGTACAGGAAAGGCCATACGATTAAACCCGAGAAAAACGAATAAACCCGATTTTTTTTTTTTTTTTTTACTTTTATATTTCATAACTCTTATCATTATACTGAATACACTAGTTTCAAAAACAAACAAAAAATCTGATGTGAACACCACATGACTTTCTTGTACGCCTATTAAATTACATACACACATTTTTTCAGAAATAAAAAGTACATAAAATTTTATTTCATTAATAACCTCTGATTTTTTCATGTTTTTTTTATTGTTATTACTGAAATATTATTTATTGTAATAAATTTTACAATCAGAGGTTAATACTTATTAATAAATCAATATATTTAAATTTAAAAAAAAAGGAGATGAAGTCGGATTTGAACCGATGTGCCTTCCCCTTGAAGAAAAAGTCCAAAATCCAATATTTCTGGATTTTTGGCTTTTTTGAACACTTTTGGTTCATTCGACTGCAATCAAAATGGAAGGTGTACAACTAGATGTTACAGCAGTCTTAAATACAAAATTTCAACATACTACAGGTAGTCGTTTTTAAGCTATTTGAGATACACACGTCACAGAATTCTTAATTAATAACATTTCTTAATTAAAGTTCTCTAAATCAAACATCACCTCCCCCCTAATAAATCTAAAACTAGAACGAACAATTTATTTTTAAATCTATTTCTTGTAAGATTCAGGTTTTATAATTTTGGAAAATTTCGGACATTTTTTTATAGCCCTATATATGATGTATAAAATGCCATAAAATATTTTTTAAACATTAAAACCGAACGGCGATACAGCAAATAAATATATATATATATACTTCAGTTTTAAGAGGTGGAGGGCTAGTTTTATGAAAAAAATATTTTTTCGGTTATTTATATACGGAATATTGATAACAAATTTTCCAAAATTTTTTTTCTGAAGTGCCTTTGAATAAAATAAAAATTGCTTTTTTCGCGTTATTCCTCCCTGAACATGATTTAAAAAAAAAATTAATGTGTTCAATGAATGTCCCATTATAAAAATATTTGAGCCAAATTTGAAGAAAATGTGTTCAGTCAATCCTGAGATATAAGACCAAAAGCAGTGCGATGCATGTACGTACATATTTACACAGATGCATATGATTTTTTGGTCTAGATGAACTAGTGGATTCCTAAAACGTAAAGATTTTTTTAAAAAACCAGGTATCCTATTTTGATATGATTAGCATCATGCTTTCCCCTTTATAATAGCTACTCTAGCTATATTCGCCGGGAAAGTAAAACATATTCCTTACTCAAGAAGCAATTTCTTGAAAAATTGTAATTTTATAAATAAATAAATACGGTCATATATCTTTATATAAGATAAATTAATAGAATTGTAAGTATAAAAAAAATAATCAGAGCACTTCTCCTGAATTTATAATGTTTCATAATCAATACTTAATTCAGTTTACCAGAATATATATTTTTTTAAATTTAAGCTCCAGAATAAACCCGTTAATTATATTGTAGGAATTACGAAATCAATAAACAATGTTAAAAGATCAATATATAATGATATCCTCCATATTTTTATTTATGAATCAATAATCAATCAGTTGTAGGCAGACGGTTAGTAGCAAAAATTATCGTAAATAGATGAAATAACTTTGTAGAATTCCATAGAATCACATTACTGTAATTAATTAGAAATACATAATGTCAAAGTTCATGGATAAATTGATAAATCAATGGTAAACCATGTGACTAGTTGAAAAAATATAAAAGTTTTATTAAAATGACTAAAGAAAAAGTTAATGAAAAATGTATTTACTCATGAAGATTTCTATTCCCTCCCCTATAATAAGTAGTTAAGGTAATTGAAGATTAAGGATTAACTTTTAAATAAACTTCTAAGTTACAATAACTAAGTAACTTAGTATTGAGCTCTTAGAAGTACCATCATCTAATGGTTCTGTATGGCAGCAGGTACTCCATCGATTTCTGTCCCAAGCCTTCTCCTTCGTCCTCTTGTGGCCTCCAGTCTTTTCTCATCTATTGTTTTCTCTGCTAGCCTTCGGGAATTACCGTCAGGTATTACTTTAGAGGTTTAGTGAGAATGATATGTATGATGTGTACAATCTCAGTTCAACCATTCCTGAGATGTGTGGTTAATTGAAACCCAACCACAAAGAATACCGGTACCCACGATCTAGTAATCCAATCCGTAAAAAAGTAACTGCCTTTACTAGGACTTGAACGCTGGAACTCTCGATTTCCAAATCAGCTGATTTGGAAATCGCGTTTACCACTTGACCAACCCGGTGGATTCCCTTTATCTATTAACTTCGTTTTTCTTTTTTCTCATTCTATTGACCCTTCCGATGTAGTTGTCTAGATTCTGCTTCCTATAACCACATTTCCTGATCAGTTTCTTTTTTTTCTTTTTTTTTTATTTCCTACCTCTGTAATCCTGTTCCTCTTATTTTCTCCAACCTTCTACCTCAATCCACCTAGTTCTTCTCCCAGTCCCTTTTCGACCGTGCTTCACTCCTTTCAAGATAATCCATACATTGCATTTGTTTTAATTCTTAAGTTCAAACTTTAACTGTACAGTAATTCGCTTTCTTTCAGTAATTTACTAAATTTTACATTAATTTACTTTCTTTGCCACCGTATCCTTTTCTTTATTTCCATTCCGCTTTTTTTCGGGAAAGAATGATTTAGATTAAAAAAAAACCTGAACAGAATTATTAATGCCAAATAGGAAACAAATTTTAAAACTGCTAAATATAAAAAATAAATGATCGAAAAAGATGGAGTAATACATAAAAAATTATATATTTGAAATACTGAAATATTTTTTTTCTATGGTTTTAGTTATACTTTTAACTGCATCGATGAAATAAATGTAATATTACTTTTACAATATTTTTATGTTACAATGGAATAAATATAAAAATTAAATTATTATACAGTTATTATTTTTATATAGAGGTAAAAGTACATATAGTTCTGAGAATGACAGAAGCTACTGTTACAGATGAACAACGGGTCGAGAGACGCCAGCGGGAGGCGATATGGAGATGATTGAAACGTCGTACTTTGACTATCCCGACAACACAACTGAATATCCTAATAGAACAACTCCAATCTATTCAATTGGACCTGATTTTATTACTCAATGGTAAGTTTATTATTACTATTTTAATAGATAAAAATCATTTTTATAACAAAAATTTTTTTTTTGTAATTGTCATAAAACAGTTTTTATGATCTCTTTTATTTGTTCACTCTCTTTTATTTTAAACTGTAAAGTGTCTCAGAATTGTTACTTATTTCTTCTACTCAATGTTAACGATACGACGTTCGTTATGACATCAAATATTATAAATGCGTTTTTGTGTCTGACTTTATTCCAATGATGTCAGTATAGAATTATTACAACTAGATTCCCTTATTATATATATATATATATATATATATATATATATATATATATATATATATATATATATATATATATTTTTTTGGCAAAAACGTAAATTAATAAGCATTATTTAATTGAATAATTAAATAATTTACTAACAATTATTTTAAATATTAGTGACCTCAATAATATTTTACTATCATTGATAAAGCTTACTTTTTTCTAAGTACCGCCAGTTTCTAACGTTTTGAGTAGGATCTTATACACAAAAAGGTGTTGTTAATTCTGGTAAACATCAGTCGGTTTCGGCAATAATATTCTTTATTTTTTAAGTTAATACTAAAGAATAAATTTCAAATAAAATTCTTTGTATTCTTTGAATATTTTAAGAATTGTTATACTAATTATTTTTTACAAAAAATATATATAAAGTTTATGAGATAAACTATACTTTGTTCCAACATAAATTTTCGCTTCATACCAATGAACTGTTTTCATGGTTCATTCAAGCCCAAATGAAATTTCAAAATAAATTAAAATACAAAAATAAATTAAAATTCCAGTATTAAATAAATTAAAACTGGAAATATATGGTTTCCAATTAAAATATATATCTTATATATAAAGCCGAAAGTTTGTTTGTATCTCACATCACGCGAGAACCAACCGACCGATTGCTTTCGAATTTGTTGGATACCGTTGTGTTATCTCAGGGAAGATTTTAAAGCATAGACCGAGGCTCCACCCCTCTTGGGGGTGAAATTATCAATTAAAAATATTCATTTAAGAAGAAAAAATTAATTAAAAATTAAATTAATTTCTATCATGGCAACAGAAATAAGTTATTAAATTTTCCTCGTCTTAAAGTCTGTATTTTAGTTACCAAATTAGTACTATATTGTTTTTTTGTAATTTAGTTTCTTTTTCAGGTTTCTATAAAACTTAAATACTTTAATTGTTATGTATCAGTAATATAAATCACAACCATGAGGGTAACGAACAGCGCGGGGGCCTATCTTGTCTAGACGGAAAAGGCGAGAATCAAGCTCTGCGGTCTGGAGTCGGCTCCGTGGTCCTGAGAACCGCCTGGAGAACCGAGAGACCTAGGGCCAACCCAAGGGCCTCTCTGGGCTAGTCCGGGCTCGCCTACGCCAACCTGGGGCACGGGGGCCCCAGGGTGAAGCCTTGTTTGGTTATAAAATTATAAAATCATATAATTTGCATTTCAATCATTTATTATTAGTTGCGTGCAATTCATTTTTATTTTATAATATACACGATTGTCATGAACAGAGAGGTATTTTGGGAGTGTACTGCACAGATCGAAGACATTAAAAAGAAAAATATATTTGTAAAATCATGCTTTTACATACTTTATAATGAATGTACATAAGTACATACATATATTTTGTCTACGCCCGTTTTTTATAATATAGAATGATTCTTTTTTTAATTATAATTTAAAAAAGAAAGGAAAAACAAAAAATAAAATTTACAACTCAGTCACACGTTAAATCAAGGTGATATTGCAGATAAAGCAAAATCTATAAATGAATTCACTGAACCAAACAAAAACCCAATCCATCAGATACTCTTAAAAAAAGAAAAGGAAAACCATGTAACTAGGCGAAGAGTTTTGTTCATAAACTCTCCTTTTCCACAGTTTTCTATAGCAGTTACTGAAATAGCATCGAAAACAAAGATCTGTTATTAAAAGAAGGGAAAACAAAGTTTATTTTTTCCAATAATACTTGGTCATCGACAAGTTTCTTCAAATACATCAAAATAGGGACATCCCCTACCTCGTACTCAAACTCACGTCAACTTACATATTGATTAAGCAAAATAAAAATACCAGAATAAACAATTAATGATATATTTTCAATTAAATAATTTATCAATAATTTTTTTTTCTGAAAAAGAAAGAAGTATAATCTCCCAATTTTAAGTTCATTAATAAAAGTAATGAGATTTAGTGTCTTAACAACTGAGATGAATTTTCATAGCATCTAATCGTTAATTTTATAAAAAAAAAGAATATAAAAAAAAACTCGCATGTACGCACGTAAGAAGTTATACTTCTCTCCTGAATAAAAAAAAGAATTTTTTTACGCATTCAAACAAATTTGAACCGATTCAAACGATCGATAAACGACATTAAATACCATGAATAAAAGTTTGAATAAATAACACTTAAATTAAATAATATTTATTTTATACAGTTTAAAAAGTATTGAAGTATTCGTTGTCATATAAATAAAAGTTCATCGAATATATTTCGATTAGTTTAGTTCCATTAATTCTTCGGATGATTTAACATTACTCAGCATGGTAGGTGCGCCTATTTCCTGTATAAATGGGGCGAAACACCGACGCCCCTTTGGGAGTTAAAATACATCACAGAAGTTTGCCCTAGGATAGGTTATGAAGGGACTCCTGAAGAATTCCTGATAGCGACTCCAGAATTAGTAGCTTATATTAATTTTTTAGGTGTATGTAATTTTTGACTGTAATTGATGTTGTGTCGTGCTACCATACGCTAAATAAATAAATAAATTCGGGTGACAGTTGTATAGGCAAGAGGGTTATCAGCAGCTTATGATATGAAAAATATGATACAAATAGTTTTATTTTATAACAGTGTATTTTATATAAAAATTTGTTTTTGGTAAATTTAAAATTATTTATGCAAAATCAAGAATTTATCTGATGCGGGCTATTTTCTTTATCATTAACAAATATAATTTTACTGTTGTAAAATAATACTTACATAAATATAACCTTAGATCTTGATACACAATTTTCACAAAAATATACGCTGCAATATAAATAAAGTTTTATGAATATGAACAAAAATATTCACAGTTTAAAATATCCATCTTCAGAAATCCGTGTATATAAATATATATTTATTACGACTCAATATCTGTTATGTTTACAACAGGTGCTAATCACTTAATTTTATTGAACGACTGACTGAATTAGACATTTAGCCTGCGTAAATCTTCATGGTATGTTACATCGGCACGCGCAACTTCCGTAACTTGCTGAAAATACACTGATCAGTTTTTCCTATCTTGCCAAAAGAATTATAACTTCAAAAAGTTTTTTGTAATTAAAATTTTACTAATAAAAACTAAAAACGAAACTATGTTTAATAAGTTTGATATCGTGTTATGTATTTTTTTGTTCAATTTTACACTGATAGTTTTATTTCATTTGATTTCAATTCATGTTATTCTACGCCAATGCAAAGCCTGTAATACAATCAATCATTGAAGAAACGTATATGCTATTAATTTAACTTTATTACTTACTATTGGTTTAGTACAGTCTACAAAGGAAAATATTTTTAGAACGGATTCCTTCTTACTGAGGAATACGTGTTAATACAACTGTAGTAAAGAAAAAAAATCACAAAATCAGTTAGTAACTTATTACCTACTCCTAAATTTCTTCATCGTTTTAAAATTCTTAAAATACTGTGTTATCTTCTTTTTTTAAGAGAGATGAGGAAATGGATGGAGAACAAATTTAATATCTAAGTAATCTAATTGTTGGAAAGTTCAATCAATTACTGCTAAACATTAAATTCACGTCATTAAAAGTAACAAAATACATTTATTAGTTTACGTAGGTTCTACGGTTTCAGAACTTTAGATTGATTTTGACTTTGTCAGCTTTGAGAACTTTTGATTGACTTTGTAAGCTTTGAGTTTTAATTATTAAAAAAAATTATTGACTTAAGAGTTCACAAAAACCGATACCAAAATTCAAATAGTTTATTTACACTTAGAAATTCAATACTTTTATAATGCAGATAAGATGTTTAAAAGTCTGCTAGATTTTAATACCGATTGATTGAAAGCTTTATTAAACCATTTCAGTTATTTTTACATAATATATTTATGTAACGTCACAGAAAAACCTTAAATTCTAAACCTTACAATAAATACTTCTCTAAACATTGTTACTCTCCGATAAATTCTGTCACTAATAATTTTCTACAATAGCAAAAGTAAATCCAATCCCCAGTTTGTATATTACATGATTATATTTACTTCTCTTGACATACCGTTAAAAATAAATACGCACCGTTTTAAAGAATTAAAACTCATTGAAACATAATGATCTTTGTGATACTAATTTTCTCATTCTTTCAAACCTCAAATCTATTTTATTCCTTAAAGAGTAACAACTAATATTTTAATAAGCGTAATATCTTTCAATAAATGAACAGGAAATTTTCCATTTCTTACTCTAAAAATCTGGTGTGGCCCTCACATGACTTCCTTATACGCTTATTACATATACACATATTTACGTAAAATGTTATTTCATTAGTAACTTCTGATATTTTTTCATTTTTTTATTATTATTATTGAATTATCATTTATTAATCTCCACCTTAAAGTTAAGAAAAACATCATTAAATTTACTCAACAAGACAATGGTTGGTTGCATGTGAAAATAATTTTCATATGTTTAGCATACTACAAGCCCAACATTTACATTTTGTTCATCCCTTGCCGTAAGAGTTGGTTATAAAAAAATTGTTTCAGACAAAACTTTTAGGTAATTTTTAGAGGACTAACGACCACTCTAAACTAGGCATGGTTTTTTGTCTTCAAAACCCCATTTTTTTCACCCCCTAGCCCAATGGTTTATTGTATCAAAAAACTTTACTTACATTTAAGAATAGCAGGAACTTTAGACGAATTCGGTTTTACTTAATAAAAAAGTTGTAGCAATAATTTTTTTCGATAAAGCCACTCTATTTCCACCCTCATGGTCCAATTTTTGCCGTTATCGACCTCGACCGAGATTTTGAGTTCAGTTATTGTTAAGGAACAGTTTGAAAGTGATTGGCGTAAAATGACAGCAGTTATCGTGTCCACAAGAAAGTGAAGTACACACACACACACATATATATATATATATATATATATATATATATATATATATATATATATATAAACTTTTTAGCTGACGGTGGTTTTGGGGTCTGGGGGATATGAAACATGAAGATATGTCGACATTTTCCGGAAGTCAAATCATGATATCCATTCCAATCAAATCTACCTAATAATATGATTTATGCCTCATATGTAGAAATAATTGAACCAAATTTGAAGAAAATCGGTTCCGTCCACCTTGAGATATAAGGCCAAAAACAGTGAGACACACTTACACACATATATGTTTCTTTTGGTTTAGGTGAACTAGTTGAACACTAAAAGATGAAGGTTTAGAAAAAACCCGATACCCCATTTTTGACACTTTCCCCCTTTTATATAGATATTCTAGTTGTATTCGTTGAGAATATAAAAAGATAGAAAAAGAATCGGCTTCCCATAATTTTATCATTTAAAAAAAATTATTAACATACTTTCTTTCTTTTTCCTGTTTAGCCTCCGGGAATTACCGTTCAGGTACTACTTCAGACGACGAATGAGGATCATATGTATGAGTGTAAATGAAGTGTAGTCTTGTACAGTCTAAGTTCGACCATTGCTGAGATGTGTGGTTAATTGCAATCCAACCACCAAAGAACACCGGTATTCACGATCTAATATTCAAATCCGCGTAAAAGTAACTGCCTTTACTCGGACTTGAACGCTGAAACTCTCGACTTATTATTAACATACTTTTTTTTTTTTTTTTCTTTTGACTCTGCTCCCCTGGGCCGGTCCGACTGATTGGTATTACGCCACCCAGGGGATCTAATGGGCCTCCCCACCTACCGGCTGTATGTCCGGCAAGGCAGGTCGGCCCACCGGTCAGGTCTTTTAAGTCTCATTTGCCCTTCTGTATCGCTACGCCATATCTTGGAAAGTCGTGACGCATCGATGGGTCTTTTACACTTGTATAGACCTATTCTCCCTCGGAGTCCCCAGTGGATCCTTGGAACTGACACACCTAAGCATGCCAGCCCTCACCACTGGGGCTATCCACCCTACCCTAATCTATTCACTCAGAAGCCCAGTTTCCTCTCGTCTTCGTTTTTTACTGTTAAGATATTCCTGATAGTTCCTTCAATTCTTTTCCAATTGTCCTCACTATGTAGCATGTTACTCGTAATCTCCTCAGGTCTCATCGTTGATAAATTTGTGTGTATGTTATTATTAACATACTATTAACTATTAACGTAACGGTTTTAAATTCAAATTCCTGTTTTTCTGTGTGTAACTGGCAACCAAAACTCTACTAATGGATTCTTAACAATTTTTTCAACTATCTTTATTTTTTTTTACAATATTTACAAGCAAATTGTCTCTAAAACTGACCCAGTTCATCTTTTTACATTGATGCAATCAATATTTTTATTTTTTATTTTTATAAATAACATTTTTTGGCATTAAATAAAATTAAAATTTTTCCTGACGACTGATTTAAACATTCAATTACCGATTCAGTTTTTAAACTGGCGAATTTATAGTAATTTCTTAACAGTCTAATAATAATATAAATGTAGCAAAGCAAAAACTTGTAATTAAAATCCTATTTCAAAGTAAATAAATATTTCGCCAAGTTTAACAGAATATCTAATCAACCCTTTCAGTAACCTACATCGATTACATTTTCTTCTTCCAGCCTAAGTTGTTATTAAATAAATAAAATCTTTCTTTTATTTTATATCAATTCTGAATATTTATTTATACATAGCCACTAGTTTTTTCTGCAGTATATTTATCTTAGTTTACTTTTACTAATTTAGTTTTGTATACTAAACATCAGTAAAAAAAAAAATTAATTATGAATTTTTTTAATCACGATTTAAATTGTGAAAATATATTGGTTCAAAATTATTTTATTTTAAAATCAGTTTATGAATGATTATTAAAATATATATATTAAAAAATAAGAAATATAAATTTATTTTTATAAAAAAAGGGAGGAAAATAATCTCACCTGAATGCAACTTGAAATAAAAAATGGTATAAGAAGTGAAAAGAAAAGAAAGGTAATAGGTGGAAAGAAAAAGGTACACGTTGTGTATTTTTTACTTTGAAGAGGAGGGGGGAAAAGGAAGCTATATGAATAGAAAGAGAGAGAAAAGCTTCCAGCAGTTTTATCGTAGGAAAACAGCATGACGTCAGACGTTGTATGTACAAAATAAAACCATTCGATTCACCTGTTCAAAAACATTTCCTTTTAAGCAGGGAACTACCAATCTGTCGAAGCTTCTATTAAATCTGTCAACTTTAAAGACAAGTTATCCAAAGGTTAAGCATACTTTAAATCTGAATGAGAGTAATAAAATATTCTTTAATAATATTAAAAAAATGTTACTCTATAAACACATATACACATATATATAAAACAAAAAAATAACGAAAAAAATTGAGTGAGTAATTAACAATCAACACCCAGCAAAAACTACTGAAGATAAACTGATGAAAGTTTATATACACCTTCTTCTTACGGTTTTAGTGCATACTAAGAAAGGGTTATTATTTTCAAGGGAGTAACAATGAAATTTAATATATTCTCTTAATTTCTCAATAACAAATGAAGATATAAATTTGATTTTTAGTCTGTGTAATGTTTAGCCTGCGTTTTTTCTTCAAAACCCCATTTTTTCCACGCCCTGAACCAATGGTTGGTGATATTAAAGACTTTACTGAAATTTGATTTAGGCTCTTATTCAAAGAATAGTAGGAACTTTAAACAAATTCGATATTTTACTTAATAATAAATTTATAGGTATATTTTTTTACTCGAAAAAGCCTCCCCATTTCCATTCCCATGGCCCTATTTTGGTCGTTGACGAACTTTATCTGACGATTTAATTTTAAGGAACAATTTGAAAGTGATTGGCACAAAATTACGGCAGTTATCGTGTCCGCAAGAAAATTAAATATATATATATATAATATATATGTACATACATACATATAAATTTTTGCGGAAGTCGAATCATGGTACTCGTTACTTTAGGTAGCTTTCTTATGGAATCTACGTAAAACATTAGATTTTTCAAAAATATAATGAAATAAACAATTTTTTAATTTGGGGGTTTTACTCATTTACAACCCCTTAAAATTGGATAATTCATTCGGTTTGAAAAATAGATAATTTACATAAGAATAAAAACAATAATTTATTTTCAATTATTAAATTATCTTTCACACATTTTGAATAAAAGTCGATTTAAAACCATGACCTCGTTTATATTAAAAATCGGACTTTAATTATTAAATATCACCTCATTATTTTCAAGTCAAATTGAGTAACAATGAAATTTAATTTTTTTTTTTAATTTCTCAGTAACAAATGAAGATAAAACTTGATTTTTGTTATGTGTAATCTTCCTGTAAATATCAAAAAGCTAATTTCGATTTTTTTTATTTATTTGAGTTTAAAGGGTTAAAATGTATTTTTTATTTTTTAAACCCGGCTATTTTTTTAATTTCTCGGTACAAATAAAGATATCATTTTAAAATCGTGTATGTAAAATAGTTTACATACACAAAAAACTTGATTTTTCGTGTAATAAAATACACGAAAAAGGTTTTTCGAAATTCTACCTTAAAAGGGTGAAGAAAGACTGCTTTTTAAAAAACCTTTATCTTAAAAGTTTTGAAAAATAAATGCAAATTTGTCCCATTTCCGACTATACTAAACGAGATATTCACTAGATTAAAGCTTGCAAATACTCTTAAGATAACTATCAACAAAGCATTTTCGGGTGTTTCGGATTTATAAGGGGTGCGACGGTGTACGGCACGGCGGCTCAACCAGTACAACCATTGTTACTGTATGTGTGACGCGACTGGCTGCACTTTCCTCCAGTAAAATAACGTAAAATAAAAAATGAAAAACGCAGTACGGTAACCTCCTAGTGATTTTTGTCCGGTAACGCTATGAACTGAGCAAAATACATTTTTACCCGTACGAATGACGGGTAACCAGTTATAAATAATATTTTTAAGATGAAGGCTGACTACTTTTTCGGGTGCTGTGCTGACCGAACTGTTGCTCTGAAGAGATTATATTTCTGAAGTGAAAAAAGAACTTCTTTAGGCGCGTTGTGTCAGAATATTTTGTACATACGAATTACATGGGAACATGGGAAAAAATCGCCGACTCGTAATCAAAATCTGTAACGTAACGCAAGACGCTTAGCATATGTATATATATATATATATATATATATATATATGAAAGAGAAAAAGGCAAAGAGCGCGAATATATATATGTACGCATATATGAATGTATAGTATAGTATGTAATAGCAGTGGATGGGAAGTGGTAGAAAAAACTACCGGTGATTCACAATACCGGTGATTCCTCTCTATCACTCTCTTTCTCTCTTTCAATATGCATGCCCAAACACGGGTATACGTATAAATTAGTATACGGTAAAGATAGACTGTGAATTATAATTAGCCGTACCGCGTTGCTTCTCGGTTGTGCTTGTATACATATAAACATTGAAATGTTTGTTTATTATATCTCAAAGTGTTGTTTTCACTTCTGTCGGCCAGTCCCGCGACTGCCATATTTTTTTAATAAATTGAACAGGATTTTAATTTTTATTTATCATTTTCATTCTTACAATCATGAGTTTAATGAACACAGAATGGTCTAGGGAGCGAATTCATTGCCGTGACGGGTAGGGAGAGAGACGCGAGCCCTGGCCTGCTAAATAGATAGAGTCGGGAAACGCAACTAACCAGATAGCGTGGGAAAAGACACGACGGGGACGCTACTGTTTTTGTATAAAGAATAGAATATTTAAATTTAAATATCTCAGTAATTTGTTACCCACAAACTGAGTTCAGTTCTTTCAAAATATAAATTGAAAACAAAATATACGGAGATTAAGAAATATAACGTTAATTCCGTTTAATTCTGTACAGGAAATTTGAAGGAAATTTTTCTCCTAGGGTGATTTTAGAGGAAATTCATCAAGTTGGAATAAATATTGCTGATAAATTTCTACACTACATTTTACTATCCTGTTTACAAAAGATTACTTTGCGTTCCTTTTTCATCTCATTCATATTTCTGAAGAAAGAAATATTCCGGTGGTATGATAATATCCAAAGGAGAACAATCCGATTATGTTTCTTCTATTATCCATCACTTCCGGTTCTCAGCAATACTTAAAAATGCACTCTAAGAAAATAATTTCATCAAATTTCAGTTTTTCTAGCTATACAAAAATCGTCAAGATTAGTTAGCGATAACCGAATCAATAAGGATATTACTATTTACATTCGTATACGGCCCGAAATACACCGCTTAGTTACGACCTCTATTTCCCTTATTAATTCGAGAATAAGAGCTCCATCAGTAGTAGTTCACGTAGTAGTTCCCGTAGTGGTTAAGAAATTAACTGCTACGGGATAAAACATAAGTAACCGTATAGCGCAGGCGAAACCGCGACGAGTATTCTAGTATATTATAAAAAGTATTAAATTATATTTTTGAAAATATCAGTGTTATCTAAATTAAATTAGGTATCAAACATTAGATGTGTATATACATATACACGCGGACTACAAATGATTGTAAAATACATTAAATTTGTTTGTAAAAGGATAGAAAAATAAAAGCAAATTTAGCACAGGGATAAATTACATAAAAGATTCATTTGTTACAGGGTTTACAATAAGAAAAAAAAACAACATTGATTACAACCTTGCATGTATAAATGTAATAGAGAGTAGGAGGTAGAAGCATTGATGTTCATTGATGACAAAAAAATCTATGGATAAAAATCGGAGTATTTTAAAAATAAAAATCGATTTAAACATATTAACTCTAGAGACATAAAATATAAAGTTCTTACAAAGTAATCACCTAAATAAATAAACTTCATTATTATAATTTTATAATATTCTAATTTTTTGAAAATAGTTAACGTTTGTGTATGCAGAGTTTCTAAACACTATCCATAACGTGATAAAAACGTATCTCTGTTTTGAATTCTACCACTGTATTTTTGCGACAAGGCCAACTACGGACCGTGCAGGTATCGTTTCTTCTGTTTTTTTTTCTTTTTTCCCAATATTCTTTTATTCTTTCCACGTGTCTGGTCTTTCTCTCCTCCGATCACTTCACTTTAGTGTGATTCTTTTCCTTCCTAACCCTTTCAAAGTCAACTTCTGAATAACTTTCTATTTTGCATTTCCTGTTCTTTGTTCTATAATTTTTTCTTTATTTATTGTAGGTACCACGATTAGCTCTTTTGTTCCCAGAGTTTAATTAATATTTATTCTCTGTTCGTCCATACTGTATACGCGGCCCAGGAATCTCGGTTTCTTATCTGTTTTTCGATATCCTCTATTTCTTCATACAGTTCTTGGTTGGATTACAGATTGTATTCTTCTATTGTTTTCTTGGGGCTTAGTAGAATCCGTACTCAGTGTTTTCCTTCTATTTTCTTTAACAGTTCTAGGTCGGTAAGGTGTAACTTTTGACTTCCTTATAATACCATTGGTTTCAGCACTGTAAAAAGAGCTAAACTCAGATATTAATGTAACGTCTGAGTTTAGAACTTTTTGAGAAGTCCTTGATCAGGAAACGTAATTCATCCAATTTGTTTTGCTGCTACCTTTTATTGCCGCTCTATCGTATTGTTTTATTTTATTGTTTCCTCTAGAAATTCTACTTTTATTTTTATAATTGTTTATTCTTTCTATTACAATCGATTTTTGTGGAATTATAAATAATAATTTAATCATGCAAATTGTCTTATTTTCCGTTGATTATTATTCAGTTTCCTATGAAATATTTCATAAAAATCTCATATAAATATTTATTTATACAGATATTTATACAGATATTTATTTATTCCTTAAAGGTTACGTTTATAATTCTCTATTTAATTTTGTTAATTTAAAATTTATTAAAATAATGAAGAAATACTGTTAGTTTTAAAATATATAATCAAACAAGACTATTTCTTATATTAATTTAAAATAATAAAATAAACAAATGTAAAATAAACTTCATTTATTTAATAATATTTGCTGAATGCAATGGGATTGTTTGGTAAAAAAAAAATCGGATGAGGCTGTGACGGGACGCACGGCCGTTGGTTTAACGTGAAACATTGCAGACCTTAGATGAAGTTCCTTCGAGCTACAGACCGACCAACTTATGTGTAGAGTTAAATGGGAGAGTCAACATCGTATTTTTGAACAAAACTGAAAGTCTCCAACGGAAAATGTTGGTTCCTCATTTGGCTCTACAGATAAATTGGTCGGTCTATATATCACCGAGTCACTTTGAGTTTATCGAATTGAAATAAAAACGAGACATTTTGACTGCAATAAATTTAATTTTAACATAAAACAGAAATTAAATGTTACATGATATATATTTCGATTAATATTCGACGATTATTTTGTTCAACATTGGTCTGTGATAAGAGAAGTGAGACAAAAGGCATAATAAGCAGCTGTAGAGGTGCTCGCGCCGTCGGCGTCGTTCACTGAGCTTTGCGACGCTCCCGAAACAGTCTTGCTTGCTCGGCACCGGACATGGGGTACCTGAGCGTGGTCCATAACCTCCCCTTTCCAACGATATGCATAATTTATTTTTCCGGCTGGCTTTTGGGCGGGCTGAGCTGACATATTGGATTTTTATACATTTATACATGTTTACTTTAATTTTTTACACATAAATATTGTCCAAAATACACTTATTATTACTTAAATCGATCTTTTTCGACAAACTATAAACTGAAACACACGAATTACTGCGCTATCACGTCCTAAGTCTTGAACTACACAGCGAGAGCGCCAGTTTTGGCCGATCTGTACTGTGCCCCCTCCCCGCCAACCCGCTCTTCAGTGACTCAAGTTCAAAGTCATATAGGCGACATGATCATGTAAGTTATAAAATGACCCGCATTTACGTCTCTGAGACTAATTGTTAGGGAGTTATTAAGGCAGGACGATACAGACCTTTTCGTTACGCTACAAATTTATGTTCTGGTACCCGTATGTTTCGGTGTGTTTCATGTCAAAAAAACTAACAACGAAGTTGTTATACTTTACTGGCAATGGTTATTTAGTCATAAAGTAAAAAAAAGATACAAGAAAAAAATTTGTTTAAAATCGTTATTTTCAAACTCTGACCGGTTCCGTCGCCCCCGAAGTATTTCTCTTGGGCTACTTGCATTACAATTATGCTTAGGAAAATATAAAAAATATTATATTTAAAAAAAACCGTTCAAAAATATACAATAAATAAAAAGATATTTTTTTCGATTTTGGGGGAAGTGGGAGAAAATTACCCTCCACTTTTTTGTTTTTTGGAATCCGTGAGTCATGAGTCGTCGAGAAATTAAAAAAAAGCTCATACCCCATTTTTTGACTGATTATCATAATTCCCTGCTTACAGCATAGATCTAGAACTACATCAGGAAAGTAAAGAAAAAATACTGAATCGTTTGGAATGACTATTCAGAATGTCAATAAAGAACAAAACAAAGATGACGAAATATAATAAAAAGTGAATTAATTTGATTATAAAAAACAAAAAAGAGTCAATATGTAATAATTCACAAAACTATATTATTTTATTTTAATTATAAAGGATAGCGAAATAGCAAGAAGAACGATTAAGCAGGCTATAAGAAAAATTTTAAGAAAAAAAATAGTTAAATCTACTAATTTAAATAATAGATCATGAAATAATCATAACCTAAAAAACATTACATACATAAAATCATTAAATCTATGTAATGGAATCTAATATTTTATAGTAGTGAAACAAAGGAAATACAGAAACTGGTAAGTAAGCCACCGGGTTGGTCTAGTGGTGAACGCGTCTTCCCGAATCAGCTGATTTGAAAGTCGAGAGTTCCAGCGTTCAAGTCCTAGTAAAGTCAGTTATTTTTACACGGACTTGAATACTAGATCCGGGATACCGGTGATCTTTGGTGGTTGGGTTTCAATTAACCACACATCTCAGAAATGGTCGAACTGAGATTGTACAAGACTACACTTCATTTACACTCATACAATATCATCCTCATTCATCCTCTGAAGTATTATCTAAACGGTAGTTACCGGAGGCTAAACAAGAAAAATAAAAAATAAACTGGTAAGTAAAAGAATAGAGGAATTTTGAAAACTAGTATATGAAAATTTTGAAAATTAAGTCTGATGAGAGATATTAAGGAAAAAATAGAAAATTGAGAATAATCTACTAAAATATAAAAAAAATATAAAAAAACTATTATTCGATTAAACATAACGTTTGATCGATTATGAAAACAAATATCTTAGAAACTGATATTTCAATTTTAACAAAGTAAGCAGTTATGACGAATGAATTTTTACTACAATATTTTTATGGTGAACGTGACAAGGAAGGGTGTTCAATGTTGCCAGGTTTGTTTCGTTTTTACAAATATATAGATCGTCACAACATAAAAAATGGTAACGAAAAAATAATCTGGCAACGTTGACCCGCATCTCCGTCACATCTCCCATATCATGAGACTTGATAAAAAAAATTAGCCGATACAATTTCACATTAATAATTGAAAATACTTTATTTGAAAAGTTGTCGACCCATTCATATGATTTTGTAGTTGTAAAAAATATAATTTCATTAAAATTAATAAGTTGCATGTAAAATAGTGACAATTTGAAATTCGAAAAATACTTATAATCGAGCATAATTTTAAATATTTTGGTTTTGGATTTCGGGAGCTAAAATATCGTTTTATTCCCTAATTTACTTTAAAAAATGCTTAAATTTAATCGTCAAACAGAAAACTTATTAGGCTAATTTTTTATGAAGGTTTTATTTTTAATGAACATCCATCCATTTTATTTTTAATGACCGTTCCTTCTATTTGGCAAAATATACGGGATTATGTAGATTATAGATTATTTAATTTTTAGATATTCATAATCAATCAGTTCAACTCCAGCTCACACAGTGTTAGACACTCATTTCACAATCCGTTAATTCAATTCATAAAAGTTTGTGTTTCAACCGGAAAATCTCCACTACTACATATATATATATATATATAATATAGTTTTTCGAGATGAAATATATAAAAAAAAATTTCAGTTATGCTAAAAAAAGATGGGTAAAAATTTGGTTGCGATTTATGGAATAGTTTTTTATTTATCCCGTACAAACAAAATCCCTCTTTCTCTTTATACAATAGTATAGCTACGATTACTTTATTTAATGTACACTTAATTCTATTACTATATAATATTATACATTCTATTGTTTTGGAATAATTTAGTTCAAACCCTGTTCACAGTTCATTAAGGAAATCTTTACTTCAACCGGCAAATCTCTACTGCTACATATACACATATTGTCGCGTGTTCGCGGCTCGATCAGGATACTGAGAGAGATTGACAATTGAAAGCGTTTATAAAATTACAATTTATTAGTTAAAAGACGTACGTAAAACAAGAAAAATCAATAGTAATAATAATAATAATAAACGACAATAATATGCAATTAATAATCATAGTAAACACAACAACAATAACAATAATAATAATTGTAAACAGTAATTACAAAACAGAATTTAAAGTAATAGTCCGGATTAATTCAGACAGGTAGCTAAATATTGAAAACCATAATTCAGTCCTATTCACAAAACACATTAGTATTACCGTTAATCTTAACACTTTTAACAACTATTTTTGCGTTAACAACAGTAGTACATAAGATAAGACAAGCATAAAGTTCTTTTACTGAAAACATCTTTCCTGTTTAGAAATAAAACTACCCTAATCAATATATGAATGAGTTCAATATATGAACGGTAACCAACCGAACCTCTTCTTGTTTTAGTGTACTCGAATTATTTGTGACGTCAATTTAATCGCGTTGAACTTGTACACACTTTAAATTAGCTCCTTGGCTGACTTCCTCGCAAAATACTCTCGTTTAAAACTCGCATAAGAACTCCTCGCTTAGTAGTCTATTATATCACTCTCTCGCAGACTAACTGACAACTAGTCTTACCCGGAGTAATTATCCTCTTTACCTGCAGGACGAGACCCAACTTGAAGCGTAAGAATGATCGTCTGCCCTCACATTTTCCCATGAGATTCCTACCCTGATCCGGTAACCCCTTTTCATTGAACAGCATCTGTTTAGGTGTTTCAGCGGGCAATATTATAAAGGATGATTGTTAAACGACCTATTAGGTTTACTAAAAGGGTTTCTTTTAGTCCCTTCTTGGATTCCTCCCATTATTATATTTTTTACTACTTTTCTCTTAATTGGTCGGAATCCGTTTCTCAGGACACTTATTTATACCGATCTTGTTGCAATATATATATATATATATATATATATATATATACTAGCAGACCCGGCAATGTTTCGCTATTATTCGATTTGAGTATATATATATATATATAGATAGATAGATAAATGAACACAATTGAAAGTTTGATAAAACATTAACAAAATGAACATTACGGAACTTCACAAAATGTATACCTTCCCTTTTTTCCTTTTACTCTTTCTCCCTTTTCCCTTTTTCCTTTCCCCATTTTCTTGTTCCCTTTTCCCTTTTCTCATTTTCCTTTTCCCATTTTCATTTTTACCATATTCCTTTTTCCTTTCCCCATTTTCATTTTTACCATATTCCTTTTTCCTTTCCCCATTTTCATTTTTACCATATTCCTTTTTCCTTTCCCCATTTTCATTTTTACCATATTCCTTTTTCCTTTCCCCATTTTCATTTTTACCATATTCCTTTTTCCTTTCCCCATTTCCACTTTATCTTTTCCCCGTTTCCCCTTTTCGTATCGCTTTCCCATTCCTTCCGCCAATTCTCTTTCCCTTGTTTTCCTTCCCCCTTCTCATTCCCCGCTTTCCCTTTTTTCTTTCTTCTTCTTTCCCCTTTCCATTTCCTTTTCCCTGTTTTCCCTTATTTCGTTTTACCATTTCCCCTTCTTCCTTTTTACCTTTTTCGATTTTTCCCTTTTTCGATTTTTCCCTTTTTCCGATTTTTTCCCTTTTTCCGATTTTTTCCCTTTTTCCCCGCGCGTAAATCGGTCCAGTAGGTTTTTAATCTATAGCGAGCACACATATCGGAAACACTAAAATGGAATCATAAAATATTTAGTGTAGCGTGTGTTGCTTTTACGTCAACAGATAGCGCTGTTTTTTCAAATAAAGCATGTTTTTACCTGTCACAGGTGTGACATCTCAGGTAAATAAGTAGTAGGTATATAAAAACATGTGTGTATTCAATTGCAATGTTGTGTCAAAATTAAAAAAAAAATGTATATATATATATATATATATATACTTTTTTTTCGAAATAAATATATCCAAAAACCTTCTAGATTAAGCCAAAGAAACGTGGGTAAAAATATAGTAGCAATAGATTAAGTAGTTTTCGTTTATCCCAAACAAAAAAAAAATCCCAGTTCCTCTTTACGTAAGCGTATAGATTAATTAAAAACTTACATGTAAAATACCTTTGTTAAATAAAGTAAATTATAGAAAAACTTATAAATTTATAGTGCAATAAATATAAAATTTCCTTTAGTTTTCTATTCAACGTAAGAAGGTAAAATTAAGTTGATTAATTGCAGAAACCAACCAAGAGAAGATTAAATGCGTATACTCACCCGGGTGAACGTGTTTTGTAAACAACGGATGAGAAGAGAATAACTCAAAATGACATAATCCTCGAAAATACTATTATTGCTGGAGCTAAACAGAAAGTAGCATTAAATAAGGTACTAAATCAATTAAAAATTTATTTACTTACAGTACAAACAACTATTCCTCTATCCTCAGTAACATTTTATGAAAAAAATACAAAATTAGTATATAATACAAATAAAAATGGTAAACATCTGGCAATTGATATAAAGTAAAACAAAAACTAGAAATAACAAAGTATATCATTTATTGAAAAAATTAGTAATATTAACCGCTTTTTAATGGCAGGTAAGACTTATAAAGGAGAAAAACTAAATAAACAAATGATATGCGTTTAATCTAACGCAAAAATAAATAAATAAAATAAATCATCTTGGACACAATTTAATCCTACCACGTTAAATTTAAATTGAGAAAAAATTAAAATAATTTCACAAAATCTACAGTAAAAGCTGATTTGAAAACAAATAATACACACTTTTCACAGCTTGTTTACTTAAGAAGTTATTTTACGTAATTTTGAAATATGCAAATAATATGTCAAAAGTCTAGTCAAATGGGTTTAGTATTTTTCACAGTTAACAATAAATATTAATTTTTTTCTGTAAAAAATTAAATTTAAATACGCAAATTAAATTAAGAAAAGGAGAAACGTTAAAATGAGCTTTAAATCAAATTTTAAAATATTAAATTATAAACTCTGGATGATCTGTCATCGGTGTAGGATAACTTCCCCCAGAATCTTCCCGTTTATTACATTTTATCAAGTTAAGAGTTAGAAAAAAAACTCTTGTTTACCTCATTCCTTTTAAATTTTATAAATTCTTCCATTTCAGAACCCTCAAAACAAATTCTAGGACCAATTTTAAAACATTAGAGATTTTTTACAGCAATGCCCACGCGTTTTTGTTTAGATCCTGACATCATGCAAAGTAGCAAATAATAATTCAGAATGTTTAATAATAGTAATTTTTTTCTTTACCTCCGGGACCACCGTTAGGTATTACTTCAGAGGAGGAGATGAATAACAACTTTTGTAGCGTATGAAAATGCGATGTCTGACCGGGATTCGAACCCGGAATCTCCGGATGAAAGGCCGATACGCTACCACTCGCGCCACGGAGACCGGCTTAATAATTAGTATTTGAAAAATTGCTATCATAATAAATAGGATACAATTATTATCATACTATTTATTATATTAAATGAATAATTTTGTTTATATTTATAAAAAAAAAAACATCAAACAAAATAATGCTTAAATTAATAATAATATAAACTTCTAAAAACAAAATTAAATTCCAATATCCTCACCAAAGCCATCAACCTATTTGCCATACCTGTCCTTACATACTCTTTTAGCATCATCATATGGTCACACTGATACAGAAAACATTCATATCCTCATCTATTCTTAATTCACTAAGCACAGGATTTCATATCCAAAACATGCAAAGAAAGACTAACCATAGAGAGAAAAGAAGTGAGACAGGAATCATATATACATATATATATATATATATATATATATATATATAGTGACAACATTCAAAACAAATGCAAATACTCAGGAACTTCATTCATTCGAAGCAAATCAGCCTACAAACAGCGATAGTAAAGACAGACAACAACTATGCACCCTCGTTTTATCCCACGCAAGCCCCGCAGTAGACACGCACAATTAAAATATGAAAAGACTGGTCACAAAAAAACTCCATTAAAAACATACATATGTCACATCAACAAAAAACAATCATATACCTGGTTACAGGACGGTCAGTTCTTCCGTGAAACAGAGTTTCCTACTTGCCAACCAAGTCCAAATCACAGCGACCTCAAATTTCAAAAAGTACATAATCGGCGACCCATCCGCCACAAATGACATATTAAGGAGATGCCACCAACAAAAGAAATCAGTGGAACACATTCCAGGTGTATGCAGAGCTCCAGCCGGAACCGAATACTCTGCCAGACGTAACGCAGCAAGTAAAGTAGTACAAATTAATCGCCAGCCACGACATACAAACTCATCGCAAACACAGATATATATTACAAACACACACCAACATTCATACTCGAAAATGCTAAATACAAAGTGTACTGGGATATCGACATTCATACGGATAAAACAATCCCCGCCAATAGACTATACATCACCTTCCAATCAAAAAAAAAAAAAAAATCACCACCTATTCGACATTGCCATTCCCAGCGACAGAAATATCCAAATTGAATACAGTGAAAGATATCCAAATACATAGATCTAGCGATAAAAATAAAATGGCTCTTGAAACAAGAAAAAGTCATCACCACCTGTCTTATTTTTTCAGTCACAGGCCTCATTTTCTCAGTCACAATGCAACTGTCGCATGACTGTGCATCACATTCTCATAGACTGCATATGTTATGCGACGTTGCGTCGTAAGTTTAATCTACCCAAAAATATCCGTGGTATTAATAACGAAATTTTGAACCGGATGTTTCTGTTTTTGCGTAGTGCTACGTTACTGCAAAAAATGTAATATTATCATATATATTTTTATGCTAGAAGAGTGTTTGATCATTTTTTTCCTTTACTTTCAATTTCGATTTTTTTGGTTCGATGTCTTTAATTTTATTATCCGAGAAGGGAGCCTTTAGAACAACCTATCGGAGGTAAGTTTTATATAGTTTCTTTTTTATATTATTTTAACTTTTATATTTTAAAAACTTCGTCTGCGATATTAGTTTTGAGTTTTATTTCACTTTTTGACTTTTGTTTTAATAAATTTTTATTATATGATTTATATTAATTTTAAACCTTATAAGTTTTATTATTTTAGAGTTATTTTACCTTTTTATTAAAGAAAATTCTGGGCGATGATAACGCACAAGCGTTTTTCGCCCCCCCCCCCAAAAAAAACAGGCCTCATACCTCACACATTTGCACCACATGTAGTAAAGTTATGACTCAATATACACATACAGAGAAACTTCTAGAAATTAGTCACACTCACAACATACAACATTCTCCGATCTTTCGTTAATATACAATCATAATAGTATTTGTACTGACTGCATATCCCCTCAGTCCAGATTAGACCCCAATCATGCGAGAGAGAAGAAAAAATAAAAGTTATAATTACAGATTACATGATATGATGTAAATTCAATCTGTTTAGAATTTTTTACACTGTTATAATATCGCATAAATATACATACAGTAGTTATTTCTGTAGTTGCTCTTTTGCATAACCACAGTGTTTTTTTTTACAAGTACGGAGAAGATGACTGAGAAAGATAGAATTTAATTTCAAACAAAATTTTATAAAATAAAAATAATTGCTGTCTTGTTAAGAAGAATTGTTTTAGATAATTACTATCGAAAGGATAAAATTAGTCTGAAAATTATTCCTTCTGGCTCAAACTTACGACTAATAGATGGCATGATCCTTATAGATGGTTGGATAAAATTAAATTTTATCTAAAGAAATATAAATATAGAATGAACCATAAAACAGTCACAATCCCATCTTACATGAATAAAATTTAAGGAAGAAGATAACAGTTGATGTCCTGATAAAAAACATTCATTACAGTTTTTCTTTCTTTTAAAAAATTTAACATTGTAAAAATGCATTATGCATTAGATATTGGTCCATCATTTAACAATAAACCTTCATAATCACAGCTAATAGAGAGATACAGTATTTCCTTCATAGTCTTCATTATTATTCTATCTTACGCATATTTGTTTTTAGATATTTACTTTTTTGTGTACTAATTCCTCAGTATCTTTTCTTTTTCCCCCTACACTCCTGGACCGGATCTGCAGTCAAGCATGACTCCGACCAGGGGCGTGTCCTTATGAATCTAACGGGCCTCCCCGCCTGCCGGCAGAATGTCCGGTAAATAATGAATAATTAATCATAATACATTTTAATAAACATAATTTTAATTTATTGAATTAGGAAAAACTGCATAAAATATTTATATATATGATAAATTTGCAAAACAAGATTTTCATAAGCTTTGTTCGATTAATTTATTGTTAATATTATGTTTTTAATTTCTATAGTTAATTTACTTCTATTGAGGATTTTATTCAGTACCCGCATTAGGTTTTTTAATTTTACACATTTATTAACTGCAGTCACACTTGGCCTTAATTTAAATTTACATAATAATTTATTTAAATCTATTAAAGTCATTAGTTTATACTTTATTTTAAGTGGTAAATTTTAACTTAAAAGTTTTGCATAATTTAAATGCCTTTTTGCAGTAATTAATTTCTATTTTCCAATTTAAACATTAAAACAAAATAACAAAATAGAATGTTAAGATTTAAATATTAAAAAAAAAGGATAAAAAACAACAAACAAAAACATTTTACGTAAATCTAGTTCTATAGTCCTTTAACTTGATGTTTGCCACTACCTAAGAGGCTTTAAAGAGATTTTCTCCAACCAAAACAGGGATTTCAACTAATTGAATTTTCTACTTGGGACAGCCCATCTAAATATTTTCTCCTAAATTAAGACAAAATTTTGTAATTTACTGCAACCAAAAAAAAAAGTTAAATTAAAAGTTAGAAGGTAATATATATAAGCAGGTTTGTTTTGTTAAAAAAAAAATTAAGTGCAATTAATCCTTAAAGTAGACAACTGTCTACTTTATTTAGTTTAAACTGTCTACTTTAGTAGTAGTAGTACTTAGTAGTAGTTCAGCTGTCTACTTTAATTTATTTTTCACAGTTTACGCTGTTTTTATTACCATTAACCATTTTAGGATCTACGGAATCGAGGTTTTTTAAAAAGTCTCTTGATTCATCCCAACACTTCATCAACACTTCATCAGTCAAACTCATGATTATACTTTTTGATGATAGATCTATATTTTTGCATAAAAAAAAACATTTGTTATTTTACTTTTTTTGATGTTGCTGCATAATCTTTTTGTTAATATTTATTTTTTCAAGCTGATTACTAATATAAATAAGAAACATACTTACAAGAACTTTATTTTAAGATTAATTTTAATATATAATTTTCCTATTTGCATTTACTTTACATTAATCTAATTTTTTTTTAAATTGCTGCATGAGATTTCAATAACCTTAGTTAAAGTTTAGTTAAGTTACTTCAAAGGAATTTTATGAAATTATAAATTATCTTTTTTTTTGGGGTGTCAATAAAAGTAGTTGTAAGTAAATTTGGCAGCTATGCGAGTCGTATATCATAAAACGTATAAATTATTAATTTACACACACAACGATTAAAAAAACAAACTAACGAAAAAAACAGTAAAATAAATATAAAAAATTCCCTTTCAGCACGACAGATGGCGGGGGTAGATTTCACCAGTGCTAAGTAGGGGACAGAAAAGATTTCCATGTTAAAATTAAGAAAAACTTCATATTTACTTAACACGACAATGGTTGCATGTGAAAATAAGTTTCACATGTTTAGCATACGATAAGCCCCATCTTATAATTTCAGCATGGAATTATAAACATCATCCCTCATTACAAGATGGGGCATGATGTTTATTGTCTTCGAAACCCAATTTTTTCGTTCCCCTCGGCCAATGGTTGGTGATATCAAAAAACTTTACTTACGTAAGTTTTAGGTCCTTATCCAAAAAATAGTAGGAACTTTAAACAAATTCAATATTTTATTTAATAAAAAAGTTATAGCTATATTTTGTTTTTTCGAACAAAAACCACCCCATATCTACCCCATGGTCCGACTTTGTCCGTTAACAAACTCGACCGAGATTTTTGTTCGAGTTTTTTTTTTTGGGAACAATTTTAAAGCCTTATGATAAATGTTGAAAAATTCTCTCTTTAGGAAATTTTAAGGAATTTTTATAATTTTGAATTTAGGTTAAAAGAAAAAAAAATGATTAAAGAACATAATTTTAGGGGTAGGGATTTATTAACCCTTTACTAATTTTCTGCAAAGACAAATATAGTGAATCCTGATAGCATCAATTTTATTTTGATACCTGTCATTAAACAAAAAGTACGAAGTTGAAAGATAGATTCAAAACTGAGTTATAAAAAAGACTTCGTTTCCTATTTATGAAAGTTAAGAGACGATGAAAAGTTAAAATGTTCAAAAATTAAATATTATAGACGAGGAAACAATTTTGTAATTTCTAAACTATACTTACAGTAACATTCAGTGAAAATAAATAAATGATATTTCAAAGTATAAATTTTCCATAAATTGCTGTAAATTATTGTTGAATGAACGTAGTTAGTGTTCTATCGTAGTTAACGATAGTAGAAAGTTACCTACTTTACCTATCTAGGATTTTAATCAATACAATACAATGGCAGACCCTCTTGTGTCCGTGATTTATCGACTTTCTAGTAAGGCGGTACTAAATAGGAAAACCTCGGGAATAGTTAAATATGTGCTCTGAAAAACTAATAAAACACTATGAATGCTTATTAAATATACCATTGGTTTACTTTACAACCTTGTCGTGTAAATTTTCACGTTAAATTTTGTACCAAAATTAAATACAAATTTATACAATGTAAACTAGTAGGAAATTTTAAACTAATTCACCAATAAATGTTTAATAATTCTTGAACAGTAATAATTTTATAATTTTGTACCAAACTTTTCATACAAGACTTGTTTTTATGTTGCTTTAACATTTTTTTTTTTTCATTGTATAAAAAATGTATTTTAAAACTATTATTTACCTTCACCAAATACGTGACCAACGGTTCGAAAGCATATTTTTATATTGTATCTAAGTGGCTGATTTCTCTACCTGTAGATAATCTTTAGAGTCTTCATTTCATACTATGTTAATACTATTCTAAAATGAAAAATTGTAATATCACCACCAAAATAGGTGTTCTTAATTTATAGAATTATTTGTAAAATTTAAAGCTTTTATTTTTCATTGCACCTTACATTCTTAAAAAAAAAAGCAAAAATATTTACGTTAACAACTGCAATAAGTTGCACTTGTTGACGTAAATATATTTCAAAACGCTAATTTTATAGTTTTTATATGAAGTAAACATGAAATATTATAATATTAAATAAACAAATGTTTACTTTGTAGTAGAATATTAACTCTGAAATTTGGATAACTTGCCCTACTGGTAGTAATCATTGCAGCCCATAATGTAATGTTTCCTATTGAAAGGCGTACTACCTATTCCACAGTTTCCCTTACAGTAATGATGTTCATTATATAGCCATTCTCTAAATAAAACTGTTTTACGAAGGAAAATTCTTGAAAAATTCTCTATCCCCCGTAATAATACATAGGGGATAAAATACTTACTAATACTTAATAAGCAATAAAACTGATTTCGTGGGGCTGAAAATCAATTGGATTGAAGTATACTAAGCATATTGATATGCAGCAGTATTATTCGGTTTAATGAAGTTTGTTAAAGCCGATTAATGAAGATGCTTTGAAAGGTTCTTATGAGTATTCATATGTTTTATTCTTAAAAAATAAAATAGTATTTTGGAAGTACAGTTTCATCAAATAGGTACTTCACACTCTAGAAATATTGTGAAGCAAATGGAAAAGAAACGTGTCATAAGATACGTTCATAGTAACCCACCGGGTTGGTCTAGTGGTTAACGCGTCTTCCTAAATCAGCTGATTTGGAAGTCGAGAGTTACAGCGTTCAAGTCCTAGTAAAGCCAGTTATTTTTACACGGATTTGAATACTAGATCGTGGATACCGGTGTTCTTTGGTGGTTGGGTTTCAATTAACCACACATCTCAGGAACGGTCGAACTGAGAATGTACAAGACTACACTTCATTTACACTCATACATCATATCATCCTCATTTATCCTCTGAAGAATTATCTAAACGGTAGTTACCGGAGGCTAAACAGGAAAAAGAAAAAAAGAAAGAAAGAAAGATACGTTCATAGTATTCCTAACACCAGGAAGTACTTAGGATGTAGTGTCAGTGCTCTACAGGTTCAGGTTATATCCTCTCCATTAACTTAGTTTAATATAAAATACACCTACAGAACCTTAAATATTAAAAAAAGGAAAAAATGATAAGAAAAAACTGTGAATAGATTTCTAAGAAATCATCAATCTTGAGAATTCCACAGGTGTTGGAATTACTGAAGTCTCTACCTAGTAACCTATAACCATTTTATTATGACACTAAATAGTTTGATAATATACATTCTTATTCGGATGAGCTAGATTCAATGTATTATTTACATATTATTTAGTTCATAAAAACTTATCAGAATATGTTGTGTATTATTACGGATGTTCAAAAAGTGACGAAACGTTATGGGAAAATTAGTAAGTTACAATAGCATTTGAAATTCGCCTCCATTATGCGATTCACTTAATTGTATACGTCGTTCCATGCTCTTAAACTCATGTTGTAATATTTGTTGAGGAATTGCAGCGGCACATTGCTCAATTTTGCTATGAAATTCGGGAATGGTGTGAGGATGAGTTTTCTAAGCAGCATCAATAATGAATCCTCACAATAATACGTTAGGAGGTGATAAATCAGGACACCGAAAGGGCCAAAATCCTTTCGAGATCACTTGTTCACGAAAACACTGATCCAAGAAATTCATAATGATGTTGGCTGTATTAGCCGTAGCATTGTCCTGCCGAAACCACGTTACTCTAGCCGGTCTGCAGGTATAGTGTTTACAAATTGTTGCGCCATCTGTATGTAGCGCTCACTGTTCAGTATACCACGAAAACATGTCGTGAAGATTCGTCTACGTAAAATTGCGCACAAAACACCCACTGCGAAATGCAGCTGAAGTAGATTTTCCGTACACCAATGCGTGAATTCTGTGTATTCATGTATCCATCAAAGTGGAAACCATGCCTCGTCATCATCAAATTCTTCCCTATCTGGCGTTACAGATGTCATGAGCCACTGACAGAAAGCTACACGTTTTCCAGCGTCCGCATGTAACAACTCGTGAACATGAATTCTGTACGGTGCTTTTTTAAATACTTGTGAAATGCCGTGGCACTACCAACGGAGAGACCAAACTGGCTATACAGGCGTCGCACAAACTTCTTGGAACTAACAGAATATGCAACTTGCACATCGATCAACTTTTCTGTTGTTAGCACTTTCGATCAACCACTTCTGGCTTTATCTTTCACATATTCTGTCTCTCAGAACTTGACATACAGTAGCTTAATGGAGGTCTTGTTAGGAGCATCCACACCATACTTAACTGTGAAGGCATTCTGGGTCTGAGCATAACTCGCACAACTAATGCACTGGGAGACAATTAATATTCTCTGCTGCATTGTGTAACCCGTTTTTGCTCAATTTTTTCAATTAAACATGCAGCAAAAGGAGGAAACATTCTTCCATAAGGTTGCGTCACTTTTTGAACACTCTTTATTTTTCAGCTGTAAATAATAAAAATGCTCGTATACTGAAGTAAGACGAATTCGGAGAACCTAACTAAATCAGATAACCTCTTTTAGCACTGTGATGATATACTAGATGATCATAAAATATTTTCCCACACAATCTTAGGCAGCCTGCACATCAAAGTATGTAAAAAAATACCTAAGATCTAGAAATTATACTGAACCTAGATCCTTGAAACGGATTAATGCGGTTAAAATCCTCAGAATACAGCAGTAACCCAGAGAAGAAGGATCAAATGTAACGGAAATAAGTAAATTGGAGGTCCATAAAAATGCAATATATCCAGACAAAAAAATCTACTCGTAGAAACGATTAACCCTACAGTGAGGTCTGAATGTTGGGTTTTATAGTTTAAGATTCTTCCACACCACACACAGGGTGTCATGGTATTCATTTTGGAGTCCTCGTGTCTATAAGGTTTTAATCTTAGAGGAAAAGCAATTTTTTGCCGGATATATTAAAGTTTTTAACGTAAAATCGTTTGGCTAATTACGTGCTGCTCCTATTATAAATAGAAATTTTAATCCCCTGAGGAATTATAAGGAAAGTAAATGCTTGACATATGATATAGTCATAAACAATTTACTCAGTTGGGTTATTTTTATTTTACTGTAGTTTTTCTGTGGATCTTCACAGTATCCATCCTTTATCCTTATTCTGTTCCCCTGCTTTTCCAATTTCATGTTTTCTGTGAATATATATCGGACCCGGCTAAGTCAATGATAACAATGACGGGATCTACTGTACATTGTCTCTATATCCTTAGTTCTCTTTGGTGGAAGGAACTGTGGATCTGTCCTATGACTCCCATTTTCTATCTACTAAAGCATAATTAATAGCTGATGTCTAACGGGAAAACTATGCCTCCAAATTCATCCACAATTCAAAATATGAATTCACACTTGAGCGCATGAAAGTATTTTTAAGTGATGTTTGATGATCCCACTGATTTTTATAACATGAATTTTCTTTATCCAAAAATCAGATTATCTGGAAGTAGTATCCACCGATCAATTTTCGTTTACCAGCTCACGTAGTTGCTAAATGAAATCGACCTTTTCTTTAGATTCCTTAGGAGTTGCTAAATAATAGGTTCAGGCTTCCTAAAGGAAAACCTTCAACCACCTTCAAAAATGAATGGGGTGAGAAATGAAATATTTAATCGAACTATGACAATTCTGCTACACTTTGCAATAGAGAATTTCATTAATGGTTCTTTACATCTGTATTTTTCCTCACGTTTTGTAGATTTATTCTATAACGTATTTCTAACGGGTTAGATTTTCTACAATTAAATATCATATATTCATATAACACATTGTAATACGATGCTCTAAAATTATCGGATAATTAACATTTATGAATCAAATCCAAATATCGAGTATAAGATTTGAATCGGATCAGTTTCATTACAATCTAATTTTCTATGATCCTGATTTAGGCTCTCTGATAAATTACAAGGAAATGAATTTTTGTTAGAGGAAGTAACTAGTTCCTCATTTTAGAGAAATCTAATAGTTTAAAAATGGTTTTAGATAATTTTACGTTTAATATTCAAAATGGAATATAATAATATTTTTAAGGAGATACTTTAGTTTTTTCTTTATTTCTTTTAAAAAAATGTTTTAAAAATTTATAATGTATTCAGCTGCAAAAAACGGCTTATTTCTCAATTTCTAGTCATTAAAATCGTTATGGACGACTTAAAATATTTAATAAATTAACAACCGTCAATGGTAAAAACGTTTTATACAGTTTCAAAATAAACAGAATCTTTTATTCATACTTTGTTTCATTTAAATTTATCAGCGAAATGTTTTCTTTTAGAAAAATGAAATAGATTAAATTTTAAACGAAGTATTCCTATAAATTATTCTTTAAATTATAAAGACAGATTAATATTTTAGCAATTGTACGTTTTTATTCGAAATACAAAATTAACAAATTAAATTAAATTCTAACTGAAATGCAAACAACGTAATGTTCAGGCGTATGTAACTTTATGAGAAAGGAAAACAGCTTTTCATACATAAGTAAACAAAATGTTCAAGTTTTATTACCACGTAAAACAAATTTTAGCTAAACTGTAGGCTTGAGTTAATTGTCTTAAAATTATAACTGGTATGTTTAGAAGCAATTAACAAACAACTTACTAACATTTTATATGAAGTACTTTACCGGACGAATAAAATTCCCATAAAATTTTCTTACCGAATCCTAATAATATTAAACATTTTAAGACTTTTTTTAAATCTAAGTAATCTGTAGATTATTCGCTATTCATTTTTTTTCAAGTAAATTAAAGCATTACACAAAAACGTTTATGAAATATTTAATTTAACAGGGAATTTCACAATTAATTATGAATTTCTAATAAGAATACAAAAAAAAGAAAATTCATTACAAGCAAAAAAGGAATACTTTTTAAATTTTTTAAATTACAACCTTAAGAAGTTTTCTATACATTTTTTTAAGTTTACTTGTTTTGATTTTTGTATATTTGTAAATTCATACAAAAAATAACCAATTAGTAAGTAATACACGCCTCTATATATATATATATATATATATATATATATATATATACATACCAATATTAACCTAAATGTAATTTATTTAAGTTTATTTTCCTCTTGATTGGATAGAATTAAATATAATAAAAAGACATATTTTACTTAAAAATATTATCTTTATTACTTTTATTAATTTCGTGGGTTAAGCAATCAACTATACAAACTTATAAGTTAAACAACGTCTCACTTAGAATTCACTAAGATTCTTCAGATGACAATACGCATTCACACACACACATCATACAAAATTCTTTGCATACTTCAAAAAGTATTGTCACCTGAGGAAGCTTAGAGAATTCTAAGTGAATTTAATTTACAAGTTTGTATAGTTGATTGGTTAAGCCAAGAAATTAATAAAGGTAATATTTTTAGGTAAAATATGTATTTTTTTATATATACGAGGCATGTTTTTAAAGTAAGTACCGTTTTGAAATTCCGCCGCTGCTACGCTGCGGTCGACATTCCACACATACGCACTTTGTACCCGCATTTGTTGGCAAGCCACAGATACCATTACGGATATATTCTCTGTTTACGTTTGTTTGTGATTTAACATGTCTCCGCCGATCGAGAATCCCGGCGATTGAGAAATACCTGGTGCGATTCCTTTTCTTAGTGCTAAAGGTAAGAAAGCGGCTGAAATTCATCGTGAGATCAGTGAAGTGTATAGAAAAAGCATTATAAGTGATGGATTGGTACGAAAATAGGTTAGAGCTTTTAAAGATGGCCGCGAGAATGTTCATGATGAGGAATGGAATGAACGACCGTCTGTCATTACTGAAGATTTGGTGCAGAAAATTGACGAAAAAGTGAGAGAGAACAGACGCTTTACGATTTCTTCGCTATCTGAAGATTTCCTCAAGTTTTAAGAAGTGTTGTCTATGAAATTCTGACCGAACGCTTAAATTATCGATTATGATGGTGTCAAAACGATCGTTTGGAGTGTTTATTAAGTCAGGCGGCAGACTTCTATGATGACCGTTCTCAAAAACTAGTCGTACGATACAAGTGCCTTACTAGTGTTGGCTATTATGTGGAAAAGTAGACTTAAAGTACAGGCTTTCACGTAAAAATACAATTGTTAGGAATGTGCACTTGTTTTTTTTTTAATTTCAAAACAGTTCTTATTTTAAAAGCATGCCTCTATGTATATAGATAGATATATTAATATAATAAAGAGTCTTAACTGACTCATCAATTCACATCTCAAACCGTCGAACCTAGGTAAGGTAATTTTGAAGAGTATATTATTTTTATAACTTAGGCATCCACTGAGGGAGGATTTTGGAAAACTTCTTCCAAGAGGAATAATTTTTTATAAAAATTCTAAATCTCAGGAACCGAAGGTGTTACAGTCGTGAAAATTGGTATTTACACAATTCTTTAAAAATAAATGGACACGTTTTTCATCATTATTCAAAGATCTAATTCAAGGTGGTAAGGGAGCAGAAAAAAATGTTATATGAAAATTTAAAATGTCAACAATATGTAATAAATATTAATTGTATTCTAGAAGATTGTATTCCTATCGTTCAGTGCTAACCGATTGTGTTGAAAGGAAATCAGTGTTTATTCCGCGAATACTTCTTATACCATAATAATGATTTTTGAGTTCAAAAGACTCCATTTTCCTAAATCTGTTTCCAATCAATAAGTCGCTGAAACAGACACTGAAGGTGTCAGGAATTAACCGACAGGATGATTGCTTCACTCATGGACAATTTTACGTGGCCTGTTCCAAACTGAATTTTGGTCATTCTTGCACCTAAAGAAAAACCACTAACGTAGATTATAAAGAAGGATTCAATTTTTTCACGTGTCTTCTATTCGCCTAAATGAAGAAATCAACCGCGAACGCTAAATATTGCTAGGTAACAAAGTCTGCAGCGTACGAATTCCCAGAATAAAGCCGACCGTTATAAAAAATTTGGAACATCAAAACCTTGCCAGAGTAAACACAAAAATTTTCCTATAAAATCAAACTTTAAATTGCGGTAGAATTTTAACAAATATCTATTATTTCCTTTGAAAATTTATTCTAGGTGCGATATCAACATCCATGCAAGCGAAACCGTGGGCAACAACTAGTGACAAAAATAATAAAAGAAAAGCAGAAATAAAACTCTATGGCTAAGATTTTCTGAAAATGCTAGGGTACGGTTAATTGTTCTACTGTATCTCGATCATACCGTACTGTACTTTATTTTGTTTTCACTTTATTAATTAAATACCGACTTAAAGAACATTTTTTTAGATTTCAGTACAAAATGAATAAGCATTCTAGTAAAAACACTAGTTCTTTAAACGGAAGCGTATATTGTTTTTGTGTATTTACCATTCTATATAATTTATTTAAGAAATCGATATAATAAGTTTAGTTATTTTGTTTTACATTAAAACAGCAACCGTAACCAGTGTTTTCTTCTTAAAATTTTTAAACTACGCTAGGAAAATAATAGATTATAGAATTATAATTTAAAAAAAAAAGACTTATATCTTTAAGTCATATGACTTGTACAATAGCAGCAGTTGTGCCTGCTTAATATTTCACTCCACACACCCTTCTTATTAGGTTTCTTTGTTCATTCTTTTGACCGCTCTAATCCGGCACAACTCGTCCCATTCTCTCAGTTCATCATTTCACCCCGTCGACTTAATAATATAACAGAGAAGAAGCCAGATGTCTGCTGATGCTGCAACTAGTCTTCTAGATTTTTAGCTTCATTTATCTTTGTGACTTGTAGTAGTTTCTTTTAATGAAAGTTATCATACGTTTAAAAGAAATAATAATAATTGTCTTTGAACAAAGTTAAATAACTTTTTTCATGTTTGAAATAATAAATAGAACAACATTATTAAATATTATAAATATGAAGAACGATTGATTTTTTAAATATAGTACGTTTTTAAAACAATACAAGCATATTTTACATTACATTTTACCCATCTTATAAATTCAATTAAATAACATTTATGTTTTATAACAAAATTGAAGTCGAAATATTTCCTATAAAAATTATAATTAATTTTATTTCCCTTCAATCTTTTTTTTATTAAAATTCTATATTTTATCATAACTTTTAGCTCGTTTTCTCTTCTTCCATACGTTTCTGATTTTTTTCGGAATGGCTTCATTTTTGCTCATCTGTCCATTTTCTCCCTCTCCTTTTTTTCTGCCGTAGAAACTATTACACTGTAAATTATTCTTCGGAAGTTATCTCTATTGCAACAGTCCTTTTCTATCCAGCTTATCCTTTGGAGGTCCTCTCTCATCTGTTTTTTAGATAATTTGATTTGCTTTTCATTATACTCAGCTTGTCTAAGATTGTTTATTTAGTCTGTTGTTTTAGGTGCATTCTGATCGTGTCTCCCAAGAAATTTAACCTTCTTTCCCTTATCCCTGTTACTAGTCTTCTTGATTTTTTTAGATCTTAAATTATTATATGTTTTTATATTTTAAATAATTCATAAGGACTATAATATTTATTTTTTTTTAATTTTATAATTGGGAATATTATTTATTTCTCTGATTTAAATTTTACCATAGTTTCCCTTGATCCACCCTGTCAAATTACGGGACAGTTTGCATCCAAAGAGAAATGCTATTTTAGAATAGGTATGCACCTACCCGTTACCGATGTGATCAACGAGTATATAGAGTAGGGATATTAGATTCAAAACGAATATGGGGAAAAATTTTCCTGCCGTTTAGACTAGGTGAAAATGGTTCCTAAGCATGCCTCAATTAACATACTACAAGTCGAGAGTCTCATTACCATTCCGATGTTTGTTTATTAACAATATAAAATTAAAGAACCATGTTTTTTCACTATTTTGGCTGTTGAACCTTAAATATTGATTTTACAGAAAATATTATCTGTTAAAAATTTAAGAGAAAAATTTTACACAAAAAAGTCTATAGACACATTACAATCAGATTATAAATATAAGAGCTAGCGCAATAAACCGTAGAGCACTATATACTGCCTACGCGGAGAGATACGTGGTAACCGGCGGCAGCGTTTTAACATGCGCGCGTGATAAACAAATACCTATAACTTTTGATCTACGATAGATAATGCAAAAATTCAAAATATCATTGATAAATGATACATAAAGGAATAACTTTTGGCAAATTTAAAAGAATCTCCTACATTTAGTAATAGCATATAATAATTTTTTATCAGGTCAAAGTATTTTCAAATTTGTTTATCAAACCCTGCAATTAAAAATTAAATACAAAAAATCAAACAACTATGCGAATATATTCTTATAGCGATTATTTATGAATGTAACAAGTTTCATAGCAAAATGTATTGACGTTTTTTTAAATATTAGTAATTTTAAAATCATTAAATTTCAAAAAACTTATTTTAAGACTTTGAGTAAGTATAAAAAACCAGTCATAACTTACTAAAATTTTACGAATTTAATATTAAACAGGAGTAGTTAGGGGAAAATATTTGCTTTTAAATGGTAATATCAGTTTTACGTAAATTTTAATTTTTGACAGTCTTGTGAGCTTAAATTTGTAAAATTCGTCAGTGCGCACCAGACAGTGAAGATTGCAATATAAATAAATGTTTGTAATAAGTTAAAAAAATCAGATTTTTATCTTAAAATTGGTAAAGTTATCCAGAAATACATACTGTATTGAGTGTTAACCTTTTTTGATTACATTATTTAAAAAAAAAAAACTTCAAACATGTAATTAAGATAAGAAACGAGTTTTTTTTTTTGTTTTTGATGTAACACATAATTTTCACTTTTATTCATGATTTTATTAAAGTATTACTTAAACCGTTTTGTGTAAAATTTTCCATTCTAAAAATTCTGTTTGTAAAATTTTTCGATAAATTCAATATTTAACTAGTGACAACCGGATAATGGGATTGCGACACGTTTACAGTGAGCCATTTTACTTGATCTACCCAGATACCTGGAAATTAGTAATGAGCGGAATGGTAGCGATACCCTTGACTCTTAGAATGTTAATTGAGATAAGATTAGGGACCTTTTCCACCTGGTCTAATCGGCAGGAAAAGTTTGCTGTATATTCATGTTTTGAATCTAAAGCTCCAACTCTAATATTTGTATTTTTATAAAGTTACTAAATAAATTTTTATTCGAATGAAAGATTTATTTATTTACTGAACACAATATGGTTAGAAAAATGTTAATAACAGAGTGATATTTCGTTATAGTTTATTTTAGGCAGGTAAAATAATATTCTAGATCGTTAAAAACTATAAAAACAAATTTTTGGTTTATTTTTGCCAAATTAAATAATGTCCACAATAATGAATTCTAACATTTCCGGTAAAAAACACATAGATAATTAAATTAAAACTTCATTTTTCTCCTATAAAGTTATCTCTCTCATTCAGCAAATGACGGTTGAGATTATTATTACTTTATTTATCTTTTTAATAACTTATCAATGTTAGGTGATTATTTCAATGGAAGGATTAAGTGAGCGAGTGTTTTTTTTTTCAGAAATCCTAACTATTTTTAATTTAAAATAAAATTTATTCGTATTGCTCAATACTCAGAATAGATTTTTTTCTTTTTTTTACAGAGAGAAAGCTGTATAAAGTTTCTGTTCCTGTAACAATAATATAGGGGTACGAGTGTATACTTAGTAATGTTACAGTTTCCTCGATGCTTTAGGTTGTCAATTTCCTTATTCCTTAAATGAAAAACGTTGAAGATACAAATAAATCAAACTATGCTAAAAATGTTGACGTAAAGCTATAACAACAATTAAATTAATTTTGAATTTTACATTTTACATTTGATAATTGAAATTTGTAAATCATAGTAGGTGATCGTGATTGGAACAAGTCATACGAAGACAATCGTACGTTGTGAAAATACACTAATAGAAATTTCTTCGAAGGCATTTACATCGGTGACATCCTGACAGAGGCCAAACTCATGACTGTGTTGTTTTATAGGATCTAAAAGACGACTTCCGGTAAAACACATCAAGGCTAGGGTGATTGGGTGACCGGGATCGTAACAAAGCGGGTGTCCTTCCCCTATGAGGGTCAGAATGGTTAACATTTTGAGAATCTGTTGTAGGATAATAAAGCTGACAACACAGTGGTAACATTTTCTTTAAGCTTTTACATATAGCTGTGACACATCTAAAGCAAGTGAAATACAAAAGATATCACTCGGAGTTGCTTACTCTTAGAGTTATGATTTTCACTATAAATCAAATCCCTTTGAGGATCATAGTGAAGGTGTCATATGTAGGGCTAAATACCACCCAAAATTTCGATGGCTTGTGGCTTGGCATACTGTTGTGTAACTGTATATCCGCTCAGTAAAAAAAAAAAAAAAACACAGTGGGAAATCACTTTAACCGTTATTATTCCTAGTTAGCCTGGCTAACTTGGATTATTTTCGTTTCAGGTAATTAAAATTATTATTACTGTAACAGGATTAATATAGATCATATTTAAATATATAATCGATCATGGATATTAATACGTACGTATTTAATATATAAATAAATTTATCATTCGCTATTTGTATTTATATTTTCAGAAACTGTAAAAAGTTTTTCTTGTTTTTTTTTTTTCACAAATACCCAAGGAGTGTAATGTATTTAGGTTGTAGGTATTCTGTTTGTTCCACCGTAACAGCTCAACGGCTGAACTGATTTAGATGTATGACCCCGCATTTGAATCCTTATGTTACCGGGAGCGTCATAGACTATATAAATATGTGTTTTATGTGTGTGTGTGTGTGTGTGTGTGTGTGTGTGTGTTGTGAATAAATTTTTAAAAATTGAAAAATTTATCACACAAATGAGTCGTTTTTGAATAATTTGCATCTCAACGCTTCATTCTGAACGATTCAGTGTCGCTACCACCGTAGCCGCTCAATGGCTGAACCGATGTAGGTGTACGACCCGCCTTCGAATCCTTATTACCGGGGGTATCATAGGCTATATAAATATGTATATACAATATATATACTCGTGTATGTATATAAATGTTAAATAAATTCAAAAAATGATATATATACAAAATTGTCACCCGCACGCTCTTTAATTATCCTATATTAAAGAGTAATGTTTTTTTTTTGCAATCGTGTTTTTTAATTTTTTTAATTTATATTTTTTCTGTTCTTATATACTGAGGTAGAGCTATGAATGCAATGCGTTGTTTATGCATAGGAAAGAGTTATAGTAATTTTTTTTACATTATTTATCCCAGCCTTTTGTAGGCTGTTACCCTTTTAAAACAGTTAAGATTTGATGAGAGATTAATCACCGTTAGTTTTTAATAAAAGTAATTACATACTCCCTGATTTCTTGATTGTAACCATATACCTGGTTTAATAAAACAATCCGACGTAATTCACTATCTTTGGTAACCGGCAAAGTACTGGAATCTTTTTATTATTGAGTAGTTATGTCTCTTTCACGAATGAGATTATACAACCGTTATGATCAAAGTTGCTAGCAATAATTTTTTTTTTAATTATTGAATTAATCATTCATCGGTTATTTAAAATATTATGTGGAATTTATTGATAATTAGGTTATATACATATTAGCATTTACACTACTTCAATGCTTTCTAAGTTTTTTATATTTTAATGATAGAATTAAAAATGGTACATACATATTACCTTTTTCTTACATATAAATTAATAAATATTAATTGTTTTCTGTTTATCAAGAGGTTTTTATGTAAATCAGAACGGTAATAATTAAATATCTATTAAGATTTTAAGAAAAAGCATTAATGTTTTATTTTCTCATTTACAAGAAATTTACTAGGAAAATAAAATGTATTTAAAGAACGATTAATAAGTTTTAAAATGAGTACTCCGGTTTATTGATTACATATAAATTAATCAGTCTTCTTAATTTAAAACTTGCATAAAGTTAACCTCAGATGTAAACAAGATCAAAACAGAAGAAACTCTCTGTTTTAAAGTAACTCAATATGATTAAATAAATCTTTTTACTCTCTTTTTCCTTATTCTATCTTTCAGTTCAGTTCAATGATTAATTTTTCTTTTTTAAAGAAAAGGTCTCGTACATATCGCTTTACAAATAACCTTCTCTTTTTCAAACTTATATAATACAATAAGGAAAAAAGTTAAAATTTAAGGCTTTCTAGAATATTTTTATTTCTCTTCTACAACTTAAATATTGTTTAAGAAAACTTAAAATCCTATCTTAACCTTTTATTAACGTAACTTTTTTTCTTACAAATATATTTTATCGATAATTTTTTTAGTATTAATGAATACATTTTGTACTGTGTTATTCTGCCTTTTAGTATTTCATTAATTATTTTTCTTGCCCGATACTTCTTTCGAATCGTATGATAAAATAATAATTTTAATTTTTACTTTCCTGGTGAATATAGATAGGACATCTATATTAAAGGGTAAGGTATGGTGATCGTGTCAAAATCGGGGAATCGGGTTTTTTTGGAAATATTTACATTTTAGTGTCCAACTATTCATCTAGAATCCACTTCCAAAAAAAAAAAAACATACGTATGTATGTGTATGTCATTGCTTTTGCCCTTATATCTCAGGATTGATCAAACTAATTTTCTTCAAATTTGACTTAAATTTGTTATATACGGTGCATTGAAAATATTTTTTCCAACATTCGTTAAGGGGCACCAATAAAAGAGAGTTCACCACAAAAGTGAACGCATTCATCGTTGACCACCACCTAGAAGACAGAAGAAGTTCCCTGGCCGCCTCAACGTGGGACCTCCCGGCGGATGCCAATATCCCCGCCGGAGCAGCAGGCCTGGCCGGCACGCACAGGAAGCTGCTGGGCGCGGACACTACCATCCCGCTCGGGGAGAACCGCTTCGGCCGCGCCGGCGAAGGACGACCGATGCCGACCCAACACTGCGGGGCTCCAGAGCCCCGCAGTGGGCTCCCAACACTACCACTGCCAGCTGTAGTGGGGAACCAACTGAGCGCTGAGGGGAAGCTCGGTCGGACTTCAATGGACGAGCTGCAACTCCCCGACTTCGCCGGAGTCCATCTTCCGGACCACCGCAAGGTTATGAATTACGTGCTGTCGAAGCCATTCGGCGAAAAGCTATGTATGAATAATTTTAGGAATGTTTTTCTTAAAATCTATTCCCCAAATACGAAAAATATATATTCTATTTTCTGGTTCGAACTTTGTAATTTTTATTATTAAATTATTTTTCTTCTTCAATAAATTAAATATGCATTTATATTAAAATAGGTTTGTCACCTATATTATATATTTTGGATCAAAAATTAAACTTTGATAAAAGTTATAATTTACTTTTTTCAATATTTTTAAACAATTAACTTTTACTTTTTTTAATTTTTTTAAAAATAAAAGTAATTTCCTTAATATCTCAACTGCATAACTTACCATCAAAACCAGAAATATTTTACAACGAAACGTTTTCCAGCGTATGACTTGACCGGGGTAGTTGGCGGGAAAGTCATGACATTTAGAAAAAAGTACCTTAAATTTATAAAAAAATAAAACACTGAAGCAAAGTAGAATTTTCAAAATTCACTTTACTGTGTGTCAAACAAAATTTTGAATTGTAGGATACCCGGAATGGTATCGGAGATATTGTTAAAATATATGTAGAGATTGTCTATCTGAATGATACTTATAAAGTTTTATCACGAAGTATAACAGCATTTGTTTGCAAAGTTGTCATTCAATTGATTAATTGAATAAATTTAATTCAGTCTCATTCTTTTCTAATTCCCTGCAAATTTCTTTGTCTTATCTCAGAGAAGATTATTTCACATCAATAATATTTTAATTTTTTGTTTTCTTTTTTTTAAATTATGTATTTCCTAAAAACCCAATTCCCTAACTCTAGAATCTTAATATATATTGACAATCAAACTTGTTCTTCTATTAAAAGACTATATCTCAAACTTATTAATTTTGCCAAAAAACTGGTTATGTACTCTTTCATAATCTCTTTATGATTTTACATTCTCTACAATAATTCTGTAATAAACAATGTTCTATCTGCTTCTGATATCTTCCTATCTTAACCTAAGTTAATTCGTGTGATTACATAACAGATATTTGTGACTCTTAGTGTATTAAAGTGATATTCTACCTATAAGTTCTCATCATTCTGTATTCTGCCGCTTTAAATTATCCTTTTTTATTATTCTTTACTTTTAAATTGAATTTATCTCCTAGCAACGAATTTATAATATTTATTTCATCTAATTCTACTTTCAATCAAAATAATAATATAATGAACGAAACATTGCTAATTTTATTTTTTCTGATTTACTTGCCGTTTAGGGCTTGCTTCGTTTTCCCTCCCTTCTAGCCAGGGAGCTCAGCGCCCAGGAACCCCGCTTTGTTTGTTATCCTCATGGTTGTGAGAATAATACTGTTAAATGACAATTAAAGTATTCAGGCTTTATAAAACTTGAAAAAGATACTGATAATTTATAAAAGACAGAATAGTATTAACTATAGTAACTAAGATACACAGAATGTAGATGAGGAAAATTCCAAAACATCACCCCCAAGGAGGCTAGAGACTTCATCTGTGGTTTAAAATGTTTCCCCGGATAATATAAATATATCCTGAAAATTTGAAAGCTATCGTATGGTTGGTTCTTGCGTGATCCAGTTGCTAACAAACAGACAGAGCCCGCCACAAAACTTTGCATTTACATAATAGATTAATCCGATTTAATTTTATTTGTAGTAGTTTTATACCTTTTTTGAATTTTTAAATAAAAATTTAAAGGTGACAGGTTACTATTTTTCTTATTTCATTCATACGGCAGTTTCGCTTTCTATAATCGATTCCTATTTTAATTATTATTTTTTTTTTTATCTTACAGATTCTATCCCATTCCATATTAATTTTTTTAATATTTTTTAAGACCTGCTAACGTATTATAGAAAGCTGCACTTATCTAACTTTTAAAATTAATATTACTGTTAAAATTTTTTCTCGTATTCTTAACCTCTCAAAATGCAAACAGCTCTCTAACTATTAAGATTCTACATCAAATTACTTTTATATATTTTATTTGAGTCAGCATATAAACCATACGGTATTAAAGTAATAATAATAATAATAATAATATTTCCTTCAAATCTACCTTTGTTTTATTTGACGTAGAGAATGCACTTAAATGCACTGCATTAAAATTTCAGTTTAATCCTCACATTGTCCTTTAGGAAAAAAATATGTATTACAGGAATAAATAAACTGCATTATATTTGCTAATAATCTTTCTAATATAAACAAGCATTTTTTTTTTTTTTGTTTTTGATAACACAAAAATAATTCGTTATTTGTTCCGTTCATGCTTGCAAAATAATTTATCTAAAGAGGATCTGAAGATGCTCTTTTGTAAAAAACTTGTTGGATTTTGAAGTTATAGAATATTGTATTCAAATCCATTGTGTAGAATATTTTCGTTGTACAAATGTAAAACATAAATTCTACGATAGGGGTTAAAGAGAATAACTTTTCGAAATGAGAACGGAAAATAAAGAATTTTTTTTTGAGGACAGTAATAAAGAAATAGATCAGTGTATGTAAAATTAGAAGAGAAAGGAAAACAATAGTATAAATAAAAATCAAATGTAAAAATTAATTATCAGAAAGTCAAAATCAGGAATTAAAATACTGTAATCAAACCAGTATACCTGTACGCCTGTAAGAATGAATCTTCAGTTTAAAATCAGGTAAAATAATAACAATAGAAAAAAATAAATATTTTATAAAACTCCTAGGACTAATAATAAAACAGTAAAAACGAACACAAATTCAGAAATATTAAAAACATTTACATATAGATTGAAACTAAGAAAATGACAGATTCCACCAGAAAATTAAGAGCCAAATTCTTCGGCTATCTTAAGAGAATGAATGATTGGAGTTTTTACTTTAGATCCTTCCTAGCTTTTTCACTCTTAGAATTCGTAGTTGACGCGTTTCAGAATACCTTTATTCTCAAAACTACTTCTAGCACTGAATCTTCATGAAACGGAACGTAAGAATAGCAGGAAATTTATATATTTCCCTATTAAACGCAGAAACTGAACAAAAATCCCTTGCTGCTATGTCATTCTTTTTTACCGAGCGGGTAATTGTTTATTTGACGGTTATATTTTAATTTGTTTATTTATTTACAGACGGAATTGTGTATCGCATTCCGATCGTTTACACCAAATTGAAAAGATTTATTCAAACTGACCTTGGGAGACTAGCTGCATATATTCTTTCTCCCGGCGTGATTCCCCTTCGGTCTGTCCGCTGAAGTTCTTTCGATGCTAACGCCTTCCGGCCTAGCAAGAATGCGTCTCTTGGGGGCCGTAGTTGTTGGAGGATGCAATGCGCCGGAGGAAGTCGCATGTTCTGACAGTGACCTAAATTGTAAGAGTTAGGAAAGGAGGATGGTTTTTTGATGAAACAAAGTTAGAAAGCATTTCTTCACTCACGCCTCGGACGGATTCAGGCTAGGCCGGCGTAGCAGTGGGTCTTTCTTTGTTTTTCCTTCTTCTTTACCCTGTCTTTCCGTAAAACCGGTTGTAAATAATTTACAGACCGTAAACCTCCAATTGTTCCGGGGCTGTGAAAAGGGCAACAAAGGGGAAAATCATTCTTCCATCGGGCAACTGCTAGGATTCATCTTACACATTTGTCGCTGTTCATCGGCGGTCTTCTTCATCTTCTTGAATTGGAAAGAGGATGTTAGATGACTTATAATTGATGTAGCAATATCTGTGTTCCCGACGGGGCGGCAATCGCCTTATTCCATTTACGTTTAGAAGTATAATAAAGAAGTTAGAAAAAAAAAGTAATTTTTTTTTTACTTTTTAAAACGTCCTAAATGCACGTTTTTAGTTAAACGTGCATCTAGGAAGGGTTCGGGAGGATCTCGAGGCTAAAAAAGGTGTCCTTATCAGTTGTATTACTGCAACCAGTCTGCAGCACCTGTAATAGACCTGAAATAAAAAAAAATAAAGAAGCCCTAATTCTATGAAGGGTGATATATATAAATATATCACCCTGAAAAACCGCAGCGCGATAAACAGGCAGGTAAATTTTTCAGGACCTCGAATCTTGTTCAGGTTAAAGATTTTAACCGCCTGAAAAATCATCTTACGAGAAAAATTCATAAAAATACAATCGATTCCCTACTTTATTTTCGCTCTTCTACCAATTTAAATACGCAAAGTTCCTAAAAATTAATTTCTAAAAAATTTCAAACATTTCATTTTTTTGAAATTTTTCAGGGCGATAATTCACGTCGAGGTTAAGAATCTTCCTGAGTTGGGATCGTCTAATAAATAGCGATCTTAACTCCTCCCATTCACCATTCCCTACTTTCATGGCTTCTGCTTTTCCCTCCCGCTCTAACGGTTATAAAATTTCTTGAAACTAATTAATGTAGTTCATAATTTTATAAAAAACAACTAATATAACTTCAAAATATACAAAACTCCCCCATATATCAATAATCTCCAATTTTAACGTAAGTAAATGAGAAAATTCTACTACCTATTTAATCTAAATATTAATTAATTATAATAAATAAAATCGAATTTAAAATGACAAACTAATATTTAAAGTTATGAATAAATTTTGACGAATCACGGTGTTTTTAAATAAAATAAAATTAAAGTATTAAAGTTATATTTTACTATAATTAAGTTAAAATCTTGGATTTACGTATGAAATGTGTTTTCTAGTTACTCATGAAACCGCAGAATTCAATTACGTATCCCGCATGGGATTAACAAGCTAACATCCACTTATAGCCTAAATACATCGTTCCAATCACAGTAGAACTTAAGACACCCAAATTTAAACTAAAGATAACAAAATTTAAATTCTACCACGCACTGAACTGGTATGTTTTAACAGGTATTTTTAATGTACGCTCAAAAAAATACAAATTAAATACATGTAGCAATTTGGAAAAGAGCACGTCAATTAAACTGACACAGAAAAACATAAATACTATAACACAACCAACATTTGTACCTTATTTGTTGATTTAAAATGTTTCAAAGGTTTTTTTAATCCCTTTGAAAATTTTTATCTCCAAAAAAATAAGTAAGCGAGTATAAAATAAGCATATTTTCTCCATGTACCTCCGCAGTTGGGAGCAATAAATATTTATAATCTGTTTATTGATTACTTAGTTGTAATCGGTGTAAACGAGCTTTGATTATCTTTATAATAACTGTAAGCCTTTGCATCAAAAAAAGAAGTTATAATGCTAATCAAAATAAAAAATAATTACTGAATATAAAATGAAAGTGGTAAAAGAGGTAAGCAAATATAAAACTACATTTGAATTGTAAATCAACAAAAAGTAAAATGAAAGTTGTATCTTATAATAAACACCATTAACAATAATATTCAGTAATGGTAATTTTTTTTAAACCTATAGGTTTTTCTTAGTTGAACTTTTTAACTTCATTTTATATTTTTTTATACTGCCCGATACTATAGAACTCATTATCGAAAAGTATATTTTCCAGAAAACTCTTAAAAAAATAAATTAAAGTACGAAAATATAAATAAATATATGTAAAAAAAAAATAGCAATCAACTAACGATTGCTACTGGCCTCAAGAAAAATAAATAAATAAAAATAAATTTTCTTCTTTTACTACGCCTATTTTGCTACGTCTCCTTAATTTAGAAGCGAAAATCAATTAGGAAAATAATGTAATATGAAACTGAAGGAATTTTTTTCTACAATAATTAAACACATCGTAAGTTTTATTTAAATTTCAAACCTATAATAACTTTCTCTTGCAATTCAAAAATAAGTTAAAAAGACCAAAAGACATACCAATTCTATGGTCCCTTTTAAGAATTTATAGTCAACCTAAATTTTACTCAAAAGTATTACAGTCTATTTTTTACGTAGAATTCATAAGAAAGTAACGGATACCATAATTCGACTTCCACAAAATTTCGACATATCTTCGCGTTTCACAGCCTGCAGGCCCCAATGCTTCGGTCAGTTCAAAAGTTTTTATTAACATTTATATATACACATATATATATTTCACTTTCTTGTGGATAGAATAACTGCTGTAATTTTGCGCCAATCTCTTTCGAATTGATAAATAAAATATAACGACTCAAAATCTCAGTCGAGTTCGTTAATGGGCAAAATCGGACGATGGAGGTAGAAGTGGAAGGAGGACTTTTTCGAAAAAAAAATAAACAAAATATCGCTATAACTTTCTTATTAAGTAAAACATCGGATTTGTTACTACTATAAGTTCCTACTATTTTTTTTATGAGGGCCTAAAACTTATGTAAGTAAAGTTTTTTATGTCACCAATCACTGGCATAGGAGATGGAAAAAATGGGGTTTTGAAGACACAAACGATCATATTTCCCTTAATAGGCACAGTGTCGAATCGGTTTGAAGTGGTCGTTAGTCCTCTATACATTACCTAAAACTTTTGTCTGAAATAATTTTTGATATGACCAAATCTTACAGCAACGGATGACCAAATTTTACTGGAATTGTAAGAAGATGGGGTTTGTCATATGATAAATATGTGAAACTTTTTTCACACGCAACTATTGTCGTATTGAGTAAATTTGAAATTTTTCATAACTTTAAGGTGGAAATCTTTTTTATCCCTTACTTAGCACCGGTTAAATCTACCTCCGCCTTCCGGTGTAGCACAATCAAGAATGCCGCCGAGCAAAATCTCTGTTCTTCTTAGCACAGTGTGATGACATTAACAGCTCTGTGCGTTTGCTCAGCGGCAGAATGCCCCGCTCTTAATCCAGACTCATGATTTGGAATAACGTTTTCCTGTTCTAAAGTTGGCGACAACCTTTGAAGAAAGCGAAAGCTGTTTCAAATAAATTCGACAAAATCGACAGGAGGCTTACTGGCCTGTAGAAAGACAATTCATGTGCAGATATTCCCAGCTTCGGGATCATGATTACTTTCCATTCTGAAGGGAAGTATGACTTCCGAAGAATACCACTGAATAGGTTCTTAATGTACTTGATGGCCTTAAACGGGAGCATGACTAACATCTTTTGAGTTAGTAGACCTTTAGGTCAAAACCTCGACCTTTCCTTCAGCGATCCCGTTGTTTGATTACCGGTAACATCTTCCTAATTGAGATGGGCCTAACCGGAAAGTTAAAGGCATCGTGCTGTCCAAGAAGTCATTTCTTATCATTAGGACTCCCTCCATCGTGTGGGCGAAATGTCTTGCGAAGATGTGCAGCAAACAGGTCTGTTTTTTGTCTGTCGCTTCTGATCCATGATCCATCAGACTCTTTCAGTTGAGGGAATGAGGTGTAGATCGTTGATCTCTCGTGGCTTTCCACGGAGTGATCCATCTTTTCAAGTGGGAAAGATTTTCCACATAACTTTAATAGTCTCATTCCTAATCGTTTTCATCAGTCTTTTAAATTTATGCGCAGCCCTGTTTAGAATTGTTCTGTTCTTCGATCTCCTGTCGCATTGCCACTTCCTTCTGAGTCGCTTCTTTGTATTAATTATTCTCTATTAATACCAACATTTCCAAGGCTGCTATACTTGTTTTGCTAAAAATATCTATCAGTGCTGCAATTTTTTTTTCAATTTCAATGATGGTTTTATTATTCTGTCACTAATTTTTGATACCAATTTCACTTTGTAACTTTAGTTTTTGAAATATAGAAAATAAATTTGAAACATCGATTTGTGTCTCATAGCAACCGTGGATAACGAGACCCCAATTGATGTTTCAGGTTGTTTAACATAAATTAATTGAATTATAATATCTTTTTTTTACTGATTTGCAACTGATTGTATTTTTTTTTTAAATCTACAACTCCAGAATAGTTAGAATATTATTTTTATTAGTTTTTCTACGTTTTTTTAACATAAATTACTAAAGGTTACTATTATACGTAATAAAATCACATTTTATCGGTAATTATACTTTGCATTGAAATTTTTAAAGTAAAATTTGAATTTAATATTTTAAAAACTCCTTGATCTAAAACTTTGTCACAAACAACTAAAATTAATTCGCATTTTATTACTACACCTTTCAATTATGATTATTTTGCTTTTATTTAGGGATTTAAAAAAAAAAGCATTTTTTAATTTTAAATTTAAAAAAACTTCAGTGCTACCTACAACATAAATATATACAGAATTTTATCTTTAAAATCATATGTAATTTGATACAAAAAAGGTAAAAGATAAATAAAAATATTGCATCTTAAGTGTGACATTAAACTGTGACAGCATTTGACATCTCATAGCAATAATTGATAATTGACCGAGATATCATTTGATGTCTCATGGCAGTCAATCTATTAATAAAACATGTTAAAACAATAAAATAAATGTCGATATTTTGGGAAATTATTACATAGAAGAAATTATACTAATAAATTAAAAAAGAACGAAACCAAATTTTAATTTTAGATCATTCACAAATAAAATTGATTTTTTTAAATGTAATAAAAATCCCTTTCGGCACGCCGGAAGGCGGAGGTAGATTTCACCGGTGCTAAGTAGGGGATAAAAAATGTCCACCTTAAATTTAAGAAAAACATCAAATTTAATCATTTCGACAATGGTTGCATGTGAAAAAAGTTTCAATTATTTAGCATACGACAAGCCTATCTTCTTACAATTCCAGCAAAATATTGGTCATTCTTTGCCGTAAGGGTTGGTCATATCAAAAATTATTTCAGACAAAGGTTTTAGGCAATGTTTGGAGGACTAACGACCACTTTAAACCAATGCGATACTATTCCTATTAGGGAGATATGATTTTTTTTGTCTTCAAACCCTGATTCTTTTAATCCCCTGAGCCAATGGTTGGTGATATCAAAAAACTTTACTTACGTAAGTTTTAGGTCCTTATTCAGAGAATCGTAACTTTAAATGAATTCGATATTTTACTTAATAAAAAAGTTATAGATTTTTTTTATCGAAAAAGCCACTCCATTTCTACTCCCATGGTCCGATTTTGACCGTTATCGAACTCGACCGAGATTTTTAGTCGCGTTTATTTAGGGAACAATTTGAATGTGATTTGCGCAAAATTACGGCAATTATCGTGTTCACAAGAAAGTGATATATATATATATATATATATATCACTCGCACATGTACATATTTACAACTTATTTGTATGTACATATATATATATATATTTGTACATACAAACGTTTGAGCTGACGGTGGTTTTGGGGTCTGGGGGATGTGAAACGTGAATTTATGTCGAAATTTTCCGGAAGTTGAATCATGGCACCCATTATAATAGGTAGCTTTCTTATGAAATCTAACTAAGTAAACAAAAAGTAACAATTTTGCGCGCGCAAACATACACACACAGAGACAAAAAAATACATACATATATATATGCACATGCAGGCACACAACCAGACTAGGAAAAAGATAATAACAATAATAAAAGATTTTCCCAAGTTCATTAACAAAAAAAAAATAACATCGATGTAACCAGTGAAGGAAAAACAGTAATTAAATGTGGTATAAAAGATAATAAAATGTGGTGTATAAAGAACGAACTAATCGATTATAATAATGTATTCCCCATAACTACGGTAAGTTTCAATTAATAAATATATATAAGTAACCGAATAAATTTTATTTATTATTGATTTATAATTATAAATGGTTCATTACTCCTACTTAAAGAAGATTACTACTTACACTTTTTTTAATATAACACTTAAGCTTTTGGGTTCAAACAAACAATATCTACATAGAGTAAACCATACTGTATTAAAATTAATGTTTACTCTAACCCTCAAGTTTTTTTTTTTTTTTTTTTTTTTACTCTCTCTAAACAAACTGGACATAATACTAGTATTTGGTTGACGATGAAATTATAATTTTGTTTGTTCTTTCATACACCCGCATAAGCGCGCTCTCAAACATTTTTTTTTTTTTCATTCTTATCTGTCAATCTTTTTTTCCCTACTTTTTTTTTCTCAACAATATAAATCTCCGTTTTTATATTAATGTAGCTTACTAACATCTTTTATCAAAAATGATTTTTTTTTCTTTCAGGCGAACGTTATGACTATTCACAATGAATACATTGCTTGAAAATGCAATAATTTTTTATTACCATCAATTTATTTACTTTATAAGAAATCGAATAATTCTGGAAATAAATTTCACAACAAAAACTTACTTACAAGGTATCGTACTACGCCTACAGGAAAAACAATTTTTTTATTTCATTTTAAGTCTACACTGTTTTTGTAAAATAAAAATAGAAAAGGTAGTTGAAATCTTTTGGTGACTGAAAAAATTGTTATCCGATATGAATGCACATTTCTTTTTTTTATCCTCTGAGTTAATCACAATCTCAAAAGTCCTTAATAACTTGTTATGTTTTCCAAAACCTTTTTTTGTACAACTTATCGTAGTTATACAAGTCGCTTTTTCATATTAATCGTTTTTCTTTCCTTTTCATTCCAATTTAATAAATTAATAATAAATGAACAATGAGGATTATGAGCTTCTGAAAATCAAAGATGAAAATCTCTTTAATTTTTAAGATCCTTAAAATCTTCTTTCATGCCGTTCACAGTCGTTTACCTCACTCCTTCTTTACTCCCACTCTTTTTTTTTTTGAAACTTTTATTTTCGTAATTTTCATTCCAAAATTCCTGTTCTTAAAATTTTTTGTATCATATAATATCGGAAAATGTATGTATCCTAGCATTTAATTTGATACTCAATACTTGGATTTTACACTAGACAGAATCCACAATTGTACTCTCTTAAAATTTGAACAAAGCAAGTCGAGCAGCCAACTACAAAAAAAAATGCAATAGTATTAATAAATAAAGAAGAGTAATAAGCAATGTGATACTAAAGTACTGAAACGGCTTCATATTTCAAAACTGAAGGATAAGAGAAGTAGAAAACAAGAAAGATCTACGTAGTTAAAATATTACTACGTTATAACGTGTTTAAAACTTTCGTCCGCCATCTTGTATTCACCAAATTTTTTTATCACAACGTTTATTAATAATAGATTTCAATTTACCAAAACCATAAGTAAATTAGAATAAAAAAGTGACATGCAGAGAAGCGTTTCCACTGAAATCCCTCAAAGAACTGTTATGTATGTATATCTTATACAGTATACATAAATATTGTATAATAAACATAAAATAAGTACATACAAAGATGATTCCAAAGAAAACTGATAAAGTTTAAAACATAAAAAGCGAAGAAAACACCAAAGAAGTCGTCTTATCAATCACACAAAGAATAATTAATTAAACAAAGAAACAATGAAAAAAATCAAATAACCAGCAAAAATACGAGGCGAAACGAAATGAAGAATGTTGACGATGCACAACACCCTTGGGTAGTTGATTCACCTCAAATCACGGAGAACTTACAGATCTAATATATGCAGTCGCTTTAGGACCCTAACGCCTGACTGTTTCGTTTAAAAAAACAAAAAAAAAACAGACCAAACGAAGAAACAGTGAAATAAAAAAATAAATAATAAAACCAACAAAGTGAAATGAAACAAAAACTTTGAAATCATAACATCATAAGGTAGCTGATTCATCCCAAATACAGATTCAATATCGGCAGGCGCTTGGAAAGACTATGGGTTGTCGGGCCGTCAAATGTACATGGTGTACCATGTACAACGAGGTGTCCTCCAAAGAATGACCTCTTACGCGGCGCCCGTTTGGGCGCATAGCATGCATATGAATAGAGCACTTCTTCAAAATTTAAGGAGTTCCCAGCGCAGAGCCTTAATTGTCTGCACTGGTGTTTTCAAAACAACCTCCTACGAGGTTACCGGCGTTATGAGAAAGGCTCTACCAGTAGATTTAGTGGTTAAAGTTCGGGCAGCCATGTTGAGATTGCGAAGAGACTAGGAGCCCAAGGTATTCGGGATGCGGTTTCGAGCCGAACCTGTACAGGAGCGGAACGGTGATCGCAATGTTCCGGTTCTAAATATCGAACACTTACCCATCTCCTGCCTGCAGAGGAGACTTTACAGCCCCGCGATGGAAGAATGACAGCAAAAATGGCACCCCAAGACTAAGGGTAGGTCCTTGTATAGATTTATACAGGACTTGGGGGAATGGTAAGCCTCTAGTTTGTTTTTAAGGGCAACGGGAGCTCAAGTGCTCTCCAACCACGTAAATATAAAACAATATTTGTTTCGGTTCAACTTTGTAGTTGATGAGCTGTGCGTCTGCGGGGAGGTCCATTCAAACGAACACATATGTTCGATTGCCCAGCTCTTGGGGGGAGGGGGGGGGAGGGGGGGTCAGACCTCAGGCCACCCTTGAACTTCAAGGTCAAGGGAAAAATTGGCCACTCCTAAGCGGCGAGTCAATGTGGCGTGAGCCGCATTTTCGGACCGTAAAGTAGTTCCTTGATGCCATTGCTTTGTTCAACCGGCATCAATAATTTAAGGGATATATGACTCCTACCGCTTGCTGTAGGAAGCTACCCTCAAAAAATGGTTGGCCATCGGTCAAACATAGCTCCAAGCGCTATAATATGGTGGACAGGTACTTTCTGGCATTCAGCGACCTAGGCGTGGCAGCAAATTGCTGTCCTTGACGGAATAAATTTTAATTTATTGACAAGTCATATATTTTATATGTAGACTGGGTGTACCTACCCATTTTAGTAATATATGACAAGTGAGCGATGGGAAACGCAAGCGAGTGGGGTAGGGCATCACTCTTATTCCGCTCACGCAGTTAGGTAAGTTCTAAGAGTTAATTAGGATATTGGTCGCTAAACCGTTTTGAGGCACAATAGCCGATTTGTGGAACGGACATTCGGTCTTATGCTTTAGGGTGACCGAATGGGATGGTGGTGTGAGAAATCCCAGACAAACCAGTGAGCAGCTGCTTTAACAACTTAGCAGCTGCGCCTAACGTTCTCGCTGCTGATAACAACAGTACTGAATCGCCGCATCTCTTCTCGAACGCTTAGCACTCCCAGATAATCCGACTATCTCAGTATATTCCAAATAAATATCATATATTACAAATAAAACTTTAAAAGCCCTATTACCACCCTAAAATTAAATCTATTAAATTTCATTATTTCAATTATACTTCTCTGTCTGCTATGCTGTATTTTCAAGACTTTAGTTATTCATGAAGAAAAATTTCAGTTAAAAGAAAAAAATCGGTTTAAATTCATTACAAAATTGAACCTAATTAAAAAGAATGTTTCAGATTAAATTTATTGGCGAAATATATTTCTATAAAAATAAGAAAAAAGTCAAATTAATAATATGGAAAAACCTTTCACAAGAGTCTAAAAATGTTCTCGTTGCCCAACATCTAAGGTGATCAATACGACCTGCGGGGTGTAATTTGTTAAGTACTGTTCTGGAACATGTTCTATGTAACTTTTCCATTAGCTCCAATAATCTTATTTTCAACAGTAATATAATTTATAACTCTATAAAAAAATAATAATAAATTATATCCCAATAGGATTAATGAAACATATTTAATAATATACTTATTATAAAAACTTAAAATTATTTAATTGGTCCATGCAAAGAACGTCACTAACAAATCAGAAACAATTCATGTACAAAATCAACTGACCATATAGTTTAGCAATCAGCTAAGAAAAAGAAGAAAAAGATTTCTCTCAGGAACCTTTATTGATTATAAACGTTTTCTTTCAAAAATATTTTTGTGTAGTAGAATAATTTTTTTTATTGAAAATAAAATACAAAATGTTACAGACGATTTATCACGAGGGAGAGAGAATAATTAGTAATAAATAATAATAGTAAATAAAATTTTCAAAAACAACTAGTTGAAATCTTTTGTGAAATTATAGTAGGTATCGATTTGAATATTTTGTTAATGAATATAAAAGAAAAGAGATACGCTGGAGGGTTATTGAAATAAACTCAATAATAGAAGACCCGATTGTAACTGTTTATAAAAATTAGATTAAAAACGACCACTGTGTGAAAAGATAAATCTAAATCCATCAAAAAAGTGAGCATATATTAGTGTTAACTTATTTGTAAGATCAGTAGTTATAATTTAGGATTATAAAACAAATTAGATTTAAAACTGAATTCGTTATAAAAAAAATTTGAAAACTGACTTGTAGGATTTTCCCGGAACGCGGCTTAGCCGCGTGGCAGGAAAGTCCTACAACTGTGGGTTGTTTCTGATGCACGGTTTACACACACATACACAGAGAAAATTAATTTAAGATATTTATCATTTTATCTAAATATAATATTTCTTCCGTTTATTTAATTCAATGATTTTAATTAAAGCGCGCGCGCATACCGTATTTAATTCGCGCAGGCTAGCGGTAATGGTGGCGACGGTCAGCACTAACTAAACTATTGTAATTTCACAACTTACATAGAACAAATTTCGCTTGTAAGGTCGGTAGACAGTGTAGCCGCGAGGCTTAACGCACCAGGTACCGATTCGACCGGGGGATCGAGTTTGATATCCAGCCAGGCCGAGTTACGTTTTTACACTTTAAATATTAATTTATTTAATTCTATCAATCACCTGTGACATCACAACATAGTAATAGATTAAAGCATTTTTTTTTTTGGGGTGGGAGTGCGATTTTTCAAAAAAATTTGCACATTGTTATTCTTTAGTCGTTGTTTTGAGAAGATCTAAGGGTTGCGACTGGGTTCTCTTCATAATCGCAAACCAGTCGCGATTATGAAGAGAAAAATAATAAGACAAATCAATATTAAAATCAGATCAACTGCTGACCATTTCTGACACCATTTAGGGAACATTATTGCACGTATTAATTTTTTTTCTTTACAGCTAAAGGCTCATAACAGTGGTGAGATCGAATTTCATCTAGTTCTTCAAAAAATTTATCATTGTACGACTTTATGTTCATTATGTAACAGAATAGTTGACTCTTTTTGAGATACCCCAAGCGCATATCCAAGAATCATACTGGAAAACAAAAGTATTGTTGTTTGAATTCCAAATACACTTAAATAATTAGCAAATAAGGTTGTTAATATCCATTTGTAGCTTCTTCTTAGTGGAAAGTTATGACCAAAATACAAAAGAATGGAAAATTCAATCGATACACAAATAACAATAGCAATCCCAGAAATTAAAGTCCACTTATTTCTCCTTTTTCTTACATAATTTTCTTTATTAATTATAACAATAAGTTGTAAAAATTGTAACATTAAAAAAGTTGACACAAACTGAAGATATTTTGAATAATTATCTATATCACTCCATAAAATCATGTATGTTAGTATAATTATTATACAACACAAATAAAATAATTTATTAAGATTATGAAACGTAATGTTACACTCCAAAACAGTAAATTATTATAAGGATAAAAAAAATAAAAAACAATTGATGTAACTAAGGCAAACCAAAACAAACATTAACAGTTCTAAAACAAAAAACATCAGCTGACATGAGTCACTGAAATTAAATATATAATAGCCTTGATTATTTTGAAACCAAAAACTGAACAGTCGTTAACAAACGTGCCTAAGAAAAATATGACCTTAATCAGGCGAAATGTCGATATATTGAGGGTGACCTTGCTCTACAATCTCACCCCCTTCACCTTTTAAGTTAAAAATTTAATGGCATCAGTGCCTCATAACATAGAAATAATCTGACAGAGTTTGGTCAAAATCGGTCCAGTGGTTCTAGATATATATAAGGTGATTTTGAGGCCGACACCGAACACACGTACATACGAACATCCGGAAAATTTCCATCCGGTTTTTTTTTTGTTTTTGGGTTCCTTAGGTGTCAAAACATAAAGATCCGGTGAAAACTGTATATGCCCAAATTGGACCGATTACAACACTTTCTCTTCTGAGCTATAGCCTTACGTGAACCGAAAAGTAAAAGAAAATATGTGTTATAAGAACAAAAGAAAAGTGAAATCACCCATAGCGAATTTAGATTCTAGATTGAATTTATGCTACCTTTCCGGTTTTAAGTGGAATTTGTTTGAAATTATACTGAATAATTTTTAATTAACAATTACTTTCATTTTAAAGTCGAAGGTAGAAATGTTTTTGTAGCAATTCGAAAGGTTTTTTTTATTTATATTATGTCGTCACATCATGTATTATGTAAAACAAACAATTTGTAATATTTTATGTTAAAATATAAATTAGTCACTTTTTCTTTGCTTTGTATTAAGTATTTGTTTCATATACCAATATATGTGCTCTAATAGATTTTACGAGTATACTAACTAATTAATCATTTCTCTGAAGTAATACCTTACGGTGGATCCGGAGGTTAATCATAAAAAGGAAAAAATACTAATTCCTATGTATCTACAGATGATTATTATTGTATAACAATCGAAATATATATATATTTAAATTGTTATTGAGGGTTTTCTATTTTTTTTATATATTTATTTTTTTTAACAATGTTTGATGGAATTACGTAAAAATATCGTAAATTCTTCACGAATGAAACTGACAATCAGTTTTAAATGCCCTGTGGAGCAACATTTAAAAAAAAAAATTAAAAATAAACTTGAAATTCACTATGCAAGTATACAAATGAAAAAAAAACATATTCACCTCAAATTTTCATTTACTAGTTACTGAAATTCAAATTGTGATCAATGAGACAATTTAATAGTTACCGGTACTCACTAGAAAGGGCTTTTTGTTCAAAAACCTTAATTAAGCTCAAAGTTGTTAAATGAATTTTGGCTATTCCCCAAATTAAATTGCACAAAGTTGTTTAAATACTCAAAAACAAATGTTTCAAAGCGAAATATTATTGCAATTGTATTTTCTTTTAAAACGATTAATTATGTTTAATTAAACAATTTTTAATAAAAAAAACGCTTAATTTTACAAAAATAATCTTTCGTTTTTTTTCAATACCTAAATTCCACAAATTTTCTCGAGACTTTCTTAAAAAGTGTGTTGGTTCGATACTTTCATCTCCCAAGTTATAAAATAGCAATCGTAAATTTTACACATATACTCCTTTCTAACATAATCAATTTCCACCGTGTCAGCAGAGGTTCACCTTCCAGCCAAGATAACTCAAAAGCTAATCTCCACAATTGTTCGTTCATATACTTCAGTATTTACAAACAACAACAAAAAAGTCATTTTATTAGCAGCGATTTTATATAAAAATCAGAAGTTTTCAAAACTTTACTTGTTCTTTACATTTTTAAACATAACAGATTTGTCTTTTCAGAATTACCTCACTAAAAGTGCGTAAACCTTAATTCTCTTTTTAATGCTTCTTTTTTAGTGTTAGCTTTAGTAATTGCTTTCTTTACTAATGATAGTAATGTTATAAATGCTGTAAGGATGCTAATGATAAAGCGATGGAATAAATTAATCGGTGACTAAGTTAAAAGTGAATAGCGAAAAAAAAATTGAAAAAAAAGGAGAAATTAATTGGTCATACAATGATGAGACAAGAACTGATTGTAAAGCTGTAAAGAATGAAGGAAAATCCTACGAAGAGGTATTTGGAGAGCTGCTACCAACGAACCTACAGGTTGAGCATTTTGAATAACAATTTACTTGTTGATTTCATAAAAACAAAAATTTTGAATCGACCAAACCTAACTATATGTACTAATTAAAGAATAATTACATTATAATAATCCTATTTCACAATTTAATCATGGTGTTTATCGATTTTCAAATAAGTAAAAAAATTAAAATAAATATACAGTGTTTACCGCGAATTTCTCACGGGACTTTCATAACGTATTCTACTCGTGAAAATAATGGAAAAAGTGCACATAAAAAAAGTGTCGTAAAATGCTCCGTTTGCGACTTACGGTAAGGTAAAAGTTTTGCTCAGATTTCAGCTACGCCTGTGAAGGTTGAAGTCGTACTGATATTTTAAAGGCGTTAATAAAGCAGCAAAAGTTTTGATTTCTTATGGTTTCTGACCTGTACAATAGAATAAATAGGACTAGACAGTATCTTCAAGAGGTTTTGGTAAATATGGGATGAAAACCAATAAATTGGGGGTAGAAAACCATATTTTTTATGTTTGACATGCATTAATGTTGTTAAATGAGCAGTAAACACTTAAAACCTTTAAAGAAAACGTGTAGAGAATTTAATTCTAATCAAAATACTGAATGAAAATTTGAATAAAATAAATAAAACTTAGAAAAATTCGTATTTAAAAATATTGGATTACTACATTTGTCAGAAAAGTACTTATTTAATATTAAAAAAAACCAGATTCTTTTTTGAGAATTCTTTTATTAATGACGCACATAATATAAACTATTTGAAGCATTATTATTTCGAAATTGGCAATTAAATAACATGTGGTTAACAATTCGCAATACTGTTTAAATCATCCTGTAAGACAGGTAAGGTATTATGGGTACTGTGATAGTGATGTTGTTAGCAAAGGTTTTCTGTGAATTTTAGTTAAAACGTAATCGATTTGTCATTTAAGTAAAACCGTACATATGTACAACAGAGGAAGACACTGATATAGTGTTCATTTTGGGTGTGTGTGATGGTAATGCTACACCTGCAATATGAAATAAGTTTTCCGAATCGCAGGATCTGGAATCCTGCGATTCCAGATCCTAAAACAATCCTAATTGTTTTAGGATCTGGAATCCTAAAACAATTAGCGCGACGTTTTGCAATATTCGGAAACAGGTTCACTACCTAGTATTCGTAACAACTGCAAACGCTCTGTCCAGCACGACACTGTTATTGATGAAATTATTATCCATACAGTTCAGCACAACCAGGCGTCAGTACACGACGTCTTTCTAAGCGGATCGGAGTTTCGGATTCGATGGTTGTACATTTTCAATTCGATGTTATACTTAAACAAAACAAATTTTATCCTTATCTTAAACAGCTAGTTCAATATCTACACCCAGGAAACTGTTAAATGGAACATTTAACGGAATTTGTGGATGATCTCTTGGAGTTCTGCAACTGCTGGAATAGAAATCGACAACTTTACAAGTACGTTTTGTTTACCGACTAGGCAGATTTAACCCGAGATGGCGTCAACAACTTACGCAATGAGCATATATGGGCAGAAGTAAATCCTCAAGAAACGGTTTGAAAGAAATCTTCAACACCGATCTAGCTTCAATGTATGTCTGGCCTACTTCACAATCAACTGTTTGAACCGCTAATATTACCTGGCCACTTAAATGCTGAGGTCTACTTGCACCTTCATCAAGGAATTTCCGCAGCTCCTTGAAGATGTTCCTCTAGCGCTGAGACGCAAAGTATACTTCCAGCACGATGGCGCGCCTCCCTACTTCTCTTTTGCCGTCTTCACTCACTTAAATCGTCATTACCCTGAGAAATAGATCGGTCATGGAGGTTCACAATCTTCGCCCTTAAGTTCCCCTGATCTAACACCTTTAGATTTTTGCGTCTGGGATGGATGAAAAATATCGTATACAAAACAAAAATACATTCTCGTGAAGAATTAATTGTCCGCATTATAGAGGCGGCTGAGCAACTTAAGAACAGCCCTGAAAAACGGAAATGAATAAAAAATGCAAAATAAGCAGTTATAGAATCGTACCAAGAAATCTGTTGAAAATGGCGGGCTCATTTTTGTACATTTATTAAAAAGTAGTAAGTATAATGCACTTTGGTAGTGTTTCTAAATAAAATTCGAAATTTTTAACTTTATTTTCTTCAACTTTTCTAAAACCATTTTGTTAAGAATTAAATTTTCTACAACTTCTGTTTAAAAGGTTTTAAATATTTATTTCCCATTTAACAAAACTACTGTACGGTAAACATAAAAAACAGGGTATTTTTCCCCAATTTATTGGTTTAATCCTAAATATCTCAAAAAATACTCCAGATAAATGATCTGGGAACTATTTTATTCAATTTCGCAGGTCAAACCCCATAATAAATCTATAAGTTTACCCCTTAATTACCGTCCTAAAAATTTCAGTACTTCCTCATTTCACGGGAGTAGCTGAAATCCGAACGAAATTGTTCGCTAGTCTTAACTCGCAAACAAAGCATTTTAGGAAATATGTTTATCTGAACTTTTTCCATTATTTTCACAAATAGATTAGGTTATGATAGTCCCGGGAGAACTTCGTGATACATTCTGTATATATAAAATAATCTAAAGTAAAAAGTAAAATAAAAATTACCAATAAAATAGATTAATATATACTGTCGATTATAAAATATAATTACAATTCATAACGTGAAATTTAAATTCTTATAAGAAGATATGATTTATTAAAATAGATAAATAAACTACGTGAATAACGAGTTATGTTTTATTAATCTGCCGTCACGGCTTGACGTGTATCGAAAAAATTTTAATATAAATTGTTCAAGTATTCATAAGCAGGTTAAAGCTTTAAAACTAGCAATAAAGTTTATGTGTAACAAAAGAGAAAAGGGCGTTAAGATGTTTTTTTCATTATAGTATTAAAAAAGAAACGATGAAAAGAAGGAGGAAGACAAGGCTGAAGTGACTTTAAATCAGGGTATGCGTAGTGTAAAAAGCATGCATATTCAATAACTGATCTCTTCCGCTCTGTGTAAAGAAGGAGCGGCTTGGCATCACGTACACGTTTCTGCATTATCTAGTACCTCTTTCAGTTTGCTCTGTGATAATAGCAAGCAGAAGAGATGATGCCACTGAGGTTTACAATATTAAGTTAAGAATTCCCACAACTTGTAAAACACAGATAAAAACCGAACATAATTCAATAAATTTAACTTAAAATTGTAGTAAACTATTGCTTAAGATAAATTTCGATTTAAGTTGAAAAATCTTTTCATTTTTTTATCTAAATTTCATAATATAATTTCTAAATGTAAAGTATTAATTAATTATTAGGTAAATTAATTGTTAAAAAAATTAAAATAATATTAAAAAGTTTTTCAAAATTTTTAAAAACTTGCTTTATTCTTTTTAGTGATACTTTTATCAAATTATTATCATCATACATTGCATGAGTTTAATTAGTATGTTAATTTGGATTTCAAAAGATAACATCATATATTAAAATTTCTACTATATTTATAAAATATCAAATAAATTTTCAATCAAACATTTACTATATAAAATAACGAAACTGTGAAGTTTTTATTTCATTTATTTAATTAACTATCACAACTTTCGACCAACGTTTTTAAGAGTTTTTATAAAAGATTTCTCATTTGATCCATCTCTGATATTGTAAGGTTTTCTCCCTGTTAATTTGTAACTGTCCAGTTTTTCGATCCTCTCGATTGAGAGATATAACTCGGTCAAGGCTGACAAACGCTTGACCTTCAGCAAAGAGCTTTGGATCCAGATAACTGCGTAATCTACAGTGCTGCGTTCCATTTTATGGACGGTTGATGCCCGTGATAAAATTAACGGCAGCATTCAGCGTTCAGCAGTTCCGTAGCTGTACAGGGCAGGTAACTGATGGCTTTTGGCTGTATTACGTGAGACCGCTCTGCCGAAGTCTATTCTTACTGATGGTATGTCGTTCTCGTATAATTATCCTCTACGAAAATGTGGACAGATGATTTTTAGTCACGAATCCGTGGTTATTTTTAGTTATTATTAAAAAGTAACCATTTAAGTAACTGTGCAAAATTTCATCAATAGGCAATATCAGGAAGTATGTTAAATTATTACACCTGCACCCTTAATTTACACCATTACGGGGGGATGTTTGCAAAGGTAATGGTTAAATATTGTATTGTCACCCGACCTTAGTAACTGAGCAAAATTTCATCAATCGGTCATATCAGCAAGTATTTAAATTAAGGATGCAAAATTTGAAAACAAACATGAAAAAAAAAACATTATGAGTTAAAGAAAAGCAAGTAATGATAGAGAAATTCAAGTAAATAAATCAAAAAAAAAAAAAAGATTTAAAAAAGGTGCGCATTTCGACGAATAAACAATCATTAACAGTAGTTAATAAATGGTCCCTAAAAAAATACTAAAGTATAAACAAAAACAAAACGTAAAATATTACTATTTACAAAGCAACAAATAATGTTACTAGTATTCACAAAATTAAATAAAGATTATAAACAAAATAAAATTTAATGATAAAACTTTCAAAGTTAAGTTACAACATAACTGAGTATTTGCAACAACGTAACTGAGTATTTGAGTAGCCCACCTGATGTATAAATAAGTGGAAATGAAAAAAAAAAAAAATTTTTAAATGTGCTTTTCTTAAAAAAAATAATAAAAAAAAAACGTCAAATACAATTCGTACTATATTGTTTTAAAGAAAATTATTTTTAAAAAAAACTTCTATTTATGTATGACTAAAAAAAAACTTACGGTAAGCGCTCTAATTGTAAAGTCGTTGTATATGAGAGTGCGCGAACACGTTTCATAGTAGTCAGGCATAAATCGAGATTTTTTTTAAAGTAATTTTTTGTAAAACAAATAATTATTTTTTAATTTTAAGTATGAATTTCTTTTTTTATTTAGTTATCTTTTCGAAAGAAAGTCATGTTTTTATTTTATTTTTTATTTTTTATTTTTTTGATTGTATAAATATTTAAACTGGGAAGTAAGTTTTTTTACTTTTAGTTGTTTTCACTCTTTAGCAAACAAAAAAAAAAATTATATACATATATTTTATATCTTAACCTGGATAATTAGGTTCCATTATTATAAATGATACCAGTTATTTATAACTAAATAGATGATTAGCATAGACAAATTTAGAAGATAATTTTACACTAGTAAAAGCAGTATTCATTTTTTTATTTTTTTTATTTTAACGTCACAGTAACTTTACAATCTGTTGAGCAAAAGATAAGGGATCAATAAGTAAATAAGATGTATTTGAAATAACATTAAGTTGACACAGACCCAGCGGCTTGGGACTTCATAATTAAATAGAAGAGCACTCCGTACGTCCAGACCATAGTCACCTAACTGAAAGGCAAACCAAAAATATTGTTCCTCAGCAATCTTGAAAAATCACTGATCGTGTTATCTAATAAATAACGATCCAAACGATTATGATACCGTAAGCTGACCAGAGAGATTTCATGCCGAACGGTTTGCAACTTAAGATCATTATATATGAGACTATTACTTATGTACCAGGGTACGTTGAGCATTTTCCAGTGTTTTTGTTTGAAAGCGTTCAAGTATGTCAGTACTGGAGTTGTACGCTGTACCTCACAATTCAAGCCCTAAATTCTAAACAGGCTTCAAAACGGATTTATAAATCAACAATTTACTTTTTGCTGAAAGCCGAGATGTATCTCCTATCATGTACATGTGTTTAAACTTGAGATCCAACTGTTTCCGCTTAGAAGTGATATGTTTCGCCCAAGTAAGTCGTCGATCAAGATGTAAACTCAAATATTTACAGTCTTGAGATCTCGGAATCGGGACGTTAAGATAGATAGAAACAGGAGGACATTGTTCCTTACGAAGGGTGAACGTGACGTGCTTTGATTTTGTTTCGTTTATTTTATTTTCCAATATGTTTCGAGGAGAGTGATATAATCTTGAATAAAACGAGACGCAGTAGTCGGATTTTCGTAGATAGCAAGAATTTCAGTATCTTCAGCAAACATTGCAACTGTGGTAGAATTAAAATCCGATTTAACAGTAAACTGCTCTTCCATACTGAATCGAGTCAAAATCAATCGGATCGATAATTTCATCTTATCGATTCAGCTCCCTTTCTCGAAATAGTCTCCTTGTATTGTATATAGTATTATATATACACACTAAAGATAGAAATATATGGAATTAATAATGGAATATTGTATTGTCATCCGATTTATATATTATTTATATATAAAATTTCACCATTGTATGACGTCGGGAAATGAGTTTTAATGAGGTTGCAAAATTTGAGGTCACAGTAGAACCATTGTAAGTTAAAGAAAATCATGTGATGGAATAGTTTTATAAAAATAGAAATAACACGTATGTGCCAATTGTTATAGAAATAGAATAAGATAGATTTCAATCAGGTAAATTGTTAGAAAAATATTTTTAGCAATCACAGAAATAAAATAAAATTAATCGTTCATTCTCAAATTGTTATTCAACAAAGCATTTTCTATACCACCGTTTATAAAGTAAAAAATTCCTTACTAATTCCTATTTAAATATTTTTTTAAATTATACTTTCTAATAAATTTATTTTACAACAATTTTTAAATAATATAGATTACAGTTTACTTCCTTGTTTTTTCGGACCGTGTTAACAATTTATGAAGATATTTTCTAGTATTTAGTAATTTGTTATTTCTGCACCATATGTAATTTAATATCGGCGGGCGATAACGGTAGCAGCTAAGGTATACGTACTGGAGCACAGTATAAGTAGCCGCTGGTACAAGAGACACTCCCGCCGCGCAAATGAACGCGCAGTTCTCCCACCATAGCGGCGCTGCGGCCCCACCACTCTCAGACTTCAATAAAACAGCGTGCAGGAGAGTGAATTTTTAATTCATCGCCGACCACCACCTGAAGAAGACCAAGGAGAAGAAGAAGTTCCCTGGCCGCCTCAACGAGGGACCTCCCGGCGGATGCCAATATCCCCGCCGGAGCAGCAGGCCTGGCCGGCACGCACAGGAAGCTGCTGGGCGCGGACACTACCATCCCGCTCGGGGAGAACCGCTTCGGCCACGCCGGCGAAGGACGACCGATGCCGACCCAACACTACCACTACCAGCGCTGAGGGGAAGCCCGGTCTGATTTCAATGGACGAACTGCAACTCCCCGACTTCGCCGGAGACCAGCTTCCGGACCCAACAGCTCTTCTCAGAGCTAACGCAAAAAACGGCCCTTTTCAAGGCCACCACAAGGCTATAAATTACGAGCCGTCGAAGTCATTTGACAAAAGCAACCCTTCTCAGGGCTACCATAAGAATTATTAATTACAACTAGTCGTCCAAGCCAATCGATGTCAAAAACGGCCCTTTTCAGGGCTACTAAAAGGTTATTAGTTACAGCGAGCCATCGAAGCCAATCGACGACAACAGCCCTTCTCAAGGCTACTACAAGGTTATTAAGTGCCACGTGCCGTCGAAGCCATTCGGCTACAACATATATATATATATTTAAACATCTATTTAGATCGGTGAATCTGTTACTATTTCACGCAAAAGCTACTCAACCGATTGAGTTTAAATTTGGCATGAACATAGGCTTTGTATCTGAAAAGAACATGGGATTATTACCGTTACAAAATCTTTCACAGTTTCAAGATAATAACTGTTTCTTTTCCTTGCTGATATTGACCAAACCGTTGGCCAAATCGAATTCGGTGACCGTAAGCAGTATTTAGAATAAACGTCTACAAAAAAGGTCTCTTTGTTATTTTTTTCTATATCTCTTTAGATTATCGAGAAAAGTAGTATAAAAGGTGCGACGGTGTACGGCGCAACGGCTCAACCAGTACAGCCACTGATATTCTTACCGAGTAAGGCTGTACCTGCCTCCAGTTACTTAATAAAAACACAAAAAATAAAACAAACAAAAATGAAGTACGGTCAAATCCTCGTAATGTTTGCCAGGTAAAGCTAAAGTACTTTTTTACCCTTACAAGGACGGACATAAAGCTTTTACTATTTTTACTGGTAGCCGATTATTCTGAAACCTGCGTACTTCAGATGATTCTAAGTTTCGTGTCCTGTGCTGACCAAACTGTTGCTCTGAAGAAATTACAATATCCTTTTAGATTTTATAAATTGAACAAGCTATAATTTTTATTTATCAGTATTATTCTCGCTAGTATGAGAATAATGAACACAGTGAGAATCCAAGTGAAGGGCATATGAAACGAGTCCTGGCCGGCTAGTACTTTATAATTATAATAAAATACATTTAAATATCTGTTACAAAATACGGTATAGTTTGAGTCTAATAATTACTACACAAAACATGACGCTGTAAAATATGATACTCTCTGTCCTTCATTCTTATCAAGTAATTAATATCTAGATAAATTTAGGATAAAATTTTGTATAAATATAGATAACAAGAATACTTTCGATCGGCTGAATAGCTCCTGAATTATAAATAAACATCAATGCAAACAAACAATCGGATATACGGAAATTATCGTTATGAATAATTTATATCATCGGCACAATTTGTGTCATTTAAAAAGACTTATAAAAAGATTTAAATCAATATAATGTAAAAATAGGGAGAATAAACGTTAAACCTTGTAATTAAATCACTGCTTCCACTGTAGCAGTAATTTCTGTTAAGAGTCACAAGAGGATTACAAATGTAGCGCTCTACCGTATAAATGAATTATCCTTAACCAGGATGTAAATATTATGCAGTGATGCAGTCTGCGTAAAGATACATCATTTTATTTACAAAATTACCTTAATTTTTTTACATTATTTTATATTTCAAACAAGATTGTTTTTTATAAACTTAAAAAATATGTTTCAATGCTTTGTAATGAATAAATACCTGATTTATTATTAAGCAATCTTTTAAAAGATAAATTTTATTTATTTTTTTTTTTCATATAAAAGTTTATTATAAATTTATTGAAAATTTAATTTAATTAACTTTATTATAAACTGGCAGAACCGCCAATGCTTCGCTATTTCTAGATTTTAGAATATATATGTAGATTAAATGAACACAATTTTAAGTTTGATAAAACATTAAAAAACTGAATATTTTGGAACTTCACAAAACCTTTCAATTTATAAAAGTCAGAACGTAAATAAATCCAGTTGTCAAAACAGCACTACCTATCGGTTTTAATTTAAACTACTCTCTTTACCCTATTCGATTCAAAATACCCGTAACTTTCTACTGATCAGATTGAGAATTTCAATAGCTTAAATCTTCTCCGGTCAACGCGGACCATTTTGGAAAAACCCGCGCGTAAATCGTTGGTGTTTTAGTCTATAGCGGTCAAACATATCGGAAACATTGAAATGGAATCGTAAAATATTTAGTATAGCGCGTGTTGCTTTTACGTCCAACAGATAGCGCTGTTTTTAAAAAAAAAAAAAACATGTTTTTACCTGTCACAAGTGTGATATCTTAGGTAAATAAATAGTAGGTATATTAAAACAGGCGCGTATTCGAATGCAACATGTTGTGTGAACATTTCAAAAAGCAATCGGTGAAGAACTTTCAGAGATTTAATTTTTTGAACAAACGAACATTTACATTTTTATTTATGTAGATTTATTAAAAATTAAATTTATTCATTTCTTTATTTATTTTTGATGATATCACCCCACAATAAGCTTGAAGCCTGTGCGTGGGATATGGAAATGAAGCGTATGAAAAAATGCCTGACCGGGATTCGAACCCAGGACCTCCGGCTGAAAGGCCGAAACGCTACCACTCGCACCACGGAGACCGAGTGGTAGCGTACATTATACTTATGAAAATATAAATTTATAAGACACTTAATACTGCAACAAAAACTTTCGTTTTGAAGTTTTATTTATTGATAACTTAACTATGTTAATTTTCGTCAAATTTAAAATTATTTACATTGATACAGTTGAATTTTTTGTGCTTTACAACAATTTCCTCAAAAACAACTGAATTTACAGTTCAGAGATTGATTAAAAAATTTTTAAGCTCAAATGTTGTATAAAATATAATTTAATAATATAAAAATATTTTCTCCATCATTTGTGGCCAATGAAGATATTTTTTTCATTTTCAGCTAATTATAATTTGAAAAGTAAACTTTTCAGATCTGCGTTTAAATATATATTTTTCTATATTTTTCCTAAACTAAATTATGCCCTTTTTCTCATTGATAATTCAATAAACACGATCTTTATGCACCCACGAAAAGAAGTAATTTACATCGATTTATAACATTGTAACAGTCAAGAATGTAAAACCATTTAAATATTTATAATGTGTTATAAACAAAGTATATACAAACTGACAAGATTTATCATTACCTGTTTTATTCTGTCTTGATAAAATTTAATTTTTTCTTTTATAAAGCAGTCATTATAAAAATCAGCACGTTATTTTTTCCACTGATTCATTATTTATTAACGTCATAATAGCTGTTCAAAGAGATATAAGAAAATGTATTAGTGTTTATGACGTATTTGAAAACTAAATTCCCAAAACTGAACCAATTTAATTTGTATAAATAAAAAATGTACTTGTTCCAGATAAAATTAATCGTATCTGACCTTTAAATGAAGCGAATAAAATTAATTAGCAGCAGATTCATTAGAAAATATTATAATATTTCATCAAAATAGTTAATGTATAAATAAATAATAAGAGAATATACTCGTATAAAGTTATAAATAATTAAGCATTTCATAATAATCATCATCTTTAGTACTCTTTAATCCAAGGTTACTCGAGTTGGGCTTCCGACAAAATTCCTACACCTGCCTAGATCCACGAACCATCCCTCTTCCATTACTTTCATCACATCCCATCTCTTGCGCATCTCCACAGCCATCGTATTCATCCATTTCATTCTCGGCCTCCTCTACCTGTTTCCTCTGCATGCAGTATTCTGTTTGGTAATCTTTCCTCATCCATCCTTTCAATATGCCCAAACCACCTGAGCTCCTCCGATTGACTCGATAAGTCTTCCCGACTTCATTTCCTCAATACTTAATAATAGTAAGTAACGTTATTTAATTTATTACTTCAGAAATATTAAACACTGTAGTATTACTCTTATTGGTTTGCTTGCCATTACTGCCGCCACCAACCCATTCGGTCGTCCTAAAGCATACGAACAAATGTCTGTGCCACAAACGGCTACTGAGCCTCAAACAGTTTAGCGATCAGTATCCTAAAACGCTTCTAGAGCTTACCTAACAGCGTGAGCGGACTAAGAGCGGTGCCATACACCACCGGCTTACGTGTGCCAACCACTCACTTGTCATATATTTGCTAAAATGGGTAGGCGCTATATGACATCCCTAAATTAAAATTTATTTCGTCTAGACAGCAATTCCCTGCCACACCTAGGTCGTTGAATGCCAGGAAGTAACTCTCCACCAAATTAAAGTGCTTGGAGCCTTAATTGGCTGGTGGTCAGCCATATATATATCTCTAGGTTAGCTTCCCATAACAGCGCGGTAGGAGTCTTTTCCCTTGGGTAAACTACTGATGTCGGTTGAACAAAGCAACTACATCAAGGAACTCCCACACGGTCTGACAATGTGGCTCTCGCCACATTCACTCGTCGCTTGTGAGTGGCCAATTTTCCCCTTGACCTCTAAGTTCCAGGGTGGCACGGTCTCTGCCACCCCCTCCCCTCATATAGAGTAGAGCAGTCAAACATCAAGTGTTCATTTGACTGGACCTCCCCGTAGACTCACAGCTCATCCGCTGCCAGGCGGAACGGAAACAGATATTGGTTTCAATTAATAAGGTTAGTGAGCACCTGTGCACCCGTTGTCCTTTAAAACGAACTCGATGCATACCATTCCACCAGATCCCGTATAAACTTGAACAGGGATCATCCCTTAGTCGTGGTGTCCCATTTCAGCTATCATGCTTCAATCACGAGGCTCTGCAGCCTCTTCCACAGGCGGGAGATATGCAACTGAACGAAACTTAGATCCGGTGCATTGTGATCACTGTTCCGCTCCGGTACTAACCCGGCTCGAAACCGCACCCCAAATACCTCGGCCTTCCGGCCTCTTCGTAATCTCCACATGACTTCCCAAACTTTCGCAACTAAATCGATTGGGAGATACTTTCCCAATACGGTGGTAGCCGCATAGGAGGTTGCTGGGGTAAACACATCAAACTCTACCCTGCATTCTTGCCTACCCTGCAGGAACCGATCGCACGTTTTCGTGTGCGATCGGTTTCGTGTGTGTTCCGCGGTGTCTTCCTTCCCTTAGTAATTGCAATCCGCTGGTCTCAGTGTCCGCACGCACAAGAATACCTTGTAACATCCGTGACCGATAAGGAACTGGGTCAATTTTACCCTAGTTACCTGTGATTTCAGCACAGCCATCTCTAGAGGTCCGGAATCTGTAGCTCCATCTGTCTTTCGTCGACCGATCCTATCTCTCCTCACTATCTCTCATTTTACTTATTTACATGTCAACTGTTGTTATTATTATGTAATAATTGCAAGTTAATCTGTCTTTTATAATGATATTTCGCAAAATATTCCACACAACCTTAAAATTTTATCTCATTATACCAATTGTCGATATCTGGTTAAAGTTTTCCACGCTCTACTCAACGATGATAAAACAAATTTTTATGAAACATGTAAAATCATAATTGAAATATTAGCCACATTTAAAGTAAATTAACATTTAAAGAGGCTGTCAGCATCCTTTAATTTTATACATACATATTTTATAAAATTACGTGTTTTACACATTTTCAGCAAGGAAATAATTAATTTAATATCAATTTTAAAAGTAGTGCGAGCGGCATATTCACAAAAATGTCAAAATGTTTTACTCAACTTTATTTAGAAATCCACGGCTCATCAGCTACTCTCAAAAAGCATTAAAATAGTATTACTAAACTTAAATCTTTTAAGCTTTTCACAAAAACGAAACCGTTACACAATCAAAATACAATACAGATAGTCAATACATTTAATGTTAAATTATTTTTTTTTTTAATAATCATTTTTTTTATTAAAAAAAAAAAAAAAAAAAAAAAAAAAAAAAAAAAAAAAAAAAAACTGATAGCGTTAATTATTTTTATTTTTCAATAAAATAGCATGGGAAAAACAGAAAAGGCACAATCTGATTAACTGTGCATCGTAATTAGATATTTTAAAAATACGTTTTAAGTAATCGCCAACGTAATTAAAAATTTAATCTTTTGTATTAGTGATTTAAAAAAAAAACAGAATTTTCCCATGAGTTTAGTAGATTTCATCTCAGTTTGAAGATTAAATTGCATTAATTATTTAAAACTGCTGACTGGTTGTTCTGTTAAATCCCATCACATCTGTAAGTGATTTGAGAGAATGTGTGCGTGTATTTTAATGAGTGGTAGTATGATAACGATGATTGAAGCACGCAAGTGCCAACCTACAAACCAAACACTCCAATTAGGGTAGACTGCATATGAAAGTAACTTAGTGAAAGTAAGTAAAATATTTATAAGGATAATTTTTTTTAAATTATATTATGTCATTACATTGAATAATAATAGTAAAATTATTTAAAAAGATAATAATTTTTTGTGTAGTTTGTTCTGCATAAATTCTCTAAAACCATTATGCCGAACATTTAAAATTCTGAAAAAAGATAAAAATAAACAAGACCAAATTTCTGAATAACTTTTTTTTTTTTTATTTTACCTTCGGAACCACCGTTAGTTATTGCTTCAGAGAATGAGATGAATGATTTGTAACGTGCGCGAAAATGTCATGCCTAACTGGGATTTGAACCCGGCACTCCGGATGGAAGACCAAGATGCTACCACTCGTGCCACGGAGCCCGGCAAATTTATGAATAACCTGAAGAAAATTCTTTTTAAAACACAAATAGAATTTTAGTTAACCTAAAGCATCACATTTAATAAGTTATATGATGCAGTGCTATAATAATTTACAATTAATTATTCCCATAAACACAAAAAAAAAAAACACTGGTTAAGGGTACCATATCCGTCTTGAGACTTATCAGATAAAGTCAGCTGTATTAGTAAAATTTAAAAGAATTAGTACTTTGAAATTACAGAATGTTCTAAAAGTGACGCAACCTTATGGGAAAATGAGTAAGTTACAATAGTTGTTGAAAAAGGCCTCCATATGCTACACGCATAATTGAATACGATGTTTCATGCTCTTAAACACGAGTGACTCGGTAACAATAGATGTCCTCTCCCTGAGGTCGTCGTTTGGAAAGACGAAGGTGGCGAGGGTGATGTTTCCGCCTTTGCTCGCTGATGAATTGCTGAAAATCGGGCGCATTTTGCTTCGGATAGGTGGCTTGTCATATGTCAAGGAGGTCCACCGAAGAGCGATGTATTCGGTACTGGTGGGTAGGGCACCGAGCTGGGTCCTGCAGAGCTCCCGTCAGGAGGGGCAGTGCTTTAATTGCGGTGGCATGGGGCACCTTTAGAAAGATTGTAAAGTGGGAGCCAAATTTCTTTATGTAATGTTAGGGGTTCACTTGGGGACCGTGGCTGCAAGGCCAGCAGAAAGAAATGAGGCCTGTGTGCGCCTTCGTTACTGGCGATGGAGTAGGGTTGGGACAGTCTCGTCCAGTAGCAGTGGGATGCTCAGGTGTCCCATCTTCGATGATTGGACTGGGATTCCTTGGGACGTCATAACGAGGAAGGGGTAAAGTAAGACCGTAGTCCCAGTGGGGGTATCCCTTCGTTGTCCCCTCATTAGAGGCATGGCGTGTAATTTAAGACCAGGTCCCGGCTACCTACAGGGACCCTTAATTCCTGCCTAGATAGTTTGAGGCGATGGCATTCCCTGGAGCTGTGTAAATGCTTAATTTCGGATCTGGCTCCATCCAGGCTGGGGACAACAAAGATAAACTCGAGAAAAAAATTAAAAATTAAATCTTGTAAGAGTAATTTCTAAAACACTTACAGTGAAGTAATGTTTTGAAAAAACATTTCCTACAAAGTAAATAAACAGTATTCTATAAGTAATTTATATGATCTTAATTAAACTGCATTTACATAATGTTTTTGAAATCAATAGGAGAATATCACACGATTTGTTCAGGCTATTTTATTTTACGTATAAAGAATTACTTTTATTTTCAATAATTTCAGAGAAAAAACACCACACGTAATCTTGGTTGTTTTCATTAGTACTTTTAAACAAGTAGTTTATAATCACGATGGATGTTCTTATTTATAATTTAATGCTTTTCCATTCTAAAGATAATGTAAAATGTTTAATCAAAATAAAGTAATCTTTATATTTATAAATATACAGCAATTTATCATACATTTATTGATTTATATACTTAATTATATTTTATTAAATTCAATGTTTATATTTCTAGTATTAAAATAAGATAGATTTTCACGTAACATTTCTTCCTCTTTTTCTTTTGAAAAGATGAAAGATCACTTCAGCAGTTATTTAAAAGCTGATCATAAAAAAATTATAAAAAGTAATTTTCCTTTAATTTGAAGAAAATTTACTTATTTTAAAAGTTTATAAAACAATTTTTAAAATCCAATATGTATTATAGGATACAAGGAAATTTCCATGTTATGATAAAATAACAACTGTAAATCCGTGTTTAATAAAAATAATAATTTAAATTACATTTAAAATTGCAGCAAAATTATGTTTCAATTTATAAACGTTACTTAGATTAAATTTTAAGAAAGCCGGTAAAGTATTGCATGACTTTTCCGGTTACACCGATCAGAAAGTAGTATTGGAAAATCGTAAAAATTTATGAAATTGTAAAATAAAAAATATTACAATTATGTAAAAAAAAATTATCGTAAAATCTTAAAATTCTAAAACAAACTTGTAAAAAAATAAAATCGTAAAAATTCTGCGACATAAAATACTCTTAAAAAAGTCATTGTATGTTCTTGAATAGTTTTTATTAAACACTTTTAAGAACGCTAATATTCACCAAAATTAGTTTTATTAACGTTGTCAATGAAAAAAATAAAATAAACTTTTTCGGAATTTTTTTAAATTTGGGAGTCCAAGTATCAAGATGGCTTTTCTACTGATTATGATTATTATAAAAATAAGATTTAAGCATCAGCATTCTCAAATTTCGAATAAAATTATTTGATTTTAGGTCCTACCTTACTCGGTAGGGAAAATGTAGGAAAAACGTATTTATAAAGAAGTAATTTTTAACAAAAAAATAAATTTTATGAAAGTAATGATAAAACTGCTTCTCATTTCCGATCCGGAATATAATATAGGTACCAAAGCTACTTTACTTTTAGTATCCCTGTAAGTGACGAAGAAAAATATAATTTTTTTTTTTTTAATTATAAACATTAAAAGAGTTAAAATCAACAAAAAAGAATTAAAAATACTTTTTAGATGAAGGGAATAAATTTTAATAATTTTTTTTTTTCAAATATTCATACATTCGTAGGTAAGGTTACACATAAGTAGGTTAAGCTTAACAAATCGGCTGAAGTAAAGTTTTCTTAAAACTAATAAATACTTCCTTCAATAAAACCTAAAATAAAAAAAGACAATTTTCAAAACTTTTTTCACAATCTACGTCCGGGATCTTTAATTTTATCATTGTATACATTTCTTGATACTCAAGTATAAATTTTAAAAGAATTTTTGAAAAGTATTTAAACATAAGGAAGATATAGCCAAAGAACAAAAACCATATGTTTCAATTTTAAAAGGTGAGAGTTGAAAAATATTTTTTTTGGATAATTTATATGCGCATTATAAGTAACAAACTTGCTTTAATAAGTTTTATCTAAAATGCCTCTGGCAGAAAATCAAATTTTTCTTCCACCCCTTAACGAATTAAAAAAAAATTAATATGATTATAAATTAATTAATTAAATTAATTATTATTCCATGTAAAGAAATAATTGAGCCAAATTTGAAGAAAACCGGTTCGGTCAATCCTAAGATATAAGGCCAAAAGCAGTGCGACATACATACATATATTCTTTTGGTTTCGATGAATTAGTTGGACCCTAAAACGTAAAGATTTACAAAAGACCCGATATCTCATTTTTTATATGATCACCGTACTTTCCTGTCTAATATAAATTTTCTAGCTATATTCGCCGGCAAAGTTATAAACGTAGAAGAAGCTTCCTAAAGAAAAACAAATAAATATTGCATTCTGTTGGGTTAAAAGTAGTTGAGAGAAAATTTCAATACGAAGGAGTTTCAATATGTAACCTTTACCTACAGGTTCTTTTTAAATAGATTTTATTATAAAGACGAATTAAAATAAACAGCTATGAAAAATTATAAAACAATCTTAATGTAAGTATTTTTAACTACAGGTCTTTAAAATTCCAATGGTATGTCCTTCTTTAAAATGCATTACAGGTTTCAGTGAGAAAAGATAGATTATTTTCATTTTTCTAGAATGGATATACTTTCCCAGATGTTTTAAGATCAATTAAACTGTAAAAATAAAAATCTCACTATTGGTAAAATATTACAACATATTTTAAAAATCAGATGAGATAGTTCTGGTATTGTGTTATAGAATGCTTGCTACAGCTAGAAAGGAATTGGATTTTCAGAGTTTACTCTTAGATCATTCAAAATATTCTTGTAAATACTGGAAAATTCACTAAAATGTTTGTCAGCTTATGTTTTTTTTATATATCAGTTCAATGTAAAACGTGTGTTTTCCATTCTAAATTTTTACTTACGATGAAAAATGAAAAAAAAAATGTATAGATGTACTTTACGTTATTAATTATATCATAAAGCAATTTATAACATTTCATTTCATGTTTGACATGTTTCAGTAATGAATTACCATAAAATTATTTGTTTGACATTTCTAAAGATAGCACGCAAATATTTCGTTAAAATTTTTACACAGTGTATAAACATGAAATCTAGCATAATAATAGTAAAAAATATGATTTAAGAATTGCATGTAATATTTATATGTATTTAAATTCTAACTGTGTAGTTGAATAAGAAAATAATAATTTGACCTTTTCTGCACAATTACCTTTTTACTATTTTCTTGTTTATACAGAAGTTACTTATTTAATAATTTGCATATCAACTTTAAATACAAATTAATGTAGTGCATAATTTTGTTTTCTAAATAAATTCATGAAATAAGATTCTTATTTATTTTATTATACAACAATTGCACATAGAGAGTACTGTGATTACATTTTTTTTTTTATCAAATTATACACAGAATACGGTTTTGTTGTGATCGGGGAAAAACTTCTTCGTATTCTCCCAATGGATGGCTTTAGAATCGTATAACTCTGGTAACATTAATCGAATCTGGCAACGTCTGCATGCTTTTGAAAGGTTAAAAGTTACGGGGAATTTTTATAAAGATTTTGAATATATTAGCTTTTTTATTTAAAAATTATTGCATTTTGAAAATGACTGAAAATAAAAAAGAATTTCGATACATTTTGAAACTTTATTACAAAGTAGGCTGTTAAACAATAGTTATGATATTTATGAACATGATGCAGTATCAAATACATGTGACGTAGACGGTGCAACAGTTTTCAATCTGGAATTTTGATGTCAATAATACACCTCGCTCTGGTCGTCCAATGACTGATACAGTCGATAAAATCATGGAAAATACTGAAAAACACCGGAAAATTAGCAGTTATGATATCAGTAACGAACTAAACTTCGACCGTAAAACAGTTTGAAGAGGGCTGATCAAAAAAAAACACTCGATGTTTGAATGCCACATTTAACAATTAAAAATCTAACGGATCGAGTTTCTATCGGACAATCGTTGCTAACACGGAAATAAATCGAACCATTTTTGATACGGCTCAATAAGGACAATGCAAAACGTACGAGGACGACAATAATGTACGGAAATGTATCGAAACAAAGTGGGGCTCCGTAAATTTTGATTAACTCCATCAACGCCACGGCGTGCGCGCGCGCGCGCGCGCGCGAACCCGCACGCACATGCATTTAACTGGCATTTTTCCCGTCACCATCCCATTCGGTCGCCCTAGAGCGTATGACCAAATGTCCGTGCCAAAAACGGCAACTGTGCCTCAAAAACAGTTTAGCGACCAATAATCTAACAGCGTGAGCGGACTAAGCGAAGTGCCATACACCACCTGCTTACGTGTCCCAGCCGCTCACTTGTCATACAATAAAATTAAACCGGGGAGACGCATCCCTGATTATTATATTAAAAAGGCAGTAATTTCCTGTCACGCCTCGGTCGCTGAATGCCAGCTAGTACCTGTCCACCATTGAAAGCGCTTAGAACTGTATCTAGCTGGTGGCCAGCCATAATCTCTGGATTAGCTTCCCAAGCAGCACGGTAGGAGTCATTATACTTTACCCTTAACTAATCTACCGATGTTGGTTGAACAAAGCAACCTCATCGAGGAACTCCCATACAGTCCGATAATGCGGCTCTCGCCATACTGGCTCGCCGTTTATGAGCGGCAAATTTTCCCCTTGACCTCTAAGTTCCAGTATGGCCCCCCGCCAAGAGCAGGGCAGTCAAACATCATATGCTCATTTGACTGGACCTCCCCGCAGACGCACAGCTCATCACCTGCCAGTTGGAACCGAAACATATACTGGTTTTTAATAATGGCCATGGATTCCGTCTTCATAAGCAAAATCAAAGTTAACGATTAAAAAGAAAAATAGTTAACAATTTAAATATTTCGGTGAAATCATTCACTGCAGATTGAAGGAAAAACAAACATGGCAAAACAGAATAACTAAAATTAAAAGAGCACAAAGTGTAACTTGGCAAACATACAATAAAAATGTGTCAATAAAATCAAACATTCCCCATTATAACACAGTAGTTCTTCCGGTGGTGCTTTATGCTTCGAGACTATATTGCAGATGAAGAATGGAAAAAAAACGGGCCAATTGGTTAAAACAGAAAGACGAATTATCAGAACTTGTTTGAATAAAAGTTATCAGAAGAATGGAGTATGGCCAATTGACAAATGAACAGTCTACAAACAAGTCGACTCGATTCTCAGTACAACGAAAAAACGAAGGATTTACCATTTTTTCTACATATTAAGATGCCTGAAAACCGAATTCTAAATAAACTGGTCACAAGACAAAACCCCCTGTGGAAAACCCTGTGGAAAACATGTTGAGAAGTCCAAAGTGACCTTCAAGAAATTAACTTCAGGGTTGAGGACACCTGTGATAAAATAAAACTTAGCTATGCCCTTCAAAACAATAGATTCAACGTTAAAAAATTAGAAAGGCATAAGAAACTGGAGGTCACAGACGAGATCAGGAAGCACGATCCGACAGAATGAAGAAATACTGGGAAAATCGAAAAGATAGACTAACACAGAAATTCAAGAGGAACTGAAATATGGATGACAAAGGTCAAATGTGGCCTCAAAAGTAAAAAAGAATAAAAATAAAAAATAAATGAATATTACAATTATTTTTACAATTCTTAAATGAATTGTTATATATTTCTAATTATCTTGTTTTGTTATTTTATCCAATTTAATATGATTGGTAAACCAACGAATAAAATTCAAATGAGTATATATATATATATATATATTTATCGATACCTGGTATGCACTCTATTACGGATATATACTTTACCGAATTGGGTCACCACATTTTCCTATTCATTTCTACTTCTCTCATCTGAATAGTGTAAATATCATTTTTCATCTATCGATTCTTATCGCGATTAGCATTTCATTTTTTAAAGTATCATTCGAATTTTCAATTTAAATAATATAATTTTATTGCAACCGATTCTAATATAAATTCAAAATTTCTGTAGATTTCTTTAATATACGTAGTAATTAATCATAAGTAATGAGCTTCATTATTTTCCCGTCTACGTAGCGCTATAACAGAGCTCTAGAAAGGAAAATATTATAATCGGTTAATTTGGGCATATTTATTTTTCACCGGATAATGACGTTTTAACACCTAAGGAACCCAAAAAACGGATGAATATTTTCCGGATGTTAATGTTCGTATGTGTGTGTTCGATGTCGACCTCTAAATCACCTTATATCTCCAGAACTACTAGACCGATTTTGACCAGACGTCGTCAGATTATTTCTGAATATAGAATATTGAGGCTATTAAATTTTTAACTAAAATAGGTCAAGGGGGTAAGCAAGGTCATGTTCAGTATCTCAGATTTCCCCCAATTAAGGTCATATTTTTCTTAGGCACGTTTGTTAACAATTAAAAAAAGTTTGTTAGGAATGTTTGAGAAAAAAACGTTTTGCAAAATCATCCTCAAACTCAAAAAATGCTCTAAGCTACTGATATGTTGTGACGTCATAAGTAAGCGGTACAATTAAATAAATGAATAACATTTAAAGTGTACAAAATTAACTCTGTCTGTCTCGAACTCGATCGCCCGATCGATACGGTACCTGGTGCATTAAGCCTAGCGGCTACACTACTCTGCCAACCGTACAAGCAAAATTTGTTCTATGTAAGTTATGAAATTACATTAGTTTTGTTAGTGCCGACCATCGCCGGTAGTATCGCTAGTATCCACGCGCGCTTTAGTTAGGATATTCGAATTAAATAAACGAAAAAATACTATATTTTAATAAAAGGATAATATTTTTAATTAAGTTGTATGTTATGTGCGTGTAAGCCGTGCATCAGAAACAACGACAGGAATATCGAACTTCAATTCGTAATTGTTATCCTTTGGGTATTTTATAAACTATCGAAATTAGAATATAGTTTAAGTCAGTAGAGAACATAATACTTGGGAGTAAAAGACCTTTACTTCAAAAAGAGCAGACTTAATAAGCCTGACGGAAAAGTCCTACAAATGTTTTGTCAGCTTTTTTTTCTTTCAAAAGATATACAATTTTTTAAAACTAACGATCTGTTACTATTTTAATCTTTTTTTTAACAATGCAATTTTTAAAACGCATGTAACCAGCGATTCTGATTTCACTGCTATTGAAACAAAAATACGATATCTAATCAACTTTGGTATGAACTATTCATGATAATTACTTCTAAACATGATAATAAAATACAACAGAAGGAATTGAAAATTTATTCTCCGTTAAAAATAATATACTATAAAATTCCATTAAATTTATTTAACATATACAAGCCTTATCTGAATTCTAAAGTTTTTATTTTAGTGTAAGTCTAATGAATTTCATTTTTTAATCTCAAATATGAAATTAATGAAAAAATAAAAAAGCTTTAATAATATTTTGATAAATTTCTGTGTACATTTTTAGCAATATTAAAGTATTGGTTGGATTATTGTAAAAGATACTATTATTTTGATAAAATTTCAATATGTTTAATTTTTTAAAGGATATTAAATTTTCCTCATATTTAATAACAAATATTTTTATATGTAATTATCTTATAATTTAGTATTCTGTAATTTTTTTATAGTACTTTATTCAAAAGTTGAGATTTTAAGAATATTGGTCAGAGAAATTTTATACTGAAAAAATATCGAGTTTTTAGAAAAAAATCATTCAGAAAAAAAAATTATTTTTTTGAAAGGGAGCCTAAATAGATATAAAATACATATTATAAGAACCTAATATCATGTACTAAACGAGGATGTTAAATTATCTCGGAGACTGACTAGGTTCTTAAGAAGCGAGGAATAAAGCGATTCCTGGTAAAACTGCTTTTCTAGTACGCTGATAATACTGTCCATATTAACTTTTTAAATTCTCTACAATTTCAGACAACGTAAGCTCTACTTTCCCTTTTTTTATTTCAGAAACTACCTGTAAAAATTAACATCACTACTCTCAGATAAACCAATTGAGAAAAAGCAATTCTCAACAACAATAATTTATTTTTCTTTCAATTTTTTTTCTAGGATTAATTTCATTTTGAATTTTATCATTGAATTCTTGTATTGTATTTAAAGTTCTGTTTTATTTAATATGTATGTTTATGTCTATATATAATCTTGTCACTAGCTGAAATTTTTATACTGCAAGACTTGCATCGTGTAATTATATTTTAAATCCACTTGGAAATCCACACATGACCGTTATTCAATAAATGGTTAGTTTATTACTTTTCTCACTGAAAAATAATGTATGGTAACCTCCAATACAGTTATTACTATGGGGGGGTACCCCCCCATAGTTTCACAACATTATATAATAATTGTTTACTTTTATTATTTTATATTGTTTGGTTGTATGTCTATTACGCTTATGTATTAAGAATTTATAACCGTAAATAATTTTATTTTCATTGGTAATCTGTTTATTTTGTGAAATAAAGATTATTACTTTTCTAGAAAAAATTAGTTTTTACCTTGAAAGAACAAAATTTTTCATTAAAAATTAATACGGTATTTGCAAAGGAAAGAATACTGAAGATGCCCTTTATAATTTTATGTCTAATATAACAGAAGGTAAGCAAGCTTTAATATAACAAAGATAAGCAAGTTCTTGAATTTGTTTGTTTGTCAAGCAAACGTCAAAACTTTGTTCTTGGATTTTAAAAAAGCGTTCGTCGTTGATGATCACAATATTTTGCTTGACAAATTATGGAATAAGAGGTCGACGTAATAAATGCTTCCAGACGTATTTGAGATGTCAACAGGTCAAATTAGAAGAACAAATGAGTTCTCAAGGTTAAGTACGGCATCCCGCAGGGTTCTGTACTTCGACATATTTTATTTATTATATACATGATTGATTTATGTAATGGAAAATTTTTACGGTAGACTGACAAAATTTGCAGATGATACAGCAGTAGATTATGATGCTAAAAGTGTATACGAAATAAGGAAAAATATTAAAGAAGCCCTTATGAGAATTATGTGGTCGTTAATCAAAAGCCGCGTAAATTTAAATGTAATGAAGAAAAATTACACAATTTTTCAATTAAAATGTTTGCCGGTAATGTTATACAGCATTTCACAATTTAAAAAGTTAAACAAGCATAAATTTTACATGCCAAACTATACCGGAAATAAATACGGTTAAGAATCTGGGAGTAATTTCAGATGTGAATTTATTTTTGAAGGAACATATTAATAAAATAAAATAATATATCGGATTAAGTATATAGTACAAGAATGTTATTCAAAATTTTGTATCACTCCTTGATAGGATCGAGATTATTGTACGGGAAAACTTGTTGGGGAAGAATGTATTAATCTACTACAAAACCATTATGGATAGCACAGAAACATTTAATTAGAATTATTTAAAAAAAAAAAATAGATTTAGCGAATTTTTTCCACTTTTTAAAAAACTCAACATGCTGCCATTTAAAATATTTTTACGATTTTAGAGTACTAAAACTTTTTATAAAAGGTGTGTATAGAGTATCGCACACATGTCAAAAGTAATTTAAGTAGTAATGATAAATTTGTTACCTTTGTCAAAATTGGGTCTGTATAGACATTTTTCTTCATTTATGGCTCCGAAGTTTTACAGTTTGTTACGTAATGATATAAAGGAATCAAGAAACTTTAGAGAATACAATGCTCTGTTATTTGTACTCTTATTTGTACGGTTACTAGAAATCGATGAAATTGAAAAGTTATTTATTGTTCTAATCTAATTACTGAAAAGACTGTTAAAAGAAATTACAACTCGTATATTAGGATTACAATATTTATGGATTGTTATTGTTACTTTAAGTTTCTGGCGGTGTATTTGAAAATTTTTGTTTCCCTTTATAAAATGTTATTGAGTTGGTAACCCTCCACACGGATTTGTCTACAGAGAGTGACAAAATTTTCATATTAGTTACACATTTTATATTACACTGCAGAAATTATTTTGTTGAAATTTCTTTTTATCATTATTTTTATTAAAAAAAAAATATGTCATTTTTTTTATTGTTTGTACTTGTATGTGAAAATAATACATTAATAAAAATACATTTAGTACAAAAGTATTAGAAATACATTAAAAAAAATAATAATTTTTTATTATTTTAAAAATAATAATACTTGTAAATACACATGATTTCCATACTAAAATCAAGAAGAATTAGGACAAATATCCAAAAGCAACAATTTTTTTCCTTCATTCTATATAAATTAATGCATTGTACGTATACTTTCAATTCACAAGAGGAAATAATTATTAATATTTTTAATACTTCGATTGAACTGTCTTGCGGGATCATGTTGCGTTCTCATTTGAACAGGGTACGTGATTCTTCCCACACTCAACTAATGAATGATCTCTCAGTGCCACAGCCGCACAATCCCATGAATTCGGGTGGGTGTCCTTTATTAGTTTTCAGAGCCGTCGATTAAATACCTACGCACTAGGCTGCAGACGTTTAATGTAACAACCTTTTGCATTCTCAGATTAAGAGTACTTGATATTTCCAACGAACCTAATCCTTCTTGGAGAGAGCACGGAATTTGACCAATAGTTCCGATGTCTAAAGATACTATCCTGTCTGTATTTTGATCCCATATCTCCTTAATCTGCTCCAATAGAGCTCTGTATTTCGAGAATTTCTCAGTTTATTGATTATTCATACTTCATGCCAATGGAACGATCACGTCTTATGACCCATGTGGCTTTATACTCTTTGTTCCCAAAGATGATATTCGGTGTTTTATAATCAACTGATGGTCTATCCGTTAATTTTTCAATCTCTGAAACGGGATATAGAACAGTAAGAATACCAATACGCCAAGAATACCTCTTTCTGGAGCAGTCAGTTAATGTAGAATCTTGGCTATTTCATTATCACGCAAACTATATTCTTTCGGGGCTAAAACTTAGCACACTCCAATGTGTCTATTTATTCGCCGGTTTTACCATTTACAAATTCAGACATAGGTCTGAAGTTATAGCTAGGTCTTTTATTAAACGCTTCCTAAAATTACATGTGCAAATTACCCGCTCCTGCATGGCAAAATCTAGATCTTGAGTTACGGAAAATTAACGGCCGTATTGTAACCATGCAAAGAAAGCAGCTAAAATCAGTGAGTTGTTCAATATGGATGCGATGAATCTCCCGTGGATTTCCTTCACGTACCCTCCGTTCATTTTTCCATTGACAATGGTGGATTCGGGGTGGGGGTCGCCTTGTAGTGGTTTGTAATCTGTGCAGTTCAATGAAAGGAGAGTGTAATAATTATAAATTATTTCGATAATTTAACCATCACAGATATAGGCCTTTAGTTCTATCATTAATATTATTATTATACATGGATTTTATATTCTATATTCTCCATAACCATATTTTTGCCAGTCAATATGTACCAAGGTGCGAGCGGAGAGACGGTTGAGCATGCCTCAGATCATCTGATCCTGCCTGGGTTCCCCTTGTCAACCGCCCCCTAGTCAAGTTTTCCGGCCCGGCGCGTCAGATACTTTCTGACCCACGATACCGACATCACAGGGCTGGCACGTATATTTAAGCATACACGCATATTTATATTTTTAAGAGCTCCGATACCCTTACCATTGGGACAATCTATGCCAAGGGCCGAAGTGACTGACACACGGGGTAGCGCAAGACTTCGGTAGGCTTCGTTAGCCCACTCAACCCGGCTTCATCACCGAGAAAAGGGATGAGCACTCCCCGTCTGCACCGCTCAGCATCAGAAAAAACAGATCACGGACATGACTCCCATCCCCGTCGCAAACAGCAAAACCGAAAAGCACAACCGCAACCAGCTCGGAACCGCCATTCCCGTACTCCACAGGGAGACTCCTGAGCAAAACCATTGTCTCTCTGGCGAAAATAAGCGAAAGTACCGAAGTACCATGTTTTTCTCGCCTCGGACCTTTGAGTAAATATTATTGCACGGAAGTGGGGTTATTATTATTTTTTTTTTTTTAGACGTATTGAAATTAATTTATAATATTTTCGGATTACTTTGACTTATTATTTTTATTCGTACGTAAACATGAAAAAATATATATATAAAACAATAAACAAATAAATTGAAAAATTTTATATTTTAATTTTGATTTCAACAAAATTAATTTTATAAACAAAGGCAATTTAGCGAGATATTTTATCAATTATTTGAAACAAAAACAATACTACAGTTAGTCGCAACAATCGAGTGGTGTTAATTAAATAATTTTTACCGTTTGGTTCAAACCTTTATAAATTTGTATAAGAGAGATCAGAATGAAAAAGCACAAAATCAAATGTGGGTGTATGTATAATACTAATAACAGTAACAATGGTTTAGTACGAATAATATATATATATTATAAAACGGGCTATGTTAGATATAAAGAGCCAATCATTGGACAACTAACGGATTGTCCAACATGGTTGTATGCGTAACAAGAGCTTTATAAAACAGAATGGTTACAACGAGCACGACACGATTACTGAAATGAAATTCCTAAAGGACTATGAAAGCATTCACCAAATATTTAATACCAAACAACCTGTCTCGGCTTGAATATTACTTCCATAACAAATATCATTCTTGAACGGTCTGAAAAGCAGACACATACAATTTGACATTATATCCAATTATTTCTCTGGATTTTTTTATATTATTTTTACGAATTGAAAAATATATTGTTTATAAAATGAAACCGATGAAAGGTAGTTTCAACCCCAAATTATATATACATCAAATATATATATACACAATATAATAAAATTATTTTAAAAAATTTAAGTGGAAAATTAAAATTAAAAATCAATGGAAATGAATGAAAGCCTTCACTCGCTTATCCCTAATTTTTCACCTTTGAAAAAAGTATTAAAATTGGTAAATTTATTAGGAGAGTCTTATCAGAAAACTAAGCAAAAAATTGCCATGAGTAATAAAAGTTTAATTGACTGGAAAGGGTGAAACTCCGATTAACACAATTGTTTATTTTACTATCATACTTAAGTGTTTGAAATGTTTCGTTATTATGCCTGTAGAGATGGTAGTATTAACCACAATAACAATAACAATAATAATTATTATTATTGTAAAATTAGTAGTTTTCACCCAAAATTGGTGAAGATGATAGAATTAACATTAAGGTTAAATTTAGAGGGGAGATGTCTGAACCCTTCCCGATAAAGACCGGATTGAGACAAGGTGATGGACTTTCCCCCCTGCTATTCAATATTACGCTGGACTACATAATTTAAATTTGGCAAAAGCAAAATCCCGTTAAAACAATAATAAGAACAGCTAAAAATTCAATAAAAACTAATATATTGGGATTTGATGATGATTAGGCCTTACTTGGAAGAGTTAAAAAACAAATCACCAGCCCAGAAAAAATTTCCCAAAGGTTTGGTCTGAAAGTATTTTATAAAAAGACAGAAATATTTCTATGGATTCCCTCTGTATAAGCAAAATCAAAGTTAACGATTAAAAAAAAAATAGTTAACAATTTAAATATTTCGGTGAAATCATACACTGCAGATTGAAGGGAAAACAGTCATGGCAAAACAGAATAACTAAAATTAAAAGAGCACATAGTCTAACTTGGCAAACATACAATAAAAAATGTCTCTCAATAAAAGCCAAAATTCACCATTATAACACAGTAGTTCTTCCGGTGGCGCTTTATGCTTGTGAAATTATCTTTCAGATTAAGAATGAAAGTAAAACGGACCGATTACTTAAAAGAGAAAGGTGAATTATCAGAACTTGTTTCAATGAAAGTTTTCAAAAAAATTGAGTCTGGCGAATTGCCAGAAATGAAACGATATAACAAACAAGTAGACAAAACGAAGGATTTCTCATTTTTTCTACGTATCAAGAATGCCTGAAAATCAAATTCTAAATCAGCTCGTCACAAGGAATATTAACAAAAAACCTGTGGAAAGCATGTTGAGAAGTCTAAAGAGATCTTCAAGAAATTAACCTCAAGGTTGAGGATACCTGTGATAAAATAAAAATTAGCTACGCACTTCAAAGCAATAAATTCAACGTTAAATAAATTAGAAAGGCATAACAAAGTGGAGGTCACAAATGAGGTCAGGAAATAACTCTCCGATAGAATGAAGAAATACTGGGAAAATCGAATATAGAATGAATATATCGAATACACTGCGAATGAAATTCAAGAGGAACTTAAATATGGATGACTAAAGTGGTCCAATGTGGCATCAAAAAAAAGAAAGAAAGAAAAAAAATTAGTGGTAATAATTAATATTATTATTTAAATAGTCATAATATAGAAAAACAATATAATACAATAAATAAAATAGATAATATTAGTAATAGACAATATTCATTAAAAAATATAAAATAATATCAGATTGTCTAAAAAGTATTCCGCCTTTGAAGGACTAAGTTGAGAATACATTTATATCATTGGCAAAAGTGCCAATGATATAAATTTATATCATTGCGTAAATTTATATCATTGGAAAAAAGCACTGAGACTACATATGCACCTATTTTTCGATAACCTTCTGTCATTTTCCGGGCAACAACATAACCCCGTAACTATAGAACTTCTGTGGTTTCTGGTCAAAGAATCGTGACACGTGGTTCTTGCAGGCCTCTTTTGAGACTAACTTAACGCCACTCTGGGAGTTCTGTTGAGTCCAAAATATATGATATATGATGACTGGGCGATACGGCGGATACATTAAAACCTACTACTAAAGTTTTCTCAATTTCTGACGGGTCGTTAAAGATGTATATGGTCCGGCGTTGTCAACGTGGTATACTCCAGCAGGATTTGAGTGCACGGTTTGTCCCTGCTCCTGCGCAGACCAGAATGGGGCTATGATACCCGTAGGTGACCTAATTTGGACGACTTATTTGGGTGTAGGTCGGAATTTCTATGATGCGTAAAACATAATTTTGATTTTAGTATGAGTGTAGCACTGATTTAACTTACAACTCGCTCGTTTTCTGAGGCATTCACAGTCACGAACGGTGTTGTCAAATTTAGACTAGCCACGGGAACCGTGCTTCCACGGTCTCAGTTAGTTAGTTTAAGGGAATCATATTCGGTTGGATGTGAAGATTTTCGTTTGAGGCCTACGTGAAGGCAAACTTTTATTTTTATTTTAGTGATGCAAATGTCTGCCGAGGCATTTACATCGGTGGCATCCCGACCGAGACCTGGCTGATGACTGTGAGATGTAATCAGTTAGAGGGTCTAAAGACGACCTCCGGTAAAGCCTCTCATGGCTCAGAATGGAGAGGGTGGTGTGGCAGACAGGTAACGTCACAAGGTGGACGTCTTTCCCTAATGGGGTTGGGATACTACACTCCTGCTGATGACCAGTTCAGACCGTTTCTTTTAAACTGCTAGTGTAATCGCGCTAATCGTCGACAGTATGGATCTGAGTTTATCGTTCTGGTTGGTGTAAGCAGCTCGTGATACACGTCCCAACAACCCCACAACGCAACTTTCCTCGGCTTTGACACAGACAATGGAGCTTCTCTTCGCTTCAACCACGATCTTTTTTTCCACATTGTTGATGTAGTAAATCCACTTTTCATCACTCATGATTAACCTTTTTGAAATGGCTCGATTTCGTTACTTTTCAGTAGATATTTGGAGATAGAAATACGATTGAGTAAATTTTTCTAAGTTAGATCATGCGGCACCCAAACGTCGAGCTTTTTTTTTATAGCCAGCTTGCTCCAAATAATTTAACACTGTTTGATGGATGTTTAGGTCATTGGTGATGTCGTGATGGCTTACGTACCGGTATTCCTCGACTTTTGCTACAAAACTATCTCGTGCGCAAAAGCCTCCATACTTTTTAAACTACCTATTATTAATTTCCACGCTACTTTAGCACTGTTTTAGATAAGCCTAGTTAAAATCCGGTTAAGATAAAAACTATGGCTTAAAAGAGTAAAAGTAAAATTTTTTTACGCTAACATTCTACTATTATGTTGGTTTGTTTAACATTATTCATCCTATGAATTTTTTCAGTACGGAAATAATTTGTGAGCCTTTTTTCCTTTTATTTATGACAATTTTTTCCGATGACAGATATCGTTTTCAGGGGGTTAAAATTATTTATACTTGTGATTGGATAATAGGGGGGCTGTTGTTCAATTCATCACTACATGAATTCTACAGTTGCATATAGTATACATAGCTTTCATAAATACAGATGATATTAAATTTTACAACTGATACCTTTACTCAGTTCTGTATAGTGAATAACTGTGTAATAAATATTATTACTCCTCGAAAAACTGTGACTGGTTGAAATAGAAGAGTTTGTTCTGTATTTTAGCCGGCATGTCTGAAATAATGGAAGCGATAACTGTTTTAATTCTGTTGTCTAAAATCGGGTAGATAGGTTGGTAGCGGAATAACATATTCACAGGCCCTGAAACAAGCTTTGACATTAGATCCATGTCATCCTAGTCAGCGGTTAGGGAAAACGTCGTTCCCGTACAAAGTTATACCAATGAGGGGGTGCAACATCTTGTGGCTAAATAAAATAGATTCTCTGGTTTCTATTGCAGTTGAGGAAAGAGACAAGTACACAGCATATCCAAATAAACAACATCTCTCTTTACCACGCTCGATTCAATGAAAAAGAACGACCGTGAACTTGGCGACGAGATATCGCACAGAAAATGTTTAATTTTGAGAAGTCTCTAACATATTATAATTTTTTGACAGATACGGGCATCATGTTTTAAATTTTCCTCTAAGATGAATTTTTCACTTATCACTTCAAAGTACGATCAAGATTGTCGTACTTTAGCATCTTCATGCTACAACGTTTCGTTTCGAAATTGACATGTACGGCGTAGTCGGTAGGCTTCCTAACGGCATTGGTAGTTTGGAGCTGGTCTTCCTAACTGATTTTTAATATCACGCAGGAAAAACTCACTGTTTTGTAAACAATATGTAACATTTAAACAAGAAATTTCTGCATATAAAATTTTTGCATTTGAAAAATTACAATGAAAACTACTCCTTCAAGATGCAAAATAATAACAATAATCAAACCTACACACATATTACTATATATATAATTAAACAATAAAAAACCGATTTATATTGTAATTAATCAAAGTTGCTAAACGTTTCTGACAGTTTTATCTTTTTGGATAAATCACAACCCCCATCCTTCATAATAACCCATTATCAAATTTTAATATGTAAACAATTTGATAAAAAAGTTGCCAAAGTTTGTAAATAGGATTTAACTCAATACGGTCAACAAATTTTACAAACAAAAATTTAAAAAAATTGGAGTACAAAAAATTTTAACCTATCCCCACATTCTCTCTCTCTTATAACAGTCAGGAAGTAAAATCTGGTCTGCAAAAGTTTTATTAAAAATTATTAAATTTATTGGAAAATTTTACAGTAAGCCATTGTTAAATAAAGTTATCTAAACAGTAATAAAATTTCTTTGAAAACTACATAAAATTTTCTTGAGGCAAAAGGGTAATCGATGCAGTTACTTATTTAATGCATCGATAAAAAGTTTCCTTGTAATTTTATATTATTCAGTTGAACAATTTTTAAATCATGTACATCTTGACCCCCGTAGTGGAGACTTGTAACAATCCCAATCGCCACAGTGATCCCCTCCTTCCAAGCCTTGGTGAGCTTTATTGTAGGTTGTCTTTTAAATGCTTTAAACCTGATAACACATCACAATCATTAGTTTGGTGTGTGTCAGGGGATATCACCTATTAAAATGCCTCGGCAGGCATCTCCATTTGTGTATTTACACAACCTGCTGTCGCTTTCATACCACGACCACCTATCATAACTTACAACTACCAAATTAACTGATTCGCGGAAACGCGATCCCCGCGTCTTCCTTTAATATCGAAGGTTTCACACAAATACTCTTCTCATATCTAACTTCAATTAAACTAAGCACTTAGATCATTAGTTAATTGGGTCATTAAATACCTAAATACTATTTTCATAACAACAAATCAAATGTCGATCTCAACAACAACAATTTTGACCCTCATTTCATTTTCTTGAATTGAATAAAGTTTTCTTGATTTACTAAAAAACAAATTCACAAATGAAAACATACCCTCCTGTTTCTCTCTGCTCTGGTTCCCTTTAAGGAGCGAGGTCAATGCCTATACACTCTCACACCGCAGTTCCGTCACAATGTTCTCAACACATTTTTATCCTTACCGCGGATATCTAGCTAACCGAGGCTTGATGCCAAAATGCCTATCTTGATGAAGTAAGCACCCAGGCGGAACCCTAGTCACCCGGGTTGCTATTCTATCTACAGATCAAAACCAGAATTGATCCTCGTAAGCCCATTAACTACTTGGTACGTTCAGCTTCATACATTGAACAGACATATAAGACATGTTGCAGATCAACAATGGCGCTACACTCCGGACACAAGCCTGAATTAATCAAACCAAATCTAGCCAAACGTATCTCGAAAAGCACCATGTCCAGAAAGAAACTACGTAATATGCCGATTGTGGAAAGTCTACCTAACAACAACCTGCATAATTCTAGCATCAAGAAAAATACCATGCTGTAACAGCCATCGGACGATTCAGTCCACCTGACTTGCCGTAAATTGAAACCTTGATCGTCTATTTCTTTTATGCATCCAGAGGTAAGTACTAACCTTCTTGGCATCATAAAGTAGTTGACACTCAGTCGCAAGGATATATCAATGGGCATAATATCAGAAATTGCGTATATACCCCAGCCCATTTGATCAAGCCAACTCCACTTCAGTTTCAAATGTTTATGATATTTTTATTAATTAAACAAAATTTTCATGTAGTTCGCTTCGCACTCAGAATTAAAAATAGTTTGACTTTTTTCATCAAAATCATGCCTATATTTATCTTTTAATAAGAAACAAATAAATGTATTATTGTGAAACTGTGAAATAGAGTAAAAGTTATTTCATTTTACCTTTGTGTATGTTTCATAGTAACAGATTCGGTAACAAACGGAAAAATCTTGAAGTATAAACCCTTTCTATTATTTTGTATTAAGTAAGTCGCGACAAAAGAAGAGCTCTCAAATAATATTTTATATTTTTATATTTTAATATTTTATATTAATTTTAATTTTAATATTTTATATCTCAAATAATAATTTAATATTTTCAAAGTCACAATTTTATTTTTTAATTCATATAAAAATTAAATTACTTTTTTCCATTTATCCTTCTATTCGTAGTTTGTTAATTTTTTTTTTTTTTAATTTATATACACCCAATATTTGATTAAACTAAACAAGAATAACCAGATTACATAGAACTTTCTTGAATATCATTGTAACAAAAGATGGGCCTAGAAAATCTTAGAATAGTTGAGATTTCATAATCCAACAAAGTAGAGTATTTTCGATTATAACGGAAGAAAAATTAAAAAAAAAAACACATGTTAAATAAATAACTTAATAACGTTAAACCTTTAAAGAACATGATTAAAAATAGACATATAATAATTCTTGTAAGGTTTTTCCTATTATATTCCTACACGGTACATAATTTTATCGAAAAAAATCACTTATTATTTTTCTTTGTAATGTTACAAGTATGACACGTGTAAATGCTTTTGACTGTTACGCTTTCAAAATAACCATTATTCAAATCTATAATTAACGCTTCCGGTAGAATAACGCAAAAACATTCTCAAACACTGTCACATAATGGATTACTGCACGTGACGAAATGCCACATGGTTGGATTACTGACATTTTAGAGAATCGTTGAATTTATTGGTTTAACTTATAACATTACTTCATTCTCTGCGAGAATCTGTGGTATTTTATTTTAATATACACTTACAATTTTAAATGTATACTTTTTTAATTAATTTAAAAAAACGGAGGCTTTTCCCAAAAGTAAGGTTTGTATGTTGCCTGGATTTTAGGAAAAACGTAGAAGAGTTTTGTAATAAATAAAAAATTTGAAAAGAATATTTTAAGATGGTTTTTTTATCATTGCTTATTATTGGATTACTATGCACAATGATATAAAAATTAAACTTCTGATATTGAAACGCGAAAAATCAAGAAAATTCATTTGAAAAAATTATATAAAAAAATACATAATTCAGCATTTCAGACAGTTTTAGTTTTCGTTGGTATTTAATTTACGTCCCTTTGTTCACACTTGTTTTCCCTAACTTTTATCAAACATCAGGATTCTCGCCTTACACAGTTTCTTATGAACGATTTTTTTCACAAAAAATATTTTAATAAATTTAGCATTTATGTTACTTTATAGGAAAATCAAACCAATTTTCTAAATAAATTAACACTGACTTTAATATACGAAACTGTTTTACTTTCCCGTCTTGAAAGCGCTATAACTTTAGAAGGGAAAGTACTGTAATCGGTCCGATTTGGACATATGCGGTATCCCCCGGATCTTGACGTTTTGACACCTAAGGAACCCAAAAAACCGAATAAAAATTTTCCGGATTTTAATGTTCGTATGTACGTCGGTTCGGTGTTGGCCTTTAAATCACCAGAACTGCCAGACCGATTTTTACCAAACTTGATCAGATTATTTCTATATACTGGAAGTAGATGCCAGTAAGTTTTCAACTTAAAAGGTCAAGGGGTTGAGGCTGTAGAGGAAGCTCACCCTAAGTATCTCGAAATTTAGCCTAATTAAAATCATATTTTTCTTAGGCACATTTTTTAATAATTAAAAAATAATAATATCTGAAAAAAAGTTTGCAAAATTTCACCCCCACCCCAAAAAGTTTTTAAACTACTGTTACGTTGTGACGTTACCGGTGAACGACAGAATTAAATAAATGAATAATATTTTAAAAGCTAAAAAGTAACGCAGTCTGGCCGGGTCTCAAACTCGATGGCCCTGTTGACTCGATACCTGGTGTGTTAAGGTTCGCGGCTACACCAGTCTGCCGACCGTACAAGCGATATAAGAGACCAACAATGAGCACAAGTACATACGAACATTAACGTCCGAAAAATCTCCATCCGGTTTTATTTAGTTGCCAAATCGTCAAGATCGGGTGAAAAACGCATATATTTAAATTGAACCGATTACAATACTATCCCTTCTAGAGCTACAGCTTTGCTACAGCACTAGTCAAGAAAATAATTACATACACATAGTTTTTATAAATTGAACATTCTTTAACTTTTATTATATCTTATCAGTTTGTTTATTATATCTTATTTAATAAAAAAATACCTTGAAAGCCGAGTTACGATTATCAGTAATCAAAATTACAATTTTTTGAATTCTTTTAAAAACGATTTCTTCCATTCTGAAGTACTTAAGTTTTTCCCAGCGATAAGTGGATTTAAATAAGAAAAATTACTTCGGATGTATTGAATATAGTCTACGTTAAATATGTGTTATCTTATTAACTTTTTCGTGTTAATTAATTTATTTTAACTAAGGTTTATATCAAAGTGTTTTTCAATAAGTTAACATTAAGGTTTTTTGCACATGGTATGTTATGTTTACATAAAATAATTAATTTTATCATTATTTCATTCTCTTTTGACATAAAAATCATTTAGTATTTATTTTCAGTTGAAAAAGGCATAATAAATTTACGTAATATCTGCTTATTTTGAAATATTTACTATTTAGATAACAGTTTGGGAAACGAGTTTTTATTTCCGTTTTACACGTTTGCAAGTTTCCTCTCTTTTCTCACTGATAACAGGATATGTGCCAAAACGTACGCTTTACCTCCTCTCATTTTACAGCAAACTGCATGGAAGTAGTTGATACGTAGAAGGTTAGAGAGAGGTTATGTTCTAATGAGCTCTCCTAGAAATCTTCCATTAAACTTTAATTACGTCATTTTGGTAATAATTAAACGTAATTACCCTGTTTAGTAATTTTATGAAAAAGTTATTAGTTTTCAGGAAATTATTACAAAGTTGTTTGTGAATTATTATTTATAATATATCTTTCTCAAATTATTTAATGCGCAATTCTGATTCCATCCATCTTTAACGTTGAAGGAATTCAATGATAATAATAAACGTCTACTTTGAAGAAACCTTATTAATTCGAGAAAACATTTTTAAGAAAGCTTGAATCTTAAAATTAATTTAACAAAAACCGATCTCAAAAGAAAATTTCTACAAAGTAAAAATCAATACTTTTTCAAATCTTCTCTCGATTTCAATTTTTAGAATTAAATATCAGTTTAAGAATACCTACAAACAAAACATATTTATGACTAATCACAGTTAAACCGTTAGTTTGGCGCTAACTTTGAAAAATAAATTTCTACAGAAATTAAAAAAGCTGACAGCACAGTTGTTTCCAAAGCAGAGCTTACACGCATATATACATAGCGTAATTTAAAAAATTTATCATTTTATTTAAATATAATATTTTTTCGTTTATGTAATTCAATGATTCTAATTAAAGCACGCGCATATATCGTATTTATTTCGCGCGGTGTAGCGGTACTAGTGGTGACGGTAGGCACTAATTAAAATAATGTAACTTCATAACCTACGTAGAACAAATTTCGCTTGTACGGCCGGCAGCTGATGTAGCTACGAGGTTTAACGCACCAGGTACCGAGTCAACCGGGCGATCGAGTTCGAGACCCTGCTAGATCGAGTTACATTTTTACAGTTTAAATATCAATCATTATTTAATTCTAACGCTCACCTGTGACATCACAACATACCAGACGACTACAACAACATTTTTTGGTGGTGAGGGTGCGATTTAAAAAAATTGTTGTTTGCAAATATTGTTATTTTTTAATAGTTACCAAATGTGTCTAAGAAAAATATGTTTTTAATTAGGCGAAATCTCGAGATATTGAAGGTGACCTTACTGTATAGCCTCATTCCCTTGACCCTTTTAAGTTGAAAATTTAATGGCATCAATGCCCCAGATACAGAAGTAATCTGACCGAGTTTAGTGAAATTCGGTCCAGGAGTTATAGAGATATAAGGTGATTTAGAGGCCAACACCGAACACATACACACACACGTACATACGAACGTTAACATCCGGAAAATTTCCATCCCGTTTTTTGGGTTCCTTAGGTGTCAAAACTTTAGATTTAGGCGTATGCCTTAATCTGACCGATTACAATATTTTCCCTTCTAGAGCTATAGCACTATCTAAACGGGGATGTAAAAGATTGCTGCAGATTTTAAGAATTCGCAAAAAAAAGGAAACCTTTATTATTTATTTAACTGAAGTATTATTACAGTCCTAATACAAAAAAAAAAAGCTTTAAAATTTAATTAGCTTCATAATTAATTATTCTTAATCTTATTAAATCTTCTTAAAATATTTAATTAATTCATTACATAATATTTATAATTAATTAATGAGCTTTAATTAATTTGTTTATATAATTTCCATTACCATTTATTTTACTTTGTAGACTTCGTCAAATTTTATTTTACTTAATAAACAAAATTGTTTATTAAGAAAAATAAAATTTATTTGGATAAATATCCAAATATCTTTACTTCTAAATTCCTTCAGAAACAGCCATATATATATATGGCTGTTTATTACATATATATATATATGGTAAAGATGAAACCAATTGATTGTTTCACAGTTAAATCACCGGTTAAATATTAATATTATAATAGTTTAAAATTTATTTCTAATAACATTAAAAAAAATGACTGCTTCTAAAAAAAATACAGATAGATAAATAAACGGGAAACTACAGGTATTTAAAACAATGTTTCGTCACATTAGAATGAAACGTTATGTCTTAAACTTATGCATGAAGCATTGTTTTTAAATTTACACATACCAAATTACCTATCATCTAAAATAAAACTAACTGCTTTAAAATTTTATTCGTAAAAACTATGTAGGGTATTCAGATCTTTATTTAATTTAGAAAAAATTTTAATCCACATACATTTACCTTTCCGTTAAAATTTGTACATATGACACCAGTTATCAGAATATCATATATTTAATCATGTGTTAAATTTTGATCTCAAATTTTCTTTCATAAATTATTTTATTAAAAAATATTACTCCAAACTAGCTATTTACATGAATAAAATTGTTAGAAGTCAAGAAAATGTATTAAATATTATTATTATTTTGAGATTCAAAAGAATATGAGGCAGACCAACTTCAAATAAAAAATTTTTAAATGTTTTTACAATGTAATAAATTAATTTCTTTAATAAACAATAATGCCATTTTTCTATTCCTTTTTTAAAATTGTTTCCATATTGATTATATTTCCATGCCAAATCATGTTTATATATATAAATACACTAGACGGTCAGAGGCTCTTCCCCCTTGATAACAACTGGGTTCATTATCCTCATGCTTGTGAGAATAATACTGAAAAATAACAATTAACGTCTGTTCAATTTATAAAAACTATCAGTGTACTGTAACTTCTTCAGAGCAACATAAAGCATTTGGTCAGCAAAGGTCTTGAAACTTTTAATTGATTTGATGTATGCGGGTTTCAAAATTATCGGTTAAAGAACAGTTTTGCACGGTTCTTATCATCGATAAATACCATGAGGAAGTGATCGTCGTTCGTTTCTCATTTTTTATTTTTGTTTTTTTTTTATATTTTTTAGTCAAGTAAGATGAGGCAGGCGCAACCAGTCGTGGCGCGTAGCATCGCACACACCAATGGCGGTTCGTAACTAAATTTAGTGGGACTGCTGCCCCAGAAATTTTTTTTCTGGCCTTTCCAAGGCCATGGTGAAAGTTTTCTGTAAGATAAAAGAACCGAAAAAATGAATTAAATAAAATAGCTGGAAGCAGGATAATAATCTAATTCTAGATTTTGTCACATACAAGAAGAATGTGGTACACAATACTTCGGTTTAATCGAATAAATAATAAAATGTCAATACAGATAAAATTTTATTTAGTATTATTAGATAACTTAATAAAATGTCAGTTTAAAAACACTATAGTCTAGTGGTGCTTAATTTCTATGTACACAGAAACAAATACATAATAGCTTTTACTAAATACCTTCTCTTTCGCCCTTCTAGCGTGATTTTGGACAGATTTGGCGATCAAAGAGCCCTTGTTTTCCATCATCTTCTGATCACTACTGAAAAAATAACTAAACCGCTTTCATATTTCTTCCACCGACTAAACTAGAAAGGGGAACGAACAAGGAACGTTCCATACACACGCGGAGTAAAAAAAAAACTATGTTCCACCAGCACGCCAGTGTCGGCACTGCGGGGTTAACAGTGCTCTATCTCCCTCGCAGCCTCGCGTCCAGCTTCCTATGTGCGCATTCGCACAATAGCCAAACTTCACACCGCTGGAACTGTGAAGCGCACAGTTCCATGCAAAGATCTTTTTTTATCTTTTTCATAAACTGGGGGATGGCTGTAGACATTAAGCTTACTGTGCAAGTATAAAGAAAGAATTAAAGAAAAAAGGACTCATTATAAAAAATGTTATTGATAATATCAAGTGAAAATAGGGGGTGCTGAAGTTCCACAGTGGCTATACGCGAACCGCCACGGACAATAACAGTGACAAGGCGTGTTAGTTGAGCCGACGTGCCGTATACCATCGCACATTTAAAGCTAATTTTATCGGTAACCGAAAGAGATATTGCAAAAGACAATGAGAACTTTTTTGTAAAAATTTTAACTTAAAACAATTCAAACCGTCTCCAAATTTAATTTGACGAACATTTTTTCCATAGTAATGTTGAATATCGGCAAGCAACAACATAATCCGGTTGTTACCGGAACCTATTAAAACATCACATCACATCATGAAATGCTAAAACATTTCGTAACGGCAATAAGTCCTACGTTCTTTTCAGGTACAAAAACTATGTTTAAACGTTAAGAAAAGATTTTTGAAAGTATATATTTGGAGCGTAGCTTTATATGGAAGTGAAACTTGGACGATCGGAGCACCTGAGAAGAAAAGATTAGAAGCTTTTAAAATGTGGTGCTATAGTAGAATATTAAAAATCAAATGAGTGGATAAACTGACAAATGAAGAGTTATTGCGGCAAAATGATGAAGAAAGATGCATTTGGAAATATATAGTTAAAAGAAGAGACATAAGCCACATACATATTAAGGCAACCTGGAGTAGTCGCTTTAATATTGGAGGGATAGGTAGAAGGAAAAAATTGTGCAGGCAGGTAACGTTTGGAATATGTAAAACAAATTGTTAGGGATGTAGGATGTAAGGTTTACACCGAAATGAAACGACTGGCACTAGGTAGGGAATTTTGAAAGAGCTGCATCAAACCAGTCAAATGACTGAAGACAAAAAAAATATAAGATATATAGATATACCTTTTTGTTCTAAAAATACAAATACAAAACTAACTTATAATTTAGGTCCATAGTTTTTATCTATAGAAAAAATATTCCCTAACAATAAAATGTAATATTTCCCGATTAATCTTTTAACGTAATAAAAAACTTTAAAAAATACATACAAGTTATAATACCTAAATATGAAAAGTAGAACGCTAAAAACATTTCTTGCAAGCGCACACTTGAACGTAAATAATTTTACATGTATTGAAAAATATTTTAATTAAAGTTTTTTATTTGCACTATTATTAATTTGTGTTGCAATAGGTCTCTCAAGATTTAGTAACATAATCAATCAATCACTATTCTATTGTTCAGCTTTCTATCAATAATACGGACATATATACGAGAATCTACATATTCATTCATCAAGATATCAGTAGATGCATCAACGAAAAGGGAATCAATCTATCTTATCATACAACTAAAATGAATCGAATCATTCGACCGGTTTAGTTGTGTCAAATAAATAAGTATGGAATTAAATAATTTTTTATCGTATATTATTTTAATAAAAGGAGATAAATCTCTTAACAATTTCATTACTTTATGTATTACGCTCATCGATGCAAGAAAAGACAATTGAAATTCTTAATTTATGATTAAAAAAGTTAATGTGAATTAAAATATTGTATATTTAGAAATATTTAAAATCCCGAATTCATTCAAAATTAATGTTATGTAGTGAACTACAAATATTATTTTGCAATATTTTTTAAATTACTAAAGTTAAATAAGAAGCCGCACCTAAAAGAAATACGAAAATTATAACAAAAAAAACATTATAAATTAAAAAAATTAATATTATTTTTTAAAAAGAAATTGTTGTTTTATCTAGTAAAAATTATCTTATTTTCTTTTATTTTATTCGTTGTTGTTACCACATAATTGGCTAAATATTGGAAAACTATATGGTATAACCAAATTTAAAATTATGATTCCTTTAATTTCCTTTTCTATAATAGATAAACCAATTAAACTTAATTTTTAGTATATTAAATTTAAATAGCTTTTCTCCTCCGGTGTTGAGGCGATGTTCCTTGAGAGAAAGGTACAGTAATTTTTTTACGATATCTCCTTAGTCTTTCTTACGACTATGATGCACATAAAGCGTGTAAAGTACCAAAATAAAACTAGTCAAAAGTTTCTTCCTCCAAGAGGAATTATGTTTACTATTCTCCGGTACCTGTATCAGCCCGTGTATCTTCTGTATTTCAGTGCACTCGGTATAACGGTAAGGAATAAGGTGTTTAGCAACATGAAGGCAAACAGTAGATAACTAAGATCCTCATTTTTTCTACTAACCATGATTGTTATCATTAGAACAAGAATTATCATTTTCGAGGATGACATATCTCGTGTCTGATCGCCTAGTCGTTTTGGTTACGGCAATTAACGTAAAATAACTTCTTATAAAAATTGTTTTCATGTATGCTAACTAGATTAGATGATGTGTTTATTGTTCTATTATTTTCTTCAGTAGGAAAAATACAGTAAATTCTATTCCCGACTATCCGTAAGTAGATACAGTGGTTTATAGCTTAACTGAGGGCTGGTCATAAAACATATTTTTGTTAAATTTATTTAAAATATATTTCAAGAAATGCCGAGCTATTTAAGGTTTGCATGGCATTTCTCCCGCCACCACCCCATTCGGTCGCCCTAAACCATAAAACCGAATGTCTGTGCCACAAAAGGCTACTGAGCCTCGAAACAGTTAAGCGACTGGTCCTAACTAGCTCCTGGAGCTAGCCTAATTGCGTGAGCGAACTAAACGTGGTGCCACACACCACTCGCTTTGTGTCCCACCACTCACTTGTCAAACATTACTAAAAATGGGTAGGCGCACCCCGTCAACTAATAAACCATATATGACACTCAATAAATTAAATTTACATCGTCAATACAGCAATTCTCTGCCACGGCTAGGTCGCTGAATACTAGCAAGTACCGGTCCACCATATAAAGCGCTTGGAGCTTTTATTGGCTGGCGGCCAGCCATCACTCTCAGGTAGCTTCCCACAGCAGCACGGTCGGACTCATTTTCCCCCGAATAACTACCGATGCCGATTGAAAAACTCAACGGCATCAAGGAACATCCACACGGTCCGACAATGAGGCTCTCGCCACATTGACTCGTAGCTTATGAATGGTCAATTTTCCTCTCTCTTTTACGTCATTTAATAAAACACAGAAAATATAAACGCAAACTAAGCACACTCCAAAGGAGACCATTATATTATGTAATTTATTATTAATGGCGTAATCAGCCGTACTTACAGAAATATGATTCTGTTTAGGAATTGCATCAAATTTAAGTACAAAATTTATTGAAGTAACAAATGACATGAAATTACTTTTTTTGAAGTTTTTATATATTTAGCACAAATAACGATGTCGCGGTTGCAGAGTGAAACTTTATACGTATTAGAAAATATTATCGGTTATGTCCAAGGGTAATGGCTTTGGTGTGAAGATATAAACTCTGTTGAAAAGTTCTCCGTTCTTCCGAACGGAAGAAGCTACCCTTACAAGATCCTTAAAGACGGATCCCTTTACAAGATCCGTCTTTAGCACAGTTCTAGCCTAAAATGTTAACATTGATAGATTTCAGTTATTGTTGTTATTACTGTTACTATTATTTTTGCATTAGTTGAATAATTTATAAGATATGGTCTTACATATTATGGTTTTGCACCGTAGTATATTTTAAATCCGGTCGAAAACCTTTTAATTCCAATTTTTAGTTTTATTTGGACATACTGATATGGCTAGTGTGGGAATTATGAAGTTACATAATTTTTTGATGTATATTGTAAATTTGAAGAAATATTTTATATTTTATATTTTATATTTTATATTTTATATTTTATATTTTATATTTTATATTTTATATTTTATATTTTATATTTTATATTTTATATTTTATATTTTTAATATTTTTATTTTTTTATTTTATATTTTGTAAAAAATTATAAAATAAAGAATTTATGAATTAAGAGAAACAAGTACATTTTTTAATGTGCCGCGATATTTCACGTTAAGAGAAGTCAAAACCCAAGTATTTTGTTTCTTTTTATCTTAATGAACTGCCGATTTATTTGAGATCTATAAATTACTTTTATAGATTGAACACTGAACTGAGATATCACTTTCTACCATTAACCTAAACTTTCAGTAGAATTTTTGTTCAATTTGTCAGAATACGAGTTTTGATTTGTATGCGAAATTAATTTATGCTCACGTTCGTTTGAGACACTAAAATTGAATAATTTTCTATGTAAAGACAAAATTTTATTCTAACAAGAAATTATGTAAAAACTATTTAATATATTATTGTATATTACAAAATACTAAATTATAATTAATATTATAGATTAAATAGAAATAGTTTTATATGTAATTCCTCAAAAAAAAAGCTTACTATAGCCTACAGGAAATTTTATCATGATTCAATAAATAAATAAAAAATTATTATTATTATTATTTAGTATAATGTTATGAGGCAAAAAAGTTATTAATTATTTAACTAGTTCAATTTTAATCGAATCAACATGTAAAAGTTTGGACCATTTCTGTTATGCGCCCCAGAACTTGCTTTTTTTTTGTTATTTCTTGCGAATTTATTTAAAAGTCCGATGGAATACCATTTAAATCGTCATATTAAATAGTATTGTAGATAAATAATTTTGAAAAACTGTTATCTATACTGGCATGTACGGCTTACAGATAAATTAGCTACCTAGTATTGTCTCTTTGTACCCGATGTTAATATCTCGTTGTTCTGTGCCCAAAGTTTAATGTGCCTGCATCATAATATTAGTCATTTAAAGGATTAATTTCGCTAGTTTCAGTTATTTAAGTGTGTACAATATTTAAAATGAGTGCAAAATGCATTTGGCAAAGGGAAATTTTACATTGATTTATATTCTACTATTGTATGTTTCCTTGTGAAGTTAAGGTGATATTTCTTTAGTTACCGTGTAATAGTATACTGCAAAACCGTTGTTCTAAAGCTTTATTATAGATGACACGACTACGCGAGCTAAATGTTTTCCTGCTTTTTTGTAAGCTCGTAGTGTCCGAGTGGAAAAGTACTAATTTTGTGTCTGGATGGTCATAAAATCCAAACTCAACAAATATTTGAAAAAAAAAAATTAAATATAATGTATAAAAAAAGAATGAGGGGCGCATAATAAAAAAGACCCAAAAATCTATATTTCAAACAATTTTCCGTAGAACACAGTTTCTTTTGGTTTCTTTAAAACCAATATTTTTTTGTTATTTGTTTTTTATAAAAAAAATTTAATTTAAGTTGTTTCAATAAAACAAGTTTTAAATCTGTTAAAAATTGAAAAACCCGACTGTCAAAAAAAAATAGAATAATGTTCGTTACCTAGGGGTCAAGATCGGAAACTTCTGGGCACGGTTTTTGAAATTCCCATTTTACTTTCAAATGAACGCATTCTGAATGCGTTAGGCTTGCGGGTGACAAACATTACTGTTTAATATAGGATAATTTCTCATGTAGGACAATTAAAGAGCGAGCGGGTGACAAATTTGTATATAGTATAATATTTTGGTAATACTGAGCCTGAACGTTCTCAACGTTAATCTTTTTAAAATTGAAGTATGTTGAAAAATATGTTACATAATTAATAAAAATACAAGTTTCAAATGTCGAAAGAGTGAAAATAATTACCTTAGTATTCTTCCTCAGAATCTGTAATGGCAGTAGCGTTGTTGGGCAACTCCATCATATAGTCATATACTTTTTTTTTTTTTTTTTTTTTTTTTTTTAATACCAACAAGTCGAACTTGTTGGTATTAAAAAAAAAAGCTCCAGGGGAGCTGAGAAAAAAAAAAGAAAAAAAAATATAATCATATACTGGAAACTCCACGTTAATTAGACGAGTTAGCGAGCGTAAGATATCCTTGGTTACATTATATTAATATAGTGCGCGATATCTAATCAAACATAACCTACGCTCGCTTTGCGCGACAACCGCGTCTGATTAACGTTAAAAATGAAAATTATATACAATAAGTTATACGTATAGGTGATTTTATTTTTATATACGCAAACAATTTGATTTCAGTAGGGGCCCCGTATAACCGATAACTACCGATATTCTTTTTCTGTACACCTGTAAATCCAAATTACTGTTTCAGATTTTTTAGCAATATAATACCTCGTAGAGTTAGCTACACCAGCTATCACACACGCCACCTTATTGCCTATCATATAAAAGTATATTCTTCCCGGTACAATAGTTGGAAGACATAACTGTTTGCAACACGGGGCTACCAACATTTAGGATGAATCACAAATATAATTTCGTACATTCGGACACGAGAGCTCATACACAGACAATCGAAATCGAGCGTGCGTGGCGAGAAGTGCGTTCAAACGTTCCTCGGAAGGAAATTGTAAGCACCACTTGCACGGGCATCTCGCAAAGTACTTTTTCAAAAGGAAATACAGAGATTAAAAGACTCGAGTACATCATTTATGGTCCAGTCTTGCTTCACTGTATCCTGACTAAATTATGGAGTTGCCCAACAACGCTACTGCCATTACAGATTCTCAGGAAGAATACTAAGGTGTAATTTTACTCTTCCGACTTTTGAAAAAAGTTATGTTATTAATTATATAACATATTTTTCAAGATACTTCAATAATTTTAAAACATTAAAGTTTAGGACGTTCAGGCTAATATTTACCAATATTTTTTCCAAATTTTAAATTTATTTAAACATGTATATATATACATACACCCTAAATTCAATATTACACTCCTTTTAGGGCAGTCATATATTTATCAGAATTTAATTAATAAATTTCGTTTAAATAATGGAAATAAATAATTTAATTCGTTTCATACGTATTTATAAATAAGACTGTAAGCATTTTTACAGGTTTTGTAGATTGTATGTGATATAATTACCCGCGGCTCTCATATCGTTAACATTACTTCGGATTATCGGGAGTACATTACAAAAGTAATATTGTAATTAGATAAGCTGTAACGTATTTTTAGATTGTAATTATATTAAATAAATAATGGTTTATAAAATTACTATAAAAATATATAACAGTCCTTAACTAAACTTTTAGTGATCTCTATTTAGACGTATAATCTTATAAAAATTAATTTTAATAGACATCAAAATATTTTTACGCAACGAATACTCGTTAAAAAATGAAGGAGTAAAGTAAAAATTTAAAATTTTTTAATTAGTTAATGGAAAAAAGAAATGATCGGAGCAAAACTTTAATAACTCCAGATTAAATTTGTACGATGCTGTAGATAAATTGCAGGTAGCAACAACGAACTCGATCGGGAACTAATGAAACCATCGGTAACCACGCGAAGTTCAAACCGATTACGTGTTGAATTATTATGATGATCGATTTAGAGACACGAAAGTACTGTCCTGTTAACCTGATTACCTTTCCAACAGTAAAATGGAACGGGGGCAATCGACATATTTCTTTCTCTTTGATGATATTATTTTTTTCCACTACGCTTGAATAGGCTTCATCTATTACTACGTGATAAAAAATGGACAGTATGATAACTTATAGATTTTCAATCTTTTTATAAAATTTTCAGTAACAAAAAAATATATATTTCACACAAATATTTTAACATCTTTACTTTTTTAAATCATTATTGCGATTCGTAGTGAAAGATTAAAGAACATAAAATTTACTTTTACATTTCACAGAATGAATATTAAAAGTGATAAATAAATCTTGTTATTGAACAAGGTTTATCGGTTTGCATTTGAGAAGTATAGGGCTTATATAATTTAATTGAAGGATTGTATGTACTTAATATAATTCTCAAAATATTTAAGGGTTTTTAACAAAACTGAATCAAAAGTTGGTCTTTTATTACTATTTATATCCGTTCGTTTGTCCGGCCATCTTTCAAAAGCAGAGAACCAATTTTTACAAACGTAAAAATTCTGATTCTCTTTACCTGAATTATAGAAAATCAATGTCTTGTTTATATATTTAACTTTTATGGATTACACAGGCAGGAAGTTTTCATAAGCAATTTTGCATATTCGTGGTTACGCATAATGACCGAAAAGGCTAAAATTGTAAAAAGTAATAATAATAATATTTTCAAATCTAAATGGTAAACATTTTACTTCCGTCAAAAAAATCTGATGTGGACACGACATGACTTCCTTGCCTACTGAATTACATATACATATTTTTTTCTGCACTTCATTTAAACTTATTTCATTTGAAAGTGAGATACCATCCTCTAATTCTTTAATAAAGTGGACAGTTACACAACTGCTAAAGTATTAGTTATTAACATCAAATATTTATACAATTATTAATTCAACTATATTACCTCAAATACTACGATAGAGTAAAAGTCCCTTTATTACTCTTTAAATACATGTATGTCTTATATGTATCTAATATTACGTTTTTTAAATTATTGTAATGGAACGATCAACAAAATGAAAACAAAACATGTTTCACCAAATCTGATGTGAACACCACATGACTTACTTGTACGCGAATTAAATTACATATACACATTCTTTTTAAATGAAAAGTACATAAAATTTTAATTCACTAAAAACTTATAATATTTTTTCATGTTTTTATTTTTATTTTTTTATTGTTATTATTGAATTATAATTTTTTGTGAAGATGTTTTTACAATCAGAGGTTAAAAATTATTAATAAATCAATATATCTAAATTAAAAAAAAAGATAAAAAAATGAGATGAAGTCTGATTTGAACCGATGTGCCTTCACCTTATAAGATCCAAATATTTGATTAATTAAAATTTAATTTGGCTATAACTCTGGAACCAATGATAATTGGTTCTACTTATGACATCGTCGAAGCTCTCTGTGACGGCTTATTACTGCAATTTAGTCCAAATCAATATTTTTTGGATTTTGGGCTTTTTTAGACAGTTTTGGTTTACTCCATTGCAATCAAAGGGGAGGTGTACAACTACATGTTACCAACAGTCCTAAATCCAAAATTTCAACATGCTATGGCTAATTTTTTTTGTGTTATGCGAGATACGTAAGTGCATACATACATACATACGTACGTACAGACGTCACGCCGAAAGTAGTCAAAATGGTTTCAGGGATGGTCAAGAATATTGGTTAACTGGCATTTCTCCCGCCACCACCCCATTCGGTCGCCCTAGAGCATAGACCAAATGTCAGTGTCCAGATACGGTTACTGTGCCTCCAAAACAGTTTAGCGACCTCGTTACCTAAAAGCTCCTAGTGAGCTACCTATCAGCGTGAGCGGATTAAGCAGGGAGCTACTCACCACCCGCTTATGTGTCCCAACCGCTCACTTGTCAAACTAAATCTAGATCGAGGAGGCGCACCCCTTGATACTAATTACTAAAAGTTAATAATAAAAGACAGCAATTTCGGCTGTCACGCCTCGGTCGCTGTATACCAGCTAGTGCCTGTCCACCAATTAAAGCGCTTGGAGCTTGTATCTGGCTGGTCAAAATGGATATCTCCATTGAAATCTGAACCGACATTTTTCGCGATCACAATACTTCTTTTACTTCGTAAAGGAAGGAAAAAATATCGCACTTACCAACCCTAGATCAATATACTTTTCCTATTGAATAAAAGCAGAATATATACTGCATTGTTTTACAACAGAAAAATGTACTTTTTTTTTCTTTACATTAAATTCCCTAATTTTTCTTGTGGTTTTAACGAATGTGTAACACCAATAGTCACCAGAGATATTTCAGCTGAAAGTTAATTAGTACGACGAAAAATGTGAAGGTGCCATTTGCACAGCTGAATATCATCTACATTTGCGCGGGCATCGCGTGACCTTAGATACGGCTCAGTAAAAATATTAATCGAAAACCAGTACATTCCTAAATTTTTCTAGTAAGCTTGGAATGGGACTTTGTTATTCATGGTAATAACTGTTTTTCACGAATGGAAACAATAATACGTATCATATTTAATATTGTGTAACTGAAAACTATAGTAAATAAATTATTAATAGTACAAGCGATTTTATACTTTGAAAACTGCATTTTCCTATACATTCTGTTTTATATTTCCCTATAAAATTCAGTTTTCCTGTATAGAAGTATTCATGTTATTCGGGAATATCAAATTTTCAGAATTTTTTGAGACCGCAACCCCCGCGAATAGTCAGTGATTGTTTACCCTCAATCAAGATACTTTTCACAAAAATAAATTTAAAAAATATAATCAATTCGTAAAATTTTAAACCAAATAAATGGAAATATTTACATTTTTAACAAACTTTCTTATCTGTCTTTATAAAACGTTTTTAGTGACTTTTTAAATAGGATTTATCGAAATAAAAAAAGCTGACTTTCCCGTTCCGAGAAAGTCCTATAACTGTGACTTCTTATTAAAGCACAGCTTACGCACACGTACACACACAATTAAATTTAAAATATTTATTATTTTATTTATATATAATGTTTGTGTTTATTTAATTCAATGATTCTATCTAAAGCGCGCGCACATACCATTTTTAATTCGCGCGGTTGTGGCGGTACTAGCGGCGACAGTCGGCACTAACTAAACTAATGTAAGTTCACAACTGACGTAGAAAAAATTTCGCTTACACGGTCGGCAGTCCGGTGTAGCCCCGAGGCTTAACGCATAAAATTATTAGTTAGGTAATTTGGTAGCCAGACCTATTTACCTTTTTAAATTTTAAATATTATTGATTTATTTAATTCTACCCCTCACCAGTTACATCATAACATAGCAAACGACTAGAACAGTATTTTTTCGGGTGGATGCAAAAAAAGTTTTGCAAATATTTTTATTTTTTAATCGTTAACAATGTGCCTAAGAAAAATAATTAATTATTTTATGAAGAAAAACAATCACACAAATAAATAAAAAATTAAGTTAAACGCACTAAACGGTAAAATAATAATTTAAGACGGTATCTCAGAATGGATTTGACAACAAGCTTTGATGATGATATGTAAGATTATATGAAACCAATTTTTTTCTTATGCGTGTTTGCATCCCACTCTTTCGGCCATACATCACGCACAATAAAAGATTGTCAAAAACATAAAATGTTTAATTTGAAGCTACTCACATAATCTTACATATTACCATCAAACCTTGTTGTCAAATCCATTCTGAGATACTGTCCCAAAATTATTTTTTACATTTTAGTGTGTATAATTTAAGAGTGGTGTTTAAAATTTTTTTTTCATACTTTTTATTTTTTTACTTTTTAGCACAATTAATATAAGAGTGGTTTTTAAAAGGTTTTTTTGTATATTTCTTATTTTCTACTTTTTAATCTTTATAAGTTTATACTTTACAGCTGCGCTAGGACACAGGTTTGAGCGTATTTACCGAAAGATCGGATCGGTACGTTTTACTGTGGGTGATTGCAATCAAAAATAGCGCTAAACGATTTAATTTCCGGATAACCAAGATCCGGTCGATCAAGCGTGTACTCGATGCCTCGACCTGCTCTGATACATACGCCGTTTGAATCGTGAAAATCGGACGAGCGGTTGCAGAGATATTACGGTGGCACCCTCTCCTCAAATTCCGAACGGCACCCCCGGGGTACTTGAAAATATTATCATCCGTCGGGTACTACTGGGATATTGGGTGGATGGGGTATCGTAAAGGAGGATCGAAAAATGTTTTTCAGAGCGCTAGGACCGACCGTTTTCGAGATATTTACGATTTTCGTCCGAAAATTTGGATCCGGTTAAAAAGTACTATATTTTCCTAAAACGTCGATATATATATATATATATATATATATATATATATATATATATATACACACGGTATATTGATATATAATAATATAACAAGTATATGTAGTATGGTAGTCAGGTTATAATAATATAACCTGACCACATCGAGACAGGTACTAACGAATCGGTATTTTCCGCTAGTAATCTGTACATTCCGGTGCTAAGCTTAGGGAAACGCACACGCAGATACACATACAAATGCCGTTTAGTAGGGAACGATATTAAATTTTTATTTAATTTCATGTAAATACTTTATTTTTTACTTATGTTAAAGAGGAAAGTGTCAATTTAACCCTATTTATATTTTTTTATGTATGTCCTTACTGTGACTCAAATTTCGATGATTTTTTTCGATGATCCCTCTCTCGTAGACTCGTTTATATGTTTCACCTACATCAGTGAGAAAGAAACAAAAAATTACATAGCAACTTAACTATTTAATAAAATATTTTTTTTTTTTTTTTTAATTTCTTCGAATTGAAGCGTTACAGCGTAGTGATGTACGTAGTCCAAAATATTTTTAGAGTATTTCAGATACTAATATATTCAAAGTATTTTTTTAAACTAAAATTAAAAAAAACACAATGAAAGCTTGACCTCAAAAAATATAATAAATACATACCTTGATATTTCATAAAACGTTAGCTGCCGAAAATTTTTCTTAACATTATCTGTCAGCATTTCTTTTTATTATTTTTATTTACATATGTTTCCCGATTTTTACATTCCTTTTTTCATTCAAAAGTTATGTACATTCTAATTTTTATACATTCAGCATTTTTTTGTTGTAAGTTTAACCAAATTTTAATTTAAAATAAAATTAATAATTTTAAAAATAGAAATAACAAACTTTTGAATACGAAACAAAATCCAAATTTATTTTTAAGAAAATAATCTTGTTTCAATTCTTTTGATAAAAATCTCGAATTTTTTAAATGCTAAATTAAAGTTTTTTAAATTACTGGCTGATTTGGCGCTGTATTCAATGTCGAAATTTAAAAGAGAATTATATTTATTAATTTTTTTTTTTTTTAAGTAGATTTCATTAATAATTTTTAGAGTTTATTTTACTAACAATAATTCCTATTACTAATGGATGTTTTACAGTCAACATGCGCACCTACGTGTAGATTTTCCTGTTCTAAATTATTATTATTTTAGTTTGTCTAAGAGTAAGAGGGTTCCCCTTATTTTCTTTGGTGATGCGTTAAGTAGAGCGGAAAGTTTTTGAAATGGCACTATTACCTTTTTGTTTTTTTGTGGAGGTGGAGAATCCATTTTACAGACGCCGAAGATCGCCCACACACACAGTCATACGTCACATCTTACTACAAGTACAAATCACAAGTTGAAAATACAATACAAATTCTTATTTAATGATCTCATTTAAGAATTTGTATTCTATTTTAAACTTATGATCTGTACTTGTAGTATGACTGTGTGTGTGTGGGCTATCTCCCCCTTCCTGATGGAATGCGTTATTAGCTATGCCATGGAGGATGGATAGCCAGGAATGTAGGTTTAGTCGGTAGTGCGCAGGTATACATACGCTCTTCCTAAAACCTAGCGGGACCTGTTAGCGACCCCGACTCTGCTTCGGCGTCTGTAAAATGGTTTCCCATCTCTACAAGGGTTTATTTACCTTAGGGAGAAAGATAGTTTTCAGTTACTGTAAATTTAAGTTTAAAATACCATACCTTTTATCTTTACAAGAAATAAAGGTATATATATATATAAATTTAACGTAAAATGTTATATAAAATAATAAACAGAAATAAAAATTATTGTTTCGCAGTGTAGAACAAATCACACTTTAAAAAATGGAGGGAGTTATCAAATATAAAAAAGTTTGAAGGAGAACGTTTCAACAGGTGCTAATCCTTACACATGACGAATGAGTAAGGCTGTTCTAGAAATAAAGTAACAAAAAGGTCACAGTAAATACTGTGTCGGTTAAAAATGACATTTGTGGACAAACGCTCACTGCACTGCAAAAAAAATCACTAAAATTTATCAGACTCTTACTAGTAATATATTGAATTATAACCTCTAAATCAAAATAAAGAAAATTTAAAAAGAAAAAAGCTATATAGTCAATAAGAAACAAGCTGTACAATCGCTAAGTTTTCGTTTCGTAAATCATTCGTTGTTCTAAAACGTATTATGCGAGTGATTCATGAGAAAAGGGATATAATTTGGAAACCGATTCTAGAGCTTGAAATAAGGAAAAATTTCTTATAAATATTCCATTTCATATACACATGATCATATAAACATGTCATATAATCATGTTATCGAGTTGTGGCTAGCGAAAAATTTCAACCGGAGTTTCATTTCCCCCAGTGAAATTAGGTCGTACTGAAATTTTTAAAGCATTATATAAAGGTAGACTTGATGGTTTCTTATGTTTCTTGATTTGAAATATCGAATAAAACAAGTCCCATAACTTCCATGATATCTATACTAATATTATAAAGAGGAAAGATTCGTTTGTTTGTTTGTATTGAATAGGCTCCGAAACTACTGGACCGATTTGCAAAATTCTTTTTCCATTAGAAGCCGACATTATCCCTGATGAACATAGGCTACTTTTTACCGCGTTATTTAAGCAACATATTTTAATTTTTCTATCTTTGTAATTCAGTAACTAGCAACTGTCCGTCGTCATCGTGTCTCTCTTGACGATCGCATCCCCTACTCCGCCTACCAGTGCTCCATCACCCCGCCCACACACCGCTCGACTAGCTAGGCAGCAGCATGTGACTTAAGAGTCACTGCGGTGCGGGAGGGGAATCAATGTCACAAAATAAAGTGCCGGGCTCATTCGCGCGGTCGGCTTCCTACGCAGCGGTTGTGTGCGATATCGAATATTTTTCCTTGAAAATATTTTGAATTTTTTATAATTTTTTAATCACCACTTCATATACAGGCTAATTCCTGTTGAACATGTAAGCAAATAATTTAGTATTAGTTGATGTAGTATTTAGTTTTTTTTATCATTTCAAAATGCCCAAAAGATTAAGATCTCAACTTTCTAGAAATAGTTTACAGGCTAGGGCAATAAAAATACGTCGTGATAGAGAATCTCCATCAGAAACTGAAAATTAATGAATTTAATCAATATTAAAAAATGTTAATTAATCAATATTAAAAAAATACCTAATTGAAATAGTAACAAAAAAGATTTTAATATCCTAGCTTTTATTTAGGTATCTCTTTTTAGTAACCTCCTATGCAAAATAAGGGTGTATATGTGGTGTATATATGTATATGTATCTAAATAAAAACTGTGACAATAAAAATAAATCAACAAAAAAACATAAAAATACGTAAAACAACAAAAAAATTAATGGATACAAATAATAAAATAATCATCAAATTTATTATACAAACCTTCTAATATACTCTTTTTTAGTAACCTCCAGTGCAAAAAGGAAGGGTGTATGTATTATGTAAATAATTTTAAAAAAAAGAAATAATACATAAAACAAAAAAAAAAAAATACAAAATATACTGAGAGAACGAAAATAGGTGTAAGTATATAATAGTAGCCATAGGTAAGCACAAAAAAATTACAAATATAACAATAATATTTGTACTGTAGGTACGCGCATAACTCTGAACGACTGCAACAAATATATTTTTTTAAATGGGTACACCAACCGCGCGAAGCTGGGCCGAGCAGCTATATTCAATAAATTAAGTGATTCCGACGCGGACGAAGTCGCGGGTTCAGCTATGTATCATATAGTCGTTAATTTTTGCGAATCAATTTTCACAATGTAGTACTATTTGTAACGATTTAATAAATCCCACGCGGACGAAGTCACGGGCCACGGCTATTATTTATATTTTTGAATTTCGATTTTTTAAGGGATGCGACAGTTTACGGCGCGGCGGCTCAACCAACACAACCACTGTTACTGTATGTGCGACGCGACTGCCTACACCCCCCTCCGATTACGTGACTAAAAACCATAAAAGAAAAGTGATTAAAAACTTAAAAAAAAAATGGAAAACGAAGTATCGTCACCTCTAAGTGGTGTTTGTTGAGTAACGCTAAGGACCGGGAAAAAATATTTTTATCCGTACGAACTACAGGTAAGCAGTTATAACTAATATTTTTAAGATGGAGGCCGACTGTTTTGAAACCAACATTCTTGGATCACTCAAAGTTTCTGGTCCTGTACTGACCGAACTGTTGCTCTAAAGGAATTACAATACACTGATATATTATAAATCGAACAGACTTCAATTTTTATTTATTATTATGATTCTACAAGCACGAATTTAATAAACACAGCGGAGTCCAAGGGGCAGAGCCCTCTGGCTATAAGGGTAGGGAAGGGAGAGCGAAACGAGCCATGACCGGCTAAATATCCCCTGACCGCGACGGGATACCCAAGTAACCATATAGCGCGGGCGAAGCCGCAACGGGGATGCTAGTCTAAAATAAAACAGAAAGATTCGGTGATGAAACGTATTTTTTGTGGTTGAAGTAAACTAACTTTTCTAAATGAGTAATAAATGCTTAAATTATGTTTTCAAACCTTGTCGTAATTTAATTCTATAAAGGTTGACGTAACAAAGTCTATGTAAAACAAAAAAAATCATCTTTTATTATTAAAAACAAAACAAAAATTGTTATGAATTTGTAAAACTGAAAAACAGTCGTTTTTAGTGCAAGAATTTAGTCCTCTAAAAACTAGTTAGCAACACTATCTGTATTCTTCTAAGTTAATTTGAATACTATTCACTGTTGTCATAAAATTATGGTTACGTTTAGGCGGTTTATTTATTTTTTATTTGGATATAATTTTGATTGTGTTTATTTATTTATGATACTCAAGCTATGTTTGCTTTTGTGTTTATTGTAATATAAACTGTACCTACATTTTTCCAATTAAATTTGAATTTAAGAGAGTGAAGTTCCGTTTTGAACGCTGTTTTGAAAATTTTTTCATGGAGAAAATGCTGATATGATTTTTGTGCTCGGCTTGTGTGATTGAAGTGCTCCAGCTGTGGTGGAAGAATACCGACATAAGTATCCTGGACGAATAGTTCCAAATCGAAAAGTATTTTGTAGAAATTTAAATAATCTTCGTAAGAATGGTACACTTCCCAGCGCTCTGTTAAGTTTTTTCTGTTTTGTTTTTAATAATAAAAGTTGATTTATGATTTTGTTTTTAATAGTCTTTATTACATGAATTTTTTTAAATTAAATTTTCTCTAAGTTTTGATAATAAAATTTAAGCATTTAGAAGTCAATTTAACAAAATTATTGTATTTCAAATATAAAAAAACGTGTTTATCGTCATCGAATTTTCTTTTTCGTTGAATGTTATGAAATCTTCGAAAGATACATTTTTGGGACCTTTCTTCGTTTTTCCTGTTTACTCTTCGGGAATTACCGTTCAGGTATTACTTCAGAGGATGATATGTATAAGTGTAAATGAAGTGTATTCTTGTACAGTCTCAGTTCGACCACTCCTGAGATGTGTGGTTAATTGAAATCTAACCACCAAAGAACACCGTATCCACGATCTAGTATTTAAATCCACATTTCTGGGACCTGTTTTATTTGAATTCTCAGGTTAAAAAAATTAAGAAACCATCAAAATTACCCCTAATATAACGGCTTAAAAATATCAGTATGATATCATTTTTGCGGGAAACTGATAATCGGGTGAAATTTTTCGCTGGCCGGAAATCGTTAACGAAGCGTTTTCGTACATATGTTGATATGAACGTTTTGCCTTATTTCAAGCTGTATAATCAGTTCTCACATTATTTTCTTTTAATCCTGAATTATCCTACTTTATATCGATTCATTTAAAAAATTTAACTTTCTTAGACCCCGCCCATCATTCTCCAATCCAATCGCAGTTTTCCTATTTCACGCCTTTACCGCACTAAGAAACGTTGTTATCGATGAGTTATTACCTCGTACCTCAATCTATTCAGAATCGTCATTATGCTCTTCAGTTACAGTGATAAATGTATTTATATTTATCGTAAATAAATAAAAATTGGTGAAAAATTAAAAATAAATTTCATCGCATATCTATGTTTTTTATCTTAACGCCATTTTCAATTTCTGTTTGTAAAGAAGGATTTTTCGGAAGGATGCGCTTCTTTAAAAAATATAAAATCGAAAAAAATCGATCCAACCTACTATAAAATAAAATGGAAATTTATATTACCACTTTTACGAAAGAGGAATAACTTCATTTTTAAGATTTTGTAACCATACTTGTTTTCGATCGAACTGTCAGTAAAGCATTCGCTAATATTCTTGGTGCAATATTTAAAAAGGTTTTACATATTATTTCAAAAATAAAAAATAAAAAAATAAATTATAAAAATAAAAGTAATAAAATAAATAATAAAAAAATAATAATAATATATTTTTGAATTATCTATGACATAATGGATTCATAATCGGTAAGATATAGTTAAATCATTAAATATACATATTAGCTAATTCAACTGACATGAGGAAGAATGTTATCGCATGATTACCGGAGGATATGTATTCCTCTGGTATTTATTCTGTTTTATTACAGAATAAAAAAAATAATAAAATAATAAAATAATAAAATTCGTTTTATGTCTTATAAAAAAAATTGCAACAAAAGATTGCATAACTTTGCGGATTTGTCCCGGCTCGATTTTTTATTTCAAATACGCCGTAGTTTTTTAAATGTTAATAACATAATTTTGCAATATTTACAGTACAATCGTGAAAACGATCAAAATGTACAGTAAAAACAGTTGGGTACCATTTAACAATTTTGTTTGACACAACTCGAAACAAACAGATAAAGAAGTATCAGAAATTCTGAAAATCTAAACACCCGATTTAAATTCATGTCGGTGCCTCGGGACCTCCTTTTAAAAAAAAAAAAAATTCCTTCACAGGCTCAATATATATATATATATATATATATATATATATATATATATATATATATATATATATATATGTATTCTTACAGGTTGAATCATATAAATTACCTGAAATGGTTCTAAATGAAACTTCTGTAAACAATTTTCTACGGTTGAAAGTTTATAGTAATATTAGAGTCGAGTTTTATAGCATACTGTATATAAGATAATGATTTACATGACTGTAATTGTAACACTGGCAATATTGTTTGTATATCATTAAACTTGCTTATCTTACGCTATTGATAATTTAATTTTTTATCTTTTTTCTTTAATAACCTAGCTGAATAGATGTCTTATTAAAAACAAAATATAATGATGTATATACTGAAGAATAATGTTTAAAAAAAGGAATAATTTAAAACGCAAATTTAACACTGTAGGATGCTATTTTAAGGAGAATTGTTTTTAAAATTAATAAAAGAATGTGCCTTCAAAACAAAAAGAATTAAAATAAGAATAAAAAAAACTTGAAACATTTACTTTAAAAAAAAAAAAATAATTTTCAGAATATGTCAGTCATTTAGGAAAGTTAGAATACAAAGAATGGAGATGTGATGTACATCGCTTTTCCTGCATTTTTTTCATTTTGTTTTTATGGTCAGGGAATTTCACTGCATTCAAGCGAGGTGAAGCTCATCTCAGCTCACAAAGGATGCGAAGACTTATTTTTAAATTATTCATAGGAAAGCCGCACTGTCCATATTGCATGGTAAACAGTTATCTTCCGCCCAGTAGAAGAATTTTTCCTCTCTTACACTCTTTACATTTCATTCATTCTTCCCACGCCCTTTCTTTTTTTCTTTTATTTTCTATTTCGCTCTTTTCTTTTATCATTTTTCAAACATCTAATTCCCTTTTAAACAAACTTCAACACCTCATCAGAATTTTAAAGAATATTAAAAATCATCATTTCCTCATAATTTACTGAAGGAAAATCTAAATAAAACTAAAAAAATTTCATTAAAATATGCTTTAAAAAAGGCTTAAATTTTTATCCTATAAAAAAAAATATGTAAAAAAATTAAAGTTGTATTTTTTAATAAAAATTTATTAAATTTAAACACGTTGAACAGAAACTATTTATTTTTCAAAATATTAAAATTATAGAAAAATAAAAAAGATTGGTATTTATAAATTATAAAACTGATTATTACTATTAACATTATTCATGTTCTCAAATATTTTAAATGGATCATACGGCAATCACTTAATGTCCAAATATTAATAAACTGATAAGCTTTAATAGAGTGACAAGAATAATTAATCAACAGTTTAAATTTCAAAATATTTAAAAAAATAATTGAATCATGATAGTAATTTTAAAAAACCATATAAGGTACCAAAGAATAAATTTCCGTTAAGTGTCAAGAAATATTTTTTTTCAGAATTACGTAATTATCTGATTTTAAATTACCACACAATTAAAACAAAAAATGAAAAACTGTCCTTAATTGTCATTTTGAAGAACAATAAGCGGCAGTATCTCTTAGTATTTATTGAAACAAATTGCGATCTTGTTAGTGTTGGCTAACTCAACGAGATACGTCTCAAACAGTGTAGTACAGGAGCCGCAGTCAATTTTATCCCGATGTATGGCCAACCTTCACGTACTTCCTATCTTTTTATATATGAGTTTGTATAACGCGTTCCTGTTTCCGGGTCAACGAAATTTTCAGAGTGGTTGACCGTTTCGTGTTCATTCAAAACAACACGGTAGGTTTCGCGCGCCACTCTTCTGAAATAATTACCGATCCCGGCCAAATATAATTCATTATGAGCGAATTTTATTCTCAGATTTCTGTAAAAATTTTAATGAAAATATTAATTAGTATATTTAAAGTTTAAAAGAATAAATACAAACAAGATGAAAGAATTTAATGAAACATATTCTGTTGACACTTAATAGAATATCCAATCGACATTTAATGTAATTAAAAAGAACTGGAAGAAGACCGGTAAAAAAAATTTAGAAAAATACGGGAAGGAAGCGAATTAACAAACGTGGCATACGTACAAACAGAATGGAAGAGGATGGTGAAGTGGAATGTTGTATATCTACATCGGATTTTAATGATTAGTTTGATTTGTTTGTATCTAAATTATGTTATTATTTTTTTAATAGAAGTTTGACATTTTATTAGGATACAAATAACGCTTGTTTCTAGTGTGGGCAGAGTGACAAAGTGGAGCATACAGTGTTCCACTGTGTCAGATGGGAAGAGGCGAGGCGTAAGGTGATCGCCACTATTGGTGTTTTGACGCCTGAGAATTTGATAAAGGCGATGCTTTTTGTAAGGCGAAACTAGGACATCATTAGCAAGATTCTCATTACCATCATGAGAAAAAATATTTAGTAACAGGTGGAAGATGACACCGACGAAGAGGACGTTGGGGTATTAAAGTAGGGAAAGGGTGGACAGCCCCGTCCATGAGGGGTGGGATGCTGAGATTTTCCACTCCCGATGATTGGGCGAGGACTCCAGGGGAAGATAAAATGGGGTAAAAAATAATTAGTAAGGCGTAAAGACCCAGTCCTGATTCTGGAGACTTGTTTTTAGCTGGGTCCAGTGAAGAGCAGCCTGGTGAGTTAGAGGCAAAGGCACACCCTGGGAACGTGTAGTGCTTTTTTCAAAGCAAGACCGGTACCAGGGGTAAGGAATAGAAAAAAGGATACAAATAATAAACCGGTACTCATTAACGTTTTATATAGAAAAGCAACCGACAGGCAGTAAGCTAAATTGTTAATAATATATTAATTTTATGTTTTAACACTGAAGAATAAATATACAAGAAAAAGAACAATGAACGGTTTATTTATTACCCTTATAAATCATTAGTTCAAGATCATTTTATAAAAAAGGCGGCGATTATTTTTTTAACTTTTTACTATTTTACAAACTCAATAATTTTGTTAAGAAAATTCCTCTGATAATCCCTAGTAATTTTTCTACAGCTAATTTAAGAGAAAGCTTTTTAAACGTAAATTATGTAGAAGATTAACCGTTATTTTTTTGTCGTGTTTAACACTATAATGTATAATGTAATATATTCTTCACTGAATCGTTTATATATTTTGTTTATATATATATATATATATATATATATATATATATATATATATATATATATATTTTTAAGAAAATTGGACGGTTAACTTAAGGTAAAGAAATATTCATATGCTAACATTCTGGAAAGCTTTAACTGTTCCAGACACGCTTCTTCCAAAGAGGTTTCGTTAAAATTCGTACGTCAAAAAATATTTAAAAAAAAATTTTTTTTTTGCATTAGAGGTAATTTTTTTCTAATGTGAATTTAAAAACATTATAATTGTAATTTAAAAATAAAAAATCTATTAAACCGGATAAAAAACTTAAAGTACAGGTTTTATATACTGAAAAATATGCGAACTACTTTCTCACGGTTAATGATGAATATTTTTACTTATAGTGTATTTATCACATCCTGAAAAAATGTATTAAAAAAAATGTGGTACATTTTATAAGTTTTTTTTTATTAAAAAAAAGAAGCGATGGATAAAATGTGCCGCTAAAGAAGAAGAAAGGTAGTAGAGTGACTTTATGTCCGTTTATACAATGAAACTTACTAAAAAAAAAAAAAACACAGTAAAGGGTAAAATTTTCAATTAAAATTGATTGTTTCGTTATTTAAACAGGAGTAAAGTTTTATTATCGAGCTGTCTTTTGCAGCTACATCAGTTTCAAGTCGGTTATTAAGAAATATTAGGCTACTACGCATAAACAAAATACTTAACAAAAAGATAAAATTTTATTAACGGTAAAAATACGTTATAAGTTTATATAATATAATGAAAAAGCTAATGTTTGTTTACATTATATATTTTATGCAACGTTTTTTCTACACACTGTACTGCTAGACACACTGTACTGCTACAGACTGTACTCAAAATAACTATATTCTCTATAAAATACATCATCAATGTACTAAAATTTAACATAGCTAATTTGTAATTTGTACTACGAAATTTTTACAAATAAATTGTTTAAAAAATTGGCAAGAATTTAATCATTTGGCATGATCTGTAGGTTTCAGTACTTGAACACACATTACTTTGTAGGGAAAAAGGTTCAATTTTTCCTGATATCTTAATTCACGGTAGCAAGTCCCGATATCTTGTTGCCGCGCTAACTTACGCATCGACTTTGATAGCCTTCGTCCATAGCATCCGAAATATCAAGCAGTTCGTTTAGTTTAGGTGGTCTTCCACTTCGATCAGCGTCTTTAACAGAACCTGTTGATTGAAATCTTTCGATAAGAATTCGAACTGCATTGCGGTGAGAATAAGGAGTAATTGAAAACTTTTCAGAAAATTTGTGCTTCACTAAATCAGTATACTTGTCACCTTAACGAAAGACGTGTACAACGAGAAAAATGCATTCTTCTACCGAAAGAACCATTACGTTTCTCGCAATTATTGATTCCGATAAACGAAACGAAGCACGTTTATCATAACTTAATAACTGACGTCTTGGTTTATTACTGAGCAACATCCAACGAACCCACCGGGAAACCAACCTAACGCCGCAAATACAGAGTGCACCACACAATTCTAAAGTATACTGCACAGCGAGTTTCCAAACGCTCTGTATAAAATATAGAGAATCTAGAATTCTACTGAGCATCAGCTAAGGTTCTCTGGAATGCAGAAATCTATATTTATAATAAGATATTTAATTAATCCTCACAGGAAATCGTACTATGAATAAAATTAGAATATATAATCTAATTACGCCAAAAATATCCTATACTAAAAAATCACAATTTTAAAAACGACTACACAAAGAATCTACTTTTTTGATTAAAAAGATCTTCTATTGAAAAATTACATATAGAAGAGTACAAAATTATTTTAAATATATTTAATATATAAATACATTTAATATATTTAAACATATTTATTTTAAATAATATTTTATATAGTTATAGATATACAAAAAATTTTTGTAACGAAATTTCATGTAGAAGATAAAAAAGGATCATCAAGTCAGACTATTTAATGAGGAATAAGTCACGAAAATAAATATTATTTTTCCTTTTAAATAAGTACGACTCTTTTTGACATTAATTAGAAAGTAAGTTAACGCACAAACATTAATTAAAATAATTACAACTGCAAAATAAATATTAATTAATCTAATGTAAATTAAGTAATAGATTTGTATAAAAATATATTTTCAAATGAAACTACGAAACATTTTAATAACAAGAAAACGGTCGTTACTCTAAACCAATCGCATTAAAGAGCATCATTTCTTTAATTTAAAGAAATATATATATGTGTATATTTAAAAATACTTCAAACGGTTTTTCCTACAAAGAGAAAAAAGAATAGAAAATTTCCCTCGTTATTGAGAGATTAAACTTTTCTCCTTTTTCTGTCAAAAGAAAACAGAGAAGTTCCCAGCGGTAATAATAACTAAGAGGCGGTCGCTGTTTGTGACTGCAATGCGATACGAATAATGAGAAAAAACCAAGAACTCATTCATCCCATGGGAAATCGTGAAGATCTTACGCAGAGAAATCCTGTATTCACCACAACTTTAAATATATTTACTGTTGAATATAGAAACAAAAATCTGTAAAGGATATAATCGAAAATTCGAAAATTTTATTATACCAAAGAAAAATGTATTCTTATTTGAAATATTATAGAATTACAAATTTTTTTATCATTCATTTCTTTATTCTGATTATTATTATTGTTATGTTTATTATTCAATTACAAACTGATATCTCTAATGGATATGTCTAATAAGATAACGTGTCTACATATACAGAGTGATTTACGAAGAATATAAAAAACTTTCAGGATATGTACTTCTGTTGAAAATAAAGAAGAAAGTTCGTATAAATATAGGTTCGGAAACGCTTTCTTAGAGAATACATGCCATTAAAGATTTCACCTTCATTACTGCGCCTTCGGTAAAATAAGTCAAATAATATTTCTTGAAAGACAAATTAAGGGATAAACTTAGTGATTTTATGTGAAATCTAACCAGAAAAATTAACCAAAATTTATGTTGCGTAAAACATAATTTTCATTGGTATGAGTGTAACACTGATTTAACTTACAACTCGTTCGTTTTCTGCGGCATTCACAGTGACGAACGGTGTTGTCAAATTTGGACTAGGCGCGAGGTCCGCGCTTCCACGGTCTCGGTAGGTTAGTCTGAGGGAATCATGTTAGGTTCAATGTGAAGATGTCTGTTTGAGGCCTACGTGAAGGCAAAATTTGATTTGTATTTTACTGATGCAAATGTCTGCCGAGGCATTTACATCGGTGGCATCCCGACCGAGGCCTAGCTGATGACTGTGAGATGTAATTAATTAGAGAGTCTAAAGACGACCTCCACTAAAGCCCCTCAAGGATCGGAACGGAAGGGGTGGTGTGGCGACTGGTAACGTCACAAGGTTGGTGTCTTCCCCCTACGGGGTTGGGATAGGTGTTACCCAAAATTATATTAAATTGGTATATATAGAAGTCCCATAAGTTTCCATATATAGAATACGTAAAAATAAATAATTATAATAAATACATAAAACTGGTTTTCATAAAAAAAAAAAAAATGTTTATTTTTCCTGTGTTTGGAAACTACGGGATACTGCACATATAAATATGTTTAAAGAAGTTTCTGCCATCATTTTATTGTATTTCTTTCATCAGAGTAATGAAAAAATGTCACATAACGACATCTGGAAACTCTTTATTTTCAAGTTAGTGCTTGCGAAATATTTCGTCAAAATTTCTGCTTTAACGGCCTCCGTGGCGCAAGTAGTATTGCCTCGGCCTTTCATCCGGAGGTCCCGGGTTCGAATTCCGGTCAGGCGTGGCATTTTTATACGCTACTGGTCGTTCATCTCATCCTCTGAAGCAAAAACGGTGGTCCTGGAGGTTAAAAAAATCAAAAAAATCCTGCTTTGAAGGTCAAATTATGATGCTAAAAACTATTGAGCAATATTATGCAATTATTGTTTTTTATGCAATCTTACACGAAATATTGAAAAAAAAATGGATCTAGGAAACTGTATCTACAGCAGTTTCCAGAGAAAATTGTAAAATTCAGAGAAAACTTACTTTTTTTCAACAGACTAATAGGAAATCAAATACATTATAGTAAAAATAATTTTTAAATCATTTTTAAAGTAAGATCTTCACAATTTTTTATCTTCCAGTTAATAAAATTTCTCAAAATTAAATTATCTTTAAAATTCCTTTTAAAGTCATATTTAGTTATTGGCAATTTAACAAAATATTTTTATAGAATTTCACCCAGAAAAAAAAATTATTTACTTTTTAACATGCTTTTTAATTAATTGTTGCGTAAAATGTTCTTCAAATCAGTTTTAAAGGTATATATTGAGAAAAAAATAATGAAAATATTTTCCTGTTTGTATCATCTAAACGTAGAAAGAAAGAAGCTTTACTGAAGGAAAAAATTGTTGGAAGAATTGTGCTTGTATATTAAAAATAGTAGACTCAATTTTTTCCGTATTAGAATTAACTTTCAATCAGTAAATGAATTTCAGAAGTAATTATATAATACCTGATAAAACAAGAAACATTACAACTTAATTTGTTTTAATGTTGAAAATTAAATTAGAATCCAATTTCTTTTTCTGTCTCCTAAAGTACGTCTGTAATGCGTTTGTCCAGTATTTGTAAAGGTCGTTAAATAACAACAACATATATTTTAGTAAGAAACTCTTTGAATAATAAATTCAAAGAGACAAAGTAACCATTTTAATGTGTTGTTACAAACCGCAGACTACAAACACTACCGCCTATTACAAGGCAATAAAACGTATTACCATGAAACTACTGTCAATAGCGACAGTTAGCGGTTTTATCACTGTTTACACGTAGAACGTTAGTTACTAACGTTCGTAACAGCTGCTTGTTAACTATAACTTAATTTCGTTTAACATTTCCAAATTTATTTACAGTATATCTAAAGGAAATAAACTTTAAATTCAAATATTCCAGAAAGTGATCAATATCTTAAAATAGTTTATGTATTTTCCAATTGCACATTAAATGAAATTTAATAAAAGCAATTACATTAAACGTAATGTTTTATGAACGAACGATTTAAGGTGCAAAATTTGAACCGATGAGATATTATTAAAACAAAATAAATAATTTGACTCGTCTCATATTTACAGATAATCGGAATCTATATTATTGGAATAACTAATATATATCTTATTTTTTAAAAAATTCTATAAATAAACAAACGAGCTGGGATATATTAAAACATAAAATTAATTTTTTAATGAAGAAATACGTAAACGGTAAAACTGGGAGAAAGACGAAACCTGAAATGTATTAAATACGAGTAAATAACTGTGAATTTAGAATTTAGTAGTTATAATAAGATTAAACCCACCAGGTTGGTCTACTGGTGAACACGTCTTCCCAAATCAGCTGATTTGGAAGTCGAGAGTTCCAGCGTTCAAGTCCTAGTAAAGGCTTTTATACGGATTTGGTTGGGTTTCAATTAACCACACATCTCAGGAATGGTCGAACTTAGACTGTACAAACTACACTTCATTTACACTCACATGTATCATCCTCAATCATCCTCTAAAGTAATAACTAAACGGTAGTTACCGGAGGCTAAACAGGAAAAAGATAGAAAGAAAGTCATACTCGTATAGTTCTTCCTCAGCTTATTACAACTGCTTTTCAAACAGATAAGAAATAATAAAATCCAGTTAAGGTATTTTTATTTATTTGGATTCAGCCAAGCACATCAGATCGGTTTCAACATAATTAAATATTTTATATAAATTTATACGGTATACATTACACATATTTTGACGAGTAAATGTTAATTTCAACAGGTGAATCCAATTTCAGAAAGTTGATATGCTGGCCTAGGGGTATACTCGATGTTTCTCAGAACGTTGAGAAAACTAATTTAAGTCTTGCTAGTTGAATCAAGATTGTTAAATGCACCCTATTCATTCTAAGACAAATCTAAAAACAATTACTAATAAAACGTCAGGGTTTCATAGTTTATCTACTACTATTATACACATTATATTTCTGAAATGTAGTTTTCTTAGCACCAACATACTATTAACTGCTTAAAAATGTTATAAAATTTAAAAATCTATAGAAAAATACATTACATTTTTTTTGAGAAATCATTATAAAAGAAAGTGGTATTTTTATAGATGGTTCTAGTAAAAAACAAAAACAAAATTATCTTTCAATATATAGGCCTTTACTGCATGCATATACAATTTAAAATTATTATTACTTTTATAGACGTTTTTATATCATCTTATAGAAAAAATCAAAAGAACAATTTATAAAACTAATATTAAGATTAGCAATTTATAAAACTAATATTAAGATTAGCTACAAAAAAAAAAAACGCGTAACAGAATAATTATTTTCAACTCTTATTTAAACTTCAATTTTTCTGAAATCAACACTAAATAAAAGCTTACTCGGTGCTATTTATTTGGCACAGATATAAAAAAAAATAATAATTTAAAGATGAATTGAGAAGCATTGCTTTTTATTTCAGTGTGTTTTTAGAAATCAGTCTTTTTTATTTTATATTTTTATCAAGTTTATAAACTTATAATATTTTTAACATTTCAATTATAAATAAAATATTGAAATTTTTATAAAAATTTCTTCAATTATAGAAAAAAAAATTGGATCAACAAAACTCAAAAGACGATTACACTGTGCCACGATAAAATTAAACATGAATACCGAGTATAGAGCATGAGATAAGACGTTTTGAAATTCATTAATAAATTTTATTTTTTTTTTTACTTTAAGTTTACCAATAAAAATTTCTGAAGTTCCGTATTAAATATCAGAATGACTTCCAACATATACATCAATCGATTCTCTATAATTATTTTTTACTAAATAATGCGAATGAGAAAAAAATGACTATCATTTACGTGGTCATATACTTAATCGTTTAGAAATTTTCTATTTAAGATATTTGAAATAAACTTATATTATAAGTTCATCTGGATAAATTTTCTGTGTTCATCGGCATGATCCAACAGTTTTGATATATATGTTTATTCAGTTTTCCACCTACTGTTGGGTTTGGGTGCGTTTATGTGCATGCAATTACTGCTACCGGCTTGCCGGTACTATAACTGCAGATGTAGTTCACTGTAAGTGTAAATGTATCAGTAAATATGTAGTTTGGATCAGACTCAGGTCGACCACTCCGGAGACGTGTGGTTAATTTAAACCCGACCACTATAGAACTCCGGAATCTGCAGTCTAGTATTCAAATCCGCATAAAAGCAATCGCCCTTACAAGAACTCGAAGCTTACAACTGTCATCTTTGAAAATCAGTTAATTTTTTAATGACGAATTTAAACTAACCCGGCGGGTTGGTTTTTATAATAATGAAAAAATTATTACTCTTAATTTAATTTTCTTATATAATAATTGTTGAGGTTCTATTTACAAATTTCACTTCATTTAAAAATTAAATATTTTTTGTCTTCGTAAATGCTGTCATTTAGCGTCCCTCTGTACCTCATTTTTATCAGTTATTTAAATATCTGGTTGGATATGATCATTAATTCCGGCGAATGAATCAAATCCAATTTGAAGGGTATATCTTTGAACCTAAAAGTAAAACCAGGCATGGCAAGATAACCTAAAAGTAAAACCATGCACGTTAAGGTAGGTCATCGCGCAAACCAAGGATTTTCATTATAACGTGAAAAGAATCTCCTGAGGAGATATTATTGTACGGGAGATGGCGCATTCTTGTACGAATCAACGTGGTCGATCTCCATGTAAAAATATCACGTAACATTGTCACGTGTTAATTTTTCACTGTACGATTGTGCTTCTTGATGAATTATTATTTTCCATAATTTTTTTAAAGTTATCACAAATTTAATTTTTATTAAAATAAATATTTCTATTAGAAATACTAATTACTAAAAACGATTCTTTCAACCAGGAGAAACTTCATTGAGGCTAAATGAGAATGTAATTTAAGAGGAGAAGCATTAAAATGACTTAGTTGACCTAAGTTGCCTAAGTCGACTACCTCGACTAAGTCGAGATGAAAAATTAAATAAAATTATGGCAATTACTCTACAACTTTTGAATTATTCCGATAACAAATAAATTTACTTTTTTCTATTAATATTAAACCGTCGTATAAATCTGCCCGATCTTGTAAAAAATAAACATCGAAATTGATGATTATTTTGGTATGATGTAAGGCTTGAAAATATCGAATCTAATTGAGAATTTTCTTCATTTTTTAAATCGATTTAAAAGTTATATGGATAAGATTTATTAATTCTCAATATTTTTTTAAAAATTTAACAGAAATTCATTTTTAAATTAAGATGCCTTAAGTTTCATAAAAAATATTCTTAATACCACAAAAGTAACTATACTTTGACCTATTCAAATAAAAAATTAATTAATTAAAAATGTATCCTTTACGAATACTAAGTTTATAAAAAAATTATTACCACTCTGATAACAAAGTAAAAAGTGGAATAAATTTACAAAATTTCTAAGATTTGAGGTGTTCATTATTTCTTAAACTTCTGATATCTTTTGAAACTTGTGTTCAACCTGATGATAACTTATTTCTTTAAAATTAATAACAAATATAATTCTAAACACTAAAAGTTAGAAAAGTATGTAAAACTTAAATTTTTAAGCAAAGAATTTTGTATTAACAAGCCTACTCTTTCCCGCATAATATTTGATAAAGATAGAAAGTTGTTCATATAAGTACCATTTAAAGAAAATATTTCAAGTCTTTAATGTTTTTTAAAGTTAAAAGTTAGGAAATTTTATAAAATTAACTTCTTAGGTATTGTGAAATTTTGTTCAACAAATTTTGAACCCATTTATTCCGAGTGGTTTATTAGGCGGTATTATTTTTTTAAAAGATAAAACAAACCAGCACGAGTATAAAGTTTCAAGCATCTTCAAGATATAATGTTCCTTCAATATTTCCCCAAATCATTTTTCTCAAAAATTTAATACAACCAATATTATTCAACATAATAAATTCTGTGATCGTTTGAATTGGAAAATGCTGTTTTAGTATTTTTGGATTAAGTTATTTTAAAATATAGAGAAATAAAAAAAAATCTGGGAAAATTGGTTTTTGATCGAACCTCAAATTTATAAACATAAATTCCATGTTAGATGTGTACATTTCAGATGAAATACTTTCAAAACAGCCACCCTTAACCTTTGATCCCAAATACCCTCTACCTCGATGCTACATTTTCTTTTCCCACCACACAAAAAAAAATCTGATAATACATCTGATATTATTAAATTTTGTTATGAACTAGGTGGGAAAGAAATCAAGAAAATGAAAAATGTAGCCTCCCATGTAAATGGTAAAACGTTTTTGAAACATAAGTTAACATCAATAAAAATTAATTTTGAAATGTTGAATATAATTAATCTTTCGTTTTTTTTGTCTTTTTTCCTGTTTAGCCTTCGGGTATTACCGTTCAAGTATTACTTCAGAGGATGATATGTATGAGAGTAAATGAAGTGTAGTCTTGTACAGTTCAACCATTCCTGATTTGTGTGGTTAATTGAAACCCAACCACCAAAGAACACCGGTATCCACGATCTAGTATTCAAATCCGTATAAAAGTAACTGCCCTTACTAAGACTTGAACGCTTGAACTCTCGACTTCCAGATCAGCTAATTTGGGAAGACGCGTTCACCACTAGACTAACCCGGTGGGTTGAATATAATTAATCTAAGCGATTAAAATCAAACCTCTTAAAATGATCAATTTAAAAAAAATGCAAAATTTCGTGGCTAAATAATTTGAGAATGTGACCCACTTACCGCTCCAATTAGAAATATCGATTCAAAGCTTCAGTTGCATCAGCGCCTCTTATAGAAAATGCCGTCCCAAATTTGAGGATTTTTGGTCCAGTCAACTTCCAGTTATTAATCAAAATAGACGCTATCACACATACTCGTGTATATCGACTCCATTTTTTTTTTATTTCATGGCATCAGTAGTACACGCAGAAGCTACCGTGTTAAATTTGAAGATCTTTCATTAGTCAATCCTAAATTTTTAGTGCAGATATACGCCAACCTTTTATTTTTATTTTTTGACATTTCATGAGTCCCAACCGAGTCAGACCAAAACCAAAAACCGTGGAAATGTAGTTTTTGGTAAGTTTACCATAGTATCCGTAATACTCTCTTACTGTTGTTATAGTACGTAATGCACTTGTCTTGTCATGTTACATGTCGCTATATCAACCGGAAAAATTAAAAGTAAAAAAATATATTATGAAAAATTAAACTTCAAAAATTTAATGATACAATTTAGCTAATAAAAGAAAGTATCTAAGTTTGAGCTATTATAACATTATAATTAACAATCATACAAGTACTTATAATACTCATCAATTAAAACCTATTCTGTTTTACTTTTTTTTTTTTTGTTACGTCGGAAGTGGAAAAATTTGCCTCAACCAAACGCCCAGTAGCCCAAACATTCTGGGTGTGTGGAGTTCACCATAAATTGCGGTGGAACCCACTAAAAACCTAGTTCCTCAGGCAACGTGGTGCTGAAATTGTCGTCGATGGCATAACCTCAGCACCACGCGCGTCACAGGCACACCTCACATTTATTCAAATATTTACACCTCCCATTCACAATCTATTTACAAAAAAAAAAAATATATATATATATATATGTACATATACAGATAACTCCTGAACTCCTGACAGTGATGCCGTCCTCAGATGGCAAGGCCGTGTCCCCCGGGGAGCCATCGCAAGGGCACCCCCGCCAACCACCCCCGGGAGTTGGTGCCCCATTACCGCCCTCAGCTGACAACTTCACTGTCCTCCACGTGTTCTTCAACTAATTTTTGCCGAAGTACTCCTCCGAACAATTGAACGCACATGTTCCAGCACTCACCGGAAGATAGCATCAACTGCATTACGGAACGGAACGCAAGGATAGTGGGAGTTTGTTTTTCCCCTACTAATTGCAGAAACTGACAAATGTCCCTTGCTGCTGTGTCTTTCTATTTTATCTGGCGGGTTATCATCTGTTTTGTGGCGGTTATAGTTTTCATTTGATTTATTTTATTTATGGACGGATTTCGTATTTTCGTTCAGGTCCCTTACACCGATGAGAAGCAATTGACTGCGGCTGATACGAGGATAATAAGCGTGTATGTGCTTTGTACTTCCGGCAGTATTCCCCTTCAGTAACTGCATGACACCTTCTGGTGAGTCCATATATTCCTGTTGTTTCTTCTCCAGCCACCTAGGGCACTCAAAAAACGCATAACTTACGGAATCCACCGCACCGCAGTATTGGCAGCAATCCGTCTGCCTTCTGCCAATTTTACGGAGGTAGATCCCAAACGACCCGTGACCAGTCAGCCACTGAGCCGTCCAGAAGTCCACCTCCCCACGCGTTCTGGTAACCACGTTGTAACATCAGGTATCAATATATAATTTCAGCTGCCCTCTATTGCACCATGCCATCTCTCTTGCCATTCCGTAAGCATTCGTATCCTCGCCTCTTCCCTTGTTCTTGTGGTCCTGTCCAACCTCTCCCTAGGCACGAGGTCTCTGTTTTACATTTTACTTAACAAAGCGTTCTTTCAGCAAAGCACAAAATGTTTCTAGTGCAATTTCAGAATAAAAAAATTAAAAAGCATGATAATTGCAATTTTTGAGCTCTGTATCATCTTGATACTAATAGACGATTTTTTTTTTTAACATAATATACGCGAAACTATCTGTTATTTGTTAAGACTAATTAAATACGTTAAGTACAACTAATAAACAATGGTTTTGAAAAAGTTATACGGCTCAGAAATTACATGCTTATAAAACAGGCTAAATCCACGTTTTAGTGAATGTAAAAATGACGCGTATCATAATGGAGTACGATCCCGCTATAACGCAGCCATCCGGAGACAGTGGTTATACCCACATTTTACCCTAACCGTGTTATTTAGAATGAAAAGTGATCAACAAAAAAGAAAAAAAATGACAACTGAGTGAATACTTAAAAAAAATTGAAATATTACCAAGCATTACAGTTAAGAATAAGAATATTATGAAATAAAATTTTTAAAAAATTACCGAGTATGTATTATGCAATATTTTCATTTTTAATTTGTCAAACATTGTATCGTTGTTATGTTAAATAAATAAATTAACAATTAATATAATCCACCTTACCAGCACGTTGATAGGTTCTCTAGATCTTTCGGCTTTATTGGAAGCCATCATCAGTAGTTAAAATTAATGCAATAAATAATAAAAATTTGCGATTGCGATTGGTAGAACCAATCGCAAATTTTCCGCATGTGCTTAAGAGTATATAAATAGCATTAAAAATAATAAAACAGAAAACTCTAATTTTGCCAAACATATAGAATACGGTCATACATACAATCATAATAATTTCATAAAAATCTTAAATATTTCTAATTTAGAAAAATGTCATATATACTGTAATAATAAAAAATTAATTAATGAAAAAAACTTTTTTAAAACGATATATTATTTAAAAACATACTAAATATAAATATAAAGAAGTAATAATTTAATCTAATAATTATCACTTTGATTCACGGTTCCGTTTTATTTAATTTTAATCCACCAGAGTATATGTTTATTCCTTCAGCATACTAGTAGCACCGAGACAGTCATGACTGTTTTTAAATTTTAACTATGATTTTTCTTAAACTATTAATTTTTCTTTAACGTATTAATTTTAACTCCTGATGATGGCTTCCAAGTAAGCCGAAAGATCTAGAGAATATATCAACATGCTATTAAGGGTATTAATTGTAAATTTATTTTCATTTTTGTGGCTGGATTTCATTTTCACATTTTTTTTCGGAAAGATAAAATATTATAATTATGTAGTCTGTTATGGTAATTGTGTAGTCACTTTTTTTTTGTCGAGAACATGGATCCTACGCAGTCATGAGGTGTAGCGGCATCTCGATGATAGTAGAAGCAAGTAAATTTCACGCGGGACTCTGTGATGGAGCTGAATTGGAGTAGGAGATATGTCCACCTCTCCCTTGTAAACCAGACCGGAGTCCGTAGATTAACCAAGTCTGGGGTATGAACTGAACGTTTGAGTTTACTATGGAAACTAGGAATAAACTTCGTAGTTGCGAACAAAATTTTTGGTGATTATTTATTCTATTGCCTCGAATATTATGAGACATTTACACACAAATCGGCTCTATAAAGTGTAGAACTAGGTGCGGGGTTCGTGCTTCCGCGAACTCGGTTAGCGAGTTCAGATAGCAACGATGTAGGATATTTAAGATATCCGGATGAGGCCTAGCGAAGGCAAAAGCCGTGTTTAAAAATCACCGATGCAAATGTCTACCGAGGCATTTACATCGGTGGCATCCCAACGAGGCCTGGCTTATTACTGTGAGATGTAAAAAGTCAGAGGGCGAAAGACGACTCCCGTTAAAGCCCATCAGGCCTAAGAAAGGTGGGGAGCGGTGATGAAGCGACCGGAAGCGTTACAAGGTGGCTGTCTTCCCTACGGGTTTGGGATTTGTAGTCTCTTTCCTTTATAGCCTGATTGAAAATATAGAACACTAATAACTGATTTAAATTCAAAATAACGTAATGTAATAAAGAGTACTACGTTTTTAGAACACAATATTACATTTACAAAACAGATCTGAATGTATATAACTTAAATTCTGATTTAAGACAGTTATTCGAAAAAGTAGGACATTATTTTTGGTTGCTTGGAATATATAACGTTGTTTACAGTTAAGTTTAATTGAGCAGGTATAAATGTATTAGCGTATTTATTTATTTTGTTCTATTTATTACTAAATACGTATACATAAATAAAATATAACGTTATACATCTTTAAAACATAGAAAAAAAGTTTTTAATATCCGACAATAGTTCTATTTTTCGCTGGAAACATCCTTACACCAGCGTTATTTTGAACCGCGTTAACTCGAATATTTTCTTCAGTTAACTAAACTATAAATAAGAAATAGAAAGAAAATTCATAAAAGTATAAACTTTCTTAACGTTTATCCCTCTTTCTTAATTACATCATTAAAAATATATAGTAATCATTTTCTTGTTTCTCTGCGGATAGGGCTTCAAGAACCACGCAAAAAACATTTCATGTAGTTTTTTCTTCCAGAATTTCTTATTCTTTCGAACTGTTTAGCTTTCCTTTTTTCAGCTCATTTTCCTCTGTTGGGTTTTTCTTTTCACGTACAGGAACCTTTAATTCAAAAATTTTCTCTTTGATTTCTTTTCGATTTGGACAGCCGTTTTCTGTAATGTTGGACTTTTTGAGATCGCTTTTGTTTTGGAATCCTGAAGTACGCCCTTTAATTTGCATTTTATTTTATTCTCTAAAATAATGTCTTAAAGATGTGAGCTTTAGACGATGAGGAGGGCTTAATCTGACGAAAGGATATGACTGTGTGAACTAAAACAAAACCATGTAGGGCTAACAATCTTACTTGTACTAAGTTGAACTCTTTCCACCAAAAACATTAATATCATGGAATATGGCTTCTTACGAAATTACAAAATCCTGAAGACAAAGTCGGGTCAATCGAAGCACCACAGTAACTTTTTCAAATATAAAAATAAAATATTACTTAATTTTTAAAAATGATTTTATTCAAGAAATAAAAATATAATTTTATAAAAATGTAATCCACCGTATACGATTTTTATTTTTTTAATATTTTAGTATAGAGATTTAAAAACGTAAAACATTTCTATAAAATTTTCTTTTGTAGTCGTACGTAGTTGCTCCCCTTTAAACTTTTGATCGTTTCTTAATTCATTTTTAACAACGAACTAATACTGTTAAACCTATTGACATATTTAACTTAGAATTTCCAGGAAAGATTGAAGAAAAAGAGAATATTCAAACCTCTTTTAAACTTCGTCCAAAATTTATATGCTATAATCAATCACTCATGATCAAACACAATTTTCCTTTTAATCTCCTATTTCAATAGAGATTTGTTACGAATAATTTATCAGCCTACTTCATTCTTTTTTCCTTTTCTTTATTTTTTTATTATTTTCCTATTCCTGAAAAATAATTCTTATCCTATAATAAATATTGATGATAAATTCCAATACTATTTATAACTAAAATAATTAAAATTAAAATAAATTAAAAAATAACGATAAGAAAGTAAATTATTAATATTAAAAGTATTAATTCCTTATTTAAATTATTTTTTACATATAAACTAACGAAAAATGAAGTTTATATCTTCATTTGTTACCGAAAAAAAAATTTCTAGGAAAGAATGGATCTTTCTAAAATCCACTATTACCGTAATAAGAAGAAGCACTTATACCGTAAGAAGGACATGTATACAAATTTCATCAATTTGTCTTCAGCAGCCTTAACTGTACGTTGATGAATCAGTCAGTCAGTCGGGAAAACCCTTTATAGGAACATATATATGTTTCTACTAATTAAATCCTATGTGTCATCGATCCACGAATGCATCCCTTTCTGGAAAGATTAGAAATTATTCTAAATCGTATCGCATCATATCGCTCAGTTCTTGGTGTTTCTAAGACACAGGTTTTTATATGAAACCTTTACTGTTAAAAAAATTAATAACTATTATTTATTTACGTTTATATTAATTTACTGTCAGCTTATTTTTACATTTTTATTTTAATTACTTCAAAAATAATTTAAAATGAATCAGATATGTAATTTAGAAATACATATAAACAACGCTAATTAAGATTTATTGAAAAATTATACCTAATAAAATTAATATAACATCATAAAATTCTACTATAAAAATATTTATGAATGTCGCAGTACGCACAGCTAAATAAGTTACACACTTATATATATATTATACAAAGAGTAAAGACTAAAAGCGACAGACGGTAAGAAAGAGATGAACACACATACATATAAAGAATGTATACCAAATAGATCAAGAGATCAATGTAAAAATAAAACACAATTAGCTTTTAGTTTCCGTATTAAAGGAAAACATGTGTACGTGATTATTTCGCAAAATAGTTTCCGAGTAATGTTGTATAACACTGTAAACAAATAAAACAAAACAAAGTTGCATGCGTTCTACTCCTCTAATTTCATACGTGTTTCAACAATATTATTTTACACAGTATATTTTCGAAACTTTAAAATAAATGTTATAATACTTTGCTAAAATAACAGAAAATAAACCAGTCGTAATTCAAAAATGTGCTTGTTACGCAAAATAAAAGTATAGAAACAGCAAAATATCGGAACACTTATTTTGAAAAATTAGGCTTGATAACCTTCAAAATAATATTAAATTTGCTTCTATTAGCTATAAATATCTATTAAAAATTATTTAATGACGCTCATATAATAAGTATTTAATGATTGGAAACAAATTTTTCTATGTAAAGAAATACAGCTAACAAGTTCAATTGCTAAACAACGCTTAACTCTCCCCTACTTCAATTTTTATCTACTACGACAGACCAATAGTTTCCAATTAGTTCTCTCCAAGTATTATAAGTAGAGACCGGATTGTATGCATTTGCATATTTGCATAGGCATTTGCATATTAAGCCCATTCTCACCAATTATTGCATATTTTCCTTAAAAATCTAGTGATTATGCACATTTTCGCTATATTTACAATATTTTTCGATAGGGTACCTGGTTAATAAATGAGATCTAACGTTGTAGCCGGCCAAATCTATTAGCTGTACGGCTCTTAGGGCGCACTTAGCAGCTGCGCGTCTATGGTTTTGATAGGATAATATTATTATGGGACCAAATAAAACACAGACTCACGCGAGGCAAAGACGGACGATATCGTTCTGCGTCGCACACGACTACTGCAGCACTCCCACTAGAGAATTAAATTACGCAAATTATTGTAGACGCGCTCATTGCATTAGTTTAGTTTTTTAATTTATTTGGGCAAGACTTAATGTGTACCATGCCCTCCGAAAAAAAGAGCCTCTTCGTAGATAGCTGACTATCCTGGAACATTTACATACGACGGAAATGTTTTATATTGTCGAGTTTGCGAGAAAAATATTTCACGCACAAAATAATTTCAAATAGACCAGCATGTTAAGTCTCTATATCCAAGGATTGGAAAAGAAAGGCCCACGAAAACAACTTATAAAAGCGGCAAGTAGCAGTGATTTTACCTCCAAAGTTAAACAAGAAAACTACTTACTATTGATTTACGTGAAGCTTTGCTTATAAGTAATGTTCCTCTTCACAAACTTACAAATCCTACCTTAAAAGATTTTTTGCGAAAATATTGCTTGAATTAAAATATACCAGATGAATCAACATTGCGTAAAGATTACATACCAACAATTTACCTACATGTTTTGAAAGAAACACGCAATGAACTCAAGGAGAGCATTATTTTGATTTCAGCTGACAAAACTACCGACAGTTTTGGCCGTTACTTTGTAAATTTAATTATCGTTGCATTAAAACTAGAGCCTTCTTCTTCCTATCTGATGACCTACAAAGACCTTGAAAAGACAAATCATTCTACGATCGCCAGATTTGTGAATGAGTGTATTAATAAAATATTTCCTGAATCTTTTGCAGATGAAAAAGTGTTTATATTTCTCTCAGATGCTGTTCCCATATGGTCAAGGTAGCCAAAGCCTTTCAAGTACTTTATCCCAATTTGATTCATCTGATGTGCTTTGCTCACGGAGTACGTCGATTCGCTCAAGAAGTATGATCTTTGGAAATGTAAATAAACTGATTTTACAAAGAAAGTTTCTTAAGGCACCTACTCTCAATAAGGCCTATAAAGAAAAACTACCTAATGTGCCTTTACCTCCCGAACCAGTGGTAACTCGATGGGGAACGTGGATTGAAGCTGTACATTGAGCATTTCTAGGTCATCAAATGTGTAGTAAACGACTTTGATAATGCAGAGGCTATGGCAGTTTGTTAGTCCAAGGACGCATTTAACGAGTCAAGTATAAAAAAAACATAGCTGTGATTATCACTCATTTTTCCACATACCTGCCGCTATTAAAAAGCTTGAAACTCAAGGTTTGGCGTTGACTGAACCTATTCAGTTAATGAATAAAATCCGCAAAATGAACTAAGCATTTCCAAAGGAATTCCCACCTAAACTTAAAGAAAAATTTGAAAACATTTTGAAGGACAACCCAGGCTTTGAACCTTTAAGTAAAATTCATAGTTTTATTAATGGGACGGGTGAAATTTTGCCAGAAACAATAAATGCTAACATAGCGCCCGAATTCAAATACTGCCCAGTTACCTCAGTGGATGTGGAACGATGCTTTTTCACTTATAAAAATATTTTGAGTGATCGAAGACACAATCTTACTACCGAACATTTGGAACAGTACCTGATTTTTTACGTTTACAAAAGTAAGAAAATGTTAAATAATTGTTTATTATCAAAATTATCGATCTGTTATTCAACAGCTTACTAATTTTATGCTGATTTTAAAATAAAAAAAAATAAAAAATACTATTTTTTTTATTATTTAAAGTTGCATATTTGACACTTTTTATGCATATTTCAAGCATTTTATGTTGCATACAATCCGGTCTATAATTATAAGTAATCAAACATTAGACTGCGCCGGTAATGTAATTAAATTCATAAAAAAAATACATCAATTTTCACTAAATAAACATTAAGGAAATAAATGGTATTATCTGGTTCTTTATATTCCTAAAAGTAGGAATATTTGTTAATCATAAATCCGAGTAACCTACTACAAATTACTGCATTGTTTTTAATATTATATATACTTCAGTTTTAATATTACTATTTTCTTTTAATTTATTTTAATTTTAATTTATTTCCCTAAGAATATTAAACCAAGAACGATTAGCCATTCTTCAGTACGAGAAATTAACTAGATTGCCTGTTGACGACTGCTGGCATAAGTGTGCCCCGCACAGACATTGTTTAAAAACACAAACAATTTTTATACAACAGGTTTGTATAAAAGGAGATAAACCAACCGGGTTGGTATAGTGGTGAACTTGTCATCGCAAATCAGCTGATTTCGAAGTCGAGAGTTGTAAGGTTCAAAACCTAGTAAAGCTATAAAAGTAACTACTTTTATACGGATTTCAATACTAGGTCGTGGTTACCGTTGTTCTTTGGTGATTTTTTTTTCTTCATCTTCACCGTGCCGGATCCTGCAGTTAAGTATTACACAGCTCAGGGGAGTTTCCTTTACTCTAACGGGCCTCCACGTCTCGGCCCGCCGGTCGGATCTCACTTTGCCCCCGCCTCAAATCCCCAGAGTAGGATACACCAGGCCCGGATATGCCGTCCCTGGGCATTACACCTAAGTGCATGCATAGCCACTTACTATTTTTATGTGACAAATATTAATAATATTTTGAAAATTTTCAGAGCTAATTTCTCAAAAACTATTCGTTTAACTTTAATAAATTTTGATATCTTTATTAATATGATAAAAATAACTAATTTGTACAAATAAATTAACAGCGATAAATACTGAATAAGCAATTAAATTTTAAGCTTTATTTTAATTCCAGAAAACTTTACCAAACTTTTTAAGATCGTCTTTGTACCCTATTAGTCAAGTCTTTTTAAACACGTTACGTAATAAATAAAAACTACATAAATTAAGATGTTAATAGACTAGTCAGTAAACTTTTTTCTTACCTTAAATTAATAATTAGCAACATTAACATAAAAAATGTAAAGTTTATTTTACATTTATAAGTTTTCACATTTTAAATTAAAATTCTAATTCATGTAATTAGTCATATTTTAAATAATAATAGTCCAACAACAAGTTTATTCTCTTTTACAGCAGACTAGGAGTTATCTACGCTTTATTTTAGCTTCATCTATTTTCTGAAGTAGAGCTGGATTAAGAGTTTCGGGTGAGTAGGGGAAGAACTCTCAGGCCTTCGATTTAAAGAGGGCTTACACTAATTACATACTTTGCACTTTACCATCAGTGTTCTGTAATAGTAAGTCCTACATCTTTCTTTTCTATCATTCTCAGCAGTCGTCCAATCTTTTCATTTTTGTTGCACTTTTTATTTTATAAACATAAAAAGACAATCGCTTTAAAAATTATTATTTACGCGTTAGAAGATAAATAGTGTCAATCTAGAACACTTTTATTGTTATCAGAAACGAAAAATATAATCGCAGAATGAGAATGATACAAACAAAACGGGACGTTTGAATAATGCAACAAAAGATATATTAACAGAAACCTTTCCACTACATTTAAAATGCATATATAATATGCAAAATGTTTCTAAAATGGTGGGCTGGCTATACTTTTTCGGATTCTACTTGTAAAATTAAACAAAAAATATCCCTAGGAAAAATGGCAATTTCTCCTTCATTCTTTTGTTATTTCTCCTTCATTCATTTTGTTATATTTATATAACAATTTATATCTCATGTTGAAATAGAGGAATCATTAATATTTGGTATGCGTCCTGGTAACAAAGTTTTAAAATTAACAAAAAATCAGGAATTAAATTCCTTCGCAAATTACAAAATGGCGGCCATAATTATTTTTCAATCACTGATATCTCCGTAAATATTAGTTTTATCGAAATGTATGGTATTGTGTATGGAATGACACTTTGTTTTTTAAAATCGGTTAGCCGAGTTATGACAGAAAATTAATGTTATAATTTTGTGTCTGTTTTCATGTCCTCCACTTTACGATCAATTCGATTAATTGTTTTTATTTATTGTTTATTCTAGTATTGTAAATTAGTATCAAATTTCACTAGGCTTGACTTCTGGTAATGAATTTTACTCAACCTAGAAATAATTTATTTTTAAATCTAGTGCAAGTGTTAAGAAAATAAATCAAATAAATACTTATTATATACGACAAGAAGAGGTTTTTTTAATAAATAAATTTATTAAAAAAATATACATTTTATTTAACAATTTCAAAATTTTAAATTACATAATGAATCAAATTTGCTAAATAGATAGTTTAGAAAGGTTTTGAAACAGAGTTTTTAAATAAACTTGTTTCCGTTTTTATTTGTTGATATCAATTTTTGTACTCTATATATGAATTAGACTGGAACTTAATGTATCTACAAATTTAACAGCTTGTTTCTAACAATTTTTCTTTTCTTAACAATTTTTTAAAAATAAAAATGGAAAATTCATTATAAAGCCCTCCTATAAATAACACTAATTTTTTTCTTGTCCTAATCTGTACGTTGAAATCTGTTCAACTAGTGGACAATAAAAGCAACCCTTCCATGGCCCAATGAGATGAAGATATGTATGACATATAAATGAGGTATATTCTTGTAGACACCCAGACGATCATTCCTGAGACGTGTGTTATTTGAACCCCAACCACCGAAGTTCACCGGCGGTATCCAGTCTCTAGCATTCAAATCCAAATAAAAGCAACTAACTTTTACTAAACTTTGAACCACAGAACTTCGACTTCAAAAATCAGCCGTTAAAAACTGACGATGAGTTAACACTAAAACAGCCCGATGGGTTCTAAAATTTAACATGCAATTATTACGTGTTAAGTTGTATTACATTATTAAGTGTGTATAACATAACTTCAAATATGGCATTGCTTTTAAGAGAAAAAGGTCTGATAATTTTATGAAAACTAAACGAAATTTTGGATTCACTACTGCATATTTAAATTACAATTTTGTAAAATTAACATGATGCTTTTGTAAAATACTATTTTGAAATCTTATTTCCTGTTTAAATTTAAAGATATAGTTAAATTTTTCAAATTCCTCGAAGGTACTAAAAAATGAATGAAAAAAAATTATATTTTATCTTTATAAAATGATTACGATGTCTGTCTCGTAAGAATAAGTATAAATTGTTATTTTTTTCTTAACACTTAAGCGCCACTCTGTATCACTCTTGGGCTGATTAATACGATTGTTTAATTAATTTTTTTATACTCGTATTTACTTTAATAAATAAGTTAAATAAGTTTGAAAATAGATTTAGTAAGGTTTAGCGTAATGGTGTGTTTAAATAAATTCATATAAACCCGTTATTGAGTATGCAGTAAGACTTATTTTAGTCTTGCTAAAAAGTAAGACTACTTCCTAGTACTTCGTACAAGAAAGTATTGTAATCGCGAAAAATTCGGTTTTGAAATTTCAACGGAAATATCCATTTTTACCGTCCCGGCATCTAATTTGATTAGTTTCGGCGTGACGTCTGTATGTACGTATGTATCTCGCATAACTCAAAAACGATTAGCCGTAGGATGCTGAAATTTTGGATTTAGAACTGCTGTAACATCTAGTTGTGCACCTTCCCTTTTAATTACAATCGACTAGACTAATAGTGTCCAAAATCCAAAAAAAATTGGATTTTGGACTCTTTTTAGACACTTTTGATCTAGTTTTAATTAACTGCAGTAATAAGTTCTCATCGAGAGCTTTTCAACGATATATCATAAGTGGTACTTATTTTCATTCGTTCCACAGTTATAGCCAAATAAAATTTTAATTAATGAAATATTTGAATCTCACAAGGGAAGGCATATCGGTTCGAATGCAACTTCATTTCCTTTTTTTTTAACTTTTTTTTTTAATTTAAATATATAGATTTATTAATAATTATTAGCCTCTGATTGTAAAGAGGTTTTACAATAATTCAATAATAACAAACAAAAAAAATATTTAAAAAAATATATAAATATATAACAAATATATGTTATTTAATAGGCATACAAGGAAGTCATGTGCTGTCCATATCAGATTTTTATTTTTGAGCATCATTTGCAATTTAAACTCTTAAAATATGAAAGCGCACATTTTAGATTTATAAATAACAAATCACAAGATTAGAAATTTTACGTAATTTTTAATACCAAATAATATAAAAGGTTGATCGAATATCCTGTTTTAATTCATGAAAAAAAAAGAAGAAGAAATAAAACTATCTTCTTGGGCGATAACATTCACCACTTACCCTCAATTAAATTTATAAAATAAAAGTAATTAAACTAATTATAAAAGAAGGCAGGTAAATGAAAATGAAGTATGAAGCTAATTATAGTAATATACATAAATGAAGAGAGAAAAAGAAATTAAAGAATAAAAATTATAAACGATAACTTTTTCTTTTGTTCTAAATTACGTGTTAACTCGCATAAAAAAACAAATGTGTACTACATTAAAATTTTCCTAATCATTAAACAACTCCTTTACAACAGTTAATGTTTTACAAATGACCGAACAAATACGAAAAAGTTTTAAAAATTTTTATAAAGCACTAATTTTATATATACACAATATAAATATACCGTAAAACACCGAGTTAATTTAGAATGTTGGTAATTAAAATTAGTATTTTACATAATGCTATTAATTAAACAACGTAGATAATATTTTACATATAGCTCCAGATAACATTACATTTACATAGCTCCAGATAAATGCTAAGAATTTTATTAGTAAAAAAAATGCTTTATGCAATAAAAATTTATTATTATAATCTATACGAAATTACAAATAAATACACAAGATTAGTAGATACTAAATTGGAAACGAATTAATACTCCACCCACTCCCTCCAAAAAAAATCGAGTTAGCCAGTCGATAAATAAAAGTATGCATTCCTTTTTTTTTTAATTTTTTGTATCCATAATGAGTAAACAGGCAATGATTTAAGCAACAGACGAATCATTAAAACAGAAATCGAAATCTTACGGTACAAAGGTTTAGACTTTTTTAAGATATGTGTAGATTCACATAATAGAATTTCTTTACATTATTTTTCACCACAGGACTACTTCATGGATATCAATTAAATATACAAATAGAGTAAATTCTTTATAAACCTTTATATGTATAAATGATATTGTGAGTGTGATGTGTGTTGTTTGATATATAAAGAAATACTAATTTTAATAATGCCATGGGAGGAACAAAATAATAAGTTTTTTTTACATTTATAGAAAGAAAGAAATATCTTAATATTACAAATAAAAAGGAAATGAAGTCGGGACTGACCAATATGTTTATTCTGGATTTTTACTAGGAAGATTTTAATTATTTTTTTAATGTTTCAATCCTTGTTTTAAATTAAAATTAAATTATATTTTTCATAAATGCCCAAAGTTTCTCAGAAACCGAATTTGAAACAACTACCTTATTCCTTAATCGTTTAAGATATCGAATTGAGTGACCTATTCTTTCAATCGATTTCATGATCTAAAAAAAAAAAAAAAAAAAAAAAAAAAAATGGAACCGTTATCTAGACTATGTAATGTGATGCAAATATGAAGAATTATAAGATTCTCTCACTGTCCCTACCGATACTGTATATTGTATCTGAAAGACTTAAGACGAGATATCTCGATTTTTGATTTGATAATTTTTATGAACAGCACTACATATCTTGTGTAAAAACTCCATTACCTGTCCTACAGAAGATATATAATATCATCTAACGTGACCCATACATGTGGAACATCAGGATTCCCACTGTCCCTACTTACCCGCCGGACAGCGAAAAAACCTTTTCGTCAATTTTCAAACCAATTTTTTTGTGTATAAAACATGTTTTCAACATTATGGTACCACCGCGAAAATCAGCTGCGACAATATTGTAAAAATCTTGTTTCATTAATTGCAACAAGATTTATTTCATTTGGATTAATAGAAAAAAAGTTATACCGAAACAAACATAAAAAACTATACGGGTCAAATAGATAACATCCTTTTTTTGAAGTAGGGTAAAAAGCAAAGACTCTTTATGTCAAGACGTGAAATGCGTAAAGTTTGTCGCAGACTTTCTTAAAAAACGTCTTGAATTGGTAACGTTTGAACGCTTTCATGTTCCTAATTATAAAATTAAATTACTTAGTAAATTGGATGTATCTAATCCTTCCCATATAAATCATTCCCACCATTTCAGCCAAGAATTTACTTTCAGCTAAGCCGTTCAACGTTAAAACAAACAAAAAATAAAAACATTGTGTAAAAAGAAATTTTCAATATTTATAACTTACTGGTAAACAAATTTATAATGTAAATTATGCAATCTCAAGAAACGATAAAACACACACATCTATTATTAACCTTTGGGAGGTTAATTCCAACATTAACAGTTTAAAGTTTGTTAGTGGATATAATTCTGAAGGTAATACAAAATATAAAAAGTTACTACGTGACGTTTTAGCTCGTTTTATTATTACCGCGATTTTTCCATTTTTGCAACTTTGATTGTTTATAACTAAAAAATACGTTTATCGATAAATGGGATTTTCCATCGTTTTTCTCGTAAAAATTTACATGAAAATCATGCGTCACATTTCTAACTTCCAAATAAAACAAAAATTATTCATTGTTAGGATCCAAGATGGTGAACAAACATTTCAAACACAGTGTAATATAATAATTCTGTAATTACGTAGATCCAAACTTATTTCTACCACCTAGTAGTATCTCCCGGTTTTGAAATATGAAGCATATTTACGTTACGAATACGGTTGTAGATCCGACATGTTCTCACCACATTAACTACTTGAGCGAGGTGAAACAATATTAATATACGTATTAACTAATATAAAATGCTGATATGAACACCACAAAAAAAAGGTGATGCAATTTGGTGTCCACCACAATACAATTGTGTAACTACTCACTTTATAAAAGAATTGGAGGATCGTATCTCACTTTCAAATGAAATAAGTTTAAATGAAGTGCAGAAAAAGTTTGTATATGTAATTTAATAGGCGTACAAGGAAGTCAAATGGTCTCCACATCACTTTTTTTTATAAACAAGGATGTTGAATCGTCTTTAGAAAGAAATCTGTGGTGTTGTTAGATGATACGAGGTGTGTGGGAAACGTAATGAGATTGGTAACACTGCAATACTGCGAGCGATCTGGCAACGCTGTGTCTACCGATCTGTGCTAGACCGGTTTGTTTATCCCTTCCACATGCTCAGTACGAGTTTCAACTCCGTTCAGCCAACACATTATTTTTGACAGCGCCACCAGTGAAGTTGTGTTTTTGTTATGTGTTACGAAAATGGATCATCGGAATTTAAAGCGACGTTGTGCGATCAAGTTTTGTGTTAAAGTTGGGGAATCTGCGAGTGTGACCTTTGAATAATTGAAACAGGACTATGGGGAACATTGCTTATCAAGAGCGCAAGTTTTCCGCTGGCACAAATCATTTTTGGAAGGCCTAGAACACGTTGAAGATCAACCTCGCTCAGGGGAACCTTCAACTTCAAAACTGACGAAAACGTTGACCGTGTGAGGGTTCTTGTGAGACAGATCGTCGTTTAACAATAAGAATGAAGAGCGAACAGTTAAATTTAAACAGTTTCACCGTACATCAAATTTTGACACATGATTTGAACGTGAGAAAGGTTTGTGCGAAATCGGTGCCGAAAAACCTCGCAACTGAACAGAAGGACAATCGAAGAAACGTGAAAAAAATAAAAACTTTGGTAAGTAAAAAGTCAGTCTCATTACTTTTCTCACATACCTCGTACAAGATCACGCTAAGATTCTTACATGATTTTATGAATAAAAAAATAGATAAATAATATTAAGCATAACAAATACAAATACATAAAAATAATTTGCCAAAATCGAAATTTATAAAATAAACTAGAAAATATAGGTAAAACTTTAGAAAAATTAACTATGTCAAGAGGGAAACAGTTATGAGCATGTCAATAAAAACAGAGAGAAAAATCTAATAAAAGGATAAAAATGACACGTAACATAAATCAAAATGAAAAAATAAACCGAGCGATTCAGGGTAAATAAATAAAATACTCGATAAAATGCGACATGAAGTCTTTCCAAGATCTGAATATCAATTATATTACATATTTTATTCAATAAAATATTTATTTTTGTATGCATATTATTTTTTTTAAATAATAAATAAAATTTTAATTAAAAAAAAATTATTAATTCCAAGAGAATAGTAACTTGGATTAAAAGTGATATTTAACATTTAAGTATCTATTTGAATACATCCATTTCATTTTACTACGCGAAATATGCACTACCATAAAACACCGATGAATATCTGTACACTCTATAACATAAAAGCTTTGCAGAATAGCGCAAGGTATTATATATTTACGGTAGCTTTGAAAACTAAATTTTACTGTTTTGTAAACTATTTTATGGACGTATATGTACGTAACAAATCGCTTACGTGAATATGAATACAAATGTGTATATACTCCAACTTTCAATTTTGTAAATTACTGACATAAGCGTCTTATGAAATCGAAGTAGGAAATCCGTACAGGTATTTAAATATATATAATCGTATTTAGATTAATATAAATACGTTTTACAAAGTTTTATCTTTTTAATAAATGTACAATGCTTAAAACTATTTAATTGAAATGCTTAAATAAATGCTTAAAACTATTTAGAGAAATACAGAATATAGAAAAAATACGTACTTCAATCAATTTTATTAAATAATCTTAACACAGTATTACATACGACTTAAAAATAATACATTATCAATTTCGCGAATTCTATCACTACGGGAACATTTTTTTCGATTACTTAATAACCATCAATTTATTAAAAATCGTAAATTTATTTAATTTAATATCCTTACCCCCGTAGAGAAAGACACCCGCCGTCTTGACGATCATGGTCGCCACACAGCTCCGACCGTCCCTAGCCATGATGGGCTTTATCCTTTCATCTTATAGATTTTAGACCTTCTAAACTTGATAACACGACACAATCATCAGTTGCCTCTGTCAGAATACCACAGATGCAAATGTCTCGGCAGATATTTTCATCATTACATAACTAAGTTAAAGAAGGTATTGACCTAATTAAAATGCAAACAGACATAAACATAATAAAAATTTACTAGCCGTTTAGCTCCCCGTCTAGTCTCGTCTCTGGACCCCGCTGTGTTCATTATTCACATAGTTATGAGAATAAAACTGATAAATAACAACTAAAACCTGAAAAGATCTCTCAACGTGTCCCTCGTTCTTAATATAAAAGCTCTTGATACCCCCTCTGTTTACATTAGGTAAACCGATAAACACTGTAAATGAATCTTAACAAACTGCCCGTCAAAAAAGAAGTTCTCTTTTCTTATAATAATACAATAACATCAATATAATTAAGTTATAAGTTACATAAATGTTATAATAATACAAGTTAAATTATACCAGTAATATGATTCAATAATTTTTTTATAATGTGACAGACATAGATAAACCAAGTATGCTGCTATAATGCAATCGAATGCCCAGTATATTTATTTTACAATAGTAAGATACAATAACAAATTAACAAAATTATTATTTTTTTATATTGTCATTTAGTAATAAGTGAAAGGATTTTTTAAAATAAATAATATTCAATTAATCGTAAGGCAATGGCAGCAAACATAATTTATGCACAGGTCTTCGTACTTGACCATTAGCAGTCTTTAAATCGATAACTCGATTATCCAGGTCAGGACCTGGATAATCTTTGGTGATAATTCCGAATCAACATCTAGTGTACAGCTCCCATTTTGATTGCAATCGCCTGGACCAGAAAAGTCCAAAATCCAAAAAAAAATTGGATATTGGAATTTTTCTTAACTGTGGTAATAAGCCCTCATAGTTTCAAAGATATATCATAAGTGGTACTTATTTTCTTTAGTTCCAGCTAAATAAAATCTTAATGAAATATTTTGTATCTTACAAGGGGAAGGTAACATCGATTCAAATCTGACTTTATCTCCTTTTTTTTTTAATTTGTTTTTCAAGATTCCTATCTAGTAATACTCATTTGATTTCGGTATGCCCCCTACGTCCTACATTCCTAACAATTTGTTTTACAAATTACAAACGTTGCCTACGTGCACAATTTTTCCCTTCTACCTGCCCCTCCAATAGTAAAGCGACAATTCCAAGATACCTTAATATGTGGTCTGTAAATCTGTCTCTTCTTTTAACTATATTTTTCCAAATCCTTCTTTCTTCATCAATTTGCCGCAACACCTATTAACACTATAGATTTAAACCGAATATTGTTTTCATTAATTTTATTGTATTTTCATAATTAATTGTTAGTCTCATAAATGTTTTCGGAATGACAGTGTTATTTTGATGAATATTTCGAAAGGAGAACGAAGCGTGACAAATTAAAGCTCGTTTCTTGCGACTGGGATTAGTTAGGATGACTTCAATAAATGACTCATGATCATTAAATTCTTCAGTTACAATAGAATTTATAAAACCAAACAGTTTATGAGTTTCATGTACTTCAAAATCTTTGGGTAGGGTGTAGTTTTTTGTAAAAAGAATAAACAAAAAAAAAATAAGCAAGATAAAATTTACTGTTCTGATTTTTGTAGAGAAATGATACCTCATACCTCTGTTTTTCCTTACCCTGTAGATAGATCTTTACATAAATGTTATGTTATCAATCCCCTACATATGTATATAGAAGTCATCTAAATAAATTTTGTCTTAAACCCACCACAATATAATAAATATCAGAATAAATCTAGATATTTATTTCTTGAGGTGATATAAAACGAAATAAATATCAACATACAAGCACGTATTTTTGTGAACGGATTTTTTTTCCGTATTCAGTGTTTCAAAACAAGATATTTAAGATATTAAAGAACTATGAAAATCCAGACGCTATACACTTACCTAACATCACCCAACACATTGAAAATATGTTGTATTTTAACGATTAGGTAAAATTATTTTGGTGAAACAAGAGTATAATTAAAAATTCACCTTCCATATATATATATATAAAAATCAATGTTTGTTTGTCTGCCTGTTTCAACTTAACTCGAGACCGGACAGATTTGTCTAAAATTTTGCACACCTACACTTTGAAGCCCTGCGGTGAACATAGGCTAATTTTTTTGGATCACCGACATAACGGTTGCGAGTTATCGGCGTTAAAGTTACTTTTTTCCATTTTGACAACATTGGATTCATTTGTTCGCACAGTTAAAGTTCAAATTTAAATTAAATTTCAAGTGATTTTAGTTTGTTTTTTTCAATTCGATGCGGATTCGAGTTCCAATTTTGACGATACTTAACGATTTTACGTTATCTAGTTATACGTGTAGAAGTTAATTTTTAACAATTTTGACATTTTTGAATTTAAATTTTCAAAATGACTTTGATTTTGAAGAAAAATTTAATTTTTAGCTGACATTTTTTTTCAATATTGAATTGATCGATTTTGAAAAGGGCTGAAGTTTTAACGTACAGTTATTCCTAAGTTTCAATCGATTTAGCGCGCATGCATATGTAATTTTTACGATTCATTCATTTACAATTTTTTACAGCTGTTTAAAAACATAAATAAACAGCTGCTTTTATTTATCATGTGTGTGTTACTAATTTAAGGCGTGTAAAGTATTTAACTGCAATCTTTTAAATTCTGTAATCTTTTTTTCAAAACAACATACCGTGCCTAAAAGACATTCTTCAATTGGGAGAAATACAAAAAAAAAAGCACGTATGATGAAAGCTGTTCGTGCGGCAGAGACTGAAGACGAAAGACACTCACGACTGGAAAGCGACCGAATACACACAGCCCATGAATTATTACAAAGCCCATGTCGGTAAATTTAAAAAAATGGATTTTCTGATATCAGATAACGTATCTAATGTGCATGAAATTTTTTCTAAAAACATTAAGCCCTTAACTTGGAGTAAAGCTGATAAAGTCAAAAATTTTCCAGTTGAAAAAAAACTTTGGAAACCTGGAAAACCAAAGCGCCGAACGAAGCGAGGCCTGGCTGGGAGGTCCGGCGAAGCCGGGCCGAGCGGCTAGTATAATATATTTTTAAATATAACATATTTAAAGGAGGTAGAAGAATTTTGTTATTTGGGAAGTAGAATTACTAAAGATGGACGAAGCAGGAGCGATATAAAATGCCGAATAGCACAAGCTAAACGAGCCTTCAGTAAGAAATATAAGTTGTTTACATCAAAAATTAATTTCAATGTCAGGAAAAGATTTTTGAAAGTGTATGTTTGGAGTGTCGCTTTATATGGAAGTGAAACTTGGACAATCGGAGTATCTGAGAAGAAAAGGTTAGAAGCTTTTGAAATGTGGTGCTATAGGAGAATGTTAAAACTCAGATGGGTGGATAAAGTGACAAATGAGGAGGTATTGCGGCAAATAGATGAAGAAAGAAGCATTTGGAAAAATATAGTTAAAAGATGAGACAGACTTATAGGCCACATACTAAGGCATCCTGGAATAGTCGCTTTAATTTTGGAAGGACAGGTAGAAGGGAAAAATTGTGTAGGCAGGCCAAGTTTGGAATATGTAAAACAAATTGTTAGGGATGTAGGATGTAGAGGGTATACTGAAATGAAACGACTAGCACTAGATAGGGAATCTTGGAGAGCTGCATCAAACCAGTCAAATGACTGAAGACAAAAAAAAAAAAAAAAAAAAAAAACAATTATTACGATTACTTTTATAAACACAATACAATACTTATTTTACTAAACGATAATTATGTTGCAGAATGAAAATCGCTAATACGTTGAAGTAACAAAAATCGAATAAATCGTCATCCTTATGTCGGTGATGCCATAGAAGTTCACATAAATAAGAATACAACAAATAGTTTATAGTCATTATTAAAAATTGCATCATTGTCATATATAATTTGTATATTTATCGTTAGTTAGACGAGGTTGGCGAGCGAATCGAGTGTAGATTATGTGTGATTAGGTTATGATGTTACGATTCGTCATATATACTTAAAAAAATAGAAAAGTTTCAGGGGAGAAATTCCGAAAAAGTATCCTTCATTTTTGTATGGTTATTAGATATTTTGCAAAAAAATTGAAAATTAGGAGAAAACCCGTAAAATAGTAATGCACTTTTAAGTTATATTGACCTGTCCGAGGTATATAAACTAGTTAAAAGTTGTTTAAATATTAACCAAATCGTATTTCTAATAATCCTGATAAATTTATTTGAAGTTTTATCGTCAACAAAATATATATAAAACTGTAGTTATTATTAGAGATGATTATTAATTAATCAATTAATTGAAGGTCAGATTCTGTTAAATTATCATTAGTTAACAAATTTTTATAGCGGTCAGTAAATTTAAATGATAAAAATTAATGGCGTAATGCTATTAATTTATATATAATCCGTCACTTAATTAGATTACATCCGATTAAAGAAACAAATAGTATTTTTTGAAAATTATTTACCTATTTTTATAATAAATAATTGTAATAACATGAAATTAATAACTTACTTTATCAATTAAGACGAAGAAAACCACGTTCCGAATGTAACGCAACATTCACATAATAAGAGAATTATGCACCGAGATAACATATAAAACAATAACAACCAACAAAATCCGACAGGTTCAAACATGCACACCTGTCCAATAACGCACCACTCGCCCGGTACAATCTACTTTCCCCCTCCAGTCTAATAACCTTACTCTATACAGCAATAAATAGATGATGATTAGCAACGCTCTCTAGTTACCGTAATAAGTATTTAATTCAGATTTATCGATAACATTAAAACTGAAGCTAAAAACAGTACAAATACATAAATTAATTCGTATAAATATTAAATACAAATTTGTTTTAATTCGATTTGAATAATAAACGTGCATATTTAATTACAAGATATACTTTTAATATACGATTTATTATTTAATTTATTTAAAACCGAATAGAAAATAATATAAGGATATTTATATTAAATGTAATTTTACTGCATGTTCACGTAATTGAATTTTTACCGACTTTTCGAAGAAAAGTACAGTTTCAAATTCGGTCGCTTGGTGGTAGTGGTAGTGAGGGGGTGAAAATTAACTTTCATTACGTTTTGAGCATCATTCACTTAAATTGTGGCTTATAGCCATAATTATATAGCCAAAAAACTTTATAAGTATAAAAATGTTATGCTTAGGCAGATATGTTGTAGTAGTGTATCACATATGTTGTATGTAGGTGCATATGTAAAAATTTTATAGAGATTGGTGAAGTAGTTCTTGAGTTACGCTCAATTTAATGTCGAAAAGATTTGAGCGGAGAAAGTTAGAAGTGTGGTTCATTACGATGTTTCAAGTTAGAAAGCTGAAGTTTCTTTATCTGCGTTATCTATTGTTAGTAATATTGTTATTTTTATTTATTTTTTACCATTATTTATTTATTTATTATTATTGTGCTTTTGTGACGTATAACTAATTTTTATGGATTAAAAGTTTTTTTGTAAAATTTTAGATTAGAATGAGTTGATACTTTTTAAAAGGAAACAAAATAAAATAACGAAAAGTCAGTCTTTTTCTCAGAACTACGCGAGATCTTTTTAAATGTAGCAAGGATTAAAAGAATTTTAAATCTCAAAAATTGGCAAAAAATTATTTTAACAAATTATTATTATTAATTTTGTTAATAGTTAGTTATTCGATTGTTTGATACTATTTTCATTCTTTATTGTGCAATGGAAAACTCAAACATACTTATTTTGTCTTATATTTATAGTTGTATATATATATATAACTCTTACCGGTCCGATTTCATTGTTTAATAAATGAAATCGGGCCGGTAAGAGTTTTGTAACAAATTTTTCTTTGCTTATTATATGGAACTCTAAAACATTCTTTATTATCCATTGTCTATTACATATATTTAACATATATTTTTTTTAAACAAAATTCTAAAAATTAATAATAAATTCTGATTATAGAAACGTAGTGTCTTACCTTTTTTGGTATCAGTATCGTTTTGTTAAAAACAGTTTTATTTATATTACAGAAATTTTTGTTTTTCGAGCGGAAGTGATGATATCTGTGAGACTCTTACCCTATTGTCTACAGTTTCATTGTAATGTTTTTGGATCGTTAATGAATGTTGCTACATATTCGGATTAAAACAAAGCTTCCGATGATTTGTACGGTTAAGAAATAACGAAAGAGATCTCATCAGATTTTTCAATATATAAAAGATAACTTAGTTATACGTTTATTTATTAAAAAAAAAAGTCTGTCAAGGAGACCATCAAAAGATTTCCTACCTCAAATACAGTATTAATAATATGCATCACCTCTCACACCACAAACAAAGCAATGACAAATACAGAGATAACAGATACAATAATAAAATCGCAAATATTTAAATCATCGAAGTAAAGTTACAAATATTAGAGGCAGATAAAAACAATAGAGTCACAAAACAATAAAGACACCGAATTGTCAGCAGCGAATCAAACCGCCGACTCAGAGTCAACCACCAGGTTCAACATAAGTCAAATTCTAGTATATATTCTAAAAATTTAAACTATCTTTGACATAATGACCAATGTATCCTCCTACGGGACATGCACTCCAATGATCATCCATATTCTCAAAGATCAACGAGGTCCAGTACATGAGTCTCTTCAATCGTCTAAATTGCTCACCGTTGTCAAATAGAGTGAGCACCAGATGATTCAGATTATTTTCCTCTGATATGTAGTTCGTATCTCCTCACGAACACGCGGCACTCCAAGATACCCGTGCAACTCATCGTTCTTAGCGAACTGTGGAACCTCTGATACCATTCTGAGCACCTTGTTTTGAAACTGTCGGATGATTTAAACGTTACTATTATAAGCTTGGTTTCAGGAAAACATTATACAGCAACAATTTATTTCTCAAAAACAAATAAGACCGGCTACTAACAAGCAAATACATTCGTACAAATTTAGCTTTCGGTTGTCTCCTTTTCTCTCTGCCGTGATCCTTCCAGGTAAATTGACGATCTAGATATACCACCGTACTCTAGGTACCGAACTAAGGTACGTGTACCACTTACACTTTACTCTTAACCAAAACTTTTACTTATGGCCGCCACTTCTTTAAGCGAACGATTGTAAATATAAATTGCTCAAAAAAAAATAAATAAATTCGGGTAAAATATTTTAAAAACTCTAACAGAAATATTTTGTTTATATCAAATAATTACATAAATAAAAATAAGTGATACTTAAAGGATTAAAAAAAAGTCTATGCTTAATTAATTATTTTAAGTTCTACGGCAACAAAAAGAAAAAAAGAATTTTTAAAACAGGATTATAAACTACATTTATTTGTTAAAAGTTGTATTTTTTATGTACTTAATACGATTAAGGTAAAATAAAAAATTAAGCGTTAACTTTACTTAAATATAAAGTTTCTTCTTAATGAATTTTTAGGGAAAGGTTGAACTGATTTTTCTGTACAATAATAAAATTAGTACTACTTTACGTTTCTTCACGGTAGAATAAACGATGTGAAAAGAGTTTTACGTAATAAATTATACAGAAAAAGTCAGCCGTTCGGGCGTTATTATTAGTCCCATGCGACCACGCATTTTTCAAACTAAATTGTATTGGGCCACCGTCAATTATTTGACTTAGATTTCTTATCTCCCTTAAGCACTATTCAAGCTATTAATAAAAATAAAACAAAATGTTGGACTACCTGCCTAGTAAAATTTATTACGAACTCCGTGGAATTTTTTTTCTATAAAACTTTTAAGAAAATACAATTTTACTAGTATAAATAAATAGAATTTTTGTATCTTTTAATATTAAAATGGCCTACTGGCCTACTAGGGATCACGTCAATGTTTTTTTTTTCTTTTGCATATTTCTTTCTCGGTTTGCACCGGGTTCTTTTGTTCTCTCTTCTAATTTTCTTTCTTCCTTCATCCACAAGAACCTTTGCATTATAAATTATTATTTTGCTAAACTTCATTTTATCCAAAATGTCTTCCTATTTTAACCTTAAGTTAAAGTTTGGTTAGTTTTGTTTGTATAAAATTTATTGTTAGATTAAAAGTCTATCTTTCGTTTGATGTATGTATCCTTTTGGCTTTTTAATTATCACAGTTTTTCGAAAAGATATTTATTTAATCTTTTTTGATTCGTTCAGATTGTGTCCGAGGAACTTTTATTAATTTTTTCGATTTGCGATTTTCAAATCTTCTTGTTGAGTTTTATAAACCGCCGTATTTAATTTAAATATTTACCCTTCTTCTGTTTTTCTGGGACCATAAATTATTTTCCTTTCGATTTTAAGGAGATTTTCTAGACCAGTCAGATTTGTTGATTCAATTCAGTATAAAATCACTGGTTTGACTGCAGTATTATGGTTTATATTCTTTACGGTGTAAATTTCTTTGGTTAATAAATTTGATTCTTCAAATATGGATTTCAGGATTTCCAAAACTGATTTTTCTATTCTGTTTCCACTCATTATTTTTTATTAACATTTAAATTAGGTTGTGACATTTATTTTTCCATAGATGATATTTATTGTTTTTTTTTAATAATCTTTAAAGGTTTATTATTATTTCTGTTTTTCGAAGGAAATTTGCAAACCTACTTTTTCTTTAAGGTTTGTTAATTTTCGCAGTCTTATGATTTTGTCAGAAGTGCTAGATCACCTATGAATACAAGAAATTAATGATTTAAATAATTTTTTTTGTGTTTATTATAACATTTTCAGATTTCGGAAAAACTGGGGTTTACATATTTTTCCAATATTTTTAGGAAAAATGAATCTACAATAATAATTATATATATATATAACAAAGATGGACCACTTAATGTGAAAATAGGAGGAGAAAAGATTATGGAGGTAGAAGAATTTTGTTATTTGGGAAGTAGAATTACTAAAGATGGACGAAGCAAGAGGATATAAAATGCCGAATATCACAAGCGAAACGAGCCTTCAGTAAGAAATATAATTTGTTTACATCAAAAATTAATTTAAATGTCAGGAAAAGATTTTTGAAAGTATATGTTTGGAGTGTTGCTTTATATGGAAGTGAAACTTGGACGATCGGAGTATCTGAGAAGAAAAGATTAGAAGCTTTTGAAATGTGGTGCTATAGAAGAATGTTAAAAATCAGATGGGTGGATAAAGTGACAAATGAAGAGGTATTGCGGCAAATAGATGAAGAAAGAAGCGTTTGGAAAAATATAGTTAAAAGAAGAGGCAGACTTATAGGCCACATACTAAGGCATCCTGGAATAGTCGCTTTAATATTGGAAGGACAGGTAGAAGGAAAAAATTGTGTAGGCAGGCCACGTTTGGAATATGTAAAACAAATTGTTAGGGATGTAGGATGTAGAGGGTATACTGAAATGAAACGACTAGCACTAGATAGGGAATTTTGGAGAGCTGCATCAAACCAGTCAAATGACTGAAGACAAAAAATAAATATATATATATAACATACTAGCAACCCCGTCACAACTTCACACGCACAATATGGTTACTTGCGTTTCCTTTAACGATTATTATTTGTTTTATGTGTTTTAGTCAGGTAACACGAGGCAGATGCAGCCAGTCGCGTCTCACATGCAATTAACTATGGCAGTGGATATGTTGATTGAGCGACAACATCGTAAACCACTACACCGTCACACTCTTTAAAAAATCGAAATTCAAAAAAACTGAAAATGGTTTTTAGATATTTATCTGAAGTTGTATTTACATGTCCAAATGTACTGAATATCTCATTTATTATAGTGGAAAACGGAGAAAATTTACAATCATGATTCAAAAATGTTTTACCTTTCTTCATCCCTTTCAAGAATTTCGAAAAATCTAGTAATTTATTTTTAGATATTTTTTTCCCTCTCCCCCGAATCGAATTCCACAGTGAAGCATAATTCCATCCGGGGGAGCGACCTTTTATAAATCGGCTGGATCTTATCTACTAATGCCTGCCTCTAACTTCCAGAGTAGGGTTACCAGGCCCAACTATGTCGTTCCCGTTCCCCCACCCTAGGAACCGGGACTCGGTCTTTATGCCTTTTTGCCTCAAACGAGAACACCCAAAGGAGCATTCTCGCCGGGACTACGGTTTTTTCTAAACCGTAAAAGGTCGAGGGAGTCCCTCATCACTGCTACCCATCTGTCTATGCACAAAATAATAGCGGTTCAGCAGAGAGCTGTCCCTCATCCCTCGTTGCCTTAACAGCCCTATCTTTCTGTTGAAGGACCCGTGTGATAAAATCAGATATAGCACGGAATTGTATCTCATTCGCCAACATACGGTTCACGATACTCTCCACCGTAAGTGGTCCAGTAATTAACTCACATTGCAAGCGCTCCCTGTCACAGGTCCAACAGGCAAACACGACATGCTCCGAAGTAGCGAGCTCCCCGCAGGATAAACAAAAGGGGGTCATTATCCCACTGTCGTGTATTCAAATATACCCGGAACACGCCGCGACCACACAGGAGCTTTTTAGATATTTACATGAGGTTACACACACAAAAATCAACTTGATATCTTCATTTTTTACAGAAAAATTAAATAAAGATATTAGAGTTTAAAAAACATTAAAAATCTACTTTAACCTTTAAACTCGGAATTTCAGAAAAACTAGAAATTGATTTTTAGATATTAACAAGAAGATTATCAAGCAAAATCAAGTCGATATCTTCATTTGTTAACGAGAAATTAAAATTAAAAAAAAAAAAAAAAAAAAAAAAAAAAATAGTAAATTTCGTTGTTGCTCCATTTTAACCTTTTTAATTCGGAATTTAAAAAAAATCCTTTCTTAATGTTCTCTTAGATCGAAAGAACAACGTGTATGCAAATTTTCATTAATTTATCTTCAGTAGTTTTTGTTTCGCGTTGAAATTATGAATCACTCATCACATGGGTGTGTGTGTATATATATATATATATATATATATATATATATATATATATAGAAAGATATTGGCAAGATGTTGCCAATATCTTTCGGTTGAATAAATTTTTATGAAAAATCATTCAAGGTGCATATTAGAAAAGAACTCTGGTAACAAAAATTAACTACATAAATTTTCTATTGTAATGACTTCTCAGAATTTTAATCACTTCCTTGTGATTAAAATTTCTTATAAAATAAATATAAAATCTATCAGTTCGTAAATAAATTACACCATAATTAAATTTTATTTCATTTCAGAAATAATTACCGAGAAATTCGTTTTCATATAATAATAATAATTTCGGTTTATTAATGTAATTGTTAATATATATAATAGTTAAAGAGAAAGCCGGTTTAAAAAAAATTAAGCCGGGAAACGCTTGATTTTTAAAACTATTTTATAAAAATCTTAAATTACAATTTAAAACTGCTCAAAATTATAAACATCGATAACGTTTTGTTTGTTATATAATCATTATAACATTTGCAAAAGAAATCTAAAATTTTTATTATTAGTACATATACATGCTATTTTCTCGGTATGAACTGATCATAATTGTTCAAGAATCAAAATGCTAATTAATTTAAAATTTTTAACAAAATCTTTTGTAAAAGGATTTTGAGGATTAAGTAATACTGATATAATGATACGTTAAATGTTTAACATTCTGTAATAACAAAAAAATACTGATTATTTGTAACGCAAATTATTCTTTAAGTTATATACCTTATAAACCATTTGGATCGCCGGCTAACGTGGAGGAGTCATGTCAGGGAGAAAAGGAAGCAGCTTAACATTAAGTTCAGACAGAAGTACTGGTTGCTAGTCACGCTGTTTCACTATCAGTACCTAACAAGCAATCGCACATAGTACTCAGCGGTCCTGAAACCGATTTGGAACTACAAAATCCAGCTGTGGGGTACGACAAGCGAGAGTAACATCGAAGTCGTACAGCAATTCCAGAACAAACTACTGAAAAATTTAACAGAAGCGCCGTGGTTTGCGAAAAAACACTGAAATATAGGATTGTCTGGGATTGCCAACAGTTCGAGAGGAGTTACGGCGATTCAATATAAGATATAAAAGAAAACTGAACAGAATTCTGATCTGCCTCTCGATTAACCTTCCGAATAACAGCGAGAATGTTAGACGCCTAAAGCGACAGCATATATTATATTTGTAAGTTCTCCGAAATTTACCTATCCTAGGGTGTTGTTCGTCGTCAAAATTCTACATTTCGTTTCGCCGCTTACTTTTGTTGGTTCTTTGATTTGTGTCACTGTTTCTTTGTTTGATTAATTATTCTTTGTGTAATCGATAAGACTATTTTTTGCTGTTTTCTTTACTTTTTATGTACTGAACTTTGAACTTTGCTCAGTATACTTTGGACTCATCTTTGAATGTACTTATTTATGATTATTATTATATATTTTACACATATACCGTTCTTTGAAGGATTTCAATGAACCCTTTCTCTGCATGTCATTTTCTTTTCTTTGGAATTCAAATCTACTGGTTTCGGTAAATTGGAATCGATTGTAAATTAACCCTGCATCAAAAAAAAAAAAAAAAAAAAAAAAAAAATTGTAAATCTTTGGTTACATAAATTAATGTGTTAATAAATTATCGAGATATAAAAAATATAATTATGAAGATAATTTAGAAGATAATGAAGAATAATTTAGATTATTCCTCTTACATTTTAAAATTTTCCAGAAGAAAAATATAATCGTTAGGAAGACTCTTTTTGACCTGTACAAGGAAACTCGCAAAATCCCTTACAGCCTGTGAATACCAAAATTAATTCTGCGCTCTCATTTTAGATATCGTCATCTAAACTCTACACTCTAGTTACATATTTTAGGGTTCTATTCTTCAGTAGGGATCAGACTAATTGGCATATGATTTAGTTCTCTATATCCTAACCCAAACTTCAAAATTAGGATTTTTTATTACTAGGAGAAAAATCAATTATCATAACATATATTAGCATTCAACGTTCAAACCTCTTCAGTAATATTCTGTTTAATCACTAATTAAATATACTATAATTTCTCGAGAAATCATACACTAAACGAAAACCCGTTATCTAAACTAACCCTAAAACATAATTTTGGATTGATTTATTTACTTTGATAATGCTCAGTGGAAAAATCGTTACATTCCTATCAATCCTTTTTTTATCCCTTTTTCTCTTGTGGATTATTGTTTTATGGTTAGATACCTATTGGTTCTTTGCTTAAAGCTGTAAAGATCTTAAGAGTTTTCGTCTTCCTGATATTTGATTTGGTGCAGGACATCTCTATTTTCGGACCTTTCAGGTGATGTTTTTTTTTCCATCGAATGAATACAAACCTGAACCTGAGGCTGACTCTTAATCTTTCCTAATAGATTCTTCAGAGTCCTGGGAATAGTACGAGTATAATATTTCCTTCATTTTACTTTAACAAATGTATGACGTTCTGTTCATGATGAGTTTATGGATGTTGGTAGACGCTATTCAAATATCTGGTCTTCTAATCTTTTAAATATTTGTTTGTTCAAAAAAGGACAATCGTAATAAGTTTATAATAGTTAGAAAAAGAAACTTAAAATTATCTTTCATTAATTAGAAAAAAAAGTTCATTACAGTCATTAAATGACTGTAATTTTATATTAATTTCCTCCCTCGCTGTATTTTTTGTACACGATATTATATTCAAATTCTGATCATGAATAATTTATTAAAAAATGTATTAATTTTTTTCCTTGTAATTACACGTTAGAGTGTTCTCGCGTGAATACAAAACTACGAAATGTATTCATAATTTTACGCCTATTTAAATATTTTTTGTGTATTAAATTGTAATTAATACCTAATAGTAGTCACGTAATATTACATTCCATGAAATGAACAGCGCTTGTTGTAAATCGTACGTGTAGGATTTTGAAACTGGTCAAAAGAATATTTTGTGTGTGTGTGTTTCAGAGAATTGCATGTTTTATCATTTATCTTAGTGTATTCACGCATTAGTATAATTTTAATAACGTAAAATAATTGATCTTTCAACACGCTATCGACTTGGGTGTATATATATATATATATATATATATATTAAACATTTTTTATGCAAATTTATCACTAGTAATAATAATAACGTAATAATACGTAATAATCACTAGTAATAATTTATCACGTAATAATTCCGCTCATCAAAAAAATAAATGTTTTTACAAATTTTCTTTTCTAAAAAATTGGTATTAAAAAATGAATCGACCAAAAAAAAGGGGTGCATATTTAACGGCTCACACTAATTTATGACACATTCTGTCTCCAGCTACGTTTTACTGCCTTGTACGTAGTAAAGGATATATTGTGATATATCCGATATTGTGATATTGTGATATATTGCGAAAACTTAATTTTTTTCAGAGTTCAACTGAAATATACATTTTGACCATCCCTGAATCTATTTTAAGTAGTCTCGGCGTGACATCTGTACGTACATATGTATCTGTGTAGTATGTATGTACGTATATCGCATAACTCAAAAACGATTGGCCGTAGGATTTGAAATTTGGATTTTGGACTGTTGTAACATCTAATTGTGCACCTCCCCTTTTGATTGCATTTGACTGAACCAAAACTGTCCAAAAAGGCCCAAAATCCAGAAAAAACTGGATTTTGGACTTTTTCGTAACTACAATAATAAGCCCTCATTGAGAGTTTTTTTAAGGATGTATCATAACTGGTCTTATTTTTATTGGTTCCAGAGTTATAGATAAATGAAATTTTAATTAATGAAATATTTGGATCTTACAAGGGCACATCGGTTCAAATCTGACTTCATCCCCTTTATTATTTTTTTAACTTCTCTTTTAATTAATTTTTTTAACATTTTTTTTTTTAAATTAAATATATTGATTTATTAATAATTATTAACCTGTGATTGTAAAAATAAATTTACAATACATAATAATTCAATAATAAATATTTTTTAAATATGAAAAATATCAGAATTTATTACTGAAATCAAACTTTATATACTTTTAAAAATTTATATATGGAATTTAAAAGGCATTAATACATATTTGTATATGTAATAGATTTGGTCAAACAACTGATTATTTAATTTTAATTGAAAATTTTAATTTAGAATCGTATTATTTTTGGATTTTCTAGTTTAATTTTATTTAATTATTCTGGAATTTCTGTTTAATTTTATCTACATTAAAGTTAAATACAGAAAAACTGAAAAATGGACCCTCACAAGAACAACATATACACTGAGGCAAACATGCCCGATCTTTAATAAACTGCAAAATAATCTTATCTTTTAATTCATTACTACCCTGATATTGTCGGACAATAATCTCCCTATGTCGGAGTTGATCTTCATTTCGTTTATTTGTTTTCTGTTGCCAATCATTTAATAGGTCTTTGGTTTGATATAATTCTTCTGGTCTTAATTTTGTACACGTTCTCTAGTTTTCAAATTTTCTCTCTCTTTATATTCATCATCCTCTGTTAATCTTTTTATTCTTTCCTTGACCTTAACGTTTTCTACCTCTTAATATTCATCTTCTTGTCGTTTTTTAAAAAATATATTTCCTCATGTTACCTTTCTTTTTCCTGTATGATTGTTTCTTTTTCACGTTTGATTATTCACCGAAAAATCTAATAATAATAACTGAATATTTTCCACCGTAAGGTCGAAATTAACATTGCAACCAGTATACAGTTCACTAAACGGAATAGTTTCATTGTTATTAACATCTATCTACACGACACACTAGAAATCTGAAACTTTTGTTATTCAGCAACTCACGAAGATACGAATAGTACTGATCTACGTAGTAATAAGAGAAATAAAGGAACTTTTACCCTATCTAAATATTTCATGTAAGATTGTTGAATTAATATTGTTTAAATATTTGTTAATAAAAAGTAATATTTCAGCAATTGTATAACTGTGCACTTTATTAAAGAACTGGAGGATCGTATCTCACTTTCAAATAAAATAAATTTAACGAATTGCAGCAAAAAATATGTATATGTAATTTAATAGGCGTACAAGGAAGTCATGTGGTGTCCACATCAGATTTTTTTATAATTGTCCTGAGATCACAAAAATCCTAATCAGGCTATATATATTTGCGTAGAACCATTTACTTTATTATGAAGAGACTCAGTGAACGATTTCCTGACTTCTTACGAAAACTGCAACAGATCCCCAAAAATTTGGAATAATTATATGGCTTCTTCACGCATTCACTAGATATATTTATGACTGATCAATCTACAATTAAATTAATTTTTTTTTTGTTTTTTTTTGTGAAAGTGTTGAAAACAAACAGTAAAACTATTTTTTACCGTTGCCAACGATGCAAATACCTCGGGAGACATTTAAATCAGTGAACTTGCACAACTTACTATCGCATTCGTATGACTTCTTTCAACTGGACCAACTATAATAAATTACAATTAACAACTACCAAATTAACCGATTCGTTGAAGCGCGATCCCTGCGCCTTCCTTTAACACCGACGGTTTCTCACAAAAACTGTTCCCGTATCTAGCTTCAATTAGACTACTCACTCATATCATTATTTGATTGAGTCTTCTAAATACCAAAAATACTATTCTCATGTCAACAAAACAAGACCGCTACATTTATCACAACAGCGACATTTTTTTCACATTCTAATCCCCGTAGGGAAAGACATCCGCTTTATGACGAACCCGGTATCCACACCATCCCCAAAGTTCCTATCCCTGTAGGGCTTATTGGAGGTCGTATTTTACACTCATTAAACCGATAATAACACATCACAGTCATCAATTTGACCTCTATCAGGATGCCACCAATACAAATGTCTCGACAGACATTATCATCAGTGTATTTACACAACCTACGACCGCCTTCGTATGGCCTCTTCCAAACAGATCACCTGCTAAAACTTACAACCCTCAACTATTAAATTAACCGATTCGCAAAACCGCGATCCCCGCGCCTTCCTCTAACATCGAAGATTTCACTCAAAAACTTTTCCTATATCTAACTTCAATTAGACTATGCACTCAGATCATTACTGGATTGAGTCTTTAAACACTAGAAATTCCTCATACCAACAAAATAAGTGTTGATCGCAACAACGACAATTTTGTCCTGCAATTCAATTTACTAAAAGTCCTCTTAATTTGCTTAAAAATCAGGAAACAGATTCTCAAATTTAATAAGCCTCTAATGAAAACATACCCTATTTCTCTCTACTCTGATCCGCTTTCGGGAGCGAGGTCAATACCTATACCCTCCCACGTTGCAGCACCATCGCACAGTTCTCCACACATCCATTCTCATCCTAACAGTGAATATCTGTGCTAATCGGGGCTCGATGCCAAAACGCCATTATCAATGTAAAAATCCAGATGGGTCCCTAGTCATTCGGGTTGGTAATCTATCTATACATCTACAACAGCATCAGACCACCCTCAGCCATCCTCCACAGGGCTAAGAATCTAAGGAAGCCAGCAACTATGTCCCGTTCCCTTACGGTTTTCCTATTAACTTGCAGGTCAAAACCACTTTGGAACGTTCAGTTTCATACCTGGGGCAGACATACAAGTGTATGTACATAATTTACTATCGCCTTCGTATGGCTTCTTTCTTCCTCGACCTACTTCTATTAGTTAGTCAACTATCATATTAAACGATTCGCGAAAGCGCGATCCCTGCGCCTTCCTCCAACACTGAAGATTTCTCACAAAGACTATTCCCACAAATAACTTCAATTAGACTATGCACTGAAATCATTATATGATTGAGCGTTTTAAACACCTAAAATATCTCATGCCAACAAAACAAGTGTTGATCGCAATAACGACATTTTGTTTTCAGCAAAGGGCTTAATAATTTATCTAAGACATTATTTGATAAAACTAATACATACGGAATATTAATTATTAACAAATTTTAATACCCGCCATTATAATGTTCAAATTTATTTTTTTTGTAGAAAATAATTTTGGGTACATATATACCAATTGTCAATAAAATATCACAATCGTCCTTAAGATATAAATTTATCCACATGAATTATTAAGGGTAATTATCCACATGAATTATGTTGAGCCAGTCAGGAAATATTAACTCAAATACAGGCAAACACAAGTAAAACGTACACATGCATGCAGGTAAATACATCTTTCGGAAATTTTCATGGTTTTTTTTACGTTTATAGACTCAGGGATTCGTGAATCGCCGACATTCGCATAAACCCGACAATAAAGTTTTGGATCGATCCCTTCCCTTCCCTTTCCTTTATGGATATAGATGCTACTTAAAACCCGTGATATTAATAAAAAAGAAAAATCATAATTATATAAACTCTACAGCACACCTCAACTACAATGATAACGAATCAAAAACAACGTAGACAAAATATATTGTTGTGTCTATACTATCTAAATCGTGATGTCTTTTTATCTGCAACTAACGTTTACAGACTGCATTTCTCAGAATTATTATCCAATCCACATTATACCAACTACCCAGTAAAATTACAATATTATCTTTACTTTTTTTTCAGTTGTACACTGATATTCTTCATTGCCTGCTTCATACCTATTATAATGTAGAAATCCTTTGTTCCTTTCTTATCTCCGTAACAGAATATATGAAATACTTTGTATAACATATTGCACGAGATATGTGGTATTTCAAAATTTAACAATCAATTGTTATTGCAACGTTATAATCATTTCAGGATGTCTGTAATCTAAAGAGGATTTAAAAATTTTAATTTTGTTCTCGTATCTTCTGTGTTTCATGTAATGTTTTACGTTTAATGAAATCCAACATAATTTTTTTTTTTCATTTTTGACTGTTTGTAGGTCACAATAGTGTAAAATGTGATTTAACTTTGAAGTAATTAATCCATTTTTTCTATCCTTTAAGCCTCGGAATGAATTTTCAAGGTGTATTTAAATGAATGAGTTTCTATGAAGTAATAAATGTCCTTACTAACTCTAGAAGTCAAGCACGTATCGTACGAGTCAACCCCACAATTAATTCACCCTAATTAAGAGATTATGTAGGCACCCGCTTGTATATATAAACCACACACAGTTAATTAATCACAGTTAAACTAAGAGGATTTCAAGAGTAAGTGGTATAAAAACAAGCTGAAAGTTTCTTAGCGTGTTGGAAGAAGGGAATTTTAACTATTCAGGAAGAGAATATTCTGTGAAAATTAAATCGTTGATCTATGTTACTGCTGGTAATATTGTACTGATCGTAAGCGGTTAAATATTAAAAAAATTGGTTCGGATAATAGGTTTAATACAATTTTTACGTTTTAAAAAAATCATAAAAATATATACCAATATGAAAAGTTAATCTTTGAATCGCAAATTCTATTTCCGAACAGTGTTATTGTTGGTTAAATACTTATTGGGGTTATAAAAACACGTCTTTAACACGAAAGTAGTAACAGTTTTTTAAAGATCAAAGTAGAATCCTGGAAAAAAGCGATTGTTCATCTATTTTTCCCTTTGAATTCAGGCGGAGTGCTTGTGTAAATGTGACTGTTAGTTAAAAAATACAAAAAAGTAAACCTGCCATTGTCTAACGAACAAATTTGTAAACATAAAGAAAAGTTTTATTTTAAGTCTTAATAATTTATAAACTCGATAAACTTTTTTTATGAATGTTTAAAGAAAATAATAAAAATGTTATAACAGAAAAAAGCCTACATCATCAAAACATATAATTTGCTACTATATATCATTAAGAAACTACGCGAGTCTTGCCGGTTTAACTGATATAACTACAGCTAGTATGACTATAACAATTATAACTGAAACGAGTGTTCCACCTAAACAACAGACTTTTTCTTTTTTTTTAAGTTCCAGGACACCGTTAGATATTGCTTCAGAGGATGATATGAATGACAAGTAGCGTGTGAAAATGCCATGCCTAAGCGAGATTCGAACCCGGGACCTTCGGATGAAAGGCCGAGACGCTACCACTCGCACCACGGAGGCCGGTTAAGCAATAAACTTGATCACACAATCATATAATATTTAAATAAAATCTTTGTTTTTCTTGGATTTGCATCTGACAGGTTATTAATTTAAAATTTCTAATTACATCTATCATAATTTTGGAAATTTTCATATTAAAATAATTTTTAATGCTTTATTTTTACTTTAATTATTCACGGTGTACAACAATAATTCATTGCACTGATATAATAAATATCAGTGCCATTGAACACATTTAAAGTAAGTAGTAAAATGACTAACAAAAAAAAAGCTATATGTGCCGGATACGAATAGTACTTTTAATGAGTGCCGTAATTGCTCACTTCATCTCTTCCAACTATCATTATCAGAAGCATTGTATAAATTAATAACACTACTTCAAATACTAAACTGTTTACTTGCTGGGAGGAAATATATATATATATATATATATATATTTATATTTATAGATATATATTTACGTTTAGGCCATATTGGACCACTTTAGTCATCCATATTTCAGTTCCTCTTGAATTTCTGTATTACTCTGGCCTTTTGATTTTCATAGTATTTCTTCATTCTATCGGATCGTTGCTTCCTGTTCTCGCCTGTGACCTTCACTTTGTTATGCCTTTCTAAATTTTTAACGTTGAATCTATTCTTTTGAAGCGCGTAGTTAATTTTCAATTTATCACAGGTATCTTCAACCCTCAAGACAGTTTCTTGAAAATCTCTTTGTATTTCTCCAACATATTTTCCACAGGTTTTTTGGTTAATATTCCTCGTAATGCGGGGAAAAAATAGGTAATCCTTCGTTTTTTCATCGTACTGAGAATCAGGTTGACTTGTTTGTAGACTGTTTAATTTGTGGCAATTCCCAAGAATCCATCCTTTTGATAATTTTTATTCAAATAAGTTCTGATAATTCTCCTTTTTGTTTTAAGTAATTGGTCCGTTTTACTGTAATTCTTAATCTGAAAGATAGTCTCACAAGCATAAAGCGCCACCGGAAGAACTACTGTGTTATAACGGTGAATTTTGGATTTTATTGAGACATTTTTTATTGTATGTTTGCGAAGTTAGACTTTGTGCTCTTTTAATTTCAGTTATTCTGTTCTGTTTTGCCATGTTTGTTTTTCCTTCAGTCTGCAGTGAATGATTTCATTTAGTATTTAAATTGTTCAACTATTTTTATTTCTTTATCGTTAACTTTGATTTTGCATATACAAAGGGAATCCATGGCCATTATTTCTGTCTTTTCATAAGAAATTTCCTTTGGGAAATTTTTTCTAGGCTCGTGACTTGTTTTTTAACCTCTTTCAAAGGCCAAATCATCAGAAAATCCTAATATATTAGTTTTTATTGAATTTTTACCTGTTCCTATTATTGTATTAACGGGATTTTGTTTTTGCCCAATTTTAATTATGTAGTCCAGTGTTAATATTGAATAGCAGTGGGGAAAGTCCATCACCTTGTCTCAATCCGGTCTTTATCGGGAAGGGTTCAGACATCTCCCCTCTGAATTTAACCTCGGACAGTACATTTGTTAATGTTAATTCTATCATTTTCACCAATTTTGGGTGAAGTCCATAATTTCGTAGGACCTCTTGCAAAGTTGGTCTATGAATGCAATCATATGCCTTTTTAAAGACAATGAAAGTTATAAATAACTGCTTGTTTATTTTAAAATAAATAATTCAATTTTATTTTAATGAAATACACATAAAAAATTTTTTTTTTCAATAACTAAAAAACTATCAGCTTTAAAATTTTGTTAAATTATAATAATTAATAATCTTTGTAAAAATTACACTCATCTAAAAAAAAGTATACTTCAAAGGTTTACAAAATTAATAACGTATATAAAGCATATAATATATGCAATTATAAGTAAAATTAGGATACAAGCATATATAAATTAAAACTATACAAATAATAATCAACAGAATATAAAAAAAGATTGATCACTCGTCAAAATTCATCAACAATATACCAAAAAAAATTAATAATTCATATTTTTTAATAAAATACCTGTACTTCAAGCAGAATAAAGGTAATATAGTATAAATATTGTACTACTTGAAATTAAAACTAAACCCGAAGTTACATCAGAGAATATGTTTGGAATGAAATAACCGCACGTAAACATTGCGGTCACACATTTACAGTAGAATGATGAACATCTGCCACAAGTTGTATTCAAACCGTACAGTAATAATTAGTCTCCAAGTAAAAAAAAAACAACATAAAAATGAAAATCTACGGTATTTTAACGGTATAAAAATTAACAACTAGCGTTTTGATAAAAAGAAATAATAAATAAATACTACTCGTAGAATGTACTATTCTCAAAAAATAACCATAAAAAAACAAAATTTTCGTTAAATGTGAACAACAATTTCTTTTAAAGATTTGTTTTTTAATTATTACCATTTTTAAAAAATAGTAAAAGATGAAAAATAGAAATTACAAAGATTTCGTATAAAACTTATAAAATATTTAAACCACTTCGAAGATGAGTAAAGTACTTTAACTCAATTATTAAGACAATTAGCATGAATGGAATCCGATTGAATTTTCATCGATTAATAGGAAATACCAATTCTCTATTATTGAGACCTGCAATTACCGTTAAAATACTGCTTAACACCTTAGGAAAAACTTTATTAAGTCGAAAATCCAGAAAGGATATCATCTCGTTTCCCATTAACATTTTTTCTTGTAATATTAATTGTATTTAAATAAAAAAAGAAAGACAAATAAATAATAATTAAAAGAGCTGACAACATAAATGTAGGACTTTCCCGTCATGCGGTTTTTTTTGTGATGAACGGCTTACACACGCAACTTAATTGAAAATATTTATCATTTTATTGAAATATAATATTTTTTTGTTTAATTCAATATTCTAACTAAAGCGCTCGCGCATACCGTATTTCATTCGCGCAGGTATGGTGGTAATTAAATATCATTCATTTATTTAATTCTACCGCTCACCTGTGACGTTAAAACATAGCAGACGACTACAGCAACCCACCGGGTTGGTCTAGTGGTGAACTCGTGATCGAAAATCAGCTGATTTCGAAATAAATAGTTCTATTGTTCAAATCCAAGTAAAGCCAGTTACTTTTATACGGATTTGAATACTTACTTTATCGTTGATAACGGTGTTTTCTGGTGCTTGGGTTTCAATTAACCACACATCTCAGTAATGGTCCACCTGAGACCTTAGAAGACTATATACTTCATTTACATTCATACATATCATCCTCTGAAGTAATACGTTATGGTGATTCCAGAGGCTAAACAGAAAAATAAAGAATGAAGACGACAACAGAAGCTGTACGTCAGTGTTTCACTAGCGCTCATTGTGGTGAAAGGGGGTACTAATGACGATTACACCCACTTAGCCACTAATTTATTTAGAGCATTTTTTGAGTTGGGAGTGCGATTTTACTAAAAAAATTTTTTGAAAATATCTTTATTTTTTTGATTGTTAACAAATGTGCCTAAGAAAAAAAAGACCATAATCAAACGAAATCTCGAGATACTGACCTTGCTCTACAGCCTCACCCCCTTGATCATTAAAATTGAAAATTTAATGACATCAATGCCTTATATATAGAAGTAATCTGACAAAGTTTGATGAAAAATCAAACAAGAACAAATCGGTCGAGTAGTTTTGGAGATATAAGGTGTTAAATTCCAAACGCACACACGTATATGCGAAAATTTTCATCCGATTTTTATGTTTTTTGGTTTCCTTTGTTGGCATCAAAACCTAAAGATGTGGTGAAAACCGCACATGCCCAAACTGAACCGATTACAATACCTTCCCTTCTACAAATATAGAGCTCTGCTATAGCGCTAAGCGGGAAAGTAAAATATTAATTTCAAAGCATCGACATATAAGAAATATGTAAAGATGAAAAATAATATATCATAGAGACGTCATGAAAAGAGGATGAAAACTAAAAAACCACATAAATATTAAAAGAAAATGTAGACTTAAATTTGTTTTTTTTTTGTCTTCAATCATTTGACTGGTTTGATGCAGCTCTCCAACATTTCCTATCTAGTGCTAGTCGTTTCATTTAGGTATACCCGCTACATCCTATATCCCTAACAATTTGTTTTACATATATTCCAAACGCTGCCTGCCTGCACAATTTTTCCTTCTATCTGACCCTCTAATATTAAAGCGACTATTCCAGTATGCTTTAATATGTGGCCTGTAAGTCTGTCTCTTCTTTTAACTATATTTTTCCAAATGCTTCCTTCTTCATCCATTTGCCGCAACACCTCCTCATTTGTCACTTTATCCACCCATCTGATTTTTAATATTCTGTTATAGCACCGCATTTCAAAAGCTTCTAATCTTTTCTTCTCAGGTACTCCGTACGTCCAAGTTTCACTTCCATACAAAGCGACGCTCCAAACATATAATTTCAAAACTCTTTTCCTGACAGTTAAATTAATTTTTGATGTAAACAAATTATATTTCTGACTGAAAGCTCGTTTCGCCTGTGCTATTCGGCATTTTACATCGCTCCTGCTTCGTTCATCTTTAGTAATTGTATTTCCCAATTAACAAAATTCTTCTACCTCCATAATCTTTTCTCTTCCTACTTTCACATTTAGTGGTTCATCTTCATTATTTCTACTATATTTCATTACTTTCGTTTTTTTCTTGTTTATTTTCATGCGGCAGTTCTTGCGTAGGACTTCATCCATGCCGTTCATTGTTTCTTCAGTCTTAAAATAAAAATAAAAATAAAATTATTAAAATATTGAACATAAACTGAAATATATCTAAATGAAAATGTAAAAATTTCCCTCTTTAAAAAAATTAAGTAATGATTGTTCTTGTTAACAGAAATTTTTTTAACATTCAAACAACTTTAAAAGTCGTAATTTTTCAATTTCAATTAAGTACCACCTAGACTATCAGTGTTTTGTTCCAGTTTGAATTTTCGTTGTATTGCCTCAAAAGCGACTATGACAAATGTGTGGCAGTTATTTAGCTAAAATATTGATGCATCACCAGAAGTCATGAGAAGTTGATGCGTTAACCTGCTCTGCCACAAACATAACAGATACCAGACGATTTCTTCACAACGAACGACTTGTACTGACGACCATCACGGTAATAATGTGTTCTAGTTTACTTCCGACAATAGCCAACTATTCAATTTACAACGTTTTATCCCTCTACTGACGTTTCACGAATCAAAACTCTTCACTCGTTTCATGAAGGTCAACTGGCAAGCTACAAGCTTCCTTACAAGATTAGTTCATTCATTACATGGGATTCCTACGTAGCTGCATTCCTTCCTTTTTCCTGTTTAGCCTCCGATAACTACCGTTCAGGTATTACTTCAGAGGATGAATGAGGATGATATGTATGAGTCTAAATGAAGTGTAGTCTTGTACATTCTCAGTTCGGCCATTCCTAAAATGTGTGATTAATTGAAATCCAACCACCAAAGAACACCGGTATCCACGATCTCGTATTCAAATCCGTGTAAAAATAACTGTCTTGACTAGGAGTTGAACGCTGGAACTCTCGACTTCCAAATCAGCTGATTTGGGAAGACGCGTTCACCACTAGACCAACCCAGGGGGTCCTACGTATCTGCCAACTAAATAGAAACTAACCATGTTATCGCCGTCGTTAAGAGCAGAATTAGACGATCCATGTATGTCCTAAATAATTGAACACGTTGTAAAGATACTTGGAAGTGGTTTTATTGAGAGAGAACACGAAAATATCTTGTTGAATAATCTACAGAATAAAATTTAGAAATAAGTATACTGTTTGAATATGTAAGTTTCCTGACCGACCACCAAGCTACACAACAGATCCTTGCTTAGAAACATCAGTACAATATACTGCATTTAAATTCACTAAGCGTGGAAGGTTTAGAAGGCACAGAAAAAAATACTGGAATGTCATGAAATTTGTTCACGTTTTGTTCAATGAATTTAATTCAAGGTAAAGATGTAGTGTCGGTGTATTCCTAAGATTTCGAATAATTTCAACTAGAGTTTTAAACAATCTTTTATTACCTGGACATTACACCACAAACTGGTTATATTATTGTACGTCAAATGCCGTTAATGAACGACTGCATGATTGCAAGCAATCTAACGTGAGTCATTCCAACCACGACAGTCATTCTGAAGCATAACAAGCATCCGGAGTCTCTCTTTTTATGTCAATATGTTTGAAAACTTTACCTCTGAAAATTACAAAATTATAATTTTTTTATTCCTTTTTTTGGACGATTAATTCATCACATAAGCTTGAAGCTTGTGCATGGGAATATGGAATGGAAATTTTTTATTCTATGAAAAAAGTTATTATTGACCGGGATTCGAACCCGGGACCTCCAGATTAAAATCAGAGGCGCTACCATTTTGCCGCGGAGATCAGCTGCTAATAATCATTAATAGCGCAATGAATATGAGTTTTATGGATTTATTGTTTTATTAGATAAAATTTTAAGCCTTAATTTTGAATAAAATATTATCTTTATTCAAATCGGTTGATAAACAGCTAATACAGTTTTACAGTTTTTTGTGTGTGTTTGTTTTCTTGCTTCCCTGGGCCGGCTCAACAATCAAGTATTACTCAGCCCAGGGAGTGTCCTTGCAACTCTAATAAGCCTCCACACGTACTAGCAGTACGTCCGGCATGGCAGGTCGGTTCACAGATTCCGGACTTTTTCCTTATTTTCATCTTGCCTCTGCCTCTAACCGCTAAGAATAGAGACACTGGGCCCGGCTATTCTGTTACCGGGCCCTGCCCCAGCAGTCGGGTCTCGGTCGTTATGTTTTTTGTTTTTTTTTTAAAGTAACTCCTCCCACTTCTTGTAATCTAATTTCTTTGCTCGTATAACCTCAGCCACTAATCTCTCTATTGTCAGCCATTCCTCTTTACCTCTCAGCATAAACTTTGTTATAGTTCCCGGGGTAATCTCTTGTATGTTATATCTTGCTTTTAGATCCTCCCAACGTGCACATTCGTAAAAGGTGTGGCAGAGAGTAACCTCTTTATCGTAGTAACACTATTTGGGAGCTTCCTTCATTTAAACCTGTGTAAATATACACCAAATATATCAGCTGATACATTATTAATGCAAACCGCAAAAATTATGCAGACAATTTTTACCCTGTATTCATTTCTTTCACTAATTCAGTTAATAATAATTTGTATCACTCCATAAAAAAGGATGGCGCATGGGTTTGTTTGTTGTGTGTGCTCACATTCTTATTTTAGCTGTTATCAGCGTAGAGAGGAATAATGCTGGTCCGTCGGGCGGCTGCGCGCAGCGCACGAACGAGTTATACTTCTTGATTTATCTAAAATTACGTTTGTTTTTTGGGGATAAAAAGGAAAACATTGGGGTTAGAGCTGTGTTAAAAACTCACTACTCAAGAAATAGTTAAAAATGTTCAGGATTTTGAAGCTTTCGTTCTAAAAGTTTTTCTTGTTAGTACGCTAAATTCATGAACGTTATTTAATTACAACTGGCAAAAAAATTTAACAAAATCATACGTATAAACCATGTAACATTTTCGTGGTGGCCCTGTAGCTTGCCTTTTTTCTAGTATTAGTAATAATAACAGAACTGGCACAAAATTTTCAGACGCAGATGATTCATACACATCACAAAGGTAAGAAACATTGGTATAAATACCATACTGCAATAAATTCGTTTATCTATTCTGTTAAAAAATGTTTTAAAGTAATTTTATTTAATAGAAAAAACTTATTTTTGGTTAGTTTATTTTAATGATTAATTCACCCGATAAGCTCGAAGCTTGTGTGCTTTGGGATAAAATTAAAATTTAGTAGACTATGAAAATTGTTACACCTAACGGGGATTCAAACTCGGGATCTCTATATGAAAAACCGATATACTACGCTACAAATATGAACCGTTAATTATAATATGAAATATCATGTTCGACATAAAATTAACCTAAAAAAATCCGGCAATCCTATATGTTTGAAATTCACTAAATTAGTATTACGTTATATATTAAAAAATACTAAAAGGAAACTCTTATATCACATTAAAAAAGGAAGAAAATAATAATAGTAATGCATAAAAGCTTATTTGAAAACAAAGGAATCATTTTAATATAAAATTATCAATTTTAATTTGTTTTTAAGTGTTATAGACATAGGAATGGGTGTAAGTGGTTTTTACATATTTAAATATTATATAGTATACGAAATTTTATGAAATAGGAAATAATAAAATGGTTTTGAATGATTAATTATAATATCAAGCATCCTCCTTATGCAATATTAGGCCTACACCATTCTAATCCCATCTTTGTCCTCAACTCAGATCCTAATATCAAAAGGAATCCTTAATAAAACGTTGCAGAATTAAATAATATTCTTTACTCTTTATCAGATACCGTTATCTTTAATTAATTTAATATGAATTCATTTACGTATATTTTGATTAATTCTGAATTAAATGTAGTTAATTTATTCATTTCCTCCATTATTTATTTTTTACTTCAAATTGAAATTAATCGGACTAATATTTAAATGACGAAATAATTTAATTTTACATAAAGAATAAAATGCAATAAATTATTTTGCAATAATAACAACAAAATTACCTCTAAATTTAAGGATAATCATAAAATAATTAAATATAAATAACCTTCTTCATATTAATTAAATAAAAATCTCATATTAAATCTTTTGTACTGAAAAATAAATCTCAATAGCTTAGGGAAGAAATTAATATTGTATTTTCCAAAGAACACGCATATCTTAAACAATAATAATAATTCTAGGAACGCAAGAATAGCGGGAGAATTGTATCTCCCTTCTAATCGCAGAACCTGGACAAAAGTACCTTGCTGCTGTGTCTTTCTGGTATTGGGTGGGTAATTATTTATTTTGTGGCACATAATTATATTGTTTTACTTATGGACTGAATTATTTGTTACGTTCCGACCCTTTAGACCGGGAAGAAATTGTTTGATCGGGGCTGACCGTTGGAGACTAACGGCGTATGAACTTCTTCCGGCGTAATTCCACTTTACTCCGTCCTCTGAAGTCCTTTCGGTGCGAAAGCCTTCCGGCCTAACAGGAATGCGCCTTTCAGGATCCCTAGTGTATGGAGGATGCTATACGCTCTCCTTTCGAGAGGGAATCCCACGTCCTGGCGGTGACATTATTATAAGAATTAGAGAAGGATGATGGATGGTTGGTGAAATAAAATTAGGAAAGTTTCTTCACTCGGGCTATCTTCATTACTGCATCTCGGCTGGATTCGATCGGGTCGGATTCCACTCCGTGGTAACCGGTCGATCTTCGTTCATCTCTCCTCTTTTCTTCTTTAGCCTGACTTTCCGTAAAACGTCCATTTGCGATCTTATTCGCCTTTTTGAGGTGGGAAAGGATGTTGAATCATACAATTAATTTAGAAAAAATTCGCGTTCGGGCTTATAATTTTGAGTTTATTTTGTTTTTTTATTTATTTTCGAATTTTTTTATATTTGTTATAAAAAATAATTTTGTGAGGGGGGCGATCGTCTTACTTTTATTCATTCCATGTAGTAAGAAGCCTCTGTGGAATCAATTTTTGAACTTTTTTTAAAATCATCTAGACACACGTGCATCTAGGAAGAATTTGGGGGATCGCGAGACCGAAATAAGTGTTCTTTTAGTCTGTATCGCTCTTATCGTTCTGCATCATCTGTTACAGATCTAAAACAGAAACAAAGAGGCATGTCCTTATGCTAGAGGGGAGATACAATACATATAACACCGTAAAGTCGCAGCACGGTAAAAATACGACCGCCGAGCGTCTGCGGAAAGATTTTTCTGGGCCACAAATGAGAAATTTTAACGAGCTGAAAAAAACAAGGTTTTTAGAGGAAAATTGGTAAAAATATCAACGATTTCCGGCTCTCTTTATGGTTCTCTACCCGACTGAATGCGTAGAGTTCCATAAAATAATTTATTAAAGATTTTCAAACATTACCGGTTAAAATTTTGAAGGCCACGGATTGAGTCGAGGTTAAAAAAGTTTCCGACTTTAATCTACACTTTGACCAGTTATATATTCAAAATGTTTTATTTTTCAAAATGTCAAGATTTTTTATGTTTGTACGTACAATAATCTTGTTAAATGAGCAATAAATATAAAAAACTTTAAAATAAACCTTGTAGAAAATTTAACTCTTAACAAAATGGTGTAAGATAAGTTGAATAAAACAAAAAAAGTTAGAAAAATTTGAATTTTATTTAAAAACAGTTCATTACTACATATATCAGAAAAATAATTTACTGTAAATAAAAACCAAATTCTTTTTTGGTGATGTGAAAAAATTGTAAAACAGAATTTTCTACCAAAAATTTCTGTTAAAATATTTTTAAAAAACTGTTAATTACAAAACAATTGTAAAATAAAAATAAATAAATACAAATTATTTAAAAAATAATTATTTTATTAATGACGGAACTACAATAAATTATTTGAAAAATTGTTATTTCAAAGTTGGCAATAAATTAACAGCTGATCAACAAAGCGCAATACTGAATTAGTGTTTAAATCAATCTGTAAGGTACAATAAGTATATCGGGAACTGTATTGTTGTTAGCGAAGGTTTTCTGCGAATTTTAGTTTGGGCGTGATCGGTTTGCCATTGTAGTAATGTCGTATTTATTTAAACATTAAATACGCCGATATGGTATTAATTTTGGGTATGGGTAATGCTGCAGCTGCTGCAGTAGAATATGAAATAGGTTTTGCGAACCGCAGGATTCCAAATCCCAAACAATTAAAAATTAGCACGACTTTTCACAATCTTCGGAAACCAGGTTCACCTAGAACTCGTACCAACTACAAACGCTCTGTCCAATACGATACTGTTATTAATGAAATTATTATCGATGCACTTAAGCGCAGTCCAGGCGTCAGTACACGACGTCTTCTAAGCGGAACGGAGCTTCGTATTCGGCGGTTTGAAGGACACTTAAAGAAAACAAGTTTTATCCTTACTTTAAAACAAAATGCTTTGTTATGGAGCTTTTTTCCAAAATAAAGTGTCTCCTGACCAGATTTATAAGAATTTTTTTCGTTATTTTCACTTGAGGAATGCGCTAGGAACGTTTAACTAGGAGCTCCTGAAATGCTGTATATAATGATAGATAACAATACATATAGCATTACAAGATAATTTGTAGTAACTAAAATAATTTTTGTTTACTTTTCCTAAGAATCCCCTTTGAAATAACTGTGAAACGTTTAAACTTTCTAGCTACACGGAAAACATGAAAATAATAGATGAACGGCTCAGAGAGGGCTTTCCCATCGATTTTCATTTCTCCCTTTGTAGTGAAGGAAAAAATTCCTTCGTACCGAAACATACCTGCTTTGTTCAGAATTTCTAGTGCTTCCGGTGTCACCATCTTTTCATCATCCTTTTTAATTTAACCTCTTACAAGTTATTAAACAAAATAATTTTTGCTAACTTTTGCTGAAGATTCTCCTTGGGATAACTACAGGAAATTTAAATTTTTACACTTTTTAAGCCTATAACGATTTTTAAATTTAATTAATAAGATATTTCTTACTTTAATTTGTATAAAAATCCAAATTTTGTACTTATTTAACCTTGTTGTGTCAGTAATAAATAACAATGACAACATGTTGTCTTACGTTAGAAATAACGTCTGATTTTCTCTACACGTTTATAGTATACACGTCTATAATGTCACAAACTGAATAACCATGTTTTATATAATTTAATGTATAATGCTATGTATAATAATAATAGTAGCAACTATTATGCTATTAACAATTATATTATGTGTAATAAAAGTACCGATAACTTGTTTACTTTTGTGTAGTAGCGTTTCCTAAATTCCTGCTTGTATTTCCCAACATGACTCGTATAATTATTAATTAAAAATCCTTCGTCAAATATAAGATTTGATTTTTCAAAATCGTTCGTAATATTTTTATTGTTATAAATTTTTTTTATTGTATATAAATATTTTGTGGATTTATATACCACTTACAAGAAATGTTTACAAAATAATTAAAGTAAAAAACCATATTTATTTATATTATTTTAAAATGCTAAATTTATTAATTAAATTACTCAAAAACTATTTTTAAATTTTTAAAAATTAGAATATTTTTTTATCAATGTATTGAATTTTGTTTTATTATATTTAAGGTAAATTTTCAGAAAATTATTGAAAAACATTTTAATTTAAAACGGTTTATATTATCGATTGCTCTTTTTTAAATAATTATCGAAAGGATTAAGTAATGAAATAACGTAGGACTCTTTCTACAAACTCTAAAATACAAAAAGAAGAGTTTTACAATGGCTTAAGCGATTACTAAAATTTGTTACCTTCTCACCCTTTTAAAATATTTTAAAAGAGCTAGAAAGATTTTACCATAATTAAGACATACTATAATAATAATTACTATAATAATTAATAATACTATAATAATAATAATTAAACTATACTATAATAATTAAAAATTAAATTACATAGAATAATTTTTAAAAACCAACGTTCAGTGAAATAAATATTTGGTATTTTTTGTGAAGGGGTTTTTACTGAAAAAAATGTATTTTATATATATTAATTATATTGAAAAGATAGTAAATAGCTGAAAAGAAATGTAAGCCTTAAAAGGTTTATCGATATATGTCACCTCTTACCCCGCCCTCAAGACAGATTTTAAAAAAATTCATGAAATCACTGAATTTGTGTTTCCGTATCCACTGAATTTTATGTGTAGAATATACTTTATATGTAAATAAATAAAACAAACATAAAGGCCATGTAATTGAATTTTTTTTTGTGAACTGTTTGTCGGATTAGGTTCGTGTTTCGATGGCAGGCCGTGCATAAAATACGTTCAGGCTCTAAAGTACGTCGGGGTGTTTCTCGATGAGAAAATCAAATTCAAGCAGCACCTTCAATACGTCGAAGAGAAGGCCTGTAGTGCCTTCTTTGGTATTCGACGTGCAGTCAATCCTGATTGAAGTCTTAATTTTAACACCATGAATATCCTGTATAAGGACGTCTGCGAAGCCATTATTCTGTACGCGGCGCCTATTTGGGCCGATAGGTAAAGTTTAAAAGCTATCCCAATCGCTTTTAAGGTATTGTTAAGGGCTCAATGCCTCGTACTTTTAACGGTAGCGAGTGGCTACCGTACGATTTCACGGGATGCGATCTTGGTAATTGCAGTCGTGAAACCTATAGACTTGTTAAGTCTATTAATTACCTCATCTACAATAACCTCGTCTACAGAATATGACTACAAATATTACTTCATATATACACGTATACGTGTACTGTATATACGAATACACAATGTATACGTTATACCAGGTCACATAAAATATGACGAGGTCATATTTTATATGACCTGGTCATGTAGAATTCCCTTTATATGAGCTAAAATATGACGTCATATGATGTCATATAAAAAATGACCTCGTCTATACAAATACGTCTATACAATATTTACATAAACTCGCCTAATATATGCATATACATTACACATGTTATTCTCAACACTGGAGGTGAGTAATTAAATTGATTGCATTCAGCATGTACTGATGGTGAAAGTTGAATAAAAATATTTTTATGCAACAAAATTGAACAAAGGGCAAACAATCTTACCATTTATTTGGTCTGCAATTGTCTCCACAGAAAAGCCAATATATCATTATAGCTGGTAGGAGAGTGGTTGGCCAGACAGACCTGCGTATTGGAGTGCATTCAACTCCAACAAAACGTACCGTTCGATACCTAGGTGTAACTTTGATAGAGCATGCCGATACAATGACCATGTACTTGCAGTCTTTGAGCAGGAGGAGAGAACACTTTCAGCCCTGAAGCGCATTGTCTCGTCTCAAGTGGCCTCTCATACATCTAAATTACGTCAACCATAACATCTATCAAGCTGTATACTGCCCCGATCTAGGGTACCACTCTACAAATTAACAGAAATCTGGCTAGCCTTCGGAGCCTACATCTTCGACCATTGCTTGGGATCATTTCAGCCTATCAAACAATCTCCTTTAGCCTGCGTGCTAACAGGCGTTCCCCCTACTGAGCTTCTGGTAAAGGAGAGGACAGAAAGATATGCCGGGACATCGGTGACTTTGGTACGCGATATGATTTATACCGTCTGGCAAGAATGGTGACAAGCCAGTGAAAAGACTGTCTGGACGAGGATCTTGGTACAGGACCTGCAAGTATGTTGCACGAGAACGTGTGGTGACGTTAATTTCTATACCATACAGATGTTCACAGGACGTGGTAACTCTGATGGTTACCTCCACCGTATAGGCAGGCGCAAGGTCCCCTACTTGCTTGTACTGTGCAGAACGCGACTCCATCGAATATTCGCTATTCAAGTCCCCTGAATGGGAAGAACAGCGGGCTCGCGCCGGGATCGCAAACTGACACCAGCGATTCTTCTGTCATATATAGCAACTACTGCAGCTCGTTGGAGTGCGTTCAGCAGTTACTTGGAGTATGTCCTGGAGGGTAAAAATACTGAGGAACGGAAGAAAGGTTTTTAAACAGCGGCGTTGGACAGTCCCAGCTTTGAGGGCCGGCATACCTTGGTATGTCGTTTCCGAAGAGCAGCTGGCGACTCCAAGTAGGAAGCTCGAATAATATCAGGACCCGACATCTTCAGGGGGGAGTTAAGATCATAATCTCGGTGGGGAGTGCTTTCTCTGAGTTGTCCTCATTTGAGGCAAAAACATTTCATGACCGTTGTTCCAGCGGAGAACTTCCTTCTGGAGGTTCCCCATTTGAGGTAAGGTAGAATTAAGACCGACATCTGGCTTCTGGAGTAGGGACTAGGTTTAGCTTAGCTGGACCTGGTACCCTACATCAAAGGCTTGAGACAGGCATAAATAGAAGATCCTACCAGCAGGCGGACCTGTCATGCCGGATGTAAAGCCGGTAGACGGAGAAGCCTGTTAAAAGTATTGGACATTCCCCTGGGCTGAGTTATCCTTAATTGTGGGTCTGACCCTAAGGAGGGGGAATAAAAAAAATTAACATATTCTGTATAACCTGATTGGATCTTTTAATTTTTAAAACGCTGAAAGTTTGATTAGATTTTTTTGTAAATGCGGTGAACTTCATTAATCGCTTTCACTGTTGGAGAATTACAAATATAATTAGTATATTTAACATTAATTAGATTAGGTTAGAGAACAAAGGGAGCGTAGATTATGTTAGGCTAAAATTTAAACTTCCTTTTTTTCAACAAGTGTTTCTCTTAAACTATTTATCTTTGAGAGTGCTTTCGGGTAATTTTTTTTTAATTTCCAATTATCGTTTCGATCTCATCAGAGCTTATGTGTTTGTCGATGTATACCGGCGAAGGTCCGAATATATAAATTTTTCCGTCTTTTATCGGCGTATTTGAAATGCGTCGACATTCACCCGAGAATATAGACTTTTCCCAGATATCGATTTTTCACGGTAACATATACACGTCATTATAATAACATACCCACATTTAATAAGAATGGTCCTTAAGCAAGGTACAAATGTCCAGACACTGCGTTAGATAGAATAACACACCCTTGATACGCATTCTGGTCTGTTTCAAGTAGGTTATTGTGCGATAACATTCGTAGGGAGTGCGCATTAGCTCTGTAGTTAAACACCAGATGCTGTTCGGTGAGTTCATTTTGAAGAGATAACAAAGTCATTCATTGTCAATCATCATTCATCATTCATCATTCATTAATAAAAGTATACGTTATTCTATTTTGTTAAAAATAGAAGCAAATAATCCTAGTATAAAATACATTATTGATTTTGTAACGGTAATATCACTGTCATAATTACTTTTTAATCTTGAATCTGTTTTTATTAGTTATTTTTAATTTCGTAATAGAATAGAGAATTATTGTTTGTGACATATAATTTACTTAGTTTGGGACTGAATATTTCGTATTTAAATATAAAATTATGAAAAAATGCAAAATGAATTTATTTTTATTTATTTATTTTGTTTTTAATTTAAAAAAGACCTTTCCTCTTAAATATTTTTCAATCGGTGTTTAAATAAAAAAAGATGAAAAATTGACATTCACGCTTCATAAATTAAATTTTACATGAAATATATTAGTCCCAAGTTCAAACTAGGTCATACAATAAGGTCCCTATCATAAAATGACCTAGGTATAACTCTCACAAGTGACAATGCGAGTATGAACGGGTCATAAATTGTCTACTCCTTCTATCTCGTTTAAATTACCTTGGGCACAACTACAAGAAATTCTATCTTTACACAAACTAATCAACAGGAAGGAAAGGAAAGAAACATTTTAAACTTTATCGCACTTCATCTCCAACCATAAATGGAAAAAATAATTCTATAAAGAAGGAACGAACTGAAATATTAATTATTAAAACTTGTTTTCAAGGTAATATTTACATGCAGTAAAATAAATATACTATAAAACAAATACTTTAAATAATATATAAAAGCTAGTTAAGTATAATTAGAATCTCCAAGTGATATTTAAGTACAGTAATATTTAAGTTACAAATTGAATTATATATTGCTTATTTAAATTGCATACTGCTATTTATTTTGTAATATCTATAAAATAACAATTTGTATGCTACAGAAAAAAAACCGGTTCATTTTCTTATGCAATATTATTAAAATTACTGCATTCATTAATCTATGATGAAATAGCAGTAGGTAATATTTATACTTATAGGGAGATAATTGATAACCACACCTTAATCTGATTACCTATTAGCTCTCAAAGAGATTAGGTCGTTAACTGGTAAAAGACCCTACAAATTTTATAATTAAATCTTTTAACGTATTTTTATTTCTTGTTTTCTGCAAAAATGTGCAAAATATTAAGAATTTTACGATACCTAATTTCTTATGTTACTTCTAACCTCTTCTATCCTTATGTTAATATACGTAAATCCGGGAGGTTTTTAAGCTAGTGTAAATGGAGATTCCCGCGCATTCTTTCGGTTGTACACCTAGGGTACAAGTGTCAGCTGTTACCTCATGATGCACTGGCGTGAAGCAACGTTAAACAACATGGCGTTCAATGTAGTGAATGGATATTTGAACAAGCGCTTTGTAATGAAATTTCGCGTGAATGAAGGCGTAAAACCCGATGGGATTTATTCGCGATTCCTTACACAGTACGGTGATGAGACTCTTAGTCGCGGTAAAACATTTGAGTGGTGCAAACGTTTTAAAGAAGCCCGTACATCAGAGAGTGACGATCCCGCTTAAGGTCGTTCGGAACCGCCAAAGTTATAGCCTCAGGTTTTTGGAATAAAGATGGCATCATTCATGTCAATTTTCTACCCCGTGGAGTCAACTTTAACAGCGAGTACTTCTGAAAAGTTCTTCAAGATATGCACTCTCAAGAAAAAACGGCCTGGCGCAATCACTAAAGGCGTTTCTTTTCTGCAAGAAATTTTTCTTGAAGATTGAATTTTGAATTTACTTATACAGAAACAAAATGTATTACTAATTCTACAAGATATCCTTTGTAACCAGAAAATCTCCATTGAAGATTTTTTAACGGATCTTCAACTTTTAAAATGTCGTGTAATTTTGAGTTTTTATTTAGATAAGCTTTATAACTGTAACACTTTGAAAATAAGAGGCATATGAGATTTTTTTTCTAATGGATACTATAAAAAATAATCTATTTCTCAGGACAAATATAATTAACATTGTAACAAATAAAACTCAAGATGTAGGTATGTATGTATGTGTGAGCGACGGAATGTTATAATTTAAAAAAAGGTTTAACTTTAATCTTAAGTTTTAGTTTAATAAGATAATTACATATGTTTTATTTAAATATTTATGTTTGGTTTTTTAAAAACAAATTTATTATTATAGTAATAGTATTTTTTTGAAATTAAGATTAAACATTCTATGGAATTTTTTAAGTTTATTTCCATCTATTTTGAACCATTGTTTTTTTTCTGTATTAAATTGGGATAATGTTAGGGGTAGCTTTATCTTCTGTTTTTGATGCTTTCAAAAACAGAAGCGTGGCGACGTGCAGCGCCAGGGAAGTAGTCGTTTTGCCTACAGTATTCGGTCCGTCCACATTCAAGAGTGGGTGGGGGGTTTCTGGACTTCCCGATAATGGCATAAAGAACTCTCAAGGTTTAAGTAGGTCACGAAGTAAAGGATATGCAAAACGCACATCTGGAATTGTTAGAGTAGGGTCGGGATGGGAAGGTCCTTAGCGGAAGGGCAAAGCGGCTATCCGGAAGAGGAAGTCAGTGTGTCCTAGTGAAGTTGGGGAGACCCCGGTGGGAAATCCCCAGAAGCGGGCTAGCTAGGGTGGGCAGAGACTGTTGCCACGATACTTCTACGTGTCTGTGTTTTGCTTAACGACGAGGACCGGTTGTCTTTGGGGTGTTTAAAGAAGAAAAAAATGTTGGTGTAGTATACCTTTTCTAGTCCTTTTTTTAACGCAATTTCTTTTTTTAAATCTCTAATTGATACTTATTCTGGATTAGATTTTTAGTTTTTTAAATAATATTACTTAACTTTATTAATAACTTCCTAGCAATCTTTTCAAATAATAAAATTATAAAAGAAATTAAAATACGATTGTAATCATATTATAATAATACGTTCCATTGGCTTGTAGCTAAAGCTTTTAAATCTACTGTATCCAAGTTTACAAATAAATTGTATGATGGGGGAAAATAAAAAAGCTCATTTAGAAATAATTTCTAGATAATAAACCTTGATAAATTTTTGGACAAAATATCCTAATACCTTGAAAGCGATTCTTTTAATTTAATGATTTTAAACTGTTCTCTTTTTGGATTGCTTTTTAATGAATTCAGTTTTTTCTATTATTATTTGATGGATATAAAGCATCTGAGGTACTAAAGACGCTACAGTGTCTTTCTGTGAGAGTAATACAACCTGGTGATCTAAGTGATAATGTTTAGGAACGTGTCATTTTTAGCAACGATTACCTCGTTTATTTCAGTATTCTAGATGTCTAATGAAAAACATAAAGATCAGTGACAATGACAATGGAAAACGATTGCACGTTTTCCGTACTATACAAAAATTAATCGGTTAAAGGCAGTAAATCTATTGTAAATTATAAAATATGGAATGCAATTTTTCACTATGGAATTTTGAAGAGTAGAATATTATATTTATAAATTATTTAAAATAAAATATTTCATCAGAAGCAAATCATTTAAGCGTAAATGTCAATCGTTTGAATATCGGTGAACCAAAGTATAAATTAACAAAATTAAATTTTATGTAAAATAGATCAAAGAGAAAAGTACGGCTATCAAGGTAGTTGAAAATATTTTACTTGACATTTACCTGCAAATATATAACCATAAAAAGAACGAAATATATGTTATTAGATCTTTTATTTCATAGAAGATAAATTATCTTACTTTATGAAAGATTTTTTAACAGTCAGATCTGTTGAAATATTCGTTTCAACAGACCATTTAATCAAATATCCGTTTCAAATAATATGAAAAGAATTTAGAAGTATACAGAAGACAAAATAAGATTAAATAATAATAGTAATAATAATCGTAATACTATTTTGACAATAAGCTACATATAAATACATAACCGATTCTACAAAGATTTTTTTTTTTTTTAAAGACTACTCGTGTGAAACAATTCATTATAGATTTACTGGAAAAAAATTAAAATAATATTAATTAATTAAAACAGAAGGAATCTTATAAAATATTTTTGTTTCGTTTCTGTTTCAGGAAGATAAAGAAGACTCGGGAACGTTTATGCAGATTTGTCTACCAACGTTTATTCACGGAACAATGTAGGGATGCATATAATTACAATTTATCAGATCTCAGCGGAGCTTTATGGGATCCTGTAGACGGGTATGAAAAATAAGAAAAGCAATCCTTTATTATTTTAATTTGAAAATAAGTTTATAGTCTAACGTAGATTTATATTGTTATTTATTAATTTTAAGAAAATAAAATAAAAAATATAATTATTAATAAATCATAAACTTAAATAAGAGATAAAAAAAAAATTAGAGTACTTTTATAAAATATAAAACATTCTACGGAATTTTTCGTTCCAATAACATAACTTTTTTATGTATGATGTGACAATATGATGATTAAATATTAAAATAGAATCCTATCGACTGAAAAGAAAGAAAATGTTAATTACATATTATAAGAATTTATTCCTAAGTAACAAAAGTTAAAATAAGTATACAAATCGCCTGTTTTTCACAACTGTAATATACTTAAAAATGTGATGATGTAGAGAAAAGAGAAATTTGTGCTAAAGTTTCAAAAATAAAGACAAGTTGGAGTCAATTAAGACAGTGTCAATAAATTTTTACTATAAACTTTAAATTTAAAAAAAAATGTACATTAAGTAAGACAAAAATAAAAATACAATAGAATGAAAGATGCTTTATCTATGTTGAGGCCAAAATATAGTTTCGGCGTGACGTCTGTACGAACGTGCGTATGTATCTCGCATAACACAAAAAGATTATCCGTAGAATGTTGAAATTTTGGTTTTTGGACTGTTGTAACACCGTTGTGTACCAACCCTTTAGATTGCATTCGACTGGACCAAAAGTGGCCAAAAAAGCCCAAAATCCAAAAAATTTAGATTTTGGATTTTTTTTTTTTAAGTGCAGTAATAAGCCCTCATTGATAGTTTTTCAACGATATATCATAAGTGGTACTTATTTTCATTTGTTCCAGAGTTATAGCCAAATATAATTTTAATTAATAAAATACTTGGATCTTACAAGGGGAAAGCACATCGGTTCAAATCCGACTTCATGCATATATATTTTTTTTAACTTTTTTTTCTTAATTTAAATATATTGATTTATTAATAATTATTAACCTCTGGTTGTAAAAAAAGGTTTACAATAAATAATAATTCAATAGTAACAATAAAAATAATCTGATGTGGACACCATATGACTTCATTGTATGCCTATTAAATTACATATACAAATTTGTTTTAAAATGAAGTCATAAATTTTATTTCATTAAAAACTTCTTTTTTTTTTTATTGAATATTATAATTTATTGTAAAAAATATTACAATCGGAGGTTAATAAACATTAATAAATCAATATATTTAAATTAAAAAAAAAGATGAAGTCGGATCTGAACCGATGAGCCTTCCTCTTGTAAGATCATTTTTGCAATGAGAAGTAATTAACTATTAATAAATCAATATATTTATATTAAAAAAAAGAAATTAAATTAAGTATGATTCGAACTGAAGTGCCTTCCACTAACAACCAAATATTTCATTAATTAAAATTGTATTTGGTTATAACTTTAGAACCAATGAAAATAAGTACCACTTACGATATATCGTTGAAAACCTCTCAATGAGGGCTTATTACTGCATTTAAGAAACAATTCCAAAATCCTAATTTTTTGGATTTCGCGCTTTTTAGACACTTTTAATCCAGTCCATTGCAATCAAAAGCGGAGGTACACAACTAGATGTTACAATAGTCCTAAATCAAAAATTTCAACATCGTAAGGCTAATCGTTTTTGAGTTATGCGAGACATACGCATATACGTACATACGTACGTTCGTACAGATGTAATGCCAAAACTAATCACAATGAATTCAGGCATGATCAAAATGTGTATTTCCGTTGAAATCTGAAAACCGAAATTTTTCGCGATCACACTACATCCTTTACTTAATACAAGGACGTAAAAAAAAAAAAAATGAGAACATGTCAGAAGTTATTAATGAAATAAAATTTTATGTACTTTTCATTTAAAAATAATATTTATACGTAATTTAAACGGCGTACAAAGAAATCATGTGTTATCCACATCAGAATTTTTAATATATCATGAAATAATTCTTTGTTTACTATATATTGTACTTGGAGAGAAATATTTTTCGAAATGGTTACATAATAACAAAAATTGGAACAATCATTGTTCAGACAACCGGAAAACATAAACAGACATTAAGAAAAATTAAAATAGGGTGTTAGTCTTTTCTATATACCAGGTGTTTGTTTTAAAACGCAAATCCAAAAAATCCGCCCAATTTAAATATTAAAATTATTTTTTCAAAACAAAATTAAGATCAGATATTTTTATAATAGTTGTTGAAAGTGTTCCCCCATATTCATCAATGCATGCCTTTATCCTCTTTTTCATATTCCGTGTAACCTTTTAAAATGTAGGCCTGTCTACCTCTTCCAATTCCTGTAATTCTTGAATTATGTCAGGCTTTCAGTTCTTCGATGGTGTGTGCCTTATTTTTGAATACGCAACCTTTTAAATATCCACAGAGAAAAAAGTTTACAAGAGAAAAATCAGGTGACCTAGCTGCTCACAAGGTAGTCGATATTACTCTTTCACCAAAGAAATTTCTCAAAAGATCCATTGTTGCTCTTGCCTTGTGGCATGTAACCCCATTTTGTTGAAACCACGAATCTCTCTTATTTCATTCTAAGTTTTCAATAAATTGCTTTAAAATTTCTTGGTAGATATCTGTTTTAAGTATTTTTCAAAGAATACGGGACCAATTATACTTCGTCTGGAGATTGCACACCACACAACAATTTTCTTTGGGTGTATAGATCGTGAACGGGTGATGTGAGGATTGCTGGAGTTCTAGCAGCAATCATTCTGACTATTGACATTATCACGCATAACCAAATCTCATCTGTAAAAATACATTATCCAACATTTTAATGCTCTGTCGAACAAACTGATTATACCATCGACATTACTGAAGCCTAGCAGTATAATCAATCGGATGTAATTCATGTGATACATGAATTCGGTATGGCTCTAAGCTTTAAAGACACTATGTAGAGATATTACTTTTTGTTACGCAAGTTTTCCCAACGACTTGTTAGGCGAATTTTTAAAGTTTACCCTATGTTCCGTCATTAAGTACTGATCGTTACCGGCTATATCTTTGATTACAAAGAGAACCAGTCCCTCTAAATTTTTTTATCAAACGATTAAATAAAGATTTATTTGGTACATTCTTACTCGGGAATTGCAATTGAAACGCTTCTTGACACAAAACAAAGGATTTAGATGTTAAATAATTTTTCACAATAAATATCCTTTTTTCCGTGTTCAAAATAATTTCTTCTGATTAAAAACACAGTTAACTAACCGTTCACAAAAGATAAATAGAAAATTATATTAGATTATTATACAAAACAACAATAGGAAGTGTTGCCAACTTTTTCATTAGAAATTATTATATTAATTTTCCTAAAAAGTATTTTGCTCGTTTGCGTTTTTAAATAAACACCCAGAATTTCAAGAAACCCTTGTAAAAATCAAAAATTAATTAATAATACTTTATTCAAATTCAAAATCAAAACCTATTTTATTATATTAATACTAAATACAATTTATGTAAGGAAAAGTATAAGAAAAAACAGGAAGAAGAACGAAAACTTTTTAAAGAACAAGATGTTATTAAAGAACACATAAAGAGGCTCAAAACAAAAAAAATATATCAGAAGAGAGACCACATGGCATTACATACACGTTTTAGAAAGTAATTTTTAAGTAGAGCCTTTATATAAAATAAAAGCGAGATCAAAGGACCAACACATCACATTAAGCAACAAAAGAGAATGTTGGTTATCTTAAATCTTCTCCCATCGAGCTCTGATTGACTCAGTTTACGCATGTGTAATCCTGTGCTTCCAAATCACCATCCTCTATTTCCCCAATCACCGTTGCAAATTCATTAAACGCTTATTTAAACAAATAGAGTAATTAATTGAATATTTAGCGGGAGGGAATTGAAAAAAGAGACAAAATAAATGGATGGGTGAGGTTACGGCTACAACGTTGACGGAATTTTTTTAAGATCGACAAGTGGTGAGAGTAAACAGACGGAACAATTTAACCGATTTTGGCATCGGTTCTTTAATACTGCACTCTCTAGTTTCATTCTTGTAGTCGTTAGGAAAAACCTTCACTACTACCTTCCTCAATGTTTACTTCTTCTTATTATCAACTAGTTCCATTCGAAAATAGATGTGCAACAATTTACCCCTCTTTTCATATACTAGATTATCAGTTGCAACATGTTGAAGAACGTATATGTATAAGTGTAGAAGAACATAGGGATTCTATTATTCGTTAATAAAATCTACCTCTATTATCGATGATATGTTCCAGTTAACAGTCCTAATCTTTCTCTGAAAAATTTCAGGTAAACCAATAACACAATAAATACACCTTCCATCAAATTCTTACAATTTTTTTATCTTCAGTCATTTGACTAGTTTCATGCAGCTCTCCAAGATTCCCTATGTAGTACCAGTCGTTTCATTACGGTATACCCCCTACATCCTACATTCCAACTTATTTGTTTTATATATTCTAAACGTTGCCTGTCTGCACAATTATTTCCCTTCTACCTGTCCCTCCAATATTAAAGCTACTATTCCAGGATACCTTAATATGTGGCTTTTAAGTATGTTTCTTCTTTTAACTATATTTTTCCAAATGCTTCTTTCTTCATCGATTTGCCGTAGTACCTCTTCATTTGTACTTTATCCACCCGTCTGATTTTTAATATTCTCCTGTAGTACCACATTTCAAAAACATCTAATCTTTTCTTCTGAGGTATTCCAATCGTCCAAGTTTCACTTCCATATAAAGCTACGCTCCAAACATATATTTTAAAAATCTTTCCCTGACATTTAAATTAATTTTTGATGTAAACAAATTATATTTCTGAATGAAGGCTCGTTTCACCTATGCTATTCGGCATCTTATATCGTTCCTGCTTCGTTTATCTTTAGTAATTCTACTTCCCAAATAACAAAATTCTTCTGACTTCGTAATCTTTTCTCTTCCTATTTTTATATTCAGTGGTTTATCAACATTACTTATACTAAATTTCATTACTTTCGTTTTGTTTTTGTTTATTTTCATGCGGTAATTCTTGCGTAGGACTTAATCTATGCTGTTCATTGTTTCTTCTAAATCTTTTTTACTCTAGCTTTTTTATTTATTTTTATCAGCTTTTTAATCTTTTTTATTTATATTTAGTATAAGACATGTGTACATATACAGTTCTTTGACGAATTTCAATGGACATTCCTATCTGCATGTCATTTTTTTGTATTCAAATTAAATACTGCGGGAAAAAAAAAATTAATCAGAATATTTTAAGGACTTCTGTCTTAAAAGATGATATTAGACAGAAATATACGAAGGCATAATAGATATTTAATAATTATGTGCAGAAAACTGTTGATAAAAAGAGTAATAGATTTTACTAATAATATTTTTAGGACAATAAAATAGTATTAGAAAAATAAATAATAAGCCTAAAAGAAGTTCAGCTAAATAATAGAAAAACCAAAAAACCTAATCAAGAACTAAATTAATATAACATATGCGTCAATTTTTAATAACGATCAACGTAGATTAACAGTTTAACTACGATCGATTTTGCTTTATATGAAAAAATAAATACACAAAATAAAGTATATAAACCTCATTATTCTTTTTGTTATGGATTATAATCCATTATCATCAAAAAACAAACGGCAAAATGTAACCATATATAACCGATTATTAGCCTTTACGTATACATTTAATATAATCAGAATTATAGGTGATTTTCTAAAAACAAAACGGTAGCGCTTACAACATTTCTGTAGGAACGGAATAACTACAATGTATTGGAGGATACCGTATAGATGAAATCGGTAAAGCATCATATATATAGCTTCCAACAGGAAAGCAGATTTTGCAATAATAATTGAAACGGAACAGCAGCAAGTATTTTAATCTATCTATATATGAAAACAATGCAAGTCGTTCAATCTTATCTATTGGCCATTAAATCCTATGGGGGAATGAAAGGATGATGATAATGGTGGTGTGGTATAACGTTACGGGTTGATAACAAAATACATGGCTAGAATGATATAATCTAACATTCTAATAAGGAATCGCTGATGCGTAGAAAATGTTAAAATACAAATGATGGTTATTTGTGATTGACAATTAAAAAAAAAAAAAATATATATATATATATATATATATATGTATTTATATATAAATATCCAAAGGTAGTTAGCATATTTAAATTTTTAATCCGATTTCAAATATTAATCCTACATTTACTGAAAAAAGTAATTAAATATGTTGATCCCATAATGAAAATATCCGACATCGATTCATGTAGAGCTTTTAAATTAACACTTTTCCAAATGATAAAATTTATTATTATTTATTATTAATATTATTTTTTATTATTAAATTTATTATTATTATTACTTTGACAAACTTTTATTATCTTATAATTATTAGTAAAAATTATTTAAATTTTTTTTCTCAAAATATGTTCATTTACAATCGATTCCGAATAAGGAACCACAAGTAAATCGCATTACAAAAAGCACATTAAGAGGGGTTTCCAACGAACACCCTTGATAAAACGTGCATATACATAAAGATATAAATAAATTAGATAATACATAAATAAATTTCATATATATAAACCCACTTGCACTGAATAAGACCACAAAGGAACAAAAGTTTACAAAAGTCTTATGAAAAACGAACAAGAAAATTTTATAACATTTTTAAACAATAGACAAAGTAAAAATATAGTAATATAACAAGCTCATGGAGATAAATGGAAAGAGACTTTCTTTTTTTTCCTGTTTAGCCTCCGGGAATTACCCGTTCAGATATTACTAAATGGAAAGAGGCTAGGCCCTTGTAGAAAGATGCTCATCAAATATGATATCGAGCCAGCTTAACAGCTACTCATATCCTACCAAGTCGAGCATATGAAGGCGTTTCAATCGCCGGCCATCCTCGCTGTTGTTTAGGAGATTAACTGCTAGAAATTTCACGTAATTAACTGAGCGCTGTCTATAATTTGAACCGAACCGTTTGACCTATTCGCCAACATAAGGTAATTCTATGTAATCTTGAATTTCTTTGTTCCGTGCGAACCACGGTGCCTTTGTAATGGATCTTGCCAATTTATTCTAGAAATTTTGTATAATTTCAATTTTACTCTTGCTCATCGTGCCCCATAACTCTTCTATACCGTACATTCAAGGATACTGGTCGCTAAACTGGTATATTAAAAGTTAAAAGAATTAATAAATAAAATTTACCGATCTCCGTGATAGCGTCACGGCCTTTCATACGGAGGTGCCGGATTTGAAACCCGGTCAAGGATGACACCCTTCATAAGCTACGAATTTCTATTTTCATAATCCCACGTCTAATCTTAGTTGTAAGCTTTTGTGGTGAATTAATTCACCAGTCAAAAAAAAAAAATCAGTTCTAAACCAAGAACACCGGTATCCACGTTCTAGTATTCAAATCCGTATAAAAATAATTGCTTTTACTAGGACTTGAACGTTGAAACTCTCGATTTCAAAAGCAGCTGATTTGGGAAGACGCATTCACCACTAGAGCAACCCGGTGGGGTTTGCTACTAGTATCTATAACGTCTCAGTACACAATAACCTTCCGTGTACTATTTGAGTCAACACTACTTATGATACAAAGCAACGTACGTTTAGGTTTTTTTTCTAATTTTCAATTTAAAAACTTTTTAAATTGTATTCACATTTTGACCGACTATTCATAATTATCATCAGTAGAAATAAATAAATAAGGAATTAGTTAAATAAAGCTAAAATTAACCTCGTTGTGAATAGCCCAAGTTGCAAGAAAAAAAGTAGAAACCGTTCAATATATACATTTTTCCTACAAACAGGAAATATTATAAATTGAAATTGCTAATCGCGTACTGATTGTAATATTCTGTTATATTTATGCTCTTCACGTATTTCCATCCTGGTTGTGTAACAAGTTTTTATTTTATAAATATTGGAAGAATCTTTTTTTATGGAGTTATTTTTATTTTTCTATTTTATTATTTTTTTATAAATTCAAAATATAACCCCTATTTCAACCGAAAGAGATACCAATTTTTAGCTTACTAACCCCTCTCTTAGAAAAATAAATTGGTCCATAGGTTGGAGAAAAACCTAATAATTATTTATAGAAGGTATATGTTTTGAGGTTTTTATGGCTTCTTATATTTATAACAAGCCCCCTAAATTTATTTAAAATTGTTCCCATTCTTATACAGAGAAAATGAAAGGTCAATTATAATACGAAATGATACGTTGGTATATTAAACAGCTTAAACGATGAATAAAATAATTAAGGAAGGACTTTAAGGCAATCCTTTCTTAATTAAAAATGAAGAAGAAAAAGTTAAAATAATTTTCTACAGTATTCCTATTTTTGATAAATTAAATTTTTAATAAATTCAACGCTAGGTAAAAAGTTCATGACTCACCCCTTATATATATACGTAGCACTCAATCAAAATATTATCCTGATTTCATCCGATTAAGAAAAAAATAATAAACACTATTTCCCTAATATAAAACAAAAATTCATGATTATGAATTAAATTATCCTAAGATTTAATGCTAAATAGAGGTAATACGCGAATTAAATATCTAAACCATAACTTTAGCTATATTTTTTAAGTCAGAATATCCTGGAATTTTACGTAAAAATCGGGGTGGGTAATTTTTTCACCGATAGACAAAACATTTCATCCGTTATAAATTTTAAAAGCCGAGAAATTTTTTATAGTACTAATATTCAGAATAAGGATGAACTCCAATTAACCCATTAATAATAGATTCGTTATTAATGCAAATATTAAAATTAAAAACTGTCATCTGTGGTTGTTGTTACCACATTACCCATCTATGTATCACTGTTTTTGAATGTAATTTTATCTAATTTATAAAGAAAGCGCTTTACAGTTTAACAACTTTTTTAGCGACTTTTTATTTATATGTCGTAATGATAACGTTTCAGGGAATCAATAATAGTGATTAAACATTTTATGCGTATAACGAATGCCTGAGAAGAAATTAAAAGAATTTAGACCGTGTTCAACAGATAAAAATAAAGAAAAAGATTTATATAAACGTGAATTCGGAAACGCTTCTGTACGGATAAGAGATGGCAAAAAATTTCACATTGTTTTCTGCAACAGGTGTAAAATAAATCGATGCTAAAATTTTGGAAACTTGAAGAGTAAATTTGTTGGTTTCATATGATTTTTGAACTGGTAAATTGAATTCAAAAAGTTCCAGAACTATATCTTTAGTAATTTTTAAGAAAATTATTACAAAATAAAAAAAATCTGTACCACAAAAACACAATTTCTTAGGTGTTACGTACAAATAACCTATTAAATTGACAGTAAAAAAGTAAAATTTTGTTGAAATTTAATTATTAGAAAATCTAAGTAACATTAGTTGAATGATGACTTTAAGAAGTTACTCTTAATTTTTTTAAGAGTAAAAAAATACCTTATACGTGGTCTAAGGTATCATAATTTTAAACCGATAAAAGTATTGTTTAAATATTGTATAAAATCATATTCATGATTTATATATATATCTTTAAGGAATATATAACTAAAAAAAAGGATTATTATAATGTCCGTTAACCTATAAAACTTTTCAGTTTTTAACCTCCGAAAATGTTTAAAAGGAAAAAGCAAAAAATAAACTTTTTGCGCTATTTATTTATCGTCAGTAAGAAACAGCATTACGGTAGATTGAAATTGGCAGTGCAAATGTAGAAAATTAGTATTTTAGTATAACTGAAAGAAAGAGTTTTATTAATTTTACAATTCAATTAAAAAGAATAATTCGTTTGAAAGTAAATAAGAGTAAAACAAACAAAATGAAATGTAACAGTAGATATATATATAAGAGTTGATATATATAAGAAAGATAATTCTAAGTTAAATATTAAGAAAAGAGAACATATAATACTCTACTTTTAAATTAAAGCATTTTGTTATTTAAGCAGTAAATTACAATAAGATTAACTATATTAAGACAAGTAAGAAATTAAAAGTAGATTAATCTAAGCAATTTATTTTCATACAGAAAATAAATAGCTATTCTTTTATCAGATATAGAATTAGGAAAACATTTTCCTACATATATTTTTTTTAAATATAGTAATTTACAAAAGCTTAACATGGGAAAAAATAGGAAATTCAGAAAATAAAAGCAAATAGGAAATTTAATTAGTGTTATAGAATTTTTTTAAGTACAGAGATTGATCTGTACAGATTGATCAAACGAGATTTTACAAATTTATTAATGAAAGGAAGTATATACGATAGGCAAAGGGATTGATACATTCAACAGGAGTCGGGACGGATTGCTCCACCGGAACCGGCTTCTTGCTACTCGTTTTTTTCCCTGTTCAGCTTCCGGGAATTACCGTTCAGGTATTACTTCAGAGGATGAATGAGGATGATATATTTGAATGTAAATGAAGTGTAATCTTCAGTCTCAGTTCGACCATTCCTGAGATGTGTGATTAATTGAAAGCCAACCACCAAAGAACACCGGTATCCACGATCTAGTATTCAAATCCGTATGAAAGTAACTGCTTTTACTAGGACTTGAACGTTGGAACTCTAGACCACTAGACCAACCCGGTGGGGTTTGCTACTCGTACCTATAACGTCCTAGTACACAATCACCTCCCTTGTACTATTTGAGTCAACACTACTTATGATACAAAGCAACTACGTTTACGTTTTGTTTTCTAAAGTTTCACAATAATACATAACGCTGATGTTGAAAGAATAAATAATTCCTACGGTTATTTAATAATTAGATACAAATTTTTCTACAACTAAAACGGTTAATTTAGTCAATGCGAGTTTATTTCGCTTTTCAACAAAATCTCCAGCAGTATTAATACGCGTTTCCTATCTCTGAATATTATTTATGCCTGCTACAAAGAAATCTTGGAGTCAGTTTATCGCTTTTCTTTGTCGTCATCATTGTTAATAAACGTCTTCCCTACTAGCGCCTCCTTGAGTGAACCAAACAAGTGGAAATTCAATGGGATCAAGTCAGGATTGCATGGAAATAAAGGAATACTTTCCGATGCAATCTGTCGATGGTTTTTCGTGTTATCTGAGCTGGGTAAGGCCGGATGTTTATCATGAAGGCGAATGATGCCTTTGGGATGTTTTTTCAACACTACTGGTTTCACTTTGTTGGTAAGTACAACTCAGTAGCACGCGCTGTTAATTGCTCACTGATTCAGAAAATCGAAAAAACCGAACCTTCTAAATCCCAAAAGATTTTTATCATAAGTTTTTCTACTTATGGTCAGGTTGGAATTTTTTCTTGATAGATGAAATTGTGTGCCTTCATGTCATGTCGTTCTGATTCCCGTTCATAACGGTGAATCAATGTCTCATCACAAGTTAAAATATTGTGGTGTTAAAATAGAAGGCACTACCTTGTACATGATTTATTACATATTTTTGGATATTATGAGAAAAATCTTGAAAATTATTTGAATATGAGGTAATAAAAGTCTTCTTTGTTGAAAAGCAATTATATCCGGAATATTTATAAATTTAATGAAAAAAATACCCTTGGCAACATGTAATACATTTCTTTTAAATTTGTATTTAACAAAAAATCAGTTGTATTTATACCTTAGTGTTGCATTAATTTTTAAAAAAATTTTAAATAACCCAATTAGGAAGGGCGTATCAAAATATTTTTCTTTTAGTGACGCTTTCGCAGTCTTCATCAACAAAATGATTAAAATAAAGTTAAAATTTTTTGTTTTTCATTTTATCAATTAATATTTTTTGGTGTTATAGCAGATTCAGAAAAGTATGTAGCACTTATTTCCTTGTTGTTATTTTATGACATTAGTTCAGCTGACCTCTAAATGATTTTATGAGTGATCTTTGAAGTTACTTATCAAACAACGTAAAGTTATGTCGATCAAGTTAATTTTTAATGAATTTTTCAGAATAAAAAAAGGATGTTTATTTTTTATTTTATACTCTGTTCTAATATTTCTTAATCCTGTGACACATATAAACCAACTGAGTTACAAGTGACATCACAGGAGGAATGTTATTCACCATGCAATACTGTTGAAGAGAATAAAGGTGTATATTTGGATCAGTGAGGAAAGCAAGGAGACACTTTACTCCTCCCTTTCGTTAGTAAACCTGGATCGGGTTGTTACTCTTGATGAAAGCTATATCCATATGCAGCAATGACTTGTTACTCGCTTAATAATAATTTACATACATATATAGTCGATTGCGAAAACACTAAAGAATATAAATGTTTAATAAAAACTTTTTGACTTTATTTTTTTGATTAAAAAAGCTGACAACACAGTTGTAGGACTCTCCCGTCACGTGGCTAAAACCGCGTTCCGAGAAAGTCCTACAATTGTGAGTTGTTTCGCGGGTTACACACACATTAATTTAATTATATATCATTTTATTTAATTCAATGATTCTAACTAAAGCGCACGCGCATACCGTATTTAATTCGCACGGGTGTGGCGGTACTAGCGGCGACGGTCGACACTAACTAAACTAATGTAATTTCACAACTTACATAGAACAATTTCGCTTGTACGGCTGACAGACTGGTATAATCGCGAGGCTTAACACATCAGGTACCGTGTCGACCGGCCGATCGATTTCGAGACCGAGCAGGACCTAGTTGCTTTTTTACACTTTAAATATTATTTATTTAATTCTTCCGCTCACCTGTGACGTCACAACATAGCAGTAGTTTATTACATTTTTTGGGGTAGATTTTAATGCATTTGAAGCAACAAGTTACTAAATTTTCGTGTCACTTCTTTCTGAATCGGATCTTATATTTTTTCACCTTCTCTTTTTAATTTTGTTGCAGGATTCTTGTACAATTTAAATCTTTTTTCCCTATAATTTAACCTTATGCTCCTTAAAACTTTTAAAACAATTGAAAGAAAAAATTAATCTAAAACTAAAACGGTACGTAATGTAAGAAATTAAAGTGTCTATCTGTTTCATCTCTTCAGGCATCACATTTCTGATCGATATAAAAATTGTTAATGAAAATCGTAGATTTAGATCTTAACTATGAATAATGCTTAAGAGAAAAGAGTTCGATTCCTAACTCATAGAATTTTTTGAATTTATCTTAAATGAATGATCAGAATTCTTTAAATTATTCTTTATTCATCATTAGTTTCAAAAAATCATCAATGTAGAGGGAAATTTAAATACATAATGATATTTTAATTCATATATAAAGGTAAATTTTAAAAAAAAAATGTAAATTTATTTTTTTATTTTTTTTTATTTAAAACATTTTTATTTTTATTTTTGCTGCCATTTCTTTTATAAAACACTAAAGAAAACCTTCGTATTCCATGTTTATATATGAAGATAAATAATACTTTATAATCTAGAATTATTTTATAATTAATTTTTTTTTTTTAATCTGAAAGAAATTATAGATTTTTAACTTTAATAAAATTCACTCATTTTTTTTTTTAACGTAGCTCTTCTCGGCTGAATATAAAGAGATATTTCAAGTCTTCCTAGAATTCAGGCATTAATAAAATATGAAATGAAAAAGAGAAAGGTAAAGAATACTTTCTTATACTTTGAAAGATGTACGATACCTAAAACACATCATAAAATGGATAGCGTATCGTATAAAGTTTTTATTATAAACGTATACACTATGACTGTATGAAGTAAAATCATTCCATATTACAAAATATTTTTATTTATGAGCCATAAAATAAAATTTCGTACACATTTTGCTGAATTTTGTTCTTTAAAAAAAAAAAAAAGTAATATAGGAATATATACGCAAAATTTTAGATATTATGTTAACTTAGATTGTATAACGTTTTTTTCTTTGAATGCAAAAACTTTCAAAGGATTTGTTTTATTGAATAATTTAAAATGACGAATCCTATTTAAAACACTTCCAGTTTATTGACATTTATTTTCTGATGGCTTTCTTATATCCATGATAAATTAATTAAAGAACATTTTCACAAAGAAATTACTAAAATAAAAAATTGACACGCTTTATATATATATATATATATATATATATATATACATATATGTAATTTCTCCCTCCTATTAACCAGGGGTTAATTTTAGATATAGTATATAAACGTACTAACAAACCTGTAAATCATGGTAAAACACATCAGCCAAAATTGCATGTATTACATATAAAAAATAATTAACTGTAACAAGACATTTACGAAACTTACATTGAATTTTTTAAATATTCAGATTAATTAAAAAAAAAAAAAAAGAATAAGATTGAAATTTGATAAATTAGGTGAGAATTATTTTAATCGATTAACATTTATAAATCGATTTAAATCGAAATACATCGATCAATGTTAATCAGCTTATAAAGATATTTTTATACAACTGCCCAAAAAAAGGGTGTAAAATGTATGTTTACGTGTTTGTTCCACCGTAGCAGCTCAACGGCTGAACCGATTTAGATGTATGACCTCGCGTTGGAATCCTTACATTATAGGGAGTTCCGTAGGCTATATAAATAGGAGTATACGTAGCCTATGCAGCAGCATATAGCCTATAATATACAGAGTGTTTCGTACACTATAGGTTGGCTATACTTTTTCGGGTTATACTTGTAAAACTAAACAAAAAATATCCTTAGAAAAAATGGTTATTTCTCCTTCGCCATTCCTCCATTTTGTTATTTTTATAAAAAATTTATATCTCAATTTCGGATACGAGAATCACATTAATATTTGGTAAGCGTCTTGGTAATAAAGTTTTAAAATTAGAAAAACTCAGGAATTAAATACCTTCGCAAATCACAAAATGGCGGCCATGTTTATTTTCAATCCGTTATATCTCCGTAAATATTAGTTTTATGTTATAAAAAATTATGTACAATTTATGTTATTTTCTAAAATATTAAGCCTTTTATTTTGAACAAAATGACATTTCATTTTTTTAAATCGATTTAATACGCTACCGCACGCTCTTTAATTTTCCTACATTAAAGAGCAATGTTTTTTTTTTTGACAGTCGTGTTTTTTTAATTTTTAATATTTATCTCCTGTTAAGGTAAAATTTCAACTTTAAATTAGATGAAATTAAAGTAAGTTTAAAATAACTTATTTATATACTTTATCTCTTTGCTTCAGATTCTTTTATTTCAAGTATAAATCGAACTTTTTTTCACGAATTATATTTTTTCTTCCTAATTTTTAGCAAACTATGCAAATATTTCACGTTAATCTGTATTGCACTACGGATGTTTTGGTTCGATATTTATATTTCATCACATCAATTTTTACTTTTGGTAGTAGATTAGTTCTTATCCAGAGGAGAAAACGTTTTTTTTTCAAATCATAACAGTATTCACCATTATCGCGTATTAAATATTCAACTATTATATTTAACCATTCACCACCAAAAAAAGAAGACATTTGCATTTTTTTTCAAATAATTAGAGATAACTTCTTTTATATGTTCGATTATTATTTGTAGAAAAATTATCATCCTTCTGATATACGGCGAAAAAAAATTAATTATATCTAAAAAAATAATAATTTGTTTAAATGTTTTATCACAATATTGAAGTAAATTGCATTTCGAATTTAAATTTGTTTTTATAACATTGAAATCTTTCCTTCAAGCATAAGTTTCTACAGCAAATTTTAGCTGCAGAATAGCTACATTAAAAAAAAATCACGTTAAATTTTATATACTTCACAAACATCTGTCTATGTTATTAATTATTATAAAATGCAAGGATTAATTATTGATTAACGATAAAATATTTTTTATTGTTACAGGTATACATCATGGAACAGTGGTGAAGTAGTAGATTACGAATCGAATTACGGTGTATCAAATGTTACATTAGGAACAGTTAATGTGTCAACAGGGCCTTTATTTAATTTAACAACACCAGCAGCGACTGAAGAATTAGAATTGTATGCTTTACCACCAATCGAACCGTGGGTAGCTGTTATTATTGCACTTTGTCTTGGACTTTGTATTGTGTTAACCATCGGCGGTAATATTCTTGTGTTATTAGCATTTATAGTAGATCGGACTATCAGACAACCTAGCAACTATTTTATTGCGTCATTAGCAGCTACGGATATGTTAATAGGTGAGACATATTTATATTTTTTTATAAATAAAATAATAAATATTTTTATTTTTTTACATGTACATTACTAGAAATTACTGTCTGACTTTGCATTGTGCTAAGGCAAAAGGATGTTGCTGTTGAAACTACCTTGTATCACAAACCATATTAATATAATGGAATGATATGGTTGGCACCAGACACGGTAACTCTTAACTTCACAATCGACGAAAATCATTATTCATCTCAAATTTACAAAAAAAGTACCAGCTGCAGCGTTGTAAAATAAGGCCTTCTATGTATTCCATTAAAATGTTTTATTCAAAATTAAATGAAATGTTAATAAGTATTTTTAAAGTTTTAAAAATGTATGATTTTTTTTAAACAAAAAAAATTAAATAAAGCCCTAAGATTTTGTTCTAATTTTTATCACCACTGAAACATCAGAAAGCCATAAAATTATGTAAGTTCTAGATGCTACATCAAGGATAGTGGAAATTAATAAAAATAAAATCTAACCCGTTGGAATTATCAGACTTTCTTAATTAACAATAGGTATAATATAAAGATAACCTGTTACGGAAGCATTAAAACATTTTTTTGTTTATCTTTTTTATACCCCCTTCCCTGAGCCGGACCCACAATTAAGAATAACGCAGTCCAAGGGAGTGTCCTTTAACTCTAACGGGACTTTCCGCCCACCAGCTGAACATCCGGCAAGGCAGGTCGGCCCGCCGGTTGGATCTTTTATTTTATGCCTGCCTCTAACCCCCAGCAAGGAGGTCTTTTGAGTGCCTTATACTTCAAATGGGGAGTCACCAAGGGGATCCCCACCGGGACTATGGTCTTGACTCCCTGGTCTTGACAGATGACCGTCGTCACAGTAGAAAGCGTCATACTTCACACATAGAGTCGCCATCTGATCATCAACGCCAGCCCACCAATATTTTTAAGACATTTTATGCTAAAAATAAAGTTATTTTCTATAAATTCCATTAATTTGGACGAATGTTTCAATCCTGGCCGTTTATACAACTTGGAAGTTTCCACAACGTTTCTGAGGTTATATAAAAAAAAGAGTTAAAACGGATTCCGTAAATAAGGAAGCAATTGCCTTTAATTTATTTTTTTCCTTTTGCTTTTTGTTAATTTCCGTTTTTATACAACATTTTTTACTAACCGAAAGAATATATATACAGTGAAATATCTACAAAACGGAATGTCCAAAAAATGGAAACCTCCTCAAAACATACGGTTTCTCAAGTCCCGATATATTTTTATAGAAATTAATCTCTTCAATAAGGAAACTTCGGCAATGCGGAAACGAAAAGGAAACGTAGATTTTTATTTTAATTTTACATTAACATAAGACGGAAAGGAAATTAAAAAAAAAAAAAAGATTGTATATTCCCACGATTTGTAAATTATAAATCCAGTAGATTATTATTAAAATACAATACGGTAACTGTTGTTTATCTAATTATACGCCGTCACATTCTTGGCTCCAAACGTGGCTCAAACTCCAAAAAAGGAGAGTACACAGAAAACAAAATTAACAGTTTCGGAAAAGCATTGGGTATGGTCGCCCAGTTGGAAGAATTCGCGATTTGTATGAACAGCGACTATTTGCGACAGAATACGTTAACCGCTAGAAATATTATTGAAAACGAAAGTTCCAAGAGTAAATTATTGAAATAGAACCCTGTACTTGATTATTTTAGAAAATGATTTTATTTTATTTTTAGGCTAAGAATATGTTTTCTAATTAAATGTAACATTTAAATGAAAAATTTCTAACTTCTAAAAACAAATAACAATTTTAGGGTAACTAAAGAATTTTTGAAAATTAATGGTTAATGTTTTCTTTATGCGGTATAATTTACGGATTATTCTAATCGTTTATCCTTGTCATTCTTATTCATTTTACATTCTTATAATTCATAGCACAGGACCTCACGATAAATAAGCTCGATTTATAAGACGGAAACCTCTTCAAAACGGAATTCTTACTCGGTCCCGTCAGATTCCGTTTTGGGTAGGTTTTACTGTATATAAATTCGTATTACATACGAGTATTATACAAAGAGTGATGTTAAAATATGGAAACGGCTTCATATTCAAAACTGAGTGATACTAGGCGGTAGAATTATGCGCTGATCTACCTATTTATAAAACTACTATTTAGTAGTGTGTTTTTAATTTTTGACCGCCATATTAAATCAATTTTTTTTTTTAAATAGGAAGGTGGGCGGACATATAATACGTAATTTTAATTAAAATTTTACGAGATAAATTACGGCAAAAGATATTTCTCTATAAACGCCTTCCGTTTTTAAGTTATACGCAGTCAAAGTTACAAAAAAGGAAAAATCGCGATAGTAATAAAACGAGTTGAAACATCTTCTCTTGTATTACCTTTAGAATTACATCCAGTAACAAATATTAAACATTTAATGTTGGAATTAATGGGCCGAACACTATTAATAACAGCCTTCACAATAATAAATAAAAATAATACATAATAACTTATAATTTACAACACTACTACAAAAGAAATGGCCAACTGATATTATTATTTTAATTTCTAATTTTAAAATTTAGTTAAATGTTTTTGATCCTATATTGCTTAATACAATAAATTTAAAAAATATATTTTACAGATTTAGAGTAGTAAATAAGCTGTTACTTTCTCAGGGTACTGTATATGTCTCTCTAACATACATGTGGGATTATCATTGCTCCAGTACCGATAGTTATGCTTGAACGTAGCTTCATCTGTAAATATTATTAATTAGAAAAATTTGTTTCCAAATGTATTTTTTAAATTATAATATCGCAAAACTCGACACGACGATCATAATCTTCTTCTGAAAGTTCTTGACCAAGGTGTAACTTATAAAGGTAAAATTTTACAATAAAAATCATATACGATTTGTCCACCTTCCTATTTAAAAAACGAAAAATGGATCAATATACTGGATCCAAGATGACGGACAAAAATTTCAAACACACCATAAAGTAGTAATTTTGTTAATATATAGATCCATACTTTTTCGTATCTCCTAGTGTCCCTCAATTTTGAAATATGAAGCCGTTTCTATACCTTAATATCATTCTAAATTATTATGAAGTATACAGTGTTTTCCGTATAAGCCCTAATATGTAATTTCATTACTTCAATGTTTAAAGATATTATTATTATTATTATTTTGTCTTTTCTGTTTTAATTTCTTTAGTACGTTAAACATGTTTTCAGTTCTGAAATTTTATTTAGAGGTTTTTTTTAAGGTAAATCAAAAAAAAATTATTTAGATTAGAATTCTAATCCGTAACTCACATTACATCCATTTTCTTATAATCATAAGATTGAAAATCCTCATCAAATTTCTGAAAATTGTTATTTATCATGATTTTAAATAGGGGTTGGTTGAATTCTAAATAATTAAGTCCTTCGTTTAAGGATTTTTATGAAAAGAAATAAAATCACACGTTATTATGTTGTTTTATAATACAAGGGGTACATGTATTTGTCGTTTTACACAATCTATTCCAGATTTTTTTATAACTGTAACGTACGTAAAATGTCAAGACAAGATATATAAGAGACACTACGTAGAGTAACACTCAGAGACGACGTACACTCGTAGTGACACTCAGAGTGACTACGTAGTGACACTCAGAGTAACTACGTACGTTCATTACAGCCTGTGGTCAACAGACTGAAGGTATTAGTTATTAAACTAAAAGTAGGAATTTTGTGGGCTTTATGATAATGTGCAACAGAATACTTGACTTAATATACAAATCAACGAGAAATCACTCCATTAACAATCGATAGCTTTACAAGTTATCAAATGACATACTCATTTCAGCTCTCTAACAAATTTTGTTTGCACTATCTACCATACACAGTGAAATTCATGGTATCTTCATGCACATAAACCTTTTCGTTATTCCGTGTAATAAAAAACAGAAAAATGTGATACAAAATCTGCACATCAAAACTTTACGTTAATATCTAATGCCAAGCACTAAGATCGTTAACCAAATCAAGAAAGTTTTTTCTTGATTTCTTGAACACTACGTAACTGCGCAAATTTGCAGACTGTAAACGTTTTTATAATATTTAAAAATGATATGATTTGGCGTGTCCATTTGAAACACAATGACGAAGTTTAAAAATTTGAAATAATTTTGTTTTGGAATTCACGAGTTGAAACTAGTAAAAATAAAATTTTCGGAATCAATCTCTAAAAAAGGCTCTTTTAATCAGATTACGTTAAATATAAATACTATGAGTCAGAAAACTTTTTAAAACATAATAAACAAACAGGGAAAATTTGTATGTAATTTTATAAAAAACTGACTGATTCGTGCAAATTTTATAAAAATCTGAAATTTTTATCCTTAAACGCAACTAAGCTTTATATAAAATAGAATAATAATAGTGTTCTGCCAAAAGGCAGGTTTTCACATGGCCGCCCTCCATTTGCTCGATTCTGTGCCATCAGTTTCATTTTATAGTAACTTCCTTCCTTTTTATATTGTCTACCAGTTTCCGACCTTTTGCTTTCCTCCCCGTTACAAATCCTTCCAATGCCGTCACCAAGAGGCAGTCACATCTCAGCCAATGTCCCAACCGACTGCATTTTCTTCTTTTTATTATTTCGATAATCGCCCTCTCTTCTGCTACTCTACGAAGCACATCCTCATTCCGAACTCTCTCCAACTAGCTTATCTTTTCCATCCTCCTCCAAACCCACATTTCAAAGGCCTGCAATCTTCTCCCTTCTCCCTTCCTAATAGTTCATGTCTCTGCCCCATAAATTGCCACATTCTACACAAAACATTTCGCAAATGTTTTCCTTATTCGCGGATCTAGTTTGCTACATAGCACTCTCCTCATTTTTCTGAATGCTTCCTTTGCCCTAGCAATTCGTACTTTAACTTCCTTATCGCACTTCACATCTTCCTTAATGATGCATCCCAGGTATTTAAAGGATGCCACTTGCTGAACTTTATTTCCCTCCACCCCGTCATAAATGTTGCTCTTTTGGTTGATTTGCTAATTATCATGCTTCTTGTCTTCTTTGTACTTATCTTCATCCCACACTCCTCGCAGGTTTGATTTATTCTTCCCACCATTTCATTCATCATGTACTCACTCTCTGCCAACACTGCCATATCATCAGCGAACTTAATGCACTGTATCCTCCTTCCACCAATATTTACACCCTTATTACCAGTTAGACTCTTTTCAATTATCGCTTCCAGGTAACAGTTGAACAGAGTCGGTGACATGTAACATCCCTGCCGCACCCCTCTCCCAAGTCTGCTTTCCTCCGATAACTCATTCTCAATCTTTATTTTTACCTTCTGTGACAAGTATAGGTTTCTTATTAATCTCCTTTCCTTCCAAGCGACTCCTTTTTCCTTTAAGATCCTGAGCAATTTATCCCATTCCATCCTGTTAAATGTCTTCTCCAGATCTATGAAAACCACATATAAATCTCTTTGCTTTTCAATATATCTTTCTCCGATCACTCTTACTAATACTATTGCATCCCTTGTTCCCTTTCCCCTTTTAAACTCAAACTGTTCTTCCCCAATTGATCTCTCAGTTTTCCACAAAGTCTTCGATTCAACACTCTTAGTAGTATCTTAGCTGCATGCGATATAAGGCTAATTGTCCTATATTCTTCGCATTTCAATGTATTCTTCTTCTTTTCGATTGGGACCGTAATAGTAATCACGAAATCTTCTGGCCGATCACCACTCTCATATATCAAATTACACAGGCTTGTGATATTTCTAATTCCCCTTTCCACTAAAACTTTCCATAGCTCAGCCAGTACTTCATCGACTCCACATGCTTACTGTCTATTTCCTATAAGGCTTTTTCTACCTCTCCCTCCACAATATAACAACCTTCTTCCTTTTCACACACTTCTGATTCATCTTCAATTCCTAGGATTTCTGGTCTTTTATCTGCTTCGTAAAGTTCTTCAACATATCGTTTGAATATGTGGAATATTCAATTTATACCAAATTGAATAATAAATACCAGTTACTGTTAAAATTGTTACATCGTCCATTAAATTGCACATTTTAATTAATCTTAACTAGATTTTATCTATCACCTAAATCCTGTATCTAGCTGGAACTGAATTTTAACTTAAATTAAAAAATGAGGTTTATAAATTATTCACATCTTTTTACGTTAATGATTTATTTTGCCACTACTTTTTTTCAATCTTTCCTACTTTTAAAGGAAATATGTCATTTTAATATTTTACAACCCGTGGAAGAAAATAAATAAAAGTCTACCTTTTCCAACAGTTTACTCTATTCATAGTAATCGTCAAATTTTAGGTAACTTCCCTCGATCTTTTTCTGAAGAAAAATAGATTAAATGTGAAAATTCATTATTCAACAAGAAAATTATCAGGTGTTTCCCGGCTACACATGTTGCTCCAGCAATAATACTTTTAGTATCCTTTTATAAAAAAAAAATAATTTTACCTCTACATTCAAAAATTCATCAAATATATTTTTTTGTATAAAAAAAAATTTTGTTTCCTTTAAAAAAAACTTAAAAAAAAAAAAGTTTTCTTAAATTTTTACAAAGAAATTTTGTTTTTTATATACTTTTCGGGAAAGTATATATAGATCAGTCAAAAAAAAATCTAAAAAAAATTGTTTTTTTTGTGCCTAAAGGAGACATTTTTTTATATTTTAACAAACACAATTATAAAAAGTTGTAAATAATCTGCAAAAAAAATTTTAATAAAAAATCGATTTTTTCACACGGATGTGTGTGTGCCGAAATAAAATTTTACATCTTAACCGTGGCACTTTAGCAAAACAACTTTTATAACAAAAATTGAAGTTTTTTATCAAGATCACAAATTACCAAAATTCTTTATTTAATATTCACCCCATTTCCAAAAAATTACTTATTTTTATTTTTTCAGCTAGATCTTGCTTTTGAAAAGGAGTTAATGGAAGATTTTTTCTACATCAATGGGCCTTCAAACCATTATAAAAATATTTTATCTCACTCCAGTGGTCTGTGATAAAGAAAAATATTTTTTTTTAAATTTATTTAAAATCTATTTTAAATTTAAATCCATCTCGCAAGGTACCCATTACATTTAAAATGTAAAAATCTTAATTTTTCTGGTAGCTCTTACTCTTTATTATTTCTTGAAAATTAAATTAAACGAAAACTTTCATTCCCTTTTCTACTTGACTGGCGTAGCAGGAAAGTTATGGAATTCATTGTTGTCTTTTTTAAGTTTTTCCGTTAATAATTAACTTTTTACCTTGTTTAAACTTATTAAACTTTTTTTTTACTTCTGAAACTGTTTTTTTTTTTCATAGCTTATTATATATTTTATAATAATTTCAAATTTCAGAAAGGATATCCGTAATTTCTATAATAAAAAGTTTTACTTATTTAGTAATTACAAAAGACTTTATGTATTCCTATAAAGTAAAAAGTGTCAAGAATGAGTATTTTCAGCTGTTGTATTTCATTAAATTTTAAGTTGTATTTAAATTCGTATGAAAAATTCCAATTTTTCTGTTTTGATTTAGTTTATAACACAATATCTTTTAATTTTGAAAGTTATTAAAATATAAGTTAGACAAAAGTTGTAAATTTTAATCTACATAATTTTTCTTATTTTAAATTATAAAAAATTTGATAATTTTTTTTTTCTTGAACATAGAAATTTTATATTTAATTAAATTTTAGTTTTCTTCTCTCTTTACTTTTGTTTCTTCAGATTTAATGAAATGTTTTATTCATGTAGAATAAGTACAAGTTTACATAAATAATGAGGAAAATATCACTGAACTAATCAACAATCCTGTCATACAATAATAACACATTTATTTCAAATGACAGAATGTTATTGTACAAAATTTATAACGATGCAAATTTTTAACAAATAACAATGGTAGAAATAATTTTCATATAAACAACAATCTGAGGTATATTCAAATGAGTTATTTTATAATAGATCATTTGCTATCCAAACTTAATAAAAACACTACAAAATTGAACATTATTTTATCTCCTGATTAATTAATATAGAAAAAGCTAATGCAGAAAACGAATCAGTATGTATTAAACAAATAAACCTGTGATATACTGATTTAAATTTTCAGGTAATATATATATTATTGAATTTTTTTTTGTTTTGAACGGGCGGGCATCAACAGCTATGGCCATTAGCCCACTGGAAATCGGAAGCGTATGAAAAGAGGCCATGCCTGACCGAGATTGAAATCCGTAGTCTCCACACGAAATGCCAAGACGCTACCTACTCAGCCACGGAGGTCGATATTTGAACGCATTAAAAAGAAAAAAAGTTAAAAAAGTTATAGATAATAAAAACCATAAATATTTATAAGCAGAACAGGAATAGATAAAGCGTCGATTGAAAATAGATTATTAAAACTGGAGAAGCATAGCTTAATCAACGAAACCATCTACTACTATAAGAAGAATTTCTCTAAGATCGCGAAATTAAAACATTATACAACCGTTATAAGACCAGTAATCTTATACGGCACTAAAACATTACACTTGTACCAGTAGGAATTTCTTAGGGCACATAATCAGGGTGGACCCAAACAGGTTAAATAGACAAATCTTTGACGAGTTTTGAAATGTGTAAAGTAAATCAGATTACCTAAAACAGATAGAAGAGGATCTCCAAACGATAGGCTTGAAAGAAAACTGTTGCTGTAGAGATAACTTTCGCAAAATGACTAACAGTACAAAAGTTCTTGTGCAGAAAAAAAAAGTGGAGGAAGAAAATGGACAGATAAGCAAAGACGAAGCATGCCGAAAAAATGAGAAATGAGAGGAAGAAGATAAAAGAAGTGAGAAAGAAGTGATATTTGCGTTGTCCTATATTGATATTTTAAGAATGCCAAAAAAAAAAAATAATAATGATAAATATGATTTTTATTATCTTCTGTATTTTTTTATTTAGGTCGATTTCAAATTAAAAACAACCAGTAAAATCATTCATAATTTTGCATCATCAAAGAATTCAAAATTTAAAGAATTGATAAGTATGATTTTTTTTTCAACTTAGTAATTTTAATGAAGGCGATTTCACTTTTTTTTAAGTGTATTTTGTTTCTGGTACCCGTACAAAAAAAAAAACAATAATTTGTAAGAAATCAACAAAAAAAACAAATAGGGTGTAACTTATTTGTTTTTGGCAGTGTGTGACTGCAAATAAACATGAATTTAGGCGAAATATAGAATTATTAATTATACTAAGTTTTTCAACAAAATTTTCTTGAAATTTCGTATGAATATACTTTGGATAACAGATTATATATCATTACACTATAACGATTTAATGATCCATTATTAGCAATAATAATCTTTATGGCTTATCGTTACGTTTAATTTCATAGAGTACCCGCAGTTTAAAAGCACAGAGAATCAATTACTTGCAAACATCATGGATAACGCTTTCAGGAATGTTTAGTCGACAACTAACTACGAACTGAACGTTTTGAACTTCGTGGGAAAAACAATCGAATTCTTACTGTTTTTTCAACAGTAAGCTGGCGAGTATTTTTTCAAAACGCTTCCTGTTTCAAAAACTTGTTCACACCACCTAAGTATGCTATTGTCACTCGGACAATCCATACGATACACTCGTATATAATCTCTTTTTACGAAAGCCCCTGATTTTGTTTCTGCGAACCAGTACAACCACTTGTACTGACGCCATGGTACTGAAGCCCGGACACTGCTTGACATAAGCAACAGTCTAACGCAGCTACTGTCTGGTGGAGAACGCGTAAACTAAAACTTAATTTCTGTTCCTTCAAGATTGCGCATAAATACAATTGAGTGCAGCATAAACTGAACTCGTTCTTGAAATTCCATTGTATTTTTTTTTTGCGGCCATCTCGTACAGTCCGACATAATCTTAATATTTAAATAAAAGGTATATTTTATAGACATAGACAAAACACTCTACCGCAACAAATGGAATAAACTAATGGAAATATTAAAAAAAAAAGAGTAGATGGGGAAAATAGAAAAATAATTAAAGAATTTCCCTTGAGTCGGGAAACACGTACTAAAATAAAGGCTGCTGAAACTGTGTAGTTTGACCGAGGAAGAGGAATAAGGCAAGCATATTGCCTTGACTAATGTAATTTAATATTTACATTGAAGATACAATCTTAAGTGCTCTAAAGAATGACGAAATCAGAGTAGGAGCAAAAAGAATAAATTGTAAGAGGTTTGAAAGTGAAATGGAATTTTTAGGATAGCAAGTTTAGGATATTCAATAGATGATTTCAAAATTAGAAAAAAAAAATATTACAGAATATTAAAAATAAAAATGAATAACGATGTTATTAATAATTTTCATTCGTCTGAAATTACTTTTGACTTAAATCACCACATATCGGTGAATGTGGCGATCTACATCCTCATGTAGTGCAAGTAATTGTCTGCACAACAAGCAATCCATAATTTCCGTAATTTCTGAATAAACAATCGATATCTCAGAAATATAAAAATTACTATCTAGAATTGTTTTGAATAAATGGTTTACATGGTAATTATGTATTAAAAAGAGAGAAAATTCAAACTTCCAGATTAACATTATATCTATCATTACGTAGATCGACGTTCTCCTCTTCTAATCAGAAAAGATTAAAAGAAATTTCTTTTTACAGTTTAATATATGTAATTATTTAAATTTTTTTTGATCGTATCGAATTCAAATAGTTGGCTATACAAATTAAAAAGTAATTTTAATCCGGTTTAATACGCCGATCTCCATAGCGGGTTAATAGCGTCTCAGCCTTTTATCCGGAGGTACCGCGTTCGAATCTCGGTCAGGCATGGTAACTCTTGTTTTGTTCTTTTCTGTTCAAGAATTTCACCGAACTCATTTACCTAGAAACTTATACCGACTTTAAAGTGGAGTCGGATTTTCTTTAAACCCGTAAATATTTCTTTAAATTTAACATTTTATTAATAAATAAATATATATATATATATATTTCCGGAATACAGCGCTTCCTAGAGTAAGTTTTCTTTTTATTATCGAATTTAAATCATCTGATATTTCTCATCATCGTATAATGGGGTTGTATTTTTACTTATTTGTACGAAGTAAAGGAAGTATTGTGATCGCGAAAAATTTTGGTTTCCAGATTTCAACGGAAATATCCATTTTGACCATCCCTAAATCTATTTTGACTAGTTTCGGGGTAACATCTGTACGTACGTATGTACTATGTATCTCGCATAACTCAATAACGATTAGCCGTAGGATGTTAATATTTTGGATTTATGAATATTGTAACATCTAGTTGGGCACCTCCCCTTTTAACTGTAATCGACTGAACCAAAAGTGTTCAAAATAGCCCAATATCCAAAAAAATCTGGATTTTGGACTTATTCTTACTGCAGTAATAATCCCTGATTGAGAGCTTTTCTACTATAAGTGGTACTTATTTTCATTGGTTCCAGAGTTATAGCAAAATAAATTTTAATTAATGAAATATTTGGATCATAAAAGAGGAAGGCACATCGGTCCGAATCAGACTTCCTCTTAATTTTAATATATTGATTTATTAATAATTATTAACCTTTCTAAAATATTTTTTACGATAAATAATAATTCAATAATAACAATAAAAAAAAAATATGAAAAATATCAGAAGTTATTAATGAAATAAAATTTTATGTACTTTTCATTTTATAAAAAGCGTGTGTATGTAATCTAATAGACGTACAAGTAATGTTCACATGAGATTTTTCTTTTTAATACCAAATTTAAATCACTGGATATTTCTCATCATCATATTATGTGTAGTAATTTTAAAATATTGTTAAAAATGTAGAATATAAATTCTGTTAATTTAATTATAATATTTTAATGTATACCGGTAAAATATAATATAATTTGTAATGTAAAAATCTACATTGAACTGATTAAATATAAAAATTTGAAATAAAAACAAAAGAAAGCACATATTTGAATATTGAAACCTATTTAGCCTTGATTAACATATCAAGTATTTGATTTAATTTTTAGTTGCTATTCTTCATTATAATATTTCAGTGTTCTCTTTAATAACTGTTATGGATTTTTAAACGTTTTTTTTTTATATGCAAAAAAATAAAAAGTTATTCCAATAAAATAAATTACCGGGATAAATTATTTATATTTTATTTAACTTCAAAGTTTCATAAAGGTTGACTGATATTTTATCAATTCAGAAAGATAAATTATTCAAATTCAATAAACATTAATTAAACATTGCTTAAAATTTAAATTTGTTTTTTTTTAATAAAAATACACCACGATTGATATTAAGATAAAATGTAAAATTTAAATGAATTTTAATACATTTTAAAGAAATAATATGAAATTGAGCTGAATTTCAATCGGCTGAAAGTTTGAGTGCTGAAAAAACTTACTAAAAGTGAGAGAAGATAGAAGGAAATGGTATAAAAAGGAACAGGTAAAAAAAATCGGGCGGAAAACGGTGAAAATTTCACCGATCTTATTCTTGATTATATGATTACAAATACAGATCAGGTTTCATTCGTTTATAGTACTTCTGTACTCTTTCCCATACTAATCGTGCTTTTACCAAAGAATACCAACAGTTTTAATATTATTATTTTCTTTTAATGCAAATATAACATTTCAACTTTTTTTTACAAACGTTCATATTTCTAAAATTCAAGATATTATGCAAAGTCTACATCATTTTTTTATTCAAATATTATTACTAGGATAGTTGATATATGAATGTTCATTTTCTTTAACCAGTTTTCCAGCTACTGCTGGTCTAGGTGTGTGTGTGTGTGTGTGTGTGTGTGTGCGCGCGCATGCGTGCGTGCGCGTGTGTGTATAGATTAGTAACTGCAATTACCACTACCGGTTTGCCAAGTTTGATGTAGTTGGGATGTAAGCGTAAATGTAATCTTGAACAGACTCAGATCGACAACTCTTTTTTTTTTGAGATGGAGAAACCCCATTTACGGGCGCAGGTGTAGGACTCGCTAACAGGTGCCGCAAGCTGTCACAGAAAATGCATATGTATTCCTGCGCACTACCGATTAAACCTCCATCTCTGGCGACTGCACCTCCTGGGAAACCAGTAATAAAGCATTACTTCATGAGGGTGGTAAGCGTCCCACACCCACACACGGTCTCCACAAGCACATCCATACCAGACCACTACACGCACACACTGCACACCACAAATTCCTAAGGAGAAAAACATTCAGAAAAAATAGAACATCTAACAGGTACTAAGACGTACCACATACATTTATACATTCATACAATCAAGCCAACACAAAAAAAACGCAGAACAATCAAGAAGACATGGCCACAAGACAAATTATTCAGGTCGACCACTCCTAACCCACAGGGTTGGTCTAGTGGTGAACGCGACTTCCCAAATCAACAGATTTGGAAGTCAAGAGTTCCAGCGTTCAAGTCCTAGCAAAGGCAGTTACTTTTATACGAATTTGAATACTAGATCGTGGATACCGGTGTTCTTTGGTGGTTGGGTTTCAATTAATTATACATCTCAGGAATGGTCGAACTGAGACTGTACGAGACTACACTTCATTTACACTGATACATATCATCCTCATTCATCCTCTGAACGGTAATTCCCGTTCAGAGGCTAAACAGAAAAGAGAGAGAGAGAAAGAGAGAGGTTGACCACTCCTAAGACGTGTGCTTAAATGAAACCCTACTCCAAAGAACAGCGGTATCCACAGTCAAGCATTTAGATCCATATAAAATCAACTACTATTACAAGGACTTGATCTTAGACTCGACTTCGAAAATCAGCTGATTTTGCGATGACGAGTTTAACCGTTAGACTAACCCGGCGGGTTATATCTATATTCAATTTATATTCGTCGTTACTGGATAATGGAATTTTCTTAATTTTTTTTTTGCTCCGCTTATTTATTATTGTAATCAAATAAAAAAGTTATCTTTTGAAGGTTTTACACCCATCAAAAATTAATATTTTTAAAGTAGGTACCAATAACTAAAAAAAAAGAAATAATTTTTTGAAAAATCTTTTCTAAATTTTGTTTTTTCATCGGACATTAAAATACATGGAAATTATTAATATCCATATGTGAAATTAACATAATAAATTTTTTATAAATCATCTTTGAGAAATTATATTTTACATTTTTTTATATTTTTAGAAAAACACAAATAAGATAGCAATTTAAATATGTGTATTCAACAGTCGGTTTTAAGAAATTGATCAATTTGTTAACATCATTAATTGTTGAAAAAATATGAAATCCCCATAAACCACTCAAAAGCTTTAAGCTTAAGTGGCGATATCATCAAGTAAAATAAAAAAGTGAAATGATAAGAATAAAATATAGTGATTTTTGCAAATAATTTTATAAAATTAATTATTTGAATGGATTTTATTGTACTGATCGATTTGTTTCCGTTATTCTATTCGCAACAATATCTTAGCCTCTAAAATATATATCCACAATTATATGTATAATATTTGGTTTTCTTTTACAGTTTTTACATTAACAAGTATTTTTACAACTTCCTTTAAGAAACAAATTTATCGTCCTTTAAGCTTAGTATAGCCCAAAAATCTAATTATAAAATTAGACCAAAAATCTCATCATTTTTCTACTCATCAACCTATGTAATTTTCAAAATTTTCTTATTAAAAAATACATTTCAAGAGTCTCCATTTTTTGTTTACATGGCTTTTCTTTTATATCCATATTTCACTGTCATACAAATCGTTACATACAACTTCACTACACACAAATAAAACATTAAAATAATTTATTCCTATTTTTATTTACGTTTAATCATAACAGATTTTTTAACACGAAAGCCCTTCTAACTTACATTAATCTTCGTTTGTTTTCTGGTTTACTCATTCAATCATTTTTAACTTTACCACTTAAATAACAACTTTTACTGTCTTATTTTTATCTTTGTTGATGTTTAATCTCTCATTATCCTCTTTTTACACGACTGCTCAAAAAGGAGTGTAATGTATTTAGGGTATGTATGTATGTATCAATGTATGTACGTATGTTTGTTCCACCGTAGCAGCTAAATGGCCGAACCGATTTACATTCTTACATTACTAGGAGTGCCATAGGCTACATACACACACACACACACACACACACACACACACACACACACACACACACACACACACACACACACACACACACACACACACACACACACACACACCACACACACACACACACACACACACACACACACACACACACACACACACACACACACACACACACACACACACGTTGTAGAGATTTGCCGGTTGAAGCACAAATTTTAATGAATTGAATTAATGAACTGTGAGCCTCTTTCACTGTATAAGCTAGATTTGAACTGAATGATTCAAATAATTAATATTAGAAAAATAATAGAATTAAATTATCGTTAATTAAAATAAAATAATATTAAATAGATTTTTTTTAAATTCTATTTTATATTAATGGGCTACCTGTGGGGACTGGGTGTCAGGCTAGAGTGGTAAGGTGAATCGAACATCCCATACAAGGCGAGATCAATCATCACCATCAAATGATAACAAACTGGGTGCCCCTGGGGCACTGTTTTGGGAGGTATTTTTTTGGTACTCTTATAATATCTCTGCAAATAAGCTTCCGATTTTCAAAATTCAAAAGGGATATTTGTTAGTAGGTTGAAAGCTGACTTTCAGCTTGTATCATGTACACTCTCGATTATTGTTTTAGAAATCTAGGTACTAATTTTAACAATCAAATATTCGAAAGAAGATAGTTTTAAAATTTTAGGACACAATATGTAAAGAACAGATTATAAGTTTCGAGTTTACATGACTAAAATTCTTTAATCTCACTGAAAGAACTTTTGAGTTACCTATAACGTTTCCAGTCCTAATACAGAACATTCTAAGTGCCTTATAGTTATAAATATATCTTAGTAGAGAAATTTTATGACTTCTAGAAATCGGAAATTATGAATCCATTCTTCTAGCTCCCACTATGACACGGAGATCTTTTTTTTTTAAATGGTATTAGTGACATAAGTACCAGATATATATACATGTATATATATATATATAAAATGGCTATAAATGTATATATAGAAAGGAAAAGGCTGGATCCTATCAAATCATATGATAAGAAAAAATAATTACCTGTATTTAACCTTATACTGAACGTGTAAAACTCTGTAAAAAGTAAATCATTGAAAATTTTATTTTTAGAAAATTAGTTTTAAATTTTATAACTAAAAAAATAAAACTATAAACTATATATAACTAAAACTAAATTTTATAACTAAAGATTTACAAAAAATCTATGTATGTACGATGTCTGTAAATAAAGTAATGAGACTAGTTTTTTTTTCACAGCCAAAGTGGCAACACTGTAAAGTTAGTAGTAAACATATAGTTATACAAACAGCTGATTTATATTAGGAATTAATATTTTTAGTCTATTGCTGCCACGTGAGATGTAAACAAACTTTTCGTGAAACGAGTTTCTGTTGCGCGTTACAAAAGTGAGTGATACTTATTATGAGCAACGTTATGCAATCAAGTTTTGTGTTAAACTAGGTGAGAATACTACTGGAAGTTTTTCAAATTGGAAAAGGCGTATGGAGATGACGCTCCGTCACGAGCCTAAGTTTTTAGGCGGTTTAAAGCATTTTCAGAAGGCCGGGAATCAGTTGTGGACGATCCACGCTCTGGAAGACGGTTAACGTCAAAAAGTAACTACAATATTGAGCGAATAAGAGAGTTGATACGGTACGACCGGCGATTAACTGTCAGAATGATTTCAGAACAATTGAATTTGAACCGTACCACAGTCCATCAAATTTTGACAAACGAATTGGATATAAAAAAAGTTTGTGCAAAATTGGTCCCAAAAAAACCTGTTGAACAGAAAAACAACAGGATGTAAGTGTGCCGCGATTTCTACGGCGAATTGAAACTGATCTTGGTTTTCTAAAACATGTTATTACTCGTGGTAAATCTTGGATATTTGAGTACGACCCAGAAACAAAATGCCAGAGCAAAAAGTAGCAGACTTCAAACTCACCACGCCCCAAAAAAGCAAAAATGACCAAATAAAAAATCAAACCCACTCTAATTTGTTTCTTTAATAGTAATGGCATTGTCCATAAGGAGTTTTTGTCTACAAGACAGACTGTAAATCAGTATGTTTACCGAGAAATTCTTGAAAGACTGCAGAAAAGAGTTGCCCGCGTGAGACCAACTATCAAAGACAACTGGATGCTGTATCATGACCTTGTCACACTCAATTAATGAGTTTTTAGCAAAGAAAAACATTTTTGTAGTTTCTCAACCACCTGATTTGAGTCCCTGAAACTTTTTCCTGTTCCCTTATTTAATAAAACACCTCAAAGAACACACCATTTGGAACAGTAGAAAACATTAAAAAAATGTAATCGACCATCTGACAGATATTCCGGTTTCTGAGTTCCAGCACTTCTATGAAGGTGGGAAAACCGTTTGAAGCGTTACGTGTCTTCCCAAGGGAACTATTTCGAAGGTGATAGAGTCCATCTATAATTGGATTGTAAATAAAAAGTTTTGCTGAACCAGTCTTATTACTTTATTTACAGACGTCGTATGTCTTCATTGGTCACCGATTATATGGTAACAATTTGTTAAAACTGACAACTGATGTAGCAAGAACTTGATATTGAATTACTCTAAATATACTCGTATATTTTAAGACGATCTAATTGTGAATCTATTTACATTGAAAAATAATTATTCAAGAAGTATTTTCCCAGAAGTATCATTTTTGTCGATGATCAGCACCCCCTAAGGTAGCCTGTTATTATCCAATTATAAGTAAAGTTTATATAAATAAATACAATAAAACTTTAAAAAATAAAACAAAACTTTAACGTAAATTACCGTGTCAATAGATATAATAAGATTATAATATGACATAAATTATTACATTTTTGCATATTAAGTCATTTGAAATCGAAGAAAGAATTCCTGGTATTCCTTAATAATGGTGGTACCTGTCATGTGTTATGAAACATTCCATGTTTTCGACCCGTATTCATACCGCAACCATTATTAGAACGAGTATTTGGAACGGTAGAACTCATGTTATATAGGAAATTAAGTAGAATTTCCTACGTCTAATTCTCTTTAATCATATCTGATAATAGACGAAGGTTTTAATATAATATTTAACATTATGACTTCTTTATATGAAAACATAATATTTTATTGGGATAGTTCAAAAGTTAATAAATATATTTATTTATTTTTTTTTTTTATTTTTTTTTTTACAACTTTAAAAAGTATATTTATTAAAATTTCTTTGAGAGAAAATCCCAAAAAATTTAATGTAAAAACATTATTATCTTGAGAAAACAGATTCAAAATTGCAAAGCATTTAACAATTTTTTTTAATAATTTTTAAGTTAACTAAAATTTTAAAAATTTAGATGCATCTACTGATACACGATTATTCATTTCCTTTGATTTTTTTATACCTTTCTTTCTTTTTCTGTTAAGCCTCCGAACCACGTAAGTTATTACTTCAGAGGATGATATGTATGAGTGTAAATGAAATGTAGCCTTGCACAGTCTCAGGTCGACCATTCCTGAAATGTGTGTTTAATTAAAACCCAACCACCAAAGAACACCGGTATCCACGATCTAGTATTCAAATCCGTATAAAAGTAATTGCCTTTATTAGGATTTGAACCTTAGAACTCCCGACTTTGAATTTAGCTGATTTTCGAAGACGCGTTCACCACTAGACCTTGATTTTTATACCTAGAATTTAAAATATGGATATTTTTTTAGATCCAAAATATAAATTTTGCTAAAAATGTTATATCAGAAATTTGATTAACTGGTATTTAACCCTGAAATTTGAGATGACAAAAATCAAAAGATCGTAATTTTTGGTACAATTTATTTTCCAAGTAAAAATTTTAATTTGAAAGTCAGATTCTTTTTTTATATTAATATTACTGAGCTTACGCAGAAAAATTATAAAATTAGAAATTCACAAACACATTGTTGTTTATCCAGAAGTTCGGAAGATTTGATTTTCTATTCTAAGCCTATATCACACCAGTTGGAATAAATTTGCTCATATTTAAAAAAAATAATTTTAGAAAAATACAGTTTAGAAAATACCCCGGTATTCTCATAATTTTAGAATTACAAGATTATGAAAAAATAATAGATCGATAATAAAATAAATTAAAATCATTAATTAAAATAATAATAATATTAATTACAAAATTGTTCGAAATTGTTTAATATTCATACAGTTGGTCATGGCTCGCATTGCTGGCCATACCCGCCTCCTAGACTCCGCTTTGTTCGATATCCTCAAGATTGTGAAAAGAATACTGATAAATAACAATTACAACATTGATAAGTAACACTGCCTATCTTTGTTGCAGTGTGGTAGCGTCTCGGCCTTTCATCTGCAGTCCCGGGTTTGAATCCCGGTCAGGCATGGCATTTTTCATACGGTACAAATTTTTATAACAGTTGAATCCGTAATTTCAAAAAAGTATACAGACTTTACAAATACGTGATAAATAAACTAAATTACAAAAGACAGAATAGCAGTAAATATAGTAACTAAAGTACTTTTGACGAAGAAAACCTTCACAACTTCACCTCCAAGGTGACTGACCTCATTTTTTAACTTAAAACCTTTCCTAAATTAACATGAATGTATCCTGAAAATTTTAAAACAATCGGTAATTTGGTTCTTGCGTGATGCTGTTGCAAATGGATAGACAGAATCCGCCACAAACGTATAAATCATTATATATGTGTGTGTGTGTGTGTATATATATAATGATTCACCAACAGTGTAACAAACTTTCAGGACACACAAAAAATTTAATTGTTGGAATCAACTGTTAGTATTACCAACTTATGAAATAAATTATTTCAAAAACATTTCGATAAAATGAATCTTGAATTATAAAATTGTCTAACAAATTGTTTTATTGATGTGTTGATTTAATCGATTTTTCATTTTTTTTTAAATTTTGATTCTGTTTTTTTTTTCTAAAATATTTAATTATTTTGTTTTTAATAATGAAAATTTTGTTTATAAGTAGTTAAAATCTGCCAAATTTTGAACGTTTTGTTTTTAACAAACAACAAAAGTTTTACTTTTGTTGTTTGTTAAATGAATTGTTTGTTCAGAATTTAAATCTCTACAAGTCTTCTTTTCAAACTTATGTTTTTTTTTACTCATGTAACAAGGTTATTTTACACTAAACATAAATTAGTGTCTTTTTTCGACCACCAATTTTTGACTCGAAAACTACTAAAAATACTGTTTTGGACCTTTTTTAAATTTTTCATTTCAGATCTCATATCAAAGCAATAAATTTACTCCTTAATTTGGATCTCAGAAATTATAATCTAGTTTAATTTTACAAAAATCTCACAAACCAGGGCCATATCTTACGCCGCTGATACTCGCTAACGAAGCGTTTCCGAACCTACGTTTAGATGAAATTTCTTCTTCATTTTCACCAGTAGAACATGTCTTGTTCTACTTTGTTTGAAGACATTCTACATTCTATTTTTAAAGTTTGTTACATTCTTCGTGAATTACTTTGTACATATATAATAATCAGATATGAATATTCGGTTGGATATTATAATAAGAACAGAAGCACAAAGTATTCAAATTACAAATAAATCACTACATAGATGGAAAAAAGTAAATATAAATACACAGATAAAATACTTAGATCACAAATATTCTATATTATAATAAATAATAGTTTAAAAAAATATATTAAAATTCTTTAGGTTTTTATTTAAGAATTATACACTTTTTAGAAATAGAATAAGATTATAAATGATAAAAAAATACGCTTCTAGTAATTATTTCCTATTTCTCCTTATATTTAATAGGTTAATTTCATATCTACTTTACTCACTACTCGGACGTTCTTTTTAATAGATAAAAAAACCTTTTCATCTTTCACTCTTTAATACTTTCTTTTTTTTGTAATATAGGAGTGCTACAGATGCTTTCTACTGGAGAAATTATAATAAATATTAATGATCACCCAAATAGGATTACGTTGTATTTTTTAAAGAATTTTCAATGATTACAATAAAAAAAAGTAGCAAAATATTTTCGCCCGAATTTTTGTATGTTTTTTTTTCCTTAACTTAAAGTAACATATAAGAATCACGTATAATCTCACAATATGTACCGAATTTAGTTTAGAGTTTTAGTTTAGAGACAAACTAGGTTGGTGAACCATTTATTAAGACACGTGTATGATATTTAGTTAAAATATCGACGATAAAAAAAGAAAAAAAAAATTCTATATAGAAATTTTTTTATCGTCTTTTCTTTTCTTTTATATTTTTTTATCGTCAACTTCACATTAAGGCCGAACTTAATTTAATATGAACACAATCAGGATGATACAATGGAGGGGGGAAATTATTCACCCCTGCACTTCTTACGCCATCTTCGTATGAATAACTTGACCGACATCACTGATACCCGCGTACCATGCCCGTTAGGTCTACAGCACATACTCATGATGTTATCTGATGAGGATAGCACGCCGAATTCCCTCCAGCATGCTTCCCTATTCTTCAGGAATCTATCCCGTACGAACACTATATGTTCTATGGTGTCCTCCTCCCTTAAATATCCCGCATTCCGCAGGGGGTTTCAACGTGCACCCTTGAACGGTAAGGAATGAGGTCGACTCGTACCTCGTTCCCGTGTTTGCTGTCCAGCCATCTCTAGAGGACTAGGATCAACCTGTAGGTCTGTCAGTCTTTCGTCGACTGATTCCTTAATAATGATAGTCTAGAAGATATAAACTGTTCAGGAAGACAAAGATAAGCTTAGACAGTGAAACAGATAATTAAGGATGTAGGCTGTAAAGAATCCGTTGAAGTTAGAAGGTTAGCACAGAACACATAAGATAAAAGGGAATAACATAAAACCAGTCGACTGAGTGATGCCAAAAAAAAAAAGAAAGAAAAATGAAGTATTAAGTTGCCTAAAGGTTACTTGAATTAGCTGCTGCATAAGTAGTACGTAAATCTCGGGTTTAAACATCATGTTGACCTTTGACTCCTGACAAAATTTTGATGCGTGAACCTGAGGTAATGTTTTCTAGGATTAACATGTGTTTCTAGTTAAATTTACAAGCTGAAAGAGTGGATTTACTGCAAAATACATATTAAACACGGGTTTGAGATGCCTCAAAAATGACTACAAATAACCAACAATCAAATGACTTTTGAATCTCAGGGTCTCTTTTCACGGGTTTATTGGAATACATTAAAGAACGGCTACTTTCAATGATGAATGTGTGTTCACGTTAAATTTACATGATGAAACAGTTGATTTACTGAAAAATTCATAGTAAAACATATGTTTTAACTGCAAACAGCATGATAATGATGTAGATCATCATTACTTTAATAGATATGAGTGTTATATCATTGAGCATTATTTAATGTATACAATGATCATTATTTACGGTTTGAACTTCAAAATGATTATTGGATTTTATAATCTAACACCTACTCAGTTAACGCTGTAAATTTATAATGATGTTCTACATCAGTCATCATTACTTTCAGCTAAAACAGATTTTGTAGATTTTAAATTTTTTATAGTTGTGATAGCTAATTATCGGCAGCTGATATTATCGGCAAAGAGAACTTTGTGATCATCCAGAATGATAGGTTCTAGTCCCATGCATCTAGCGGCCACCGTTCTCGAGATACTAGCGCGAGCGAAATTCGCATATGTCAATTCACCACAAACCTATTTTTCACTATGAATTGTTCAATAAATCTACTCCTTCATCTTGTAAATTTAAGAAAAGCTATGATGAGGTACTGCATCAATCGGTCATCATTTACTTTCAACGAAAACCGGGGCAAACATCTGATTCTTTCTTGTATATATTCCTTCAGATTTGCGAGACTAAAATAATTTGATATAAAGCCGCAAAATATAGTGATTAAAGCCGCAAAGATACAGTTTGATCATTTATCGATCAAACAGTTTCGACATCACAATTCATAATTTGTGTTAAATGTATTTTATAGTAATAACATATTACAGTTATAGACTGTGTATGACGTCAGGGAATTCCCTATAGCTGTTAATCATCCATAATTTGTTGGTTTTTCATATATTGGTTTAGATAGATATTACAATAGCACTGTTCTTTAATCTCTACTTTATATAAATTGCATTTTTTTCTAGTATGCGCAGTAGCATATTAATCAATTCATAGTAAACATATGTTTTAACTGCAATCACCCTGATTAATTTATGAGGATCATTTAGGCCATTATTACTTTCAGCGAAAGCGGGTGTTGTTGATTTTTAATTTGTTATAATTGTGATAGCTAATTATTGACATCTGACGTTAATTTATTTATAATTTACATAAGAAACGACAATTCTCGGACATAGCTTTCTTTAAATAAAAAAAAGGGCGTAATCTCAAGAACCTCCTAGGCCAATTCTGATGCGATTTTGAAAGGTTCAACATAGCAAGTACTTTGCGATCACCGGAATGATAGGTCTTAGTCCCATGCGCCTAGCGGCCACCGTTCTCGCATATGCGCGAGCGAAATTCGCATATGTCAATTCACCTCAAACCTACTTTTCACTAGGTATTTTTCAATAATCTCCTCCTTCATCTTCAATAAATAAGTATGAAAATTTGAAGAAACAATATGGTACCTATTGCTTTATGTAAGTTTTAAAATTTATTTGCATACGTCCTCATTATACAGATTCCATATGCAGGGAAGCTTATTCCTATATGGATCCTGTACATGTTCAAGAAAGCTTCTTTAATCTCTGAAAGAAGAAAGTTTTTACTGAACCTCTTTTTTCAGCAGAACAACGCAAAACTGTTGAGAAGTAATTTTCTCGTTCAGAAAAATTCATAGTAAAACATATGTTTTAACTGCAAACAGCATGATAATGATGTAGATCATCATTACTTTAATAGATATGAGTGTTATATCATTGAGCATTATTTAATGTATACAATGATCATTATTTACGGTTTGAACTTCAAAATGATTATTGGATTTTATAATCTAACACCTACTCAGTTAACGCTGTAAATTTAACGGCGTTAAATTTACAGCGTTAACTAATTGATGTTCTGCATCAATCAGTCATTACTTTCAGCGAATATCAGCACAGGTTAGCTGATATTTACTTGTTACAACACATTTTAACAAACCAGACATCATTGTAGACCAAATTGTAAAACCTATTTTACAACAACGAGTGATATAACTGCACATTTAATTTTAAGGTTAACAATAATAACGGGAAAAATATAGAAATAATAATAAATATCTTTAAAAAAATTTTCTCAAAATGTTAACCATATTTATTTACTTTTTTTAACAGTAAATACTTATTAAAATGATAAAAACCTTTTTTCCTGAAAAGAGACTGGATCTTTTCTGAAAGAGATTTTATCAAACAGGACTTGAATTTATATACATATACTGATACGTTGTATCAACTTAATTGAAATACTTTAAAATATGTTCAAAGAAGAGAAATTCGAATCATTAAGGTCAGATTGTATAGATAACTGAAGATATGTTTAATTATTACTTTTACTTCCTAATTATTTTATCAGGCTTATATTCCATTCTTCCAAGATGATTATTTTAGATGGAAAGGATTTTGATATTATTTTACAGCCAAATACACACATTTAGGATTAAATTGGACGTTAACTATTCATTTCATAACCTGGAAAAATTAAATTTAAGTCACCGGTCTTCTCCACTGAGAAATACAGAGGGTAACTAAACAAAGAACAAATTCATTCGTAGATTTAAAAAACAGATGTTATCACTTTAATTAAATTACATATAAAAATTGCCGATAGATTAATTATTTTATTTTTTTATCTGTTTCAGGAACGGTTTCGATGCCTTTCTACACAGTGTACGTACTAATGGGTTACTGGGATCTCGGTCCGATACTCTGTGATTTATGGCTAAGTGTAGATTATACAGTATGTCTTGTATCACAATATACTGTGCTCCTTATAACGATAGATCGATTTTGTTCGGTAAAAATAGCTGCAAAATACAGAAGCTGGAGAACTAAAAATCGGGTAATATGGATGGTCACTATCACGTGGATTATTCCGGCTTTATTATTCTTTATTAGCATTTTCGGTTGGGAACATTTTATCGGATTCAGGGATTTGTTACCGGGTCAATGTGCAGTACAGTTTTTAAAAGATCCAGTGTTTAATACGGCATTAATTATCGGTTACTACTGGACGACGTTGGTAGTTCTGTTTGTACTTTACGGAGGTATATATAAAGTAGCTTATGATATGCAGAAAAAAAGCGAAGCTAAACAAAGAAAGATGCAGTCTATGGTCGCTTTAAGCGCCGGTGCTATGTCAGGCATGGCCGGAAGAGCGGCCGGAATCGGAATATCAAAAACGCAAAGTACACTGCTGAGCCAGGATAAACCGAAATCGAACAGTCCAGTTCCAGCCCCTTCACCAGGCGGTTTAACACCAGCCGTCGCACAAAATGTCGAGTCCAACTCTAGTCATAAAACATCCACTAAAACGACAACGACTACGGCGACGAATAATTCAGTCGACGGTGAAAAAGTCTCTGGCGAGAAAAAGTCTTCTTCGCAAGGGGAAGGTGATAAATCGGAAAGATCAAGCAGTCCTGCTTTTGAATCGGACGAAGACAGTACTCCAAGCGCACAACAATCAAATCAGCCGCCGGATTGGAAAACTAGAAAGAAATCGGTTGTAAATATGGTAAATATTGTAGCGCACTCAAACGCGTTACAACAAGCGTTTGCCACAGCGCATCATCCGGCATCACGACCGAACGGGATAATGCCTATTAGATCACCAGAATCGGCTAGCACTACGCTTACAAAACCGAGCCCGTCTTCCACTACGCCGACATCGGAACATATCGCTGCTCTTCCTCTTATCCCGGAACAGAGCCTTCTTGATACGGATAATCCGGCCGGATATACAACACCCGGCGGAATATCTTCAGAAACACTTACACCGACGTCAGCGGCAAAAGAAGAGCAGGATCCCGATCAATTAAGCGGAGATAAGGCGGTATCAGAAACATCTTCTATTCCATCGCAATCGATAATACCTCCTCCATCGCAATTCCAAAGCAGTACAGTATCAGAGGTGTCGCTGTGTAGTAACGATCGACCTCGAAGCCTTCTTGTTGCTTCTCAAGCGACCTACGATATATTAGTCGGTCTAGATAATTCTGATTTAAAATATATGGACGAAAGTTCGGTTATAGTTCCATCTCCTTGTATAGAAAGTCCGCCGTCCAGTCAAAGTTTTCCAGCGTCTTCCACCGGTCCACCTTCACCGGTACATAATATAACGACCGTAAGTAACACGTCGTTACTTCAAGCTGCGTTGATAAGAGCTGCCGCGCAACAAGCCGGAGGAACGCCGCCGAAATCGGGTACGCCACCGATTACTAAAGTAAATACCGAAGTCAGCCTCCATTCTGAAGACAACGCTAAACCTGTCACGACTATAGTTACTACCGAACCACCGGAACCTGAAAAACCGACCGGAACGCCGGCAACTATATATTCGACCGGATCGAATTCGATCGCGACCGTACAAAATATAACATCGGCACCGCCGACACCCCCTCCACAACAACAACAACCACAGCCCTTAAAGAAAACAAATTCAAATGAAAAAAGAGAAGGCTCGAGACGAGATTTTGTTAAAACGATCGGAAAACGTTTAAAAGCAAAAAGAAAGGCGGGTCTAACAAACAGACAAAAATCTAAATCAGAAAATCGTGCTAGAAAAGCGTTTCGCACAATATCTTTTATATTAGGAGCATTTGTAGCTTGTTGGACTCCGTATCATATACTAGCATTGGTCGAGGGTTTTTGCACGAATCCGCCGTGTACGAACGAGCATTTATTTATGTTTTCATATTTTCTTTGTTACGCCAACAGCCCGATGAATCCGTTTTGTTACGCTTTGGCAAATCATCAATTTAAAAAAACATTTACAAGATTATTAAAAGGTGATTTTCATATGACGTAAATTATTTAAACGTATAAACGGCTCAATTGTATTATATCTTATCAGTACTATAGTTAATGTATAATAGAAATATCTGTCGCTTAATACAGCTGCTGTATTTTTAATACTGTAATTTTATAAATATTAAGTACTAGTAATAAATAAATAATCTTGTCTATTTATAGGTAATAAGCTTTAAGGAGTGCTAATCAAATGCGTTGTAAATTAAAATTAGCATTTTATCTGCTATTGTAGACGAAAAAATAACTCAATTTTTTTTTTTCTATTTTACTTCAAGTAAATTCGATGCTGGCTACCGGATGCAAATATAAAAAAAGGGTAGGGATAAAATGAACAGAAGGACATGTTAATGCGATACATAAGTAATATCATACTGTTGTTGGAGTGACGTCACATCGACCAGTATATTTGACCTATCCCGTATCATCAAAGATTTTACTTTGATAATATGGGAAATTTGGCTGACGGATAGGCTAAATAACCAGTTTGGTGATTCGTACGGACAGCGGTGAGGTCTGTTTCTGGTTAGTGTTGTCACTTTGCATCTGACATTTACAGTTCACGGATGATCATACTCTAAATTAAATCGGCATTTTCTACATAATTTTTTTTCACGTAAAAGAAAACGAAAATTATTTAATATTTAGCTGTTCTACATAAAATTACTTTTTTATAATTATTTTGATGTACAGAACTATTAATAAAAACATTATTTTTGCTAAAATAAAATTTTATTTTAAATACTGCGATGAAAAAAGTAACGGTAATAATTGAACGGGTCGGTTACTACAGAACATATTATTTGATAAATGTACGTGTACTTTTACATATAACAAAAATTATACGTTGCACATACAGTAATAAAATATTCAAAAGAATTGTGTTCAAGATATTTTTAATAAAAGTTTTAAAAAATAAAATAATTTAAGTAAAAATTATAATGACAATATTTATTATAATAATAAATTAATTATAAGTCATTTCATTTTAATTTAGTACGTTGATTTATGTAGCGGAAAATCATATTTTAAAATAAAATGTAAATCTGAAACGTATTTTATTTATTATAAGTAAAATAAAAAACATAACAATATTTAATTAAATACACGTTTATGCTGTGTAAACAATAATAAATATCCGTATATATGTTAACCGTTAAACTGTATTCTAAAGTTTGTGTTTTTTAAATGTTGTGGAATATAATTAATTATTATGCGTAGTTATATAATAATTGTAAAGTTCAGTATCCGTTTCAAATTTGTGTTAAAGATAATGTTTACTTTATCAATTTTCAATCTCTATGTTTTTTTTTTTTTTTTTTTTTTTTTTTAATTATCCAGCGTTGTTTAACACAAGAGCAATCCGAATTTTAATATTCTGTACGATCAGAAATTTAATTTGGAAAAGTTATTTGATAGAGAAAATTTTCTGATGTAGAATTGTAATCGTATCAGAACTTGTTTGCCTCTTTTCATAATGATAAAATAAGTTATTTAGTTGTAATACTCATTTAAAAAAACAGGTGGTTCTACTATTTAGTATTTATTTCATAGGTTGTATTAAAATTCATGCAATCTGAAAAAAAAATTAATGCGGCATTTTCATTATAAAATTATGTTTTTTATTTTTTTAAACAAAATATTCCTGAAATGAGATAATTATTTTTGATTACAACAACTGACAAATATCATAGGAAAAGCGAAAAATAAAATGGGTTATCTTCTTAAATAAATATTTTGATGCATATTAGTATGCCAAAGCCAACAAAATGGATTTAAAATCACCTGTAAATTAAACCATAACTAGGCTCACCACCAAAGACATGCTGCAGGTTGTACAGTGAACATCATTACTGTAAGTGAAATCTTTTGATTAGCACCTTACTAAATTAAATGTTTTCATATCTCATCCGCAAAAAAAAAAACAGAACAAATATATTACGAGTAAAATACAAATTAATGTAATCCTATATTGTGAAACAAAGAATCCTGTATGCACTTCTTTTACTCAGAATATTAAATTTTGTGATAAGAAATTAAATTTTATTTTTTCACCAATAATAAATCCGTTCCTGAATTATTTCGTATACATATATATACATATATATATTTCACATACTGCAGTTGTTTATATGAATTTAAATTCATGCAATAGGAGAAAAAAACACCGTGAACTATACTAGTTAATAACAAAAACAGATAATCAGGCCTACAGAATGATGAAAATGTAGCAAATCAGACATTAAATTGGTTAGTGATAATTATTTGGAAGCGGCAAACAAGAATATTTTCTTAGAAAAATAAATAAAGATATTTTGCACAATATTTTATATTTCAGAAAGGATTTTCATAATTAATTAGTGTTATTTACTTCCCTTGCTTGCACTGTAGAACAATCATAGTTGTCGCATTTCGGAGTACTTCCATTCTCAAAACTGCTTTTAGCTCTCGGTCCTAAACTACTTTTAGCACTTTTAGCTGAAATTATTATATTTAGCTGTAATTTAAACTGTAATACGTAAACAAGATTGTTAGGTTTAATAAAATCAATTAATCAGAATTAATAAAATGTAATATTAATAAAAGAACAAATTTATTTAATTTTTCATAGCATTATTATAGCTTATAATGATTACGGCATTGTACCTACAAAGAGATTAATGCGAAATATAAAAATTGAGTTTCGGAACTGCCAAATTCGTGTAATGAAAAAATGATACTAAAATTTCTTAGTTTTGTTTTATTTTAGGAGAATTAATAGCGTTTTCCCGTTTTATAAGTAAAGTGAACAGAATGTCAGATCGACCCCTTATAGTTCTTTTGTCTTATTATTGAATTAATAAAAAGTTTAATCAGGATAAAAAAATACAACCTTTTTAGTTCAAATAAAGCAATTCTGATTCTTTATAAACTACTTCTAAAAGCCGGATGATAGTTTATTTAATATTTTTTAAAGTAAAATTAAATACTTATTGAATGTAAATTTTTGATCGTTCAAGAAATATGCTGAAGTATCGTTCTGCGTTTATTTATTTTTTAGATTACAACAAGGCAAGATAAATTTTTTTAAAGTTTGAGATGTCCAAAATTTTAAGCAGAATGTTGTTAGTAAAATATATTATTGATTGCTTCCAGAAAACATTGTACAGAAATTACCAAAAGATACGTTTTTCAGTCAAGTTATAGTGTTGCTCTTTATTTAAATTATTATTTCAGAAAATGCGGATTTTTTTCATACTATGGAAACTAACCCTTCGAAATTGGTTTCCTGTTCTACTATTTAAGACTTATGGAAAGTTTTCCAAAAAAAATTCAGTACTGTACCTGAACAAACGGCGTATCTGCACAATAACCTATATTAAACAATGTTAATGTCGTTAATTATTTTGGAATAATTAATAGATAAATAATTAATAATAAATTAATCTAATAATTAATTAGAATAATTAATGTTAATATATTTTGTTTTAATATGTTTTGTGTATTTTGAAAAGGTTTTAAATGAAACCCGAATTTAATCGTTAAGGATCTCACACCGGTTAAGATTATTTTTTTTATAACTATCAGATAGCAAATAGAATTCTCGTAAAGTTTCATATGCAAACAACCTCTTATCTGTCACAAAAATACTAAAAACACAGTAATTTTACAGGTTCAGACGCTTAGCAAACATCCAGTAGGCGTTAAACCAAAATCCATGAAACACTTCGGGAAAGAATGATCAAGGTTGAGGGAGATGTTTAAATAGAAAGAAAGAACAATAAACTTACAAAGAAGGAAAATAATGCAACTCATAAACTTCTCTTGAGGCGCTCGATCTTCGGGAGATGACAAGGAATTTTTTCTCAGAATGTTAGTGAACCAAAGTACTGATATTACTGGTCTACAAATTATAAATTACTGTACAGTTATAAAACAGGCTCATAATCCCTTAATAAACAACTTTGCCAATCCTCTGAATTTTATGGAGTGTGGGAGTAATCCAGATGAACCATGAACTATTTTACTATTATGCTAATAATACAGTAAAATGATATTTTTTTGTATCTCAAAGTTAACTGGAAGGAAGATATTGCCAAAGAAAAAAAAGTTGGGATCGGCAATATTTGGACTCGCCGTTAGGACAACGTAATTATTGGTATTCCCTCAATAATATACACATTACTGCCTCTCAAAAATGAAATTCTAAATGATAAATGAAACTCTAGTTTCAGTTAATTTAAAAGTAATTAATTTTAAAATCGAACAGCTTAAAAATATTTTAAAGACAAATTAATTTTTTTGTTGAATATAAATCGAATTAAAAAACCTGACAAATATCGTTACATCTGTAGAATAAATTTAAAAATAGAACATCTAGATCAGCAGTGTGTACAGTACATTCACGGAATTTGCATAAAGGTTAAAATTTCCATCCCTTCCCAATGACGAAAATTTTCTTATCAAATAAAAAATGTATTAGTTTGTTCTACATTTATTTGTTAAACTAAACCTTATGAAACTTCTATCTTTCGTCCCGGATTCGAATCCGCTAAGGCAGAGCATTTTTCACTCGCTACAAACTCCATATTTCATTCCCACAAGTAGGTTTTCATTAAGAAGGATACCTGGCTGTAAAAATCTGTCAAATCTCATTTATGTAACCCTAAAAAATAATAACCCTAAAAATATTGTAAGAAACAGGCGCAAAAAGATGTTTTTTTTTTTTTATATTAATCTGTTACATCAGTTTAAATTCCCACAACTTGAATCCTCGTTTAAAATACTCTATCTTAGTATAAAATAAAACATTGTTAAAAACATCTCAAATTACAGTATATGTTCCGTTATTTGAATATTACAAAAAAAAATGGTTTATCTTAACTTCGGAGGTATAAGTTTAAAAAGATTATCAACGTGATAATTTCTTTTTTTAAAAGTATTTTTGAAGTTTTTTTTGTTTTTAATAATGGAATTAAAAATTAAGAAAAAATTTTAATTTAAATTTTCTACTATGATAGCTTATTTGAAAAATATTTATAATTTAAAGATTATTATACGAATAGGTTAAAAGATGTAAAATTATAGGCAATTTTTAAAATAGGAAATCTTTCAAAAAAATTTCAGAGTTTACGAATAAATTTTGATTCTGAAAGATAAGTAAGAATAATATGTTTATATACAATGCATTAGGCGAAACTAGCCTTCATTCAGAAATATAATTTATTTACATCAAAAATTAATTTAAATGTCAGGAAAAGATTTTTGAAAGTATATGTTTGGAGTGTAGCTTTATATGGAAGTGAAACTTGGACGATCAGAATACCTGAGAAGAAAAGATTAGAAGCTTTTGAAATGCGGTGCTATAGGAGAATGTTAAAAAATCAGATAGGTGGATAAAGTGACAAATGAAGAGGTGTTGCGGCAAATTGATGAAGAAAGAAATATTTTGAAAAATATAGCTAAAAGAAGAGACAGATGTATAGGCCACATATTAAGGCATCCTGGAATAGTCGCTTTAATATTGGAGGGATAGGTAAAAGGAAGATATTGTGCAGGCAGGCAACGTTTGGAATATGTAAAACAAATTGTTAGGGATATAGAACGTAGGGGGTATACCGAAATGAAACGACTAGCACTAGATAGGGAATCTTGGAGAGCTGCATAATACCAGTCAAATGATTGAAGACAAAACAAAAATACGAGCATATATACAGAATTGTGTAATCAAATTTTGGTGTTTTTAGATAAAAACGTCAAAATGTAGAAATCTATTATGGGTTCATTTTAACCGATTATTTCCCCTCTCTTATTCCTGAGTAATAATTTCAAAAATCCAGTTTTGTATTAATAGGTAACTTCAAACAATTTTGAATGTAAGGAAGGCTGATGGAATAGCAAACGAGTATCTTAAAACTATTACCTCTAAAGAGAGTGAATGTTGGATATAAGTTCAGCAAGTTCTTAATGCTAAGTAAAAGTAAGTTAGAAATCGCAGGATATAATAAAAAATAAAAACTTAAGATGTCTTAGGGGAGGAAGAATTCCAGGTGATGAGAGAAATAACTGGAAAGAAGTTTAAAGTTCGGCAGAGAATAGGATTCGGTGGCGCTGCTTTATCGCTTTATTCGGTGGCGTTGCTAATTAGTAGCTGAAAACTATAAATATTATGACAAAAATTACAAGAAACCTACTTTCTATCGCTCATTTTTAGTTAATAGTTTAGTAACAGAGTAATTATAATTTTCAAGGTTACTTTATTGTTTCTGATATAGAGTATTTAGGAAGAATGTAACAAACTTTCAGGAACATTCATATTTTACTGATGAAAATGAAAAAGAAAATTTATGAAACGTAAGTAGCGAGTACCGGCTGGTGAAAGATTCGTACTGATTTCTGCGCCTTTGATAAATTTAAGCCAGACTGTAATTCTTGGAAACCAAATTAAGGGATAAATTTAGTGGTTTTATATGAAATCTGACCTGAAAAACTGAAAAAAAAAAAAATAGATCCCAGAAGCGTATTATGACAAAAGTTTAGGGTTGAGAATCTTTAAATGTATAAAACTTTTGATACGTACAAAATTCAAAATTATTACGTTCGTATTTAGTTTCTGTGGACTTCAATCATACCATTCTGCTAAGAATCAAATTCTCTATAAGTTTTGTAGAAAAAAATAATTTGTTTTATCTTTACGCCAAGTATAAAATATTGTGTTTTTGACCCCCAATATTTTGCTTCTACTCCAAACTTCTCAGAAACTACTAAAAATACAGTTCTGAAACCTATTTTTTTAAAACGTTTTAGGTCCGATTTCATATAAAACCATTAAATTTACCTCTTAATCGGGTTTCAAGAACTACAATTAGATTTAATTTTACAAGAGGCGCATAAATTAAGGCGAGATCATTAAACAAGCTGACACTAGCTAACGAAAAGTTTCAAGACCTATATTTTATGAACTTTTTTTTCTTCACTAATGGAATATATCCTAAAAGTTTGTTACAGACTTCATGAAACGCTCTGAATATATATATGTAAAAAAACAAGAGTAGTACAAACTTGGTTACAAATCACTTTACGTGTCTGTATTGCTATACGAGTCTTAATATATATATATAGGCAATTAATCTGCTTAATATACAGGAAATGATTAATAAATAAAAATTAAATACGGTGTGGTACTTTTGTATTAGGAAAATTGATCAAATTAATATTTTTTTTTTTTATGTAACAGAATCAATCTAAAGAATGTGATGTAAATATTATTTTATACGTTAAGTTTTATTCATAATTAAGAAAAAAAATCAATGAAATATTTTTCAAAAAAGAAAAACACACATGCTTTTAGAACTGATATTTTTAATCGGTTCTCTTAACTGTTTACCCATAATTATCGTGTTAGAGTTTTTAAAATTATTTTTAATTAAATCCAGTTTATCATAGAAGGAAATTATAAAACTTTTATCACGATCTAAGAGGAATTAATACACTATACTATTAATCCTTTAACATTTTCTTAGCTTGCACCTTTCTACCTCTCGAGTTGATTTTTTTTTTAATTTTTTCTTTAAATTAAGTGCTATCAAAGCTATAACAATTTTCAAAGAGTAGTTTTCTTATGAAATTGGATTTATATTATAAATAGTTGAAATAGATAAAAATATTATCAGTTGAAATGTAATTTTTTATGCGTTTTTACTAGTATAAATCACCTGCAAAAGTTTATTTTTTATTTTTTTTTTTTACAAAAAAAATATAAGGAAAAAACTTTTACTACATTATTTAAAAGAAACATTAAATTTTAAGCTAAAGTCTCCAAAGCTTCTTAATATTTTGTCTTCTTTTTTTATCGCTGTAAACATAAAGCGTAAAACTTAATTAATAAAAATATTGAAGTACATATTTATATTACTTCAATAATTTAAATTATTGGACTTTATAAAGTTTTTTTTTTTAATTAAAAATAAAATGGCGAAAAATATCGTAATAAAACTATTTGCACTAAGGTAAGATATCCAGTTCACTAGATGGAAATTATAAAACACATTAAAGTAATAATAAAATCTGAAACTTTTAAAGATAACAATAGTAAATAATATTCTTTAAAAATGAATTTCAATATTTTTTAATTTAAAATAGTAACATGAATAACAAAAAGGAACAGCATAATTTTTTATTTGTTATCATTTATTTTTTTTATTTAATATAAGTAGTATTATTTACCCATTTACATGATTCGATAATATTTGAATTTACAAAATTATGTTCGCAATTATAACTTATAATCGAGAAATACATGTATATATTTTTTTATGTTCGCTTTCCGTGTTTATTCCATACACAGAGTGATGATTCCAAATTGCACGACAATCTCTCAGGAGATGATTCTACCGTCAAAAAATATTTTTTTTAAAAAGATAAGATTTTTAAAACATAAATCAGAAAACGGTTCGTTAGCGAGTTTCACCTCGCGAAACATTTGCCCCGTTTTCTGCACCCTTTGTTAAATTAAGCCGTACTAAAATGCTTGGGATACAAATCGAGGGGTAAATTTAGTTCTTCCTACTGATATTGATCCTTCGTGGCGGGGGTTCTTCAGGAGAAGGATCGAGGGGCTCGGCGATTAGGGACAGCCCTCTGCGGAGCTACCGTACGCAAGTGCTTGCAAGAAAGGGCGGTAGCGATGAAGCACCGGGACTCTCGCACCCCCGAGCGAAAAAGACCGAGTCCCGGCGGGGATGCCCCACTCGGGGTGGGGTGTCCCCATTAGAGGCATTGGCATGAAAACTGAGTCCCGGCTCCCGGAGTGGGGACCCAGAGACGGGCGTTGTAGATCCTACTCTGGGGATTTGAGGCGGCCGCAAAATTGGATCCGACCGGCGGGCCGAGACGTGCAGACCCGTTAGAGTAAAGGACAATGCCCCTGGGCTGTGTAATACTTAACTGCAGGATCCGGCTCGAGGGAGAAAGAAAAAGAGAGAAAAAAAATTGATCCGAGAAATTGAATAAAAGTAGTCCCAGACCTCTATCTCACTTAGATTTTCGGAATAACGGGGTAAAACACAAAAGGTTTTGTCGTAAAATACACTTTTTAAGGTTTGGAATAAAATAAAATTGTTAATTTACCAATAAGCAAATAAATATGTCTAGTTAACTTTGTACAGAAATTAACTCTGAGAAAATTGATGTAAATATCGTCTATTAAAATTAAATAAAAATTCGAGAGGTTCAACTTTAAATAGAAACAAAACACACAAACTGTATCGGAAAATTTTAACTTTTCAAATTTGTATTAATTTTAATAGAGGTTATTTACATCAATTTTCTCAGAGTTAAATTCTCTACAAACTTTATTGGAAATTTTTATTTGCTTATTCGTACATTAACAAAGTTATTTTATTATAAACCTAAAAAAGTGTATTTTCCGACAAAACGTTTTCGTTTTTTACCCCGTTTTTCTTAAAATAAAAACAAGACCAAAAACTGAGACCAATTTTAACTTCTTAGATCAAAAACCATAAGGAATCCCCAAATTTACCCCTGTATTTTTATTCCAAGAATTTTAGTAAGGTTTAATTTCACAGCGGGAGCAGAAAGCAGGGCCAAATATTTCGCGAGGCGAAACTCGCTAACGAATCGTTTTCTCATCTATGATTATATATTTTTTTTTTTCAAATCTTTTGAGTATAGAATCATCTCCCGAGAGATTTTTGTGCAATTTGGAATCATCCTGTATTTAAATATTCTTGCATAAGTATGATAACAGATAGAACGATTAGTACTTATGAGATTATTACATAGTAATTAAAAACTTATTTTTTGTCAGTCTTACAGAAGTAGTTCTATGATGTAATTATACAGTTTAATATATATATATATATATATATATATATATATATATATTATATGAATAATAGTAGAAAAAAACTAATGCAGAAAAGAGAACTTAAGAAAATAGAAATATTGCAGAATTTTTCTCAAGGGAAATATGTTTTAATCGCAATTATTAAAAATCGTTTATAAAGAGTGCTGCTCTATCCAACATATCAATCTTCTAGGCATTTTGATTATAACAAATTTAAATTATTATTAACTTAAACATATTCTAGACTTTTTTTTAAAACAGAAAAAACTACAAGCATCAGGTACAAAATTATTATATATTTTTTTTTAAATTACCACATATTAAAAAGGAATAAAATTAACATTCATGGAAATATTAAAATGGCATTTTGATATATAAAACCGTTTCGGTTTAAAAAAAATTAAAAAAAAAAAAAATTTAATTTCTCAAGATAATTGAATAGATTTTTTTATTTTATCGTAATAGTGACCAAAAATTACAATTTACATTCTGAATTCCACCATGGAAAAAATATCGATTTCTTGAATAGAGTCAAACACATAATATCAATACGTTTATCGGCAAATTCAGAGCATAAGTTTGTAAAGTTAGTTTGCTATACAAAGTACGTCTTGAACAACTAAAAGAAGCAGAAATAAATATATGAACTTTTCCAATTAAACCGGGCCAATTAACCTGTAATCTAACCAACATGGAGATTAAGTTACGAGTATAACAGGATCTCATCTTTCCTCTAATCTATTCAAGTAGAATTATAAAAATAAATATACATATACCAAACTAATAAAATGAAATTTTTTTTTGTCTTATCTTAAAATTATTTTCTAATTGAACTAAATGAACTAAATCATCACGACACAAGTACACAAAATCTAAATATTTTTTTGTAATTAAGTATTATAAAAGATCAAAAATAAATCGAAGTAATTTCGTAGTTTTTAGGCATCTCAAAAAGTGTAGTTTTTAATGCTAATCTGTTATTTAAAATAAAATCACCACAATAATTTCCCTTAAAAGATTTTACGAAAATAATGTAAGTAATTCAAAGAAACGTCTAAAAATTATTAGTATTTTAAAAGATCTCATCATGAGTTCGTTAATATTTTGTTGAAAGCAGATAACATTTGTTTCGTATTTAATTGCACTAAATAGTTTCACGTCATCATTATATATATTAGAAGTATGAATTAGTAATACAGTGAAACCTCTACAAAATAGAACCGCCGAAAAACGGAATCTTCCTCAAAACGTACGGTTTCTCAAGTCCCGATATATTTTTATAGAAATTAATCTCTTCAATACGGAAACGGATAGGAAACATAGATTTTACTTTTAATTTTACATATTAATCTTGTCCCATAAAATGGAAAGGAAATTAAAAAAAAAAAGATTGTACATTCCCACGATTTTCAAATTATAAATTCAGTAGATTTTTATTATAATACAGTACTGTACCTGTTGTTAATCTAATTATACGCCGTCACATTCTTGGGTTAAACTCCAATCCATAAGAGGACACAGAAAATAAAATTTAACAGTTTCGGAAAAGAAATGGGTATGTTCGCACAGCTGGAAGAATTCTTGATTCGTGTAAACGGTGATGATTTGCGACAGAATACGTTAACCGCTAGAAATATTGAAAACGAAAGTTCCAAGTTATTGAAACAGAACCCTATACTGTTTTTATTTTAGAAAAAGGATTTTATTTTATTTTTAGGCTAAGAATATGTTTTCTAATTAAATGTAACATTTAAATGAAAAATTATTAACTTGTAAAAATAAATAATGTACTTTTAATGTAACTGAACGATTTTTGAAAATTGGTGGTTAATCTTCTCTGTATGCAGTACAATTTCTGGATTATTCCAAACGTTTATCCTTGTCTAACTTCAATTTACATTCGTATAATTCATAGCACAAGACTTCACGATAAATTACCTCGATTAAAAACTCTGCAAGACGGAAACCTCTTCTAAACGGAATTCTTATTCAGTCCCGTCAGATTCCATTTTTGGGAGTTTTTACTGTATTATAAAAATTAAGAAAAGTAAGTAACCAAAATTGGAATCCGGAAACTTAATTGTATAATAAAATTGAAACAAGGAACTCTTATAAGAAACATGTATATACAATTATTTTGTTTAAGAAAAATTTAAAACTGCGGTCGGTAAAACCATATGTACTGAGCATTTTCATAATTTTCTTCTTTTTTTAACGCAATTAAATATCTACAATCTATTTTCATGTAACAATGAATAGAAGCGTTGAGTGTCTTTAACCGAATTAAAGTTGGATAAGTCCAACAGAAATAAACTCTTCTATATTCCGTTTTATTCTGACTGGTACCTTGTAATAGCTACCGATGAATGATAAGGAATGAATTTTTTGCAGCGTGTGAAAAATTCCATACTTGATCGGGACTAGAATCTAAAACCTCCGGATGAAAGGCAGAGACGTTACCACTCTACCACGGGATAGGCTGTACAGAAAATTACTTATCACATTAATAATATAAATAAATTAATAAAATGTCGCTTGTAATCAGAATTTATTTACTGTAAAACAATATTAAATATACCTTATGCAACTTTTAGAATATTAGCTATAGATTATAATAAAATTCAAAACAAGAATACATGGTTGAATCTTTTATAATAAATTAGAAAAACGTGGAGGATATGTTGAAAAAAAGTTTTGTGTAACAGTTAAACATAAAAAATATATGTTGGTTGTATGTTAAATATATGCGATGGTTAATCTGATTTTATGTTGATAGAAGCACAATAGATCTATAATTGATAATATTTATGTTGAAAGGAACCTTTTTTTTGTAAATTTTGAAACAATTCTAATATTTATTTTTAAAAGCAGGCTTTTTTTTAAAGTGAAAAGATAAATACGTAAATACATCGACGGCATTACATGTAAATCTTAAATTATTTTCTAAATTAATTCAGTAAAAAACAACTTCATAAATAAACCCTTAGACATGTTCATTTTAAACCTTACTAATTAAAGATGCTTACATTATTGTAATTTATGTTTTAGCTACTATAAAATGTAAATAAGTTATAAGTAATCTGAAAAAAAAATGTTTTTGCAATGCTGTAATTAAATAATTGTCTTAAATTAAGAATTTTAAATTGGAATTTATAATAATTTTGACCCTGTTTGTATAATTGTGTAATTATAGAATAATACTAGAATAATAATAATAATAATAATAACAATAATAATAATAGTAATTATGGAGCACAAAAACATTATAAAAATAAATATATTGAAATTAAATATATAAAATATAGAAAAGAATAGAGATTTTTTTTTGTTGATATTTTGAATTAATGTTGCCGCTTAATACATTTTTTTATGATTTATAAAATTATATTAAATAATTGTATTGCATCGTAGTCAATTAAAGTAACATTTTATTATTATTTTTTTTTTATGCTGTTTAATTATTTTAAATATATATTTATACATGTAATAATTCCCAAGGCCTTTTGTGATATTGTAGATACATATAAATATTAAATTGTTATTGCATAACAAGAAAAACTTAGTAAATAATTATGTAGTCTTATATAATATTAAAATAAAATTAAAAAAAAAAAAACAGGGTAAAGTCTGGATAATGTATGAGTGATTAAAATATTATTAATAATAAAGAATTAGAAAAACAAATATATATATATATATATGTTTATGTATTACGTTAAAATAGATAATAAGAATTCAGATACTATTCCACCAAGATCGTGACGTATAAATTAATATATGTCAAATATATGTATATTAAAAATAAATAAAAATACACGGATGACAATACATAATTATATTTAATATTATCTTAAAATAAGTAATAGCTTTTGTGATTAATATAATTAATTAAACAATAATAATAATAAAAGTTATATTTATATAATATATAGATACAGTTATAATTAATATAACATGTAGAAGATAAATAATTGATGTATGTAACAATAAATAATATAATAAAAAAAATATATATATAATAATCGTAATTTGTATATAAAAAAATTGTATGACGTTGTATAATTGTTTTATAAAAAATAATAATATAATAAAATAAAATTACTGCTTGTAATCAGAATTTATATACTTGTACATTATACAACATTAAATATGCGTTATATAAATTAAAAAAAATTTAAATATTAAATATAGAAATATAATAAAATTCAAAACAAGAATAAATGGTTGTATTTTTTAATTATAAAATCAAGGAAAAATATGGGTATGTTGAAAAAAATTGATATAGTAACTAAGGTGAGATATGAGCCGTGAGATTTACAAAATAAAGTTCCAGTGGGATTAAAAAAAAAAAAATTGTAGGAAAGATATATTTATTGCTACGTACCGAAAAATCGCACATCATATCTAATCTTACCTACTATAACGGTTAAAAGGACAACGATTAAATTGAGCCCTAATCGTTGCCCTTTTATTAGATTGGTTAAATAAATTTGTAAAAAAAAAAAATAATAAAATAACAGAAATGAGATTTTTAGCTACAAATAAAAAATTGAAATTCAATTTTTATGTATATTTAAATTTTGTTATAAAATAAATAAATTAAATCAATGCAGAAAAAAACAATTATTTTTAAATTTATTATTAGAAATATTTCAACGTAAATAAGAAGTGTATTTTTTTTATTGAAAAAAAAATTAGAATCGGATTTATATTTTCACAAAATCCGAACCAAAAATGAATAAAATAATATTTAATAAATTTAGATGAATTTTTTTAAAGAAACTAAATTAATAAATATATGTGTTGTATATCATAAATGTTTTAGAGTTTAGATTAATAATATATTTAAAGAAACATAATAATATTAATAATAATTAAATAATAAAAAAATATATAAACAGGCTGTTTGATGTAATATAAATTTATGTAAATAGTTATTTCACAAAAGCTTTATAGCTTTTAGTATTACAAATAAATAAATGAATAATGGTCTATTCTATAAATTATAATATACTTTTGATACAAATAATTTATTTCTTTTTCTTAAAATATAAAAAAATTACGTAATATTACACTGATATTTATAAATCAATTTTTATTAAGTTTAATATAGCCAAACTGTAAAATCTGCAATAATTTTATTTTTTAATTAAATATGTATATATATATATATATATATATATATATATATATATTAGTTCTTAAAAAATATTAATGCAATACAACATTTTTTAAACTCTTTGTAAGCCAGGAGAGATCACATCATGGACAACCTCTTCAAAACGTTTTACTTAAAAATTTGTAAACCTCTGAAGCTAGGGGTATTCCTAAACCCTAAAAACTCGTCTTCATGTGAAAATAGTCAAAAGAAATATGATTCAATCCGATCTAATCCTACGTAATGTTGAATTGATTTAATGTAAAAACGTTTTTTTACATTACAGGGAAAACAATAAATTATTTCATTACTTCATGTGAAACATCATTATTCATAAAAATGAAATTGATACCAAATTTTTTTCCCTGCGGAACCATCGTAAGATATTACTTCAGAGGATGATGATATGTATGAATGTAAGTGAAGTGTAGTCTTGTACAATCACAGGTCGACCGTACCTGGATGACCCACCGGATGAACTCGTCTTCGCAAATCAGCTGATTTCGAAGTCGTAAGTTCCAAGGTTCAAATCATAATAAAGACAGTTAATTTTATAAGGATTTAATTACTAGATCGTGGATATCGGTGATTGGTGATTGATTGATTTGATGGTTGGGTTTCAATTAACCACACATCTCAGAAATGGTAGACCTGAAACAGTACAAGACTACACTTCACTTACACTCATATATATCATCCTCTGAAGTAATCCTGACGGTGATTTCGGAGGTTAAACAAGAAAAAAAAGTCGACCGTTCCTGAGACGTGTGGTTAATTGAAATCCAACCGCCACTGAACACCGGTAACCACGATCTAGTATTTAAGTGCAAATAAAAGTAACTACCTTTACTACGATTTGAACATTAGAACTCTCGACTTTGAAACCACCTGATTTGTGGTAACCAAATCAGGTGGTAACCACCTGATTCCAAATGAACACCTGACCAAATCAGGTGGTAACCACCTGATTTTGTCACCACTAGACCAATCCGGTGGTAATATCTAATTTTATTTTTTTAAATTGCATTTTCAAACCCTTACTCTTAATTTTTTTTAAATATTTAATTCTAGAAATTTTTAGGTGTTAGGAAATGTAGAAATTTATTTCCTTTCTTACTAAATCGTTCTTTTTAATCTTTGAATAATTAGTCTCGATCGACTTGAATTACCAAATAGAAATTTTAGTAATCGACCTAGTTAAAAAATTAAATTTAAAATTAACCCATATAGTTGCCCTAGTATTCAACTCGTCATTGTAAATCAGCTGATTTCGTAATCGAGAGTTTTCAGGTTCAAATCCTAGTAAAATTGGTTACCATTATTAGGATTTGAATAAAAGATCGAGGATACCGGTGTTCTTTGGTGGTTGGGTTTCAGTTAACTACAGGTCACAAGAACGGTCAACCTGAGTTTGTTCAAGTTTACAGATTTACTGGTACCGTTGAAAGCCAACGAATTTCACCTTTGATATGACTATAAATGAAAATATTAAAAAATAAATAAAAATTAATCGGTAATTAAATTTTAATTAATTAATTTAGTTAATTAATGCATTTCTGAATCAAATTTTAAGATTATATTATTTAAAAATGATTAATATTTATAACAATCAGAAATTTTCTTTTGAATATTATGTAAATATTGTAACTATAAATGGAAGGAATAGAGATGAACAGTAAAATGTGCTAATGATAACGTGTGTAAAAATAAATTAGAAATAGAGCGATGTATTTATAACTGTGGATCCGAAGTTCACAGCTCTTATCATTATCTTCCAAATTCGAATCATAAACGTTAAAGAAATTCACACAAAATTTATTTATATTTTTTTTAAATTATTGATTTGTATGATATCTCGATAGTCTCCAATTTCTATTACAACGTTTTTGATTCAGAACTGGTAAACAGATGTATTTTTCGTTCATTAAATTTGTTGTACCTGTAATTTTGTTTACTCCTTTGATTATATATAGAATTTTTTATTAATTAGAACCTAATAAAATATATAGTAGTCGGGAGAATATCAAGGAATTAAAGTATTGTTAAAATATAATTGGTCTGGTAAACATAAATTATAAATTGTCCATACCTGTGACAAATGCAAAAATCTCTATAAACCTGGCACAGAGTAATAAATTAACATCCATACTTGTACAGTATGGAATGTTTTTATCAGGTAGGTAATTATAAAAAACTTTTATCTATCAGTAAATGAAAACGTAAAGATATTTCGGTTTTGTAGTATACAAAACACGTCAGTGTTAATAATTTTCTATAAGTTTCTTCCATTTTTTCAGTAGATGGTGAATCAATATTGTTGTATTGTAATTAAAAAATAATCATAAAAATTTTATTAAAAAATAAAATAATTTTATGATTCATTTATTTAGTAATAATATTGTATTAGATTTTTTTAAACTTATAAACATCTGAATTTTGTTAACTGGTAATTAATTTATTTTTTATTAATTTTTTTAATTTATGATACATATATAATGTTATTTTTTGTTTTTTTTTCAGAATTAAACTCAATTATGTTGATTTGATTATAATTTGTAATTACTTCAAAGTAAAATAAAAAATAAATTATTGAAAAATGTAATTTTCTATTTATTTTAATAATATATAACCTATTATTCATTTTAATATTTAATAAACAATTCTAGATGTTTCGAATCTGTTTTATTATTAATTAAAGCTAATCTATAGCAGAACTAATTAATCTCTACTTTGTGATACAGGTTTACTGCAGTTGTGTATTTCATCTTAGCCAGTATGTAATTTTATTGCACTTTTAAAACGTACGAGATGTGTGAGAAAAATAATGAGATTGGTAACACTGCGAGCGATCTGGCAACGCTGTGTCTACCGGTCTGTGCAAGACCGGTTTGTTCATCCCTTCAACATGTTCAGTACGAGTTTCAACTCCGTTCAGCCGACACATTATTATTGACCTTTTTTTTTACAGCGCCATCAGTGAAGTTGTGTTTTTGTTGTGCATTACGAAAATGCAGCATCGGAATTTAGAGCAACGTTGTGCAATCATGTTTTGTGTTAAACTTGAGGAATCCGCGAGTGTGAAATTTGAAAAGTTGAAACAGGCCTACGGGAAACATTGCTTATCAAGAGCGCAAGTTTTCCGCTGGCAGAAATCATTTTTGGAAGGCCGAGAACACGTTGAAGATCAACCCCGCTCAGGGAGACCTTCAACTTCAAAACTGACGAAAACGTTGAGCGTGTGAGGGTTCTTGTGAGATCAGTCGTTTAAGAATAAGGATGATGAGTGAACAGTTAAATTTAAACACTTTCACCGTACATCAAATTTTGACAGACGATTATGACATGCGAAAGGTTTGTGCGAAATCGGGGCCGAAAAACCTCACAACGGAACAGAAGGACAATCGAAGAAACGTGTGCGTTGATCTTCTTTAGAGGATTGACAACGGCCAAGAATCCTTCATCGTGTGATCACAGGTGGATATTTGAGTACGATCCTGAAACAAAGCGGCAAAGCGAAGAGCGGCATACTCCGTCATCTCCTCGACCAAAAAAATGTCGAATGAGCAAATCAAAACCGTGCTGATTTGGTTTTTTGACAGTAAGGGTATCGTGCATAAAGAATTTGTTCCTTCAAGACTAATTGTCAACCAAGTGTTTTACAAAATTTTCCTTGAAAGACTCAGGAAAAGAATGATTCATGTGAGACCAGACATTGCAGACAAGTGGATGCTTCATCATGACAATGCCCCGTGTCACACGGCCATTTCCATCAGGAAATTTTTGACGTCAAATCGCATCCCTCCGGTTCCTCACCCCTCTATTCACCTGATTTAAGTCCTTGTGATTTTTTTCTTTTCCAGAAATTGAAACACGTCTTAAAAGGACGTCATTTTGGAAATCTGGAGAACATTCAAAAGACTGTGACCGACTAGTTAAAAGCCCTACCAGTTGAAGCTTTCCAGCGCTGCTACCAGGAGTGGGAACAACGACTCCGCCGGTGTATAGCTGCCCAAAGGAACTACTTTGAAGGGAATAATATTGTTGTTTGAAAAAAATAAAAACTTTGGTAACTAAAATGTCAGTCTCATTACTTTTCTCACACACCTCGTATATGGAAATACAGCGGAAATACTTTTGTAAGGAAAATAAATATGTAACATAATATTTCATAACAAATAATAAACACTATCATTTCAATACATTCTTTTATCCCTCCTGAGCATGGAAAATTTCCATAAAACTACTGAATAGATTAAGATTCTTTAAGAAAATAATTGAGCCCGTAATACCAATCGAAAAATTAAAGAAAAATAGATTATTTAAATTCACCAATAATATTTTTATTTTTTTATCTTCAAAAAAAATTGTTTTATTTAACTAAATTAAAAATATTAATTTATTACAAAAAACAATGTGTACAGAATAGAATCGATTTATTAAAAAGAAAGCCTTATCTAAGTTTACACTTAGATAAGGCTAGTACAATAATAATGAAATAAAACAAAAACACAAATTACTGATTAAATAAATATTAAAATGGGAAAAGAAATTGAAAGATATACGGAAAAGGAATCAAAGAATTTGTTTTATTTAGACCCTAAAGTTATAAAAGCGGGACCGTTAAAGAAAACAATAAAATCAGGTTAGACTAAGAAAGGAAAGTTTTCGTTTAAGAAAATTAATTTTCTGTTATCAAACATAGATGTAAGAATCAAAAATAAATTATAAAAACAATTTTATAGTTTTTGGCATTTCACTACAGTCTTACGTGAATAACAGAAAGAACAAAAGCTTTTATATGTAATTTTATAATAAAAAATCGAATATTCTTTAAATACAATTTTCGATAACATAAAAAAAAATTCTTTTCGTATTTTACTACTAGTTATTATGAACAACAAAATAAACTCAGAAGATCGATCACGAGACGAAATGTATGAATTAAAAGTAATTAAAAACATAGCTAGCACATTACTTTTCAACTTCCTAAAAAATACTACTTTGAAGTTGAGAACTGAGAAGTTTAAACCAATTTTGTTCATTATCTTGGCACCAGATCAAGTATAATATAATCTGATAGATTCAGTAATAATCTTTCTGTAAAATACCGAATTGAATTGATTTAAAATAAAAAAAATTAACTTTAATATGAAACGCAGATAAAAATTCTATCTGTTATTTGTTTTTTAATAAAACCTGTTTATGATCTCTTTGAGCATTTCGTTGTTTTGTTATCATTTATTTCCCGTTTTTCCTTTATTATTTTTTGTGAATGAAGGAGACTTATTTTTCTATTTTTCCTTACAGCGCCTACCGGGCTGGTCTAGCGTTTAACTCTTCCACGCAAATCAGTTGTTTAACTGCTGATTTTTGAATTCAAAGGTTCTGAGGTTCAAATCGTAGTAAAAACTTAATCGCTTTTATACAGATTTGAATAATAAACAGTGGATACCGGCGTACTACGGTGGCTGGGGTTCAGTAACCACACGTCTCAGGAATGGTTGGCCTAAGTTTGTACAAGACTACACCTCACTTATATATCATATATATATTATCTTATCTCACTGGGCCGTGCGGGGGTTACTTATTATACACTAGTTGAACAGATTGGAACGTGCAAATTATAAAAATTAAAAAAAAAATTTTTTTTAATGTAATAATTCTTAGGACACAAACAAATTTAATGTGGAATTTTACGGCTACACTTGAAAACAGAATATTAATGATCAAATACGTTTTTATTAAACGAACAAATCTTGGTAAGAAATTAATACCGCTTTTTCGTATTTTAACTAATTTAATTGTAACTTCAAGATTAATAATATACAAATATCATTTACCACGTATTTGGATTTGAATCAAATAAATGTGTGTTAAAAATCTTCTATACACGATTTATATAACGGTTTAGGTAAAAAAAAAAAAAAAAAAAAAAATTGATTCAATATCTAATAAATTCATTTTTACAAAATTCTGTTTGTGTACATCACAAACAAAATTATTTACAAAGAGTTATGTATATCCTAAATCAATCAGATATTTACTACAAATTGTACTGATGATTTAAGAGCAGACGCTGCCATTAATTAATCACTCCAATCCATAGTTAGTTATTTTTGTCTTAGCTACTTTTAAATAATGTTAGCTACGTTTTAATAATCTTATAAGAACGCTTTTTCATATAATTATAATGTTTTTTTTTTTTGTAAAGTAATAATAATATGCAGAATTATTTCTCCGTAAGCGTTTAACGGAAAAAAACTGTGTTATATTAACATCGACTTCGAATTGAAAAAGATTCTTATTACATTTGGAATTAACTTCTGTATGGATGTGCAATATGAATACTAAGAAAAACGGAAAAAGAAAACCTGAACGCGTTAGAAATGTAGGTATGGAGGAGATTAAATGTATATACAAAATGAGAAATGAATAAGTAATGAAAAAAGCGAATAAGATTAGAAGCTTAATTATAACAATTTAGAATAGGAAAGCTAATTCAGAATGGGCTGGAATGGTAGTACTGCGAAAAACTAATGCTCGGGTTATTTAATACAAACCGTTTACAATGAAACCCGGTGAGTAGATTTCAAAATAGGTAATCTAATAAAATCCAAAATATATAGTATAACTTTATTTAGTCTAGGCTATAGGCGGCTGTGTCTTATTCTAGTGATAGTGTACGTGAAGATACCAAAATTGTTGGTTCATTATCTAAGATTGTGTTATTAATTAGTATGCCACAAAAAAAAAAAAAAATAGAAAGTAAGAAACAGAACTAGGGAGCTGACATTGTTAAAATTTAACTAATACAAAGCAATGATAATACGAGCTCGTAGCTACGTAGCTAAAACCATTAAAAATAATTACAACAAAAAATTAATATAATCCAGAGCATTTGGAAAATCGCTGTGCAGTATGCTTTAGAATTAAAAAGTGCATTCTGTTCTTCCGGCGTTAGGTTAGTTGCCCTGCGAGTTCGTTTGGCGTTGCTTTGTAATAAACCAAGATGTCAATTTCTGAATCGTGATTGAATGTGCTTCATTTCATTTCGTTTATCGGAATCAATATTTGCGAGAAACGTAACGTTTCTTTCGGTAGAGAAACGCATTTTTCTTTGTTGAACATTCATGAAGGTGACAAGTAGTCTGATTTAGTGAAACACAAGTTTGCCGAAAAGTTTTAAAATATTCCTGTTCCTCTGTTCCTCACCGCTCTTATCGAAAACTTTCGGGAAGCAGGCCCTGTTAAAGACGTTGATCTGAGTGGAAGAAAACCTAAATTAAACGAACAGAAGCTGCTTGATATTTTTTATGCAATGGCCGAAAGTTCATCAAAGATGCGGAAGTTAGCACACCAGAAAGATATCCGACTTGCTACTACACATAAAGCTGTAAGAAAAGAATTAAAACTTTTCCCCTATAAATTAATGCGTGTTCAAGATTTGAAACCTACAGATTATGCCAAAAGACTAAATTATTGTTAAATGTTTTATTGACCAAAATTCCGTACTTATCCTCGACATAGCGTTTTTTTTTTTTTACTAATAAAACGTGGTTTCGTCTGGGAGGGTATATTAATTCACAAAATATACTATTGCGGTCGACAACAAACCTCCATAAATTACAAGAAGCAAAAATTGGAGTCTGGGTCGATGTAAGTAGAAGCATTGTGTACCAAATCTTATTTTGAAGATACAGTTATTAGTAATCGATATTGTGCTGTTTTAACAAAGCTTGGTCAGTTAACAGAAATTGGAACCAATCGCGACTTGGAACCGACCGTGATTGGTTCCAAGATGGCGCCTTAGCGCAGACAAGTAACAGATGAATGACTTTTTTACGAAATGTCTTTCGTGAACGAATCATTTTGAACTGTTTGTGACCTGCACGATCGCCCAAACTGACTTCCTCAGATTACTTTCTATGGCGGGCAACAAAACAAGCAGTGTATCGCAAAGACCACGCACGATTGACGAAGTAGAACTGCAATAACGGAATTCGTACGAAACATTCCAGTAGTTGATAATTCAAAAAGATCTTCACAACTTTAAAAGGATATAGAAATTTATAATTTACACATTCGTTTAAAGTCTAGTTTCACAGAAAAACATAACAAATTTGTCACCCAACAACATTCATTTTGGTTCGATATGGCTTCCATTTGTAATTCGACAGACATCCTACCTGAAGTCAATTTCATTCCAGACTGTAGCCAGCAAGTCGGGCATTATCTCTGGAATTACGTGTAATTCAAAGTCTTAGCTCAACAAGATCGGCAGGCAAAGGTGGTACGTAAACCCGATCTTTAATAAAACCCCACAAGAAGAGATCTAGAGGGATAAAATCTAGACAGCATATTGGCCATGCAATTGAACCTTCACGACCAATCCACCTATCTGGGATTTGAATCAAGAAAATGTCGGACTTCTAGGAGGTAGTAAATTGGTGTCCCGTCTTACTGATAGTAATGGTGTCCATTTTGGTCATCGTCATCTAACTGAGGAATTAGAAAATATTGAAACATGTCCAAGTAAACGATTTACGGTTGCCTCCTGGAAGAAGAACGAGCCGTACAGACTTTGTTTGCTTGGGGCACAAAAAACATTGACGTAGGACTATCATGATTAAAGCTTTAAAGTTTCATGAAGGTTTTTGCTACCCCATATGAGATACTTATGGGTGTTCACCTTGTTTTTTTGAACTATAATTGCTAACTGAAAATAGTGAAACCAAAATACACAGCGAGCACGTTCCGCACAAGTAAATTTATTAATTTTTAACAACACTGGTAACAGCGGTAGTGGCTGAATTCTGTACTAATGTACTAGATAAGTCAAAACTTGATGTGTTTTGCTGTGAAATGAGGCCTCAACCGAATCTGTAAATTATCTAAATAAATTTTTATTGCTTTTAAAATTGTGAAGTCCTTTTTGAACCACTCTGTACATCAGCTGGTTAAAGTGTTTGTACGTGTGGCGTGTTTACTGTTGTTAGAGGAAGTAATTTTCAACACCTTTTATATTCTATTCCGGTTATTGTAATATTTGTTTCAATAAAATAGTGAAATAAAACTACAAAATATTAATTAAGAAAGTTTTGTAATTACGCTTCCACAATTCCAGTGTTCAGCAACTTTCCGAACGCGCTGTATCGTGAGATTAAAATAATGCTAGAAGAAACAGTAAAAAGTTCAACAGAGAGGCTGGAAAAGATTAAAAATGGTAGGCAATTTAAAAAGAAAAGTAAATAACAATAACACAAAATTCTGGATGGAAATAGATGAAAATAGAGACAAAAATAGTATAAGATTCCTACCTCCAGGCAGATCATGTTACGGTGATGATGATTTTGCCGTTAATGATACGCTGAAGCAGTATATATCAGTAGTCGTAAAATATATTTACAGTTTTGAATGTAATTAAAATTAAGTAAAACAAGTTCTAGTTTTGAAAAAATATTTTCTTAAAAGGTAAGGTATTATGTCTAAAATGTTTTCGTAATATATATATTCCACTAAACGCTAAAAGGAAGTCTTTTTTTCAATCACTCTGCTATATAGTTTAATGCACTTTACTTATCCCTGGTTTAATTCCCCGTCCTTAACTGCTCTCCACCCAATTTAATTTAATTTAATTTTTATCGTTATTTATTAGTTATTTAATTTAACCGCATTCCTAACATACTACACGTTCAACTATTTGCTTTATGTATTTTATTAATCCTGTAGGTTTTAATTTTTGCACTTTCTACCACTAAATTAATTGACTATCTTAATACCGGAGACTTTACATTCTTCATCCGTAACTCGGCACATGCAACCGGTTCTGACATGATGTAATTTTTACCGATAGGAATAAAATATTTATTTATCTACATTCTGAACAACAAACACTTTTAGTGTTTTGCGACTAAATATAATAAAAATTACAAATATAGATTCTTCGAAAATAAGCTCTTTATTATTTTTCATTTGTATGTAAATCTTTGACTAATAGGAAAGTGATTTTGTGCATAGAATATTTGGGAGATAAATAAATTTCTTAATCCAGTCTGAATACTATTGAAGATGAATTTACCAAGAAAAAAAATCGATAAATAATGGTATATAAAATCCGAAAATAATTAAAATGATGGAGACCGCGTTAACTAAGTACTGTTGAATATTGATGACTTATGTATGACGTAGGACTGTTACCTGTAACGCTAGCAATTCGTTAGAAATAGAAAAAAAAAAGAATAAAAACGTAAATAAAAGTTTTTTTTTTTTTTAAATCGGATGTTATATATTATACTCACAATTTATGGTTTCAAATACAAAGTATGACATAAAATATCGTGGACCACTAACTGTGACCTGTGGCCGTAAAGAACACAGATTACCGTGTTGGCTGCAACAATCCCCAAGGATTCCTCTACAGTTCTTTTTTTTCATCGAATTCAGTAAAGACTAAAGATATCTATTTTTTAACTGAATACTATTAATTTTTCTATTAAAATGCAACTAAATTGTGATAAAAAATGTTTTATACGACCGGGAGATAAATAAATAATCATAATGTCAGTAAAACTTGTAATCAATGTATCACACTTTTCACTTTTTTCTTGAGATATAATAATATTTTTATGTAGGTATATACACAGCATATTTAAACTTTTACTTAACAATGATTTCATCTCTTTTTCTTCATAAGAGAAATAAAATTTCGTAATTATTCTAAATAATTATAAAATTGAATATTAAAAGTACAATTTCTCCATAACTTAATTGAATCTAAATTAACTTAATAAAATCTTAAGTATTTAAGTAAGAATAGAATATATTATTACTTCCTTGTACTAAGTAAAGTATTGTGATCGCGAAAAATTTCGGTTTTCAAATTTCAAAGGAAATATCCATTTTGATCACCTCATTTTGACGTCTGTACGTACCTATTTGTCTCGCATAACACAAAAACGATCCGCTGTAGAATATTGAAATTTTGGATTTAGGACTGTTGTAACATCTAGTTGCGTACCTCCTCATTTGATTCCAATCGACTGAACCAAAATCCAAAAATATTTGGATTTTTTCTTAACCGCAGTAATAAGCTCTCATTGAGAACTTTTCAATGATATCATACGTGGCACTTATGTTCATTGGTTCCAAAGTTATAGCCAAACAAAAGTTTAATTAATGAACTCTTTGGATCTTACAAGGGGAAGGCACATAGATTCGAATCAGCCTTAATCTCCTTGTTTTTTTTTTACCTTTTTTTAATTTAAATAAATTTATTTATTAAATAATTATTAACCTTTGATTGTAAAAAAATTTACGATAAATAATAATTCAGTAATAACAATAAAAAAAATCAGAAGTTATTAGAGAAATAAAATTGTATGTACTTTCATTAAAAAAAGATTGTATATGTAATTTAACTGGGGTAGAAGAAAGTTATGTGGTGTCCACATCAGATTTTTTTAAAATACTAAATAACAAAGATGGCAATTATGTTGCTATTTAGAGGTTAAAATAGATATTTCTATGAAAAAGGAATTGGAAATTACAGTTACCCACATCGCCTTACTAATTCAGTAAATAAAAGTAAAGAAGAAGAGGATATTTTTTTATTAGAAAATTTTTCTAAATATCAAACTAAAAGATATCCCCAAATTACATGGTAAAAATTAAAAGTTTTTTCTCTCAAATAACTCGATCTAGAAATTTGTATCATATTACAAGATTACAATTTAAAATAGTAAAATGTTAGCAAATCGTGTCTTTTTCATTATAATATTTCTATTTCTTACTCGGACACTGTTTTTTTTCCTTGGATAGGTCTTCGTAAATATAATAACAAGCAGTTTCTTTCTTTTTCTTCCAAAGGTTCTTCATTATTTTCAAATGTTCAATTTTTTTCTTCAGTCCATTCTTCTCTACTGATTTTTTTAATTTCATGTACAGAAATTTTTAACTCAAAATCTTCTTTTTGTATTCTTTTCGATCTAGACAATAATTTTTTTTGTATTGAGCTTTTTAAGTTCTTCTTTCATCTACTTAATATAACCATCTTGACCCTTATAATTCTAGAGTTTATTAAAAATCTGTTGGTTTAGTTTATTAAAAATCTATAGGTTTAGTAATCTAGCGGTTCATTCAGGCCATTTGTCCGTAGAAATTTAATCGTCGTTTTCTTATTGTTACTTTCAGGTCATCAATTTTGTCGAATGTCTCTTTATTTGATCTCATTCTGTAGTTTTTTGTTCTTCTTGAACCGTAAATCCTTATTAAATTATAAATATACAAAATATTCTGGAAATACCTCCTCGAAAATATCAACAATTAATGAAGTCCGTAAAAAGTTTTACTAAATGAGGAATTTTTAATTAAGATTTTTAATTTTTTGACTTAGAGCAATTTAAATATCAATACTTTTAGTACAAGAAATCTTTTTGTTCCTAACGATTAACGACTCTGTTTTGTACTTTTTTAATTTTAATCTTCACCTTACCGATTCATAATCTTATTAAATTCAATAAAAACATTTCTTACGCGATTGAAATAAATCATTTGAAATAAACTACTTCAAGAAAATATTTTACGTTAAATAATTTTTAATAACATTAAAAAACACAGCAGAGAAATTTACCTTTCCAGGTTTTATAATATACTTATTGAGTTATTCACAAAAAAATGTAACAAACTTTCAGGGCATGTTCTGCTAGTGAAAATAAAGAAAAAAATTCTTATAAACATAGGTTGGGAAACGCTACCTTCGCGAGTGTAGGCTGGTGAAAGATCTCCCCCTGATATTTTCCGAAATATTTGTATTTCGGTAAAAATAGCCAAGACTATAAATTCTTAGGACCGAAATTGGTGGTTGTATACCAATTTCGAAAACAAAACATGTCCTAGGACTGTATTTTTAATAGTTTTCGAGAAATCTAGGGTAAAAGACAAAAGATTGGAGTCGAAAAACACATTACTTTATGTTTAACATAAAATAACTTTATTAAATGAGTAATAAACAGGTAAAAGTTTTAAATAAAACTTGTGGAAAACTTGACTCTGAGTTATAATGGTAGGAATAAAGTCCACAGAAACGAAATACAAATTTTTCAAGTTTTTTAAAAACAAAACATACACGTAAACAACGAAACAAAATTTTCAACAATAGGCCTACAAAACAAAAGATTTAAATATTTTAGAAAAATAGCAAATACAACACACAATAAACGCAACTTAAAACAGTTAAATAAACTGCTGATATTGTCCTCTATCACAGAGCATGTCCAACAAACAATAATTTTGGTAGCTTTCCGTATTTCAACAGGGTCGTTATGTAATATTTATATCGCACTGAGAATTCTAATGAAAGTTTCTTTCATTATTCGTGAAGAATTCTGTATTACAGAAAGAAAATATTACTATAACTTACCTTTGGAATGTATTATTACCCGATATTTAAATTTTAATACGTCAATGAATACAAAGACCTTGATTAAAAAATTCTTCATTTAGTGATCGTGATGTTTGTGTTTTTTACTTGAACTAATGAAATTTTATATGTTTGGTTTTTTGTTGGTTGTACTGTATCAGCCGAATTTATTCCATAAGCTTTTAAAAAATAATTATTTTAACATATTATAATATAAAAATATTTGAAACCATATCAATGAAAAAACTTTTAAATATATTTTATAAAAGCACCCGATGCATTAAAATCTGATTTTATAAATATTTTTAACTTTTTCGTTTTCAACCTATCTCTCTTTTCTCTTTTCTTTTTTTCACAAATCATGTAATTACAGTCGGTTCCGATAAGGAACCAGAAGTAAATTGCATGACAAAAAGCACATGAAGAGGAGTTTCCAGCGAACACCCTCAATCAAAAGTATATATATATATATATATATATATACTACATTTACCTAAAGTCTAAACATATTTTCACTGGTTGAGATCACAAACACTCAACAAATAGCAATAGTTAGTGAAAAAAACCAAAAAAGAATCCATAGTATTATTAAACAATATATAAACAACAAGTTCATAGAAAGAAATAGAAGGGCTAGGCTCCTCACTTCGCCGGCCTCTGTGGCGCGAGTGGTAGTGACCCGGCCATTCATCCGTAGGTTCCAGGTTCGAATCCCGATCAGGCATGGCATTTTCACACACGCTACAAATCATTCATCTCATCCTCTGAAGCAATACCGAACGGTAGACCCGGAGGATAGAAAAATAAAAGCTCCTCACTAAGGCATAATAAAGTCGTACATCGCTTGACTGATACCAAAACCCGTTCAATTGTCACTCAGATATTCCAAGTCCGAAGGCATGTATCGGCGTTTCAGTCGCCGGACATCTTCACTGTAGGAGACTTTTTTCCACCATCCCCCCCCCCTCCGAGACGGATCCACTACAAAGCAAAGCACACCCCCGAGGGGTTGTCTACTCAAACGGGCCATCCCGTCCGCCGACCATAAGTCTAGTCCGACAGGTCAGCCCGCGGGTTAGATCTTTTCATTGCCTGCCTCTAACCCCTAGGGCGGGGTATCCAAGTCCTGTTATGTCGTTTCTAAACCCCACCACAGAAGCCGATACTCGATCTTGACGCCAATACTTCTAGTGAGAGCACCCTGTGCAGGGCACTCACACCGGGTCTCGATCTTTTTCGCGAAGGGATGAGAGAGTCCCAGCGCCTCATCACTGCTGCCCATCCGTGCAAGCAAAGACGAACGGGAGCTCCACAGGGGGCTGTCCCTCAACCCCTCGCCGTCCCACTATTCCTGGCTTTGTGCTAGAGTATACGTGTCACAAAGTCAGTTACCGCACGAAACCTTTCTACTCCTGATAACAAGCAGTCTATGATTGTGCCAACTGTAAGGGGCCCAGTACCAACTCACAGGAGCGACGTGAGTTGTAGGAGATTAATCACTGTAGGAGATTAACTGCTAAAAAATTCACATGGCTCTCTAATCGCTGTCTGTAACGTAAACCGAACCTAAGACAATAGTCGTGAATTTCCTCATTCCGAGCGAACCACGGTGCGTCTGCAATGGATCTCTCCAACTTGTTCTGAAAACGTAGTATAATTTCAACGTTAGTTTAGTATGTTATGCCCCATACCTGTATGCCTTATGTCCTGTATGCGATTTTAGATCACATTGTAAATCAAAAGTTTATCGGATAACAATAGATGTTAATTAGTTCCTACAACCCACAAAGCCTCTTATACTTGGTGTTAACTTTTTTTTTCTAAAGAGTTTTTAAAAGTTATCACAGCGTTATCACAGAAATAAAGGATAAATTAATTCTTTCTACTCATACAGCCCAGTATTGTTATTGGTTATTGTTTTTTTTCCTTAATTATGTTTTATTTTGTCCTAAATCAGTTTACCTTTTTGTAGGGCAGAATTTTTATTAATGTTTTTAACATGTTACTATACAAAACTGTACTACTTTTCTGCTGTTAAGAAAATACGAAGAAAACAAAATAATAATCATAATAAAGGTAATAATAATTTTAAATTTACTGAAGGAAACACTTAATTTGTTAGCTGATTTTTTTTAAGAAAAAGAATTCAATTTGAATCTAATAAATGAAAATTAATAAACAGAAATTAAGCAAAATAAATCATTTAATTTAAATCTGTAAATAACAGTATTAAATATAACAAAATAATTTACAAATAAATATTGTTACCTAGAAACACAAATTCTATTTAAAAAAATAAAAAATATGCTCCACACATAACCTAAAATAATACAAAAATAACTGGAAGAAATAATTCATATTGAATCTTCTACTGAACAGACACCTACACTCTATTTACATAATACAAATAATAAGTGTTTCAATAATATTTGAAAATAACAAGTGTACCAACGTAACGGAAACAAATATAAATCAATATTCAAATAAGATTTCTAGAATAACAACAACAACAAAATTATGAAAGAAATTTAACTTGCAAAATAAATTATTTGGACTACTTATTTATATTAATAATATTGTAAAATTAAAAAGAAATTCTAATTTTAAATTCATATGTTTTATGAATTAAAAGTATTTATTTTGCTTTCAAATTACGTATAAATCATTTATAAATTTCGAAAAACGAAGAGATTCTCAATTCCCTCGAACCTATTTCGATGACTTTTTATACTTATTTACTTTTAGAGGAAGTTCCCCTAGAACGGAACGGAACGCAATGATGTCAGGGGATGTTTTATTACTCTATTTATTGCATAACCTGGACATCCAGTCCCTTGCTACTTGGTCTTTCTATTTATCTGGCGGATATTTAATCTTTAATGGTGGTTATATATTTCTTTTTATTTTGTTTTTAAGATGGAAGGAATTTGGGATCATATTATTCAAAAGTATTTTGAATAAAAAGATATTTTCGTCCTTCTCCCGACGCGATTCCCCTTCAGTCTGTCCACTGAAAGCCATTCGGTGTTGCTGCCTTTCGATCTAGCAGGAATGAGCCTGATTAGAGCCCTAGTTTTGGGGAAGGTCAAATATATTCCCTTCGGGGAAGGAAAACTCCCTTCTTCCAGTGGTTACATTGTGTTGTTTCAATATAGGTTAAGAGAAACATATTTTAAATGAGAAACATATTTTTTTTATCATTACTGTTTAGAATTGAATGTAAAGCTTGATGTTAATCCGATGTACAAAGAAAAATCAAAAAAAAGGTCAAGAAAAAAAAACAGGAAAATTTAGAATAGAATAATAATTATACATTGTTCTAAATTCTAAACGCCCTTAGCACACAGGCTTTGCCGGTCCTCTCTATCCATTTATCTACGTTTAATATCAAGACGCTGGTTTCCCGATTTTTAGTTTACTATAAATGGATTGTTTTCATATGGGTAGCGTATTTTGAATGAAAATAACTGACTTGAAAAAATATCTAATAAAAAATGAAATATAATTCTATTTTAATTATTTTTTAAATATTAAATTTTAAAATTAGCGCCAAATTAAACGTTAGTAAGTTTAACTAGTTTTTAATTAGGCAAACTGTTATGAGTCAAAAATTAAAGAATAATTCTTAAAATATACAATTTTCTTTTTAACTTCCTTTTACGAAGTATTGTGATCGTGAAAAATGTGTTGAAATGGATATTTCAACGGAAATATCCATTTTGACCATCCCTGAATCCATTCTGACTAGTTTCGGCGTGACGTCTTTACGTACGTACGTATGTGCGTATGTATCTCGCATACCTCAAAAACGATTACCAATAGAATGTTGAAATTTTGGATTTAGGATGCTTTTGAATGCAATCGAACGGACCAAAAGTATCCAAAAAGTCCAAAATTCAAAAACTTTAGATTTTTTTCTGAACTGCAGTAATAAGCTCTCATTGAGAGTTTTTGATCGATATATCTTAAGTGATACTTATTTTTAATGGTTACAGAGTTATAACCGAATAAAATTTTAATTAATGAAATATTTGGAACTTATAAGAGGAAGGCACATCGGTTCGAATCAGACTTCATCCCCTTTTTTTTACTTTTTTTTATTTAAATATATTGTATTAACCTCTGATTGCAAAAAAGATGTTTGCAATAAATAATAACTCAGTAATAACAACAAAAATCAGAAGTTATTAGTGAAATAATATTTTATATACTTTTCATTTTAATTCAAAAATTTTTACAGAGGTTAATAATTATTAATAAATCAATATATTTAAATTAAAAAAAATAATAATAAAATTGTATATGAAGTCGGATTCGAACTTGTGTGCATGGTTACGGATCCGACACGTTCTCACTCACACCACATAACTACTTGAGCGACAAAAAAAAAATTAATAGCGACAAAATAAAATTAATTAATTTCTTGAGTGAAACAAAATTAATATATAAACTAATATAAAATGCTAATACAGACACCACAAAAATATGTGATGCAATGAGGTGTCCATCATAATGCAATTGTGTAAGTGTCCACTTTATTAAGGAATTGGAAAATCCTATCTCACTTTCAAATGAAATAAGTTCAAATGAAATGCACAAAAAAATGTGTGTATGTAATTTAATAGGCGGTTGAAAGAAGTCATGTAGTGTTCACAACAGATTTTTTTTTACTTTTTAGCGTGGTCTTTCAAGTTGTTTTTATTTTATTTTTAAGATTACTTTATTTTTGGCCTTTATGAACTGCAGATTCAAGAACTTTGCCTTTATATTTCAGAAAAATTTTAACCAAAAGTCTTGAAATGTGGTACGTTATAAGTTGTATTTTAGAGTAATTATTGTATTAAACATTTTTGAAATCAAAAAAGAGAATTATTTTGATAGTTTGTCTTCATGTTAAATTTTTTTTTCTTTGAACCTTCTTGTTTTTTTAAATAACTGATTTGTTTATATAATTGTTTTATTTTTTGGGGTTTATTTCTTATTTTTTTTATAACCGATATGTTCTCATATTTTTTATTGTTTAAGAATTTGAATTTGTTGTTTTTATTTGTGGTTCTTATTCTGATTTTCTGTCTAATTTTTATATTTTTTGTTTTCAAACTTTTGTTTTTTTTTTTAATTTTAGATTTTATTGTCGTTGATGTTCACTTATATTTACTTTCCGGTCTAACGCTGTAGCTGAGATATTGCTTTAGAACGGAAAATATTGTAATCGGTCCAATTTGAGCACATGCGGAGTTCACCGGATCTTTACGTTTGATACCTAAGGAACCTAAAACACAAAAAAAAGGGATGGAAATTTTCCGGATGTTTGTATGTACGCGCGCGCGCGCGCGTGTGTGTGTGTTTGTATAAATCACCTTATATCTCTATAACTACTCAACCGATTTTGACCAAAGTTGGTCAGATTATTTCTACATATGAGGCATTGATGCCATTAAATTTTCAACTTAAAGGCCAAGGGGATGAGACTGTACAGCAAGGTCATCCTCAGTATCTCAAGATTTCACCCGAGCCCTTATTTTCTCAGGCACATTTGCTAACGATTAAAAAATTATATTTCAAAAAAAAGATTTTCCGAAATGACCCCATCCCAAAAAATTCTCTAAATAAACTAATGGCTAAGTGGATATACTGCGTCATTAGCACTCCCTCTCACCACAAGGAACGCTAGTGTAGCACTGACGTACAACTTTTTTTTTAACCTCCGGATCCACCGTTAGGTATAGCTCCAGAGAATGAGATGAATGATTTATAGCGTGTATGAAAATGCCATGCCCGACCGTGATTCGAACCCGGGACGTCAGCATGAAAGGCCGAGACGCTTCCACTCGCGCTACGAAGGCCAGCAACGCAGTCGTTTGCTATGTTGTAACGTCACAAGTGAGCGGTAGATCTAAATATATGAATAATATTTAAAGGGTAAAAAAGTATTTGAAGTAGCCGCTAGTACCGACACACCCGCGTGAATGAAATACGGTATGCGCGTGTGCTTTAGTTAGAATCATTGAATTAAATAAACATTATATATAAATAATATGATAAATATTTTTAATTAAGTTTTGTGTGTATGTGTGTGTAAGCCTTGTATCAGAAAAAAGTCACGTGCCGGGAAAGTCCTATGTTATCAGTTTCTTTTTTTTTTTTTTTAAGTGTAGATTGGTTCATGTATTTTTGTTGGTTTTTGGTTGAGGCTATCAACCTGAATGTATTACGAGAAGGTTTTTTTAATTTTTTAATTCTTTTTGGCTGTTTACCTTTTCTATTAATAATTTTTTTGGTTGTTTTATTTATTTTATATTTTGCTTTTCTGAAGAGGTGCTGCTTTTATTTGATCATATTATTCTAGAGGGAAATTTTATACGTGCTTATCTCAAAGAAGTGTGCCTCGGATGAACAATGGAAATTATACTATAAAAATATTGTTTCAATAATTTGAAATGTTTACAGTAATAAAAATATACCACCCCATAAAAAAATATTTTTATAATTTTTTTTAATTTTTGGTAGGTTATCTTTGAAGCAATTTCTTTCAAATAATCCTAATAAGCTATTATACAATTTTTTAGATGTATTTCAATAAGCAGCTTCTTATCTTTGTCACGGCTACCCGCGTTAGATTTACCATTTCGCTTTTATTTCGAACCATTATTTCTTACCAACCTTACCATTAAAAAAGATAATATTAGTCACTGAACTTTCAAATAATACACTGCCATAAAATGTTGTAGTATTTATTATTACGGCTCTCTTTATTTTAATTTTCCTAATATTATAAATTTTCATTCGAAATATGATCAATATTTTCAATATCGGTAAGAAAAATAAATTTAACAAATATATTTATTGTTTACATAATCAAAACGATGAACATTTTTAGAATAAGTTGAGCTGTAAAATAAATCGCTATGCTTATCATTAGGGAATAAAGTTATTGAAATTTATTTATTCGAAAAAAATATAATCTTTCGAGAGTTTTTAAACCCATTCTTTTTTATTAACTTCAATTTATGTAGATTTTTTTTTTTTAAATAAATTGGTGAAATCTTATGGGATTAATTGGGAAAAACGTCAATCAATACCACTAGAGTCCCTAGAGGAAAATTATGTTGAAATATTAATAACGATTCATGTCTCCAAAGATTTTATTATAAGTAGATACCCGTAAAATAAAATTACCAATAACAAGAATTAGCTTGAATTCGATAAAAATAAAGAAAATTTATAGCAAACAAACGAACTGTAAAATTTCGTAAGATAAAAGTACGTAATCCAAAATTTAATTCTTATTTTCTTCGTATAAATAAAAGTAACCATTACAATAAATGAAATAATATTTGTAATAATTTAAAATGGATCGTAGAAAGAAAAAATTGTGAAAGAATTATACTACTATCCTCTAACTCTATAACCAGCAATTTATTTAATAACCAATATTACAGGAAAGATTTTTTTATTACGCCAGATAACCTATTTTCATTTCCTGACAAATAAAAAATAAATCTAATAGTAAAATAAGACTTAAAAAAAAGAGAGAAAATATAATATATAATAAGAGATAATATAAGATAATATATAATAAGAGAGAATATATAATATTACTTAAAAATGCTCACCAATATAGAGTTGACAATAATTAAAAAGGCTTTTTTCTATTTTTTAAACAAATAAACCAAATTTTGCGTGAAAATGACTGCAGAAATAAAAATCCGGCAAGAATATTGCTAAAATTTGCACGGATTTGAATAGAGTTTAAAATTTAGCCCATTCTCTCCTGATATAAAGGTTAAAATAATTACAGCTATTTTTTTTTTGTCTTCAGTCATTTGACTGGTTTGATGCAGCTCTCCAAGATTCCCTATCTAGTGCTAGTCGTTTCATTTCAGTATACCCTCTACATCCTACATCCCTAACAATTTGTTTTACATATTCCAAACGTGGCTTGCCTACACAATTTTTCCCTTCTACCTGTCCTTCCAATATTAATGGAAGGACAGGTAGAAGGTATTACAGCTAAACCTACTAGAATTGTCCCATAATACAATTCAAAAAAGATCTATTTTACACCAAATTAAGTTTACAGCCATTCATTAAAATCCTCCAATGTGTTATGTACGTTCAGCAACGGTCTGGCAGCTGTTGTATTCCTGTCAGGAGAGGATCTTTGTTGAGGTAACCCAGGAATTTCCTGGGTAATGGCAGCTGACAACTCTTTCAAACTTCTAAAACGAATTCCGCGGAGTGATTCGTTCAGCTTTGGAAAAGATCGAAGCCCGGCGGATTTAAATCAGGGGTATAGGTGATGGCAAAGCGTTTCCCAACCATAATCAGCGAAAATATCAACGACAAAAATGTTAATAGGACCGTGCATTTTACAGGACCTAGTTTTTGAAATTCCGGTAGTAAAACCTTCGTTAAAATATGGATTTAATGTGGACCTGGCATTCAGGTTTCATTTTAGATTTCACTGACATAGTAACGCCTCTTAAAATTTTATATTTCGATGTATTTGCGTTGTTCAAATTTTGTTAGGCGACGCGAGTTCAATACTGTCTCGTTTTCGGGCTGAACTGACGTTGTTACGCATTTAATAAACCCCGAACAACTTATAGAGTCAGCTTCGCGATCCTTCAGGGTATACATTCCCGTTTGTCACGAGTCGTTACGTATCTTCATTTTTGAGCGCATGTGCACAAGGCGCGTTTCTTTTAGGACAATCCTCACATTTCATTACTTTTTTTATTAATTCATACTTGAATTATACTAAAGAAAAATATTTTTTAAATTTTCTAGTGATCTCTTATAAATCATAGAGGAGGAAGGATCTCTTATAAATCATAGAGAGGATCTCTTATAAATCATAGAGAAGGATTCATAGAGGAGGAAGATCTCTTCCTCCTCTATGAATCATGAGACCTTGCCGTTGGTGAGGGGGCTTGAGTGCTCAGGGATACAGAGTAGCTGGACCGAAGGTGCAACCATATCGGAGAGGTATCTGTTGAGAGCCAGACTAAGGAATGATTCCTGAAAGAGGGCAGCAGCTCTTTCAGTAGTTGTTAGGGGCGTGAGTCAGGACGACTTAAACGGCCGTATCAACATCACTCAGTCCTCTGAGTACTGCGCAGCTGAAAGCAATGGAAAACTACAGCTGCTTTTTTTTCCAAGAAAATGTGGCTCTCTGTTTTGAGAGGAGAGTGGAAGAAGTGTTAGGAGAAGACCAATTTGGTTTCAGGAAAAGTATAGGGACAAGGGAAGCAATTTTAGGCCTCAGATTAATAGTAGAAGGAAGATTAAAGAAAAACAAACCAACATACTTGGCGTTTATAGACCTAGAAAAGGCTTTCGATAACGTAGACTGGAATAAAATGTTCAGCATTTTAAAAAAATTAGGGTTCAAATACAGAGATAGAAGAACAATTGCTAACATGTACAGGAACCAAACAGCAACAATAACAATTGAAGAACATAAGAAAGAAGCTCTAATAAGAAAGGGAGTCCGACAAGGATGTTCCCTATCTCCGTTACTTTTTAATCTTTACATGGAACTAGCAGTTAATGATGTTAAAGAACAATTTAGATTCGGAGTAACAGTACAAGGTGAAAAGATAAAGATGCTACGATTTGCTGATGATATAGTAATTCTAGCCGAGAGTAAAAAGGATTTAGAAGAAACAATGAACGGCATAGATGAAGTCCTACGCAAGAACTATCACATGAAAATAAACAAGAACAAAACAAAAGTAATGAAATGTAGTAGAAATAACAAAGATGGACCGCTGAATGTGAAAATAGGAGGAGAAAAGATAATGGAGGTAGAAGAATTTTGTTATTTGGGAAGTAAAATTACTAAAGATGGACGAAGCAGGAGCGATATAAAATGCCGAATAGCACAAGCTAAACGAGCCTTCAGTAAGAAATATAATTTGTTTACATCAAAAATTAATTTAAATGTCAGGAAAAGATTTTTGAAAGTGTATGTTTGGAGTGTCGCTTTATATGGAAGTGAAACTTGGACGATCGGAGTATCTGAGAAGAAAAGATTAGAAGCTTTTGAAATGTGGTGCTATAGGAGAATGTTAAAAGTCAGATGGGTGGATAAAGTGACAAATGAAGAGGTATTGCGGCAAATAGATGAAGAAAGAAGCATTTGGAAAAATATAGTTAAAAGAAGAGACAGACTTATAGGCCACATACTAAGGCATCCTGGAATAGTCGCTGTAATATTGGAAGGACAGGTAGAAGGGAAAAATTGTGTAGGCAGGCCACGTTTGGAGTATGTAAAACAAATTGTTGGGGATGTAGGATGTAGAGGGTATACTGAAATGAAACGACTAGCACTAGATAGGGAATCTTGGAGAGCTGCATCAAACCAGTCAAATGACTGAAGACAAAAAAAAAAAGTGATCTCTTAAATAAAAATCAAGAATAGGTAAAAAAATTTCATGTGGATAACACATGACTTCCTTCCACACCTATTAAATTACATTTACAACTTTTTTTAAAATGAAAAGTACATAAAATTTTATTTCATTAAAAACGCCTGATATTTTTTCATATTTTTTTCTTTTTTTGTTATTATTGAATTTATTCATCGTAAAACCTTTTTTACAATGAGAAGTTAATAATTATTAATAAATCAATATATTTATATTTAAAAAAAAGTTAAAAAAAAAAGAAGATTATGTCTGATTTGAATAGATCTGCCTTCTACTAAGAACCAAATATTTCATTAATTCAAATTTTATTTGGCTATAACTCTGGAACCAATGAAAATAAATACCACTTATGATATATCGTTGAACTCTCAATTAGGACTTATTACTGAAGTTATGATAAAGTCCAAAATCCAATTTTTTTTGGATTTTGGACTTTTTAGGACACTTTTGGTTCAGTCAATTGCAATCAAAAGGAAAGGTGCACAACTAGATGTTACAACAGTCTTAAATCCAAAATTTCAACATATTACGGCTAATCGTTTTTGAGTTACGCGAAAGACATACGTACATATAACATACATGTATACGTACGTACTGACGTTACGCCGAAACTAATCAAAATGGATTCAGGGATGATCAAAACGGATATTTTCCTTAAAACCTAGAAACCGTAATTTTTTGCGACCGCAATTCTTCCTTTGCTTCGTACAATATTCAATATTGCATCAATATTCTCATCTTTACTAAAATGCCCTTCTTTAATGTAATATTCCTAATAAATATTTAAAATTAGAAAGAAAAAATGTAAACGAATTATTAAAAAAAAAAATCTTAGATTGATAGTTTAAAGGGGAGATAAGCTTTCTTTTATTTAGTATAACCGACATCTTTGATACGCTAAGTACTATATAATTTCATAATTTTAAGCCAGATTGTTTCAAAGATTTAAAACCGAAAGAGATCAACAAAGCACAAACACGCGCCTGCGCAATGTGTAAATTAAGAATTTCGTAACTACAATTTATTATTTTTGAATCAAGGATACCCTAAAATTCAAAAAACAAAAATCCAAGATAGATCTTTTTTATTTCAGGAAATCTCAATAGCAATTCATTCCATTTATTACATACAATCTCAATCAGACATTAAAACGGGTAAATAATTATAGTGAGTTAAGAATATATAGTGGAATCAAGGATTCCAAATTGAGTTGTTCTAACAAGTTAAATAATTAAATTATGACTCTTCAAAATTGTTTGAATAAGTTTTTATTTAAAGGGCAAAGACGTTTTTTAAGGAATCAAAGATAAAGATTTTTGTTAATGAATTTTGAACTACAATAGAGAAGTAGATAAGGTTGAAGGCGGTTTTGTTTAACATAATTTTTCTTATCTCTCTACCAATTTCTACCGAAGGTGATACGGTTTCTGCGTTTCATCTGAAAGGTTTTGAATTGAATCCTAATAAATCACAAATAATATTATTTCTCAAAATTAAAAACAAATGTTGTAATCGGGTTACAAAATTCTTAATTTCCAAATAAAGTAATTAAAAAATAAATAATTTGATTGATGATAAAATAACAGCATAATAATTTATTTTAAAACAAGTAGAGAAAACGAGAAAACAGGCAACTGGAATATAAACAAATTTAACATCCTGATATTCGACAAAGTTTATATACTTTGGTAAATTCTAGTGACTGCAAACCGGATTAGTAAAAATATTATCTAATCTTAAACGAAAGCACGATAATGTAATAAGGAAGCAGAACAGAAATATGAATCTCATTTGAAAATAAGTTACCTCTTGTAAACAGCTGTTCCGGATAATAACATCAGTATGGTTGACAACATCGGAGAGAGAGACAGATATCTCTTCTGTAAAAAAAAAATGGCTCCAAGGAAGCAGGTTAGCGTTGTTTCCGATAGCCGTAAAAAATATTAATAACAATAATAATAATTTTGACAATAAAGTAAAATAATAGTATAAATAAAAAAAATAAGGATTAAATTTCAAAGGCAATAAACAATTTTATTAACAATAAGATGATTTCTTAATATTACTTTTGTTTTAAAAGAATAATAATAAACGCGATCACGTTATCTATCTTTCGGAAATGAGATCCCTTAATGTAACAGAATGGTATGCTACTTACTGTAGTAATTAAGGATGAGCTAAGTGCTACAATAACAGGTTTAATTAAATTTTATTCATTTTTTATTGCATATTAATAATAATGTACCTTAATAATAAAGCCATCACCAGAATTAGCTCATTTTTTTCAGTTTAATGCGTTCCATGAATTTATATTAAATTTAAACACATCCGGCATTCGTTTAATGCGGTTACAATTGTTTTCTTCACCGTTTTATCTTTCCATGAGCGATTTATATCTAACTAAATATAATAATAAATGAAAATATTTGTTCTTTATAAAACATTTGTATGTTTAATACTTTAAATTATATGTTGAGTATGTTTAATAAAAAGGAAAATTTCATTATTCTTACAATTGTATGTTACGAGCCAGTAATCATCATCATTCACTAAAGACTACGCCTTGTCGATTTAGTCACGTCACTCTCACCTCCGCATCTCTCTTCAAGTCATTATACGAACCAAGGACCATCTCTTCTTTAACATTATTGATGACGGTTGCTCTCGGTCTACCTCTAGGTTTTTTACCCAAAACCTTGCTCTCAAAATGACTGGTCAATCAGTTTCGCTCTTCTTCTTCTTATAACATTTAGCAAGGACTTCCTCTCACTCACTTCTGCAAACACTTGATCATTTCTTTTCCTATTCACCCAGCTGGTTCTTGTTATTCTCCTCCAAATCGACATTTCCATCACTTCCAGTCTTCTTCTTTCTGCTTTCTCAAGCGTCCATGTTTCACACCCGTAAGTTAAAACACTCCAGACATAAGTTTTAGCGAACTGTTTCCTTTACTTGCATACTCATATGATTATCACTCAGTATATTCTTTTTATCCTGGAAAGCTCATTTTGCCAGCGATATTCTTCTTTTTACTTCTTTGGCACATTTATTATCGCTAGTGACGGTGCTTCTCTAATAATAAAAACTGTCAACCTTCCTTTCTTTTTGCTACAATCATAATCTTTGTCTTTTCCTTATTAATTTTCAGATTAAGTTTTATTAGTACTTTAGGTAGTGTTTCCAACATAATCTCCATTCCTCTTGCTGATTCCGCCAGTAACACAATATCATCTGCAAAGTGGATACAATTTATGGATTTTCCATTAATTCCGATTCCTTTTGTTTGTTCTTCCATTTCTACAATAGCTTTTTCAATAAACAAATTAAACAGAAACGGTGACAGTGGCAACCTTGCCTGACTCCCCTTCTTATTTTGACCTCTTTCTTTAAGCCGTTGATTTCAAGCTCCGATTTCTGCATTTTATACAGACTCAGAATTAATCTTCTATCCCTCCAGTCGAGCTTTATTTCCCTCGTTTTTTGAAATAGCAATTCCCAATTCACCTTGTCAAAGGCTTTTTTCTAAGTCTACAAAAGTCAAAAAAGTCTTCCTATTAATCCCAATTCTTCTCTCTAGTAACACCGCTAGTATCGCCTCTCTAGTTCCCTTCCCAAATCTGAAACCGAACCGGTCTTCCCCCAAATTTTCCCTTTTATTCGGCTTTTAACAATGTTTAGCATTATCTTCGAAGTGTGGGATAACAAAGAGATTGTTCTGTAATTGATGCAATCCATTGAATTTCCCTTCTTAGGAATTATTACAGTTTTGCTATTTATAAAATCTAGCGGTAGTGTCGTTCCCTGTTCATAGAAACGTTTGATAAATCTATACAAACACTCCTTTTTGACTCTCCTAATTCTTTTAATATTTCTGTTGGTATGTTATCTGTGCTTGTCGCTTTGCCATTATTCAAGTTATTCAAATTCTTCCTTAGATACAGGGGCTCCCATCATGTCTTTATCCACCCTATTTTCATCTTCCAGATTTTCCCTACTGTTAACAATATCTTTCCTTCAAATAGCTCCTCAATATTTTCTTTCCATCTGTCACCTACATCATCTAAATCAAAAAGAAGATCCCCCCACTTTTATTCCTTGCCATATTTGTTTTCGAGCCAGTAAATAGGTATAAAAACAAACTTTTATGGTAAAATTTTAATTTGTTTTTTTATGTATTTGTAAGTAGGAATAATTTTTTTAAAAAACTATAAAAATTTTGAAAAATATTCATAAAAATTTCCAGTTTTCCTCCTGTTTTGTAGGTAGTAAATTTTAAATATTCAATAATTTCTTTAAGATATTACATGAAAAATATTATTTAAATATTTTTAAGAAAATATCTATAAAAAAAAATTCTATAAAAAATAAAAAAAATAATTTTTTTTTCTATAACAATTTCTATATTTAAAAAAATACTCTGTTTTACTTATTTCAATATAGAGACAACTTAAATAAAAAAACTACCACACTTCCGCACTGTAAATTACAACTTATCTCACCACAATTTGTCTTCGGTAAAATAGCATATTAATTTTCCTATTACATAAAACACCTGATTACACTCCCTACTACTTACGGTTACATTTTTTTAAATTTTTTAGCTAGCTATGTTTAAAACAAACGTGAAAATTTGTAAATTCTTGCGTAGGATTCACAAAAAATAAACAATAAGAAATTAATATTTGTTAATATTAAATTACAGATCCGTTATACGTTTCCGTGTGTGTATAAAACATATCAAATAACTGCGATTTATTCGTTATTTACAATTCTTATAGTGTAAACATAAAACGCAATAACGTTTTTGCGAGTTCTGATCGATCCGTGCATATGCAATATATATGCATACGTAACGCGTGCGTACTTATATCTAAATCTATAGAGATAGTCAGTACGTACAATCATACGTAATAATAATTTGCATTTGATCACTCCGGCTGGAACTGTCCAGTCTACCGCTAATTTCTCTAGCTGGAATATAGAGTAGTTAGTACTATATATATATGTATATATTACTCCCATGAGAATATTAAACGGTATAGAGGCTACAATCAAAAGCTGCATTCAGTACATATATACTATATATATACTTGCATACATACATACATATATATATGTAATACGTATAAATAACACTATATAAAGTAATCAAAATCATAGAGTTAATACACAGATTGGTTATTTGTTACACAAATCATTGTGAAAACTTTTATGTCAACAGTTTTCTAGTTTTTAATTAAAAAAATATATTCTAAAGTTTTTCTGAATAACGTTTTTTTAAATTTTACCAGATTTTAAAATTAAAATTCAATGTGTTAAGAAGAAATGATTTGTACTTTTATAGAATTTTACCCTGTTGAGTTAAATCTCCTTAGATATATATTTAATACCGGTGTTCTTTGGTGGTTGGGTTTCAATTAACCACACATCTTAGGAATGGTCGAACTGAGACTGTACAAGACTATACACATCATTTACACTCATACATATCTCTGAAGTATTATCTGAAAGGTAATTACCGAGGCTAAACAGGAAAAAGAAAGAAATATATATATTTAAAAAAAAAAAAAACGAACCCTACTCGACATTTAAATTTAGTAAAGTGTGAGGCAGTGGTGGTGATGTTATGCGAGCACCATATGCGAGTCTAGACCAATCATAACCATCAACTGGTAACAAACGGGGTGCCCTTGGGGCGCTGTTTTGGGAAGTGCAATAGGGTGCTCTTATAATATCTCTGGAAACAATCATCCGATTTTCAAAATTCAAACGGAGTATTTGTTAGCAAGTTGAAAGCTAAATTTTGCATGCATCAGGAACACTCTCGATTTTACAGATCGTGGTTATTCGGAAATGTTGTTATATCTTTGTAACCAATCTTCCAATTTTCAAAATTCAAACGGTGTATTTGCTAGTATAATACAAAATCATGATGGAACCAAACCAGAACAAAAAGAGCAATGTTCTTTTACGGCCGTAAAGTTTTTCAATTTTTAATTTATCTTTTATTGAATACACTTTGGCGTTTAAATCAGAAAAAATTTATAAGAAGTAGGAAACGTAAGAAAGAGTATGTAAGTATTTATACATAATAAATACAAAGGTACACAGCCTTTATAACTCAGCCCGAGTATCCTTGAAGAACACTAAAAATGAAACTAAATTCATATATTCACGGTAATTTATGAAGGAATTGTACTATTGCGAATGACTGTGCTACACACAGTTTGTGTGTGAGGGGTGTGGGTGGGCGCGCAAAGGGTTGTAGGCGATTACAACGTACGCAAAATATGCATGTACCCACAGAAGCCATCTCTTCTAAAACTGATTGATATAGAGGTTGTTAATTTTTACTTAAATATATAAAAATTAAATAATCATCAATATTTTAATACTAATTCTGATTTCGGTTTGAGAAGGAAACTTCCAGGACAGATTAATTACTAAATTCTAATTCTTATATAACTCATCGAAATGAAATAATAAAAAATTTCTAAACAATAAAAATAAATGATTAATTTTGCTACTGCAGAAACGTTGTTAATAAATTAATTTAAATTAATTGTTGTTTAAATTAATTTTATTGGTATAGAAACGTTGTTAATAAATTCTCATTCCTCTAACAGGAGTTACAGATGTCACGTAGAACTAACTGCATTTGGCTTGGAATAAATTTTAAGTTGATTTTATAGAGAGGGTACCTCCACTCCGATCCTGTTATTATACCAGAAACATAACACAAACAAGTTAGGCTCACGATACTGGTGGTGATTTTTCATTTTTTTCTTTTTCATTTGTTCATTTATTTCATCTTTTCTCATTTTTTCTTCATAAATATGTTTTTACGAAATGACCATAAGGCTCGTGTTGACTCACCTTTCTGTTGTAGGTAGATCAATAACGTTTCCATACATACAGCGACACAGACTCGTGAGACGGGTGAGTATCACATAAAACTTACACTTGCACGGCAAAATACAGTAACACACAAGTAGGAACTCACACGTTGGGGCTCACCTGTCAAATGAATCTAGATACCAAGCGTGTTTTAGCAGAAAGGAGTGGGCGTGTCGTTCACAAAAATATTAATTTATATTTTGTTTAAAGACATAAAAACCAGTAAATACAAAAATATTTAAAGAAAATATCAAAATTGCATTAATGTATTAGTTATATTAATAACGATAACTTTTAAAATAAATTCTTTTGATTGCTAATACTAAAAAAAATTTTTAAATGTATAAATAAAATAAACCTGTAGTAAACGTGACCCTGATCTTTGGCCTTCTACGGCAAAAGGTCAAGGTCACCCTCTCCACGAACCAATAGGATCGCTGCACTTTCATCACAAGAGGTTGGCCCCGTCCCCCATAATAATCTTGAACCGGCCCCTCTACCATCTTGTCCCTACCATTTTCTCCACGTTCTTGCTCCCTGACCTTTCACATTCTTGGCCCCACCCACGCCATTTAAAAACAAATCGAAATTTTCAAAACGATATATCTCGTCAACAGAGGAGAGTAATCCAACGGGTAAAATTCCGTTGTGATCAGGATGACGTAATATCTCTTTTACACATAGGGGTACGAGGTTTTCGGGTAAGGATACGCTTGCGCTCATGTGTGCATGCGTGAGTGTTATGATACTACTGCTGCTACAGCTATTACGACTACTACTATTACTACCATCACTACTACTAAATAAATAATATTCGAATAAATATATGTTAATAAATTTATGTGTGTAGATTGAGCTTCACGTTCGATGATATTGTATCATATTTGTTTACCCGTTTCTTATCGGCTGATGACGCATTTTCCAGGCTAATAGTTTTATATAAATACCCGCCAGATTCCCACAGAGTTCATAACTCATTCCTAGTCTTCGATACCGCTATAGGAATCCGTACAAATACTCTTTCCGACACACAATTTACTTCACCATTCAGATGAGTAAAAGTATTTATTCATTTTATAATTAGGCACTAATGTACTGGCTTATAAGATATCGATTAAAATTAGTCGATAAATAATTAAGTCAATAATTACGCGCTTTAAATAATAATATACTCGCTTAATATATTTGTACAAGTTGTCGATTATGCACTGGAATTAAAATTCATTATACTTTTTTCTATAGTGAATATGGATTTGTTTTGTTTCAGTTCTTTTACGTCGGTTTTTGATAGTTTAATTTTGTTGCAGACTATCGTTGGAACTGCCGAACTGCTGACACATGCGACAATAGGTGCCGATGGTAGAGAGGAGTATTTCTCCCAGAAGTTTTATTTTAAATTGGTACAGATCGTTTTGGTGGCGTGACGTAAATCCTTTTTTTGTTCTTTGATGATGACGGCAAAACTTGAAACTCTCTTTCAAGTGATGGCAAACACATTTCGCCTGAATCGACCAATAAACCTTTGTCGGAAGACAAGAAGGAGAATCATATAAGAGAGTATACGACGTACACTGTTAATTATGATTCGAATGAGAGTCTCTGCGAAACCGTTAAACATCATTTGAATATTTTCAGAGATAGGATCAAATGGGAATATGATACTTTCTAAGATAGTTTATTAAGCGGATGCCTTATCCGTAAGAAGAGAGTGGTAGGGGAAATCAATATCATAACGGTCGTTGGGAGGAAGAACCAGTCGTAAAGTATAGGTTCAAAGGAATAAACGTATCTACTTGTAAAAATATTTGGCGACCTCGTATTTAGTGCCGGGTGAGAAATGAGTCAAAGAGCAGTGAAGAAGAATAGTTCCCGAGTCGAAGCCGAGACCGCACTTCGAACAAGAACCGATAGCGTTTTCCGCATCCAGTCGAATACATTACCTCTCTAGCTCAGATTTTTTTAAAAAAGGATCTTAGCCCCATAAAGGGTAAAAATATTTATTTTGTGCAAGTCTATCCTCGATATTCAGCTATTCATTTTAAATACAAACATTTCCTTCTCCATTGCTTCGATTTCTTCTTAAATGTTTCCATCCTCTGAGAGTAAAACCTTTGAAAGGTAGTCCTTTCTCGGGTCCATAGAATCGCGAAGAAAGATCTAATGCTTGCTATTCAATAGAATCATAAAAGGATTTACCAGATTCATAGTATTTGAAAACGATCCCTTTCCACTTTTTACAGCTGGATATGATAAGCGTCTTGTTTCTTGAATTTCGAGAAACAAGATTTCTAGAAATTAGTATGCGATAGCGCAATATCTTCAAACAAACTTGTTGGCGTCAAAGACTCCAACAATTTAGTTTTTGGTTCTTCCCACATCAGTTCGGCTCCATTTTTTTTTTTTTTGTAAACATTGTCCAATGTCTTGACGTACTTCTAATAAATTCGCACCCACAATTGCATAATTAAATGTTATTACCGCATACATCAAAGAGACGACATTCTGAAAACGTTAGAGGTGAATTCCTCATCTAGCAGATTGATGAACATATCGTAACTAACATGCGAATACGCACGTTTCACGCCGACCACAATATTAGTGAACGGAATATGCTCCGTACTTTATTGATTTGAAATTTGTAGACTACCTCGTTAAAAATTCCAATCCTTGATTATGACGTAACGTTTCTTTCTCTTCTTTTATTCTAATCCCGAACTTTTTTAATTTCCTATTCAAAAGACTTTTCAGATTGTGATCGCAAACTATCTAGTCCTTATAGGTTTCAAACAGTCATTCAGTGTCTTGAGCGTGGATACGGAACGGAAATGCTAAAATAAGTATTCCCGGTACCGCTTCAAACTCCTCGACTATTCTGCTTGAGAAAATAGTAGTTAAGATGGATTAAAATCCTTCTGTTTAAGAGAAGGACCACCCGGAAATACAAAAATGAAACAAGTAAACATATCCATTCCTTAGAACCTCAACTTCACAACTATAACGTAAGGGCCGGGACAAAATGGCGGAGGGGCGGATACGTCATTACGTGACCAAAATACCGCAATCCTATTGGTTCGTAGAGGGGACCTTGACCTCTGTGAGTCTCGAGGTTTAAAGTCAAAGTCTTCCTTGAAGCGACATTTCTATAGTACTGAAATGTTATTGTTGATAGTTTAAATTTATATATATGCAAAATAAAACTGACCTCTGCTTTGGAACTCACCGCCTTCTGATGATCCCGGTTACCATACCACCCCCTCCATTCCTAAACCTGATGTAATGAAAAGGAAATAAAATTAATTTTCACTCTCATTAAAATATAACTGCTGTTACATCTTAACACAAATAACATTGAAGCCATGCTGTTTTATTATAGTACAACAAAAAAGCAGTATAATAAAACTGTAAAAAAAGAACATAAGTCTAATTAACGACCCTGTTTTGTAAGTTTATATGAAATTTATATTTATTTCTTTGATGTCACTTCAGCAGTAAACCATTTTATTTATTACTTAATATATAGAGTAAAGTAGGTTAACAACTAAAAATTGATATAATAATTATTTTTAATAACTGATATATAAATGCAATTTGTGAAATATTATTTTATTATATTTTCAAAAATTGGAAATTTTGTAGAAAATGGATTTCTGCTTAAGATGCCATCAAAAAGTAACAAAAACCTTTTACATTAAAATACGTGTTATGTATATGTATGTACATAAAATATTCTTTTACGATAATAAATTAAAAAATAATCGTTTTTATTTACAGCTGTAACAAATAAATAACAATAAAAAATTTCCTTTACTATTAGGGTAAAAGTCAGTGAGGTAAAATAAACATTTTTGATAAAATATAATGTTTTAAATTTATTTATAAATGAATGTACAGGATAATAACGATCACCGTCCAGAAAAGTCAAAATTTGAAATATAGATTGTATCACGGCCCATGCGTACTGTATTACCTTGTATGAAACTATTAGAAAAGAATAATGATTTCAATCTAAACTATAAAGCGTTTATTAAAAGAACAGGAACAAGAGAACGATCATAGTTCAACGATTTAAGATCTCTCAGCTAAGCTTTTTTCCTGTTTAGCCTCCGGGAATTACCGTTCAGGTATTACTTCAGAGGATGAATAAAAATGATATGTATGAGTGTAAATGTAATGTAGTCTTGTACAGTCTCAGTTTGACCATTCCTGAGATGTGTTGTTAATTGGACCCAACCATCAAAGAACACCGGTATCCACGATCTAGTATTCAAATCCGTATAAAAGTAACGGCCTTTACTAAGACTTGAACGCTGAAACTCTCGACTTGCAAATCAGCTGATTTGGGAAGACGCAAGACGCGTTCACCAATATACCAACCCGGTGGGTTCTGCTCAACTAAGCTGTAATACTACTGACAAACAGATTGTAATGTCTGCATCAGCATGTTTTAATTTGTTTTTACTTTGCACTGTAACTACATAAACGCAGTTATATGTAAAGTCGTTAACTATGTCTTCTTTTATGTGCATTTTTATTTTCTTTATTTATTACAATTTTTTATGGATAAGAAATGACAAGTGTTCAAAAGAATCTTCGGAATAAAAACAGAGAGTATGCTATGGAATGTCTAATTCTGTTTCAAGAATATTAACTACAAATGGCTTTCTTTTTTTTGAGCATTTACTAAAGGTTGCATTGACGCCTTGGAGTCTGTAAAATCAGCTATTAAGTAATGTATTGCGTGTAGCATCTAACGCCTTAAAAACGCCAATATAAAAGCAAAGTTAAATAATGGTATGCAAGTAACACCAGGCACCTTCAAGACGTCAAATGTTATTTTAAATACCCTCTTTTATTGCTGGTTAATACGGTTACCTTAAAGCGTCTGTTTAAAATCAACAGTTAACTAATCTATTCATGTGCCAGGTTACGTTGTGAAGGATTTGTTATAAAGAAGAAATTAAATACCATATTGCGAATTACGAATATCACCTTGAAGAATAAAATATGCAATCAGAATTAAAATACACATTTTATTTATGGTTGTGATTTATATTTTGCACGATTATAACCAAAAAAAAAAAAACTAAACTGTAAGATATATTGAAACTAACCATTTGGAATTTGGAATTTTTTGTGTTTTTTTTTTGTCTGAATTTAATTTTTTTAAAAGATAAAAAAATTAAATTGCTATTTAATAGCTAAAAAGCAAATCGTAATATACTGGATGATACTTCAGTATGGAAACAGCTTTATACTGCATATCTGATAAATATTTTAAGGATGAAAGAAATGGAGTTCTACATAGTTAAAAAAATGCATTATGGTGGATTTTTAATTTTTGTCCGCCACATTAAATCACAGTTAATTTTTTTTAAATTTTACAATATAAATAATGGTAAAACCCGTATTTCTGTTAATGCTTGCATTATCGAGTTATAAGCATTCAAAGTTACAATGATGGAAAAATAGTGTTAACAATAAAACGAGGTAAAAGCGCTCAAGAACAATTTTATTGCTTTTTCATTCATAATGCATGCAATAATGAAATTTAAAAACTGTTATAATATTGGTAATAATAAACAATAACTAATAATTGACAATACAGCAACAAATTAAACGGCTATATTAACTGATATTATTTACTTTAAATATTAGAATATTTAATTAAAGATTTTAAATATATGTTTTTGATCTAAATTATATGTGAAATAAATTTTGAAAGCATACTGTTCTACAATAAATGTTCAAAATGCTTCCCCACTACATCTTGGCAGTATGCTAACCTCAAGTAATATCCACTTATAACTTGTTATAACTTGTCAATTATTCTTCTTTTCAATTCGTCAATGTCTGTAGCTTTTGGTTCATAAACATTTACAAACCGACGATTCCCGTCCAAACGTTCACTTTCTGAAGTGAACGTATATCCGTAGTTTTGTTTATTCACATGACCATTTAATATAAAAGTAGCTTCATCATTAAATATTATTGAATTAAAAAAATTGGCGTCTACGTCTACTTTTGGCATTATAATATCACAACACCCAACTCGGCGGTCAAAATCATCTTCCGAAATTATGTTCCAAATTTAGCTTATAAGGATGAATTTTTTATTTATTTTAAGAATCTTCTGAATGAAAAATAACTTTTGTCATGTTGAATAAATGCTTCATCATCAGTTGTGACAGTCCTCGGTCTACTGGTGCGAGGACGATTCTTTACAGCCCCGGAATCTTCTAATCGCTAAATTGTTTTGATCACAGTCGATTTACTTATTGGTTCTCCGTTTAGAAATCTATCATGAAATAAATAACATATACCTTGTAAAGGCCGAACTCTGTCACCATAACCATATATCATCAACAGAGTTATTCTTTCGGTTTCATTTAAAGATGGCATTGTTATTTGAAGATTTAATATTTAATAAAACTAAATAAATGAACGAGGAAACTTTCACCTATAAACAAATTTTAACCGTCAGGCCAACAACTTAATTTTTACTAACACTATCAAATTTTACCATTACAAGTATGTTAAAGTAAAAAGGCTAAATGAGGAGTTAATAAGGTACTGATTCAACGTAATGCAAACTGAATTATTGTAAATTAACAAATTTGTAATACATTTTTTAAGTAAGCATTTCCAGCTGATTTGTTTCATTTACGATAACTAACAAATACCAGCTGATATTAACAATGGAAGTTAACTTTTACTTTCTTGTACGAAGTAAAGGAAGTATTGTGATCGCAAAAAATAGGGAATATCTTGTTAATTGTGTTCTATGTTGTTAGTCCTGTTGGCTAGGTTTAAAGGCGTACAGATTTGGTGTGCCGCTACGATGGCTTGATAGACGGGGTGTTGCCCGCTATGGAAGTAATCTCTTAAGTTTTCGTTCTGGTCGTAGCAAAGATTTTTAATATCGAGTACTCCTCTTCCACCTTCCTTTCTCGGAAGTGTGAATCTTTCTTTTGACGAATAGATGTGGTGGGGGACTTTTCTTGGTAGAATATTTTTCTAGTGAGTCGTTCAACTCGTCTAAGTCTGCTTCACTGTATTTTATTATACCTAACGCATACGTGAGTATGCATATGCATATGCTGGTACTGCATATGTGTTCACTGTCTTCACTTTATTTCCTCCTCCATTAAGTTCCGATTTTAAAATTAATTTTAATCTCTTTTCATACGTTTTCTTAAGTTTTTCCTTAATGGCTTTGTGCTCCAATTTTATCGTTTGGTCGCATCCTAGGTACTTGTACACGTCCTCTTCTTTCATTGTTTCTATGCTACCCTGGCCTGCAGGTTGTAATTCTGCGCCTGGTGGAACTTTCCCTTCACAATGGCGTTTATCTTATTGGCATTTACTTATTCCTAGCTCCATTTTAATGTCTTCCTTGAACATTTCGACAAGTTTAAGCAGTTGCTACAGCTGATGTTCAGTCCCTCCATAAATCTTTAAATCGTCCGTATAAAATAAGTGTTAGTAAATAGGCAATATGGAATAAGATCTACAGTTTATTTTCCTTACTAATTTATTTAAGCTTGTGATAACATAAAACGATTAAATACAGTGTAAAATACATGTGTTATATTTAATTACAATCCGTTTAGGTTACGTTTAAAATACATTCGTTTAAGTATAAGTATTAATACTACGTTTACAGTTTACACACATCTGTGTTGAGCCGCTGTCGTTAGTCACTGACTAACGAATGAGAGGGAGAATCCCCCCACCATTTAATACATAAGACTAATAACTAAACTATATTATTTGACTAAAACTACAGAAATTACATTATATTAAATATTGCATTCAAAACGTTAACAATAAGCGTGCCAGTTTGTAATCTCCTGCTCGCGATTTTATACTGTAACCGTATCTTGCCTCCTTTAGCGTGCTTCATCAAGCGGGTTGATAGCCATGCAGAACCAGAGCGGGCTTAGGGCATTCCCTTGAAATATTCCTCTACTTACATTTACGGGTCCTGTTTGTATTTTTCTTGTTTCACTATTTGCAATTAGTATCATGCTTCAAGTACTCATTGCACGCCTCAAGAACCTAATCGTCTTTTCATCAACTTGATAGGTTTCTAAGATCTTCCTCAGCCATGAGTGCGGCACACTATCGAATGCCTTTTTATAGTCTATATAGGCCATCCACAGATTTCTTTTAGTGTATCAGGCTTGTTGCGTGATTACCGAATCTATGATTATTTGTTCTTTGTTCCCCCTTGCGGTTTTTGCACTTCTCTTCTGCTCCAAATGGAGAATTTTTTTTATTTCCAGGTGCTTGTATATTTTGTTGGCAATAATTGCTGTCCATAATTTATATGTTGTCTGAAGGCATGTTAAGGTATATTGAGCTGGGTCTTTCGTGTTATTACTTTTAGGCAAAAGGAATATTATCTCCTCTGTTAACCAGTTAGGTGTATTCTCTGGATGTTCTATTATATCGTTATATGCCTCTGCTAATATAAGGTGCGCTACATCAAACTTTTTTAGCCGAAAGTTATGAACTTTATCTTATCCTGGCGACTTCCAATTCTGAAATTATTATTATTATTATTACATCACAAAGACGTAATCACAGTTTTACTTAAATAATAATAATCTAATGCAAAGAACCAATTTTTTTATAATTTTTTATGAAACAGATATTGAAAAGTAGAATAAGTCTACTTTTAGTGGTAGTATAAAAATCACGTTCTATTAAACTATATATATAAAATTTATTTGAAGAGTTTCTGTTATTGGTCCACTTAACAAACTGTAATGTATTTATAGCTAAATTCCCCAAAGGAAGATTCACAAAACACGATACAAGTTGAAAGAAAATTGAATCAAAAAACGGCAGAGTTTGAAACTTTGTACGTTCAGTACGTAGTATTTTCTGTTAAGTTGTATCAGGAAGTGAAAGGTATTATAGAACCAAGGGTGAGGTGGTAGAACCAAAGGGGAACTTGCGTATCATCTAAATTGGGGTGAAACCTCTTGGTTTGAGTCAATTAGTCTAAAAGTTATATAACTTTTTTTTAAATCTTATTTTTAACACTCAGTGATAGAAAATTATCGTGTTTCATAAATAAAAGTTTTACTTTTAATAGAAAATTCATAGATATTTAGCCTATTTTTAGTATTTAAATAAATACTTGTAGTGTTTTAATATATAAATGTAAAGAGGATGGCTCAAAAGTCAGTACGTGTTAAAATACAAAAAGGGAATTCAGCTTTTAAAACCGTTATTAATTTTCATTATTGATTTTCTGTTCCTCTAATTAATTTTTTTAACTTATGATTACAATACAATAACATCTATTAAAGCGATAAATAAACCAAAAATAATACGGTCTGCAGGTTACATTATTATTAGGTATTCTGATGTAATTTTTGAGTATGTAAAACTAAGTGACCTTCTAATTTACGGTAAAATTTTATCAAAAAAAGAATGGATTTTTGTCTTGATAACATGATAAATAACTTTAACGCAATAATTAGCAAGAAGAAAAATAATTTTCACTTTGTTCCGCTAACTCACAAAAAAAAGTCCGCAATTTAAAGAAATGGTATGAAGAGAAACGGTTTTATTATGAACTGTACTAGAACAGATAGGACTAACGCTGCAACAAGTAAGGAAAAATTTAAAGTTTTACAGGGAGTAATTTAAAATCTGAGAAAATAATCAAGATTGTGTTTCTGTTTTTTATAAAAAAATTTCAGAAGACTCGGTTCAAAAATTCTACATCAGGAAAAATGTAATCCTATGTACCACGAAAATACCAGTAAATTTCAAAGAAAATGCTCTTCACTCTGAAATTTTCAGAACTGGTGTTTGTTAAGCAATAATATTTGTCTTTAAATTAAGTTGAACCTACCTAGCACATCGGTTTTGGATGTCAAGGATTGCTGGTGCCATGTTTTTTTGTTCCAGTGACAGGATAGTATTATCTGTAAATGCTGGATTTTTACTATTCTAAAGCTCGAATAAGTTTGAGTCGTTTTTAAAATTTATATTTCTAATAAGATGGAGCTCTTTAACACTACGCTAATGTAGTGTACGATTACATTATTGAAGTCTCTGATGAATAGATTAAAAAAATTAATGAGGAAAGAGAACATGGAATTCCATAAAAATTTCAAGATCACCACCAGACCTATGGGTTTTTTCATTTGGTTACGATGAAAGACAAAGCGTAGGCCATGATAAAAATTACTCTTGAAAAACCAGTTGAAGCGGAGTGGTAAATTTTTCCATATTTTTAACAACAGAAAATTTTAACGATTGGAGAAAATTATTGCGTCAATTTAAAATGTTATATACAGGTATTATCGGTTGTCATTTTAATAATATACTAGCTGCAGGGCAGGCCGTAGGCACGCCTCCACAGCTAGGCCTGCCTGGCTTGCAGCATCTAGGAATAGGATTATTAGGTGTCTAAAATTAATTACTTCTTGAGTAAAAATGTATATTTTTTTTTTTTTTTGAATGAGGAAAATTGATATAAAGAAGTTAAATTAGGGAATTAACTCTAGAAATAGATATTAACGAATCGGGATTTCCGCTAGTGATCGGTACATTCCGGTGCCTACTTTTCGGTTATAGTTCATTATTCTACGAAGAAAAACAATCATATAGATAAATAAAAAATATGTAAAAACTATCTTTAGAACACCACTGTTAAATTAAACGCACTAAAATGTAAAAAACAATTTAAGGACGGTATCTCAAGCTTGTTGTCAAATCCATTCTAAAATTCCGTCCTCAAACTATTTTTTACGTTTTAGTGCGTTTAATTTAATAGTATTTTAAAAATCTTTTTTACATATTTTTTATTTTCTACTTTTTAGTCTTCATAAGTTTATATTTTTCTGCTGTGCTAGCGCACAGGTTTGAGCTTATTTGGCTCGGTATGTTTAACGGTAGGTGAGCGGAATCAAAACATAGGGCAAAACGATTTAACTTCCGGAAAACCAAGATCCGGTCGATCAATAGTGTACCCGATGCGTTAAACAGTTTGTGCTCAACCTTTTGATACATACGTCGTTTGAAAGGTGAAAATCGGACAAGCGGTTGCCAAGATATTACGGTGGCACCCCATCGCACCCCCTTCTCAATTTCCGAACGGCGCCCCGACGGCACTTGAAAATATTATCATCCGACGGTTACCGGTCGCTTCTGGAAACATCTGATCCCTATATGTTTTATCGTCGAGGGGGCCGAAAAAATTTCTCAGAGCACTAGGACCGACCGTTTTCAAGATATTTGCGATTTTCGTCCGAAAATTCGGTTCAAAAGTACTAAATTCTCCCAAAACTTCGATATAATTTTGCATATATATCGATATATATACGGTATATAATAATATAACAAGTATACACCTGACGTCACGAGACATGTGTAATAACAAATCGGAATTTTCCGCTAATAACCGATACATTCCGATGCTAAGCTAAGGGAGATGTAAACACAGCCATACATACAAATGCCCATGCAAATGCCCATAAAAACACCATGCAAAATTAATTTTTTTTAAATAAAAATAAGTTCATATACAGATACCAGTAATATATAACGAATTACATACATCGACTCAATTATGAATTTAAAGTACAGTAGTACTCCAGTATAAGTTAATTATTCGTAATGTAATCAACCGAAATTATTATTCTTTAAATCAGCCGTTTGTACAATAAGAATGTTGTAACAAAAGTTCAAAAGGTTTTAACTATGCTCTTTTAACTTAAAACTCAAAACATAATGGTAGTACTACTGCAAGTTACAGCAACAGAATAGAGAAAGGATCTTGTTAGACATTTATACAACTACATTTAAAATGCTTTAGCATTGTAAATTTTTAGCATTGTAAATGTAGTTACAATGCTACAGTAATAAATAATAATCTGTTATAAATAACAAGACACTTTTATTTTTACTTTAGGAAGCTTAATGACTTGGGTAACTTAATGACTTTTAGCGAACAAAGAAAAAATGGATTTTTTGCTTGAACCTCACGAAAATAAAAAATAATTTTTTTTTTCCAAAATTAATAAATTCTGATACAATAAACAGTTGATATCGAAATATTTTTCTTGAATTTTCCACAAATAATCATACTTTTATTTTACTTTTACACCAAATTTCAAACTTTAAAATTAAGCGGTTTCAAAAACGCCGATCTGGAGCAAACAGCCCGGTTTGTCTGTTGTGTACAACCACATGTAATTCCTCGTAATATGCAATATATACGTCGCTAATCAAATCTTTACAAAGATATGAATTTAAATTAAAAAATAAATAAATAATTCATCTAATAGTATTAAATTTACAAACACTATTTGCTATTGTACGAAGTATAAACACCTATAATAATATTGTTTCACGTAAAATGGTCAAAAGATTATGTGAAACAGTTGAATTAATGTTTAAGCGACAGTCAGAAAATTATTTCCCCGTTTAGTATTTTAGCATTGCTAAAATTATATTTTAAAAAACATTTATATAGCTGTATAACAATCGCCAACACCTTGGGCATACCACTTTTGTATTCATACTTTGTATAAATTAGTTCAATTTTTATATCCATTCTTCAGTCCCAATCTTTTTTTTTTAAATAAAATTGTATATAGTAAAGCAATTGTAGATGAGACCGAGATCTTACTTCACATTCGAGTCAGTTACACGTCAAAAGCATAACTTTATAAGGGCTGATTATGCAAGATACAATAAAGGGAATTGTATTCAAATTTTATTTTAAAACGTATGAAATGATGTTGAAATAAATATAAGCAACTAAGATTAGTAAAATTAAATTAGTGTCTAGTGTCAACTAAGATTAAATTAGTGTCTAGTTTGCGATACAATGCAACATTTTTTATAACGTGTAATTCGAATAATTTCAGTTGCGCTTAACTTAAACGCAAATAATAATCAAGGAGTTCCTTAGAACTTCGTCGGTAAGAAGCGATGAAGTCAACGAATTACGTTTACAGTTCTTTTTTTTTCCTGTTTAGCTTATGGGAATTACCGTTCAGACAATACTTCAGAGGATAAATGAGGATGACATGTATGAGTGTAAATGAAGTGTAGTCTTGTACATTCTCAGTTCGACCATTCCTGAGATGTGTGGTTAATTGAAACCCAACCACCAAAGAGCACCAGTATCCACGATCTAGTATTCAAATCCGTGTAAAAATAACTGGCCTTACTAGGATTTGAACGCTGGAACTCTCAACTTGCAAATCAGCTGATTTGGAAAGACGCGTTCACCAGTAGACCAACCCGGTGGATTAAGTTTACAGTTCTATACATGACCTAACCTTACAATGAAATTAAAATGGGGAAAAATATAAAATAAGTGTGAAAACATTATATTTCAGTTCAATTATATTTGTAATAAAGAATACTTTCAAAAAATACCTCTAATTTTGTTAGACAACATTTTTTTTCCATTTGATGAACCGCGGGAATCGAATATGTAATTTTATTCATTGCTTTTAATGTACCTTTAGAAATTGCGTCGCTAGATATCAGTACATGATAGTACTAGGTAGCGTACAAAAACTTGATAATGTACTTGAAATAATAAAATTTAAAAGAAAATGTACTACAACTTGTTTTAATAGTAAATGCTATTATGTAAATGAAAGTACTGAAGATGAAACAATTTCTTTAATTCCCATCACTTTAAAAAAAATAATAAATAAAAGTATTAATTTGCAAGAGATTATACTAGTTTTATTAAAAAAGGAAAAATATATAATGTCTTAACCTTTTTTTATATCAGTATCGTTTTGTTAAAAACAATTTTATTTGTATTACAGAAAATTTTGTTTTTTTGGGCGGAAGAAATGATATCTGCGAGACTTTTACCGTAAGGTTTACAATTTCATTGTAATTTTTTGGATTAAGTTTACATTTTTATAGGTAGAATACAAGAGATAAATATTAAAATTTAAAAAACACGACTGCCAGATTAAGCATTGTTTTTTAAAATAGTATAATTACTAACATAGGATAATTAAATATATTTTAATTATATATATTTATATATATATATATATATATATATATAATTAAAATATATTATATACATAACATATGTATAAAGTAAGATAGAACTCACATTCAAGTCGAGTGTCAATAATCCTCTTATTTCACTGAAGAAGGCCTTTTCGGACCCCTCGGGTCCATCATCAGTCAATATGAGACTATAATCAATAAAATTACGAGATATTTGCTTTCTAAGGCTAAGATCAATTGAAACTGTCAACTATATATTGAAACAGATGTTAGTGCGCAGATGTCAATGCTAACTTAAATAGTTCATCATGTTCGAAATGATGAATGAATAGTCCATCATGAAATGATGGTGTTTCACGAAGTTAAAATCCCTAAATCTGTAAATGCAATATCTTTCTAAATACTTCAGCTTGATTTTAAACTTACAAACTTCCAAAATACTATTTACTAAGCTTGTAATCTTATGCCCATTCGCGATCAATTGATCTGCCATATTTGAAAAAAATTTCTTATACTCTTAAACGCCCTCAAATGTTCTGAGAATCTCACCTTGAATGATCTATCAGTCTTTCCTATATACAGAGCGTTTCATAATGTTCTTCCGAGATTCGAAAATTCATTAACAAAAAACTATTTCACTCAAGAATAAATCAAGTACTGTACTAAAGAGTACTTCAAATAGGTTTTTTCCACATATACTAGGCAGTTAGTAAACCATTTGCTTGCTAGGAGTCGATAGTAGAGAAAATGGCTGCCAAGGGAAGCGAGAAGTCGTTTTGTGGGTTAGAATTTCACTTGTAAAAGTCAGTAATTTCTGTGCAACGTGTGTTTCGGTTGAAATTTCATATGGAGCCACCAAGTAACAATTCAATTCGTGCAAGGTATAAACAATTCAGTGAATCCAATTGCTTGTGCAAGCGAAAATCAACCGGTCGTCCATCAACCTCAGAAGTCAATGACGAACGTGTGCGTGCAAGTTTCATTCGCAGCCCGTCAAAATCGACTGCGGCTGCAGGCAGAGAATTAGGAATTCCGAAAACAACAGTGTGAAGAGTTCTCCGAAAACGTTTATTATGCAAACCGTACCGTCTTCAATTAATCCAGCGTCTTTCTGATGGAGATAAAACACGTCGGTTCGATTTGTGTTTACAGTTACAGGAAAAGATGTTGTTAGATGAAGGTTTTGTAAAAAAGATAATTTTCAGCGATGAAGTTACTTTCCATATTAGCGGCAAAGTAAACCGTCATAACGTGCGAATTTGGGGAACTGAAAACCCACACGCTTATGTGGAACACAGTCGGGATTCTCCGAAAGTAAACGTTTTTTTTGCGATCTCTCGTGAGGCAGTGTATGGACCATTCTTTTATATGGAAACGACAGTAACCGGCATGATATACCTGGATATTTTACAATTATGGCTTATGCCTCAGCTACTCAACGACTTCATTTTCCAGCAAGATGGTGATCCTGCCCGTTTTCATAACGAGGTTCGACAGTACCTTAACACAACATTACCTCGGCGCTGGATAAGACGTGCGCCTGAAAAAGACAACACATTATGCTGTGGCCACCAAGATCACCAGACCTCACGCCATGTTATTTCTCTCTCTGTGGTTACGCGAAAGATAAGGTGTTAATCCCACCGATGCCGCACGATGTCGCTGAGCTAAAGGATCGCATAATCAATGCAATCAACTCTATCGAAAATGTCATGTTAGAACGAGTTTGGCAAGAGCTAGACTTTTGTGTTGATGTGTGCCGTGTCACCAGAGGAGCACATATTGATCATTTATAGATTTTAACAAAATCTAGGTAAGTGAAATACTTTTTTTGTACTAAATTTTTGTAACTCCTAAGAACATTATGAAACGCCCTGTATATATGGCATCGCAGTCCCTGCAGATAATTTTATATATGTCACTCAAGTTAAATTTGTCAAAGAAATAAGTTGTACCATAACTAAAGAACTTTCTCGAAATGTTATTTACAGGTTTATATGTGATCGCATTCTTCTCTTTATCATGAACATTTGCTATTTTATGTGTGTATCTGTTTATATAACTGTAAAAAATATATTTCCTATAACGACTTTTAGTACGATTTAATGAACAAGAGTAGTGTCCTTGTTATCAGATTTCTTGTATAAATACCGCCTGTAAATACTGGTAATGAAAGATTCATCGTAGTAATTCTGCAAAGCTATGTTTATTACATACTTCAGTTCATTATCCAATAATACTTTATTATTACGTGAATAAACTACAGCCCTACGTACCATAGCATAATAAGTGTTGCTTTTATGCGACCACGGGTTATTTTAGTCTTTATGAATAGTTGTATTAGTGCTGGAGGGTTTCCTATATACACCGTTTCAATTTGGTTATTGTTATTAATTGTTATGTTGATGTTCAAAAAATATCTTAGTAACCAAATATCTCGTTATTTTATTGTTTACAGTCTCTTATTGGATGAGTGGTCCGAAAAGGTCTTTTTGAGTGAAAAAAGGTCTTCAAAAAGGTCTTTTTGATACTCGACTAAATGGGAGTTCTATCTTACTTAATACATATGTTAAGTTAGGTTATAAATATAAATAATTAGTTATTATCTGAAAAATGGGACAGAATGTTTGACAAATTGATATATGCATGAATATATACATATTTATATAACCTATAACATACCCGGTAACGTAAGGATTCCAACGCGGGATCATACATCTAAATCGGTTCAACCGTTAAGCTGGTACGGTGAACCAAACATACACATACCCTAAATACATTACATTCCTTTTTGAGCAGTCGTGTAACAGCACTAGTAAGACAACTTCACGCTTATCAGATACGAGTTTTCCGAATCGTTCAGAATGAAGCACAGCACCATCTGATAAATTTTCTAATGTTTTTTAAATGTATAAAAAAATACATGCACATATTTATGTAGCCTATGATACTCCCGTAAAGTAAAGATTCCAAAGCGGGAGATACATCTAAATCGGTTCAGCCGTTGAGCTGCTACTGTGTAACATACATACACCCTAAATATATTACACTACTCTTAGGGCAGTCGTGTAATAATGACTTACGGAAAAAATTCAGATATTTACTTAGTCCTAATTCTTATGAAATACTTTTTTTTATAAAAATTCTTTGATACTCATTGAATTTAATAAAACTTTAGCAACACAGTTTGCTTAAAAGTTAAATAATTTAAATTAAAAAAGAGAAATATCTGGCAAGATCGGTGGCTGGCCGGAGAAACGGCAGCCTGGACTATGCAACGACCTTGACTACTGTACCACTCAAATGTTCTCAGGCCATGGCAATTTTGGCAGTTATCTTCATCATATTGGGAGACGTGATACCTCCAATTGTTTGTACTGCACGGAATGTGACACCGTCGAATACACCCTGTTTCAGTGCCCTGAATGGAAGGAACAAAGGGCTCGTGCGGAGATGACAAAGGGACTGCCTTGTCACCTGCGTCCCTGCTACCTTATATCATCGTTTCTGCAGCGTACTGGGATGGGTTCAGCCTTTTTTCTCGGACGGTACTTCGAGCCAGAGATATGAAGATCGAAGGAGGGGTTTCTAACGGGAGGTGTTGGACAGCCCCAGCTGTGAAGGCCGGTTGCCCTGGTGTGACGTTTTTAGGGGGTAGTCAAGATCAAAGTCCCGGTGGGGAATCCCCTTGAGGACTCCCCATATGAGGCATAAGGCACTCAAAAGACCGAGACCTGACACCTGGTGTGGGGATGAAGGTTACGGCATTGCTGGATCTGAAGTCTCCTCGCTGGGGGTTAGAGGCAGGCATAAAGTAAAAGAACCAACCGACGGGCCGACCTGCCTTGCCGGATGTTCAGCTGGTGGGCGAGAAGACCCGTTAGAGTTAAAGGACACTTCCTTGAACTGCGTTATACTTAACTGTGGGTCCGGCTCATGGGAGGGGCTATAAAAAAGATTAAAAAAAAAAGAAAAGAATACTGTCTACAACTTTTATTACGCGTTCCTGTGATCGATTTAAGTAAAGAAAATAATTTTTAAAATCAAAGCTCACAAAAAGTTTAAAAATAGATTTGATTATAGTACATTAATAAAATTCAGCATACGTGTTTAAACTAAAATCTATCTTTTTAAGATAGAAGGCATTTATAATGGAAAATTAAATTTAAATATGACTCGAATAAAATTTTAAAAAATTAAGTTTTATGGAAATTATCGGAGCGATTCAACGCTCAAACGTAAAAGTAACTTAAGTTATCAAAAGAAATTTGTTATTTCTGATTATACAGTTTGACGAAAAATATTGTCGCAAAAAATTTAATTTCCTCCTTAATTCATTTCATAAAAAAACCCAACGTAAATGTTAATGAGATTTTTATTTTGGAATAGAATCTGTTGTCTCTTTTTTAGACCCAAAAAAATATTTTCATTTACGTTGCCTTGAGTTTTAACAACAGAATTTTTTTCTTACCATAAATATAATACAGGCTAATCTGGTTTGTTTTTTATATTCAGAGACGTAACTAGACACATGTCATAAAATCTATACTCATAAGGAGTTTTGGAAAAACCATTTTAAATAAGTTTATAAGCTATGGAACCGGTTTGATTTTTTCTTTATCGTCAGTGCTACGAATAAAATAAAAATGTTGATGGTTATATAATGAAGTTCCTAGAATTAACAAGAAAAAGTACGTAAAGATATTACATAACTATTAGATTTATAAAACAAAAATTGACGTAATCTTAAAATGGTTTTATAATACTAGAAAAATCAAGAATCTATCCGGCTGGATTTTTTTTACAATAATAGTTTAGAAACAGAGAAAATTTTTTTTAGTTTTTACTTCGATTTAAATGTACTTTTCAGGAATTTTACAAAAATGAACGGCTTTTGTTAATAGTTATTTATTGAACATTTTTTTATTACTTTTTATTCTATTTTAATTTACTTTCTTTTATGCTAGAAGTTTAAATTTTCGTATTTAATACATGCTAGTATTTTAATACGTCGCTTTGTGTTTTAATTTTTGTTGCCCCAATAATCTTTACCTGAAAAATTTTCTTTAAACCTAAAATTTATTAAATATATATCCTGTAGTATTATATGGCGTACTGATGTAGTATATCTAGATAATTTACCGAAGAATCTTCAATTATAAACTTAAAAAAAAATCCACCAAATTTTTAACATTTTTGTGCTGCAAGACTTTTTCAAAACAATTTATCTTTGTTCACCTTTTTATTAATTAATTCTTCGTTGCTCTGTAGTACTGTACTGCACTTCATATTATTTATTATTATATTATTCCACATTATTATATTAACATTTTTTTCATTTTCTTTCTAATTTTAAGAAATCCATTTTCATTTTTATTTTAGATTAATCTTCATTTTTCTTGATTAAAAAATCTCCTAGCTTATGTTAATTTACTTTTGATATCTTACTTGTATCTAATCTTGTACATATTATACAAAAAATTATTAAAATATTTTCCTATTTAAAATTTATTTTTTTAAATTCCAACCTGGAATGGACGTGCATTAATATTCATCTCGTCTATCATAAAAAAATAATATACTGTATTTTCGTGTGAACCTATTATCAGTAGAATTATATATTTTTTTTTTTTTTTATAATGTTCAGTAACTTTATGTTTAGAATTAAAATCGAACAATAATTAAATAAGCTAAATTTTGAATGAACATTAAGAAGTTACAGTGGTTAGTAACTTAAAAATTAACAACGAAAAGAAATGAAATTGAAGAGGACTTCGTAAAGCTGGTTTATAAAACCACTTAATTGAATCGATATATCAAATCAAGAATATTGTTTCATATTAATCTTGAAAAATCGCTGAGTGTTATCTAATAAATTGACTGCCATATAATTCCGTTGCCGATCCAAACGATTTTGATATCGTTGACTAATCAGAGAAATTTCTAGCCTAACGGTTCGTAATTTAAAATCATTATATATGAGGTTATTGCTTATATACTAAGGTATATTTAACATTTTTTTTGTCTGATAACGTTCAACTATGTCAATAGAAGTAAAAATAATTAAATAATATTAACGGTGCCTTGCTTTCTTTCTTTTCCAATTGGTTCTTTCATATAGAAATTTTCCCTAAAAATAAACTCAAAAATCGATTTCCTTGCTAAGCAACTTTTAATTAATAACTTGGACATGTTCAGTTGGTACAAAAAGTATATATCGGTGATATAAAACTTTTATTGAACCAATTTTTATTTTAAAAAAAAACGTTCAGAGGGTAAACAAAGTGAGATAGAGCATTTGTCCACAAGAACGTTTCTGTTTATTTGGAAGTTCTGAATCAACCGTTTTAAGTTTAGTAAACATCTACCGAGATATTGCACAGCAAAAAAAAATCATATTTGTAATACAGTGAAGTAACTTATATAGACAAAATAATTGTCTTCCACGATACTTTTTACATCTTACGTAATCCAGTACAACTGTAATCATTATAATTGTACCGTCCCACTAGGCTTACATCTGTGCTTTATTTTAATTCAATCACAGATAAACTGTTTTCTAGAAGAAAGAATCAAATTTTTATTTTATATTTTTACAGCACTGCTTATCAAAAATTTAGTTTAAATATTTGATCTATTTAATTTTCTGGTATACTTTGTTTTCAATTTTTTTTCATAAAGATAAAAATTAATGAAAAACAAATTATTAAAAAAAGAAAATATTTACGTACAAAGTAATTTACGAAGAATCTAACAAATTTTCAAGACATGTACAAGTAATAAAAATAAAGAAGAAACTTCGTATGAACATAAGTTGGGAACGCTTCGTTAGCGACAGTCATCTGCCGGAAGATTTCGTCCGATTTCTGCGCCTTTTGTAAAATTAACCCAGACTGTAATTCTTAGGATCAAAACTAAGAGGTAAATTTAGTGGTTTTATATGAAATCTGACCTGAAAAACTGAAAAAAAAAAAAATAGGTGTTATATTTAGTAGTATACGTCATATATATAGTATTTTTAGTAGTTTTTGATAAACCTGTGGTAAAAGACAAAACATTTGGTAGAGAAACATACTAATTTATATTTGGCTTAAAATAACCTCGTTAAATCTGTTGTTAAACAGATGTTCTTTGTCTGGGTACATGATGGAAAAATATTAGTCAAACTTCATCGTCACCGGTAAATATTTTTCAACAATCACGACCTTTTTTTTCAACTTTCGGGACCACCGTTAGGTATTACATCAGAGGATGAGATGAATGACAATTTCTGTAGCGTGTGAAAATGCCATGCCTGACCGGAATTCGAACCCGGGACCTTCGGATGAAAGGCCGAGACGCTACCACTTACGCCACGGAGGCCGGCTCAACAAGGATGACCTGGATGCATACGACGGTTAAAATCTATCAGCTTAATTCCAATTAAAGAATAGTTAATATTTAAACAATATTTTACGATATTTTATTCTAAATATCAGCCTGTTCATTTCATGTGAATATTGTGTATTATTATCAGATTATTCCGATTTGTAATTTTACCATTGCATTTAGTACGAATTTAATTTGAAAGCCTACACTTTAATCAACGTTTATCTGCAAATAGAAATTTAGTTCCAGTTGTTTGTGAGCTGATTTATTTGACTCTATTCAGCCTGTCTTGTGTTCTGATAAAATAGTTTATTTTAATTTTTGATATTAATTTTTTTCTTTAACGTTAATTAAGATTACTAATTATTTTTCATTTAATTAATCTATTTTTATTTTATTTCAGTAGTATCAGAGTTTATACAAATATTATTTATAACGTATATCAGTAGATATGCAGTAATATATAGTAATATAAATTTTATTTTTGAATATTTGCCGTTTTTTATAGTCAATTTGCCTAACACTGATTTTAATCTGACGGCTTTAGAGAAAATTTATTTCTTTTTTACTTTTTTTTATATGTTTACGTATTATGGATCTACCTTTGTTTATTTGAAAATATTGTTCCATGTGGGACGGGATTTCAACGAGACTACTTATCTTCTATTTTATTCTTCTTTATCTCTTTTCTTTTCTCTTTTTGTAAACCTTTCTGAATCGTTTTCTTTTCTTTTTAATTAATTTAACAACGGGTGATTTAAAAAAGACTTAAAAATTTTTAAATATATAAAAATCTATTTAGATAACTTACCAGATTCGGATGAGGTCTCATTTCATTGCACGACTCATCAAGTTTTGACTCGCGTAGTTCATTAATACCGCCCAATTCGGCCATCAGAACTGTCACTAGTTTTGTTAAAAATGGATACATTTACTAATGCGGAACGGGCCCGCCGTGTTCTAATTTCACGATTTGCAATCGGCAACTATTACGATCAATTATTACGCAATCGCGTATTACGTAAACTATTGCACTTGAAACCAACCTCCGGAGCACTTGTGCTCCGGAACCTCCGATACATTCAGACATGCTGTTCGTCTGTGAGGTGTGAGGCGGGATCTGGTTCCCAGATCCGGACAAGTATCCAGTACGCGATCATGCGGCGGTGGGAAGGGACAAGCTGTGTGCGGTATATAAGACCGCACTTGTGGACCGTCGACCAGTCTGTTGTATGAATTTCCCCGGTCATAATTACCTCGGCCCTGGCAACCCAATCGATAACGGGCCCCCGGTGGACATCGATGATCAGATCGCGCTTGAGCACGACCGTAGATACGAATCGGCCACAGAACATTATCATACACGTGCAGCTGATCGATCTGCGATCGGGGATTTTGCTGGCGATTTCGCTAGGACTGGGAATTGGCACAGCCTTGTGGGCGCCGCTGGTCTTTCAATCAAATACGGAGTGGAATCCGTTACCGGCGTATTATATCCACGAATGTCAGGCAGTCGTACAGCGGATACAGCTATGGCTAACGAACCTCCTGGAAAGGTAGCTAAAAAGGATGGCGCTGCCGCCACGGCCCGCAACTCTGCGACCGGAGGTACAGACTTCATCCACATGCCGGTCTCCAACTTCAAGACCGGCCGTCTGCGGTTCAATCATCACCGCTTCATAAGGACGTGCCAGTTTATAAGGACGTTACCAGTTTAAACATCTCACCGGCAAGACGCAATGGACAGAGGCCCGTGCGGCGTCCGGTAAACAGCCCGGCGTAGCTCCTACCTACAAGGACGTCGGGTACGTGACCACGCCGCTCGCATACATTCCTGTGGACATCATACCATGGTACCTGTATCCGGCCGAATTCAACAACCTGCCTATAACGTCCGAAGTGAAACGTGTGCAGTGCAGTGTTAAACCGGTAGGCTTTCGTCTACCGTTCATTACAAATAGTGCGCAGTTAAGCAACGCTAACAGCGAACAATTTATGTTAGTTGGTGCCGCATACGGACTTTGCAACAAGTATCAGGGCGTAAATTGTAAGTATACATACGCTTCCGATGACGACAAAGTTGATCGGCTGGAGTTTTATGTGGAAATGATGGATATAATTGGAGACAATGATACATACATATTTAGACAATGTAATTTTTAGTGACGATTCAAGGTTTCATATCAATGGCTAGGTGACCACCCAAAACTGCCAAATATGGGCTAGCGAAAACCTCATGAAACTTTGGAGCACATTCCTGATAGTCCTATCAACGTTTTTTTTACTCTAACCAGAGACTGTACGGCCCTTTATTCTTCCACGAAGCAACCGTAAATGGTATCGTTTATTTGAATCCTTCAAAATTTTCAAATTCCTCAGTTGGACGATGTTGACCAAGATGGACGCTATCACCAAGACGGAATACCACTTACTACCGCCTAGAAGTCCAAGATTTTCTAGATACTCCTTTCGGTGGATCGGTCGTGAATATCTAATCGCATGGCCACCTCACCCCAAATTTGACCCCGCTAGAATTTTTCTTGTGGGGTTTCATTAAAGATCGGATTCATATACCGCCTTTGCCTGCTGATCTTGGTGACCTAAAACTTCGAATAAACGCCGCAACTCAGAGGTAATGCCCGACTTTCTGGCTGAAATGAGATTGACTTCAGATGGGACGTATGTCGAATTACAAACGGAAGTCATATAGAACCAAAGTGAGTATTCGGTGACAAATTTGATGACCTCAATAAATTTTATATGCTTTTAAATTTGTGAAGTTCTTTTTGAATCACCTGATTATGGTACTTAATGAAAAATTTGATGACGAAATTTTTTAAGAGTATTATGATACTACTGACTGACTGATCTGTCTATGGCTGTCTTCTGTTAGTTCGTGGTAACTCAAGACCACAGCTAGAAGGTCGAACGCTGGCGGCTTTGTCAACCGCAAAGGACTGGATGGACATTCAAAATTTAAAAATATCTGTGCCCAAGACGAAGTTTATGCTTCTTAAGCAAAATTATCATACAGTCGTAACCCCCGGATTAAGTATAAAGGCTGTGTTATCAGCCGAGTTCGAGTTCATAAGTATCTACGTGTTTAGTTTGATGAGAAGTTACTGTTTAGCAATTACATTAGGCAAGTAGCGGCGGACACTGTCTCTGTGATGCACAAGCTTAGGAGGATTGCTCGAAAGGATTACAGGCTCTTGGGCCGTCGTTTGTACATGGTGTACCGAGGTGTCTTCGAAAGTATGAATTCTTACGCGTCGCCGTTTGAGCGCATAGGTTGGAAAAAAATAGAGCACTTATTCAAAATTTAAGGTGTGCCCAGCGCAGAGCCTTAATTGAACGCACTGATGTTTCTAAAACAACCTCCTATAAGGCTGCCACTGTATTGGGAAAGTTCTCCCATCGATTTAGTGGTGAAAGTTCGATAATAATTTCATCAGTAATAACGTCAAGTCTGACAGATCATTCGTAGCTAGTACGAATACTAGGTAGTGAACCTGTTTCCCGAAAATTGCGAAAAGTCGCGCTAATTGTTTTGGGATCTGGAATCCACAGATTCGGGAAACGTATATACTGCAGAAGCTGTAGCATTACTAATATACACACCCAAAATGAATACCATTATCATTATAAACCTCTGTTGTAAATAAGTGCGGAATTACTTTAAAGTCAAACCGACCACGTTCACAGAAACTAAAATTCACAGAAAACCTTCGCTAACGACAGCACAGTTCACAGAACCCGATACACTTAATGCACCTTAGAAAATGATCTGTTTTCTTTTTAACCTCCGGGACTACCGTAAGATATTCTTCAGAGGATGAGATGAATGATAATTTTTTTAGCGTGTAAAAATGCCATGCTTGACCCTCGAATGAAAGGTAAGAGAATACATAAACGTTACACGCATACACGTATACAGCATTACACGCGTAATGCAGTATTACGCGTTGTTGATTAGTTGTTATTTTATTGCTTACTTTGAAACAATAATTTTTCAAATAATTTATTGTATTTTTGTCTTTAATAAAAATGTATTATCTAAGTAATTGGTATTTATTTATTTTTATTCTAGAATTTGTTAAGTAATTTTCAGTTGTTTAAACTTATTAACAGTAATTTTTTTATTTACAAATGTTTCACTTCACAGAAAAAGGATTTGGTCTTTATTTACACTAAATAAGTATTTTTCCGACTAATGTAGTAATGTACTGTTTTTAAATAAAATTCGAAATTTCTAACCTTTCTTTCATTTCATTCGTCCTTCTTACACCAGTTTGTTCAAAATTAAATTCTTTACAAGATTTTATCTCAATTTTTACGCGTTTATTACCCATTTAACAACGTTATTATACGTCAAACGTAAAAAATCAGGATTTTTAACCAAATTTATTGATTTTTACCCCAGATATCTCAAAAAACTACTGAAGATAAGGTTTTGAGATCTATTTTATCTAGTTTTTCAAATCAAAAACGATACGGAATCACTGATTTTGCCTTTTAATTAATGTCCTAAAAATTTCAGTACGACCTCATTTCACTGGAGTAGCTAAAATCCGAGCGAAATTTTTCACTAGCCGTAATTGATAAATGAAGCATTTTAGGACACATATTTATGTGTCCTAAATTGAGATATATTTGATATATATCAAAATAATGAAACGGTATACACACTCTAAAGATCTTGAAGGTTTTTTAAAAGATTTATTTTTCAAATAATATTATTTATTTATAAAAGCAGAAGTATTTTTGTTTGTTCTATAATGCTTAGAAGTTAGGTATTGCAGGAAAGGCTTTAGTTGATTTACGGTAACCATTCGATTTCCTATAATATAATCGACAATATTATTTCGTTTTTATTACGAAGGCTGTTGTTATAAAAAGATTCTTTAGTAAAAGAATAAAGAAAATATACAAAACTTTTAACTGTTTATCAAAGAGGAATTCGATTGTTTTAACCTTTCAGTTGTATTAAATAAAAATGAAAGTTAAGCAACATAAAACAGAAAAACAAATCGTTTCGGAACAAAATTATCTATCATCAAACTTATATAACACGCAATACTGAGAATAGATTTCTAATGAGAGAAAACATTCAACAGGAAGATGTTTTCACTATTATAATGAAGAGTGTGTTATTAACTTTAAAATTTATTTCAAACTATAACGTAAATTACTGGATATTTCTGAAAATTTTTGCTACAAATTTCATGAATTTATAATTTTTTATGATAACTAAACCCGCGTTGCGGGAAAGTCCTAATACTGTGGATTGTTTCTGATGCACACTTTACATACACGACTTAACTTAAAATAATCATATTATTTAAATATAATATTTTTTCGTTTATTTAATTAAATAATTCTAACTAAAGCGCGCGCGCATAACGTATTTAATTCGCGCGGGTGCCGCAGTAATAGCAACGATGGTCGGCACTAATTAAACTTGTAATTTCATAATTTACATAGAACAAATTTTGCTTGTACGCTCGGTAGACTGGTGTAGCTGCGAGTATTAACACACAAGGTCCCAAGTCAACCGAAAGATCAAGTTTGAGACCCACGTTTTTACACTGTAAATATTATTCACTTATTTAATTCTACCGCTCAACTGTGATGTCACAACACAGCAATAGTTTAGAGCATTTTTTGGGATGTGGGTGTGATTTTGCAAAACCGTTTTTTTGCGAATATTGTTATTTGTAATTGTTAAAAAATGCGCCTAAGAAAAGTATGACCTTAATTAAACAAAATCTCGATATATTGAGGATGACCTTGCTCTACAGCCTCACTCCCTTGACTTTTTTAGTTGAAATTCTAACGGCATCAGTGCCCGGTATATAGAAAAATCTGATCAAGTTTGATCAAAATCGATCCAGAAGTTCTGGAGATATAAGGTGATATATAGGCCAACAGCACATACGCACGTACATATGAACATTAATATCCGGAAAATTTTTAAACGGTTTTTTGTGTTTCTTAGTTGACAAAACGTCAAGATCCGGTAAAAACATCATATGCCCAAATCGCACCGATTACAATACTTTCTCTTCTAGAGCTAGCGCTATCTAGACCGAAAAGTAAGAATTATTACTAAAATTTAAACTGAAATAATTTTCTAAGATTTTATTAAATAAATTTCTCAAAAAAAGTTCGTACAATAATGAAAAATATTACACCTATGGGTAATAGCTTTCTGGCTGATCTGACATGCCTAAGTGTGAAAATTATAAAACTATAAGCTCTTCATTGGCGGCAAAAAGAAAAAAAAGATTAAAATGAAAAAGTTTTACAAATTTGATAAAATTAAAATATACGATTTAAAACAAAAATTAATTTCACAAAGTTTTCAGTATTCCTGAATCTGATAGAATATTCGACATCTAAACACTTGTGAATGATGAAATATGCCTTGTTTAGAGAAAAAATTTGAAAAACATTCATATTACATATTAGTGATATCCTCATAACCCTTTGACCACTTACGATGTTGTAACACTCTCTTGATATAAGTCATCATTATTTATCTATAAATATTCTCTCGCAACAATATTCGACAGAAGATTATCTGAGATGACGTCTTTTTGAATAAAAATGCCAGATCTAAACTGAGAAATTAAGTGTTTAGTGAGAACACATAACGACCACCATCACTAAACGATCGTTAAATTATATTTTACGTAATTAATAGTAATATTATTTAAAGACATATAAAAATTATGAGCCAACCACTTAGCTAAATAAATACCGTTTTGAAACCTGACAACTGAAATTTATTTATGTATATAAAAAGTTTTATTATGTATGTGAGTGCGCGAGCGTGCGAATGCTTTTTTTGTACATAAAGATGAATATACTGTAATATGAATCGTAAAGAAGATAAATATTTTTTATCTCGCGTTTCTAAACGTGAAAGGGGAGGAATGATATTCCTGCGCCAAGTTTTCAAAACTTATTGACAAGTGTAATATCTTCAGAGATATTTTATGCTTCTTTATAAACCCTGAAGTTACACACTGTCGCATGACGTATAACCTAAAATAATATTATTTTATTTAAAATATTCTTTGTTAAAAATAATAATAATAAAAATGCAGAGAGAAAAAGATTAAAATAAGTTAAAATAACCTATCATTTTAATCTGCCTTGTAATTTATACTGTAAAAAAAATTTTAACATAAATTAGGGTTTCTGAAATTTTCCTTTTTTTATAAGGACTGTGCTGCAAGTATCATAAAAGGTGGAGCCCTATTTTTGTTTAATTAAATATCAGACAGATTTTAGTGAGAGAAACAAGCTTGTAAGTTAATATTATCGCGTGTTCCGCGGCTCGATCACGATATTAAGAGGTTGTTGACAATTTAGAATGCCAACAACATATAATTATAGTTTATTGATTTAAAATATTCAAATTGCAACCAGGTAAATTAATAATAATAACAATGGTGATAAATACAATAATAATAAGTGACAATAATTGTAAGCGACAACTAATATTTGTGTTCAATTAATGGACACAAATATTAATATAGTAATTACAACCACAATAATAGTAGTAAACAATAATTACATAATATAAAACATAACATAATCAAAACAAAAAGCATGACATAAAAACAGAGCAAAATACATAACGCAATCAACAAAGCATAACAATCAAAATATTACACATCAAATAGTGATAGTAATGTCAATAATAAATAATAAATACAGATTACTCATAAGAAAGAATTTAAAATAAATAATCGTTCCGAATTTATTCCAGGTATATAAACAGAAAACTAGTATTCAGACTCATTTACAAAAGAAACCGCTAGTTTTAACCCTTTTTAACCACTAGTCTTATATTAACAAACAATCTTATAAATTTCACTTGCAAATTCCTTTTATTGTCTACCCAAACGATTTATGAATGAAGTCTATTGCATTATTTCTTTTACTTATACACTTTTTTATTATAATTCACACATAGTTCTTTCTTGGTTACTGGAATTACTCGTGGCGTAAGCTTAATCGTAACGAACTCGATACCCTCCTCACTGGACTAACGTCGCACAGACACATACCTTTGATTCTCCACGCTGGACCATCGTCGTACGTCTCGCTAGACTGGTTCGCAGAACTCTCTGCCGAATTCGCACAACTCCACACAACTAGCAGCCTCTCCTCGCTGATCACCTAACAGAACTGCCTTTGCGGGACCGACGTCGTAACGCCCTGCAAACTAATTCTAATAGAACTCTTTTTTAGTTGGTTTTACTGGGCTATTTATAATGCTAGCCTATTTACCTGCCGGACCGGACCCGGTCGAAGCGTCAGAACAGTCGACCGAGGCTTTTGGTCCGATTAATTCCAAACCTGGTCTCTTCTCACCGTACAACAGGTGTTCATTGTGTGTTAGCGGGCAGTATAACAAAGGACGATAGTTAAATGTACCTATACTTTACAAAAAGGGTTCTCTTTTTGTTCCTTTTCGATTCCTGCAATTATTATACTTTATATTACTTTCACAATAATTGGTAGGAATCCGTTACTCAGGCCCGCTACACCGGTCTTGTTACAATATATAGTTTGTTTTTTTTTTATATATATATATATAAAAATTACCATTTTGTGAGTAAACATGAATATTAGTTTGGTACATCTTAATAAATTCAAACATTACACAATAACCCAAAAATGAGTGTAATGTACCTAGGGTGTATGTATGTAGTTTGTTTGTTCCACCGTAGCAGCTCAACGACTGAACCTACTTTTGCGTTGAAATCCTTACGTTACCAGGAATGTCATAAGCTACATAAATAAATAAATGTATATATATATATATATATGTATGTGTGTGTGTGTGTGTGTGTGTTTAGAAGATTTAAAAAATTAGAAAAAAATTATTATAATATATCCAAATACTACGAACAAAATTAAAAACCCGCAGGCTCTTTAATTATTCTGTATTAGTAATAATCCCTATTAAAGAGCAATGATTTAAACCCTCTCAACTGTAGATTTACATAATGTTCAACGACATGTTCCTGTTTGTGATCGCTAATGCCAAAATACAGTTGAGCCTACAAATGTTATTGAAAACGTTCACCTTGTGAAGCGTAATGCTCGATGGATTCAGTAATATTGAAATAAACTCACCTGGTTGGTTCAGTAGTGAACGCGTCTTCCCAAATCAGCTGATTTGGAAGTCGACAGTTCCAGCATTCAAGTTCTAGTAAAGGCTTTTAAACAGATTTGAACAGTATCATCGTGGATACCGATGTTCTTTGGCGGTTGAGTTTCAATTAACCACACATCTCAGAAATGGTCGAACTGAGACTGTACAAGACTACACTTTATTTAAACTCATACGTATCATCCTCATTCATCCTCTGAAGTAATATCTGAACGGTAATTCTCGAAGACTAAACAGGAAAAAAGTCATATTGGAATAAAGCCTTCATGGATCTAATGGTAACATCTTTTTTTTTTTTTTTTTTTAGTTTTTCTTGCCAGTGGTGTTTTTAATTTTTATTAGATTTAAAACTTGTTGCATATAATTCCTTCTAAAATCGTCAATTCGACATTTTCATTACTGTTTTTTTTCTTTCATATCGCACCGCATGTACTCTATAGACTGCTTTACAAACGCTGGTCTGTGCTCCTTTCTTTTCTACAAATATTTGCTAATACCTACTTTACCCAACGGATTTACTCAAAGAATACCTATAAATATTAAAGCACTTTAAATTAACTTTCTTATGTATTCTTCTTTAGCCTATTTTTTTTTTTTGAAATAATAAAATACACTTACAAAACCTATTAAAATGAACAATGACAATATTTAAAAAAATAAATCATTGGTACGCGGTCATTTAATTAAAAAAAGTAAAACACAATAAAAATGCAGTTTATCTTTGAACAACAAAGAAAAGAAGGTTCATTAGTTTAAAAAGCCAAATTAAAGTAAGTTCAAATATAAAAGAAGCTTAATAAAAAATAGTAGCTATCAAGATTTGTCTCTTTTTAAGAATGCTACATTTTAAGGAGGTCTAATAATGGAAGGGGAAGTTAGAAAAAGAATAGCGGTTGAAACGCGGTTCAGTAGAATGTCGTTAGTGCTCCATTGTTCCAACGAGTAGCATCTATTTGTAACGGTACTGAAGATAGTAGGGTCAAACATTCGTCTAATCTAAAGGAGACAAATTAGCGTGAGAATGTCTACCATCAGAGCGGTTCAACTAGTCTGGAATCTCTTGTATGTATTTGTATCTCTATGTGTATATATTCGCTCTCGTTCTCATACCAGTCCTCTCTCTCTCTCTCTCGTTTTCTATCTCTCTTTGAACCGCTCTATTCGTCTTCCTCTCTTAGTCTCACTATTATGCTGTGTTTATTACACACTGGTAACAAAATAGCTGTCGCTATTATGCAGATTGCACGCTCAGTGCTTCTAACGAAACAGTAACCTAATTTATTAGTATGAAACTATAAACGGAGGCGAACATTATAAACATAGCTCAACATGAAAGGAGCGTGTTCGTATCCTTATAATAACAACAAAGCAAGCGACATACTCCAACGCTTAATACTTTATATGTCTGGTGTAATAAATTTATCTAGCAAGAATACCTTTTAAAAAATTAATAATAAATTAAAAATACAAATTACAAAATATTGTATTTTGTTTTATAAATTCACAGCTTCTTTTACTACTTATTTAATTCACCAATAAACCTGATTACGATAAAATTTACATTAATTGTCCAAAAAGGATTCCCGACCAGTCCTGCCAGAGGTTTTAGCTAGTAAAGAGGAAATTGAAAATTAGAAGTTTATTTCGTATTTTGACTGCCCATAATAAATTTGAATTTATATTCATTTGTACTTTCTCGGCTATATAGTTATATTGTATAATTTTACAGTGTACAATACGAGACCCCGTCCAACAAAAAAACATAAGTTTAACATTGAAAATTTTGGAATATATGTATGTTGACCTGTTTATTAATATGTTCAGATTGGATAGGCAGATTTTTATGATATTTATCACGATGATTTTTGTATATGTAAGTCATTGATTCCGTTTAATTTTTTTCGTAATTTATCAAGGAGGCTAGAAGACTACCTTATGCGTATCGCATTTCAAAGTTTAATCAAAGGAGAGGTTAATATTTTCATATAATTTAATGCTCTTTACCTAGCTAATATTTTGTCAGATGATTTTTGTTCTTATTCAAACTCCATAAAAGGGTGAGCAAAAAACTATTTTTTATCTTCTGTCTGGTTTCTGAACTCATGTCACATGCTTCCGCTTCATTAGTATGTCATTTTGGTTATGCATTTGATAAAGCTAGGGTTTTCCTCAGTTATAGTTTTACCTGATATCGTCAAGCTGGATTAACCGATTTCTATGAAATTTTTTACAGTTATCTCTGGATCATTGATGCTATTTAATTTTGATTGCAACTCCTTAAGAGGGTGGGAGAAGCGTCATAGTTGGTCCTGTATCTCAAAATTCTACTGTAAGAGTAGAATCATTTTTTACATAACATTTTAGTTGTACACTTAAATATTTTAATGGTTCATTTAATTTTCATTCTAAGTAGTAATCTTTCGAGGGCGAAGTCCTCCGTATTTTAAGTTCTGTGACTATTTACCGGCTTTTTTAATTCTTGTAATTTTTTTTTTTAGATTTTTTTCTAATTAGCAAGTGCGATGTTCTACTTTACATTGCACTTACTAATGATGAATCTGACTTTCATTCTAGATTTTCTTCATGTAACGATTAGTGATCGGTTTGCTTGGCATTTCTCTCATCAGCACCCCATTCGGTCGCGTTAAAGCATAAGAAAATGGGTAGGCGCACCCCGATAACTACTAAAAATACATATGACATTCATAAATTAAAATTTACTTCGTCTAGAGAGTTCAATTCGCTGCCACGCCTAGACCGCTGAATGCCAGCATATACCTGTCCACCATATTAAAGCGCTTGAAGCGTTAATTGGCTGGTGGTCAGCCACATATCTCTAGGTTAGGTTAGGTGGGTGCGCCTACCCATTTTAGTAAATATATGACAAGTGAGCGGTTGGGACACGTAAGCCGGTGGTGTTTGGCACCGCGCGTAGTCCGCTCACGCTGAAGTAAGCTCTAGGAGCTATTTAGGATACTGATCGCTAAACTGTTTCGTGGCTCAGCAGCCGTTTGTGGCACAGACATTCGGTCTTATGCTTTAGAGCGACTGAATGGGGTGGTGGCGGGATAAATGCCAAGCAAACCATTTCTAGGCTACCTTCCCACAGCAGTGCGATAGGAGTCGTTCCCTTAAGTAAACTACTGATGTCGGATGAACATAGCAATCGACTCTCGCCACATTGACTGGCCGCTTGTGAGTGGCCAATTTTCCCCTTGACCTCTAAGTTCCAAGGTGGCTCGGTCTCTGCCCCCCTCCCTCCAAGAGCAGGGCAGTCAAACGATTGGTGATAGTTACGTTAACTATTTTTTATTAAATATGCTGAATTACTTTAATTACTTCTTATCGAACCAAATCATAAACCTCTCTAATTTTACGCAAAAAAAATAATAAGAACATCACAGAAATGTAATCCAAACATCTTCATTATTATCAGTTAATCTAGTCTGATTCCTCATTTCAGTCTTACACTTACATATCTTTCAACATTATTCATGTGAAAAAACAGATATAGCTTAGAGACAACAAATAACCCAGCTTACAAACATTAATATAGATTTTACTGTCCTATGATCAATACGTATTAAATACCAATCGTTTTTTTTTCTAATTTTCAACAATACATCAAACAATCGAACTAAACCGAGTAACAGATAAAGCAAATTATGACTGAAAAGTAGATTAATAATAGAATAGATATTTAAGGAGGATATGAAGAAATTTATGATAAGCGGAAAAGGCAGAATTAAACAAACACAGAGTTAGAAGATAACAAAGCTGAAATAAGAATCAGAAAGGGGATAAAAATGGGGGCTACATTTAATCTAAAATTTTCATTTCAGTGGTGCAGAAAGCGATGGATTTGTAGAAAAACGTCATCCCATCAACATAACTGGAGAATGGTTGATTTGACTGATGTTTGCAGATGAAGTCATCTTTATAACAAAAAAAAAAAAATTGGAGATGTATTAAAAGAACAGTGTAAAAAAATTAACGATAAAAACACTGTGAAATGTGAAGATATGAGCGTAAATATTTTACATTGGTGGTTTACTTTTTCTCTTATTATATTAAATAATTACATTGCTGGTAATCTCTCAAACAGGCTTGCCTCTAGAGATATCTAATTTCTAGTAATTTGGAGTGTTGTCTAAACCTCTAAACTGTTATTAAGTAATTCAAATTTATTTTGATTGTAAAATGCAATAATAATTAGTTTATAAAATTTTATTTATCGGAATAATAAAAATAAATTATAATAATAATAATTATTATTATTAAACCAGAAAATAGAATTTAGTAGTAGTAGTACTTAAAAAAAAAATCAATTTAAATTATTAAATTGAAACCGGAAGCGGCTCGCGCAGGAGCAACGCAACACTGCCTTGCGACTCGCTTCCGCGTATCGCAAAATTTCTGAGTCTGCCGTTCTGTTAGTCACCGGCGTTACACCCATTTCTCTTTTGGAAAGGGAGCGTCAGGCGGCCTACAGGAGGCGACGGGCAGGCGAAGACCGGAAGATCATCGCGGCGGAGGAACGGACTCGCATGTTCCTCGCCTGGCAATAGACCTGGACCGCGAGACGAGAGGACGGTGGAACGCAAGGCTTATTCCTGTGAGAGTGGTGTCATGGAGAGATAAATTACTACGTCGCCCAGGTTTTAGCGGATCATGGGTATTTCCGCGCATAGGAAGTACCCGGTGTACAGGACGACGCCGAGCCCAACTTTTTCAAGTACGCTCGATGGCGGCAGATCGAATGACGCTGGAGGCGAATCTCAGAGCACTGAGTCTCTACAACGTAATGCGATGATGCAGTAAAATCTGAGCAGCTGGGAGAGTGTGGGCACTCTCGGAATCATTTTCCCGGCCAAGAAGGGCGACCTAGATAGTCCTGAGCCAGATGAAAACTAGGCTCCCGCTTTCTCGGACTAGGATAGCAGGACTCCGCCCTAAGTAATATGTTAAACGGTTCCGGGCCGAAACCTGGTAGAAAAGGAGCGGTTTTAGCCGGTAGTCTGCTATGACGGTTTCATTCAGACCACCAATGAAAGCCTGGCACTCCGTGTGTAAATACATTTCCAACTTCCTCCCAAAAAAAAAAAATAATAATAATACTTAATCCATAAATAATTTAAAAACGATATTACTGATTCAGAAAATGAAAATTAAAAATGTGTCCGCACTGCAAATAAAACCCGAAAACCATATAAACATAGGTTCAGAACCGCTTCGTTAGCGAGTCTCAGCTGGCAAAAAATTTAAATTGTAAAAGCCAGACTGTAATTCTAGGAACCCAAATAAAGGGGTAAATCTGGTTTTATATGTTTACTTGATTGTTTTTAAGTTTGTTTTATTGTTTTTATTTTTTTATTTTTTAATATTTTTTTTTTTTTGTAATATTGATAATTTTGTTTCATTTAATATATCGAGTTAAAATCTGCCAAATTTTGATATGTTCTGTTATTAGTAAATTTCAAAATTCTAACGACTTTTATTTAATCTCTGTGAAATTTATTCATACCAATTTACTTAAAATCAAATTCTCTACAAGTTTTTTTTTTAAACTTTTGTACTTATTACCCATTTAACGAAGTTATTATACACCAAATACAAAATAGTGTGTTTTTCGATTCCAATTTTTTGTCTTCTACCCCATATTCTTCGAAAGCTACTAGAAATACAATTCTTGAACTTATCTTTTTTCAGTTTTTCAGGTAAGATGAAATAATATCACTACATTTTCCCCTTAATTTTTATCCCAAGAATTACAGTTTGGCTTAATTTTACCGAAGGCGCAGAAATCAGGACAAAATTTATTGTCATCCATCGCTCGCTAACAAAGAGTTTTTTAAAATATGTTTATTTGAACTTTTTTCTTTATTATCACTAGTAGAACATGCCCTGAAAATTTGTTATATTCTTCGTAAATCACTCTGTATTAAGGAATTTCAGCAGCTTGATAAATTACTACAAAACAAGAAAAACTATATAAATACTATTTATAATACAATTTTAAGTAGTTTAAATAGCACCTTTTTTTTAAACTAAAAATGTGTAATTTTATTTAAAATTTAGCTGTATTCATACATAATATAATTATGATTGGACATTTATAAAAATAATGGCAATTAATTAACTTAAATCTGTTTCAGTTGCTTCCTTTATTACGTTAAACAGATTACAATTTTGAAAATGTGGGATTGAATAGATCAGGAAAAGATTTGCAATCACGTTTCCAGCTCTTATGTTTTGAAAATTGATATTTTCACATTTGTTGGTGAAACCAAAATTATAAAACATTCTTCTTACCTTTGAATCAAGCAACTAAAAGATGATAAAATATAATTTAGATTTAGCAGCTACTATTTACAACAATTGTGAATAATTCTTTTTCAGTGTATTCGAAAGTTTTAAATGTATTATTTATAAAAGAAAATGTATAATTAGAAGCGAAATAAACTTTACAAATAAGAGTTAGAAATATTAAAACATAACTATGATGAACGGTATTTTGCGTTTTGTATCTTTTAATGTTTTTTTCTACCAAGCTCTTACACAATAAAGCATCCCTTATATACAGTTAAAAATGATGAAATATTTAATGAGGAAGTAGATTATATTACACTGGGAGAGGAGAAGGAAGTAAATGCTGTCTCTGATCGTGAAAAGATAGACGGGAAGAGGCAGAAATGTTGCAAATAAGTAAAGTATAGTTGGTTACAAAATTATAGAAAATACTAGAGATGAGACTGGGGGAATCATCAAAAAAAAAAAATACAGACTGATAAAGAAAAAGAAAAAGGGAGATTGAAAAAAAGAGAAGATTTTCTGGTCCTTTTAGATCTCATTAACTTTTAAATGAAGCCATAACGGCCGATATTCTGCTCTCTTCTTTCTTTCAACCAAACCTCTTTTAGAGAAGTCCTGAATAAATTTTTCTCAGAAATAAACACACACATATCAATATATATATATATACGCATATGTATATAAAAACATAAATATGGTTTTAAATTTTAAATTAAAATCCTCTAAAACAAGACTATATGTATGTATCTTAACTTTCACATTTCAAACGCAAATCATTTTATAAATGTAATACTCTTTTTTGTCACTGTTGATAAGGAAACTTTAATTTCAGCCTTTCAACAAAAAAAAAGAAGAAAATATTAAAGGCTGTTGAAAACATGCTAACATTTATATTAGTAAAAAGTTTCTTTTTAACCATCTGTCGAATGGCTGCCACAGTCGTTCGAAAAGTTACCGTTCTGAATCAGAGATGGCGCAAGTATGACGAAATTATATTTGTAAGCATGGTCCTTCAGATGGAGAGCTGCGAAATTTCAAAAGCGTGAGATTATTGTTCGTTTGTGGCGAACGAGGAAAGCAAACAACTATTAACATTTTCTGAAAGACGGATAAAATTAAAACTCCAACTTTATTTGTTTTAAATGATTTTATCCGTAACAGATACTCAACATGAGATTTCATTTTACAGGATTCTTCAACTTAGCTACCAACGATAAAAAAAGGGTTGTCAAAATTAAACGTGGTCGTACATCCACAATAATATGAATAAATGCTTGGGGTGCCGAAAAACAGCTGTGATCGATGTAATAATCATCGCAAAAATCCATAATGCCGGATTAATATATCTCCCACTGAAGGTATACACAAACTTGTTGACATCCTGCGTCCATTACATTTTACACGATGTTTTTTGTATGGAAAAGCTTTCCGCTAGATATTTTTTCGCATTGTTTAACAGTAAACTAAAAACTCATTCGACTGAAAACTTTTTAAATGCGTTCAGATTTACTTAAACGCGATTCCGCAGAATCTGTTCGGCGATTTACAACAATCGGTGAAATATAGATTCACCAGTCTAATCAACAGTCCCAGCAGAGAGTGGGAGCCGGGAAAGTGCGGCAAAAAAAAACGAAAAGGGTTCCATCTGCAGAAAAAATTACGACTTAGGGTTTGTAGTAGTTTTGTACTCATAGACTACCTGGAAAAATGCAGGACGATCACCGGAGGGTACTGCTCTTCATTACTGTTGAAAAGTGTTTAAATTCTCAAAAGTGACAATTCACACTAAACGTCCAAACTAAATGGCCAAACTAAAGTGTCTTCCACCACGATAATGCGCCTCCACATATGTCTTCGGATGTTACTGTAAAACTGTATAAACTTACGATTTGAAGGGTTGCTTCACCGTATATGGTTCCCAGCGATTATTTTCTTTTTCTCAAACCCGAAGAAGAGGCTTGCTGGACCAGTATACCCTTCAAATAATGAGGCATAAACTCAGACAACCGCTTAGCTTGCAAAGTTGAACAAATCGCACTATAATGATTGTATATAAAAATTATAAAGACATTCTAATCAGCAATATTTTTTTAACACAATTTTAAGGGGATGATCAATTTTTTTTGTGTGCCCGCCTTTAAAATTCCGTTTTTAACACTATTTATCAATTTTATTGCTTTAAACAACATATCAAAATAAGATCCGATAATTAATTTTTAATCTAAGCAGGATTGAAAAGTAAGACCGAAAATTTAAAGCTTATACAGATCTGAAAAAATAAATCTATGCATGTTTTAATTTGTTCACTAAGGATTCTTTCTTTTCATTAAATAGAAAAGATAAATAAAACTCATTTTAAAGTAGAATTGAAGTTTCGGAAAATCGCAGAAACTAATTTAATTTACTACATAAAAAAACAGTATCCTTTTATTCAAAGCTTATAACATTTAAAAGAAACATCGCATATGTGTACGCTCGCATGTTTATGTGTGTGTGCGATTATATACATGCGCGTGTCTTCTTTATTTCTTTTTTCTACTACTTAAATCGTAATCTATGTTCTAATCTTTTAAGACTCTTAAATAACCCAACAAGTATTACCGGTAACAATTTAAGAATGACCCCTTTACTTTCAACGTGATAAAGTGGAAAGAAAACGGGGTAACCATTAATTTTCAATTTTTCTAGATAAACTAAACAAAGAGTATAAAACTTTCTATAACTTTTATATCCAAGAACCTTTTAAAACATTATAAAAAAAAGTTTCTTCATCGGACTTCTACATTCCTAATTGATCGGTTCCATAAACTTTTCATTTCTTTCTACTCCGGTACTGCTCATCGGTTTCAACAAATTTACTTCACTACTCCTTAAATATTTCTTCCTGTAATATGATCAAAGAGAAAACTCTATCTTATCGTAAACAAAATTAAATGTACTGAGTAAACCAGACCGGACATAGCAGCACGATCGCTTTAGGTAGAAAATTAATGAAGATTTAGAAGATATGAAGGTATTCTTCCATAAGTTTCCCGTTAACCAACTGCTGAAGAACTCGTTATACTATCATATCTTCTAGAAATTCATTTTCATTTTTACATTACAATTTTAAAGTGACGCTTTTTATCGCCTTATAAAAGTATAATTTTTTTGGAATTATAGTATTCGTTAGGATATTATATCCGGACAACCTTACAGAAGTTGAATTTCATTGTGGACTCATTTGCGTGCGAGTACAACTCATTTACTTCATTATCATCTTTGCCCGGTCAAATGTACATAGAAGGAACTGCTTGATGCGTCAAAGAGCACATTTGACGTCACTATTTTTTGGAATACTATTAAGCGGCCTGTGAACTGTGATATGTATATGTCGCCGGGAGATGATAAAAACGGAGATCAATTCACGGAAGATGTTAAAATTACAACTCCGTAGGATGATTTCCCTAAAGAAAGTAAGTGATTTGATCAAATCCCTTAACTGTTTGAGTCATAAAATAAAATAAACAAGACAGGACTAAAATAATATCAAATAACGAAGGGCAGAACGTGTCACGACTTATTTATTTAATAAACCATGTATTATTAAATTTAGAGTAGGTAATACAACAATAGTCAATGAAACACAAATTATTTATTCAAAACTAATTCAGAAAAAACTATGAAAAAAACTTAAGTAATTAAGTTATAAGTTTTTTTTTTCAATTAGTTTCAATATTGAATAATATTTAATAACGCATGGTTTACTAACTAAATATTTTTAATATCTAAACAATATTATTTCATCTTTTCACTGAAACCACCCCACAGAGTTGTAATTTTAACATCTACCTTAGGGATTTGATCAAATCTCCGTTTTCATCATTTCCCTGCGATATATATCGCAGGGATGTGTATTACACTTTAATTTTATTAAAATCTTCCAATGAATATTTTTTTAATTTTTAGATATATTTTAAAATAATTTTTATATGTTTGTTTAACAGTATTATCTATTTCAGTAGTAAGTTATATTTGCTTCTGATAACATAACAATCAAAAAAGTAATTCATCACAAAAAATTGGGCGGTATTTTATTTTATCGAATAAGCTCCTAATACCAGGTAGGGTCTTCTTTTCAAACATTAAAAAGAAGCAGAATCCTAAATAAGGGCAAGAGCTTCACACTCAAAACTAAACTATGTTAGTGACGTAAGAGCATGGTAATAATAATTAAAGTATCTCTCATTCTTAGTAAGGATTTACTTGGCATCTAGATAAAAATAATTGTATATCACCGAAGAAAGGATTATGATAATGGCAAAATGGTGATTAAAGGAAAGAAGAGAGCTCCAAAAAAATAACGATAAGTGTGTGTATGTGTGTGTGTGTGTGTGTGTGTGTGTGTGTGTGTGTGTGTGTGTGTGTGTGTGTGTGTGTGTGTGTGTGTGTGTGTGTGTGTGTGTGTGTGCGTGCGGGCGTGTGTGTATGTACCACACTTTTGTCACTTTTGAGAATTTAAATGTTTCTAAACAATATAATTTGTTTACATCAAAAATTAATTTAAATGTCAGGAAAAGATTTTTGAAAGTATATGTTTGGAGTGTCGCTTTATATGGAAGTGAAACTTGGACAATCGGAGTATCTGAGAAGAAAGGATTAGAAGCTTTTGAAATGAGGTGCTATAGGAGAATGTTAAAAATCAGATGGGTGGATAAAGTGACAAATGAAGAGGTGTTACGGCAAATAGATAAAGAAAGAAGCATTTAGAATAAAAAATAGCTAAAACAAGAGACAGACTTATAGGCCACATACTAAGGCATCCTGGAATAGTCGCTTTAATATTGGAAGGACAGGTAGAAGGAAAAAATTGTGTAGGCAGGCCACATTTGTTATATGTAAAACAAATTGTTAGGGATGTACGATGTAGAGGGTATACTGAAATGAAACAACTAGCACTAGATAGGGAATCTTGGAGAACTACATCAAACCAGTCAAATGACTGAAGACAAAAAAAAAATGTTTCTTTTAAAAAAAAATAAGATATGGAATGTTTTACACACATTCACCAGATGTTATTACATTTTACACAGAGCAAACAGAATCAAATAATTACGATTGCAATATTTTATTTTTAATTTATAAAAAAAGCACAGGTTGGCTGCTGTACTTAAAACAGCAATAGCTTATACACTGCTAAAAAATTTGTTTCCCTAAATTTTTTTCTTTTCTATCTGTATATTTTCTGTAAAAATGTCATTCTATGTTAAATTCTATTTAATTATAATTTAAAAAGAGACATAAATTTGTGCCTCACACCAATGTATGACTTACAAATTGACGTCTCAAACAAAAAATATATATTCAACCGATGGACGATAAAACAATATATTCAACCGATAAAACAAAAGAAAACGCTATTTCAATCTTTTCAAATAATTAAATTAAAGAATCCAAGAATCAACGCATATAAAAAAAATCCGAGTTTTTTTATAACGCTCATATTTTTATTTTGATAGCTAAAATAATTAAAATGGAAACATTGACGTAGAAAAAATAAAATATTTCTAATTAAATATAGCATTTTCTATATTTAAAAGAACACGTTCGCTATTATGTTTTTTTAATCTATAATTATTTCGATGTAATAGTGATTTAGAAAAAGATAATTCATGCACAAAGCATAATATCACAATCAACACTACATTTAAAATTTTTTGCCGTCCTAAATAACAAAATTATTCTAAAGATTAAATTTATTTAGTAAAAATCAGCTGTTATTTTACAACAATAATGTAAAATTTATAAGTTTCGGGTAAAAGCTTAATAACGTTTAAATGAGACATGTTTGAATCTTCATAATTTGTTCTATTATAGTATGAGATTTTACTTGAAAAACGAGTAGCAATAAATATACTTAATAGCTGAAAATCACTATTAAACAGAAACACCAAAACGGGTCTCAGACCAACTATGTACAACCAACCACAACTACATGTACATGTAGTACCAACATGTACATGTAGTAATCCGACCAACTACATGTACAACCTTAAATCAAGAATCGGATTTTTTGTGTTTTTGTGTTTTTTTGTGTTTTAAGTTTACAAATCTTCGTTGAATTTATTTTAACAGATACGATAAATAATCCGGCCGATTATCAAGTAATACTGGCCACATGTGGCTTTCAGAGAATGTGCTAAAATAAAAATTCAAGGTGTCAGCCTATACTAGCCATTCATTTACCAATTACTGGTTTAACAACAGACATATTATTCGGAGATTTTAATACAGGTTGGAACACAATTTTACAATCTATGTTTCCTTACAATTTTCCTATGGATAGTCCCGCCAGTTCTTAAAAGATTAAGTAACTACGAATTTTGTTTTTTTTATATATATATATATATATATATAATAAGAATAAGATTTATTATGTTTTCGATATATACATTATATATATATATATATATATATATATATATATATATATATACACATGACACTAACAGAAAATATTTAGATCTCAAATAAGTCGCTACGTAGATAATAGAAATAATATAAATACGCAGATAAAATAAAAACAAATATTTTTTTATAAAACTTCTGGTAACGCAGCCATTTTACAATATTACACGATTATTATATAAAACAAAATAAACAGAAAATAATAACACGATATTTCACTTATATGCGAAGCTTTATAAAGTGTAATTAAAAAACATAGCCTACTTAATCATTTTTTTTTTTTTGTCTTCAGTCATTTGACTGGTTTGATGCAGCTCTCCAAGATTCCCTATCTAGTGCTAGTCGTTTCATTTCAGTATACCCTCTACATCCTACATCCCCAACAATTTGTTTTACATACTCCAAACGTGGCCTGCCTACACAATTTTTCCCTTCTACCTGTCCTTCCAATATTAAAGCGACTATTCCAGGATGCCTTAGTATGTGGCCTATAAGTCTGTCTCTTCTTTTAACTATATTTTTCCAAATGCTTCTTTCTTCATCTATTTGCCGCAATACCTCTTCATTTGTCACTTTATCCACCCATCTGATTTTTAACATTCTCCTGTAGCACCACATTTCAAAAGCTTCTAATCTTTTCTTCTCAGATACTCCGATTGTCCAAGTTTCACTTCCATATAAAGCGACACTCCAAACATACACTTTCAAAAATCTTTTCCTGATATTTAAATTAATTTTTGATGTAAACAAATTATATTTCTTACTGAAGGCTCGTTTAGCTTGTGCTATTCGGCATTTTATATCGCTCCTGTTTCGTCCATCTTTAGTAATTTTACTTCCCAAATAACAAAATTCTTCTACCTCCATAATCTTTTCTCCTCCTATTTTCACATTCAGCGGTCCATCTTTGTTATTTCTACTACATTTCATTACTTTTGTTTTGTTCTTGTTTATTTTCATGCGATAGTTCTTGCGTAGGACTTCATCTATGCCGTTCATTGTTTCTTCTAAATCCTTTTTACTCTCGGCTAGAATTACTATATCATCAGCAAATCGTAGCATCTTTATCTTTTCACCTTGTACTGTTACTCCGAATCTAAATTGTTCTTTAACATCATTAACTGCTAGTTCCATGTAAAGATTAAAAAGTAACGGAGATAGGGAACATCCTTGTCGGACTCCCTTTCTTATTAGGGCTTCTTTCTTATGTTCTTCAATTGTTATTGTTGCTGTTTGGTTCCTGTACATGTTAGCAATTGTTCTTCTATCTCTGTATTTGAACCCTAATTTTTTTTAAATGCTGAACATTTTATTCCAATCTACGTTATCGAAAGCCTTTTCTAGGTCTATAAACGCCAAGTATGTTGGTTTGTTTTTCTTTAATCTTCCTTCTACTATTAATCTGAGGCCTAAAATTGCTTCCCTTGTCCCTATACTTTTCCTGAAACCAAATTGGTCTTCTCCTAACACTTCTTCCACTCTCCTCTCAATTCTTCTGTATAAAATTCTAGTTAAGATTTTTGATGCATGACTAGTTAAAACTAATTGTTCTATATTCTTCACATTTATCTGCCCCTGCTTTCTTTGGTATCATAACTATAACACTTTTTTTGAAGTCTGACGGAAATTCCCCTTTTTCATAAATATTACACACCAGTTTGTATAATCTATCAATCGCTTCCTCACCTGCACTGCGCAGTAATTCTACAGGTAATCCGTCTATTCCAGGAGCCTTTCTGCCATTTAAATCTTTTAATGCTCTCTTAAATTCAGATCTCAGTATTGTTTCTCCCATTTCATCCTCCTCAACTTCCTCTTCTTCCCCTATAACACCATTTTCTAATTCATTTCCTCCGTATAACTCTTCAATATATTCCATTAATCATATGATCAACAATATTAGGCTGGTCCATATGCAATGTTGCACCGGTTAATAATATCTTCACTTATTTTATTATTCAGCCAAACTGGAAATTAGAAAACAAATAATAATATCAAAGTCGCCTTTCTTTTATACGGTAATATCTAATTCTACATAATAATTTTTTATCATTCTATTTAAATCGGATAAAATATATTATTCTGGCATACTCATTAATATCGGATCTGTTCTAATAGAATTTTTACATTTGATAATATGAATAGTTTCAAGTATCAACCAACTAGTATTAAAATATAAAATGTTTACTTGCTCGTAATTAAAACTGTATTTATTTTCCTTTTCGTGTTTGGATAAGGCTGTAACCTTTTTTTCTGGTACATATACGCCTCCAAAAGCTTTTTTAAATATCGCGTGGTTTGCCCTGTAATTCTTCTTGGCTATGTTAAAACTGTTTTTAAGTTTCTCGATTGGCAATTTCGATTTGAAGAAAAAGTGGTTAAAATTGTGAAGTTTTTAAACGCCACTTTGAATTCTTGTTTCAAAACATTTTTAAGTTTTGACGTGAAAATCACATCGAAACATACGTGTACCAGAACAGAAATTTTTAGCGTAACGAAAAGGTCTATATCGTCCTGAATAACTTCCTAACTATTAGTCTCAGAGACGGAAATGCGGGTCATTTTATAACTTACCTGGTCAGCTCACCGATACGACTTTGTTTGCGTCACTGTTGGGCGGGTTGGCGGGGAGGGAGCATAGCGAAGATCTGCCAAAACTGGCGCTCTCGACCATTTCAATTCTCTGTACCTCACGATTTAGACATGACAGCAGGGTGATTCGTGTGTTTTTGTTTATAGTTTGTCGAGAAAGATCGATTTAAGTAATAATAAGTGTATTTTGGACAATATTTTTTTGTAAAAAATTAAAATAAACATGTAAGAATGTATAAAATACCAATATGTCAGCCTCAGACCGCACAAAATCCAGCCGGAAATATAAATTACGCTATCGTTGGAAAGGGGAGGTTATGGGTCACGCGCAGGTACCCCAATGTCCGGTAGTGAGCGGGCGAGACTGTTTCGGCAAAAAAAATTTTTTTTCTAATTTTTAGATATATTTTAAAGTAATTTTTATATGTTTGTTTAATAGTATTATCTATTTCAGTAGTAAGTTTTATTTGCTTCTGATAACATAACAATAAAAAAAGTAATTCATCACAAAAAATTGGGCGGTATTTTATTTTATCGAATAAGCTCCTAATACCAGGTAGGGTCTTCTTTTCAAACATTAAAAAGAAGCAGAATCCTAAATAAGGGCAAGAGCTTCACACTCAAAACTAAACTATGTTAGTGACGTAAGAGCATGGTAATAATAATTAATGTATCTCTCATTCTTAGTAAGGGTTTACTTGGCATCTAGATAAAAATAATTGTATATCACCGAAGAAAGGATTATGATAATGGCAAAATGGTGATTAAAGGAATGAAGAGAGCTCCAAAAAAATAACAACGATAAGTGCGTGTATGTACCAGTTTTACAACTGGTACGGTGAGCTCAGTGAACGACGCCGACGGCGCGAGCACCTCTACCGCTGCTTATTATGCCTTATGTCTCTTACTTCTCAACCGATGTTGAACAAAACAGTCGTCGAATGTTAATCGAAATAAATATTATGTACCATTTAGTGTCTGTTTTATGTTAAAGTTAAATTTAGTACGAAGTCAATGTCTCGTTTTTATTTCAATTCTTTAAACTAAAAGTGACTCGCTGACATACAGACCGGCGGCTAATTTATCTGTAGAGTTGGCCAAATGAAGGAACTTAAAATTCAAGTCTTTAAAATTTGTTCAAAAAAAATACGATTGTGCTCTCCCATTTAAATCTACAGATAAGTTGATCGGTCTGTAGCTCGGAGGAACTTCATCTAAGGTATGTAACGTTTCACGTTAAACCAACGGCCGTGCTCCCCGACATAGCCCCACCCGATTTTTCAAACAAATTCTGGGTGTATGGAACGGTTATATAGTGCTGATAATCGTTTTCATCATACAACTGCCATGATGCTTCTGTTATGTTTAGAATTGCATATCTCATAAAAGCTATCGCGGTAAATACTGTTAATTATTCGTAATTTTGCGAGATAATTTTTGTTCTCTAATTACTTCCATTTTGCCGATCAGGTTAGTAAACGTTAGAACGTTTACTTGATATGACCATATCCCATCGTGATGGGAAAATATGTTCTAGTTGGTTCCCTAAAAAGACTCTTACGGGTAGATATTTAAACTATCTGTCAGCTGAGCCATGTCATATAAAAAAGCTGTAATAAAAAATTTAGTAAAGAGAGTTCTTCTATTAACTTCTTCTTTCTTCTATCATGTACGCAGTGAATCATTTGAGATCTAAATATTTTATGTAACTGTTATTATAACACTCAACGGGGGGACGTTTTCATTTATGATGATGTATACAGTATTCCCGTTTAGCATTATCTACAACAACAAAATTAACTTTTTAATATTATGAAAATAAAAATAGAATACCTAAAATACTTATATATATATATATAGTTTTGGTGTTGTAGATGATTATATTAAACGGAAATATTGTATATGATAGATTTGACAGTAGAAATTCATTTTATGTAAGTTTGGTTAAATTAACATGTATATTTTTCTTAACCTCAAAATTAATAAAAAGGGTTTCAAATAAATTTTTCCTTAAAATATTATTTTACTAATACAATAATAATATACTGATAATTATTTAACTAATCTCTATTTATTTATTTTTTTTTTACAATAATCAAATTATGGGATCTGGATTGTTATTTCTTATATGAACCAGGGCACAATTAACGGTAGTTTAAAGTTATTAGAGAGATAGGAGCAAATATTTTTATTAAAATTTTAACATAAATATTATTAAAGCCTACGTTTATAATTATATCCTTCAAAACATAATAAAATAAAAATAATTCAAAATATTGAAATAATATTTAAGATTTTTCTTTTTATATAACTTAGGTTACTGTGTATGACAAATAGCACAATAAACGTTTCTTCTTTTTTATGTTTACTGTTCACCAAAAATTTCAAAAAAACAGCAAGCAACCAAATGCTTCTTAAATTAGTGAATTAATCGATTTCCCTAAAATTCTTAAGTTTTATTTCTTTTTAAAGTATTTTTTTTTTAAAAAAGGATTGTAAAAGGATTGCCGTACTTTGTCCCAGCTCAATGTCCCCGATATTTTTTTTTACTTCCTTGTACGAAGTAAAGGAAATTTCGGACTTCAAATTTCATGTCCTTTTTTCTTTTTTTTTTTACTTTTTTTACTTCCTTGTACGAAATAAAGGAAGTATTGTGATCTGGAAACATTTCGGTTTTCATATTTCAACGGAAACATCCATTTTGACTAGTTTCGGCGTGACGTCAGTACGTACGTATGTATCTCGCATAGCTCAAGAAATTAACCGTACAATGTTGATATTTGGATTTAGCACTGTTGTCACATCTAGTGGTCACCGATCTTTTTAATTGCAATCGAAATTAAAATTAAAATTTTAATTAACGAAATATTTGGATCTTAGAAGGAAGGCCACATCGGTTGGAATCAGAATTAATCTCCTTTTGTTTTTGCTTTTTTTTAACTTTTTTCTTTAATAATTTTTTTAAAGTATTCTTTTATTTATTTTAAATATATTGATTTAATACCCGTGATTATAAAACCATTTTTGCAATAAATAATAATTCATTGATAACAAAAAAATTTAAAAAAAAATTATTAGTAAAATAAAATTAAAATAATAGATTTGGGGAAACACCTGATCATTTAATATTAATTGAAAATTATAATTTCTTAGCAAATTCTTATGATAAATTTTATATTTATTTTTTTTAAAATCATTTTATTTAATTATTTGACAGAAAAATAAAAAATATTTTTGAATTGAATTCAATTTAAAGTGATTGTTGAATTTTTTTTTCATTGTGCGTAAATGCACAAGATTTCTGGTGTGTCGGGTAAATAAAAGTTAATAATAATTAAACTATTCCGTTTAATGAACTCTTGCATACTGATTACAAATATTAATTTTGATCTTACAGTGTAGAATAATCAGTCTGTATTGTTGGATTATTTGGTAAACAATTTATTTAAAGAGTAATCAAGGGACTTTTACTTTAACCCAATATTTCAGGTAAGATTGTTGAATTAATAATTGTATAAATATTTGGTGTTAATAAAAACTAATATTTTAGCAATTGTGTAACTGTCCGCTTTTATTAAAAATTGGAATATCGTATCTCACTTTCAAATGATATAAGTTTAAATGAAGTGCAGCAAAAATGTGTATATGTAATTTAATAGACGTACAAGAAAGTTATGTGGTGTTCACATCAGATAATTTTAAGTATATCACATCTCACATTCTTCCTCGTCAGCTGCAAATAAAATTAAAAGAAAAAGTTATTTTCATAATGTTAAAAAACAAGATTTAATTTTTTTGTTTAAATTCATTTTATTTGTAAAACATAAAATTAATTCAATTAAATGAAACCATTAAAGGTACATTTTATGTCATTAAAACAAACAAATATTTAACTTTGAAAACGAGTCTTAAAACAAAATACTACCGTATAATTTTGTTTCGAACCTGAAAACTAATTGACAAAGAAGTTATATACATACAAACCTTTCTTTTAACAAGAAGCCAACAATAAGATAAGATTCGATAAAGTTGTGTAACTTGTTTTAGTTCACGATAGAAAAGAACACTTTTGCAATTCCACTTTTACATCTTATTTCTTCTTTTTTTTTTGTTCAGTAAATTTATAAAGTTTCCTAGTTTTGAATTATTTACAATACATATTGTATAAAATGCATTAATTGAGATCATAAGTGATCATATTACGATCGTATTAATTTTAATCTATTAATAATTTATTTAATAATTCAATTTTAACATATTAATAATTTAATTTGATGAGTAATACACGGACTATCAAACTTGTTCGTCGCTTTACAAGATTCCGTGACAAATTTTCTCCTGTTTGTTTTAAGACCTTTATTTCAAGATTATTGACCTACCTAATTTCAACATGAAATTCTGTTACCTTACAATTCAAAATGTCTATTTCTTTTTTCTTTCTGATTTTACTTTTGCCAGTGTTTCAATAACATAAAACGGACAGATAATGAAATTCTAGAAGGTAAGAAAGAATATGTATATAACTAATATACAATGAAATTTAAATAACAAAATAGAGAAGTTACGTAGAATATTTAAAATGTTTAGCTAAAATACATTCATTTTCATCTTACTAAAACAATTTAAAACAGATTTAGTATATAAAAACATTAACATGAATATGAAATTATGATTGCTTGTTATACAATGTATATATAAGACGTGAGCGCGCGCGCGAATGCAATACTTAAACTATAAAGACGAAAGTATAACTTTAAAACATCCTTGTACGCCTATTAAATTACATTTTTTTTAAAATTAATAGTACATGAAATTTTATTTCATTAATAACTTCAAATATTTTTATTATTTTATTTTTATTTTTTTATTGTTATTATTGAATTATTAAATAACGTATTTTTTACCATCAGAGGTTAATAACTATTAATACATCAATATATTTAAATTTAAAAAAAAAAAGTTAAAAAAAGAGATGAAGTCTGATTCGAATCGATGTGCCTTCCCCTGTAAGATCCAAATTTCATTAATTAAAATTTCATTTGGCTATAACTCTGAAACAAATTAAAATAAATACCACTTATGATATATCGTAGAAAACCTCTCAATGAATGCTTATTACCGCAGTTAAGAAAAAGTCCAAAATCCAATTTTTTTTTTTTTTATTTTGATTCACAAGACATGGATATAGCCCGTGCCAGCTGCATTTTAAATTGTATGAGTAATAAGGGAATTTGAGAGAGAAAGAGATTCAATTTGAAAAATATAATATTAAAACAAAGGTAAATTTGACAGAAAAGAATAATTTTTTTCTTTGTTTAAAATTATTATTACAATCTATTACATTTTTGTAGGAACCTTAAGTAAATTACATCACATATACACACATTAAAAATGAATCCCCATTGAAATTCCTAAAAAATTACATAATAGTACTGCATAGAACACCTTATGGTAAAACGTAGTACGTACTCAAGGTAGTTTTGAAGAACTGTTCTATCAGTAGTATAGTAGAAAACAATAAAAATAAGTTTCATAAAATTAGCAGAAAAGAGAGTAATAATGAGTTAAATATTGCTATAGAGAAATACAATATACCAAAAGCAGTAAATTTTGTTTAGATAGTAAAATTATAAAGAATTTACAAAGTAACATAGGAACCAAAAAAAAAAGAGGAACACAAATTTTTTCCTTAGATTACGTGCAGAAGGTACACCTGCTGATATCAAAACATTGAAGAGAATTTTTTTTAATTATTCTGTATGGAATGTAGTCTGTTCGTTTTATATTAGGGAAACATTGACAAAAGTAAAAACATAAAGAAAAATAAACAGAAATTGTGAATTGTAAGGTAAAAGGATTTCATGTTGAAAGTAGGTAGGTCAATAATCTTGGAATTAAAAAATTGTAAAACAAGTAGGAGAAAAGATAAAGTTGTCACTGAATCTTGTAAATCGACGAGCTAGTTTGATAGTCCGTATATTACAATCATCAGATTAAAGTAATTTGTTGTTAGTCGTGTAGACATATAAAGCTATAGAGAACAAAGAAAGACTGGAATATATAAGAAAATAATAACTGAGGATATAGGATAAATATATAACAATAATAAATTGTAGTATGTTGAGGTTAAAGGATTTGGGTAAAACAAAAAGGAATAGCGAATAGTATCAAACCAGTTGATTACTACTTTTCTTTCTTTTTCTTGTTTAGCCTCCGGTAACTACCTTTCAGATAATACTTCAAAGGATCAATGAGGATGATATGTATGAGTGTAGTCTTGTACAGTCTCAGTTCGACCATTCCTGAGATGTATGATTAATTGAAACCCAACCACCAAAGAACACCGGTATCCACGATCTAGTATTCAAATCCATGTAAAAATAAGTGACTTTACTAGGACTTGAACGCTAGAACTCACGACTTCCAAATCAGCTGAATTGGGAAGATGCGTTCACCACTAGACCAACCCGATAGGTTTGATTACTACTCCAAAACAATATATCACGAAGTTCGTTAGAAATTCGCTGGTTAGAGTCCGCAGAACTGGACGGCACGGCGAATTCAACGATCTATGTTAACAGTTTTAAACATGACCTAATCTAAAAGTGAAATGAAAAGGGGAAAAAAATAAGCATGAAAGCATTATATTTCAGTTCAGTTTCATTTGTAATAAAGAGTACTTATAAAAAATATCTCGAATTTTGTTAAATTACTTTTTTTCCATTTGATGAACCGCGGGACTCGAATATGTCACTTTTTATTTTTTTAAGGGTGACTTTACGAATCGCGCCGCTAAGTAGCAGTACTTGATAGTACTAGGTAGCGTACAAAAACTTGATAATGTACTTTAAATAATAAATTTAAAAGAAAATATACTAGAAGGTGCTTTAATAGTAAATCCTCTTATTTAAATGAAAGTAATGAAAATGAAGATTTTTTTTAATCCCCCATCACTTCATTAAAAGAAATAAAAGTATTAGTTTACAAGAGATTATAGCTGCTAATAAAACACAAAAAACACAAACAGTAGGAAATTTTTGCAAATGCGGCAACAATGATTTGTTACATGAAACTGAAATAAATTCGATAGGTAAAATTTTTATTCTACAATTAGAACTATTCGAACTAATTGATGAAAAAATAAAAAAAGTTCACTTAATAATAATATAAAAAGTGTGTCCACGGGTACGATAAAAATCAAGGGTTACACTTATAAAGTAATAAGTGCAATATTACATTTCGGATCTGCGATTCGTGAAGGTAAAAAATGAAAAATATGGTATGAAGTGAATGATATGACTATCAATAAAAAAAAATTGGCCGTGAAATTCAATTTGTTTGTTCTAGAAAGGCAATAAATTTTAATAATAAATCCGTAAGATAACAACCATTAATTCATAAAAGAATCTAAGAAAACGCAGTGGTATCCAAAAAAAATTACAATGAAATTGTAAACCGTACGGTAAGTCTCGCAAATATCATTTCTTCCGCCCAAAAAACAAAAATTTCTGTAACATAAATAAAACTGTTTTTAACAAAATGATCTGTTATTAATTTAGAATTTGTTTAAAAGAAACATAACATTTTAAATATATGTAATAGGCAATAGATATACAACAATAGATAATAAACAATGTTTAAGCGTTCCATATCATAAGCAAAAAATTGAAAAATCCGTTACAAAACTCTTACCGGCCCGATTTCATTTATATGAAATATGTATATGTATTTACAGAAATACAATTCTTTAGATTATTCGTTGTTTTCCTAAATGTAATCAAGCCGGAAAGTGTACTGTAACAATTTTTCTATTTTTTGCTTTTTATATAGAACGCTTAAACGTTGTTTATTATTTATTATTGTATATCTTTTGTCTTACATATATTTAACGTGAATTTTTTTTAAAACAAAATTCTAAATTAACAACAGATTTTGATTTTAAAAAGTTTTATTTATATTACAGATTTTTTTTTTTGAGCGAAAGAAATTATATTTTTTGTTTTTCACCTCCGGTAACTACCTTTCAGATAATACTTCAGAAAATGAATGAGGATGAGATATGTTTGAATGTAAATAAAGTGATAAGTCTTGTACATTCTCAGTTCGATTATTCCTGAGATGTGTGGTTAATTGAAACCCAGCTAGCAAAGAACACCTGTATCAAAGATCTAGTATTAAAATCCGTGTAATAATAACTGACTTTGCTACAACTTGAACGCTGGAACTCTCGACTTCCAAGTCAGCGGATTTGGGAAGACGCGTTCACCACTAGACCAAGTCGGTGGGTTGAAGAAATTATATTTGCAAGACTCTTATCGTACGGTATATAATTTAATTGTAATTTTATTTTGGATATTTATCCGATTTTAAATATAAAAATAAAACGTAATAATGATCGTAAATGACTGAAAAGGAATATGTATAAATATATATAAATATATATATATATATATATATATATATATATATATATATGAAAAATTAAAACAAAAATGAAGGCTTGACCTGTCAAGGCTCACTAACCTGTCAAAAAAGAACAATACAACTTGACAATTGTCGTTGTATGTATACAGGGCGTTTTATAATGTTCTTAGGAGTTACAAAAATTCAGTACAAAAAAAGTAACCTAAATGAAAGTTGTACGAGGTGATGCAGGGACTCACAAACTCACAACAGTTTTTGTTAACATCTATAAATGTTCAATATGCGCTCTTCTGGTGACACGGTACACATCAACACGAAAGTCTAGCTCTTATAAAACTCGTTCGAACATGTCATTTTCGATAGAGTTGATCGCACTGATTATGCGATCCTTTAGCTCAGCGATATCGTGCGGCATCGGTGGGATAAACACCTTATCTTTCGCGTAACCCCAGAGAAAGAAATCACATGGCGTGAGGTCTGGTGATCTTGGTGGCCACAGCATAATGTGTTGGTCTTCTTCAGACGCACGTCTTATTCAGCGCCAAGGTAATGTTGTGTTAAGGTACTGTCGAACCTTGTTATGAAAACGGGCAGGACAACCATCTTGCTGGAAAATGAAGTCGTTGGGTAGCTAAGGCATAAGCCATAATTGTAACATATCCCGGTTAATCATGCCGGTTACTGTAGTTTCCATAAAAAAGAACGGCCCATACACTGCCTCACGAGAGATCGCAAAAAAAAGTTTACTTTCGGAGAATCCCGACTGTGTTCCACATAAGCGTGTGGGTTTTCAGTTCCCCAAACTCGCACGTTATGACTGTTTAATTTGCCGTTAATATGAAAAGTAGCTTCATCGGTGAAAATTATCTTGTTTAGAAAACCTTCATCTACAACATCTTTTCCTGTAACTGTAAACAAAAATCGAGCCAACGTGTTTTATCTCCATTAGAAAGACGCTGAAATGATTGAAATAGAAAGAGCATAAGATATGTGATGAGTTTAAGACAATTCATTACGTAATTATGAAAGACCAGAGTAAACAGAAGCAGCTAGAATGTATATACAAATCCACAAAAAACGTAAAAAAATTTCAGGACATGTGCTACTAGTGAAAATAAAGAAGTAATTTCATATATTTCGGTTATTAGCGAGGGTCGCCTGACGAAAGATTTAGCCCTGATTTCTGCGCCTTTGGTAAAATTAAGCTAGACCGTAATTCTTGGGACCCAAATTAAGGAATAAATTTAAGAGATTATGTGTGAAATATGACCTGAAAAATAGAAAATAATAGTATTAAAAATAAATGTGGGATAAAAGACAGATTGGAACACACATATACATATTTTAAATGAATATAATCAAAAATAGGGATAATTTTTTTGTAAACACGTAAATTTTTGAAATACTAAATCGTTTTTTTCTAAAACTGAAAATTTCGTCGAAAAGACTAAATGGTCAATGGTTTAAACGTTTTATTGACAAAAATTCCGTACTTATACTTGATATTACGTTTTTTTACGAAGATTGGTTTGAAGTGTGATTTCATCTGGGAGGGAATGTTAATTCACAGAATACACGACTGTGGTAGAAAACCCATGAATAGCACAAACACTGTTTACACGAAGCAAAAATTGGAGTCTGGATCGCTGTGAGTAGAACGCGCGCACTGTGGGTCCAATCTTTTTTGAATACATAGTTTATCTTTATTATTGTGTTTTAACAAACTTAATTAGTCGGTTAAGTGGAAATCAATCCAACAAGACGGCGCCACACAGATAACAGATCATTTACTTTTTCCGAAATATCGATGGTAAACAAATCATTTTGAAGGGTTTCAGGTCTGCACGATCACTTGAGCTGGCTCCCCCAGATTACTTTCTATGGGGGACGGCGAAACAAGCAGTGTATGGTAACAGACCACGCACGATTTACGAACTAAAAAACAGAATAACGGCATACGTACGAGACATTCCAGTACATCAGCCAGTTAGAGTTCAAAATAAAATTGAAACGTGTGCAGTATTGTATTGATGTTAGAGGAGGTCATCTTCAACAACTTTTATAACTATTTCAGTTATAATATCCGTTTCTATAAAATAATGAAATACAAATTAGGTTTAATAATTAAGAAAGTTTCGTAATTACATATCCAGTGCACAATTCTTTCAGAAAAGACTGTATTTCAATTTTGTTTTGATTTGTTTTAAAAATATAAATTTTATATAATCTCCATCTCTGAAATCGTTGGATACTCATTGAATGGTCCTACATAATTACATTTAATAAATTTTAAATATTCTTTCATCTAAAAATGAATGTTTGATAAAGATTTAAATAAAACAATTCAAGTGAAAAAAAAAGTATAAAATATAAGCTCTATTAAAAAAGTGTTTTATACCTAAATATATTCTCCATTTATTTATAAGCATTTCGGTTGGAAATGAACTGAAAGACAAAACTGATAAAAGCTAAGAACTAAATATTCCTTTATAGTCGTCAGAATGCTTAAGAAATTTTAAATGAAGTCATGTATTCAACTTAAATTTTTATTTAAACCGCAATATTTTTTTTTATTACGTAATTTCATTGGTTTTTTTTGCAGTGAGAAATACGCAATCTTTTTCTCTACCGTAATACAACTTTATTAAACATTAACCTCTTCATATTTAATATAACAGTTATAATATCATTTTAACAGCATAATTTAAAATAAATTACTATTAAACACAATGAAACGAGAAAAGATTTTTTTAGTATTACTGCTAAAAGATTATTTAACAAAGACAAAATACGTTCCTAAACGAAAAAATGTATATAGTACATTAATTTTAATTCTACTGAGAATTAAATATGTGATTAGATGAATAAAAATCGTTCAAAGTTACACACAGTATTTAAAATAATTTTTTTTTCAACAAATAAATCTTATATCGTTTTGTTTTATTTTAGTTCCAAACAAATCATGAGTATATACTAATTATTTTTTCATGTTACCCGAAATGAATGAAGTAAAATATTTTGGAAATATAAAGAAAATAGTAAAGAAAAATGTGGTACTTAAAAGGATTTTAAGCAAGGACAATTTAAAACACATTAAGTTTTTCATAATCGGTGATCGTTATTCTTAAGTCCCTATTCTTAAAAGAATATACGTATAATTCAAAAACAAATACTTCACGAAAAAAATTAAACCAAATTTTATAACAAAATAAAAACGTACGTCAAAAAGTTTTCATTCGTCTTTGCGAATCACTTTCAGTGGCTAATGCTGATGTGCTTAAATTGGCAACAGCGGATTTAAAATAATCGCGGGTGTTTTTATTTTTTTGTTATGTGAAAAGTAAATTTTAATTTATGGAATGTCATATACATTTTTGGTAGTTGACGGGGTGCACCTACCCATTTTAATAAATATGACATTTGAGCAGTTGGGAAACGTAAGGCCGTGGTGTATGGCACCGCGCTTAGTCCACTCACACTGTTAGGTAAGCTCTAAGAGCTATTTAGGACACTGGTCGCTAAACTGTTTCGAGGCTCAGTAGCCGTTTGTGGCACTGATATTCGGTCGGCGACCGAATGGAGTGGTGGTGGGAAAAATGCCAAGCAATCTAATATGAAAAGGCCAACTTAGGACCACGCAAAAATCACTTCTTTCAAGCTTCTTTCTCTTCTTCAAGCGTTCCTCACTTTTTCATAATCGCTTTGTTTTGAGCATCAGACCGTTTTCTTTATACTGTAAATCATCTTTCGGAAGTGATCTCTATCGCAACAGTCTTCGTTCAATCCTATCGTTTGGAGATCCTCTTACATCTGTTTCACGTAATTGGATTTGGTTTCACCCCGTCTTTGGGTCCATCCCGATCATATGTCCGCGGTTGGACAAGAAATTGAGAGACTAACAAACTAAAACTTTCTTATAATTAAAATGTGTAATTGTGAGTCTGACCGTCCTCAACCTTAAACTTTTTTCAAATTGTAGTAATTAAACTTTTTCAAGTTTCAAAAGTCAAAAGAGTGAAATTACCTTAGTATTCTTCCGCAGTATCTGTAATGGCAGTAACGTTTTTGGGCAACTCCATCATATAGGTAGGATATACTGAAGCAAGACTGGACCATAAATGATGTACTCGGGTCTTGTAGCCCCTGTATTTTCTTTTGAAAAAGAACTCTGAGAGATACCCGTGCAAGTGGTGCTTACAATTTCCTACCGAGGTACGTTTGAACGCACTTCTCGCCAAGCACGCTCGATTGTCTGTGTATGAACTCCCTTGTACGGATGTATGAAATTATATTTGTGGTTCATCGCTAAATGTTGGAAGCCCTCGTTTTGCAAACAATTATATGTCTTCCAGCAGTCGCTTACAATTATTGTACCGGGAAGAATATAATTTTATATGATAGGCAATAAGGTGGAGTGTGTGATAGCTGGTGTAGCTAACTCTACAAGATATTATATTGTTAAAAAGATCTGAAACAGTGATTTGGATTTACAGGTTGTACAAAAAAATATCGGTTTTTCGGGACCCCTATGAAATCCAATTGTTTGCGTATATAAAAAATAAAATCACCTATACGTATAACTTATTGTATATAATTTTTATTTTTAACGTTAATCAGACAACGTTAGCCGAGCGTAGGTTATGTTTGATTAGATTATATTGATTCCGTGTAATGACGTAGCGCGCACTACATCAATATAACCTAACCAAACATAACCTTCACTCGCTAACTTCGTCTAATTAACGTTATATATAAATTATATATATATATGCCAGTAGACAGCTTCATTGCATACTGACTATATGATGGAGTTGCCCAACAACGCTACTGCCATTACAGATTCTCAGGAAGATTACTAAGGTAATTTCACTCTTCCGGCATTGAAACATGTATTTTTTTCTATTATATAACTTTTTTTTCAACATACTTCAATTTGAAAAAGATGTTAAGGACCTTCAGGCTCACAATTACCATAAAATTTGTTAACTCGAGAGATATGCCAAATAAATAAGAATAATGACAATAAACAGTTATAACATACATAATCGAAATTCAAATAAGAAAATCAGATTTATTTAATGACAGTTAAATTATAAATACCAGAAAAAAGGTCCTGCATTTGCTAAAAAAGTTCGTCAAGGTTGCGCCGTTACCGCAACCTTGACGAACTCGTGCTTGCGAAACTACTGACCGTTATCGCTTATCATAATTGCGCTGAATTACTGCCTTTTTCCACTGGTCCGTGGCAGTATTTATATTCCCTGGCCTGCAGAACCAGTGCCTGTCTCATCCCTTTAATCGCTGAAGCGAAATAATTCTCATCTTCCGCACCCTTACGTTTTTTCTATAAATTCATATTCCGTTCCTGTAAACTTTCTAGTCGAACAACAGATTTTGGAGATGCCATAGTCTACATTACAAACAGATTATTAAACTTACCTATTACTCCAAGAACGGATCCCTTTTAGTTCCCTCTCAATTCTTTTCATTATTATTTTCTCTTTATTTTTTTCTTAAAAGGAAGAAATCCATTACCTTATGCATCATGCTGGGCCTGTTACTATAATTTTATATATATATTTCTTGTGTGCGTGTATATGTCACTGAACTTCTCCTAAACGGCTGGACCGATTTTGATGAAATGTTTTGTGTGTTCAAGGGGATTCGAGAATGAATTAGATTCACAATTTGGTCCACTGGAAAATTTTTTTTAAATTAATTTTTTATTTATAAGTAGTTGTTGATTTTGGAATGTTTTACATTGGATCCGGCAGACTGCGCTACCATCGCAGTATCGAATATTCAATTATATTCTATTTTAATTTTAGTTTGTCCCGACAGTTGGTGCTGCGATCAAATTGAGAAAAATATTTCGTAATTTTGTGTTATTATTGTGTTACAAAAAATCGCGAGAAACAGTTTTTTAAAAAATAAGAGGCTAATAAATCAGATGAAATGTAAACAAAGGAAAACCAATCAGATCAATGCAAGATGTCAAACACAACGGCCAATTACAAAGAGCCCGTATGGCCGTTGCCAATGTAAACAAAATCAGAACTGATTAAGTAACAAGTAGGCAGCACTGCGAACGCGTTTAGAATTGTGCGCGTATTGAGAAATATTATATTATATTATTATTTATTGAAATAACGTTGTAAAGTGTAATTAAAAAATATACATTGTGCAAATTTGTAAGGTGCAGTATTGAAGTGAGTATTTTACATGATTTTTCATGAATTTTAATGATGTATACACGTGCATTCAATAACAATCAACTTAACCTACAAATTTAAATTGTCAGTTCTCATTTGATACTATGTAACTTATGAAGTATTGAAGGGCTCTTTGAAAATAAAAATTTAAGTTAAAGTTAAAGTTAAGTAAAATAAAATTTAACATTTATAAAATTAAAATATAAGTTACTTATAATATAGTTTAAAGTATATTTAAAAAATTTAATTTATAATGTTTTAGCTGATTAATTTTATAAAATGTTTTCTAAAATTATTTTTAATTTACAATTATCTAAAATTTGGTAAAATAGATGTTAAAATAAAGAATGAAAAAAATGATAAAAATTTCTACTAATATTTTAACTACGTTGCTTTTTTACAGTGCTTTAATTTTTTTATTAATTGATTAATTAAGCTGTGCTACATGGTTATGAAACATCAAAATTATTAAATTTAAAAAAAATATGTAGGAGGTACTTTTTTAGAATGATGTTAAGTGAAAATTAGTAGTAATGTGGATGAAAATTTATTAATTACACTAATTATTAATTTTACGACGTTTCGATTTTTTAATTCAGTTTTCATCGGACATCTCAATATTTAGTGAAAATAAATATTAACTATACTACACATAATTAATCAATAAACCCATTACAATAATACAACAATCACAAACTGATAATACGTACTAATAGTCATTTTAATGAAATTTAGAACACATTCCTGATAATTTTAATTAAGTTACTTATATTTGTGTGTACATTTATTACAGAATAATGCCTCGTCAGGACAACGTCTGTCGGGTCCGCTAGTATACATATATAAAAAACGTTTTTTAATTCTACCTAATAAAATAGTTTTAGATTAATAAGATAGATACGTATATAAGAAATGAAAATGTTGATAAGAAAGTTTTGTCAAACAGTAACCTGTTATCAGTATATAAGCAGACTAATAGTCAGTTAATTCACAAATCACTTTTTCTTGAGGGAATGAGAGAAAAGACCTTTTATTAGAAACTGTTAAAAAACTTTTCCTTGAACAAAAACTTACTTAACTTCCTATCTTACGAGTATATTGTGTTGTCAATTACATAGCTCTGCAATTTAAACTTATAAAAATCATTTGAGATAAATTTATAGGAATTTGTTTGTTTTTAAAATAATTCTAATAAAAATAATAATAATAGTGTGTTTATTGATCAAATAAAATAAAATTCATAAATGGAACAAGAAAGTTAAATAAATATATTACAACTAACATAGTTATTACGTTATTCTTATTATTTTGAAAAATTTAATTTCACTATCATCCTTCGGCAGCTAATACGATACCAGGCAGAATATAAAGGTGTTAATTGATGTTGAGCTTTCTCTCTTTCAAGTCAGCTATAATAGACCACCATTCATTATTCAGTTATTAAATGGGTTGATAATTTATTAAAATCTGTTATTAAAGTTTATTATAAATTATAATGAAGCATTATGTCGCAGCTCAAAGTATTATGGTATAATCCAAAAATAGTATTGTTTTCTAATTAGGTAGAGATAAATATTCCCGAGTGAAATTCCTGATTTCCTATCAGTCTCCTTCCCAGAAGGCGGATTGGAAAATGTTCACTAAACGTAGTGGATACAAGGGAAATAAAATACCCGGGATGGACCAAAATCATTACTGCTACCTAGGAATTGGTTCTTCAAACGATAGGTAAAAGAAAACCCATATAAAAAATATCCCGGTCTTTCAGGTTGGGGGAAAATGCAGGAAAAAGTAAATAAATGGAACAGCGGATGATTAAGAGAGAGAGATATATAGGAGAGGCCGCGTGAGAATGGGATGGATGGATGACGTTTCTGATGAGCTTGGATGAATGGGTCTGAGAGGTTACATAGTGATGGCGATTAATAGGGAGAAAACTGGTATGGTGGCGAAGAAGAAGAAAAGATAAATTTTGAAAATTTCTGAATTTTTTTTTAATTTTTAACGCATTAGATATTTACAATCTATTCTTTCAGAAGAATAGAAGTGGTAAATGTTTATAATTGACGAAGTTGAGAAAGCCCATCAGCAATTAACTTCTTTGTATTTAGTTTAGTCTGGCAGGTACCCGTTAACACCTGAGTGATAATGAATTTTTTGTAGCGGGTGAAAAGTAATCCCATACCTAATCGAGGCTCAAACCAAGAACCTCCGATGAAAGGTAGAAACGCTACCACTCTACCACGGAAGTCGGTGTTTAAAAATAAACGATAAATTTAAAAATAAAAACGTGAGTATTAAATTATAAAAATTCCCTGAAACCTCTAAAAGGATAACTCGATAATGTTAAGGAATTTTGAAAAATAGGCGAGAAACCGTTGATGATAAATTATAAATAGTGCTGCTCGTTTAAATTTATAAAAATTATTACGCTTATAATTTTTATAACGAGTAAAATATATAAAATTATCTGTTAATGCAATCAATAGTAAATTTTACATTTAGTAGAAACATAGTAACCCATACATAAAAAAAATGGTAATCTTTCTTTTCTTTACTTCCTCTTATTTTTAATACCACTTCAATTGTACATTAATAATGCAGTACTATAACATCCAGTTCTATAAATTAATTTAAAAATACTAAAATTATTAACTTACCATAAACAGGTTATCAAATGAAATATACTTAAATATTGTTAAGCTAAGTTTATTTTTAATAATAATAAAAAAACACTTAATTAGAATCCATCAAATTTCAATAACGTATATCAGTAAATAAAATTCAATATTTATTCTGAAATTCTATGTCATTTTGACGCTGATAACGTGAAATTGAATAGCTTTAGAAATGAAAATTAAACTACGGTAAAAGAAGAAATAAATGTATAAGGTTACATTTTTGACGAGAATATTTGAAAATTATTTTAAACCACTTTTATCACGATTTTATTATGTGATGTAAAGAAATAATCTAATATGATAAAGAAAGGTAGAATTGTGGTGGATAAAGTACGTTATAGAATATCTTTATAGAAATTTAAAACCTACGGAAATCTTCATAATGTTATAAAGAAAAACGAAAGATTAGATTTTAATTCAAAAGTTTTAAATTAAGATATTTTAAACATATTTTTCACAAATATTAAGAACGGTACATTATAAAAATGTTAATAAAAACCAGCAAAATATTTTATTTCAGTGAAATAAAACGTTCAGTATAGAATTTATCGATTACCCTGGTGGAGTGTGTAACGTTCCTTCTTTTCATCCGAAGACTCTGGATTCGATTTCCAGTGAAGTTTGGCTTTTTCTCACAGTAAAAATGTTTCATTTCATTATCAATCGACTGTAGTGGCTTCTAGTCAGAACAATATACGAGTAAATTGTTGGGTTTTCTCTCCTTCAAGTCAATTATAGATATCCAATATATCTATTCATTGTTCTGAGGGAACAGACTGTAGATATTTAATTACGTTAGAACATAAAATTATGAATTTAGATATTAGAAATAACTAGGAGAACCTCCAGTTTTCGGAACTTCTGATAACAAGTTTATTATACAATTATCGGGCAGGAAATGAAATTTACAAGTTTTTTCAAGCTAGCTTTAGTTTTACTAGTTTTACAAGTTTTACTAGATAATTAGCCAACACTGCTTTTACAGTCCAACTAACGTACATAATATAACACTTATAAGGACGAGCTATTCTTAGTGGAACCGCTGTAAAAAAGTTCTATCCACTTAGAAGTTTAAGAGCAGTCTGGAAGCGGTCACCATTCCGAATATAATCCTATAAATCATCCGGGCTTTTTTACTCAAATTTGAGCAACTTATCACTTCTTACTTTTTTTCTTTTTCTGGTTAGCCTCCGTGAATTACCGTTCAGGTATTACTTCAGAGGATGAATGAGGATAATATTTATGAGTGTAAATGAAGTGTAGTCTTATACAGTCTCAGTTCGACCGTTCCTGAGATGTGTGGTTAATTGAAACCCAGCCGCCAAAGAACACCGGTTTCCACGATCTAGTATTCAAATCCGTATAAAAGTACTGTATTTACTAGGACTTGAACGCTGGAACCTATGACTTCCAAATTGCCTGAATTGGGAAGACGTGTTCACCACTACACCAACCCGGTGGGTTAAACAATCAAATCAAAGATTTGATTATTTATCACTGATCAAAGATTTTGGCTCAAATCTATTTTTATCTAGAAATTAATTATTTTTTATTTGGAAATTAATTTATCACAGAAGTTTGCGAGGCTTGTACGAGGGGATATGAAAATTTAAATTTTGTATCGTATGAAAGATACCGTGCCTGATCGGGATTAGAACCCGGGACCTTCCGATGAAAGACCGAGACGCTACCATTCCGCTACAGCAATCGGCAATATTGAAAAAACTATATTTCCTACAAGCACGAAACAGCCATTCAAGAACTGGCTCAGATTTTTTTAATAAAAAACCCTAAATCTAACGCCAAAATAAAACTTGTAGCCAGAATCCGACCACAAGATGAACAGTGCCGGATAAAAACATATAGCTTAGCAATAAATATAATTACTATAATTTAAAAATGATTATTATAAATTCAAAATACATTGATTCATGAATGGAAAAAGCACACACAGAGAAACCATTATCCTTAAAATATTTGTAGATCTCTTTTTTTAATATAACTATTAAAATTATCCTACCCTACTAAACGACATTAGTATGTGTGTGTCTGTGTGTTCGTACCCCTTAGCTTAGCAGCGGAATGCACCGATCACTACGGAAAATCCCGATTCGTTAGTACATGTCTCGTGGATGTCAGGTGTAATTTGCTATATTATTAAATATCGATATACAGGATGTTCCATATAAAACGCAACCCATCAATCACTCATCCATGAAATTTCAAATGTCAAGCTTACTCCCCTACTCGTTACTGAAATGGACTCGTCCAACAAATTAACATCGCGGCGACGCAGTAGAACACTACCGATAGTAACAACAATGCAATCATAACGTTCAGTGTATTGCTAGAGACAAGATGGTGTTTTCGCTAGATGAACGTGTTTTCATTGTTGAGTCGCACTTCAGTACGAAATCAGTGGTTGCAGTGCAAGATTTATTTCGCCATAAGTACCCAGATAAACCGGCTCCTAACAAAACATCAGTATTAAGGTTAGTCGAAAAATTTAGAGAGACCGGTTCTGTTAATAACAAGGAACACAAAAGATCTGCGTCAGTGTTGAATACAGATACAGTCCCTGAAATCAAAGACTGATTACTCGCCTCGCCAAATAAATCGATCAGACGTTTGTCTGCTGAAATTAATTTGTCTAAATCAACTGTTCATCGGGCGACCAAACAATTAAAACTACGTCTTTATCGCATTAAAACGGTTCATCGACTTCTTGAGCCCGACAAAGAAAAACGGCTACAATATTGTCAACGGTTCCGTCGATTTCTGCGTGAGGGAATTAATGTTATGGATTTGTTATTTTTTACAGATGAAGCACGGTTTCATTTGGATGGCTACGTAAACAGTCAAAACAGTAGAATTGAGTGCTGAAAATCCCCACGTTTATCACGAAAAACAATTACATCCGCAGAAGTTGGGCGTGTGGTGCGCGATATCGCGGAAGAAAATAATTGGTCCTATTTTTCTCGAGTACACCATTAATGCAGAACGATATCAGGATATTTTATTTCAGTTCATCGCACTCTTGGAAGAAGAAGACAGACACTGGCTACAACATGACGGTGTGACATCCCACTACGCAGGTTCAACTTCTGATTTCGTTGAAGAATTCTTTGGTAATCGTGTTATCGGTCGAGGCTTGTGGCCACCAAGATCTCCAGATTTGACTGCGGCGGATTTTTTTCTATGGGGTTACCTCAAAGAAAAAGCCTACAGCAACAAACTACGAGCACTTGAACAATTGAAGTCAATATTGAACAAGCTGTATTACATATCCAGCCACAAACTTTGAAAAAGTTGCAAGAAATGCTGTAAAAAGAATTGAAGCTTGTATTCAAGATGATGGCGGCCACTTCCAACATTTACTCTAAATGTAAGATAATAATAAAAATGACATTTACATTTACACATACCTTTTTATTATTTCAATACCTACCAATATAAGGTTGCGTTGCGTTTTATATGGGACACCCTGGTATATGCGAAATGTATATTAATAATTTTTTTTAAATTTATTTATGTGATTGTGTTTCTTCATAAAATCGATTATTTATATGAAGACTCAGGTTTCATTCCTCCTTTTTTACTTGTAAAAATAAAGATTATTCACTTTTTTCTTACTCTATAAATTTTTACTGTTTCTCTTACTCTAATTAAATGAATTTGTCTAATGGTCTATTGTTAGTGAGTCTTCTTCCATCCTTCAAAGACTTTCCATGTGTTTATTACGTACGAATCTACAATTAATACAATAATGTTATATATATGAATTACAAGTTCAAAGATTATAATAAAAATAATTTGTTATAAACGATATAAAGACTTAACCTAGCCGAGGTATTGAACCAAGAGGGCATTATTATTCGTCATTTTTGGTCATCAGAATCTATTGATATTTTGTCGGAAGGTTAATTTTGTATTACGATAAAATCCTCTTAGAACGTCTGAACCGATACCTGGGACAGGGAATCAGGCAAGACCAGTTCGGTTTTTGGCGAGGTCACACGACTACTCATCAATGGTACATTGCACGGATCGTGGACAGCGTGGCCACTGGCCTCAACCGAAGGATGGTCACTGTGGCCGTCTTCCTGAATGTAGCCAAGGCATTCGACAGAGTATGGCACGAGAGCTTGTTATATTAACTCGCGCGCTCCCCCCTGCCGGGAGAGTTGGTAATGCAGTTGCGTTCCTACCTGATGGGCAGAAATTCCACGTCTCAATGGGAGAATCTGTTTTCACTGACCGAATCATCGAGGCTGGTATACCGCAAGAGGCTGTCCTCTCCTCCCTGATTTTTTGCACGGCAACGATATGCCTTGCATAGCCGGGATGAAGGCCAGCCTCTACGTTGATGACCCCGCGTTCTTCTACTCGTCGTGTAATACCGACTTCGCAGTAAGGAAGCTACAGGAACAGCTGGTCGGGTTTGAGAAGTGGCTTGAGAGGTGGCGAATCAAGGTGAACGGAGAAAACTCCGTAGCCGTGATCTTTGTACCTCCCAGGAAATGAAAAAGACCCGCTCGACTGGAAATCTGCGGCGACCTTATTGAATACAAAAAGTCGGCGAAGTATCTGGAAGTGATTATCGATGACCGGCTGAACTTCCGCGAGCACATTCTTAGTGTAACCGAGAAGGCTAAGAAGGCTCGAAGCGCACTCCATCTGCTGCTGAACCGACACAGCCCTACACCAAATCTACTAAAGATTCTTCTTTTTAGAATATATGTACTACCGATCATGGTCTACCCCTTCCCGGTCCGGGGAGGACTGGCGAGTTCACACCTCCTGAAGAAGGTTGCCGGGGTCGGCAACCTGCGGCTCGCGAGCCACATACGGCTCTTTGGATGAGAAGCTGCGGCTCTTTATTTCCATAACGCAAATAACTAATTATGTTATCAAAAAAAAAAAAATTTAAATCGTTCTGAATCGATTAACGAGGATTAGGCACCGATTCTATCTCTTTGCCACTTGTACTCGCTTATCACCGCACCCCTCCCCCGTGACACGCGTCGTCACTGTCGTCAGTCCGTCAGAAGCTCTCGAAAGACGCCGCCGTCGGATGTTTCTATGTAGGTTTTAATTCGCTTTCGACGCAAGACAATTTGGCGTCTTCACCAGTACTTTGGCTATGACGTATAGTTTGTTGTTTCAAGTAAGAGAGTTAGAAGCGAATTATCTTCCCAAAGTTATGTATGTACATATATATAATAACTAGCTGTATCCGCCACGCTTCGCTGTGGCACATTGTGGTTGCATGGATGAGAAATGAGAAACAAAACATAGCATACGTTTCATAGAAGTTTAATTTTGCAATACTTGTGGTTATACAATATTTTTTGTTTTTCCACTGTCTGCCTAGATATAAAGGCTATCTGGTTTGTCGACTCGGGAACACGCACATACAGTTGTCCATGTGAGAAGCAATCCGCATCTAAATCTAAACCACACAATTCTAAAGATTGACCTTGAGCTTTATTGATTGTGATTGCAAATGCCAATCGAAGTGGGAATTGCAATCTTTTAAATTGAAATGGTGTATCGGTCGGGATATCATGGGTATTCGAGGAATGAGGACATCTTCACCTTTGAAAGGCCCCGTTAAAATCGTTGCTTCCACTACGTTATTCATCAATTTCTTAACTGCAAGTCGCATGCCGTTGCAGAGTTTTGGCTGATTTATATTCCGCTACAGGATAATTGGCACACCTTTTTTCAATTTTAATAAGTGTGGTGGCATTCCTGGCAGATCAAGTGAGTTTAAAAATTCCGTTGGATAATTAACTACTTCATCTGCTTCCACAACGGTGTCTATCGACTTATATGTAATTTTCTCACTTTGAATGCTGGATTGAATAACATTACTAAGTTAATAGACATCTTTATTCTTTACGGCAAGGATAGCTCGTTCACTGAGCCGATCGTGATTTCTATGATTAATTTGAATATCAGGAAATACTTTTTCGATCAGTTCTTCTTTCGATATTACTAAATTACAAAAATTAGCAGGAAATTATATTAGTCTAGACATCTCATCGACTGGCAGCTGTTCGTTTCCAATGACCAGTAACTGTCGTGAGAATACCTCAGCTGATGGATCATTCGGCAACTGGACACGCATATTCGTAGTCAACTGCAATGTACGTGTCGGAACAGTGTTGAATATTTCAGGCAAGCATTTATTTCGTCTGCTGGTGTCAATCGAGAAATTACAGGCAATGTTTGCCTAAAATCTCCTGCGAGCAATATCAGAGCATTCCCGAATGGTTGAACGTTTCCACGCAAATCTCGTAACGATCGATCAAGAGCTTTAAGCGATTTTTTATGTACCATCGTGCATTCATCCCAAACAATGAGTTTACATTTTTGTAATACTTTTCCCATACAGGATACTTTGGAAATATTGCACGTGGGAATCTCAATGATTTGCATGTTTAATGGCAACTTCAGAGCTGAATGCGCAGTCCTTCCACCTGGTAACAATGTCGCAGCTATTCCAGACGAAGCAAGAGCCCAGTTCCTCCTGGCCCATCCAAGAAGAAGGTCCCCCCAACTCCGTCATTTATCATTTGCATTATGCGATCATAAATGCTTTTCTGTTCACGCGTTAATTTGGGAATGTTTGATTGGACATATGACTGAAGATCACCAATGTTGAAACTCTGTTCACGGCGTAAATCCACATCAAATGAAGCAATCGCTGCTCGAGTGGGTGCTGGCATTCCCATTTGACTAACAACTTTATTTGCATTAGTTAAGCACTTGTCTTCAATATTTATCAATGCTTCGTTGTAAATGCCTTCTGTAAATTCAGACAAAATTGTCTGAATATTTAACCTAACAAAGGATTTTTTGGTCATTATGTAGGGATATTATTTTCTGTGTATTTAGTTATTTCGACTTTTTTTGTTTGCATAGTCTTAAGTCTATCTGGGCTATAAGAAAGTTGGGTGTTTTAATTTATTTACTGTAAATCATCCTTCTTGGTGGCTTTTCTTTTTGTTTTGGTGTTTTTTTTTTGTTTTTTTAAAAATAAAATACAGATGTTTTAGCTGTTAAATATAATTCAAAGAAATTTGTTATTTAATCATTAAAAAATGTGATTTTGTTTACATTGGCAACGGCCATGCGGGCTCTTTGTGATTGGTCGTTGTTTGACAGCGGCCATCTTGCATTGAACTGATTGGTTTTCCTTTGTTTACATTTCCATCTAATTATTAGCCTCTTATTTATTAAAAAACTATACAAATTAAAAATAGATAGATAGATTTATTAAAAATAGATGAAAACAATCTTTGATGCGGGTTATATATCGTGCTAAAAGTTTTTTTTTTAATAAAATACAGAAGTTTTAGTCGTTAAATATAATTCAAAGAAATTTGGTCGTTGTGTTTGACAGCGGTCATCTTGCATTGATCTGATCTGATTGGTTTTCCTTTGTTTACATTTCCAAATTAAAAATGTACAAATTAAAAATCGATAGATAGATTTATTAAAAATAGATGAAAACAATCTTTGATGCGGGTTATATATCGTGCTAAAATTTTAGCTCAATCGGTGCAGAACATTTTGAGTTTTTGAAGCGTACACAAACGAACTTAACATTTTTATATATATAGATAATAAAAAAAACCGAAGTAAAGATAGGTAACATAAGTATTATATTTTTAAAATACATATTATACATTTTTCCAAATAAGATACCTAACTACTTTTTTTAAGTCAATAAGAATTGTCAAAAAAGAAACAAAGTACTACTGTTGGATATTACCGCAAAAGTGTTTTTATTAAAATATATATTTAATAAATTATCTATTTTATAGCTTTTATTATTTAAAAATTAGCGTTAAAATATTATAAGTGTAAGTACCTATTGTTATTTAATAAACCTATTTTTTGAAAAAATTTTGTGGCTCTTTAAAAACTTTGAAATTTTGTAAATTGTAATTTTTTACTCTTCCCACTCAAATGGTTGCCAACCCCTGGTCCAGAACATTGCCCTGAGGACGATATCGGAGTCCTGTAGTTCGTCAGAAACTCAGCTGTGCGCAGAGGTGTTAGAATGCAAACAGTCTGCGAGGTGGGACTGGAGCAAGTGAGGCGGTTCCTCAATTCAACAGCTTCGTCCGAGTTCCAGCACATCCGTGGCATATGCTGGGAGGACCCGCAGCCATAAGAGGTCAGGAAACGTTCCCACGCAGTCTTGGATAAGCCTCCATGAGGCAACAGCGGGTTGGCTGTTGCCTCATGATGTACAAAACTTCAAGGACAGCAACAGAATAACGTGTTTGACCAAAACCCAACCCGGTCCATGTAATATGTGCCGATAACCAACAAATTACCTCTAGAAAATTTCACTTAATACGGGAAACATCACACCAAATTCTTTACCCACCATCCCAATCCCATTTTCCTACAGACTGGGGTAGCTCTGGAACGTACCGCCCAAGAGCTGTTCAAACAAAACACATTTTCTTTAATAATAAACAAATGTAATGAAGAACAGGACCCCCAAAATTCCTCTGGCGCCCTTTCCTCTCGAGAGGACGACCTCTTAAACAGAGGATTTCAGGCCATTCTGGACGGAAAGAGAGAGCGTTACGGAAGATAAGCTTATTAGCGCATCGTTCCGACGGATTCCTAACATTAAAAACCTCCATTGGATCGGAACATAGTCCAAATTTCACCAAATGAATCAACGCCGCTTTCTATTTATAACCCGTCAACTCATTAGAATTATACAGCAGCAAAGGACGCATGTCCGTATACTGCGATTAGTAGGAGGGTATTGCACCCCCGACATCCTTGCGTTCCGTTCCGTTATTACCATAAATTGTTTCTAAATTGAATACAATACATAAATAATATATTAAGAAAGGTTTCATTTCCTGCTTTCTAATTTGTAAAAATAATTTTTTTTCAGTTTTTTCTTACTCTTATTACATGAATTTGTCTAAAATACTCTATTGTTCGTCAGCCTTGTAAAAATTATTTAATTTCTTAAAAATTATTATTTTACTACCGTGTATAATTCATTCATTCAATACCATAGCAGATTTTAAAACACAATTATTTTCGATACAAATAAATCGATACTGAAAATACTACCGATTATCCATTTAAAAACGTATATATGACTTTTTTTAGCCTTGTTGTTACAATTAAACATACATGCACGCAAAACATGTGGGTCAAATCAAAATGGTAAACAATAAAGGTCAAAATTAGAAGAATTTTTAACCCTATATAACCTCGTTAGCGATTTATTGATTTTGAAGTCAACTTCCTTTTGCTATTGTGTCGTGGAAGGTTAGTTTCGTATTACCATAATTTTTTTTCGTAAATGGAATACAATATATAAATAATAAATTAATTTAATTTAATTTAATTTATATATAAGCTTCCAGTTCTTGTATTAAGTGAATTTGCATATGGATGGATCTTGATGAAAATGTTGAGAATGTGCAATCTTTAAAATATGCCTAAACTGATCTATACCAAATTTAATTTGGAAGATTTGCTTGATATTTTTTCGCTTTTCCTTGATCAATTTCAATCATTAAAAAAACAAAAAAATACCTTTTTACACAAGAGGTGTTCAATTTCGAAGGGCCTAGCTGCGGAGGCGTGTCGTAGGTACGTCCTGCAGCTAGTTAATAATAATATTATCGATAATAATACCTGCAGATCGATAATAATATATTATTATATCGAATAAGGTATTGAAGTAATTTATAAGGGTGTGGAAGATTTAAAAAAATCATCAAAATTAAAATGAAAACTATCAATACGTTGATTTGAAAAAATTCAAATTCAAAATATAGAAACCAATAAAGATTATAATTTTACTTAGATTTTAAACTACCTGTAGTATTTTTCCGTGTATTTGAGTTAGAAAACCATAGGAGCATACTTCCTTTAATTACATAAGTTATTCTTGAAAATAACGAGCAACATATTATTTGCAGACGAGCTGGTCGTATGGGGGAGTCTGGAGGGAATGTAGAGTGTACAATAAAAGTATGGAGTGAAGAAATTCAGAAATGTGGAATGCAGTTTAGTGTTAAGAAGAGTAAAGTGGCTGTACAAGACAGAAAAAAGGGAAATTCAGTGAACGTAGCTATCAATGATGGACCATCTGTTAACGTCTGAGATTAACTGGAGGTTAGTAAGACGAATTTGCTGCCGAAGTAATAAAGAAAAAGAATGAAGAAAAGCTACGATTAGAGCGATAATGTGTGTGCGTGTTAGGGATGGTGGACAGCTCCAGTCGGGAGGGCTGACAAGCCGAGGTGTACCGGTTTCGTTGATCGACTGCGAACTCCAGGGGAGATTTCGGACGATGAGTGCATATTTACAAAAAAAGAAACTTTTTTTTTAAAAAAAGGAGATTGATTAACATGGTTGAGGGAATAAAAATCAAAAGATCCGGCTGTGACTGGCTGACCTGCCATGCCGGTAGGCGGGAGGCCATTTCGCGGCGAGGACGGGCTCCTGGGCTGTGCTATACTTAACTGGATGACCGGCCCAGGAATATAAGGGGGAAAAAAAGAGGGTATGCGGTGAAAATAATGAAATAGAAATGGTCATGGAACAAGGCAGGTAGAGAAATATTGTAGAAAACCCAACCCGAGGAACTTGAATTAAAGGAAATTGAAGATGATAAAAGATTCTTGAAAATTCTTTGAAATTAAAGAAAGTAGGTAAATACGAAGAGAAAATAAAATATCAATCAGAAAAATATCCCTAGATATATCTGAACACGTATGCACCGGATTTACAAGCATCATATAATAAGAATCAAAGAATGAATTTAATTTTAATTTTTAAGAATTTAAATTTTTTAATGGAAATTCATTTAACGCTACTTTTAATTAATTAAATTAGTTTAAATGTAGTAGTAATTAAGGATATTGTGATTTTAATTAACTTAAGAGAAACATTTTGTAAATTAGTTTATTAATGTTAATTTTATATTTTTCAGTTATCATAGTTATATGTTACTGTATATTGTAATAACATTCTTTTTTGTATATGTATTATGGAATAAAGAATTATTATTATTATTATTATTGTTGTTGTTGTTGTTATTATTATTATTATTTTTGTTTGATGAAACATATTTTGACAAAAAATTTGTAAAACTTCTACACCATAGAACTTTTCATTGACTGACATTCATTACTGAAAGGCTAAGGCATATGATTCACATATAATGTGAATCAAAGATTCGTTCCCGTGGATTCTCTTTGACGTATATGCAGTGTGTTACTAGATATCCAACTCATAATCTGAAAACTATTTCAAATTCTCGAAAAGGATTTTGAAATTCTCGATTAAAAAAATTTTCCAAAGTATATTTCCTTTCTAACAACTGTGCAAATTAAATCCCGTTAAAAGATGATTGAATAAGCGAGAAATGGATGCTCTAATGACTACAATATTATTTATCAGTTTTTCTTTTTTTTTTTTTTAAAAAGTAGTAGGACTTTGCCGGTACGTGGCTTTAGCCGCGTGACGTTACGACTGTGGGTTTTTTCTGATGCACGACTTAGACACATAATTTAATTTAAGATATTTATAATTTTATTTAAATGTATTTTTTTTTTGTTTGTTTATTTAATTCAATGATTGTAACTAAAGCTCGCACGCTTATCGTATTTAATTTTCGCAGGTGATGCGGTACTTTCTCTTTCCTGTTTAGCCTCCGGCAACTACCGATTAGATAATTCTTCAGAGGATGAATGAGGATATGTATGAGTATAAATGAAGTGTAGTCTTGTACATTCTCAGTTCGACCATTCCTGAGATGTGTGGTTAATTGAAACCCAACCACCAAAGAACACCGGTATCCACGATCTAGTACTCAAATCCACGTAAAAATATCTGGCTTTACTAGGACGTGAACGCTGTAACTCTCGACTTCCAAATCAGCTGATTTGGGAAGACGCGTTAACCACTAGACCAACCGGTAGGTTAGGTGATGCGGTACTAGCAGTGATGGTCGACACTAATTAAACTAATATAATTTCTTAACTTACATAGAATAAATTTCGCTTGTACGGTCGGCAGACTGGTGTAATCGTGTGGCTTAACGTACCAGATACCGAGTCGACCGAGCGATTGAGTTCGAGACTTAGCCAAACCGAGTTATGTTTTTGTTTTTTTTTTTTTACACTTTAAATATTATTAATTTACCCACCGGGTTGTCTAGTGGTGAACTCGTCTTTCCAAACCAGCTGATTTGCAAGTCGAGAGTGCCAGCGTTTAAGTCCTAGTAAAGGCAGTTACTTTTATACTGATTTCAATACTAGATCGTGGATATCGGTGTTCTTTGGTGGCTAGGTTTCAATTAACCACACACCTGAGGAATGGTCAAACAGAGACTATACAAGTCCGCTTCATTTACACTCAACATATCATCTTCACTCATCCTCTGAATGAGGAAAAAGAAAGAAATTTTATTAATTTATTTAATTTACAACATAGACGTTACAACATAGCAGTAGTTTAGAACATTTTTTTGTGGGTGGGGATGCGATTTCGCAAAATGTTTTTGCAAATTTGATTTTTTTCTGATAGTTAACAAATGTGCCTAACAAAAATATGAACATAATTAGGCGAAATCTCGAGATTTTTAGGGTGACCTTGCTCTATAGCTTTACCCCCTGAACCTTTTAAGTAAAAATTTTGATGACATCAATGCCCTCTATATATAAAAGTAATCTGAACAAGTTTGGTCAAAATCGGACCAGTAGTTCCGGAGATATAAAGCGATTTAGAGGCCGACACCGAACACAGACACGTACATACGAACATTAACATCCAGAAAATTTCCATCCGGTTTTTTGGGTACCTTAGATGTCAAAACGTCAAGATGCGGTGAAAAAAGCATATGTCCTATTATACTTTCCCGTCTAGAGCTATAGCTCTGCTATAACGCTATCTAGACCGGAAAGCAAAGATAAAATTGATTATCCACTCGCTACAAAATAAATAATATGTCGCATACTAAAATCTATTGCGAATATTTTGCAGAGAAATTAACGTTAATCGATTACTGAAAGAATGTATGACTTTTAAAACCATCTTTGAATATAATACGAGCGTATTAACAATAAAGTTATTAGTACATTTAGACCTCCTTAGAGTGGTCTTAGAGAGGTCAACTTTGGACCGCATATTATATTAAGTGTTATTATCCGATGAATTTTTTCCAGACTGTTTTTCTGTATAAAAATGCAGGAAAATAGGACTTAAGGGATAAAATGTGTTTTCCCTTTAAATGCGCCCCGGTTTACTATCTAATTACATCACTCTACTGAATTAAACTAAAATGAATAAAAAATTTAATGACCAGTGAAAATATTCAATTTGTAATGTGAATTCATCCAGAATAAAATGATTATTTTATAGAGAACATTCCCTTCGAGAAAGAAATTGTTTTGATCCGATCATATAAACGTGTCTAATCACCATATTACATCTTATTGAGGCAGATTATTTAAATCTGCATAAAAAATATACAGTTTCAAAATATTTATATTCAAAATAATATTTTACAAACGATAATAAGCAATCAAAAATTAACTATTTTTAAAATCGGGCTACATAAGTTAGCGACTCGTTGCAAGACTGAACCCGTTTAAAAATAAAATTAAACTACAATTAAGATATAAATTAAATACCCATTCATGAATATAGAGTTTAATTATATTCAAGGTCATACAATTGTCAACAATATTTATATTCGGTACGGATAAAACGGAGCTGAAACAACTTAATACAATAAAGATATAAATTATTTATTATTTATAAGTTTAATCTGATTAGCCACAGACAGTGTGTATAGGTTACCTTGACAACCTGTCTAGTTTTATTAACGTATTACAAATTTTAATAAAAAAAACCACTCGGTCGACTGGTTTATGTAGGTTAGATATTTCCGGTCGCAAATGAATAAAAGGTATATTCAACAACACAGGAATATATACATCCATGTAATTGCACATTATTTATTTTCAATCTAATTAAGTTGGTTATTTTTAATACTATAAAACTATTTACGTATAATAAAAAATATTATCTGATTTTTGCAGTTTTTATTAATTGACAATCCTTAAAAATATTACGCTTCTTTGTACCAAGTAAGTAAACGAAATATTGTAATCGGGAAAAATTTCGAATTTCAGATTTAAACAGAAATATCCGTTTAGGCCATCTCTGTATCCATTTTGACTAGTTTCAGCATGATGTCTTATCTCGCACAACTGAAAAACGTTTAGCCGTAGAATGTTGAAATTTTGTATTTAGGACTGTAGCAACATCTAGTTGTGCACCTCCCCATTTGATTGCAATCGACGGAACCAAAAGTGTCCAAAAAAGTCCAAAATCCAAAAAATATGGATTTTGGACTTTTTCTTAACTGCAGTAATATGCCCTCATTGAGTGCTTTTCAACGATATATCATAAGTAGTACTTAGTTTCATCGGTTCCAGAGTTATACCCAAAAAAACCTTTAATTAATGAAATATTTGGATCTTACAAGCGGAAGGCTTTTAAATATATTGATTTTTTATTAATTATTAAGCTTTGATTGAAAAAGATATGAAAAAAAAGTCAGAAGTTATTAGTGAAATAAAATTTTATGTATTTTTCATTAAAATTCAAAAATATTTATAGAGGTTAATAATTAAGAAATCAACATATTTAAATTAAAAAAAAAAAAAACAGTTAAAAAAATGTATATTTATTTGTATTCGGATTCGAACTAATGTGTGCTTAGTTACGGATACGACAGGTTCTCCCTTAACCAAAAGTCTACTTGAGCGTCGTGAAACAAAATTACTACTATATAAACTAGTATAAAATGCTGATACGGGCACCACAAAAAAATTTGATACAAGTGGTGTCCATCACAATGCAATTGTACAACTGTCCACTTTATTAAAGTATAAATGAAGTGCAGCAAAAAATGTGTATATGTAATTTAATACGCGTACAATAAAGTTATTGTGGGGTCCACGTCATATATTTATTATTCTAAATCTTATTTCATAGTATTTTCATTTTTAATTGCAACATTCGATAATATCATAATTATGTTACAATATTAACTAATTTAGCTTTTTTTTTTTAATTTGTCACTTTACCTTCGAAATAACGCGGTTATCGTATAACTCGGATATAACTGTTGTCTTCGGATAGTCACGTTATAGCGAGATCACACTGCAATAATAAATCTTGAATTTTCGCCAACTCATTTAACGTATACATAAATACGTGCTCATTTGTGTGCTTACACTTATTTCATCCGTGGAATAGCACACAAATCCATTCCTGTATAAAGTTTCATTCTTATATTATTTATAAAGTGTATTATCATTTATTAATCTGAATAAAATATTTATTTAAGCAGATCAGGTAGAAAAAAGAAAATTATGGACGTCAGTTGTAAATCAATTCAAAAATCCAATTTCCAGAAGATGAAAGTAGAAATTTAATTTTTTTACGTCTATAATAATAATAATACGTAATTTTTGAAAACATTATTAAATTTGATTTTTATTTTATTATTTACATTAAATTTACGTTCATGAATTTGAACAAGAATAGGTGGAATAAAATAAAATAAAAGAACAGAGAGGTTTTAAATTTATTAAAGCCATAAGATCCGACTTTCTTTAGAAAATTAATAAATAACCAGTTCTAGCCAGTTCCCCCGCATCGTCGACTGCACTCTCGCATAGCTCGCTTCGTTTGTCATTCCCGCAGATCTCGATTTGATCGCCATTTCCATCCAGCCAGAGGGCTCCATTCCCTAGACACCGCAAGGTTCGTTACCCTCACGGTTGTGATAATAATTCTGATAAATAACGATTAAAGTATTCAAGCTTTATAGAAACTTGAAAAAACACTAAATTATAAAAACAGAATAATAGTATTTTTTTCCCTGCCTCCGAGGGCCGGACCCGCAGAATAATAGTAACATGTTTCTTTTCCTGTTTAGCCTCCGGGAATTACAGTTCAGGTATTACTTAAGAGGATGAATGAGGATGATACGTATTAGAGTAAATGAAGGACGAGTGTAAATGAGTGTAAAAGAATTTTTTTTTTCTCTAATTAATATTTTTATTTCACAACTTCACTCGCAAGGAGGTTAGACTAGGACCTCGGTCTACGGCTTAACACCCTCCCTGGGATATAAAATTTTTCCCGGAAATTAATGCGATCATTAAAACCCCATTTGAATTCTTATACAATTGTTTCAACAAAAAAAATAAAATAATTAGAAATAAGATAAATAACTGCGTCATTGATAATTTTAATAATAAATGGTCAGATACAAATTGAACAGTAAATAATATATTTAATATACAACCAGAACAACAAACCACTAATTAAAAATACATCATGCTATGTAACAAGAAGTTGCAGTTTTTAAACCGCAAAGAAAAACTGATGTAAGAAACTATTAATATGATCTTTTAAAAATGTATTATATTTTGTAATCGAATATTTAAATATTGCTTATTTAAAAAACTATTTTTAATTAGTTATTAATAAGAAAATATCATTGCATTATTTAAATAAATAAATCTTAAAAATAAAAAAATAAATTATAAGAAATTAATTTACAGTTAATTTTTATTAATAATTTTATTCATTATTTTTATGTAATATAAGTGTATAAAACAAAATTTTCTTTATACATTCCTTAAAATATTTTTTCCATGATAACTTTTCTTTCATTCAGAAATGAAAGCAAATATTGCAATCAATTAGGTTAAATTATTTCTATTATTATCTACATACCCAGAAATCACGTTAGAACGTTTGAACCGATTTTAATAAATACTTTATAATGAAATAAAACACGTCAAAGGAAAATAATAAATAAAGTAAAACTATTTCAATAGTTTCTAACTCTTGTAACTTGTTTTTTATGCCCTTTAATAGAATTAAAAAAAAAAAAAACAATAAATATTTATAATTTAAATGGAGGCTCTGACTATTTTAAGGGAAACGGTTTAATGATTTACTGGCTGAAAGAAAATTCTATCAATATTTTAAGATACAAAAAATTAAATATAATAAAATAAATAATTAAAATATAAAATCCACTTATCCGCAATCTTTTAATGCGTCCTAGCGCTTTCGGAAACGAATTCCATCTTCAGGAACTTAACATTTTTTAACTGAAACTTGGTCGTCATGAGTAGAATTGTTATGTAACGTGTGTAAAAAATATATATAATAGTCGTTATATATTAACTATTTATAATTGCGTCGACTTAACGTCCTGCCATAATGAATATATACACTGATATCAAATATAATGACTTCTTAACGTTATTTCTTTTATTTGTCCCTCTATAATGATAATTTAACAAAAAATTAAAAATTAGACATCCACATTTATTAGTCATTTAACAAAGCTATTTATTGTACTACAAAACTAAAAAAAAACTTGTTTTTCGACGAAGAAATGTGGACCTACTTTATCAGGAATAATTAATTCCTCTTTAAATTCTTCCACCCTTCCGTCAAAATCATCCTAATGAAATGCACAATGTAGTTTTGAGCGATAAGTCTTAAAAGTAAATTTGTTCTGGATATTTTTAGTTTAACGGGGGTTTTTCTAGTTGATTTTTGAGGAAAGTTTACAAATATTTCTATCGCAAATCTAATTTTCAATACCAATAGTGTATTGAAATTTTATACTCGGTTTACATAAATGTTGACGGATTAGTAATGAATAAAAATTTAATGAAACAAAATTTCTTAATTCTTATTAAGAAATTTTGCATAGTCGACATGAAATTTTTATTATTTTTCACAAATACTAAAGCATAAAATTTCCTTTTCTGTATACTTACACCCTTTTTTTCTGTCCGATAAATACAAAAATTAACTGAAGAACAATTAATAGAACAGTAATTATTTTTTAGTACCACCAACTATAGAACTAAAATTTTCACCGGTTATAGAATTTAAATCTGCATGCAGGGGAAACTTACTTTTACGTGTATATAAATTTCAGTGAAATTAGCATGCTAAAAATCCACTCAGTCTTTTTTTATATTCTTATTAATAAGCCTTGAATGCAATGCTGATTATTATCGTGAATGAAAATGACATATTCAAAGTGGCTGATGTTTCATGTCAGGTTGCTTGCAACATTTTAGTAACGATACCTAAATATAAATACACATTAAGAACCTTCGGTTCATTTTTTTAACAAATTTACTTCATAGAATGTAGTTTTACCTCAGTAGGAATGTTTATATTTTTTCACTTAATCGAAATTAGGTTACTGATGTAGAAATTAGCAGTAATAAAGACTAAATGAAGGCGTTCAGAACTTTAAGTAATGATGTAATAGAGTAGAGTACAGTAAAGTTAGAGTATAGTATAGCATTGTATAGCATGATTAAAGACCGAGGCAAAATTTAACCCGTTGTGAAATTTAGCTGAGCTTGATATGTTAAACAATATTTAAGTGGGTTAGATTTTATTTATAAGCCTTGCTGTTTCACCGTACCAAAACAGATTACTTCTAAAAATAATGTAATTGAATCAGAATTACTTGTTTTTCATATTATTTTACATTTTTTCTGGTAGGAAAATCCAAAACATTTTATAACGTATGAAGAAACTTGTAATTTATATTGATTCTATAATAATTATACTGTTAACAAACTAAATAAACCTGTAAGAAAAATAATAAAAAATGATAAAAAATTAAAAATATTATCATGTTAATTATACCTACAAACCTCATTTAATAACCTAATTGTAAAAGGGAAACCAAATTAGCTATTACTATCATTTAATTGTAATTAATTAACACAAAGTTTACTAGTTATTTGAAATTAGAGGAGCCGTTCATATAGTTTCATAAAACAACACATTAACATACTATGAATTGAAGTAAAATTTAAATACTTCAGTTTATAATTTTTGCATAAATTTTTCAAAAACTCAAGTGTTTATAGTTTCTTCCTCGCTTCCTTTAATCACCAAAAAGTTTTCACCTCAACTAAAGAAAGTAAACATTTTGTTTATAAGTATGAGCCCTAGTTATAGGTAATTGGAGTAGTTCCTTTTAATTTTAATAAACTAAAATTAACCACTTTCTTGAAAGCTGTTTGAAGTTTCAAAAACTAACTTGATTTTCGACACTTATTACGTGTTTGCGAGTTTTTGCGTATATCAGTATTCTATTCACTTATAAAAGACAAATTGCAACCGAAACTCATTTAAATGAAAAAAAAAAAAATGTGAACCTTCAACATTTTTTAAAAAGTATTTTTTTGCTAAATTTTTTATAAATTTCTATAAGTACTTACTAAAAATAAGGTTTAATTTTAGTATTCATATATAATAATAAAAATCTGATGTGGAAACCACATAACTTCCTTGTACGCCTATTAAATTACACATATTTCTTATACATATATTTTTTATTACTTTTTTCTTTTTTTTTGTTATTATTGAATATTTATTTACTGTAAAGATTTTGTTTACAATTAGAGGTTAATAATTATTAATAAATCAATATATTGTAACAAGACCGGTATAGCGGACCTAAGTAAGGATTCCTACCAATTATTATAAAAGTAAAAAAAAGTATAATAATTGCAGGATCCAGAAAGGAACAAAAAGGGTTCTCCTTTTTGTAAAGTATAAGTCTGTTTAACAACTGTCCTTTGTTATGCTGCCCGCTGACACACAATGAACACCTGCTGTACGGTGAGAAGAGAACAAAATTCAACAAAAGTTCAATGGGAACAAAAGTCAACCGTTCTCACACTTCGACTTCGGTCCGGCCCGGTAACTAAAGAAGCTAGAAGTATTTATAACCCAGTAAGACCAGCTAAAAAAGACTTCTATCTAGAATCAGTCTACAAAACGTTAGTCGTCAGACCCGCAAGGGCAGTTCTGCAAGTTTTGTGGGTTCGGCGGAGTTTCGCGAAACAGCCCAGCGACACGTTACGTTAGTCCAGCGAGGAAAATCACAGGTGTGAGTCTGCGAGACGAGAGAACGAGACGTCAGTCCAGCGAGGACAGTCCTGAATCCAGTTTGATGTGAGTAAGGTAACGCCATGAGCAAATCCAAGTATACAAGAAATACTATCGATGAGTTGCAATAAAACTGTAAGCGTACAAGCGAAAGAAATAATGCAATAGACTTCATTCATAAACAGTTAGGGTAGATAGCAAAGGTATTTGCAAGTGAACTATACGATTGTTTGTTAATTCAAGATAGTGGTTAAAAAGGGTTTCTATTTTGTATACCTGAAATAAATTTAGAACGATTATTTATTTTGAACTCTGTCTTGCGTAATCTGTATTTATTATTTACTAATGGCATTTATCACTATTTGAAGTGTAATATCTTGATTGTTATTTCTTTGTTGATTACGCTCTGTTTTAAGTCATACTGTTTCTATTATGTATTCCATGTACTTAGTTATGCATTTTTATGTTTGATTTGTTCTTATTGACATGTAACATTACTATCCTGATTATTACTGTGATTGTAATTACTAAATTAATATTTGTGTTAATTAATTGTTTTATTATTGTCAATTATAATTATCATTATCATTATTGTATTGTCACTATTGTTATTATTATTAATTTGTCTGGTTGTAATTATGAAGATTTTAAACTAATAAACTGTAATTATATTAACATTCTAAATTGCCTGCCAACCTCTCAATATCCTGATCTAGCCGTGGAACACGTGACAATACTTAAAAAAAAGGAGATGAAGTCTGATTCGAACCGATGTGCCTTCCCGTATTAAGATCCAAATATTTAATTAATTAAAAGTTTCTTTGGCTATAATTCTGGAACCGATGAAAATAAGTACCACTTACGATATATCGTTGAAAAACTTTCAATGAAGGCTCATTATTACAGTTAAGAAAATTCAAAATCCAAATTTGTTTGAATTTTGAGCTTTTTTGAACACTTTTGGTTAAGCCGATTGCAATCAAAAGGGGAGGAGCACAACTAGATGTTACAGCAGTCCTAAATCCAAAATTTCAACATTCTATGGCTAATTGTTTTTGAGTTATGCAAGATATATACGTACAGACGTCACGCCGAAACTAGTCAAAATGGATTCAGGGATGATCAAAACGGATATTTTCGTTGAAATCTGAAAACCGAAATTTTTCTTTATTTCTTCCTTTACTTCGCACAAGGAAGTAAAAAAAAATGGAAAGGTTTAAAATTATAAAAAGGTTTTTTTTTCGCTAAATTTTCTTAAATTTAGTATTCATATATAATAATTTTTTTTTAATTTTACAAAGCAAACTTTGTTTTTAATTAATAATTTTTAACAAAGCTTAAAAAGAAAAAGCAATAATCCTGTATTTCTTCGGAAATTTTATTTTATTTACTATTTGGAGTTAAACCTATATCAAAATTCAAGAAATTATTTCATACATTATTTATTTTAAACCTTTGTCCTTGAAATCGTTAACTAAAATCCATCTACAACATATAAATAATAAAAAAAATTCCTCAAGATGGAAAAAAAATTATTCCCGATTCAAAATTCAAAAATCTTTACACAAGACTGTTCGCTTTAATTTTCACGGTTTCAGAATATTTTCTGAAGTACACGTTGAGCGTATAAACTGAAAAGATTTTATCAAAATGAGGGCTGGATTTTTATATTCAATCTTATTAATTTATCTCTTAAAGTGCATTCTGATGAAGCAAAAAACATATAATTTTTTTTTCGACAAGAGAAGGCTGGTAATTTATAAATACACCTTAGATTCTTTACTTTTTTTTATTTATAATTACTAGAGCAGATAGAAATTTATCTGATTTTAAGACATGATCAACGTGAATGATTAAATCATCTTCATATCAACAAAGCCAATTTTCAAACAAAATAGGTCGTCTGAAATTTTGTATTGATGCTGAAAAGTTATATTATATACTTGAGTGCATACGTATATATAAAATCTTCGTTCAAAATTACAGAAAATACCTGTATTTTGCATTTTAATTTTACAAGGAATTATGAGGGCCGCTTTCCTTTATAACCGTGAGGCCTATTTTTAGGATATTTCACCGGAGAGAAAAAAATTAAGGGATCAGTCTATCTCAAAAATGTATTTGTTCTACTCGTATAAGTTCCCACATCGTCATCATAGAGCTAGAAGGTCCAACATAACCTTACAAAACCGAAAAAAATGAGAAACCAAAGACAAAAAAGTATGAAAAAGGAAAGGATCAATTTTCTTAAGAAAAGACAACTGTCAAAGGAATTGAAATTGGCAAACAATCAACCAAAAAAAAAGCTCACAGCCCTCCTCTATAGTCATTAGGTACCCATCCTTGGGAATTCAGAAAATGTTTACTTAGATGGGAGAAATTTTTTTTTTCTTCTTTTTTTGGCTTGAAAATTTTACTAATTAATGATTTTACACCGACTGGTGTAAGAAATTAAGCAATAAAAACTGTTTTTCCATCAGAAATTAAAGAGAACAGACATTTTAGACAATTTTTTCCTGTCAAGTTTCTGTGGTAAATATCTATGATAAATTAATTCGATAGTTTCCAGGTTTGAAAGATGGCAACAGATAAAATTATTAAACTGACAAAAATACCTTTTTTTACAATAAAAATTAAAAAAATAATACTTACTTATACTAATTATTTTATTTATTTATTTACATAGTAACAACAGGATTTTTGGCCTCTGTCAGGATTTGGCAGACATTTAGATTAATGTATTTACACAATTTACTATCGCCTTTATGATGACCTCTTCTAACCACGATCATCTACCGTAACTTACAACCCTCAACTATCAAATTAACCGATTCGCAGAAGCGCTATCTTCGCGCCTTCTTCTAACACCGACGGTTTTACACAAAAGTTCTTATATCTAACTTCACATAGACTGCGCAGTCTATGTGAAATAAAACGCAGTCTATAAAACCAGAAATACTATCTTCATACCAAAAAAAAACAAATGCTGACCGCAACAAAGACAATTTTGTCCTACTACTCAAAAGTCCTCTTGATTTTCTTAGAAATCTAAGAAACACATTCACAAATTTAATAATCCTCTAATGAAAACATATCCTATCACTCTCTGCTCTGGTCCGCCTTGGGGAGCGAGTCAATACCTACACCCTCCCGCACCGCAGCTCAATCACAGAATTCTCTACACATCCATCGCATCCTATCAATGAATATCTAAGGTAACAAAGAGATCGATGACAAAACGCCTATCTTGGCGAAGTAAGCGCCCAGGCGGGCCCCTTAACCACCCAGATTACATTCTATCTATAAATCTATAAAGCATCACACCCTCTCGGTCATCCTCCGCAGGGCTAAGAATCTAAGGAAACTGGCGACTATGTTCCGTTCCTTACAGGTTTTCCATAACTTGCAGATCAAAACCAGAATTGATACTCGCAAGCTCTCTAGCTACTTCGATACGTTCAGCTTCGTACGTGGGGCATATATATAAAACATAGTTACGCCCGCTTACAGTTAGTAGATAATAAATGAATTTTGTAGCGTGTGAAAAATGCCATACCTGATCAGGATTCGAACTACTGACCTCCGGATAAAAGGCTGAGATTCTACCACTCTGCCATTAAAATCCTAATTATAAGTATTTTACAAAACGTTTGCAAAAATCAACTGTTATTTTTCTAGATAATAGTTTTGTCTTTCATAAAAAAAAATAAAGAACTTCAACATTTGTCTTTGTTTACGCGTATTAAAAACGTGGTACGTTCAATAGTGTGTTAACTGCCATGTAATCAAAATAATTTTTTTAGGTTAAAAAAAGTGGATACATTTTACAATTACTTCCTTATTACGGTATTTAAATTTTATATAATACAATGAATAACCAATAATGGCATTTTACAAATTTCAAAACTGTAAAAACCTTGAAAATGTAATGGAGTATTTCAGTAAAAAATATTTTAATAACTTTTTTGAAAAAAATAATTACAATGAAGAAAAGAAAACAGTATAAAATGATCCCATAAAAATTTCAGAAGAATGTTTATTAATTTTTTAAAAAAATCATAAAATATAATATTTAAGTTAATTATGAAAATGATAGGTTCAATATATTGAATACTGCATACTTACAATACTATATACTTGAATATAAGTTAATTAAAAGATTATTATAATTATTTAAAAATATAACGAATTAAATATTTTTTTTAACTGGAAGGCTATATTCCAAATGAAAATTTAATTATTTTCATATAGATTTATTCTTTTGTAAAACAACAACAAAAAAATTACATATTCTAATAACACTGCATTCAGTAGCCAAGGTTACAAGGTTAACTTGTAACCATAAATGGAAAAAATAAACAATGATAATTTATTGGAACGAACTTCATCTATCTATGTAGTGAAATTAATCGTTGTTGTAACGGATGATCTGAAAAATAAAAGTTCTAAAAAATTATTCTAACGAAGTTAATTTCAAATCGTATTTATTTTTTTTTAAATCAAATAATTTGTGTTTAATTATTACTGATCTTAAACGTACAAATCAGAAACTGAAGAAACCTATCACAAAATGTTAATAATAATCTGTATAAAATTTTATTTCCACTGTGACATGAATTAAGGATATCTGTATTTACCCAATAGCATAGTTCCAAGCTGGAATTTTGAACCGTTACTGAAAGGATTATCGAAACTAAAAATAACAAAATGGATAAACAAGAACAAAACGAAAGTAAGGAAACGTAGTAGAAATAATGAAGATGGACTGCTGAATGTAAAAATAGGAAGAGAAAAAATTACGATGGTAGAAGTTGTTTGTTATTTGGGAAGTAGAATTAATAAAAATTGACGAAGCAGTAGCGATGTAAAATGCCGAATAGCACAGGCGAAACGAGCCTTCAATCAGAAATATAATTAATCATCAAAAATTAATTTAAACGTTAGAAAAACGTTTTTGAAAGTTTGGAGCGTAGCTTTATATGGAAGTAAAACTTGGACGATCGGAGAACATGAGAAGAAAAGATTTTAGAAGCTTTTGAAATGGGGTGCTATAGGAGAATGACCGTGATGGTGCGGTGCGGTAGCCGAAAATCGACAAACCAGGCTTAGGGGCCTCCATATCGCATGAGCCATAAACGGAATAGTGCGTCAGACGCGTTTCCGGGGTCGCGAGTGAATATTTTTTTCGCGAGTTATATAGTTTGAAGACTTCAAATACGGTAAGTCGCGCACAAAACAAAAACGCGGTCTAAAAATTTTTTTTTTTTTTTTTTTTTTTTTTTTTTTTTTTTTTTTTTTTTTTTTTTTCTCGCGTGTGTTTTGTTCTGTTTCTCTTGTTTCAGAAACGGGAGAAACGTGGATGTGGAACGACGCGTCGTGCCGTCTCATCCTGCCAGTCGAAAGGAAAGTAAAAATTAAATTTTTTTTTTTCGTGTGTGTGTTCTGCTTCTTTTGTTGCAGATGCCAACAGCCACCACAAAAACAAATGGTTTCTTCACTGCGGCCACGCGGTCCCCCCAACCCCTTCTCAGACACACGCGTGTCTGAAGATTAATAATTACGTGGAGAGAATAATTACTGTTTACTTCTTTCCAGAAAATCGCCGCCCCAAAACCGCGATCGCGAATAGGTATCACCATCTGTAAGTTAAACTTACAGTAAGATAAAATAACCCAGCAATTGCGACTCCTCCGGAAAAGGGGACGCATTGCTCCCTCCTTATAGCTAGTGCCCCGTTGTGGCGTATTCCTGCTAGCCTATTAAAGAGTTAGCACCGAAAGGACTTCAGTGGACGGTCTGAAGGGGAATTACGTCGGGAGGACAGGCTTTATAAGCCTAGCCTTACGCGGTCGGCCCATGAAATGGGTTCGATAACGCTGGTTTAACAACGGATTGGAATGCAATTAAATCCGTCTTAAATTCACTAAAATAATAATAGACAAAACTTGAAAAATTAGATCCGAGATTAAAAAAATAACCCTTTTAAAAACAAGCCCGATTAGAAAGATCCAGCAGCAAGGGACTCTGTCCAGGTTCTGCGATAAAGTAGGGAGTAATAGACTCCTGCCAACTTTGCATTCCATTCCATTCCATAGGAGAATGTTAAAAATCAGTTGGGTGGATAAAGTGACAGATGAAGAGGTGTTGCGGCAAACTGATGAAGAAAGAAGCATTTGGAAAAATATGGTTAAAAGAAGACAGTCTTATAGGCCACATATTAAGGCATCCTAGAATAGTCGGTTTAATATTGGAGGGACAGGTATTGGAGGAAAAAATTGTGCAGGCAGGCAACGTTTGGGATATGTAAAACAAATTGTTAGGGATGTAGGATGTAGGTGGTAAACCAAAATACAACGACTAGCACTAGATAGGGAATATTGGAGAACTGCATCAAACCAGTCAAATGACTGAAGACAAAAAAATATGGAGAACTCTGATACCCGCACAAGGCAAACATGTAGGAAATAGAAATAAAATACGACGGGGAATAAAGGAATAGAAATATTAAAAGTAAGTCCTTTTCAAATCAACGGTTTCGAACTCCTATGCAGTTAAAGATAATTTTACTCGGGTCGGGAGCGGTATGATACCGATCTACGATTTTTTTATTTGTAACTTAGATATGTACAAAAGAATAATTTTTAGTTTGTTGCTCGATGCCCTGTTCCCGCAGAGTGGAGGAGTCGCTGGGCTAGATCAATCGAGCTGTCACGTGATTTGTTTATAGATATTTTGAACGGGAAGAACCGGGATAAGCCGGCAGCCTCTTGCAGAGATGCGAATTAATACATGAGAATTTATTTAAGAGTTCAATTATTAACTGCTTAAGATTTCAACTGGAAATGACTGTAATATTATCTATGGTGGTATAGCAATATTTTACCTTTTTATTTTCAGTAGTATGTCGATGTATCTCATTATTTCTACCTGAATTCCGGTAGTTTTAAGTTAAGATAGATGAACTTGAATTTATTAAAGATACGAATTATCTTTGACTGATTAAAAAGTAAATGTATTTCGTATATTTTAAATCAAAAGTATAAAAATAGTTGTAATTTCGTAATTTTTTTTTTTACTTTTGAAACCACATTGGACCACTTTATTCATCCATATTTTAGTTCCTCTTGGATTTTTGTATTAGTCCGGCCTTTCGATTTTCCCAGTATTTCTTCATTCTATCGGATCGTTCTTCCCGATCTCGTCTACGACCTCCACTTTGTTATGCCTTTCTAACGTTTTAACGTTGAATCTACTGTTTTGAAGGGCGTAGCTAATTTTCATTTTATCACAGGCGTCCTCAACCCTGAAGTTAATTTCTTAAAGATCTCGTTGGACTTCTCCAAGATGTTTCCACAGAATTTTCTTTTTTTGTTAATATTCCTTGTGACCAGTTGATTTAGAATTCGGTTTTCAGGCATTCTTAATACGTAGAAAAAATTTGAAATCCTTATTTTTTCGTTGTACTGAGAATCGGATCGACTTGTTTGTAGACTGTTTGTTTCATTTGTAACAATTTTCCAGTCTTCATCCTTTTGATAACGTTTATTTAAACAGTTCTGATAATTCGCCTTTATGTTTTAAGTAAAACATAAATTAAAGTGGTCCGTTTTACTTTCATTCTTAATCTGAAAGATAGTCTCACAAGCATAAAACGCCACCGGAAGAACTACTGTGTTATAATGGTGAATTTTGGCTTTTATTGAGAGACATTTTTTAACGTACGTTTGCCAAGTCAGACTTCGTGCTCTTTTAATTTTAGTTATTCTGTTTTGCCATGTTTGTATTTCCTTAAATCTGCAGTGAATGATTTCATCTAAGTATTTAAATTGTTCAACTATTTTTATTTCTTTATCGTTAACTTTGATTTTGCTTATACAGAAGGAATCCATGGCCATTATTTCTGTATTTTCATAAGAAATTTACAGGCCAATCCTTTGGGAAATTTTTTCTAGGCTGGTGATTTGTTTTTTAACCTTTCCCAAGTAAGACCTAATCAGCAAATCTTAATATAAAGGTTTTTATTGAATTTTTACCTGCTCCTATTATTGTTTTAACGGGATTTTCCTTTTGCAAAATTTTAATTACGTAGTCCAGTGTAATATTGAATAGCAGTGGGGAAAGTCCATCACCTTGTCTCAATCACACGTTTTTCAATTATAGTATAAATTTGGTTATGTGGAATTCATTTTACCCGATTATTTTTAAATTTAGGACCTAAAATTTTTCTTATTATTTTTCTTTCTTTTTTCTAGTTTTTTTTAGACCTTTTTGCACAGTCTTAAGGTTTCTGCCGCATAGAGTGCTTCCTGTTTTATCGGTTTTATAATGTCACATATAGACTGCTACATGTGATTTTTCGTTAGCCGGAGAGTTGAATTCCATTTTATTAATTCTAACTTTTAACGCTTTTTATTTCCTTCTACAAAGGAAAGGAAGTATTGTAATCGCGAAAAATTTCGGTTTTCAAATTTTCATCTTTGACTAGTTTCGGCGTGACGTCTGTACGTACGTGCGTATATATCTCACATAACTCCAAAACGATTAGCCGTAGAATGTTGAAATTTTGTATTTAGAACTGTTGTAACATCTAGTTATGCAACTACCCTTTTTAGAGCCGAAAATATATATAAATTCAGACCTTTAAATAAAGCGGGGGTGTAAATTTTCAAAAATTTAGATTTTGGAGTTTTTCTTAACTGCAGTAATAAGCCCTTGTTGAGAGCTTTTCAACGATATATCATAAGTGGTTCTTATTTCAATGGTTCCAGAGTAGCCAAATAAAACTTTAATTAATGATATAATTGGATCTTACAAGGGAAAGGCACATCGGTTCGAATCCGACTTCATATATACATATATATATATATATATATATATATATATAATTTTTTTTCATTTTAAATATATTGATTTATTAATAATTATTATTAATAAATAATAATTCAATAATAGCAGTATAATAAAATTAGAAGTTATTATTGAAAAACATTTTATGTACTTTTCATTTTAATTCAAATTTCCTTTACAATCAGAGGTTAATAATTACTAATAAATCAATATATTTAAATTTAAAAAAAAATTTTAATATATATATATATATATATATATATACATATGAAGTCGGATTCGAACCGATGTGTTTATCAGACATATCAGACACGCTCTCACTTATACCACATATCTACTTGAGCGACGTGAAACAAAATTAATATATATAAACTAATTCAAAATGTTAAGTAAATTTTTAGGGCCATTTTTCTTGAGTGTAGTTGTATATTACATGTTAGTATTTTTGCAATGAAGACACATAAACAGTGTCCCTGTTCAGACACACAATGTGGTTCAAATTGATGTCCCAAAGCCCGTACCTTCCCCTTGTTAGCTACAGTAATATGGATCTTAGGTGCCTTATACTCTCCAGGAGTACAGCCAATCGCCTTCACCGACAATTTGGCGTTGGCGATTGTTAGGAGAACGATGGAGGAGATAATGGCGGCAGGAAACGAGGTGCTCGCTATGTCGGGGTGTGGATGGCGTCCAAGGGTTTGGAAATTGCTGTGGATAAAACTAAGGCAAAAGTGATGGCGGGTAGAAGACAAATTAGGGAGATATCCTTCGTCCTGGATGGAAAGGTTATTTCTCCCTCCCTCACAGTCAGATATCTGGGAGTCTGGCTCGACCGTAGAAGGTCTTTCCAGCCCCATATTATGGAGTGAGTAAGGCAGAGAGGGTGGTTAGGACACTATTTGGCGTACTTGCCAACACTTTTGCCCCGGCATATTAAAACAAGAATGTATGTGCATGTGAATTCCGTCATTATACAAAAGGTCTCAGTTTAGTCGCGCGGGATGACTGTAAAGCGTGCCAGGACTAGGCTGGATAGTGATCAGAGAAGACTGCTCCCGGAGTTACAGTCATTGGTCAGGAGGGAATTTGGGGCGGTTGGTTACGAGCTAACCCAATTCCTCACCTGGCATGGCTGTTTCCCCTGTCATGGCCGTTTCCCCTGTCATGGCCGTTTTTAAGGAGTATCTGAAAAGACTGAATCTGAATAGTAGGATACTTGTCCATAATGTGGAACGGTAGACGACGCCGAGCATGCAACTTCCCATGCGATGGGAAGTTGCATGAGAGAATCATATGATAGGAGAGGATCATATCATATTCATCGGGACCTCCGTTGGGTCGTCGTTTGCCATGTTCCCCAAGCCAGCTAACCTACGTGTAGCCCGTAATCAAATCACTGGGACTGTGTTCATGCTTCGCGATCATGTCCGATTACTGTGAGAGGGGAGGCAGTATAGTCGGTACGAGCCCGACACTACCGTCTTGCACGGGCAGACGGTGGCTGGAAGAGCTTTTCCTCCTCCTAAGGAAAAAAAAAGAAAAAAAGGTGCCTTATACCGATTTAACTTTTTATAGAAAAAAATCAGAATAGTTATTTTCTTTCAGAATTAGATATAATCTGTTTACGATAAAGTTTTTTTTTAACATTAAATTTTTTAACATTAGGTCTGTGATCTTAATATATCAGAATAATTTTTTGTCTTGAATAAGTTTTTGTTTTCATTTTGTTGATGGTTACATCATAATAATTTAAAATACACAGTATTAGATAGATATAAGACTTAAATATTTCAGTTGAATTAATAATTGTATAGATATCTGATGTTAATAAAAACTAACATTTTAGCAATCGTGTAACTGTCCAATTTATTAAAGAATTGGAGGATTTTATCTCACATTCAAATGAAATAAGTTTCAATGAAGTGCAGCAAAAAATGTGTATATTTAATTTAATAGGCGTACAAGAACTGCAACCCATCCATTCTCCGAAATATTTGAAATTAACAACTTTCTGTATTTTTTATTATTTATACTAAGGAAATTTGGGCAGTGTTTATCTCAAAATTTTGTTTTCTCAAACGCAATGCTTAGCCACAGCTAGCCACTATGCGATTTCAGCACAGTTTGTTTTTCTAATTCTTTAATGTGTTGTTTAACTTCTTTCCAGTTTTCAGCTTGTCATTTCATCAGCAAAAGCTAAACAGTTGCAAGAGTCATTTGTTCCCAGTTTTATTCTACTATTTTTGTCAAATTTTTTATTCATTCTCTAAGTACCTTTTTAAGAGCACAGTTCAAAAGTAGTGAGAAAGTCAACCTCCTTGACTTACGCCGGTATCATTGGGAAAAAGATCGGATAATTCTACCAGAAATTTTATTTTAGAGTAAATGTTAGTTAATAATATTTTGACCATAAACTTTGATTAAGTTTGAGATTTTGTTATCTAAACGTAATTATTATTTTGAGGTTTCTCACGTTATTAGTTATTAGTTATTAGTTATTCAGATCATGTAATGGGAATGCACCAAGTGACATATTCTTCTATTGTAGGAACATCCTGACTACTGCAGTTGTTTTCAGAATTATGGCTTTCTGCATGGTGATTTGAATATGTATTGAGAGATCTTATTTCTTCAGGGGTATTATGTCATTGTCTTCGCTGATATGCCTGTGACTGGTACTATTGGTATTAAGTTTTATTTTCAGATTTCTTTCAGTTCTATTGCAAGGAGAATATCTTTTTCTATTTTCTCTCTCTTTCAATATTAATTTATTACCAATCATTACATTACTGGACATGGTCTTCTGATTTGTCGATTAATGTGATTTCAGGTATATATGATCATTTTGTCTGTATGTATTTATCTGTCCCAGTGTAGTTTGCATTTTTTAGTATGCTTTCAGATGTGTGCTTGTAGTACATGATGTGTGTTACGATAAGTTTGTGTTTAACTGTGAGTTCTTGGTGAATTATTTCGCCGCTGTGTTGTCTTTCAGTGTTGTCTGATTCAGGTGCTTTTTCTGCTCGTGCTTCTTTCTTTTGCTGTACTGTGGTTGTACGAGCGATACGTGTGTTCTCTTGTCATAGATTAAGCGGTGTTGTATATCGCTTGTCTCCTTTGCAAAGTAATATGTTTTTGTTCTTGAAGTAAGATGTTAGATCTTCTGTTTGCTTGTCGTGTAATATTTTTAGGTCTGTGAGTCCTCTTCCTGCTTTTTTCAGGCTAATGTTATTTACAATTGTCTATTAGTTTAGTCCTGTTGTGCCAGTTTAAATCTTCCAGATCTGTGTCTAAACACTTAATTACATCAAAGGAGTATGTAAGAACTGGGATTGAGTATGTATTTATTGTCTTTATGATGTTTTTTGACGTTAAATTTCAATTTGAGTATACCAGTTAGCCTGTGTTGTATCTCTTTTTGAACCGTTCTTTAATTTTCTTGATTTATGCTTCTGTTTTGTTCAAAGCCAAGGTATCTGTATATTTCCTGCTGTTTCGGCTTTTCAAGTGTTATATTTGTATAATATTTCTGTTGTTTCTACTTTTCTGAATTTTCCTTAGGTTACATGAAGTATTTTGTATTTGTCAATACCGATTCCACGCATGTGTCTTGTGCGAACTCTTCTATTATTTTCAGTAATGACTGCATTTGTCTTATAAATGTAACTTGATGTTATCTGTGAGCATTAAGAGGCTTACAGTGTGTTGCAGAGTGTTCTGATGTTTTATTTTGAAACCAAAGGATGTGTTATTCAGTAGATTTAAAAGAGGGTTGAGGTAGGCAAAACCAGAAGGCACTGAGGGAGTCACCTTGGAATATTCCTCTATTGATCTTGATTTCTTTGATTTGTATTTCTTGTTGATCTGCGTTTAAATTATTTTTGTCCTCCATGTTTACATGATTGTTTGTAAAAAGTATTGCAGATATGGATTGATTTTGTAGATTTCCAAAGTTTTCAGTAGTCAGCAATGCAAAATTGAGTCAAATAGTTTTTTGTAATTTATATAGCGTGTAGTTATATTTCATTGTATTTTCTCTGCTGTTGTATGAATATGCCGACAATTACTATTTGTTCTTTACATCCTTGACTATTTTTTTCAACAACCTTTTTTTTCTTCGGTGAGTATTTTATTTCATGTAAAATGTTGGTGTATCTTATGTGTAATTAAGGATGTGAGGGGGCAAGCAATTGGTCTGTGATTACCTGGATTTAGTGTTTCTTGGGTTTTTGGCATGATGAATGTTCTTCTTTGTGTTAAGAAATGTGGCATCAGCATGACTCTTTAATTTTGTTGATTTCTCGTGCTAAGTGTGCACATATGTAGTGAAGTGAATTGCTTATACCAAAAATTATTTACGTGATTATTATAGGTGCTTTCCAATCATGTGTTTTTTGAAAAGATTCAGTTACTTCTTTTGCTGTAAGTACATGGTCTGTTTGTTGCAATATATTTGTATGTCTGGAATCTATATGATTATTTCTTTATATTGTTTTCTTTGTGACCATATATTTTTCCAAAACGCTTTTATTTCATCTATGCTTGGTGTTATGACTCTTGTTTCTTCTTATTTCTCCAGGCTGTTATAGAATTGTCATTCATTTATGCTGAATTGTATATTTTGTGACTTTCTTCACCTTGATTCAGTATATTTTTTCAACCTTGTTTGTATACACTGCTATTTTTATTTAACAATGTCTAGCGCTTCTATAGGTTTTTCTTTCTTAGCCTTGTTGTTTACGATATGTTTACATGTTTTAAAATATGTGTTGTTTGGTTCCATCTACAATATTGTGTTGTTCTGCCATATTTTTTCCAATATAATTTTCTTTTCAAGCCTGATTTGCCATTTAGATTTTTTGTTTCTTTTGCAATTGGTTTAATGTTACATAATCTGTCCATTTTGTGTTACAATTGTTGTGTAACATGCAACAGTGTACACCATAAGGTATATATGTTTTCTAGTGTGCTTGTGTCATGTATGTATTTCTCTAGTTGTGCATTAACTGTATTGATGATAGGGAATGTGGTTTCCATGTATATGAGTATTGGTAGTGGAAGTCTGTTGGGTGGGGTAATTTCCTTTCAATTGATTATGTTTGTTTCTATTTCATTGTTTACATCTTCTGTGATCATATTTGTACTTATTATATTTCCTATTCTTATGTCTGAATCTATTTGTTGGGTTAGTGGAGTGGTTATTTCAGGAGGTTGGAGATTTTGAACTGGAAGGTAGGTTCTATGTTTGGTGTTCATGTTGGCTGCCTTTCTTTTTATTTCTTGTGTGCTATGGTGGTTTAGTTCTTCAATTTGTTTTTTGATATTTGGATTTCCCTTTCTGTGAGTTTTCTGCTTGTTATTATTACGCTTTTTTGGTCAACTAGTCTTTATGAGTGACAATGTTTATCAATCCCAGGTATTATTCATTGAATAATCTAAGAAAGTCTAATCAATATCCTGCGCTGATTGTTTTCAGTTTGGTTGAAGTGTAGTAACAGTGAATAACAGTGATATTCAGTTTCTCTTTTCATATCATTTGCTGTCTGGATCTTCCAATTTCAGTAAGCCGGAAGAAAGTTTCAGCAAAACTTGTCGAGTTTTTATTCTGGTTTGCAGTGATGTTTGAATAACAGGGGACACCACTTTGTCAAGCTGTTCTTTCCTCCATTTGGGTTAAAACATGTCTCTTTCTGGTTCGGTTTTGTGGTACCACCAGGTAGACCACCGCTATTCATTCTACCACTCTTCACGAAGGCTCCGAAGAGTAGCAGCACACAGCAACCCACCACCCCAGGTATTGTTCATTAAGTCACTGTGCTCCATCATAAAATAAATGGGTATACTGGATAAGCTCCTGCGAGTGGGTCTCTGACAAGCCAAGCAAGCCTCCCACGACGGATACAGACCCATCTCGATTTGGATTTTGTTTTGGTCTGCAGGTGTTTTTTTTTTTTCCCATTTAACCCACACAGTTTTGGAGGGTTTCCCAATCCGCCAGCTAGTAACGCGCCCGGTGGGAGAATTTTTAATATTATTATTTTGTTAAGACTTCTTTTCCACTAGATAAAACATAAGAGACCCAACAATAAGGATTTTCCTTAAGGAAAATTTTTCCCATCCTGAAAATTAATGTAGTGTTTCGATGTAAAAAGTCAGATGTAAACTATATGGTGTTTCGACTGTGTAAACTACAGTCAGATCACAATTTTGGGCATTCTGTTTCATTTAATATTACCCTTCCTAAACGAATAAATTAAAAAAGTGATATGTATCTAATTTTCACCTGAATAGATCGAACATCTTAACGAAATTTAAAAATATTTATAAAAAACTAGTAAAAATTGAATAACCAAATTTTGTTTAATTTTAATTTATCTGTAAAATCCCGATCTTCCGAGCTATTGAGTGCGGAATGTCCAATGCCTTTTGAACTTTTCTCCAAGTTAGGTTGTTTTTTATCAATTTTTGGCACTGTTTTGATAAAAGATTTACCGCAGATTCCGCTGATCCATTCAGATATCTACTTACACATATCTACTTTTGATTGACGGGTGTAATATGTATTTAAGTAACGGTTTGAATAAACTGTACCTATTTATTTAATAACTAACTAACCATTTTAAAGTTAAAATCTAAAAGCTCAAGGTACAATAAGCGCCTAAGCACATCCAGCCAGACATTTTTTAATAAATAAATGAATGTTTGATTTTGACTGGTACATAATAATGGATTATGTCAGAATAGATCTCTTAAGGTGTGGCAAGACAAAAGAATTGCGTCAACGTCAGAGCAACGTTACAAAATTCATAATTACAAAATAAAAAATTTAAAACAGGTTACAGTCAGTGATAACTATTAAAAAAAATACAGAAATTAAATATGTTAATACTCTTATTTATTTTATTTACTTAAGAGTATTAACATATTAAATTTCTGTATTTTTATAATAAATTATTTTTATAATAATTATAAAATAAATAATAAATTTTAATGTAAATAGCTTTAGGGCATATTTATTTACGTACTCGCTAAACGGATATATAGAAAATTATTTTATTTTATTTTTGGATAGTATAATTAAAAAAACTTATCGACAATAATATTGTTTTTAAACGTTTTTTTTAAATATTATTTTAAATAAATTGGTTTGAAGATCTTTTAGATAGGTCGATGATAATTGTTAAAAAAATAAAATGATTCCTTGTACATAATCAAAGTTGGAATAACTTCATTAATTATACAATTTAATGAAATGATTAATACAAAACATTATAACTGTATGGCCGGAGAAAATGACGTCATGAAGAAATCATTAGTAATAGTAGAAGTCCAACTAGTCAAACCAGATAAAACAACTTTCACAATTTCCCTATTAACAGAGAAACAAGCTAAAATCATTTATATCCACAGTGCATCATACGGAACGCGAGTACATACACCTTTTAACAAACTGTTACATAAATATTACTTATATTCAAACACACGTATCCAGTCAGTGTACGTATGACCTCCACGCGGCATGGTTGTGATAGGATTTGTGTTTCTATCTGTTGTATACGGATTAATATTATTATCGTCGGTTGAAATATTAATTGTAGTTTTCGCACCGTTTGTATTCGAATTAAATAGAGACGTTTATAGAGAACTTTTATAAAATTTCGTTCTATTTTTTAAGAAAATGAGAAGATGTAGTGAAAAAAGTGTTTTGTTTTTTAAACAATTAAAATCGAGATGTGAATTTTATGATACACGAACGTTTATAATTTTAAAGTGACATTAAAACTAAGTGACGATATAAAGAATGATAATTAAAAATATATTTATAAAATTAAACGAAGGTAAATTAAATTTTAATAATAATAATGTTAAATATATGAAAGAAGTTTTGTTAAAGCTACTATAAAAAGAATAAATACAACAATTAAAAGAGAAAGTGCAACCAAAATAATAGGAAATGAGAAAAAGTATTATTCTCTTAAAAGTAATAATAATAAATAACATCGACAAAATTTTAGTAAACGAAAAATGAATATTCAAGAAAAGTTCATTTTACATAAAAATATAATTCTTTTATAATAATAAAAAATATATGTAACTCTACGCGTGAAGTACGTGACTAAATAATAGAATTATCAGCATTTAAGAACTTTGTCATTATTCAGTTTTAAATCCGTAGTAAAATAATATACTTTATAAACACAAAAATATAAACAAATAAAAGTATTCAGTGCGAGTGAGTTCTTCTAAGTCAATAATTTAACGAATTAAGTAGTATTTGTTTTTTTTTTTTAATTTAAAAAAAAATTAAAATATACGTACATGAGTGATAAATAAACGGAGTTATAATTTTAAAAAATGTGATAATTGGTTACCTAACATTACCGTAGTCGCATAAAGACTGACGCATAAATACGTGTTAAAAATAAGAATTTCGTCATAGAAATCTGCTTCAAATTAAAAACTTTTCGATAAAATTAGTTTTTATTTGGTAATAGGAAATAACTGTATTTTTTCTTAACATTTAAACAGATGTATAATTACAGTAACTGTACTATCGGTAATTTTAGTAACATAATATTAATAATTGTGATAAATATTATTATTTTTATTATTTTATTTTTTTAATGTAATAAATAAATTTGTTATGCATGTGTAACAAATAGAGGCTGAATTCGCTTATATAATTAATAAAATAATTTTTTTCTACGTCCTTGTCAATGACAATCAACAATAAAGAAGAATAAAGAATTTAATCGTTTGTAATGATATATCTAATGAAATTTTGTTATTTGTAGTCGTCATAACAGATTATATCTCAAATATTATTTAATAGTTTATATAAGAATTAATAAATATGAAAAAAATTCTATTTGAATTTTTTTAACAGCTAACATAATTGATGTATACTCTTAAAATAATAATAAACTTTGTAGATTTTTAAAGATAATATTTTTAAATACAAACATGAAAAATCTATTATAGATTTTTTTTTATATTTTTTTAACATCACATATAAACAAAAGAAAAAATTTGATTTATGTTACCGTAGAATATTTCTAGTATTACATTAATAAAAAATACTAATTATAAATTCAGTAACATTATTTTTTTATAACCGATTTTATAATATAATGTTGTATTAAAAATAATACTATTTAAGACAACACTATACAAGAAACAGAAATGTCTTCTTTACTACACTATTTCATTAATATACCTATTTAAAAATATGTGATATTTGTAAAATACAAGATTTCAAGGTACGTTAAGGTATATTTTACTTTATATACACGTTACCGTGAAAGCCCGAAATTACACAATGTCAATATTCTCTCGTGAATGTCGTCACATTATTCGGACCTTTGCCTCTATATGTTAACAAACACAGATAAGCTCTAGTCGAAACGATAACTAGAAATAAAAAAATAAAACATCCTCGAAACCAATCTCTACGGTAAATAGATTACAAAAAAACCTGGTAAAAAATAAGGAAGTTTAAATTTAAGCCATACATAACCTACGCTCGCTAACATTTTCTAATTAACATTAAATATACCAAATATATATATTATTCTCCAATATTGGAGGCGATTAAAATAAATTCACCGTATTCCTCATCCACTGATGGTGAAAGTTGATAAAATATATTTTTTTTTTAAATCGAACAAAGGCCAAACCATCTGATCATTTATTTTTATCTTTATTGTTCATCCGCGCAATTAACATATTTTGTATTTTCTGAATGGCCCGATGATTTATAAAAGCTGAATATTTGATTAATTTTTTTTATAAATGCGGTGAATTTGATCACTCACCTCCAATGTTGCAGAATAACATATATCATTTATATATTTAACGTTAATTAGGCAAGGTTAGCGAGAAAACAACGAGCGTACGTTATGTCTGGCTTAAATTTAAACTTCCTTTTTTTTACGAGGGTTTCTCGTAATCAATTTATCTTAGAGATTGGTAACAGGCGTTTTTTTTTTTTTTAATTTATAGTTATCGTTTCGACCCCCATCAGAGCATATCTGTTTTTGTCGACATATACCGGCGAAGGTATATGTGTCGAGACAATCACAGAAATACATTAACATTTTCTAATTTTGGTCTTTCCCGGTAATAAAATATATATATTATATAAACCTGAATTTTGTAAAGAATATAAAAAAACAATTTAAAAAAAGATTTTCTGATTTTGTAATTCAATTAAATTGCATAATCACCGAACAAATCTTTATGATCCGTATTTAGTCTTTAAAAATTTGCTCACGAGTTTTATTAATTAGTTTTAAGATACCGTAACATTTTTCCCACAGACAATAAAAAAAAATCTGGACTAGATGTATTTAGACAGCTCTTTCATTCGTTTCAAACATTTTTTATACGTTTAGTTAAAGTTAGTTACGTTAAGTCTAATAAGACTTCTTTAAGTTTATAGAGAATTTATTAATATGCAAACACAAGTTACATAATATTCTACAAAGTTTAAACAAAGAATAAAAAACATATTACTTTAATTATAACAAATTAAAAAAATGGAACAGCTTAATCAACAAAAATACTTTTTAATTTTTTTTATTGTATATTTAAAAAACTAATGGATCATTGGCATATTAATTAATTTTATAACTGTATTTTAAAAAATATTCAATGCTATTTGAAAAAATAATTATAATTTCTTTTATTTTAATCAAATAAAAAGGTAACTTTGCGTAAAAATAAGAAAAAATTTTAATGATAGCTAATAGAAAGTTGTGTTCGTATTCTGAGAATAGGAATGGATATTAACTAGAACGGAAAAAAATGATTCATCTTTGAAGGTTATGTATTCTTTTTTTTTCTTAATAAATTCCAGAATAAGAAATCGACTGCAGTTAAAACTTGTGGACCAGTGTAATTTGCACATGTACGATCATAAAACAAACTATTCGGTACTGTAACATGTTTATTCATTTTATTACTGTACCGATCCTACCATTTTTGTAGTAATAGGTAACAGTGCCTTTAATTATAAAGCTCGGCCCAATTAGTTTTCTACGAAAGGTTATCGCTAAAGTAAAGACCGTTTCATTGTAAAAAACTTTATTCAGAAAACTTTATAAATATTTTTTTATTTCTCTTAAAGTACACGGCTTTTTTACTACTTCTCTATATAATCGCCACACGAATTAAGACATTTGTCGTAGCGATACACCAGCTTCAATATACCTTCGTCGTATTCTTTTGCCGCCAATCCATTTAGCTACTGATTAACAGCATTTTTAACTTCGCACCCATGAATCGCTTACAGCTCGAAAATTCTTCAATTTCCCAAACAAAAGGTAATAAATGATAATCAGAAGGAGATAATTCCGGGCGATGTGGTGGGTGATCGTAAACGGTAACACGCTACATGTGGACGTGCATTATTGTGTAGCAGGACATCGCCGATTTTGAATGACGCGCCGTAACTTAGTAGAGTTTCGCAGTAGGCTTCTACATTTATAGTCGTTCCACGCGGTATAAAATCAATCAGTATGCCAAAGCGATCCCAAAAGACTGTGGCCATCAGTTTGCGTCCAAACGGCTGTGGCTAGACCTTTGTCGGTCTGGTTGGTGACTGAGGATGGCGTCATTCACTTGACTGCCGTTTTCTCTGGCGTGTAATACAAAACCCATGTTTCATCGTCAGTAACAATTTAATTAAGGAAAAAATTTGATACTTTTTTTATAAAGTATCTATTTATTCTTATTCTCACCTTTTTCTGTGTAGCGCATCAAAAATTCCAAAGCAGATCCCATTCGGATCATAACGTTCCGTTAAGACGTGCATAAACCTTTCTGAAGCCTAAACGAGCATGAACAATTCGACTGGTAACAGTTCTTAAAACATCAGGAAAAAATAAGGTCCAGGTCGGAAATCGACTCATTTCAAGTCCTCCGTGATTATCGAGGGCTTCCCCGAACGTTCTTCATCGTGCACATTAATTCTGTTTCTTTCACCCATTACATTATCACCATACATAGCAACCGACTCCTACGAATTTCAGCCGGCTTAACGTTTTGATGGTTTAAAAAACGTACGTCCACGTATTTCACAGTTTGCGGCAACATCGATTTTCCTATTCATTTTATAACGAACATACTGCAACGCGACAACTTACAAAATGTGAACATTACTAGCGTGGCCATGAACGAAACAGGTTCGCCAACCTTAAGGAGAGAAATTTCCCACCGGTTTTTACTTTAGAGATATCCCTCGTACATTATATAAATAAAAGACAATTTTTGTCGTGTGCCCTAATAACTTAAAAAACTACTTAACCGATTTCGTTGAAAATTTCACAATTTATTACTATTTGTCCCGGGAGTGTTTACATGTAATTGGTTCCATAATATTTAATAAAATAAAATTTACTATTTAATAACGTAATATTTAATCAGTCTGCGAAAGTCGATATTGACATAGACAACGATCGATATGTACAGTAACAATCGATAAAGACGATATTTTTTCGACATAAATTTAGTAAAAGAAGTATTGGGTTATTTATTTGTAGGGTTTTTTTTAAATGATTTATATAGAAGCGAGATTAGTGATTTAGTTTTTTTTTCAAAATAGGTTTTGTGGTTTTTAATATAATTTCCAGAAACTTTTTGTAATGAAATTTACCAAAGAGCATTTGTCCGTTCATGTGTTCACAACGCAGTAACTGTTTATACATTCAAGTGCATTATATTTATCGATTTCCCATTGAAAAAGATTCTACTGTACTACCACTTAATTAAAACTACTGTAACAGCCATCATAACTGCCGTTGTTTACTCTAATCAAATATTTTGGTTTTTAAAAATTCAATTTACACAGTTAATATAATACGCTGTAGATGCTTCTTTTATTTTATTAATTTATTGTTTATTATTATTGATCAGTATATATAGAAAAAAAACCTGAAAGTAGTACTTTTGTAGTACCTTAATTCAAATTTGTTTTCTTGTTAAAATATTGTTTTTTGCTTTAAAATGAATCATTACTTGAAAGTTTTTATAATAAAAAGTAGATTATTATTAAGTAGCAACAATGTCAATATTCTCCGGTGAATGTCGACACATACCATATATGTCGGTGAAAGACCGAAATATTTTCTTATTGAGACCTTCGCCGGTGTATATCGAAAAACACAGATAAGCTCTGATAATGAAAATTTGATTGTTTTATAAATGAAGTGAATTTTATTATTTGCCTCCAATGTTGGAGAACAACATATATAATTTGTACATTTAACGTTACTTAGACGAAGTTAGCAAGAGTAGATTACGTTTGGCTTAAATTTAGACTTCCTTCTTTTTTACGATTTCTCGTAATATATTTACCTTAGAGATTTGAACTGCGTGATCTTTTATTCATTTCTAGTTATCGTTTCGATCCCTCACCAGAAAGAGTTTATCTGTGTTTGTCGACATATACCGGTAAAGGTCTCAATAAGCAAATATTTCGGTATTTCACCGACGTATTTGGTATATGTCGACATTCACCAGAGAATATTGACATTCTCTAATTTATGATTTTTCTTTAAGTTATATAATTTTATTTCCTTGTATGAAGAAAAGGAAGTATTGTGATCGCGAAAAATTTCTCTTTTTTAGATTTCAACGGAAATATCCATTTTGACCATCCCTGAATCCATTTTGAGTAGTTTCGGCGTGACGTCTGTACGTACACGTACGTATATATCTATCATAACTCAAAAAGGATTGCAATCCACCCTTTTGATTGCAATCGAATGAACCAAAAATGTCAAAAAAGTCCAAAATCCAAACATCTGGATTTTGGACTTTTACTTAACTGTAGTAATAAGCCCTCATTGAGAGCTTTTCAACGATATATAATAAGTAGTACTTATTTTCATTGGTTCCAGAGTTATAGCCAAATAAAAGTTTAATTAATGAAATATTTGGATCTTATAAGGTACATTGGTTCGAATCAAACAAGCTTCATCTCGGTTTTTTTAATTTAAATATATTGATTTATTATATTAACAAAAATGATTAACCTCTGATTATAAAAGAATTTTTACGATAAATAATAATTCAATAAAAACAATAAAAAATGTACTTTTTATTAAAAAAATAATAAATATGTGTATGTAATTTAATAGACGTTCAAGAAAGTCATGTGGTGTCCAAATCAGATATTATTTTTTAGATATTCTAAAGTTATTATAAACATTTTAGAATGCTTAACTAATATATAATTTTATCAATATAGAACATCCGTTTACATTATAAAGTGATAAACCAGAATAACATATATGTTATTCTAATCGTGACTCAGCACTGACCTAGTAATTTTCATTGAAAAATTAATTCAAAACAAAAACTTAGTAATAACAATACGAATGTCAATAAATAAATTTATTTAATTAATAGTAGATTGAAATCAATTTGAAAATTAAATTAATGTTTTGTTTTTTTGTGGCTAAAAACGTTGTCCTCCGATATATAAAAAACTCTTTAATAAAAAATTAAACAGGAAAACACAACCAAATATTTTAATTTAAATCAGACATCCATTGACAGCTTTCTAAATTCAAGGCAAATAAAGCTAGTGATAAATATTACAAAAATTAATTAGGTCTAGGTACTGATTAATTAACATTTAAATTACAAAAAGTTTATAATTACTTTTTCCGATTTCAGTGAAATTAGATTTACGATCAATAGATTTATATAAATATTGCAGAATTTTCAAATATACCGTCGTATATTGATTTAAAAATCTTAATTCAATTTATATTTATCTTAAAACTTTACAGTTTTACTAGTGTTTTTAATTGTGTGACAGAAATTATGATCCATCTATTTAACCTAAAAATGTAATTTGCTTATTTTAGCATCCATACAGAAAAAAAAACAAATCGTAGGTACAAAATGTATACATAGATATTAATTTCGGAAAATAATGTGATTTATTTTTTTTTATTTATTAACTGGTCAGGACGCTTTTAGCTTGCCTTTCCCGTCTAGCCTGAACCCCCACTTAATTATCCTCATGCTTGTGAAAATAATACTGATAATTCACAAATAAAACCTGTTCAATTTAAAAAATATTGTAATTTCTTTAGAATAACAGTACTGCACGGTCACCACATCAATCAAAAAGTTGAGCGATTTTAAAGTTTGTAGGTTTCAGAATAGTCGGCCGCCTCATCTTAAAAAACAGCAGTTACAGCAAGTTACTAATAAATTGCTCTAAGTTCTTCGTACGAGTAAAAATAGTATTTTGCACGGGCCTTAGCGTTACCAAGTAAAGGAAGTATTGTGATCACGAAAAACTTCGTTTTTCAGATTTCAACAGAAATATCCCTGAATACAGTTTGACTAGTTTCGGCGTGACGTCTGTAGGTACTTATGTATGTATCTCGCATAACTAAAAAACAATTAGCCGTAGGATGTTGAAATTTTGGATTTAGGACTGTTGTAACATCTAGTTGTGTACCTTCCCTTTTGATTGGAATTGACTAGATCAAAAGTGTTCAAAAAAGCACAAATCCAAAAAATTGGATTTTTGGGCTTTTATGTATACTTTACTACTTTTTCTTAACTGTAGTAATAAGTCCTCATCGAGAGATTTTCAACGATATATCATAAGTGATACTTATTTTCATTGTTTCCAGAGTTATAGCCAAATGAAATTTTAATTAATCAAATATTTGGGCCTTAGCGTTACCCGACAAACATGACGAGGAGGTGATCGGTAAATCCTTTCTCAATCTTTTTACTTTGCATATTTCGTAAAAGTATTTTAATCGCGAAAAAACCTTTTTTTTAAATTTAAATATATCGATTTATTAATAATTATTAACCTTATTAATTGTAAAAAAATTACAATAAATAATTATTAGTTATATAATATTGTATGAACTATTTTAAACCAAAAATCCAATTTTTTTGGATTTCGGTCTTGTTTGGACATTTTTGGTCAAGTAGATTGAATCAAAAGGGATGGTGCGTAACTAGATGTTACAACAGTTCTAAATCCAAAATTTCAACATCCTACGACTAATCGTTTTTGAGTTATGCGAGATACAGACGTCACGCCGAAACTGGTCAAGAAGTACATATGGATGATCAAAATGGATAATTCCGTTGAAATCTGAAATCCGAAATTTCTCGCAATTAAAACATGAATCAGAGATATACATGATAAAAAATATGATCACTATTCTTTTTAATCTGATAGTACTATTTTTTTATATAATAATCGCTTGGCTTTTTTACTTTTATTTAAAGATATAACGAATAATATAGTAGTAACACGTATATATATTTACTTATATGAATTTTGCGAATATTTAAATGTACATTTTATACGTATGTATCTAATCTCTTTCGTAGTATCAAACTCGAAATTACAATAATCCGACTTATACGAGTAAGACAAACACCGATTTTTAAGTTAACCAAACAATATACATCGACGACATCCTTTCCTAACCACGCCTATCAACATACCCGGGACTTCTACAACCTATTCTACTTGTGAAAATAATGGAAAAAATTTAAATATAAACATATGTCCTAAAATGCTTCGTTTGCGAGTTACGGCTAGTGAAAGATTTCTCTCGGATTTCAACTACCCCGGTGAAATGAGTCGTACTAGAATTTTCAGGACTTACTAAGAGGAACAAAATTAGTTATTTCTTATGGTTTTGACCTGAAAAATCGAATAAAATAGGTCCGAGAACCGTCTACAGTAGTTTTTGAGAAATCGGGGGTGAAAACGAATAAATTGGGGTAAAAAAATCGTGTTTATATGTTTGACAAGCAGTAAATTTGTTAAATGGGTAATAAATACTAAAAGCCTTTAGACAAAACTTGTAGATATTTAATTTTGAACAAAATTATGTAAGATATAAGTTGAATAAAAAAAAGTTAAAAAAATTCGAATTTTATTTATAAAACGTACATTACTAAATTTGTCAGGAAACTGATTATATAATGTAAACAAAAACCAAGTTCTATTTGGTGACGTAAAAAATTTTTAAAAACAAGATTTACTGTTACAGATTGCTGTTAAAAAAATTTAAAAAACTGGAAATCACAATAACATGATAAAATAAAAATGAATAAATATTAATTATTTAGGTAATAATTTTTTTATTACTGATAGAAACAATAAATTATTTGAAAAATTATATTTCAAAGTTGGCAATAAAATAACAACAGCTAATCAACAATAATTCCCAATACTGTATCAGTATTTAAATCATGCTGTAAGGTACATTAAGTATATCGGGTACTCTGAATTGTGCTGTCGTTAGCGAAGGCTTTCTGTGAATTTTTGTTTGAAGGTGATCGGTTTGCCAATGAAATAATACCGTACATATTTACAGCATAGGTTTGCTTGGCATTTCTCCCGCCACCACCCCATTCGGTCGCTCTTAAACATAAGACCGAATGTCTGTGCCACAGACGGACACTGAGCCTCGAACGGCGAATCGCCGTTTGTGGGTGGCCAATTTTCCCCTTGACCTCTAAGTTCCAGGGTGGCCCAGTCTTTGCCCCCCCCCCTCCCAAGAGCAGGTCAGTCAAACATCAGGTGTTCAATTGGCTTGACCTCCCCCTAGACACACAACTCATCAGCTGCCAGGCGAAACCGAAATAGATATTGGTTTAAATTAATATGGTTGGTGAGCACCCGGCACCCGTTGTCGTTAAAAACGAGCTCGAGGCATAACATACCCCCAGATCCTGTATATACCTATACATGTGTTTCCTTAAACAAGGTGTCACATTCCAGCTGTCATGCTTCCATCGCGAGGCTTTGCAGCGTTTTCCGCAGGCGGGAGATTGGCAACTGAGCGAAATTTATATCCGGTGCATTGTGATCACCGTTCCGCTTCGATACTGGCTCGGCTCGAGACCGCATTTCAAATACTTCGGCCTCCCTGCCTCTTCGCATTTCCACATGGCTGCCCGAACTTTCACCACAAAATCGATTGGAAGAGCCTTTCCTAATACGGTGGTGAGAGGTTGTTTTAAATTCACCAGTGCATACAATTAAGGCTGGACACTCCTTAAATTTTTAACTAGTGTTCTATTCATATCCAACCCATGCGCCCAATATATTTACATATTTACAACAGAGGAATACGCTGATATGGTATTCATTTTGGCGTGTGTAATGCTGCAGTACAATATGAAATACATTTTCCTAATCGCAGGATTCCAGATCACAAAACAATTAGCACGACTTTTCGCAATCTTCGAGAAATAGATTCACTACCTATTATTTGTACCATCTACGACGCTATTACTGATAAAATTATTAACGATGCAGTCCAGGCGTCAGTAAACGACGTCTTTGTAAGAGGATCGGAGTTTCGCATTCGATGGTTAGGAAAACATTTAAACAAAATAAATGTTATGCTTAACAGCTGGATCAACATCTAGATCCAGGAGACGGTACGCTTCGCTTGGAGTTCTGCAATTTATGGAATACAAATCGACTACAAGTATGTTTTGTTTACCGAAAATACAAATTTCATTCGATATAGCGTGAACAACGCTATAATTTAAACGAAACATTTAGGACATACTTTTGTGTGATTTTTTTCCACTATGTTCACGTGTAGAATAGGTTATGAAATTCCCGAGAGAATTTCGTGATACGCTCTGCATAACTAAATATACATATTACCCATTTAACTAAATTATTTTATACAAAGTACAAAATAGTATTTTTCAACCAATTTTTTTAATTTTATCCGAGATTTCACGAAAACTACTAAAAATACGGTTCTGGGACTTTTTTTGATTTTGTCATGTCAGATTTCAAATAAAATCACTAATATTACCCCTTAATTTGGATCCTAAGTATTAAGAAGCATAATTTTACCGAAGGCCCAGAAATCAGGGCAAAATTCTTCGCCAGCCGACACTCGCTAACGTAGTTTTTCCGAAACTACGTTTATATTATTAATTTTCTACGCGTGTGTGTGTGTAATTACTAATCGTAAGATTATCCGAATATTTTATTTTGTTACGATGAACTTAATATGAATCTATTGAACTAATTCCTAAGACCTATAACAGGACCTAGGACTTTAAAAAAAAAAAAAAATTAATTTAAGAATTTGAAATTTCATAAATCAATCTAAAAAACTGTGACAAATAACCCAATAAATTTTATAGCAAAATTTGCCGATTCTAATCATGAAAAATAGAATCTTCTGTATTTTTTACGCTCTAAAACTAACTGTTATAAAGGTAAACATTTGGTTTGTCTGATATTTCTCCCACCACCACCACCCCCTCATTCGGTCGCCCTAAAGCATAAGACCGAATGTCCCGTGCTATAAACGGCTACTTTGCTATGGTTTAGCCACCAAGATCCTAATTAGCTCCTAAAGCTTACCTAACTGCGTGAGCGGAATAAGCGTGCAGCCCTACACAACTCGCTTGTCATATATTACTAAAATGGGTAGGTGCACCCAGTCTACGTACTAAAATACGTATATGACTTGTCAATAAATTCAAATTTATTCCGTCAAGGACAGCAATTTGCTGCCATGCCTAGATCGCTGAATGCCAGCAAGTACCTATGCACCACATTATCGCGCTTGGAGATATATTTGACCGATGACCGGCCATTTCTCGAGGGTAGCTTCCTACGGCAAGCGGTAAGGGTCCCTTTAACTACTGATGCCGGTTGAACAAAGCAACGGCATCAAGGAAGTCCCACACCCTCTGACAATGCGGCTCAAGCCAGATTGATCGGCGCATATGAGTGGCCAATTTTCCTCTTGACCAAGTTCTAGGTGGCCTGAGTTCTGGCCCCCCAAGAGCTGAGCAGTCGAACATCATGTGTTCGTTCGGTTGGACCTCCCTGCAGATGCACAACTCATCAGCTGCCAAGTGGAACCAAAACAAATATTGGTTCGAATTCGTGGGGTTGAAGAGCACTTGGGCTCCCGTTGCCCTTAAAAACAAAGTAGAGGCGTACCATCCCCCCCAAACTTGTATAAATCTATAGAAAGACCTACCCTTAGTCGTGGCCAGGTAAACATTTGTAAAATTGAACAGGATACAATTTGATATCTCCAAAATAAAAATCGTACTGTCCGTTTCGTACTTATTACTGTTTAAAATCCACCGCAGCAATATTTATTCGGATACTACTTACATTATTTGCAGATACATACAGTTGAAATGAATTTATTGCAGAATTCTTAATTTTAATTTATTTAATTACAAAAATAGTGTTGGACTTATCAGAAAAATCCTGCTGTTCCCCCAACAGGATGTACTTTTATTCTTTCTATTCCGTTTTAGCGATGAATTTCAGGAGTGTATCTTATATAAAGGTATCAGGTCGTGGGAACTAACTATATTTCCTACGAGGAATATTGTAAGATGAATACAAGTTCTAAGGAAGATTATCTTGTAGCCAATACGTTATATATAGTTTTAAATGGTTTAGCTCATGTTGGACCTCCATTCTCAACGGTATACTTATTAGATTATTTGCAAAAACGTTAAATAAGCGGCGATTACATAAACCACCGTAAATATATTTCTTATTTTTTACTTTTTAGAGGGGTTTTCTAAATTGTTTCCTTTTTTTATTAATGTTAATATTAACATTAGTTAAATAAAAACTTTTTAAAAAAAATAATTTTTGATATGTAATCAAATAAATTTTTATAATTTTTTTGTATTTTTTTTTTTTTTTACGTTTAGTAGATTTAACCATAATTTTTTCTAAGAAAACTATTTATTTACAACTGTTAAAATTTCTAATAAAAATAAAATATACATCATTTCGTAATTATTTTAAGAATTAAAAATAACCATTATTACTACAAGCAGTCTAATATGGAGAGAAGCATTAAAGAAAAAAAAATGTTTTACGATGTCTGCTATAGCATCCATTAAAAAATTATATAAGGCGTAATTTATTTTTTTATTATGCCAATTATGTAGATTTTTCACATAAACATGTTCTTATCTAAGCCCCTCCGATCAGGTTTGTATGCGGAAGAGGGTTGCTTTCAATCATGCAAGTAAAAAAGAAAGTAAACAATAATAATATTTTTATTCCTTTTATGGAAGATTTTAATGTAAAAAACTGACACAATATTACTTTTCAATCCTTTACATTCAATATATATTTATATATATATATATTTGTAACTGAAGAAAACAAGCCGCTTCAACCTAAAATTCTGTTAATAAAAGGATTTTTATCATGTCCAAGAGTCCTATGTTTGTAATGTCTCTCAACCGGTGTAAACAAGCATCAACAGCGATTACAAAAAAATAACAGAGATCTATATATAAACAAATTAAAATTAATGTAACGTTCAAATAAAAACTGTTTCATTAAGGCATACAAATAATAAATTATTCTTTTACAGTTTAATATTACTGAGATGTTCTGCTCAAAGGGTTTTTATCGAATTCGAAGACTCGATAACCAATTAAGTAAGTAAGTATATAACCAAGTAAGTATTTTTTTAAAAATTAGTTCGTAACAACCACTGATGTGGTTGTAAAGGTAAAATTGGTAAGTGGCGTTAAAATAATTACGACAAAAATTAGTAGTTGTTAATACATTATCATAAAAGAAAGAAAACAGTTATGTAAATATTATATCAGTTACGCATACATATATTTTATATGAATTATAAATAAACAGCTGTAACATTAAATTAAAAAAAAAAAAAAAAAAAAAAATAGCGGTTAACAGAAAATGTCATAAAAAAAGAGGAGGCCTGAACTCAATTCTTGGAAAAGAGATAGCCGAGCTAAAGCAGAAGTGAAGTTACGCTTCTTTTTTGCAAACTGCAATCACACCAGAGTCATATTACAAAGAAGACTGATACAAACCTTTTGTTTTTTTTAGATTTTTTTCTCAATAAAATGCATTTTAGTATAATAAATATATTTCTCCAACCAGTTTTCAAACTACTGCTGGGTGTCTCTCACTCACTCTCTCTCTCTCTGTGTGGGGGGGAAATGCAATTACTGTTACCGGCTTTCCAGGGCTGATGTAGCTGCAGTGTAAGTGTAAATCTATCTATAAACATGTTGTCTTGAACAGATTCAGGTCGATCACTCCTGAGAGTACGGTTAATCGAACCACTAAAGAACACCGGTATCCACAGTCTAACATTCAAATCCACATAAAGATTCTTTATAAAGAATCGAACCTTTGAAGACTTCGAAAATCAGCTGATTTTGCGATGACGAAGTTAACCACTAGACTAACCCGGCAATACATAACAATTACATAATTATGTACATAATTATATTATTGAGATTATTTTCATAATAATTATAATTACGTACGTAATTATGTACGGCAGTACAATAAATATTAAAATAATTTTAATTATTAGAAAAATATAAATTTATTTACAATGCATTTAAGCATAACTGTAAATTAATAAAACCATAAAACAGAATTTATATATTATATATATAAAAAAGTAGTAAAATTAAAAAAAGGTAGATGAAGTAATGTAGACATCATGTACATATTGGTACAAAGAGATCTTTCAATCAGAAAAGAAATCTGCTAATGTAAAAAATATATCTAGAATCAAAATATATTTTTTTAAATTTTAATATTTATATGATACATGTAGCTTTTAGTTAATAAAACCTGGACGATAAGAAAAGGCAAAAAAAAGAATAAAAGCCTTTAAAATTTTAGATTACAGGAGTATCTTAAATATTAGATATATTAATAAAATTCAAAACTAAGAGGTCTTAAAATAAATAGAAGAGAACAGAAATTGTGCAAAATTTTTGTAAAGAGATGAATTAGGCGGAAGGGGCGTTTATTAATACATCTAAGATTAATTTAATGATGAGAATGTACAGAAAGTTGAAACTTAACAGGAAGGTAAAGATTGGATAATAGGCGGCAGATAAATTTGAATATAGGATGTACGAAATATGTTGAGGTTAAAAAATCAGCACAGAACCCACAGAAATGGAGAATAGCAAAAAAACCAATAGTATAATTTTTTTTTAATATTAAAACCGAAGGGAGGCAGAGAAAAAGAAACATATATATTTCAATGTTAATAAAATCGCTGGTGGTTAATTTTTTTATTTTTTTTTATTTCTTCATTGTAGGTAACAAATTGTTGATTTAATAATAATTTCGCTAAAATTCCTGTAAAAAAAATCTCGAATTTGTTTTTTTCGGGACATCCCCCAACCCCTTGGGGGGTGACATATATATATATATATATATTGAAAAAAATATTTTTTTTTGCAGCCAATTCGCCAAGAAACATTCTTACCCCCCCCCCCCCCCTTACTTTATTTCCTTTACATTAGAGCACTTTCGGGCTTAAACCCACCGTCGGTAATGTTTTCTGATTATCTACATTTACATTTACACGTATGACAACTATTCAACAGCTTTACACTTTGGTTACTTTTTATAACTTTGATTATTGAGTAAAATAAGAAATTTTAAACATTTACAGAACATACATTGGCTCAAAAATTGAAAAACACCTAAAAATTACAATTAAAATTTATTTCAATATGTTGTTTTATATAATACTATATAATGGACAGTACTGTATTAACAGAATATAAACGCTGAACCTGACGTCCGTGTTCTTCTAATAGTTCATAAAAACGGTACTTTATTATTGAAGTTCTACGTGATTTAATTACGTCATACAACTGTGGTTTTAACATTGCTTTGTTAAACAAAATATTGATCGTTCTTTTCTAACCAGTTAATCATGCCACTTTTTCTTACCGTTTGAATTCGTAGGCTTTTCTAGAATTGAAGTGTTGTGCGGTGCATTATCGATAAGAACCACTGAGTGAGGGAGAAGACCAGGAATTAATTTTTCAAACGCCACTTCATAAAACTGCTGTTTTTGACGCTATCATGATAGTCACCGCTTTTTGAACTCTGAATGAACTCGATTTTCACGTTCGGAATGAACCCCCCATTTCTCCAACAGAGTAAATTATGATTAACTTTTTTATTAATCGGCGCTTTTACACCTGCACCGCTGTCATCCGACCACGATTTTGTCGTCGAATGGGACGTTAAAGTATAAGATTCGTTCAAATAAACGATTGAAAAATTTTCTTTTCTGCAATCGGTAATTTTTCTTAAATATTTTATCCTCTTCCATCGGATATTTTCTTTCTCAATCAAAAGTTTCCCTTATCAGTTTTAGACCACTTAAAACCCAATTCTTTCAGGAAAGCTGCTAGTATAGTTCTAGAACCTTTAAATCGAATACTCTTTTGTTCAAGTAATATATTTAATGTATGCAGTTGATTATATTTTACGTGAAAGTCGTCAACCGTTCGTATTACCTTGATCAAAACTGTCTTATCCACTAACTGATTTTGAACATATAAGAAAAACTTACAAAATGTATGTTCACTTAAAAAACAGGAAAATTATTAACATCTTTTGTAATTTTCGGAAATTAATTAAAACAATAACGAATCTCGAAGATAATATAATTAGTAACACATAAAATTATGTAGGCATTATGGAAATTCTTCGTTTTAAAAACACAGACACTGAATGCTCGCTATTCTGAATATTGTCGCGTATTCCACTCGGCTCGATCAGGATATTAAGAGGTTGCTGACAATTTATAATGTTTATATAATTACAGTTTATTGGTTTAACATGTTCAAATTACAACCAGGCAAATTAATAATAATAATAAGTGACAATAATAAAACAGTTAATTTAAACTGTTAAATTAAACTGTTAATTAAACAGTTTAATCGACATATTAATTACAACCACAATAATACTCAGGATAATAGTAGTAAACTATAATTACATGACACAAAAACACAACATAAAAATAGAGAAAAATACATAGCGTAATCAACAAAGAATAACAATCAAAAATATTACACATCAAATACTGATAGTAATGTCAATAGTAAGTAATAAATACAGATTACACATAAGAGAGTTTAAGATAAATAATCGTTCGGAATTTAATCCAGGTACATAAACAGAAAACTAGTATTCAAACCATTAACAAAAAAACCGCTAGTTTTAACCCTTTTTAACCACTAGTCTTACATTAACGAACAATTTTATAAAATTCACTTGCAAATCCCTTTTGTTGTCTACCCTAACGGTTTATGAATGAATTCTATTACATTATTTCTTTTACTTATATACTTATAGATTTACTGTAATTCACCGATAGTACTTTATTTGTTACTGAATTACTCGTAGCGTGAAGTTAATCGTATCGAAGTGGATACCCTCCTCGCTGGACTGAAGTCTTGCAAAGCCGACGCAGACTCACATCTATGACTCTCCACTCTCGATCGTCGTCGTACGTCTCGCTAGACTGGTTCGCAGAACTCTTTTCACACAACTCGCAGAACTGCTCTTGTGGAACCAACGTCGTAACACCTCGCAGACTGGTTTGCGGAACTCCACCGAACTGATTTTTAACTGGTTTTACTGGGCTATTTATACTGTTAGCCTCTTTACCAGTAGCAGCGGACCCAAGTCGAAGCGTAAGAAGAGTCGAACGAGGCTTTGTTCCCATCAATTTCACCCCTGGTCTCTTCTCACCGTACCACAGGTTTTCCCTATCGTTTTTCTCGTAAAATGTTACATTAAAATCTTGTATCGTATGTCCACCTTCGTATTTAAAATAAAAGTTTGATTCGATGTGGTGAGTCCAAGAAGGTGGAAAAAATTTCAAACGTACCATAAAGCAATAATTTTGTAATTATATAGATCCGCACTTCTTTCTACCTCCTAGAATCCCTCTGTTTTAAAATATGATGCCGTTCCCTACTTTAATATCACCTCGAATGTAAAACATACGTTTGAAATTAAGCTCGTAATTCTATTGCTATTTTGAACTTTTGTCAAAAGCCAAAGAGTAGACAGGGAAAAATTATGCTACCCCACTACTAATATAATATTAGTGCATTTCTATTGCTACCGGTTATTTTATTTAATTATTCTTATAAAATAGTTTTTCCTGCAAAAATTTCAGCTGCCATTTAAAAAATGTTTCATAAACTGAAAACTGTTGATATAAATTGCCCAAAACCGGTTACAAATAATGAAAAAAATGTTAATATTAAACATTTTAAAGACTACATTAAAAATATTCAACGTTTTAAACCATCAAGAAAGTTTAAAAAATTTTAATAAAGGAAATGTTTCACTTCAATTTTATGAAAACAAATTTCAGTAATGAAATGAGATTTGAGTAAAGTAAATGAAAATTTTAGGACTGTTGTAATATCTAGTTGCGCACCTCCCTTTTTGACTGGAATTGAATGAACCAAAAGTGTCCAAAAAAGCCCAATCCAAAAAACTTGGATTTTTTACTTTCTATTAACTGCAGTAATAACCCTCATTGAGATATTTTCAACGATATATATGTTATATCTCCGGAGATAATTAACGATTCGAAACCTTTTTTTAAAAAATAAGCGTTTTCCGATTACTTTTAAGCTAGTGCTTTTTAAAATTAATTTAGATAAATATTCGTGAAGATGTTCAATTTGTTTAAAAGCAAAAAACTGCCCAAAACAGATGGACTATAAACGAATTGTTAATTTACAATTAGTGAAATTTATCTCCCTCTTTGGTTACGTCATTTTATTCTCAATCTACTTAAAATAAAACACTAATGTCAATAAACACTAAAAATAAATTTCTATAAATTTATTGATAATATAAGAAGATACCAAGATTTTATAGAAAAGTAATTATTTGTTCTGCCACAAGCAGAAAAAGTCGAAAAAAGCAGAAATATATTTTTCAGTCAAACAGAGGTTTCGAATTTTGAATTTATTAGGTTTTTGTTATTTTATTATTATTCTTTTTGCCAGTTTTTTTTTTTACTTTCCTGTCTAGATAGCGCTATAGCCCTAGAAGGGAAAGTACAATAATGGGTCGTTTGGGCATATGCGGTTTTCACCGGATCTTGACGTTTTGACACTTTCTTTTTGGTCTTCAGCCATTTGACTTGTTTGATGCAGCTCTCCAAGATTCCCTATCTAGTGCCAGTCTTTTCGTTTTGGTATACCCCATACATCCTACATTCCTACCAGTTTATATTACATACTCCAAACGTTGCCTGCCAGCGCAATTTTTCCCTTCTATCTAAGGAACCCAAAAATCGGATGGAAATTTTCCGGATGTTGATGTTCGTATGTACGTGTGTACGGTGTTGGCCAATAATCACCTTATATCTCCAGAACTACTGCACTGACTTTGATCAAACTTGGTCAGATTACTTCTATATATGAGGCATTGATGTCATTAAATTTTCAACTTAAAAGGTCAAGGGGGTGAGGCTGTAAATCAAGGTCACCCACGTTATATTCAGATTTCACCTAATCTGGGCATATTTTTGTGAGGCACATTTTTTTGCAATTTTTTATTTTCTATTGGGTCTTGAGTATTTATTACTTTATTCTTTTTTGTTATTTTTGGATTTATGGGTTATTTTGATTTTGATTATTTTTTTAGTTATTTATTTAAAAATAACAATATTTTTAAAAAAATGTTTTGCAAAATCGTACTCACGCCCCAAAAAATGCTCTAAACTATTTCTTTCTTTTTCCTGTTTAGCCTCCGGTAACTACCGTTCAGATAATACTTCAGAGGATGATATGTATGAGTGTAGATGAAGTGTAGTCTTGTACATTCTCAGTTCGACTATTCCTAAAATGTGTGGTTAATTGTAACCCAACCGCCAAAGAACACCGGTATCCACGATCTAGTATTGAAATCCATGTAAAAATAACTGACTTTACTAGGAATTGAACGCTGAAACTCTCGACTCCCAAATCATCTGATTAGGGAAGACGCGTTCACCACTAGACCAACCCGGTGGGTGCTCTAAACTACTGCTACGTTGTAACGACACAGGTAAGCGGAAGAATTAAATAAATGAATAATATTTAAAGTGTAATTTTCGGTTTGGTGGGTCTCGAAATCGATCGCCCGGTTGACTCGGCAACTGGTGTGTTTCGCCTCGCGGCTATATCAGTCTGCCGACTGTACAAGAAAAATTTGTTCTTTGTATGCCATGGGATTACATTAGTTTAGTTAGTCTGACCGTCACCGCTAGTACCGCCACACTCGCGCGTATTAAATATGACATCCGCGCGCGCATTATGTATATTCATTGAATTAAATAAACGAAAAAGTATTATATTTAAATTAAATAAGTAATTTAAATTAAGTTGTGTGTGTGTAAGCCGTGCATCAGAAACAAACCACAGTTGTAGGACTTTCCCGGAACGCAGCTTTAGTAGCGTGATGTACAACTGTGTTGTTAGCTATTGTTATACTGATTTATTTACAATCGGTTTTCCAAATAATACGTAAATTGTACTGTGAAATAGAAGTATCCAATGATACCTCCCAAGACGATATAATGAAAAAGTCTGAACAAAGCATAATACAATTAAAAATATAACGAATCAAACGTAAAGTCCATAAAATATACAAAAATGAACAAGTAATTAAACAGAGATGGTTAACAAAACAGTTTAAGTATTATAAAACAAAAGAAATCGCATCGACTATTGTGCGGTAAATACCGTACAACAGTCTCAATACATGAAACCTTTGCTGCCATCCCTCATCCACACTGTGATCCAATAGGTTAACTGCTAGATGGCTTTCATGTGCGGTAGGCTTAAATATATACTTCAGCGTAACCGGTGAATTTCTTCACGAATAGACTGCATCCCCAGTAGGGTATTATAACTGACGTAAAACAGATTAGAAAAATATGACTTTGTATTGTTGTCGGTGTGAAGATGAAATATAATGTTATCGTAAATAATTCTTTTAACTCCAAAATAAGTTGAATTTAAAAGAAGATATGAATAAAATTTTAAATAGAAATGAGATATAAATAAAAATAAAATAAAACCAAAAGGGGAAAAATAAATTTAAAAAAATGAAATACAGAGTGATTCAAAGAAACGGGAAATTTTGAAAGTTGTGTTGCTAGCCGTTGGCGATTAGTACCACTTGATAAGTAGCGCCAGCCTCTCTAACCTAACCTGCCATTTAGTTGTCAGGGATCCTTTGAGTGGTGGGCAACGTGCATTTGCTATCAAAGCGTTTACAAAAACAATGACAGTGTGGAGGGAGCGCGTAGAGAATTTCGCCGTCATTTTAATCTGGGACGGCACGACCGTGTTCCATCAGCACATGCAATTAAAACATGGATATCTCATTTTGAGGAAACCGGTTCGACAATGAAAAAGAAACCTCCAGGCCGTGAGCGAACCGTCCGTACACCACAGAATGTACAAGCTGTACAAGATGAAGTCACACGAAGTCCACATCAGTCAATCCGTCGTCTCTCAGCATCTTTACAATCGCATAGTTCAAGCGTTCGAAGAATGTTAGTGAAAGACTTGCAATACCATCCATAGTTGCATAGTTCCATCCATAGTTGCAGATCGTCCAGTTCCTGGACGATCTGCAACTGGTTTCAACAAGACTGAGCAACGTCACATACTGCACGAATATCTATGGCAGCTGTACGCCGATTGTTTGGACAACGTGTCATTTCGCGAAACGGTGACATTAGATGGCCTCCCAGATCGCCTGATCTCTCAGCTTGCGATTACTTTTTGCGGGATCACCTTAAAAGCAAAGTGTTCCACAGTAGACCTGCTACAACGGAAGAACTGAAGGCAAAGATCCGAGAAGCAATTGCGGAAATTCCAGTTGAGATGTTACGTCAAACCATCAACAATTTAACGATGAGTCTTCGTGAGAATTACGTAGAAGAAGAGGTCACCTGAAAGATGTCATCTTTAAAAAATAAACTAAAATGTATGTATCCTAAAATGGCAACATTTGTACAAATACATGAAATAAAATTCATTTTCTAAAAAAAATGTTTCATTAACATTATTTAATTTTTTAAATTTCCCGTTTCTTTGAATCATCCTGTAGAATAAAAACATATATAATGAAAGAAGTATTAAAATTATCGTCTCATAAATTCAAGTGGAGTCTGGAAAATTGAGCCGATTAAAATAAATTGGCTATTTCATTTTATACAACTGCAGATTATATAAATAAACTTAAATAGAAATAGAATTTATTTTTAATCGCTTTTTTATCGCGTTAAAAAGTACATTAAAAAAATGAAAAAGAAAAATTGTTTAATCCTTTTAAATTTTATTTATTGCAAAAATTATTCTATTTTATAACATGGCATTGAATCATTCCTTTGAAAACGTTAATCTGTTTACTTTAACCTTGTATTCCTTTATAATATTCTGTAACGAATAATTATTGTTTATTACTATTATTGTTATTATTATCTCATATGGTAATCTTACTACACACTTTATTAACATAATCTTTTTAATAATTATAGTTCAACTGATTTCATTAAAATCCGGTCAAGGTAAGTAAAAATGAGAATTATTGTTACTATTGTTAAACTATTATCGCATAAAGTCAATAGCAATAATAAAAAAGAACCGTTTAAAAATATTCGTATACAGTACATGTGTTTCAGTTTTTAAAAATATATTCATAATTAAAAATGTATTATAAAAACAACCGTTACATAATATCATATAACAAATTATTTCATCGTTTCACATCTATAAAACAAAAAATATTAAATAAATCATCTCATTTTAATCAATATAGGTTACATCATGAACGGCTGCTAAGTATGCTACTTCTCGATTAATAAAAAGCGAAATACCTCAACATTTAGTCGAATGGATAAGAAAACCTTCCTACCTACATCAGTCATTATAGCAGCGTTATAAGATACATAATCTGATATATAGGTATGCAAGAAATGTGAAATATATTACTGATGTAAGAATTAATACAAAAAAATCTTATGTACATACAACAATACTTCCTTGTACGTCAATTAAATTATATATACACTTTTTTAAGATGAGAAGTACATAGCATTACATTTCATTTTTAACTTCTGATATTTTTTCCTTTTTTTATTGTTATTATTGAATTACTATTTATCGCAATTTTTTTTTTACAATCGCAGGTTAATAATTATTAATAAATCAATACATCTTCTAACTTAAAAAAAAAAAATTTTTTAAAAAGGAGTTGAAGTCGGATTCGAACGCCTTCCCCTTGTAAGATCCAAATATTTCTTTAATTAAAATTTTATTTGGCTATAACTCTGGAACCGATGAAAATAAGTACTACTTAGATATAACGTTGAAAAGCTCTAAATGAAGGCTTATTAATGGCAGTTAACAAAAAGTCCAAAATCCTAATCTTTTGAATTTTGGGCTTTTGTGAACACTTTTGGTCCAGTAGATTTCAATCAAAAAGTGAGGTGCACAACTAGATGTTACAACAGTCCTAAATCCAAACTTTCAACATCCTGCGGCTAATCGTTTTTGAGTTATGCGAGATACATACGTACAGACGTCACGCCGAAACCAGTCAAAATGGATTCAGGGATGGTCAAAATGGATATTTCCGTTGAAATCTGAAAACTGAAATTTTCGCGATCGTAATGCTTCCTTCACTTTATACAAGGAAGTAAAAAATATAAAAAAATACAATTCGAAAGGCGTTAATGGAAATTATTTGAAATCATATAAACGCAAAATTTAAATGGATTCTAGAATTCACAGTTTTTTCATTTATTTATTCTCATACCCAAAAAATTGTATTGGATCAAACGAAAAGAGTTCTATTTTCTGTTTTGATCCATATAATCATTTTCTTTTAGTAACATGTTTTTTTTTTTTTTATCAAAGACTGCATATTCTTAAACATAATCCGATAGATAAGTTAAAAATTTAATTTACTAAATATCCGTCAACATTATTCATGTCTACGGACGCAAAATAATAATCTAACATCCCATATTCGTACCTTGAGAATCTATTCTAACTTTTTACGGAAGAACCAAACGATGATATATTTTATATGGGAGAGTAGACGGTGTCATAATAAATGTTTGATAATAATAACAAGCATAGTGTTAACCTTAAAGCAAACATTACAGTTTGCGAATCAATTGATCATCCTATTACAACCAATCATATGACAAAGCAGTAATTTATTAATAAATTTTTTATTGATAGATAGATAGATATCTTACCGTTATCATTAACGACAACATCCGAAAAGAATTTACATGTACATCTCAACCCTGTACGGGAAGACACCCGCCTTGTGACGCTTCCGCTCGCCACCCCTCCCCGTTCATAGTATTGATGGGCTTTAACGGGAGTCGTCTTTCGGCCTCTAACTGTTTATATCTCATACCAATAAGCCAGGCCTCGTTCGGATGCCACCGATGTAAATGCCTCGGTAGACATTTACAGCAGTGATTTATAGCTCGGCTTTTGCCTTCGCTGCAGGCCTCGTCCGGACATCTTGAATGTCCTACATCGTTGCCCTCTGAACTAGCTAACCGAGCTCGCGGAAACACGAACACCGCGCCTAGTTCTACATTTTACAGAGTCAATTTGTACGTAAATAATAATAATATAATTATGCGTATCATAATATTCGAGGCAACTGAATAAATACCATACTACCAAAAATGTTATACGCAACAACGAAATTTATTCCTAGTTCCCTTAGTGAACTCAACTTTCAGTTCATACCAATGACTTCGTTTCATTTACGGACTCCGGTCTGATTTACCAGGGAGAGGCGAACTTCTACCTAAAAGCATAATTCTACAATTTTAAGCACATTTAACGTTTCAAAATAATAAATTATGAAAATACTGCTAAACTAATCAGATTACCGTGAACCTACGAATTATGTATTGCAGTATTTGAGCGGTAAATGAAAGAAGTAGTCTTTGAACCAATGCGTTTCGTCAGTTAGAAATAATAACAATTGTATAAATCACCGACTCGTTTAAAGCTTGTCTTTTTTACTCCCTTGTACAAAGTAAAGGAAGTATTGTGTTCGCGAAAAATTTCGGTTTTCGGATTTCAACGGAAATATCCATTTTGACCATCACTGAATCCAATTTGACTAGTTTCGGCGTGACCTCTGTACGTACGTATGTGTAACTCACAAAAGATTAGTCTTTAGTATGTTGAAATTTTCGATTTAGTACACTGTTGTAACATCTAGTTGTGCACCTCCCTTTTTGATTGCAATCGACTGTACCAAAAGTGTCAAAAAAACCCAAAATCCAAATGTTTTGGATTTTGGGCTTTTTTTAACTACAACAATAAGCTATCATTGAAAGCTTTTCCATGATATATCATAAGTGGTACTTATTTTCACTGGTTCAAGAGTTACAGCCAAATAAAGTTTTAATTAATGAAATATTTGGATCTTACAAGGGCACATCAGTTCGAATCAGACTTAATCTCCTTTTTTTAACTTTTTTCTTTAATTTAATTATATTAATTTATTAATAATTATTAACCTCCGATTGCAAATATTTTTACGATAAATAACAATTCAATAATAATAAAAAAAAAAAATTATGAAAAAATATTAGAAGTTATTAATGAAATAAAATGTTATGTACTTTTCATTTAAAAAAACAAAAATGTGTATATGTAATTTAATAGGCGTACAAGGAAGATATGTGGTGATGATATCAGATTTTTAAAATTAAATAAACCTATAAAATAAAAGATCCCACAACTTTCCAATTTTTAATAAGTAAAAAACATCTGAATTTACGTTTCCACACGTAAGATCGAAATTAAGACACCTAATACGATTTACGACAAACATATTTCCGTTCTAACCATATTTTCTCAACTTTTTTTGTTCACCAGATTTGCAAATTGATGAAAATAAAAACTTAATTTCGTATATCTTAAAGGCGTATATATATATATACGCCTTAAAAATATTTATATATAAAATATATATATATAATTTTTTTTTACTCCTCTAATACACTTTAGTCTTACGCAACTTTAGATTTTCAAAATTGACACGATTTCCTGATTGAATTTTTTATCGATCGGGATTACTCATTACATAAGATGTCTCAATAAGAACCGGTAATTTAAATATACCGGTAATTCGAGCTGTAAAATTCTAATTTAAATAACAATTTAAACTTTTAATTCTATTTAAATTATTTAAATAAATAATAATTTCAATTTTAATTTAAATAAACCGGTGATTTAAACTACAAAATTCTAAGTCGCCACATTTGATATCTTTTTTAGTAAGATTTAGAGATTATCATAGATGTCGTGTTACACGTTTATGTATTGTAAAAAGGCATTACAAAAATGAGGTGTGGCGGAAGCAATGAGAAAATTACGTAATCATTTCAGTAATCACAACTCTCCATCTTGGTCAACTGCTGAAGAGTTGATAAAAATTTTAGCATACGTATTCCCTCGAAAATAATACACCGCGTGAGCATTAGTGTTCCGGTCGGTCTGCAAAAAACATCGCTGCAGCGAGTGTAACAATTAATCCTAAAACATCAACACGCCATAGATCACAATATTTTACGGACTTCCGTAAAAAAAATGTTGACAAATGATTTTCTCCTTCATACATACAAAATTCTACTGGTACAATACCTGTTTCCTAGAGAAAAATCAACAACGAAGAGACTTCGTCAATTGGGCGTTGAAATATAAGGACGTGGCTGATGAATTTCAACAGAGAATAATCTTAAGTAACTATACTCATTTCCACTTCAACGGCTTCGTCAATAAACGAAATTGTCAAATTTGGAGCAAAGATAGTTCACACCACCAAGGGTAGTTCACACGCATTCTATGCATCTAAAAAAGTGAGCAGTTTGGGCTGGGGGAGTGATTTAGCCCCATTTATTTGAGAAGAGAATGGTGTTACTGTTACAGTGAATGTTGTTCGTTATCATGCAATGCTCGTTAATTTTTTTGCCAGAATTGGATGATATAGACACAAGATACATGATTCAAACAGGACGGTTGGACCTACGCACCGTACGTGGAAGCATTCAATTACTGCAGACCAAATTTCCAGGTTGTATAATCCCTCGCTCTGGAGAACAGAACCGGCCAGCAAGATCGTGCGATTTAACACCATTCTATTACTTTTTGTGGGATTATTTGAAGAGTAACGTGTACGCCCAGTAACCCATAGACACTCCTAGAACTGAAGAACGAAATTCGCCGCCGTATTGGAGAAATTGACTGAATACCGGTAACCCTCAGACTCTGCTAGAATTGAAGAACGAAATTCGCCGCTGTATTGAAGAAATTGACTTACAGATTTGCGAATATGTTCTTGAAAATTTTATTAAAAGAAAAAAGCCCATGAGGTCATGGCGGTAATTTAGCTGGCTTATTATTCCATATTTAACTCCTACATTTTACTTTATATTATAGTAAAAATATTAAATATTGTTGACGAAAAAGCGGGTTTTATTTTATTTAATTAAAATACCGCTTCTTAATGAGACATCCTTTATTTTTATAGTACAAGATATTCCCCCAAGATCTGAATTATTTAATCTCAATAAATTTTTTCTGGTAATCATAGTCACTTCATTAGAAGTTGTCGTGTATTTTTTTACCCTTCTGGTAACTACTATGTTCAAATACATTTTGTTTAATAATTGTACATGTAAGTGTTAGGGTATATACACACAGACACGACGTTTGTTAATAAACTTAGACAAACATAAAATATTGTAAGTAACAACTGTACAAAATTAGAATAATTGTAAACTGTTACCGAGTACGAAAACCGTGTTTTTGATTTAATAATAGATCTTATCTTGTACCATTAGCCCTATCATTTATGATAACAAATACCGTGAATAGTTGGAAAGGATTTCATATGTCATCTCTATTCCTATTTTACTATACAATGCGATGTTGTATAAATTTATCAAGAGGGCCGTCGGACACTGCAACCACATATCACGAGAGAAATGTCACGACCAGATGAACTAGTCCTTTTCATAAAAGACGCTCTTGCTTGGAAGAAAAAGAAGCAGTGAGCTGAAAAGGAAATATGCGAGAGGATAAGAGTAATATGCCTAACAGAGATACAGTGTGTGAGAGAGATAGAAAGACAATGAGAAAAAGGGTGAATGTAAGAGACAAGAATAAGGGAAGAAATTATAATGGTACGTAGTGCAATAAGAAAATTGAAGATATATTTGTAACAATACTTCAAGCGCTGAAGCATATTATTATTATTATACTACTGCTTACTGCTTGAAAAGCACGCCAACAAAACACATATACATAACACCAATTTTCATGAAAGTAATAATAAAAATATAAACAATACGTATTCATAACTATCTACTTAAATTGAATTCTTTATGCTTTGTATGTTTGATTAGCTATTTGCTAAATTACCCGAGTTGAAAACGTAATCTAATAATTATCTTTCATTAAACACTTCTTATATCCCATGAAGTAGAAATTTATATTTAAAACATTTAATTTTGTTCTCTAAAGATAAATTTATCATATTTTTAGGCATTTTAGTCTAAAAGCATATTTCTAACCTCGTTCCCAATTTAGGAAACGTAATTTTGTGAACCAGTAGGCTAGATCAATAAATTAGAGCTATATATGGTCAAGTCTATTATTAAACAATATATATAGTCAGGACAAGTTGCCTTGTAAGTATAGATAATTCCTACATACCACAAAAAAGTTGTTAAGGGTTAATAAATTCTGCTGACCTCCGAGACGGTATAGTCTCCTCTCCGCCTTTAATGTGGAAGTACTGAGTTTGAATCCCGGTTAGGCTTGAAATTCTTCATATGCTAAATAACGGATATTTCATATTGATGAATTATTAATACTACGCTATACTGATTAAAGTAAACCTTTGAAACTGATTTCAAACATACTCTACTGAACTATTAAAGTAAACCTTCATATAATAATTGAGCATAGCCTTTAGTTGTAAGAAATAAATAATCAATGATAAATTCCTATGTACTCTTGATAAAGCACCATTTTTAAAGGAGAGATATCATGCGTAATAAAAGTTCATTCAAGAAAACAAAAAAATTAATTCTATTATTAAAAGTCAAACTCTAACAATTTTTTCTTCACATACTGAACCCCCTTCAGAAGAAATGTATATGCTAATGATTCTAAACGATAAATAAGTTATCTTCATCTTAATTTCATTTCATTAAATTTCATCTTAATTTCATTTTTTTCATTAAAAAGATCAGAATATTATAAGCTGCTTATGTACTTTATCACAAATTCTTCTTCTTTTTCACCCTACCCCCCGAGCCTGATCCACAACACAACAAAACAAAGCACAGCCCAGGGGGTTGTCTACTCAAACGGGCCGGCCATACGTCTAGTCCGACAGGTCAGCCCGCCGGTTAGATATTTTCATTGCTTGCCTCTAACCCCTACGGCGGGGTATCCAAGCCCGTCTATGTCGTTCCTAGACCCCTGCCCCCAGAAGCCGGGACTCGGTCTTGACGCCAATGCCTCTAGTCAGAGCAACCTGTGCAGGACACTCACACAGGGTCTCGGTCTTTTTCGCGAAGGAATGAGAGAGTCCCAGTCCCTCATCACTGCCATCCATTATCACAAATTCTTATTTGTTACACAACAATATTGAAGATTATATTTTATATAATCGTGAACAAATTGAAAGAGATTAATCTTAATTTTTAGATTTTATTTCATTTATTTAAATACCTCAATTTTTCATACATATATTTCACGTAAATATTGTTACTTACATTAATAATGATTTTAATTTAACTAATATCGTATTTCGTATGTTTTTCTCAGATTTCTTATTACCTAATTCTTTTCCTTGTTCTTCCTTTTAAAATAATATTTTTACCACAAAAATATTATTTGATGTAATTTAAATATTAATATTTATTACAAAGTACTGAAAAACCAATTAAAATTCCATCGAATAGAAAAATACTTTTTTTTCCTTGATTTAAACATAAATCAAACATAAAGAAATACAAATCATACGTTTAAGTAGATTTCAAGCATTCTGTATGCCAACATATAGTAATGTAGATATAATACACCGCTTCTAAAACAAGGTAAATTAATTAATAAAATTCCGGGCTATGATAACGCCCAGGCGTTTTTCGCCCATAAACAAGGTAACGAAAACGATTGCAGAGGCGCCATGGTTTACACGGAACTGTGAGATCCACGAATATCTGGAGCTTCCGATTGTTCGTGAGGTTGTGAAAGAGTACAGTATTAAACACCAACGACGTTTAGAAAATCACGTTAACTACTTACCGATCAGTCGGTTTTGATAACAGCGAGGACGTCCGAAAGTTGAAACGCCTCCATGCGTTTGGTTTAGGGGCTATTAAATGAGTCTGCAGTTACCATCGCCAAATCTAGTGGTGCTATTTTTTTTTTTTACTTCTTTATTTACTTTTTTTATTTATTGCTACAAGTTGTTTTGTTCTTTGTTCGACTAGCTTGATTATTTGTTTGTTTTTTTTTTAATTGACCATTTATTTGTTTATTGATTTTATTTGTTAATTGTTTGTTTTTATGGATTACGAAGTGTTAGGAGTTAGACATATTCTTTACTAATGAACTTTAAGATTATTTTTTAATATGGCTGAAAGCTTAATATGGCTGACTTATGGAGTTCCTTAAGAACCCCCTATCAAATGATTATTATCAAACGATTTACTTATGTTTCTACTTAAGGAATCGATTGTAAATATACTAGTTGTGGAACAAAAAAACAAAATTCTGCCTAAGCTAGATTATTTAAAGAATAACCATTAAACACAAAAGAATTTAACAGATTTAAAGCCAAAAAACAAAATACATATATTTTTTAGAGGTAGAGAATAAATTTTACGAAAGATATTTCTAAAAATATTTATACACAGCGTGCCAAATCAGTAATGAGACAACCAGCATTAAATTGAAACTAAGAACTTTATTTTACTTTTGCAGTTATATGGATTCAAAATAATCCCTTTGCACCTCCACACAACGTTCATATCGATCATACAAGTTGTTGAAAGAACGCTGGAAATCCTGATCGTGTACATTCTTCAGTCTCTCGGTTACAGCACGTTGGATGTCCTCAATGTCACTGAAACATTCTCCTTTTAAAGCACATTTCATTTTGAAATAGAAAAAAGTCTACAGGTGCAAATGAGGCAAATAGGGTGGGTGTTCGAGAACACAGATCCGTTTTGATGCTAAAAGCTGTTTCACGGGTAGTGCGCAGTAAGCCGGTGCATTGTCATGCAGAAGAACCCAACTTTTGCTTTGAAACAAATGCATCCTGACACGACGCATGCGAGCAAAGAGACGTTGCATGACTCTTTAAATAAATGCGCCAAAGTAACACTGTCCGATCACTGTTGAGCTCTCAGGGAGAAATTCACAATGGATCGCTCCAGAAGCATAAAAAAAAAAACAATCACCGTTGTCATGATACGTTAATTTCTGTAACCTGAGTTTCTTCTGCCTCGGTGACGATGTTCTATGCCATTCCATACTCTGACGTTTTGTCTCTGGGTCGAACCTTTGTAAACTTTACAGTAAAATTTTATTACAGCTCTTTGACCCATGATGCTACGTTTGACCGCCGCTACTTGCACAACGTTACTTTCACGTCTTCTGTACATGCAGTGGCTGAGTCATCGACACGATCGAAGCGTCTGCGTGTTCAGCACAATCTAGCGGGTGAAATGGTTACACATTTGGCGAATTTCTTAGAAATAAGTTAAATAGTTCTTGGAAATAAGTCAGTCTCATTACTTATTTGGCACTCTGTGTATATAGGTTAAGATTAAGAAATACGCTTTATTCTCTAAATCTAACATTTCTTTCAATGTAGGCTAAAACAAGGAAAAAATTTCAAAAATACTTTTCTGTATTCTAGGTCCGGAGTCTATAATTTAAAAAAAAACTGTACACATTTCTCGATAACTGTAAATACGAAATACAACTTCCATCACCTTTGAAAATATTTTAAACGAAATGAGATAGAGCAAAAAAACAAAAAGCCTTACAGTTTTGAAATTGTAAATTATTCGCGTTGTAGGTAAAAAATTCGTTTTAATAAAGTTTTCTCTAAAATGGTGGAAAAAAATCGAAATTGATTTTTTTTTTGCGATATATCCCCAATCCACGCAGCGGGGGATTGGTGGAAATACATTACTCACATAGTGATAAAAACAAATTATGGAAAAAAATTAATATGATCCAATGTCCCATACATAATAATACTCGTATTTGAGTTAAACCTAACATATTAGACCAAACGCAGTACGGCACACTTACGTAAATACGTACGCACATACATGCGTATATTTTTTTTTGTCTAGATGAACTACCTGAATCCTAAACTTACAAAGACTTACAAAAAATATCCCGATATCCCGTTTTTGATTGATTACAATACTTTCCCATTTAATTTGCCGGGAAAGTAAAAATACCCACAAAAAAGAAAAACAATTTCTTCTTGGTATAATCCTACAAATTGTTTCTTGAAGAAAAATTCACAGAAAAATGTTAATAAAATACACTTAATTAAATAAGATGAAATGAAAAAGGGAATAATTATTAAATAAATAATAGAATAAATTTATTTTTATTATCTTTATAAATAATTCTGAAATTTTATTAATTTTATAAAGAACGAAGCCGGTCACCTTTTATGAAGAATTATATAAAAGATCACGTTGAAAATTAGTCTTTAAATTAGTCTTTTAATTGAGATCTGGAATGAAGGGTTTGACGAAAATTATACTTTATTTTTAAAATTTAATTTGAATTTTATTTTTGGTTTACGATCTTTTTTTTTAATTAAATTAAAGTGTGTTTGTTTTATAGACTGTACTGAGGGAAAGAATATAACAGTATTAATATTAATTCTAGTGTATTTTTCAAGGTAAATTCTTATTTATAAATAAATTCAAGTATAAGGTAAACTACTTTTTTACCAGGAACTAATTATTTTAGCGAATTCTTATCGGATGAAAAAAACTACCATCATTTGTCTTTAATTTAATTCAACCCATCGGTCTAGTCTAATGGTAAACTCATCATCGCAAATCCTTTGTTTAACAGCTGATTTTCGAAATCAAAGGTTCTCAGGTTTGAATCCTAGTAAAAGTCGGATGCTTTTATACGAATTTGAATACTAGACAGTGGATACCGACGTACTTTGGGGGCTGGGGTTCGATTAACCACACGTCTCAGGAACGGTCTGCCTGAGTCTGTACAAGGCTACACCTCATTTACATGTCATATCACCCTCGTCTCATTGGGCCCTGCGGGGGTTGTTTATTATTCGCTAGTTAAACAGGCTGCAAAGTATAACTTAGAATAATAATAGAAAAACATATAATTTAATTTTAATCGGACAATGACCTTTAAAACTCAAGTTTCATTCATAATGAAAGAAAATATTTTACGTTCCACTATTTTCTTTATTAAAATATCAAACCTTATGAAAGCTTTTAATCTTAATTTCGCGAAGTATATGAAACTACTATGTTTTAATTTTAAAAAGATGTTTATATTACTAAACAGAAATAACACTTTAAACCTTAGTTATTATTAGGATCGTTTGTTTGCATTATTTATCTTACAATATTACCATTTAACTTACGAGTCTTAAAATTTCCTGGAAAATTTTTTTATCAATATATACGAGAAAAAATTTTTACTTAAATTTGTTGTTAATAGATATGTAAAAAAAATTTTCTACATCTTCGTAAAGATTCCTTCCTATTTTTACTATTTTCCTATTGTTTCTATTTTTTTTAAAAATTACAATTTTTATTTGAAAAATTTCTTAATAACCGTTTTCCCGTCGAATATAGCTAGAATATCTCTATATTAGTTAAGGGGAAAGTATGGTGATCATATTAATAATGGGGCATCGGGTTCTTTGCAAATATTTACGTATTAGGATTCAACTAGTTTAAACAGGTCAAAAAATCATATGCGAAAATAATACGTATGTGTGTCGCACTGCTTTTGGCCTTGTATTACAGGATTGACCGAACCGATTTTCGTCAAATTTGGCTCACATATTTCTGTATATGAGGCATTCATCATATTAATTTTTTTTTTCAAAATTCGTCAAGGGAGTGAGGGATATCGCGAAAAAACCTTATTTATATTTTTTTCAGAGGCATTTTAGAGAAAACGGTATTAAACAAGATTTGGTATTACCTATATAAATAACAAAAATTCTTTTAAATTAACCCCCTCTTAAAATTTAAATTATGTTTTGTATACTTGTTCTCTATTTCTCTTTAGTTTAAACATTTTTCTAAAACTTTTTTTTAAGTTTATACTTCAAATGTAGAGCTATCAAGAAATGCGAACAACCTTTTTAAATTGTAGCCTTCGGAATTAAAATGTAGAAAAGTTTTTCGAAAATTTCTTTTTCTTATTTTAGCCTCTACTGAAAGGGGTTATTAGTTTAAGAAAAACTTTTCTTAAAATTTATTCCCAACTTCTAAAACATATAACGGATGTCCGAGAATTATCTGAATGAGTAAAAAGTTATTTATTAAGATGCAAACGGGATGTATGAATTTAGAAACATTAAAATTGAGTTTTGTTTTTTACCTGTAATCAAATATATTTAATATGTGCACCATCAGTAAAATTCACAAAATATCCAACCGGTAATCAGTTTCATGTCATGTATGTTGTAACATATCCGGATTATGAGTTCGAGTACGTTAACAATTCTATCCTTAAGGTCACCTATATTCCATCCACGAGTTTTGTATACGTTATCCTTGATGAAACCCGATAGGAAAAGATCACATGAATCACCCTGGTGGTCGAGGTGGCCAAGCGATCGGTCCACCACGTCCAATCCAGCGATTTGATAATGTGTTGTTGAAGGATTCACGCACTAATAAACCCAAATCTGGCAGTGTTCTATCTTGCTGGAATATGATTTCGGGTTGTAACTCTTCAAGCTGAGGGTAAACAAACCTTTCTAACAAGTCCAGATAGATATTCGCGTAAACTGCTGATTCCTCAAAGAAAAAAGGTCCAATCATACGATCGTGAAGCAGTCCGAATCAAAAATTAATTTTTGGGTCATCTCTAATACGGTCAAGCGTAATTCGCGGGTTCTCTGATCTACATATTCGAACTTTCTGAGTGTTCAATTTTCCAGACGGGTTAAATATAGCCTCGTCTAGGAACATTTTTACGGTACAATCATCATTTCCAATTCTTTCAATCGTTTCACAGTAAAATACTTTTTGCCACTGAGATCTTGTGGTGTTATACGCTGGAATATTGTACTTTATAAGAACACAATTTTAATCGTTTCTTCTAAATGTCATGAATGGTAGATCGCAGAAGATTTAACTAGCACGCTGCACTCAAGAGTCGACTTCCCAGGGCTGCAAACAAAAGACTGACGAATGATCTCCATTTTTTCATCTGATCTTCCAGGCCTGTCTGCAACCTGCTTATGTTTAATCCTGCCAGTCTCTGTAAATCTTATCACACCGTGAATGAATACTTGTTCTAGAGGGTGGCTCTAAGTTATACCGAGTTCTAAAATTGCGTCGAATTGGCGAGTCTGATTTTGATTCAAAATAACACTCTAAACATTATGCTTTCATCTGTGAATTCAAGGCGACTGACGTATGCGATTACGTATGCAATCACAACGCTATCTAGTATTTGCCGAGGGAAAATTTGTGAGTTACCGATTGATGGAAGCATGGCAGTAAGAATGGCACGCCAGAACTAACGGAAGGTCCTTGTATAAATTTATAGAGGATCTGGGAGGATGGTATGCCTCTCCTTCGTTTTTAAGGGGAACGGGAGCCCGAGTGCTCTCCAACCATGTAAATCTAAACCAATATTTGTTTCAGTTCCACCTAGCAGCTGACGAGCTGTGGTCTGTCAAATGAGCATATGATGTTCTTAACGACTGCCCTGCTCTTGGGGGAGGGGGGCAGAGACCGGGCCACCCTGGAACTTAGAGGTCAAGGAGAAAATTGGCCGCTCAGAATGGCATTGTCGGACCGTATGGGATTTCCTCGATGAGGTTGCGTTGTTCAACCGACATCGGTAGATTAGTTAAGGGTAAAGTATAATGAGTCCTACCGTGCTGCTGTGGGAAGCTAATCCAGAGATTATGGCTGGCCACCAGCCGGATAAAGTTCCAAGCGCTTTAAATGGTGGACAGCTACTAGCTAGCATTCAGCGACCGAGGCGTGACAGGAAATTACTGTCTTTTTAATATAATAACCAGGGTTGCGTCTCCCCGGTTTAATTTTATTGTATGACAAGTGAGCGGTTGGGACACGTAAGCAGGTGGTGGTGTATGGCACCTCGCTTAGTCCGCTCACGCTGTTAGGTAATATCACTAGGAGCTACTAGATTATTGGTCGCTAAACTGTTTTTGAGGCACAGTATCCGTTTTTGGCATGGACATTTGGTCATACGCTCTAGGGCGTCCGAATGGGGTGGTGGCGGGAGAAATGCCAGTTAACCAATGAGTTACCTGTTAAACAGAGCCCGACCAACCATTAATAAAACGATTTACTTTTTTTTCTACTCGTAATAAGACATCAAAGTTATTCAGATAATTCTCGGACACCCGGTGTATTCTGTGTTTTTGTTTTTATGTAACTATTTTAATTTTTATTATCGATAGCCGGGAAAGCCATGCGATTCTTTAACAGATGTTTTTAATTACCTAATACAATAAGAGTGGACAAATTTAAATAATCACTCACTATATAAAAACGCATTTAAGATTAGTTAATTCGGATTTAGTAGAAAATGTAGAATCCTAAATACTGAAAAAAAAAACAACATTAAATTATAAAGAATAAAGATAATTTAAGATAAAACGTATACGATAAAACGGTAGAAAAATAGCGCAAAATAGAAAACAAATTCTTGATACGTATAAAACCAGTTAAATGACTGATGAAAAAACTAATCATTTTAAAATGATTTAAAATCCAATGGCAATTAATTATACTAAAATCTAATTAAAGCCGTAGTCTATAAATACAAACTCAATGAAAGTAATGTAGTATTCTTAAGTAGTATCAGTATCAATTGTACGTTCTATTTATTGATTACTAATATAGATGATTAAGAATAACTACGGACGAGGCATCAGTGCACGGTGAGTAACGGTCGGTGTCGGATTCCGGTAGCCGGTTCGTGTACTAGAAACAACATTGTTTCCCTGACGTCAGAGCTACCGAGTACTTATCCTCGAACACTCAGTTCTTACATATTTCTCGTACTGAATTTTCCAATCTATCGTTTACTCCTCTGATTTTGTGAATACTTTTTGCGATTACCGTACTTTTTTTGTCTTTACTTAAGATTACTTTGTCTTATTAAAGCGTTTTTGAGTAGTTAAAAATATATTGGGACCAAAAGAAATTATTTCTCTAGGCGTAAAATTATATATGAAGTGAAATAATAAATTATGGATACATCCGATTACTGATTACAGATTTCAGAAAGGAGCGTTTTATAATTTCCTTTTATCGGAAGAAAAAATATTTTTTTAGATTATTTTATTATTCAATATCGGATCATTTAAATAAATTCTTCCGTGACTAAATTTTCAAAGACTATTTTTTCAATAAATATTATTTTTTTTATAATTTAAATTGTTTTAAATACGTACAGTATTGTAAATAAATACTGAAAGTAATTGACACTATATACTCGTAAATTGTATATAAAAATACAAACTAAAATTTAGATATAATAAATGATATAGAAGCACGCCACAAGCGTATCGTCTGTTGATTCGTAATAAACTGAATTCTTCCGGAATTCCATGAACTGTTCGGTGTACCAGCTTCTGGAAGCAAGAGATACCGTAGAATTAGGTAAACGCGATACCCCAAAATCTCCGTCTGTTAACACAAATTTACTCGTTTTTTTTCAATATATATTCAGCGTTTAATTAGATGTTAACAATATACCGATGTCTCGTCTGTTATTAGCCTAATATTCGATTGACGATGAAATTATTTTTTGTATATAATAAAATGAAAGCGTACTGTTTCGCTTTGAAGAGACTATATAAAACACTAAGCGTATACATAATTATTATTATTATTATTATTAAATATTATTATCCCTGAGAATATTCCTATTTGAAAAACAATATCAACTGTTAGGGTTCTTCAAAAACTCAGGAGGAGTAAGATAAATAGATGAACCATTACACCAATATTCAGCGACTTAAATATGAATCAATGACAGTAAATTTAACAATTCTAATTTTTGCATGTTATTATACATTTAAAAATATGCCAAATTTACTAAAAATATAATAATCACTTACTCTTTAAAAAGAAATTAATAATAATTAGTAATAATAGCTTATTTTCAAGCATAGTTTTTTATAATAATATATTTAGTTAGGTTAAGCATCTACCATTAAATATTTAATTATTATAAAGGATAAGTACCTTTTTAGTTAAATAGCTATCACTGGGTTTTTAATCTTTGTAACCATCGTTTTTTTCGACCACGCCTTCCGATACAGTACAAGCATTAACTTTTAAAAAAGTTCTAATACCCTAAAATTTTTTGGTGAAAATGTAAAAAAAAAAAGTAATTTTCAAAAATGTATTCAACAGTTTTCGGGAAAGATCAAGAGAAAAAGTGGAAAACCCTAAGGGGAAAATCAAGGCATTATATATGGAATGATTCACAAAGACTCTAACAAAACGTCAGAAAATATGAACTGGGGAAGATAAAGAAGTCAATATAAACATAGGTTCCGAAACGCTTAGTTAGAGGGTGTCGGCTAGCGAAAGATTTCGCCCTGATTTCTGCGCCTTCAATAAAATTAAGCCAGACTGTAATTCTTGGGACCTAAATTAAAGGGTAAATTTAGTAGTTTTATGTAAAATCTGACCTTAAAAACTGAAAAAATAGGTTCCAGAACTATATTTTCAGTAGTTTTCAAGATATCTAGATAAAAGCCAAAAATTGGGGTCGAAAAACACTATTTTATGTTTGGCGTATAATAAGTTTGTTGATAAACAAAATTTTTAAATAAAATTTGTGGATAATTTGATTCTAAGTAAAATGGTACGAATCCACAGTAACTAAACACAAACTTAAGAGTTTTGTTTTTAATAAACTTCGAATTGTTTATTTGAAATAAATCACTTTAAATAAATCACGATTGCCAAAAAGAAAAAACACTATTCTTTAATATAGTATAATTAAAGAGCGTGTGGATGACAATTTTGTATATAGTATAATTTTATTTTCAAATTTGTTCAATTTATTTAAACATACATATATATTTATATAGCCTGTGCCATGAAATGTAAGGATTCCAATGCGAGGTCATACATCTAAATCGGTTCAACCGTTGAGTTGCTACGGTGTAACAAACATACATACATACACCTTAAATACATTACATTTCATTTTCGGCAGTCGTATAATAAAATTAGATTAGCTTTCGTCTATCCATTAACACAATACTCTAGACTATAGTGCAAATTTAAAAATGTTTTCGTAGAAAAATTTATTTTTTCAAATTTTGGTCGAATACAGAATGAAGGATCTTTAAATTAAATTACCACAAGTAACAAAGACATAATCTTACCGTAAAATATTTAATCTACTCGTATTTAATGTAACATAATATCACGTTAAAAAGCAAAGGTCATCCAGTTGTCATAAGTTTATTACCATTAGAAGGCATCTGAAGTAGTAACTTTCCTGTTTTATCACAGATTAAATCAAACATGCAATGAAGTAGTAAAATAAAGCTATTAAAAAAAAGCAATAACGGTTTAAGTTATAATTTATGTATATTCAAGCTTTACATCATGATATTATGATGCATCTCAATGACATAACGGATATTTAATATTATACAAATATGTTTGTAATTATTACAGAAAAAAAAAAGTATTTTTTATTTGTTTATGGCGAGGATCGATAACACAACCGGTCTTTTCTTGCACTGTACTCCACATTTTTTCCCCATTCTCCTTCTCTATCTAGTTAGTGTTTATGTTCTCTATATTTTATTGAAAGATTCACTCTTAACTTCAATCGAACCCTGAGTCTCCCTCTTGTACCCGCTTAAAATCATATTTTGGCAACCTACACTCGATTATTCCCATTAATTGACCCAACCGATGTTACCGGTTCCTCTTCACTAAAACCATAATATTATTCCGCTTTCTTTTAATGTTAACATTCTTTACTTCTCGTAAACGCCTATATTCTAACAATATCACTAGTAATTTATTCTCATTGGTCACAGATTTCTTACAATTTCCTCTCACAAAATCCAAAACTGAATTACATATGTAGCATAGTATTATTTTAAAAAACAGTATGAAGTCTTTGTACTACAGCCTTTTCTTTTTCCTGTTTAGCCTCCGGTAACTACCGTTCAGATAATACTTCAGAGGATGAATGAGCATGATATGTATGAGTGTAAATGAAGTGTAGTCTTGTACATTCTCAGTTCGACCAATCCTGAGATATGTGGTTAATTGAAACCCAACCGCCAAAGAACACCGGTATCCACGATCTAGTATTCAAATCCGTGTAAAAATAGCTGACTTTACTAGAACTTGAACGCTGGGATTCTCGACTTCCCAAATATGGGAAGACGCGTTCACCACTAGACCAACCCGGTGAGTTTTTGTATTAATTCCTGATCTTAATCTATCTTACTCCTAGTCATTAAAAATAAAATAAATTAATAAAAAAAACAAATATAGACAAATTGTAAAAAGTTCCATGAAGTTATATCTAACGTTTGTTTTGGCCAATCCTCCCGTAATTTTCCTCCCCTTTTCTTTGCTAAAATTATCAGCTGCGCTGCGCAGTTAAATATGTAACTCTTACCGTACCGTAAATCATCGTTTAATAAGAATTCATTATCTGTTGCAGCCAACTAACTGAAGCAACATAATCGACTTCATTTTAAACGAGCCTTGAAACCGATATATAACTGAGCTAAAAAAATCTGTTACTAGATAGATTAACGTAAATTAAAAAATAAAATAAAAATTCAACAAACAAGAATAATCAGCAGGAAGCTGGGTACGTGAAAAATAAGGGTTAATCAAACTAAGTCGAATCGTGTGACAATTGAACGGGTCGATCTTGATGGCATTTTACTTCCGCATACTGAAAGTGTAACGTACCTGGGTCTTCACCTGAATCTGACCTTCATGTGAGCAAGAAGAAAACCAACTTAACATGAAGTTCAAGGAAATGTACCGGTTACCGGGTAAGAGGTCTGAGTTATCTTTGCCTAATAAACTACTTTTATACTGAGAAAACTTGAAACCGATATGGATATACGGCATCCAAATGTGGGGCACGGCGAGCAAGATAAATGTTGAAATAATACAGCGATTTTACAACAACCTAACGAGGTGTCTAGCTGAGGTGCCGTAGTTTACCTCTTTCTTTTTCCTGTTTAGCCACCGTGAATTACCGTTCACGTATTATTTCAGAGGCTGAATGAGGATGATATGTATGAGTGTAAATGAAGTGTAGTCTTGTACGGTCTCAGTTCGACCGTTCCTGAGATGTGTGGTTAATTGAAACCCGACCACCAAAGAACACCGGCATTCCTGATCTAGTATTCAAATCAGTAAAAAAGTAACTGCCGTTACTAGAACTTAGCGCTGGAACTCTCGACCTCCAAATCAGCTGATTTGGGAAGACGCATTCACCACTAGACCACCCTGGTGGGTTTGCCGTAGTTTACCAAAAACAGTGAAATCCACGAATACTCGTATTTGGGTCTAAGGTACCGTCAAGCAAGAAATACAGCGTTTCAGTTTGAAATATGAACTTCGTCTAAACGACCACGTTAACCAGTTGGCCGTAAACCTTCCGGTTTGGAAGGTTTACGGACTAAAGCGATAAAGCGATAAAGGACTTAAGCGGCGACACGTTCTGGACCTTAGTAACTCTATAGTGTAATTACACACAATAGATGTGTACATTAATTTATCCTTCATTCTCTTCCTCCCTGTTTCCGTTTTCATTTTCATTTTTATTTTTTTCTCTATTTTTAATTTTCTAAGTGTTTCATCGTTCTGCCAATTTTATGATTTGTTACCGTTACTATTTTCTACTGTACTTACGAAAGAACCGTAGTACTTTCGGAAGTACTACAGTTCTTCAAAGCTACCTTGTGTACGTTGTGCGTTCTACCCTCAGAAATTATATATAGTACTATTATGTAATTTTTGAGGAATCTCAATGGGGATTCCTTATTAATGTGAATATAATTTACTTAAAATTCCAACAAAAATTTTAATTTTCCATTGTAAATAAAAATTAGAAACCAAAAAAAGAAATATGTTTCAGATTTTAGATAAAAATCGACTACGTAGTTTTTAAATGTTCCGATATTTACAAACGAATAAATTATATAATTTAAGCTTTAAGCTTTTTTTTTATTTAAGGTTTATATTTAAAAAAGTATTATGTATTGTAATGATTGCTGATAAGTGCTTAATTAAAATAATTTTTTTTCCAACTCAAACCAGTTAACTTAACAGTTAAATATTTGGACGTAAAATGCAGAAATGATTTAAACTACATTTTACGTTATTATTAAATAAATTAACTAGGGCTTTTATCTATATGTATTTAAAATTCTTGTTATTTATATATTTTAACATAAAAATATTAACATAATTTGATACGAAGATTGTGTCTATTATTTTAATTCTGCATAATTACTGCGGCCTTCCTGGGTTTTAATTTTAAGAAAATACAAGTTAACGAAATATTTATATTATTTTAAGGAAAGCAAAATGTATGCTATAAATAACTGTAATAATAATAGTAATTTCAATAAAACCTGTTTTTTTTGTTTTTAAAACAAGAAACAGGTTATGAAATCAATCTTCATAGTCTCGTTTAACTCACACCTACTCCAATATTGTATGATAATTTTCGTTTTACATAATTTTGGGTTCGTTCGCCCTTCATTTGTTTCACTTACAATCTAATATTAATTTTAAAATTACAATTAAAATTCTTCTCATTTTGATCAAAATAAAGTTAATTTTTCTTAATTTGATTTTTTAAATAATTTTTTTTTTGTCAATGTTAACTGTTTTTAAACTTTTTTTTTTTAGTCTAAAATAGTTGATTTTATATAATCGTTTTTTTTTAAGTTTTTTTCTTGTTTAAAATTACAAGGTAAACTAATTCATTGTTATCTCAGTAAATCTATGTAGTACACTAAACTGAAACAAGAAGTACATAAATAAATAAAACTAAATTCTAGAAAACGACTAAAAGATAAAAATTAATACTTTTTCTAATTATACTTTTGAAGTCCGTCCTAAATTAAAATCAAATAATTTCGTACTAACAATTTACAAACTGTTAATTAAGCGCCTACATCTACATAAATAAAAATGTAAGTGTTCGTTTGTTCAAAATCTTAAATCTCCAAAAGTTCGTCACGGATTGCTTTGAAATTTTGACACAACGTTACATTCGAATACGCGTGTGTTTTTATATACGTACTATTATATAGATGTCACACCTGTGACAGGTAAAAACATACTTTTTTAAAAACACCACTATCTGTTGGACGTAAAAGCATCACACGCTATAATAAATATTTTACGATTCCATTTCAATGTTTCCGTAATGTGTGTTCGCTATAGACTAAAAAACTACTGGACCGATTTACGCGCGGGGAAGAAGGGAGAAAAGGAAAATCGGAAAAGCGAAAAATCGAAAAAGGTAATTAGGAAAAAATATAAAAAAATAAAAAAGAGGAAAATGGGGAAAAGAAAAGGGGTAAGATGGCGAAGAGGAAGGGAAGATGTTAAATAAGGGAAACAGAAATGGGGGAAGAAATAGGATGAAATGGGGAAAGTGAGATATGTAAAGGGGAAGCGGGAAAAGGAAATATAGTTAAAATGAAAATAGGGAAAAAGAAACGTGGAAAGGAAATAGGGAAAAGGAAAGGGTGAATGGCAAAGGAGAAAGTCAAGGGTGAAAGAGAAAGGGAAAAGGAAGGAAGGGAAAAAGGGGAAGCTTAAATTTTGTGAAGTTCGTAACGTTCATTTTATTAATGTTTTATCAAACTTTCAATCGTGTTCATTTAATCTACATATATACTCAAATCTAGAAATAGCGAAGCATTGCTTAGTCTGCTAGTCAAATATAAAAATTTAATAATTGAAAAAGTACAGGATATCACTTACAGAATATTTCTTAATTTTTTTCATTTATTCTCGTTCTATTTTAAATACAAAAACGTTTGAATAATATATTAACAAACAATGTCGGCGTACGACGAAAAAATGATTTGAAAGAAACGCAGAAATATAATTTTAAAAACGCAAAGAAATTATTAACGAGTGTAAACTAAGTCTGACGAACGTATTTTTGGTATCTAAAAAATATAAAATCATCTGTTGGGGCTCTCAAAAAAAAAGTCAGAACAAATTTTGAAGTCACAAAAATGTGTTGTCAGATTTTTCTTTGGCACCTGTGACTCATATAAACCGATAATTAAAATATTTAGCATTTTAACTTATTCGGATTTTATATTTACGGATGAACAATCATTGATAAATGAAAAAAATCATGCGATCATTGATAAAAAAAATAATGTCCACGCCTTTTACCAAATCAAATAACAGAACTGTTTTTGTGTACCTCAACACAATTCTTCGGCTTACTATTTGAAATACAATTAAAAATATTTATATTATAGAAAAAATATTACTCTGTCGATGAATATATAAAAATACTAATTAAAGATAATAAAACCCTGAATTTTTTTATCTTGTATCCTATACATATATACTCTGTCTCGTGTATATATATATATATATATAGCGTGTGTGTGTGTGTGTGTGTATGTGTGTGTGTGTGTGTGTGTGTGTGTGTGTGTGTGTGTGTGTGTGTGTGTGTGTTTATTAACAACTTTTGATTGTGAATTATTTTGTAGGTTTTTTAGAACTCTCACGTATTTCACGTATTTTAACATTATTCCATGTAGTTATATTTTTAAATAGTTAACAAGGAATTTAATCACACCTATTTTTCATATTTTATAATTGTGTATATTGTGACGCTTTGACCAAGGTTTTACCACGGTTTCCCTAGATCTACCAGGGTAAATGTTGGATTTGTTAAATGTTCAGATTTCAACGGAAATATCCACTTTGACCATACCTGAATCCATTTCGACTAGTTTCTGCGTGACGTCTATACGTACGTATGAATCTCGCATAACTCAAAAACTATTAGCCGTAGAATGTTGAAATTTTGGATTTAGAACTGTTGTAACGTCTAGTTGTGGGCCCCCATTTTGATTCCAATCGACTGGACAAAAAATGACCAAATTCCAAAAAGATTTGGATTCAAAAAAAGATTTGGATTGGTTGGATCCAAAAAGATTTGGATTTTGGACTTTTTCTTAACTGCAGTAATCAGCCTTCATTGAAATGAGATCAACGATATATCATAAGTAGTAGTTATTTTCATTGGTTCCAGAGTTATAGCCAAATGAAATTTTAATTAATGAAATGTTTTATCTTACAAGGGCACATCGGTTCGAATTAGACTTTTTTTTTACTTTTTTTTAATTTTAATATATTGATTGATTTATTAATAATTATTAACCTCTGAGATACTTTTTCGTTTTATTCACCCAAACATTCTTGTCCAAATCAACTCAAAATTATAAAAAAAAAACTTATTATATATATATAAATAAGTTTTCTAGTTATTAATTGACGTTTTGTAATTGACGTTTTTTGTTATTAGGTATTAAGTTATAATAAGTTTTTATAAATAAATAAAATAGAAAAAACGTAGTTTTTTCTATTTTATTTATTTATTTATTTTTTTATGGACTAAATCAAGGGAATATAATTATTTTTTTTTTGTATATTCCGTCGACTAGTAGTATAAATAAACATAATAATAGTACCAAACGATTACTGCGTATCTTGTAACCATGTATTATTGAGTAAACCAATTTCTGCTTAACAAGTTCGTTTTTTGCATAGCCACCTATCAGGTCAATAAATTAAATTCAATGTCATTGGATATAGTCATTCAATATAACCCTTTATATTTATTTATTATATAAATATAATTTAACCAAACTTAACTTACGCTCGCTTCGCTCGCTAACCTTGACTAATTAACACAGTAATGTGTTGAGTATTCATAATACTCAACACTTAGTGAATAAATTCACTAATTATTGCAATTATTTATAATTTAAATAATCAAAAAATTACTGTTAATTAGTCACAATTAGTTAATTAGTGAGCGTAAGTTAATTTATATCTATAATTATAATCAACTTATAAGATTTTGAGTGATTTTGAACTGATTTCGGCAACAATTATTGGGTGGCATAAAACGAAAAAGTACCACCTCTAATTGTAACAAAATTTTTAAATAAATTATAATTCAATAATAACAGTAAAGAAATAAGTGTGAAAAAACATCAGAAGTTATTAGTAAAATAAACTATTATGTACTTTTAAAAATATGTATATATAATTTAATAGGCATTATTACATATACGTAATAGATTTGGTGGAACATCTGATTATTTAATATTAATTGGAAATTATAAGTTAGAATCATATTAAAATCTAGTTTAACTTTTCATTTTAAAAAAAAAAAGTGCATATGTAATTTAATGGGCATAGAAGGTGTCGACATCAAATTTTTACTTCCTTGTACGAAGTAAAGGAAGTATTGTGATCGCGAAAAATTTCGGTTTTCAAATTTCAACGGAAATATCCATTTTGATCCTCCCTGAATCCATTTTGACTAGTTTCGGCGTGACGTCTGTACGTACATATGTATACATACATGTATGTACGTATCTTGCATAACTCAAAAACTATTAACTGCAGTGTATTGATATTTTGAATTTAGGGCTGTTGTAACATATAGTTGTGCACCTTCTCTTTTGGTTGCAATCGACTGAACCAAAAGTATCCAAAAAAGCACAAAATCCAAAAACATTTGGATTTTGTACTTTTTTTAACTCCAGTATTAAGCCCTCATTGAGAGCTTTTCAACGATATATCATAAGTGGTAATTATTTTCATTTGTTCCAGAGTTATAGCCAAATGAAATTTTTAATTAATAAAAAATTTGATATAAAAGGGGAAGAAGGCACATCGGTTCGAATCTGACTTCATTTCCTTTTTTATTTTTAACTTTTTTTTATTTATTTATTTTTAACGTTTTTTAAATTAAATATTTTGATTTATTAATGATTATTAACTCGTGGTTGTAAAAAAATGGTTATAATAAATAATTATTCAATAATAACAAGAAAAAAATACGAAAAAAAAATCAGAAGTTATTAGGTGAAATAAAGTTTTATGCACTTTTAAAAATGTGTATATGTAATTTAATAGACGTACAAGGAAGTCATGTGATGTCCACATCAAATATTTTTTTTAATATTTTATTTTTATTTAGGTAGTAAAAAATTTATTTTATTACCAGTTCAAGAGCAACGTTGAACCTTAACAGAGTAAACAAAAATCTTACTGGGACTTTCCTTTTCTTGGTAATTTATTCGAATCACAGTTACTTGATTTCTTTTACAAATAATAAATTATTCTTCTTTAAAGTTTTCATTATTTTATTTATGAAAATCAATTTAAATTTATTTCTTTTATTTATTATTAAAATTTATTTTATCCTTAATAATTCGTTAACAGTTAACCGATCGACGGAAAATTAATCTTATAGAAATATTTTTCTTTAATTAGATTGTATATTTTTATTGAAACATTTTTTTATCGTATCATTGAAAAAAGTAGCGGATATTTGGAACAAATTACAATCTGAATTCTATTTGTGTTATATAATAGTAAACGAATAATGAAAATTCTTTTAATAGGATTTTTAAATTGTTCGTTTTTTTTTTAATTTCCTCAAAATAAATTAAGGAATGTAATAAAAAAATTATAGCATATTCAGTTATCTGTAATGAAAAATATATATTGTATATTGCAGCTCCAAGTTTTTCAACTAATGACCTTTTTTTTTTATAAAAATAAAATTAGTAATCACTAAATACTGCAAGATAGTGTTTAAAGTTAGATTCAATATATTTATAAATACGCGTTTATTTCCATTACATACTTGATTATTTTAATGGCTCGCCAGCTAAACAATTTTTAACGTTAAGTGTGTATAGAAAACGTTTGTTAAGACAAACGTAACGTTCGTTGTAAAAAAAAAAATTCAACGAATAATTAATTAACGCGGTTCAGTTACAGAATGTTTTGAATAATACAGCTATTGCAGCTGCTTCAAAACGATGGAGATTTTCGTTTTATAGCTGTACTACGTGTACGTGTTCTTATGTAAGGTATCGAATACACAACACAGTTAAATATCTACTCGCGTACATATCAAACTCCGCGTTACATATGTGTATGTGTAATAAAGTTGGTGAAACATCTGATTATTTAATATTAACTGAAAATGACAGTTTAGAATCGTATTATTTTTGAATTTTCTAGTTTAATTTTATTTAATTATTCTGGAATTTCTGTTTAATTTCATCTACATTAAAGTTAACCAAACAGTGAAAAATAGACCCCCACAAGAATATTATATACACGGAGGCATACACGCCCGATCAAATTGAAAAAAAATTCTTTTTTTTTTATTCATCCACTGATATTGTCTGACAATATTCTCCCTAAGTCGAGTTGATCATTATTTCGTTTATTAATTTTTTTGTTGCCGATCATTTAATCGCTGTTTTGTTTGATATAATTCTTTCCGATTTTAATTTGTGTACACGTTGTCTAGTTTGCAAATTTTCTCTCTCTTTATATTCATCATTCTCTCTTAATCTTTTTATTCTTTCCTTGGTATTTTCTAGTCGAGTATAGTTCTATTGTAGTACTCGTTCGATGCACTTCATCGTCCTATTTAATTCATCATTAACATATACGCAATTAATTATTTACAGTTAATGTATACCAATTGTAACAATGTTAATTGTATAAATAAAGTTCAAGTCTGATTTATTAAAAATTAATTATTTATTACATTGACCTCTGATTGAAAATAGTTTTACCATAAATTAGAATTAAATAAGTTGTCAATGAAATAAAATGTTATGTAGTTTTCATTTTTTTAAAACGTGTGTATGTAATTTAATATTTGTACAAGGAAATCATGTGGTGATAACATCAGATTTTTTTATCTATGGAATAGAAGATCTACCCGTTCTTTACATGATCTGTAAAAAGTATTATTATATACCGATCATAATAAATTTTTTTTTTTCAAACTAATCAAAAAATTAAAACATAATAAAATTTATTAATTAATAAATCGTACGATTAATAAGAATACATAATTAGAAATAAACTTATAATAACTGAAACGTGGAACTTTCTTTGAAAGAAATCAAAAAGAATACTGAGAATATAAACTGCTGTTATAAAAATTACAGAATAAACAATAATTTTTTGAGAGAATATTTAGTTTGCAGTATTAAAATGATGAATATCATGAATTAGTTATCATACTATAGAAGTAATCTTCTACATCCTATTAATGGTATTAAGAACATGCAAATTTGACAAAAAAAAGAAGCAAATCAACATTTACAACACTACAAATTTAATATTTGCAAAGCCCTTATAGGAAATTCCAGGACAGAAATACGAGTTCTTTCACTATAATTCAAATGACTTTCTTCCTTCTCTGTTTTCGTATTAAAAAAAAAATTTACTCGCTCATTATATTGATATATTGATATACTTTAATAAAGATTGAATATAATGTGATTTTTTCCTAGTAGAGTTTGTTTACATTTTTAGCTAACGACTCCTTTTCTTTATTTATTCATAATTATAATTTATTTATTTATAATTTACTTTTGAAAAAAACCAATGATATAAATACTGATATTCTTTTAAGTATTCTTTAGGTTTATTTTTAACCGAGAGAAAATAGAAAATTACCTAAATCCTTTCTCGAAAATAGAATATACTAGACATTTACGTAATCTTAATGTCAGGTAGACGTATTAATAACAAACCAGTTATAAAAGTTATTTTCCGATAAGTTTAAAGTTTAATTTTGCTTCATAATAATAATTTAAAAAATCATCAGTGGTTTTAATCTTATAACCCAAATTCGTTTCTGTAAATTTATGTTCTTTACGTTTCATTATCGATATTAGTTTTAATAAAACTAAAGAAAATTTCTTTTTTAGACTATTTTTCTATCCGACTAGACATTACACCGTTTGAAGAAATAGTCAATCTTCAAAAGGATTATTTTTATTTCTTATTCTTTGATTTGAAGGAATTCAAACTGATCAGGTAATTAATATTAAACATACACACACTCACATGTATAACCGGGTGATTCAAAAAAACTTTACACTTTAAAAGCGCATAAAAATTTATTGAGTTAATTTACAAATTCGGTTGAGATCAACACATTTTATACAAAAACACATTAAGTTTATTACCCGACATTCAGTTCGGTTCGATAATTGGTTTCCATTTGTAATGCGAAATACATCTCATCTGAACTCCATTTCATTTCAGACTGTAGCCAGCAAGTCGGGCAGGCAGCTGCAGCGATAATTCAAAGTCTTAGCTCAACAAAAACAGTAGGCAAAGACATAAACCCGATCTTTAATGAAATCCCACAAGTAAAGATCTAGAGGGTCCAAATTTTGGGTGCGAAGGGTCATGCGATTGGACCTTCACGACCGATCCACCAACCTTGGGAGAATCGCATATGAAACAAAAATCTCGGACTTTTAGGCAGTAATGAGGTGGTACCCCATCTTGTTGATAATAAGGGCGTCCATCATGGTCACATAGTCTAATTGAGGGATTATAAAATTTTGAAGCACGTCCAGATAAACGATACCGTTTAAGATTGCCTCCTGGAAGAAGAACGGTCTTTGCTTGCTTACCGTACAAAAAACATTGAGCTTATGGCTATCACGTATACGTTGCAAATTTTGTTGTGGATTTTCGCTATACTATATTCGGCAGTTATGGGTGTTCATTTTGCCATTGATGTGAAACACCGACTCATCACTAAAAACTACATCGTCTAAAAATTTATCGTCGTCTGCAATTCTATCCATCAGATCCACACAAAACTGCAGCCCAGCAACATTGCCGTTATCTGTTATGTATTGAACCACGGTTAGTTTGTATGGCTTCAAGTGCAATCGTTTACGTAATATGCGCCAAACAGTCGTTTGTTGAATGCCAGTCTCACGTGACGCACGTCGAGTTGATTTATTCAAACTACGTGCAAAACTTTCTATGAGTTGTTCCACAGCAGCTTTAGGGACGCGTAGGCGTCCTGGTGATTTTGTATGTTGAGATAGAACAACCTGTCTCAACGAAGGTTTGGTGCCAAGAGTAAATTGTAGGCCTAGTAAGAGGAGGTTTCCTACCGTACTCTACAAAAATTACGTTGAACTGCGATTTGACCAAAACACAAAGTGAACACATTCCGCACCAGTAAATTTATCCATTTTTAAAAACACTCGTGACAGCGCTGGTGACTAAATTCGGTACTAATGAATGACAACTGGATGTGTTTTGCAATGAAGTGAGATCTCAACCAAATCTGTAAGTTATTTAAATAAATTTTTATATGCCTTTAAAGTTACGGGATCCTTTTTGAATCACCCGGTTACATATAAATATATATATATATGTTTTAGTATGGATGTGGGTGATATTAAAATATGGAAACGGTTTCATATTTAAATATTTTACTGCATTACCAAAATGTAGAGGCAAAGCATTTTGACCATTACTTTTATTGTAAAGGGTGATTCAAAGAAACGGTAAATTTTGAAAGTTGTCTTGGTAGCCGTGGGCGATTGGTACCACTTCATAAGTGGCGCCAGCCACTCTAACCTAACCTGCCATTTAGTTGTCATGGATCCTTGGAGTGGTGCGCAACGTGCATTTGCTATCAAAGCGTTTTACAAAAACAATGACTGTGTGGAAAGAGCGCGTAGAGAATTTCGCCATCATTTTAATCTGGGACGGCACGACCGTGTTCCATCAGCACATGCAATTAAAACATGGATATCTCATTTTGAGGAAACCGATTCGGCAATGAAAAAGAAACCTCCAGGCCGTGAGCGAACCGTCCGTACACCAAAGAATGTTCAAGCTGTACAAGATGCTGTCACACGAAGTCCACATCGGTCAATCGTCGTCTCTCAGCATCTTTACAATTGCATAGTTCAAGTGTTCGAAGAATGTTAGTGAAGGACTTGCAATACCATCCATACAAGTTGCAGATCGTCCAGGAACTGAAACCGAACGATGCAGTTGTGCGAGCAAAATTCTGTAATGTAATGCTTCAGAAGATAAATGATAACGAAGACTTTGTTCACGAACTGTGGATGTCAGACGAAGCGCATTTCCGCCTCAGTGGATTTGTTAACAAGCAAAATTTCAGATACTGGACACAAGAAAATCCTACGCAGCTACACCAGCCTCCGTTGCACAGCCAGAAAGCTACCGTGTGGTGTGCTATGTCATCTTACGGTGTTATAATAGGCCCTTATTTTTTTGAGGATGACAACCGTCTTGCGATTACAGTGACGTCGGCTCGTTACGTAGCCGTGCTTGAAACCTTTGTTGTGGAACAACAAAAGAGATTTCCACCGATTCTTAACACAGCCTGGTTTCAACAAGACGGAGCAACGTCACATACTGCACGAATATCGATGGCAGCTGTACGCCGATTGTTTGGACAACGTGTCATTTCACGAAACGGTGACATTAGATGGCCTCCCAGATCGCCTGATCTCTCAGCTTGCGATTACTTTTTGTGGGGTCACCTTAAAAGCAAAGTGTTCCACAGTAGACCTGCTACAACGGAAGAGCTGAAGGCAAAGATCCGAGAAGCAATTGCGGAAATTCCAGTTGAGATGTTACGTCAAACCATGAACAATTTAACGAAGAATCTTTGTGAGTGTTTACGTAGAAGAGGAGGTCACCTGGAAGATGTCGTCTTTAAAAAATAAACTAAAATGTATGTATCCTAAAATGGCAACATTTGTACAATTACATAAAATAAAATTCATTTTCTAAAAAAAAGTTTTCATTAACGTTTTTTAATTTTTAAAATATCCCGTTTCTTTGAATCATCCTGTATTAACTAAAGTTTAAAGTTTATTGTATTAACTAATTTAGAACCAAAAACATTTAATTAAATTTTTAAATTAAATATTGTGTTAATTATAAAAAATAATATTAGTTGATCAAGGCATTTGATTTGTAAGAGTGTTGCAAATTATTAGTTATTATATATTATTATTATTATTTGTGTTATTTATTATCACGAAGTCTGTTATTATTATTTTTGGGTCATTAATTCCAAAATTAACTGTTTAAAGTTAGTTATCGGATGTAATTCTGAAATACGAGTAGTACGAAATAAAAAAGTTACGACGGGGCATTTTAACTCGTTTTTCTATCATCGAGATTTTTTCATTTTTGTAGCTTTGATGATTACTTAAAACTAAAAAACGAAGGCATTTATCGAGAAAATGTTTTCAACATCTTTTTTCTCGTAAAATTTTACATTAAAATCATTTACCACATGTCCACCTTCTGTTAAAAAAAAAGTCTGATTCAATGTGAGGGATCCAAGATGGCGGAAAAAATTTCAAACACACCAGAAAATAGTAGATTTGTAACTATATTTATCCGCCCTTGTTTTCTACTTTCTAGTGACCCTTAGTTTTGAAATATCAAGCCGTATTAATCGTTAATTTTCGAAATGACATGAACTTTTTTTAAAATAGTTTTATACTTTATATATAAACCGCTTGGAAATAAATAAAACAAACTCTTCCTAAATAGTCTTCTGTGAGATAGAATTTGAATGATATAAAGCTTTCCTTATGAATTACTGTTTTTCTAACTGCCCTAATTTTAATAGTTGAAATTATTTTGTCGATTTATTTTATATAAAATAATTTTCCTTTGTATTATGACTAATAATATTCATAAAACAACTAAAAAAATTTAAAGCAAAACAAAAAAAAAATCTAGATTGCTGCCACCTTGAAATACGCAAAAATGTTTTATATATGTTCAATTAACAGCCTAATAATAATTTTTTTTTTGTCACAAAAAGTTTACAGAAACTAAACTTAAAAAATCGTCATTCTTATACGCTGAATAAGATAATGCGTATAATAATTCAAATTAAACATTATTAAAAAGAGATTAAGGTAAACTTTAAAGAAAAAGAAAATTTTTAAATAAAAACTATATTAACTGTTGGGAAAAGTAAAACCTATTGTAATTATTACAAACTACGTTATGTTAATTATGTTATGTTAACAATTAAATTAATTTACGTTATAGTAATAGCTGCTACTTTTGAGTGGTGTTAGTAAGATAATGCGCTCTTTGTTCATCGAGTTGGCAGTCAACTTTGTACATATAGTTCTTTGTCTAAAATTTGCCCAACTGGCAAGAATAAAGATTAGGCTGTCCATACGGCTTTTTTTATCGTTTTTCACGTAAAGATAACGAGAAAATTGTTAAAAAAACAACTTACAACACAGTTGTAGGACTTTCCCATCACGCGGCTAAAGTTCTGAAAAAGTCCTACAACTGTAGGTTGTTTCTGATGCACGACTTACACATACAACTTAATTTTAAATACTTATAATTTTATTTAAATATATTTTTTGTGTTTATTTAATTCAGTGATTCTAACTAAAGCGGTGATGGTCGGCGCTAACTAAATTAACGTAATTTCACAACTTATATAGAACAAATTTCGCTTCTACGGTCGGCAGACTGGTGTGGCCGTATGGCTACAGTAGTTTTGTAGTATTTAAGAACATTTTTTGGGATGAGCGTGCGATTTTGTAAAAATGGTTTTGCAAATATTGTAATTTTTTAATCGTTAACAAATATACCTAAGAAAAATATTATCTTAATTAGGCGAAATCTCGAGATACTAAGGGTTACCTTGCTCTACATTCTCACCCCTTGACCATTTAAGTTGAAAATTTAATGGCCCCATAAACGAGGTGTGTGAGAAAAGTAATGAGATTGGTAACATTGCGAGAGATCTGGCAACGCTGTGTCTACCGATCTGTGCTAGACCGGTTTGTTCATCCCTTCTACATGCTCAGTACGAGTTTCAAATCCGTTCAGCCAACACATTATTGTTGACAATGTCATCAGGAAAATTGTGTTTTCGTTGTGCGTTACGAAAATGGAGCATCGGAATTTAGAGCGACGTTGTGCGATCTAGTTTTGTGTTAAACTGGAGGAAACCTCGAGTGTGACCTTTGAAAAGTTGAAACAGGCCTATGGAGAACATTGCTTATCAAGAGCGCAAGTTTTCCGCTGATCATTTTTGCACAAATCATTTTTGGAAGGCCGAGAACACGTTGAAGATCAACCTCGCTGAGGGGGACCTTCAACTTCAAAACTGACGAAAACGTTGAGCGTGTGTGGGTTCTTGTGAGATCAGACCGTCGTTTAACAATAAATGGGTGATGAGTGAACAGTTAAATATTACACTTTCACCGTACATCAAATTTTGACAAGACGATTTGAACATGCGAATGGTTTGTGCGAAATTGGTGCCGAAAAACCTCACAACAGAACAGAAGGATAATCGAAGAAACGTGTGAGTTGATCTTCTGGAGAGGCTTGACAACGACCAAGAATTCTTCAATCGTGTGATCACAGGTGATGAATCCAGGATATTTGAGTACGATCCTGAAACAGAGCGGCAAAGCGAAGAGTGGCACACTCCGTCATCTCCTCGACCGAAAAAAAGTCAAGTGAGCAAATCAATGATCAAAACCATGCCGATTTGTTTTTTTGACAGTAGGCGTATCGTGCATAAAAAATTTGTTCCTCCACGACAAACTGTCAACCAAGTGTTTTACAAAGGTGTCCTTGAAAGGTTCAGGAAAAGAGTGATTCGCGTGAGATCAGACATTGCAGACAAGTGGATGCTTCATCGTGACAATGCCCCGTGTCACACGGCCATTTCCATCAGGAAATTTTTGACCTGAAAACGTATTCATAAGGTTCCTATTCACCTGCTTTGAGTCCTTGTGATTTTTTCATTTTCCCGAAACTGAAACGTGTCTTAAAAGGACGTCATTTTGGAACTCTGGAGAAAATTCAAAAGACTGTGACCGACCAGTTAAAAGCCCTACCAGTAGAAGCCTTCCAGTGCTGCTACCAGGATTGGGAACAACGACTCCGCCGTTGCCCAAGGGAACTACTTTGAAGGGGATAATATTGTTGTTTGAAAAAAATAAAAACTTTGGTAAGTAATAAGTCAGTCTCATTACTTTTCTCACACACCTCGTAATTTACCAATTATATCTCAAAAAAACTACTGGACCGATTTTGATCAAAGGTAATTTAGAACCAACACCGAACACATGTACATACGAACATTAACATTCGGAAAATTTGTAACCGGTTTTTTGGATTTTAGGTTTCTTAGGTGTCAAAACGTCAAGATTCGGTGAAAATCACATATACTCAAATTAGATAGATTATAATACTTTCCCTACTAAAGCTAAAGCTATGCTATAGCGCTATATAAACGGGAAAGTAAAAGGGTATATTTCTTACTCGTATTTAAAAATTAAAGAAATAAATATAGAACAAAAATAAAAATCGTAATAAAAAGTAAAAATAATTCTGCTTTCACATTGCTTTGAAAATCACATTAAAAAAAATTTCTATTTATACAAGACAAAAAAGGAAAGCGTTGTGCACACTATCATATACGACTTTATAATTAAAACGCTCCTCACGCTTTTTTTTTAATCATTTATAAATGAAAATTTTTTAAAAGTAAAATTTTCTTGAAAACAAAACTAATTTTACTTTTTAGTACTAATTTTTTTTTTGTTTTTTTTTTTTAAAAAACATGTTTTGATTTTTTTACTTTTTTTAAATTCTTTAACAAACAAAATATATTTATACGCAGTTTTATTCTACATTATAACCTGGAGAATTAGTTTCCATTATTATAGATGATACCAGTTGTTTATATCTAAACCAGAGGATTAGCATACGTAAATTTTCGAAGGTAAATTTACATCAGTTATATTAAAATCCGCTTAAATAGCCAACTGATCTGCTCATACTGAATCGACAGTCAAAATCCATCCGATCGATAGCTACATCTAATTGATTCAGCTCCCTTCCTCAAAATGATCCTCTTGTACTATACATAAACATATTCATAAATATATAAAATACAGAAATATACGAAATTAGCAATGGAATACTGTGTTGTCACCCGACTTACGTCATTGTGTAAAATGTCACTATTGTATAACGTCAGGAAATGAGTTTAATTAAGGTTGCAAGATTTGAGGACAAGGTTGAAAATATTTATGTTAAAGAAAAACAAGAAAAAATAACATATTTTATAAACTGAATAACAAATAAATTGAATTGAATTACATAACATATAAAAAGCAATTAGGGAATGACATAAGACCCACAGTAAACCGCTCTTTATTTTTTTTTTATCGTTGTAGTATTTTTATATTTGTATGTATAAATATAAAAATAAATTTAAAAAATACAATCTATTATCGACATAAAGAACATTTTTAATGTTTTAAATTAACACATTAATTGGAATACTAAGAAAGTTTATTAAGTGTTATAATAACAAAGTACATCAACTCAGAGGTAAACTTATAATTTAATATAGTTCAAGTTTGTCCTAATGTTTTGTGCCATTAAGTAACAGAATGTATCTCGGCTATGTATGTGTAAATATGAACAAATATACACCGTGTATATATATATATATATATGCATAAATATAGGATACATTCAGTGTCCTATCTCAGAAATTGAAGTTCAGCGACAGAGACTCATAATTAGTTATAACTAACAATACGTACGTTAGTGATACACTCATCTCAGTCTATATAGCTTTCTATACATAATGGAAAGGATGAGGAAGTAAAGTCGTATTGATGAAAGAGGAAATGTGAGGAATATTACGATAAGAAAGAACCAGGAAGTAAAAGACGGAAAGAGGAGATGGAGAAAGATATAACATGTGAGAGAGTAAGTGATAGAAGGAGTGTGGTAGAGAAAGAGAGTAGCAGTGTCAGTTCACTTCAAAATCACATATTCATATCTATATAATGTAAAAGGACGTAGTAGAAGTAGAATATAATTCAGTAAAGAAGTTGTCAACTCACCATTAAACATTCTAGATACATATATGTAGGGTAAACATATTTATGTAGAATAAAAGGAAAATAACAATAATTTACAAGGGATCTACATCCCCGGTCATTCAGTGATCGATATCAATGTTAGGACCCAGTTTTTAAAAAAAAACTGTACATGCTGCCGTCTACCAAGAATTTATCCAGCAGTTTACAGCTTTACTGCAACAGGGTGAGCGTGACTGCTAGTTGCAGTAGGTCAGCGCCACCATTGATATCATTGGATATCAAGAATGCGTTTGGCTCCATTAAATGGAGCCATACACATAGAGCGCTATTAGCAAAAAATGTTAGTCCATATTTGAGGAGGCTAGTAATGAGATACCTCTCTAGAACATGCAAAGTGGCAACGCAAGCAGGAGAAATGGAGATAGATATACATGGTGGAGTGCCCCAGGGCTCATTTTTAGGCCCATTATTATGGGTCTTAACGTTTGATGAGATCTTAAATCTAGACTATCCTGCTGGGGTTGAAGTTATGGCCTATGCCGACGATTTGGTGGTCTTGGCGAGTGACAGGCTATTATAAATGGTTGGCTATGTGAAAAGAATCTAACGCTAAATACTGGTAAATGTAATTTTATTACATTTACTGGCAGAAGGATCATCGAACGACTAAATATCAAGGTCAATGAACAAGTAATAGCAGAAACAGATAGATTAAAGTACTTGGGGGTCACCTTTCAGAGAAATGGTGCATTTACGGAACACATACATGAGGTTTGCAATAGGGCTGATAAGATGACTAAATCTCTTAATATTATTAGACTTCTCAAAGAGCACCTAAAGCGTCTAAAAGGAGGGTTGTTGCGTCGTCGGTTATGTCGTCGATATTATATGCTGTCCCGGTATGGTGGCCTTCAGTACGGATAAAGAAGAACTTGGCACGCTTAGTTAGGACCCATAGGAGACTGTTGCTTGGCATGGTTTCCGCGTACAGGACAGTCTCCTATGAGGCGTTATGCGTTTTATCAGGAGTGCCTCCGATCGATCTTATGGCTCATTTCAGAGTCGAAAGAGATCAAGGTGTTGAAGTTCATGAAGCAAGGCATAGGTTAATAGAGAGATGGCAGGAGAGATGGAGCACAGCAGGCCCTGGAGACAGGACCAGAAGGCTAATCCCCAATCTAAGGAACTGGATATATAGAAAACACGATGAAATAAACTTTTACACGTCACAGTATTTTACAGAACACGGTAGTTTCAATTACTATCTGCATAGAGTCGGTAGAAGGGAAACTGCAGCCTGTATGTACTGCGACTGCGATGATGATGTCGAACATACTTTCACTGTATGTAATAAATGGAGGGAAGAGACAGACGGTATTGACCTGTCATCTGATGGAACTGGGAGACTGATCAATAACATGTTAAACAGTGAAGAAACTTGGAAAAAAGTTGAGTCGGTCATCAAAAGAATACTTACACAGAAAAACAACGATGAGAGGAGACTAGGATTTTAAACTTTAGCATAGGGCAGGGTGGACAGCCTCAGTGGTGAGGGCTGAGATGCCGAGGTGTGTCTGTTCCGATGATCCACTGGGGACTCCTAAGGGTTTTTTCGTTAGGTTAATATCAAGATCTGAGAAGTCCCAATCGCCACATCACGACAATACATGGTATTGACGTGGCGATATACGGATGGGGCAAAAGAACTCAAAAGAACTGACCGGTGGGCCGACCTGCCATGCCGGACTTATAGCCGGTAGGTGGGAAGGCCCATTAGAGAGAAACAGGCACTTCCCTGGGTGGCGCAATACCAACCAGTCGGACCGTCCCAGGGGAGTAGAGTTCAAAAAAAAAAGAAAAAAAAGAAGAAAAAAAAGAAGTCAGCGCCACCTGCCATACAGCTCGCTTAACTATGGAAATGCTACATTAATCGGTAATTAATCGTTTCTAAAGGACTGTAGCCACCTACACTCCTGATCTGACTAATTCAGTCTTCTTTCTGGGAGGTTACTTGAAAGGAATTGTTTATAGAAGCAATCCACACACCCTTTAGGAACTGAAGACAAGCAATGCCATGTCATCCAGGAAACAGACAACTTTATCTAACAAGAGTAGCCACGAACATAATCAAGCGTGTTGACAAGCGCATTGAGGTGGATGGATATTATTTTCAACACCTTATTTAAATTAATTTGTATTTAAAATATACGAAACCGCATAGACCACAAATGTATTTTGAAAAGATAAAAAATATAAAGTAGTCACAGAAAACATTGGTTTCTTTTTAATTTATTTTCAGAGCTTAAAAAGATAAAATTTAATTATTTCAACTATATTAACAGGTTATATTAACAGATAATTTAAATGTTATTTATATTAACGGATAAAAACAGATAATAAAAGTACATCTATTTATTATTATATAATCTGTTACAGAAAAATCCATTTTTACTTTTTCAGAATAAAATTAGCTTAATTCATCTTCTACGGAATTTTCTTGAATCATCTTCGTATTATTTTATTAAGTTTAATCTTTTACTATATTGAATAAAAATATAATGTATATTATATTTTTCAAAACCTTTATTAAAATAAAAAACGAATAAGTCAATTTATTTATTCCAATTTATATGATTGAAATGAATTGGGAATGAAAATCAAGTACCGACTGTTTATCCTACGGGATTCAAGGACGATAAAGTACCAAACAATATAATAAATAAAAGCTAACGGAGAAAAAGAAGAAGAGTAAAGTGAGAAATGAAAGATCAGATTTGTTATAAACTTCTTCCTGATTTCTCCCGAGAATGTTGATCGCGACATAAAGAAAAGGACGTTTCTGATAAGAAAAATGAAAATAAATATAAGATATTACTTATTTCAATTCCCTTACATATATATTTATAGAAAAATTAGATAAATTTTTTTAGTGGTAATAAATAAAGGTTTTTTTTTAATGTAAATCATCTTATTCAGTGTATAAATAAGATACAAATTTATCCTTATTATTTCGTTACTTGTATGTCATTTTCCTTCATTATATTAATAATAAGTGTTTTTTTTTTCAATTCTGAAGGTTACAAAAATGAGAAACATCGCATTAAATCGATTTCTCTTTTACTCAAACATTTCGTGTTGTCACAACGTAATGTAACTAAATATGAATTTACATTATATAAATACCTATAGTTAATAAATCCCTATAGTTAATAAATACCTATAGTTAATAAAGATTATTATCATTCAACATACACTTTGAAGTTAAGTGATAGTAAAATAAATTATGGATATTAACCTACCGTTAAGTTCTTTATTAAAAAAAAAATTATATTTTGTTAAAAGGAAAAGGAAAGAAGAAATTCCCATATAAGGATCTTCTTATACTGCTTTAAAATATATATATATTGTTTACTTCTATAATATTTAAAAGATCTGTTATTGAAATAAAAACATCTACTTTAAATTTTAAATAAACGTTTGTATTATACTTTTTTAAATAAAAATACACATCGTATATGACGAGTTTTAAATTTTAAATTTATCAACAAAATGATCAAAATATATATTACAATTTAACAATTAAAATCAAGATGTTATGAATATTATATATATTTTATAAGCTTTGAAACACTTTATCATTAACTAGCATTCGGTGCGAACGACGAGGTGCTTTTGATGTTAGCGACAAGACTTTGGCCTGCAGCGGTTTTAGCAACCCCCCACAATAATAATAATAATAATAATTAAGGGAACCTGCAGCAATGGCAGACGAAGTGATAAATCCGACTTAAAGGAAAGGAATCAGACTGCACTGGATCGACGGTCGTCTCTTCCTCCACATTGCTACAAAAGAGCAATGCAAAACGGGGACAAGTAATAAAGGAAAAGATGGGAGGATCCATCCTATATGGAGAGGAACTATCGAGTGTTGGAGGAACAAGCTACACGGTATTTTTTGATTCTGGAGAGTGGAGGAAGGAGCCATCATGACTGATTTCCTCAAGGCATTTAGGATTACTGGTTAAGAATAATCCTGAATGCCTTGAGAAAATCAATCAGTGGACCCAGTTTTCAGTATTGGCCGAGATAAAACAGGTCCTTCGGCAAGAAGAATTCTGGCATACCTCGGGAAGGGTAGGTTGAAACACGTCAGAATCTACCAGAGGAAACGGGATGTTTCGGTAACCAGGAGAAAGCCTACTTCTGCTAGTCTGACGAAGCAAGAAACAAAAACAATTGTGGTTAAGGCGTCGGGTGATCTTATGCAGACTTACTGACATCCATGAAAGATCGTGTCAGTACTGAGGACGCTACGGATGTTTTGTCTTTTCGGCGTGGAAACAATGATGAAGTACAGATTAGAGTAAAAGATAGTAAGGCGGCTGAGGCATTTCAATCGGTAATTCAGTCTAAAGCAGAAGATTTGCAGATCAGCATCAGATCCTGTGCAGACCGTAGAACGGCAATTCATATAATAGACATAGATGCCACGATAGACACTAACGCCATTAAGGACAGCGTGATTGCGATCCTAGGCCCGGAGGGGGAGGTCAACTTGACGTCTCTTCGACCGGCCTTTGGGTCAATGTAGAATTCAACACTTACAATCTCAAATCGGGCGGCCAAGAAAGTGACGGCGGGCATAATTCGTATTGGATTGACGAGATGTCGCGCCACTATAAGGGAGGAGGAGCACCGATGCTGTAGGTGTTGGGAAAAGGGACACGTATCCGCTATGTGAAGGGGACGGATATGTCTCGTTTATGCTTCATCAGAGGGAAAATTGTGAATTTCCGAGAGTGTGTGCAATATATGGGGCGGAGGACTACAGGACTGCTAATTGTCGGACTCACAAATGAACGTACTCCAATCAAATAACAACAGAAGCAACGGGCCGAGGATGAGAGGTGTCCATACTGTGGAAATACGGACACTCCAGAATAAGCGATTTTTGAGTGTCCTCGATGGATTAATAGCAAGAGAACTGAGGACTGAACCGAGAACTGAGTTCAAAGACACCTTCCGGGGTGGTGTAATACTTAAATTCAAATTCAAACTCTGGAGAGGAGGATCGGTGAGAGAGGAATTTTAGTCGGCAGGGTGCAGGCACACATAGGCTGATAACAACATCTAGCCGAACCCATGCGAGTCCAACGCTCCCCCAATTGTGGGGGCTACGTAAATGGTATTTCTCAGACTCACCGAGAACAAAAAAATAAATAAATAAACGAAGTAATGATCAACTCCGACTTAGGGACTGTCCGACAATATCAGTGGAGTAATGAACTAAAAGATAAGAATTTTTTGTAATTTATTAAACATCCGGCTTGTATGCCTCAGGGTATATGTTGTTCTTGTGAGGATCTGTTTTTCAGTCGTCACTTTGCAGATAATTTTAATACAGATAAAATTAAACAGAATTCCAGAATAATTTTCAATTAATATTAATCAGATGTTTCACCAAAACTATTTTATACATATATATATTACTAATGCCTATTAAATTACATATCCACATTTTTTTAAAGTACATAAAATTTTATTTCACTAATAACTTTTGATTTTTTCTTTTTTTTTTTATTGTTATTATTGAATTATGTATTGTAATTTGTTTTTTTTAGAATCATGGGTTAATAATTATTAAATTAGTATATTTAAATTAAAAAAGTTAAAAAAATAAACTAAAAAAAACGTTAAAATAAAGAAAGGAGATGAAGTTCGATTCGAACCGATATGCTTTCCCTTGTAAGATCCAAATACTTTATTAATTGAAATTTTATTTGACTATAACTCTGGAACCATGAAAAAAGCTACCACTTATGATGCATCGTTGAAAAGCTCTAAATGAGAGCTTATTATTACTGCAGTTAAGAAAAAGTCCGAAATCCAAAAAAATTGGATTTTGGCCTTTTTTGGGACACTTTTGGTTCAGTCTATTGCAATTAAAAGGGGAGGTGCCCAACTAGATGTTAAAACAATCCTAAATCCATAATTTCAACATCCTACGGCTAATCGTTTTTGAGTTATGCGAGATACGTACGTACAGAAGTGACGCTGAAACTAGTCAAAATGGATTCAGGGATGGTCAAAATGGATATTTCCGTGAAATCTGAAAAATTCCGTGAAATTCCGTGAAATTTTTTCGGGATTACAATACTTCCTTTACTTCATAAAAGTAAGTGAAAATGTTTAAATATATAAACGCCTTTGTTTAGCCACGCTGCATAAATTTGGTTTCCTTCTCATGTCTTACATCGTTGTCAACAATTCTTTTATGGAATTAATTAATTATACCGGGATCTTTCGCAAAGTTCCCGCCTTACCCAGAAATGGTGCAAATATGGTCAAATGACTACCGTATCTGTCAAGTATGATTCTTTAGAAACACGTGATCTCAGTTGCTTGTTTATAGCAACTGAATATAGCAATAAGTTTTGATATTATCTGAAAAAACTGACAACAGTTTTATGGCTTTCCCGTCGCGCGGATTTTTTCTCTACATACGTCATTTTTGTACCGAGAAAAGGAAAGACACACGGTAGCGGGAGCAAAATATTGAAATAGCGTTATATCTTAACCGACTGAAATAAATTAACTTGTAAAATTGCGTTAAATAAATATTTGATTAAGCTTGAAATTGCAATCGAAACGTTCGGTTTTAATTATCTGGTTTCTTATTCTACTACAAAATTTCAATACGTTTATTTAATAAGATTACTTAAATATCTGGATCCACCGATCTTATCTAAATATCTTCTTTTTTTGACGACTCTTGAATATTGATAAAAGGTTTAAGAGTAAATTTATCTATATAATTGGTCGAGCCAAACAAATTAAACGGAGGTCAAGCTGTACTTACGACATCATTTTTTATGCAGTAATACTTCGAACCCTACATTAAATCACGTACTGTGAAAATTCGAAAGATAGTAATAATAATCTAATAATCCCCTTAGAGTATAAATGATTCAATATGACAGATTATGGATTCAAATTTTTGCCAATAATTTTCATATAGAGTCTATGTACACAGTATTATAAAATTTAATTTCTTGAATCTTAATACCTTTTTAATTTAGAAATACCATTCTAGTTTCATAAAACAGAAAACATTTTGCAAGTTACGTCATGAAATTTGAGAAAAATTAAATTAAAATGAAATTTATTTTTGTGTTTTAAGGAGGTAAATTGTTATTATTCAAATAATTACTTTATTAGATTATAGTAACTGCACACTACAACTATTAATACTGGATGTATCAAGTATTTTCCGTATCTTAATAAAAGAAAATTCACTAATACTATACACCCATGCACCAAGCATACCATTTTGTCCCGAATGATGGTTGAAAAAATACTTATACCCGTCGCACTTATGCTTAATATGCGTCATATGCAGATTTTAAGGTTTCACACTGATGATGTAATCCTTAATTTTATTGCATATATATATTTTTTTTTATTTTTTTTTCATTTTTTAAACACTCTAATTCCCACATATATTCGCCTAAAAGACGTTCGGTCACACCCATGTGTCGCGACGTCGACTCACCCACACCTGACTTAGTGCCGTAACGGGCCCACCCATCGGAGTACCTCCCGGTTCATTAGAGCATCCCGATCTTACCATCTGGATAGTCAGAATTCCCTTCCCCAGGAGGGCTAACCTTCCCGGTCCTAACCTAATCAGCGTCCGAGTATGCCTCACGCATATACCCCCGTCTTGCGTGCCTGCCTCTCACACTATGAGGGTCCTTAATTCATAATCGGAACGCCCCGACCCAGTCTCTCTTGCAAGTTTCCGAGCCAAGACGTCCTCAGCAGAAAGGTCGCCTTCCTGGCTCTACTCGGCATCCACGCTACGTCCCAGACTTCCTTTATTTTTTTGAAGTCTTTCAATTATATATTTTCCCCTTCGACTTATCATCGTTAACACTTACTTTCGTTCCCAATCATATTAAGCGGCCTTTACCGCTCAGTCAGTATGTAGTACTTAGCAGGTGTTTAAACTCCTAAAAGGTCCGAGATCTTCTGACGTAGTAGTCACAAAGTCACAGAAAATAATAAATAAAAACATAAAATAATAAGTAATGAAAAAAGAAACACTTAAATATTCTAAAAATTCGTGTAAGCAACATTGTCACACCGTCTGTATCTATATCAGTCAGGTCCCCACGCAGCTAGGTTTTCCATCTTGGCCTTCAGGATGCCTATCATCAATCTGGACACCTTCTCCCATTGTGATCGTCCTTGAAGCATATATATATATTAATCAATCCATACAGAACTGTATTACAAATTGCTTTGTTTTGACTACGAACCTACATACAGTGAAATAGATTTATTTAGATAAAACTTGACTGTAAGAAATAACCGGCATTAGAAAATTAAAAATTTAATTTTATACTCATCAACTTGAAATCTTTTTACGATTAGTTTTCTTGGCGAACAGTAGCACAATTTTTATGTGCAGTAGAATTTCAGAACGAGTGAAAAAATAGACTGCATTCATATACTGTTGCAAAATAGTTACGAATTACATATATATCGTGCTTCAGGCAGAAAATTTAACGCGACAGTCTCCTGCAATCGTGAATGGCGAAAGAAAGAAAACAAATTTCTCGTAGCCATTTAAAAGAAGAGAAAATTTCGGCGGAAAAACGAGAATTATCCAGAAATAGAAAAAAATTTGCTACATGTAATGGATATCAGTTAGAATACGCGTTTTCTACAGATAGTGTCAGATCAACGCCCTAGAAATCGCCGATGAATTAAATGTTGGTAGGTACCAACTAGATGATCTAATTTCTTTGCCGACATAATCCTTCTATTCGAAGAAGGAAAACGATAGCGCAGAGACTACCAGAAGCATACAAAGATACACTGACAAAGTTTCAAAGATATGTCATATATTTACTTATAAGGGAACAATTATACCCTAGATCGAATGGGGTATGCGGACCGGACACCGATTTCTTTCAAAATAACACAATTGAAAATGTAGAGGAAAGACGTTTTAGATACAAACTACCGGTTACGAATTCGATTTCGTTCTTTCGCTTCTCACGAATGCAGGAGTCTGGCATATCAAATTGTGTCTCTGTTGCACGATATTTATGCTTCTTTGCGTCAGCAATTACTCTTTTCTGCAGCAATCAATGAACGCAGTCTCTTTTATCATCCATTCTGAAATTCTACCGTACACAAAACCTTTTGTTCCCTAAAGGTCGTTTACACAATAAAAACCAATCGTAAAATGATGACTGCAATATTTTCGACATATTCTGACAATAATTTCGGACAGGAAAAAACTATTTCCTGTATTTAATTTAAAAACATCTACCAAAAGGTGAGAAATTCCACCTTTACGAACACAAAAAAAAAGAATGGATGAATAATGAATTAATACAGTCATGGATTAAATGCGTCTGGGAGCGTCGAACAGGTGCTTTGTTATGAAAACCTTCCGTACTTGTAATGGACAGTTCTATTAAAAATTATTTATTAGAGAATTATGACCGTTTAGAATACTTATTAAACGTGGATGACTCGCTGATAATAATGAAGGATAAAGACGGAAACAAAAGAGATTTATTATTAAATGAATTTAACAAAATACATAAAAATTTGAACCTTACAATGGAAAAAGAAGAAAACAATAAGATAAAGTTTTTAGATTTACAAATAAAAAGAATGTCAGAAGGGCCAGAATTTTTCACAAATAGAAAATACAAATACACATAACATTATAAATACGAAATCTAACCATCCGTGGGAACACAAATTAGCTGTGTTTAAACATATGTTAAATAAAGAAATCAATTTACCGATAAGTAAAGTTAAATAAAAATTAAGAAATTATTATCTTTCAAATAACAGCGAATAATGATTATGGAAAAAATTAATAAGAAAACTATTTCGAAAGATAAAAAGTAAAAAAGGAACGACAATAGGCCAAAAGAATAAAAATGAAAACGGGCAAAGTCTACGTTCACGGGAAGAAAATATATAAACTAAAGATTTTTTTAAAGAAATTAAATATAGTATTTTTCACAAATAATACCATCAGGAATAAATATAAAAATAATATACAAGGAAAAGACAATTAAAACAAAAATGGAATGTATCAAATAAAATGTAATTGAAACGGGACGTATACAGGATAAACGCGGCGAAAATTTAGTACAAGATCATATAAATACGAGAAAAACGATTCAAATTACCCAACACATTTGGTAGAAAACTATGTATTCCTAATGAAATTATAAAATCCAAAAAAATATTACAATATGGGAAAAAGGAAAACGTTTAAATATTCTAGAAAACATGGAAATATTCAAATGTAAAATTAAAAGGACGGAAGATAATTAATAGACAAATAAAAATTCGATGAGATGTAATAATTAAAAATTTTAAATAATTAAAATAAAGAATCAGAAGAATTACTTTCAAACCGTTAACGCGGGATGGACAGGCAGAAGAGGCCATGACAGTGGGATGAGGAGTAGGAGGAGCTTAAGATCGCCGGTTATTCGACGATTCCAATTCAGGAAGACCAAATGTTAAGAGTAGTTTAGAGAATGGAGGTACTCCGAAATGCGACAACTATGAATGTTAGAGTGACACTGCTAGTAAAGATAGAAAACAACATAAATCAATTGTGACAATCCTAGCGAAAATATAAAATATTTAAAAAATTTCTTCTTTATTTTCACTAGTAGAATATGTCCTGAAAGTTAGTTCCATTCTTCTTGAATCATTTTGTATAAATGGTAATCAAAAATTTCTGGACATACTTTTTAAATGCTACGAAAAAAACCAATAAACCTTTTACTTCCTTGTACAAAGTAAAAGAAGTATTGTGATCGCGAAAAATTTCGGTTATCAGATTTCAAATATCCATTTTGACCATCCCTGAATCCATTTTGACTAGTTTTGGCGTCACGTCTGTAGGTGCGTGTCTACGTATCTCGCATAACTCAAAAATGATGAGCCGCAGGATGTTGAAATTTTGGATTTAGGACTGTTGTAACATCTAGTTATGCACCTCCCCTTTTGATTGCAATCGACTGAACCAAAGGTGTCCGAAAAAATCCAACAAAATCTGAATTTTGGACTTTTTTCTTAAACTGCATTAATAATCCCTCACTGAGAGCTTTTCAACGATATATTATAAGTGGTACTTATTTTCATTGGCTCCAGTGTTATAGCCAAATTAAATTTTAATTAATGTAATATTTGGATCTTACAAGGGCACATCGGTTCGAATCAGACTACATCTCAATTTTTTTTTAAACTTTTTTTTTTAATTTAACTATATTGATTTGTTAGTAAATCGCGACAATATTTTTGAATATTAAACTGAGATTGTAAAAAAACTTTTACGATAAATAATATTCAATAATAACAATAAAAAGGAAATATGAAAAAATATCACATTAATGAAAAAAAATTTTATGTACTTTTCATTTAAAAAAAATGTGTATATGTATTTTAATAGGTGTACAAGGAAGTCATTTGGTGTTCACATCAGATTTTTTATTAAGTCTAATCTCTTTTCAGATATAACACTTTCTCAATACTTTAAAAATTACTAACTCCAATTAAAATAATAATAATAATAATAATAGAATTCCGTTTAAACAATTTCCCAAACTAAATTTCTAGATACAAATTAAATTATTCCTGAATTAAGAGTACAAATAAACGTCAAGAAACAATTCTATACGTACAAACGTAAGGAATAGTGAATACAAAATGATAATATTTTTGAACTTAGGGAACCTCAAAACTTTAATAAATACAAAATTTCATGTCCCCGTTCATTTCTATAAAATAATAATACTTATATATTTTACACTCGTATATTAAACAACAATGAAAAGAATAGAGAAATTTCCCCAAAACAATTGAAACCTACAAAAGATAAAGTAAATTTTAATTAAATCTGCAAAAAAGAAACCTTAATTTTAATACATTTAACTTTATGTCCTTAAACGTTTGAATAAACCCCAAATGATAAAAAGAATAATAATTATAATTTAATCTGTGAAGGAAAATCGCTCTGAGAAAATTTTACATTAACACTGAATGCAATTAAGGTTAAAATATAAGGCCTCCAGAAATCTCATTAAAGTTGATTCTGCCGATTTTTAGTCGAGTCGTAACAAACAAAGAGATAAACAAACAAAATTAGTAAAAATATATTACACCGAGTATAGCATCTATAAAACACAAAATTTCGTTACATTATCATTCCAGAAAAAGCATACAAATTATATTTTTGTTAATCCAATAGATTCCGGAGAAATATTAAATTTAAAAAGAGTTTTTTATATACTTTTGTATATCATTACAGCAAAAATTACATTAGGTAAAAAAAAAACAATTCGGACAATTCCTGTTATTTAAAAGTAGGAAAATAAGTTTACAGGATTCATGACTTCATGAATAAACATTTTACTGTTTCATTTATTTCAAAGTTCGTTCAATGAATAAAGCGGTTTTAATTAATTAGCATCTGTTTTAATTGTTTGATTTGTACTATCAATCTTACTCGGTAAAATAAAATCACCCATTACCTTTCTTTAATTGTAAATAAAAACAGTTTATTTTTAAAATCTAAGTAAAATATTCTTATTTATTGCATTATTATTAGATCTACAAAGATGATAAATAATGGGATTAAAATTATTTTTCAATTTGTTTATTATTATAAAATAAGTTTTAAAAGTAACTTTCAAAATTCACTAAAAAAAAATAATTTTAATTCATGTTATGCTTCGATATTAAATTAATTCTATAGTTTTTTACAGTTAATTAATTGGTTCACTGCTTTTAATTTGGTACAGACTACGAAAGATCAAAATTACAGAGCCAAAAGAGCAATTGCTAACATTTACAAGAACCAAACAGCAACAGTAATAATTAAAGATAAGAAAGAAGCCATAATAAAAAGGAGTCTGACAAGGATTTTCCCTATTCCCGTTACTTTTTCATCTTTACATAGAACTAGCAATTAATGAAGTTCCGAATTTAGATCCGGAGTAACAGTACAAGGTGGAAAGATAATGTTACGATTTGCTGATGATATAGTAATTCTACCTGAGAGTAAAAAAGATTTAGACGAAACAATGAACGGCATAGATGAAGTCCTGCGCAAGAAATACTGCATGAAAATAAACAGAAACAAAACGAAAGTAATGAAATTTAGTAGATGAAGATGAACCACTGAATATAAAAATAGGAAGAGAAAAGACTAAGGAGGTAGAAAAATTTTGTTATTTGGGAAATAGAATTACTAAAGATGGACGAAGCAAGAGCGATATAAAATGCCGAATAGCCCAGGTGAAACGAGCCTTCATTCAGAAATATAGTTTGTTTACATCAAAATTAAATTTAAACGTCAGGAAAATATTTGTGAAAGTATATTTTTGGAGTGTCGCTTTATATGGAAGTGAAAATTGGACGACCTCAGGTACTCCATCTGAGAAGAAAGATTAGAATATTTTGAAATGCGGTGCTATAGGAAAATGTTAAAAATCAGTTGGGTGGATAAAGTGACAAATGAAGAGGTGTTGCGGCAAATTGATGAAGAAAGAAGTATTTGTTAAAATATAATTAAAAGAAGAGACAGACTTATAGGCCACGTATTAAGGCATCCTGGAATAGTCGTTTTAATATTGGAGGGACAGGTAGAAGGGAAAATTTGCGCATGCAGGCAACGTTTGGAATATTTAAAAGAGGTATACTGAAATTAAATGACTGGCACTAGATAGGAAATCTTGGAGAGCTGTATCAAACCAATCAAATGACTGAAGACAAAAAAAAATAATTTAATAGGCGTACAAGGAAGTCATAGGTGTCGACATCAGATGTTTTAGTTTAATTTAAGATATGAATAAGTAGACCAAAAATGCTGCTTGCTTGAAATAAATTTCGTTCGTAGGAAATACAAAGATGAGAAACCTACAAATCTATGATTTGATATAAATAAAAAAAGGAACGGGGAAAATCGAAATAAAGAAGCTGTTATTGACAGTGAACTAAAACGCTCTGAAATACAGGAATATGTAATTTTATTACCCTAAGTCCAACAAGAAAAAATAACGTTAACTAAAAGACAAAAATTACAACGCGATCGACAAATGAACTTCCTTCTTGGGAATAAAAAAAAAAAATTGTGATCGGTGCATTTCATGAAGAGTAAGACAAGAATATATGTAAAAAAAAAAAAAATACGTATGAGTCGAGTTTAATTTTTTTTTTTTAATATATTAAAAACATACAAATAAAAATGTATATTTTTTAACATTTTTTTTTTTATTTCGTAAAAACTGTCTTATAAAAAATCCTATTCGATGAAAACCAACCGCATTAACATCAGCTTTAAACTTTAAATGTTACATCATATTCTTTAGAGATTTTTAATCGAAGGCACTCCTTACTGTAAGTATTCATTATATGAAGTAGAAGCTACTATAAGCAAGGGAAAGAAGGTAGAGAACTCCCGTTTGTTCCCCCACTTTTTTCAGCTTCAACATCCAAAGAGACTGTATAAGTGTGAGAGTTGTGGTACGATTGACTAGGGCAGAAGGATAAGAGCACAGAAAACAATATTTCGATTTACGAATATTATTTGGCGAAGGCAAACAACAAAGAATATTTATTGAAATTCTGGATGAAATGAAAAGAAATTAAGGGCAATATTCTACTAATTTAAACAATATGAAAATAAATACAATCTCCTTTATAGGAAGAAAAATATTACATATAATTTAATAACGAATTATTGTGAAAATAAACACAATTTATATACATGTAGCGATAAAATAACAGGTAAATGAAAAAAATAAAAAAAATAAAAGATAAACAGAGAAAATAGTTTGGATATACCAAAAATAAATCTAGAACATCAAACAACAAACGTTAACATAACGAACACCTGAAGAACAACTTATCTGGAATGTTCCACTTCATATTCACGAGGGATGGACTGCAGAAAAATTCCAGGTTAATGCTAACGAAAAATGCTAAAAATCGTTCATTAGATTATAAAGTTCTATAAAAACTAGAGGTTACTTGAAACCGGTTGAAAACCATACAACAAAGAGACTGATTACAATACACTCACCAAGTATGACTACAGACTTCTACAATGAGATATACTGTTTCATATCGCTATGGCAAGCGATCCATATCGCTGAAATGAAAAAGACTTTCAACTATAATTACATAGTCCTGTACCCGGTACCGAGTGTTCGAAAAAGAACTCCGGAGTTAAACACCAATTATTTTGCAGCACTCGATAATGTTTTATGTGTAATCTTCAAGCGAAAACAATTATTTTAGTTTAAATATTCTCTATCAGATAGCAGCTGCATAAGACCGCTGCACACACCGAGTTGTTATGAGCCCGGACTTCAGTTTCATAGCGTCAGTAAAAGTGCTTGAACCGGTTTGTAAAAATAAAATCATTGACTGTCGAACAAGAAAGATTAAACGTCTATCTTAGAAAATTTTCCGAATGAAAAAAGCATACGTAAATTGAGTGAATAGTTTATGGAGAAAGCGGAAGAATGTTGAAAGGACTTTCACCGGGTAGACCTAAAAGAAGTTCCTAAAAGAAAATACAGAAAAAATCGCTTGTCTTTCCAACGAAGTCAAAAACGTTTACTACGTAATGTTGATAGTTGTCGATTAAACACTCTTAAAAGCATTGTCATGATGTTGTTCGCAACCGATTGAAACTTCGTGATTATAAACTGCAGCTACTAATGAAATTCAACTTAGGATAAGCTACAAAGAGTTCAATTTATAATGACATGTCAGATTTAATTTCTGTTGATAAAAACTATCGATAGCGCATTTTATTTTCTGATGTAGTAACATTTTACGCTCATGGAGTCGCAAATCGTCATATTTGTTGAATATGGAGCTGAGAAAATCGACAAGAAAGAATTGGTGGAATTTGTCCGCAACTATCCGAAAGTGGATGTCTGATGTGGCATCATACATAATCGAAATTTCGGGCCTTTGTTTTTTCACGATAAGACTATTACGGGTATAGTGGTCTTGGACAAGTTAGAAAACTGTGTGTTTCCGTAGACTATTGATGATCTAATTTTCCAAAGGATAGAATCTCCTCCACATCAGCAGAAGTTGTGAGGATTGCGTTCAAAGATAAGTTCTCAGAAGGTTGGATAGGCAGAAAACCTCTCATCGCTTGGCCACCGCTAAGCCCCGATTTGACGCTGATGGATTTCTTCTTTCAGGGCTACGTAAAGGATAATGTAAACCAAGAAAAAATTCGTCAGTTAATCATCTGGGTCGAGGTATAACAGCAGCCTTGAAGCGATTCCTACAGACATGCTCACCAGTGTTTGAAATGAGTGGATTCCAAACACTGGCGAGCATGACGTCACACATTTTATTTGACGTCTGCAGAGCTGTCAACTATGCTCATATTAAGTTACATTAAGAATTAAACAAAGACTTTTTACTTTCATGTAATACAAATTTTTTCTAAATATAATAAGAGTAAATTTAATTTAAAACCGCTGAGTTCTTTTACGGACCCAGGTATTATTAGCGGTATGACAGTGGTTTTGTCCTTTTATATATCTACCTACGATAATATGTAACAGATACATTATCCAAAATGAAAAAATACGAATTGTGAGTATACGATAAGACAGTTATCTGTGATTTTTTCAAGTTTTCTTTGAATCTTTGCTTCTTCTATTTTTCAAGTTTTATTACATGCTGAGGTGTTTCATGTTTGCTATGATTATACATATCTTACAACCTAATCACTCCCAAGAAAATTGTAAGGGCGTCATTTAACACCGTCACCGAACCTTTTCAAAGAGATTCTTTTCTTTTATTACCAATTACAGTTAACTTATCGTGGCCATCTATTTTACTTGGTTTTTCTTTTGCTTATTTTAAGGTAGAATGAATAATAATATTACAAAAATTATAGAATTATATTTACGTTAAATAAAATAATACCATTAATTTTTTTTTGTTCATCTGTTCAATGTTTGCCGGCCTCCGTGGCGCGAGTGGTAGCGTCTCGGCCTTTCATCCGGAGGTCCAGGGTTCGAATCCCGGTCGACATGGCATTTTCACATACGCTACAAATCATTCATCTCATCCTCTGAAGCAATACCTAACGGTAGAGCTCTGGAGGTTAAAAAAAAAACTGTTTAACGAGTTTTCTTTTGGGACTGCGCGTGAGGCTAGAGTGATGAGTTGCGAGCACCTCGTGCTGCTACATCAACTAATAATAAACGGGTGCCCCTGGAACGCTGTTTTGGGAGGTGAATTGGGCTGCTCTTATTATATCTCTGCTAACAATGGTTCAATTTCAATCAGAGTATTTGTTGGTAAATTCAACGCTAACTTTTGTATGCATCAGGTACACTCTCGACATCCTAACAGGAGACGGTTATTCAGAAATATCTTCGCAAGGGAATCGGTTGATATATCTTCGCTATCAATTAAAATTTAAAAACACTGAAAATAAAAATTATATTATATAAAAAAATCGTCATTCACACGATCCTTAATTATCCTATATTATTAATTTTCCTTAATTAAAGATCAATGTTTATCAGCAATGTATTATTTTGACGTCTGTCAAAAAAAATACACTGACAATTTTATACACAAATCTGTCAATTTAGATATGCTGCAGTAGTTTATCTGAAGTTTTGCATATGAAAATTTGATATAAGATTGATTGAAGTGTTCTTCACCGCTCATTTTAATGTAAACAACAGACAACATAACCTCAAACTGAGGTGATGTTGACGTACTGTATTTTTCATACGCGTTTATGCAGTGAGTCGCAGTGGTGAGTGTTTTTGTTTAAAACTTGACGCTTTTGTATAGAATTTGTTTGTTAATCGAACGTCTGTAGTGCGTTTCTGACTGCGAAATAGTGAAAGCATTGGTAACGAAAACTTGGTCTTCTTGCTCAGAACCGAGAAAGATTTATTTTTATTAAACTTTAACGTTATATCTAAGGATTGGCCTTTGACCTCGGAAATATAGAAAGATAAATCGGCCGTAGCCCAGAATGCTTTCAAATTGAGCAAAAAATTATCTTATAATGAATTATAGCTATTGTAGATAATTGTGAAACCTCTTTTATCAATAGTGAAGCATAAACTTCATTGGCGATTACCGATACGGGAAAATATCCTGACTGAATTTTAAATTTGTTAAAAATTCTTTAGTGAACATTTGAATTGTAAGAACATTAAATTGTTGCCCCTACTCTAGTAGATTATAACGCCAATTTTGTTCAAGGGTGGGGAGGTCTCTTTGATTGGTTTAAGGATCATGTTGTCTTTATCTTTCATGATAGATTTTACCTATCCAACCTATAAAAGCGGCGTGCACTACATCGAGGTGAGCAGTGAACTGAAGGATCTCGGCCTTTCATCCGAAGGTCCCGTGTTCGAATCCCGGTCGGCATGGCATTTTCACACACGCTACAAATCATTCATCCTCTGAAGCAATACCTAACGGTAGACCCGGAGGTTAAACAAAAAAAAGTGAACTGAAGAATTAAATGGTTTAGTTATTTTTTGGGTAAATTTACGCTTTGCATTGTGAATGCCTAGAAAGGCAATGGCTATTTTATTTTTTTCTTCTTGTAATACCCCGGCTAAAATATTTGTTTTACAATGTTCCTAAGAACCGCTGTTTTGACTATTATTTTTCTGAATTTATTTTTATACACTTTTTCCATATATTGATAATTATTGTTTAACAATCGAAAAAGTCAGCTAGGAGATTTTAAATAATTACGTTTCTTTTGTAATTTTGAAGCGTAATTTGTTTTCCAATTTGTTTATGGTTGTATGAAAAGATGTTTACATTACAAAATAATAACTTGGATAATAATTACATCACTTCACAGTTCTAATTAATAGTATACTAGATAGATAAATTAATTATGATAATATTTTTTTTTTAATAAAAAATATATTTTTTCAGTGTAAAGAGTACTTTAAAAAAAACTTTGTAAGAAGTCGAGATACGGCTTCTAACTCAGCCATCTGCTTTCATAAGTTTCGAAGGGTGTCTTTTTTAATTCTATTTTTCATTAATAACGATACATTAAAAAAAACAAAACAAATAAACCACAAAAATACTGATATGAAGTTTAACCGATGGATGATAAATAAAAAAATAAATACATGAATACAGTACAACGAAATGGAATTACGTACTTACAAGACTGGTGCTGTTATCTACTGAATTAAATAAAAATTACTACAAAATATAACTGTAAAAAGAGTACATATTTCAAATCTGATTTTCCTGTAATTAATATTATCTTTTCTCTTTTTTATAATTTTATTCAGTTTAAATACTTCATCAATTCATAATCAACGAACGTAAATTAATAAAAAGATAAATATTGATTACTTTATTGGCAACTATTATGCAAACAATGTACAACTAAAGTAAAACAAAAAAAATACAATTAAAAAATTAATAATATATAACTTTTTTGACATAAATAAAATGTAAAAAAAAATTTGTACGTAAATATAACGTACGAATATATTTTTTTTAATATGAAAATTATTTTTAATTTTATCTAGATGTATTTAGTTGATATTCTTTTATTATAGTATAATATTTCAAATGCGCGTTTCGACTATAATATCATCAGATTAAAACAAAATTTATTCAAATTTTAAAATATTTGAAAAGTCGATAAAATACTCGCAATCTTACGGTGAATTTACACATGTAGTACTGTGCGCGCACTGTACCGCTACCGTATCGTAACTATCTTCGACAGTCTCAATTTACACATATGGTCCGAACACCAGTTACTGTTGTTGAATCTTAATGTTCTTTTAGCTCATTAGTACTCTCTCGTTTGTAGACGGAAAGGGTAGTGTCGTGGATCGAGACGAAAAGGACGTAATTATTGCCTGCTGCTTATATGAGCAAGAACAACGGAAGAAAACAAAAAACCTATTTGGTTCAAAATTTACACAGAAAATTCCAGAAGAATTTAATTATTATTGGCCATTCCCAAATTGCATCGATGCGATTGACGGGAACGTAGTGATACAAGCACCTCCAAAGAGCGGTTCACTGCATTTTAATTACAAAAATTTTCATTTTCAATAGTGTTGATGCGAATTACCAGTTTGTAGTAGTGGATGTAGGAAGGTACGGGAAGTGATGGCGGTGTTCTGAGAACATCTAATCTTGTTCGAGATCTGGAATACGGAAGGCTGTATGTACGAGGGTAAGTCGATTACTATCCGCAATGTAGTTATAAATTTTATTGCAATACAAATAGGAAATTTACTTGTACATAATTTTTCAACATAGTACCCTTGCATTTCAACGCACTTGGCCATCATTGCACAAGCTTCCTGATGCCCTCATAAAAGAAGGTTTTCGGTTGAGCTGCGAGCCAGGAATGCACCGCTTCTTTCACCGTTTCGTCCGAGCTAAATCGACTGCCCTTAATGCCTCTTTGAGTGGACCAAACTAGAGGCAGTCAGAAGGAGCAAAATCAGGACTATACGGAGGATGAGCCAGTACTTCAAAGTTGAATTTCTGGAGCTTTTCAGCAGTGTGGGCAGCAGTATGTGGACGGGCATTGTCGTGCAACAACACAACACCTTTCGACAGCAGTCCTCGGCGTTTGCTTCGAATTGCAGGCTTCAGCTTGGCAGTATGCATCTCACTGTAACGCGCACTGTTTATTGTCGTACCCCTTTCCTCATAATGTTCCAGTACCGGGCCTTGTGGTCCCAAAAAACCATAAGCATCAGTTTTCTTGCGGTCGGTTGGGTCTTGAACTTTTTTGTTGCAGGGCAAATTTGGATGTTTCCATTCCATACTCTGCCGTTTACTCTTCGGCTCGTAATGATGGATCCATGTTTCGTCATCAGTGATGATTCTGTCTAACAAGATGTCCCGTTCGTTACCACAGCGATTCAAATGTCTTTGGCAGATGTCCAACCGCGTTTGTTTATGCAACTGTGTGAGTTAGGACCCATCTTGCACAGACTTTATGAAAGTCTGTTGTGGATGATTTCATAGGCAGAACCGTGACTAATTTGCAGACGATGTGCCACTTCATCGATAGTTACTCGTCTATCTAAGAAAACAATGTCACGTGCACGCTCAATGTTTTCCTCATTTATGGCGGTAAACGGTCGTCCGGCTCCTTCGACGTGCGTAACATTTGTGCGACCATTTTTGAATTATTCAATCCGTTCGTAGACACTCTGTTGCGGCAACACACTGTTCCCGTACTGAACCGAAAATCTTCGATGAATTTCGGCCCCTGATACACCTTCCGACCACAAAAAAACGGATCACTGAACGTTGCTCTTCTTTGATGCAAACAGAAAGCGGGGCAGCCATGGTTAACGTCAGGGCAGCGATAATGGAACTAACCTAGCAGCATCAAACCTGCACAGACATAACAACAATTAAACCGAGCATGCGTCATCTTCCCAACACAAAATACTATCAACACGACAGAACTATCAGCAAAAACAAAAATATAACTAAATTGCACATAATAATTGACTTACTCCCGTACCTCTACCAAAACTATTACCAGGAACTTCAGATCCACTGCCTTTTCTGCTGGTGGGAGACGAAGGTTTCCCTCTTTAGAAACATTTACTGCGACCCTACCCAAAATCTTCGTAGAATAATGAAAATCAAGAAATATTGAATAATCGTCTATCAAGAACCCGGCGTACCTCAGAAAACGCTTTGCCCAACCGGTGCAAAGATTCCGAGTATTCTATCGGCGTTTTCAGATGAAATCTAAAAACGCGAGAAAAATTACACTCGCTGCTTTTGTACTGTATAATTGCCTTAACGAATACAATTTTGAATTTTCGTTTGACAATTGCGAATCTGACCTACTTCCATTTCAAATGTCGGATACCATGGTACTACAGAAGCCCTGAAAGTTCGTAGAAAATTCAGTTGATTATTTTGAAGGACCAGGAAAGATTCCACAGCAAGTTAATGCGATCAGAGGCTTTAGTGCAAGCAAACATTAACGGAAATGTTAATCTTGTAACATGAAAAATGATTAATTGTCGGACTTGTCTGTCGGTCTGTCTGTTCTGACATTGATCAAACCTCTTCGAAGCAGTCAAAAAGCGTAGGGTCAGAGCACAGTATGCATACAGTCGTATATGTGAAAATTGAAAACAGCCTAAGGATTTCAAATAGGTTAGAACACTTTTCATTTGAAACAGTCACATCACGGAAGGTAGTGGTACAGTTTGTACGCAGTACTGATGGGTAAACCCTTTCTTTTTCCTGTTTAGCCTCGGTAATTATCTTTCAGATAATACTTCAGAGGCTGAATGAGGATGATATATATGAGTGTAAATGAACTGTATGTAGTCTTGTACTGTCTCAGTTCGACCAGTCCTGAGATGTATGGTTAATTGAATCCCAACCACCAAAGAACACCGGTATCCACGTTCTAGTATTCAAATCCGTGTAAAAATAACTGACTTTACCAGAACTTGAACGCTGGAACTCTCGACTTCCAAATCAGCAGATTTAGGAAGACGCGTTCACCACTACACCAACCCGGTGGGTTTCATGTGTAAACCCGTCTTAACTGTTGCAGTTCAATTAATATAATGATTTATAATGCTTGTTGATAACCATTAAAAGGCGATCTAATATTTTATTTAAAGTCAACAGGTTTCAATAATAAATTGTTTTTTAATTTATTTAAAATTTTAATAAACTTGATTTTTTGGTGTTCTAATTCGTATTTTTTAAATTATGTAATAAGAGAATTCCGTTACATGTTTGAAAAATATTTTCAGATTAATCCATATTGCAGAATCATTTTTTATTAATACAATAATTATCGATCTATGAGGTATTAATATATATAATTTTTATTTCGTAATATTGCGAAAATATTTCTCTCTAGGTCTTGTAATTAGTCGTAGGTAAGATCTTATTTGGAATGGATTCCATCGGTTTAAGCCGCGTAAGAGGATTAAGCAGAAACCCTTATTCTACATGACAATACACTCATTAATTAAATGAAAATCTGTTACTGACCAAGTGAAAATCTGTACGGGAACTGTGTATGTGAACAATTTATCCGTTTACAATACACCTTCCAGATTGATTAGTGTTGGCCCTGATTCAAAATTAGATTACATAGCGTTATGGGTGTTAAATATATCGATGGACTGCCACCCTCCTTTGAAAAAAAAACACATTTTGCTAAAATTTATTTTCCTTATTAAAAAAATTAATTAATAACGACATTATTTAACATTCATGAATATTTTGAATATTTTTGGATATATATTTTTCATAGTTAACGGCAAAAAAGAAATTACACGTAGGCCCACAAGATTTATCGCCGTCATAACTACGTCAATCATATAAACAAAGAAATAAAATTATCTGTTTAAAAAAAATATAATAAAACCAATTTAGAAAAGAATTCTTTATCAAATTTTCTTTACATGTTACTTCAGTGCCTACTTTACAAACTCGAAATTTACAAAAACGTTTTTCAAACTACTACAAAAAATTTGATGTGGACATTAATTACAATTTTATTCGGCTATAGCTCTGGAACCAACTTTTTGATGAAATGAAAAAAGTACATAAAATTTTATTTCATTAATAACTTCTGATATTTTTTCGTATATATATATATATATATATTTATTGTTATTATTGAATTATTATTTATTGTAAACCTTTTTTTACAATAAGTGATTAATAATTAAATATTAATAAATCAATATATTTAAATTAAAGAAAATAAAGTTAAAAAAAAAAGATGAAGTCGGATTCAAACCGACGTGCCTTCCCCTTGTAAGATCCGAATATTTCATTAATTAAAGTTTTATTAATACTTATGATATATCGTTGAAAAGCTCTCAATGAGGGCTTATTTCTGCAGTTAACAAAAAGTCCAAAATCCAATTTTTTGGGGATTTGGGCTTTATTGGACACTTTTGCTCCAGTCGATTACAACCAAAAAGGGAAATGCACAACTACATGTTACAACAGTCCTAAATCCTAAATTTCAACATTATACGGCTAACCGTTTTTGAGTTGCAGGAAATATATTCGTACATGCATGGGATATCCATTTTAATTCAACAAATAAGTGCATCAGTATTTCTTATTTTGATGATATTTTGTATATGATAACTACCCATCTTTTAATGACAAAAAAATATTTTTTTATACTTTTAAAAAAATTTTTCTCTTGACTAATAGACTATTTTCCAACACGCCAACAGGTAAAAACAGTCATTTTCGTCTCTTTTTCCATGAGCTGTCAAAAAGATCTTTTTGGAAAGAGTAAATGTGGAACTTCATCTTACTGTACTTTCTTTCTTTCTTTTTCCTGTTTAGCCTCCGGTAACTACCGTTTAGATAATACTTCAGAGGATGAATGAGGATGATATGTATGAGTGTGAATGAAATGTAGTCTTGTACATTCTCAGTTCGACCATACCTGAGATGTGTGGTTAATTGAAACTCAACCACCAAAGAACACCGGTATCCACGATCTAGTATTCAAGTCCGTGTAAAAATAGCTGGCTTTACTAGGAGTTGAACGCTGGAACTCTCGACTTCCAAATCAGCTGATTTGGGAAGACGCGCTCACCACTAGACCAACCCGGTGGGTATATCTTACTGTACTTAAGATTTATTTTGTTACACAATGAAATCTTGTAAAGTTTACTGATTTTACGTTAACATATTGTTTTTTTGAAATTTTGAGCCCAAAATAAATAATGAAGGGCGAAGGGTAATAGGCCTGTTTTTTAGCTTTTTACTCTTAGGTACTAGTAGTACTTTTAAAAAAAACATTGGACTACTGAGTCTCCTTCATTAAAAACAAATGGCCATTAAAAACAAAATCGTAAGATTTTGAAAATGTCCCATTTTCGGGCGCAAAAACCATATATGGAACAGGTGGCAAAAATATGAAAATTTTACAACAGTAAGTATTTTTATGTAATTTAAAACCACACAAAATTTATTATGTTACTCAAAGGGCTTGATGAATAATGAAGCCAACAAAATCGCTAAACAGGCAATTCCTTCTAATCATAAATAACGTATCTAAAATTACTGATATTATGTATTTCTTCAGATTAGCAAAATTACAAATAAACGCATTAAAATGAATATATTGATATTTAACTAATATTTAATTACATAATGATGACAAATAATAATTACAAAATGATAAACCATTGGAATACATTAAGAAGTTTTACAATTCACCACATTTACCTTATTTTACTCCTGCTAATGGAAATTATGAATCTTGGATTTTTTGATAACAAACTTAACTAATATAACTTAGTGCTCCTGCCATTCTTTTATTAAGTAGAACTGATAAGTCCTCATTCTTCTTTGGTTGGTGTAATGGTATGTCCTCTTCCAGTAGTTGATAGAAAAAGCTCAGAAGGCGTGAGAATCTTTAAAATATTTTCCAAATGAACTCGTGTTTGATTATCCCTTAATGATTTCTTGAATCATTAAGGGATAATCAAATAAGCAAATAGATGAAGAAAGAAGCATTTGGAAAAATATAGTTAAAAGAAGAGACAGACTTATAGGCCACATACTAAGGCATCCTGGAATAGTCGCTTTAATATTGGAAGGACAGGTAGAAGGGAAAAATTGTGTAGGCTGGCCACGTTTGGAATATGTAAAACAAATTGTTAGGGATGTAGAATGTAGAGGGTATACTGAAATGAAACGACTAGCACTAGATAGGGAATCTTGGAGAGCTGCATCAAACCAGTCAAATGACTGAAGCCAAAAAAAAAAAGAAGATTTCTTGAATGAAGTACCAGGACCCTGCGTTTTGAAAAAGTGAATTCGATATTCCACTTCATTTTTATGTATTTTTACTTCAGTGATTTTGCCATTGTATATGCAGCAGACATAATATTTACATTTTGCCTTTGGTAAACCTATAAAGCAATCAGAAACACTAATGTCCTTGTGTACTGATACTAACGTACATGTTTCTGATTTGGAGGTCGCCTGGATTTTCAGAATACATTTCTGTCTTGTTGGAACATAAATGTGAAAGGTTCTTGTTTCAGGAACTGTTGTGATTACCTGATAACAATAACTGAGATATTCTTCAGTCTCTTGAACTTCTTTATTTGAACAGAAAATAAATTTTATATTTTTAATATTGTCTTCTCCGAAGGTGTAACAATTTGATTTTTAATAATGGGCTATCTTTTGAAAGCTTGCTTTAGTCACAATCCTATTTACAGTTCCACCAATACCATCACATGGTCCTTTTCCATGGCATGAGGAAAAAATGTCATTCTGCAGCTATTTCCAAATATTCTTGATAGTAGCACAAATTTATGACTTTTTTTTTGTTTTTATACTTAGCTGAAGAGCCATCAGAAAAAAATTGTTTAACTTGTGGTAAAAGTGTTTTTACTTTATTAATAACTTTATTTTGGAAGCATAAGAACAATCTAATGCTTCAAGTACTTACACTAATAACACAGTAGCTTTCGTTTTGTAATTTCCCTTTTTTTAAATATATGAGGAATGGATATACATAAGTTTTTGACCCATGATATGATTGGACTTCATCCCATATCACAAAAGGAAAATTTTGAGAGAAGTCTCGATTACAATACATTCACCCTCCAACAAGTTTTCCTTTTTAATGTTGAGGAAATTAGTTTGTTTCTTTTCAACAAAATGATGCCTGTTTAGATTACTTAAATTTTCAATAAGTTTATCTAACTACTCTTGAAATGGAAGAATTTAAGTAGTTAGTTTACAATGGTCAATAGAAACCCACTGTTTGAAGATAATTTCAGAATCAAAATCATCCCACCTCTCTTGCAGTAATCTGAGCACTTCATTACTACCTGGGCATTTTTCACACTGTGACAGCATGCACATTTCATTTTCTAAATCACATACCATGGTTGAAAGGAGAATTTGATAGTCAAATTTCATATTTAGAGCAGATAACACGAGTTTTACATTTTGGTAGGTGACACACACAAACAGAGTGAGTATCTGAGCCACCAGTTAGAACACAAAATTTAGGTCTTAAGTCAACAAATTTTGAAAACTAATTTTTAAATTATGTTTCTCTTTCACAGCTGTGTACAATCCATTTAAGTTACATAAGATTTTTTACTGTTTCAGCTGTTTGGTAATAAACTTAAAGAATATTCTGCGGTACTGAAGAGTGAATGTGTGTTGTGTTGTCATTGGTTTTGTTTTTATAGGCTTTCCTATTGTGATGAGATAGTTTTGGAAGTAATCTGTGAGGGTATGATGTTAAGATATTCTACAGTATTACAGAGTGAATGTGTCTTGTGATTGGTTGTTTTTATTGGCTTTCTTATTCTGATTAGATAGATACAGAAGTAATTTGTAAAGGCGGTGAATGTTAAGAGTAATCTGCGGTATTGAAGAGTGAATGTATGCTGCATCAGTTTATTTTCCTATTATGATTAGATAATTATGCAAGTAATCTGTGAGAGAAGTGAATTGGATGAATAATCTGCGGTATTGAAGAGTGAATGCGTTTTTTCTTTGGTTTATTTTCCTAATCTGATTGGACAGTTATGGAAGTTATCTGTGAGGGTGATGAGGGGTGGTGGTATTCCATTTTAATTCAGCAAATTTTCAGAAATTTTATCGCATCACTGTTTTTAATTTTTTGGGTATTTGGTATATAATAACTAACCACCTCGTAGTGTCAAAAAATATTTTTTTTATATTTAAAAAAAGTTGTTTCTTGTGTAATAGACATATGTTTACCGAAGTTACATTTACATTTTTTTCAAATTTTGAGCCAAAAATAAATAATGAAGAGCTTAGGGTAACAGGCCTGTTTTTTTACCACTTAACTCTTAGTTGCTAGTAATACTTATAAAAAAAATTGAAGTGTTACCGACGGTTCTTCATTAAAAAAAATGCCTATCAAATAGTAAGATTTTGAAAATGTCTCATATTTGGGGCTCAAATACCGGGACAAGTGGAAAAAATCTGAAATTTTTACAGCAGTAACTACTTTTTATGTACTTAAAAACCATTAAAATCTATTTTATTACTTAAGGGGGTTGACGAGTAATGAAGCCATAAAAAACACTAGAACATCATTCCTTCTAATCATGAGCAATGTATCCAAAAAATTCACAGCATGTATTTTTTCAAATAATGTAGGCCTACTATACAACATATTTTGATATGTCTATAATGAGATAGCTTATATTCTAGATAGTTTGTTACTTAAAGTATGACTCATAAGCACAAACTCATGTTTAAACACAAAAGTGAATATACATGCATGGACATTCATGTTTGCGTAATCCTGAATGTAAATGCTGTAGAAGGCTCAGTTACTGTTTTGATTTCAATGTGATATGTTATATTGTTGCTAGTATTAATACTGTGGTTAGGTAATGTACACTTGTTTGTAATGTAATCTTAATAGCAGTGAACTTCCTTTTATGCAATATCTTTTATTTTTAATTTTATTAGAGAAATTCTTATTTTAGCTATAGAGAAACTGGAAGAAGACAAGTGAGGTGCAATTCATACTTCTATAATTTATACTAACTTTATTGTTATCGTAAGAACACTTTCATTTTATAAAAATGGATTATGGAGTGTTCAACTGGCATTCACACTGAAACAGTATGTCACAAATTGACTTACAATAGATCTTTAGTATTGCACGATATTTTAGAGTTTACTAAACAGCAAATAACATTGATATCTTTAAGTGGATGTACTGAAAAAAATATATATCTGTACTTCTCATAAAACTGAATATTTAGTTAAATATTTTCATATTAAGGGAAAAGTTGCTCTGACCCATTTAGCTTCACACTAAACCAGTCAAGAAATCTCTTCAAAAAATATCATTGACACTTTCAAGAAACAATCCCAATTTAAAATTAATTGCATAAATTAAAATTAATTGTGTACAAAATGCTTAAACAAAATACAAAAACCACAAGATGATACAGAAAGCGAACCAGAGTGTCTAGATATATTTGAGTATCAATGTGTTATAGTCAAGTTGGTAAATAAAGCTTGGTAAGGACATGGAATTTCTGCCTTAAGGTTCAAAAATTATCGATCAGCGCAAAGGAACCAATTTTAAAAAATAAAGTTGCAAAAATAGTCGAGTCGGTTATCAGTAAATTAAATGATTCCTTTGATTTAAATATTTCCACAAAGAAACCAGTTTAGTACCACAAAATTATGGTGATTTAAGTAAGTAATATGAAGAACTAATCATTAAAATAAAGGAAAAAATCAGAACATTCTATCAACCCAGTATAAAATTAATATTTTAAGTTTATTAACAAGAAGCTGGAATATTCAAAAAATTCAAAATGAGTTTAGTGTTAGTCAGTATTTAGCCAGTCAATCCAAACAATTACCAAAAACCAAACAGAATTTTGCCACTATTCTGTCAAAACTGAAAACCGAAATTTTTCTCGAACATAATACTTGCTTTACTTCGTAAAAGTAAGTAAAAAGGAGGTTGTGTATTCGACCCGTATATTTTTTTTATGTTTGTTTGCGAATAACGTTTTTCCTATTAATGCGACTGAAATAAATATTTCAGCAATCGACGCAGCTGCTTTTTGCGGTGGTAACCCGTGATGTTGAAAAAATCTTTTAAACAAAAAATCCGTCTGAAAATTGGCATAAAAATATTTTCGTCGGGTAAGTAGGGACAATGGGAATCCTGATATTCTTTACGTATGCGTCATGTCAGTTGATGTTATATGGTCTAGTGTACGACAGGTAATGTGAGTTTTTGCACAAGATATATAGCACCGTCAATAAAATCATCAGAAATCGATATATCTCGTCTTAAACCTTTCACACCCATTATACATTATACATAATATACAGCATTGGTAAGGACAATGGCCATCATAATTCTATATATGTGCATCACATTAAATAATCTTTTGCGGTCTCTCGCAAGGTTGGACAACTAATCTTAACTAAGATGAACCATCAAAGCTACTGACAAACATACATAGTTTATGTTGTTAGCAACGCAAACTTTATGTTTATGTTACTGTTAAAGCAACATAAACTTGACCTTTTGCAAATACTTTTTCTTCAAATCTACTACAACTCTATTTAATGTTGTACCTTGTAATTTGTGCACTGTTACAGCCCAACTTAAAATTAAAGGTAGTATACATCCTTAGAACCTTGAAAAATCCTTTAGTAGCTGGTGTAACAGGTACACAACCACCTTTATCTATCATTTTGTATCTATTGTTTCGTCACCTAATTTCATTAACACAGCTTTTGGTAACTCATCTCTTTCCGAAAATTGATACATGACGATACATAACATAAGGTACATAACATAACTTTTGAACCGTCTGCCGATTGTAAGTTATGCAACAGGCCACCACAGTATTGACGTCTACCGGAATAACAGATTTGGGGGGAGTTTTCCCGTATGTTGCAGCTTCTCGTGATTCAGCAATAGCTCAATAATATAAACTCTACATGTTTTTCATATCATATCGGTCATATTACGATTATATTCATCAATTAATTTAATAACGGGGAATATTCTTACATCATTTCAATCTGCAAATTCGTCTGTTAAAGGTACCTTCTTTCGCAAAGCATTTCCAATCGGCCGGTTGCAACTTCGCCAAATCGCAATTTACATAATAAATCGATGGACTTCCATGTCATTTCTTTGTCTCGTGTTTATTGTTAGCTCACAAAATGAAAACGCTACAAATTTATTTTCGCTTCACACCAAGGAAGTTGAACAAAACACCAACGGTTTTTAACTGGAGGCAGCTGTATTATACCACAAAAAAGCACAGCAACTCCGTCAAGTAACTCATCGCTATTAATCAGACACAGAAAATTATGAAATAATTATTTAAAAAAAAAAATGGAACTGACATCAAGGTTCAGCACTTGCTTCTATAGAATTAATTCTGGATAATATGTAACATAAATCTGTACTAAAATACTATATACGTATACTTCATAAAAACCAATAGCGATATTACATCAGCGAAATTCATATTTATGTGCTTCCATTTCTTTTCCGTTTGCGATTATTATGCTTTTTATTATATATTCCATCTATAGGTCCATTCAAGTACCACGTAAGTATGATCGTGTATTTTGGCACCGATTCAAAAAAGTGTCTGAAGAATTAATCAAGTATTTAGACGAAATTATTTCTTAGTTTTTACCGCATTCTGATGTCGGTTCTATTTTTTTTTAAATTAATTATTAGTCTTTTTAAATAATTTTTTGTTTTTTAATTTTATTTTCATTTAAAATATAGCCCACGATGTGGTCTAGTGGTTAATTCGTCTCGCAAATCTGTTCTTTAGAAGCTGATTTTCTAAGTCGAAAGTTCTGAGGTTCAAATCCTAATAAAATTTAGTTGCTTTTATACGGATTTGAATTATCCATACGTCTCATGAATGGTCGGTCTGAGTCTGTACAAAACTACACCTCATTTACATGTCATATGTATCATCCTCATCTCAATGGGCCGTGGGAGGAGATCGCTTATTGTTCACCGGTTGATACGGTGATTATTTTGAACCTTAGCTGTTGGCGGAACGGCGACTGCACTGCCGAGGGCATGAATCCCATGCAGCCGCGAGATGTAGCAGCATCTCGATGATAGAAAGCAAGTAAATGTCACGTGGGACTCTGCGATGGAGCTTAGTGGGTGTAGGAGGTCTGTCCGCCTCTCCCTTGTAGACCAGACCGAAGTCCGTAACTTAACCAAGTCAGAAGTATGAACTGAAGTTGAGTTCACTAAGGGAACTAGGAATAAATTTCCTTTATTGCGAACAACATTTTTGGTGGTATGTTGTTTTTCAATTTGCCTCGAAATCTTGAGACATTTACAAGAAGGTGGCTCAGTTAGAGTAGACCTAGGCAATTACATCGGTCGCATCCCAACGAGGCCTGGCTTATTACTGTGAGATGTAAAAAGTTAAGAGAGCGAAAGACAACTCCCGTTAAAGCCCACCATGGCTAGGAACGGGAGGGGTGGCAATCGGCAGCGTCACAAGGCAGGTGTCTTCTCCTACAGGGGTTGGACGAACGTGGAAACAGATGAATCTCTTTTTTCAATGCGAAAATACAATTTGGATGGTTTAACCTTCAGCAGTGAGGAAATTTGCAAAGAAATAAACGATTGTTTCGTGTATGTTGTCCTCGATCGAACGAAAGATAGGTTACTAAATGTTTTAATGTAGGATAATAGACGTGGGATGAACATAATCTCCGATTGCTGACGGAGTTAAGATGATATACCTGATCTACAAGATTACAATTTTACACATTAAACTATTAATAATTCAGCTAATTTTCGAGATCCAATTAACGGGACACATACAATTACAATGGAGAATTTACGGGCGGCAGCGAGAAGATTTTAGGTTAATCATCTTAACATATACTGGAAGAAAAATTGTTTCCATCAGTAAATTTATGGAGATTCACCAACGAGAAGTTTCCAAAAGAACAATCTTAGTGGAATTACAATTTTTTTTCTCCTTTTTTTCTCAGCCCTCCGGAGCCGGATTTGCAACTAAACATAAACTCGGCTCCTAGGAGTCCCATAGCCTCTAACTATCTCGTCGGGAACAAATTTCCCGCCAGATAGCCGGGACTCGATCGTTTAGGTGCCATGCCTCTAATGAGGAGACCATAAAGGATCCCCCCACCGGGACTCGGTCTTTATGCCGTGCCTCAAATGGGAAACCCCCAAAAGGATCCCCCACTGGAACTAGGTCTTACTTTACCCCCAACGGTACAGCAAGTGAGTCCACACCCGAAGGAGTGGAATTACGGTTGGAAGTATCTTAAGTGAACGTAAATTTTTAATTCAAATCTCAATGGCGGAAGAGTGGCGAGTCATATAATCCATAACGAAAGACATTCATTTCAATAAACTATATTAAACAATACTGATAAAATCAGTAAATCCGTTTTCCCTTTTAAAGAGATACATAATATTTTTACAAGTGATTATTTTATAAAAGAAAATGACATACACTCTAATATAATTGGATAAATTATAAAAAGAAAGATATAAAAAATAAAATATACTCGTAAGAAGAGTACAGTTAGTGCACTTATAGAAGAAATAAAATGCACTGAGAAAGAAAAAACTTTTTATGATTTTTTTTCTTTCATTAATTCTACGATATCCCGCGGGTTTTAACCACAGGACTTGTTCTACTATATTATACGGTCGGATGATTTAAAGAAATCTTCTTCATTAATTAAAATATAACAATCCTGTGCAACTGCAATAATAAAATAAAATTATAAATAAAAATATGTATTCATTTTAATTTGAACGTTAAGAATTTTATTTTCGTTTTATTAGGTAAATAATTAAGAAGAGAAAATATCAACATACACACATTCCTTACACAGGATTTACTTCATTCTAATGAGCATTTTACTACATCGTAAAGGATATGTGTAACTATTTATGAAAAACTCTTGTGTATATATATATATATACATATATATATATACATATTAAATGTATATTTATAAAATAAATCAATTGCTTACTCACACATATTCTTCTACACCCATTTCTTTGTTTTTAACTCAAATTGTTTTTTCTACTTTCCTAATTATTTTCTTTAAACGTATAAAGTAAAACAATTATTTTCTTGCTTTTACGTAAAAACTAATTCTTATTCTATCTATAATCAAACCTAAAAAAAAGATACATGTAAAAGTTGTTGATAAAAAAATTAGGAAAAATACACGAAGAAGAATAATATTGTTTGCAGACAAATCGAACATGAGAGTTCACTATTTAAAGAAAAAATCTGATGTGGACACCATATGACTTCCTTGTACGCCTATTACATTACTTACATTTTTAAAAATACATAAAACTTTATTTCACTAATAACTTCTGATTTTTTTTTTGTTTTTGTTTTTTATTGTTATTGAACTATTATTTATTTTTTTTAAATCAGAAGTTAATAATTATTAATAAATCAATATACTTAATTTAACAAAAAAGTTAAAAAAAAAGAAGATTAAGTCTGATTCGAACCGTTGTGTGTTCCCCTTTTAAGATCCAAATATTTCATTAATTAAAACTACATTTGACTATAACTCCGAAACCAATGAAAATAAGTACCACTTATGATACATCGTTGAAAAGCCCTCAATGAGGCTGCAGTTAAGAAAAAGTCCAAAATCCAATTTTTTTTGATTTTGGGCTTTTTGGACACTTTTGGTTCAGTCGATTGCAATCAAAAGGGGAGGAGCACAACTGGATGTTACAACAGTCCTAAATCCAAATTTAAACATCCTACGGCTAATCGTTTTTGAGTTATCTGAGATACGTAATTACGTCACGCCGAGACTAGTCAATATAGATTCAGGGATGGTCAAAATGGTTATTTCCGTTGAAATCTGATAACCGAAATTTTTCGCGATCAAAGTACTTCTACTTCGTACAAAGAAGTAAAATGCGGTATTAGAAACTTGTAATCATTTAAATTCGGTGAGTTGGTAAATTAGAAAAAAAAATACATAAAAAATAAGTAATTATGATACGGTAGAAAACAAAATAACCTAACTGGTATTAGAAACATAAGTAGAAATCCCACAACAATGTAAGAAAATAATGTTCATACGTACGTAACCGTAAATAATGTAAATACGTACATAAATCGATCGTAACGTAAGATAGCACATACAGAGCGTTTGGAAAGTTGCTGAGCAATGGAATTACGAAAATGCAATGACATAGCTGTCTTGATTGTATTTTTATTTCATTATTTTAATGAAACGGATATTACCATAACTGGAATAGTTTTTAAAAAATGTTCAAAATGACTTCCTCAAACATCAACACAACACTGCACAAACACTTTAATCAGCTCATGTACTGGAATTCCTCGTACGTGTGCTGTTATTGCGGTTTTTAGTCCGTTAATCGTGCTTGGTCTCTTGCGATACACTGTTTGTTTTACTGCCCCCCCCCCACCATAGAAACTAATCTGGGGGAGTCAAATCGGGCGATCGTGAAGACCAGAAACCCCTCGAAATGATTCGTTCACCAAAGACATTTCGTAAAAACGTCATTGACCTGTTAGCTGTGTGAGCTGTGATGTCATTTTGTTGGACCCAACCGTGACCGATTTCTGCTTCTATTAACTGACTAATGAAGTTTGTTAAAACAGCATGCATAGTAACGATCATTATTAACTGTATTTTAAAAAATTGGACTCACAATGATGTTCTACTCACACCGACCCAGACTTCCATTTTCGCTACGTGCATAGTAATACAAGTTCGTGTAATTCACAGGGGTTAGTTGTCGACCACAGTCGAGTATTTTGTGAATTAATATAACCTTCCACATGAAACTACTATTTATCTGTAAAAAACGTAATTTCGATTAATTAATATTAATCTTGACACGATTAATATTAATTAATAAAGAAATTTAATGCAAAAATATGTAATATACATTTATTGCATAGGCAATATCCAAGCTTGAAGTTCCGGAAGGATCTATATTTATTATTAAAACTATTGGTATGGAAAACGTTCTGCTTGAGACAACATTCAGTAAATTAAGCTTAACTCACAACAGATTAATCTCTAATATAAGAAAAAGGTACCTAGCAAACTTAAGTATCTGAGTCTCTTTTAAAAACTGAAAAGCAACTACGTAATGAAAAGTTTACAAAATTTCAAAGGATGATAAATATCAAGCAAGACGTTAAGACTTTAAATGGTAGCTTCTCGGCCTTTGATCCGGAAGTTCCAGTTTCGAATCCCGGTCAGGCATAGCATTTTTTTATGCGCTACAAATTTCCTTTCATATTCCTGGGCACATAGGTTTTGGTACATTCTATTAACATTCCTATCCATCGGCATCGGGCTCAAAAGATTAACTTTGTTTCTTATTTCATGTCATCACTTTTTATCGTAACCTAAAACTTGCGTCGATCATTGCTTTTATACGGAATATGATGTAATGCAAGAAAATATGAAATTTATTATATTTTTCTGTAATTTAATTTTAATCTTAAAAAATGAATTCACAGTAAAAAATCATACGATTGACCGACTACCAAACAGGCCATCATTATGTCTCCGTCAAATTTATTTTTTTGTTTTTTAATTCAACCCATTTGTCTGCAACTATGTATTTAAGATACGGATGACGAACGATAACTTAAGAATACGCAGTATGATTTTCAGAGAATCCACGGGGTTGGTCTAGTGGTGAACGCGTTTTCTCAAATCAGCCGATTCGGAAGAAAAGAGTTCCAGAGTTCAAGTCCTATTTATATGGATTTGAATACTATATCGTGGAAACCGGTTTTCTTTGGCGGTTGGGTTTCAATTAACCACACATCTCAGGAATGATCGAACCGAGACTGTAGAAGACTGCACTTTAAGACTTTACACTCATACATATCATCCTCATTCATCCTCTTAAGTAATACCTGAACGGTAATTCCCGGAGGCTAAACAGGGAAAAGAAAAAAGTATGATTTTCAGAGAATATTACTGTCTTTGCTCACGAAATATACAGGCATATTGCAGGAAATAGAAATTAAAGTTGTAAACCTCTGTCTTTATCTACACATTACAAATCATTTTTTCAGTAGATAAAAAAAAATTATTTTTACATGAATTGGATAGAATTAAATCAGACAGACATAATTTATATAGATGCTTTGCTTAAAAGTATTTTACTTCAGATGTTTCAATATAAATAATTATTCTAAAATAGGATCAACTGACGACTATTTCAGCCGACCTCTTTTCATCTGAGATTTTTTTAAAGGGGTAAAAAATAAACATAAAATAATCAAAATTGATAAAATACATGTAACAAATAATATTTTCAGTAAATATCAAGATCGATGAATACGCAATAAAAGATTACAAATTATCAATTAAAGATAGATCGGAGTTATAAGCCTTTTTTACTATACTTTTATATTTTTTGAATATAAAATTTCGACTACACATTATTATTTTTATGCATATATAAACTTACAGAATCCATCAAAATAGCATAGTAGCTCATTTTTCTGTAATTTAAGTAGCTATAAGTTAAATTAAGTAGAGCCGAAATTTAAGAACATGGCCGACGACTACCACAGTATTCCTGTCTTAATCAATTTAAAAAGTTTAATAAGTACGAAAAAAAGTACTTATTAAGTACTTAAAAAAATAAGTACGAAAAATTTTACAAAATGGTGATGCGCTGGAAGTAAGCATTACAATTTTAAGGATATCATTAACATAAATCTTTATTTAATGTGGTAACAGGTAAATAAAACTAACAACAGATCCATAGCATCTCTTGTTCTACGGAGCATCTCATCGGTAGTATTCCAAAAATTCAATCGAATCTAAATAAATACGAAGACTAACAGTATTAATAGTTTTTATACGTTTAAACGTTGACAAAAGAGTTCTCAACCATTTTTCGTTTTATTTAAGTTTAATCTATAATCAATGAGTAAACTTAACTTACGAATTATAAGTCAACCTTCTCAGTCGACTATCAATATAAAAACAAAAAAATAATGATAAAGGTGTGCAGTAATATGTTGATAAAAAAAGCATACATCCCAACCCGTAGGAGGAAGACACACACCCTGTGAAGTTACCGGCATACCACCCCCTCCGTTCCCCTGAGCGAAAACCTGAGGGGTTTTACCGGATGTCGTCTTTTAACCCTCTAACTGATTACATCTTACAGTCATCAGGCAGGCCTCGGACGGAATGACACCGATGTAAAAGCCTCGGCAGACATTTGCATCAGTAAAATACAAATCAAATTTTGCCTTCACGTAGGCCTCAAACGGACATCTTCACATCCAACCTAACATGATTCCCTCAAACTAAGTAACTGAAACCGCGGAAGCACGGACGCCGCGCCTAGTCTAAATTTGACAACACCGTTCGTGACTGTGAATGCCTCAGAAAACGAACGAGTTGTAAGTTAAATAAATTCTACACTAATACCATAAAAATTATGTTTTACACAACATAGAAATTTAGACCTACACCCAAATAAGTCGGCCAAATTAGGTCACCGAATAAGGGGAACGTAACCTCATTCCGGTCCGCGCAGGAGCTGGGGACGTACCCCGCACCACCTCCCGGTCCCATCACGGAGTCTCGCGCGGCATTACAAAGTCACAATCAAGACTGCCACTGGCGGAACGAAGCCACGCCCCCGGTCGCACGGGCTACACTCCGGCAGCACGGCCACCCCCAACAGCGGGGGCCCCAAATCGAATCACAAACAATACTAATATAACCGTGGCACGATTCCAAAAGTGCATACCACCAACCAATCCAATGCCTAGGCCGGAACCCTAGCCACCCGAGATCCTACCACGATCAAATACCTCGATTAAACTCCCTCTGCAGACCTACACACCGCAAGGGCGCGAAGAAAACCGGCCACTATAGACCACTCCTCGTGGATCATCCAGTTAATATGGAGATCCGGAAAGGAATGTATTCTCTCAAGTTCCCTAACAGCTTGTGAACGTTCGACCTCATATCGGGTCGAATGATAAAGGTATGCAGGAATATGTTGATAAAAAAAGCATACATCCCAACCCCGTAGGGGAAGACACTCGCCTAGTGACGTTCCGGTTACCAACCCCCCCCCCCCACGTTCCTTGCTCTGATGGGCTTTAACGGGAGTCGTCTATCGCCCTCCGACTTTTTACATCTCATATTAATAAGCCCGTCCTCGTTGGGATTACACCGATGGAAAATGCCTCGGTAGACATTTACATCGGTGATTAATTGTCTCAACTTTTCCCTTCGCTGTAGGCTTCTTTCGGACATCTTGACTGTCCTTCTCCGTTGAACTAGCTAACCGAGTTCGCGGAAGCACGAAACCGCGCCTAGTTCCACATTAATGAGCCAATTCCTGTGAATGTCTCGAAATTCGAGGCAAATTAAACACAACATACCACCAAAAATGTTGGTCGCAACAACGAAAATTAGTCTTAGCTCCCTTAATGAACTCAACTACAGTTCAAACCCCAAACTAGGTTATATTTTATGGACTCGGGTCTGATCTACAAGGAAGAGGCAGACAGACCTCCTACTCCGACTCAGCTCCATCGCAGACTCCCGCGTGAAAAAAAAAGAAGAAGCATACAGATAAAATCATTCAACCAATAAGTTTTAAAACAAACGTACGAGTTAAATGCCCGTTTTTATGTAGAATAAGATAAAACTATTCCAGCCTATCAGCGATTAAATTCACAGAATTTCTTGTATGCATGACTGTTTATGTAGATAATAGATTCCAGCCAATCGGCAATCAAGGAAAAGCAAATCACTTATCGCTGCCTAGTTTGTCGTTACTTTGTTTTATCTATGGTGAAAATAGATTGCTATATACTACAACGTAATGCTATCTCATTCTAAATAAACACAGTCACGCATACGAGAAAGTATGTGACTTGCTTTTAATCGCCTATCGACTAGAATATTTTCTCATGGTTCGTAAAAACGGGTATTTACAATGGTTTTAAAACTTATCGGTTGAATGTGTTTATCTATATGCTTTTACATCAACGTATGTATTTACCAAAGTAACAATTTTTATCGAAATTAAATAAAACGTAATTTTTTGGGGGTATTTCAAAACAAATTTAAAGCATCATAATCCGTAGCGTCTGTTAACGCAGACGATGGAGTTCTACCGCAGCCTTCTGAATGTAATTTATTTTTTTAAATTTGAATTGGTATGTTATGAAGTGTTAAAAAGAAATAAGATCAATTAACTACACTACATGAAATGAATTATATCATGCGTTAAAAATTATTGTTCTTGCTCTTTAATGTGAGGAAACAGTCTTTTTCTGTGTACAAAAGACTCTGAAATTACATTGACTACATGGATGCTGACCCTATCTGACCCCGTGCGATTTTTTTCTTTGGGGGTTTATAAAGGATCAATTTACATTGACGGTTTTACTTTGATTTTCCTTATATCAGCATACAAATTGCATTATATTTTTATGTGGAAATTCTTGGTGTGCAGAAAAATAGTAAAAACGTTTAACTTTGTTCAGATTAGCATGTTTTTTTGGTGGGCGTTAAACGCTTTCGCGTTATCATCACCCGGTTCATAATAATTTAAAAGGTAAAAATTAAAAAAACAAAACAAGAACATAAACTAAAAGTAGATTAAAAATAAGTATACAACACACACTATAAACATACAACTAATATCACATAAAAGCTAAAACAAAGAAACTTAAATCTAATATCACAGAAAAGATATCACTAAAACTTAAAACTAATATCACGTAAATCTTACGACTAATATCAGAGTCAGAATCTAACAGTAAAATAAAATTATTTAAAACGAAACTAAAATATAAATAATTTAACAAAATCCGAAAGGAGTGTAAAGGGCCCCTTCACGGATAACAAAGATTAACCTTCTGAAAAACTACAACAAATCTACAAACACTAAATACAGATATATATTATATTTTATTAATTATATTTATTTTCCTTAGGAATAAAAATACCTGATCTATCAGTTGCCTGTCATTGCCTAGGATACGGCGAATGTTTTGGGATAATTTAAATTTGTGACGTAAGACCGCATAACAAAGGCGCTATAAAAGGATGTGACGCACATTTAAACGGCAGTCGCATCTTACGCATAATGGTGCGTATCCTGCTGAAATCAGGTACTCGTGCGTGACTCTGATATGCCTTTTTTTCTTTCTTTTTCCTGTTTAGTCTCCGGTAATTACCGTTCAGATAATACTTCAGAGGTTTCACCTAGCGGCTGATGAGTTGTGCGTCTGCGGGGAGGTCCAGTCGAACGAACATCTACTGTTCGACTGCCCTGCTCTTGGGGGGGCCAGAGACCGGGCCACCCTGGAACTTAGAGGTCAGGGGGAAAACTGGCCGCTCATAAACGGCGAGTCAATGTGGCGTGAGCCGCATTGTCGGACCGTGTGGGAGTTCCTCGATGAGGTTGCGATGTTCAACCGTCATCGGTAGTTTGTTAATTTAATTGGGATTAACTGATTCCTGTGGCGTGTCGGTGGAAAACCTTCCTAGAATTAATGGCTGCCATCAGCCAATAAAGCTCCAAGTGCTTTAAATGGTGGACAGACACTAGCTGGCAAACAGCTTAAATTGCCGTCTTTTACTTGTAACTTTTATAGTTTTAAATTGTAACAAGGGGTGCGCCTCCCCGATTTAGTTTTAATGTGACAAGTGAGCGGTAGGGACACATAGGCGGGACACTATGCTCTAGGGCGACCGAATGGGTGGTGGCGGGAGAAATGCCAGCTAACCAAATACTTCAGAGGATGAATGAGGATGATATGTATGAGTGTAAATGAAGTGTAGTCTCGTACATTCTCAGTTCGACCATTCCTGAGATGTGTGGTTAATTGAAACCCAACCACCAAAGAACACCGGTATCTACGATCTAGTATTCAAATCCGTGTAAAAATAACTGGCTTTACTAGGATTGAACGCTGGAACTCTCGACTTCCAAATCAGTTGATTTGGGAAGACGCGTTCACCACTAGACCAATCCGGTGGCTAAACTCTGGTATGCCCTACCCGCAATCGACAGAGGACCACTTTCTCACGACGAGTTTTTTGGCATGAGGAGTCCCATGGCAACACAGAATCGTTAATGTGCTGGAGTTTATTATCAACGGTAGCCGTCCAGTTACCTTGTCATTTTTTTATTAGAGATTGTTTTATATAATTAATAAAGTCAGAAATAGCAACACGAGTGGTAAAAGGAGGTCGATTACACGCGTCTTTGGCAGCGGAATCTGCATGTTCATTACCCGGAATCCCTACGCGGCTAGGGACCCAGCAGAAACTTATTTGTGTGTTGCGATTATTCAATTCGGAGATTGCGTTGTAGATTTCAATGACGATAGGATGTCTGGAGTAAAGGTTTTATAAGGCTTGGAGCGCACTACACAAGTCACTGCAAATAAGGATATTTCGTTACTTAGGTTTAACGATATTTAGAGCCTTATTAATAGCGTTTAGTTCAGCAGTAAACACACTCGTAATACCAGGTAGACCAAACAAAGGCGCAAATTAAGAAAATTCAGCAAAGTATTTACGGTAAGCTAGAGTGTTAAATTACGTATAACCAACTCGATTTAAGGTAATGTAACAAACAACAAACTTTTATCGGAATCAGACGATAAAGTTTCATTTTTTCAGTTATTTAAAGTTCAATTTAAAACAGCTCTTGCTTACGTATAACAAAATTTTGCAAAAAGACAAAAAGATGAAATCTTTTATGACTTTGTTACGAGTATATCCATATATTAAATTTGCTTATTATGCGCATCTAAAATTGCTTGAAATTATTATTTTTTCCTTGACAATAGAAGAAATGAAATATAAAACTTTATAACGAGTGTAATTTTTAAATATCTAACTTTAAATAAATGATTCTTCAATAAATATTTTTGTTTTTAATAAATCTCAAACGTTGTACTAGATTAACTCTTGTTAATATACTTTACAGATCATAATCATAATCTATATTCATAATTATTATTTTTTATTTAAAAAGTACGTCCTTCAAAATGTATATCGAGGTTTCAAACTTATGTAATATTTCTCAAGTTTCACGTATGATAAATAATTATAAATGAAATGAAAGAACTCAAACAGTTTTAGCGTCCATATCGTTTACAGTTGTTACAATCTCTAATATCTACAGATTATGGTTTGCGTGCTAGTTTTGTAAATGAAATGATATACCGTGACGATGAAGACTTTCATTATCGTGTCTTAATCAGTGACAAATCAACAGTTCAAGTTAATGGAAAATTAAATATTCATAATGTGCGTATCTGGGGATAAGAAAATCCTCACGAAATATTACACTGTGAACGAGAATGCTCAAAACTGAATGTCTTTTTTGTGCCGTATCCCGACGTCAGATATTCTTTTTCACGGAAGTGTGTCTAGAATGAACTATTTTGAGATGCTACAACTACGGCTTGTTCCTCGACTGCAATACGAACCATAGGACTTGAGAGACAGGACTGAAGCAGCTGTCGCATCAATTACTCCAAACTGCTGATTAAAGTACGGGAACTCTCCTATCGGCTGGATATATACCGTGTGACAAACGGTGCTCAGATTGAACACTTATAGAAAAAAATGTTTGATTTGCTCTTTCATTTCATGTATATTTATCAATGTGAATAAAATTGAATAAATATTACGTAACTTTTAAACCCCGATATTTATTTTTAAATACACCGTATTTTAAACGGTAAAAATTATTAAATTAACATTATAAAACCATCAAATAATATAATCATAAATCATGATTTTACATTCCCAGTTATTTTGTTTATAATATAGAAACTGATTAAATAATTAATCCGTTGAATTTTTATATAGTCTGACTCTTTTGGTCCCTTGAATGAAAATATTCTGAAATTCTGTACAGGTATAAAATATTTTTTTTCTTTTCTATGGGTAATTGTGTGCTGCTCTCTTAATGACTTTTTTATCACAAAAACGATCAAACTTTTATGATCATAAAATTCAGTGCGATAGCTTTTATATGATAGCGGAAGGCAGCTGATAGAAATGGATTAGAATGATTAGATATTTAAGGGATGCTATTTACCCCCCAAAATACTTTAACGGGTTAAGGCCCTTTGAGAAAATTTTATCCCAAAACATTTTTCATTTGATCAAAAACTAATACACCGGATGGTCCCAGTATATTAGTTTTTGTAGTCCCACCATAAAATGATGAACAGGTACTTGGTGGCATTCAGCGACGTAGGCGTGGCAGCGAATTACTGCCTAGACGAAATAAATTTTATTATGGATGTCATATATATTTTTAATAGTTGACAGGGTGCGCGTACCCAATTTAGTAAATATATGACAAGTGAGTGGTTGGGACACAAAAGCCGATGGTCTATAGCACCTTCTTTTTTCCTGTTTAGCCTCCGGTAATTACCTATCAGATAATACTTCAGAGGATGATATGTATGAGTGTAAATGAAGTGTAGTCTTGTACAGTTTCAGTTCGACCCATTCCTGAGTTGTGTGGTTAATTGAAACCTAACCACCAAAAGAACACCGGCATCCAAGATCTAGTATTCAAATCCGTGTTAAAATAACTGACTTTACTAGGACTTGAACGCTGGAACTCACGACTTCCAAATCAGCTGATTTCGGAAGACGCGTGTTATAGACCAACCCGCTTAGTCCGCGTTTAGTCCGCTCACGCTGTCAGGTAAGCTCTAGAAACTATTTAGGACACTGGTCGCTAAACTATTTCGAGCCTCAGTAGCCGTTTGAGGCACAGACATTCGGTTTTATGCTTTAGGAAGACCAAATAGATGGTGGCGGGAGAAATGCCAAGCAAACCAAAATACCATTTAAATTGAGACACATGTATATCTCCAAAACTACACATTAAAAAAAGTTTCTTAAAGATTTTCCATTTAAAGGGAGAATACGTTCACAACCTATGTTGTCCTTGATAAGGCTAAATAAAGGTCATTTCAAGGTAAACTTAACTTTTTTAAATAGGAACCTACATTTTTTATTGCAAAATCGAACACTTGTAAAATAAATTTCATTTCAGATTTTGTTTTTCTAAAATTGATAGTTTTTTAGTTATTCATCGTTGATATTTTTAGTTTCATTAATTCTGGCCCAGCTGACGAGTTATATCCAGCGAATGTTAAATTTTTTAATAAAAACCAATCAATGCCAACAATAATGAAGAAGAAGAAGAAGAAGAAGAAGAAGAAGAAAAGAAAAAGAATTTAAGCATGTAAACACCAGCGAACCTTTTAAAATAGCCTAAAAGTGAAGTTCAAGTTGCAAATGGCATTTGTCTAAGTGAACGTATTAGCATTGTCTTTAATTAACCTTTTTGTTACTCGCCAGCTATAATATTAAATTATTTAGTTTTATTTAATGGAAATTACGGAACTATTTACAATTAGAGAAAAAACGGAAGTAATTTTGCTTTACGGGGAATGTCACTGACATGTTGATCACCTTTATATGCTCTACGATTCCCCTGTAGAAATACTCCATGTCGTTTTTCCGTGTGCAGAATTGTAAAACAGTTTAGTGATCCTGGAAGTGCGCGGGTCAAAATAGGAACAGTCGAAACAATGTGACAGCAGAAAACAATGAAACAGCGGTGGCTGAGGTGGTTATTGTAGATCATCTTAGTTCAAGAATTCCGCGTGACTTCGGGATATCAAAAACCAGTCTTCTGAGAATATTAAAACGCCTTAAATTCTATCCGTACCATATTTCACTTAATTAAGAGTAGCATTTTGTCGATGGGCGCTGGAAAAAGTACAGGTAGATCAAATTTGGTTTTCTTAATATTCTATTTTTCGACGAATCAGGTTTTACTTATCATGGAACAGTAGATAATATGGATTATTGGACAGTGTAAAATCCACAGTGGCTAAAGGAAGTATAATATCAACGTTGACTATCAATGTTAGAAGCGGAATCATACGCTGCACATTAATCGGACCTCATTTTTTCGATGGAAATTTGAACGGAGAGAAATACGCATATTTTCTAGAAAATCAGTTGCCTTTACTGCTTGATGAACTACCCTTGGAGAAGAGAAGAACGATGTGGTTTCATCGTGATTGCTGTCTTGCACATTATTTAATTATCACCAGAGTAATTCTGGACCGCGAATACGATGATCGTTGAATTGGTCGAGCTGGTCCAGTTCATAGGCCTGCTAGTTCTCCCGACATTACTACAGGAGACATTTTTTTATGGGGCTACCTTAAAAAAAAGATTTACATAGAAGTATCAACTGCCCCTGAAAACATGAAAGAGGGTATAACAAACGTCTGTAGTAATATCAGGTGAAAAACTCTGTTAAATGTACACGGGCTGTTTTTAAAAGGTATCGAAAAATGTACAGCAGTAGAACGTCACCGCTTCGAACATTTGTTTCCTTAATTTATGTAGAGTAAGTTTTTATAATTATTTTAAATAAAGAGAATTATAATTATATTACTAGATTTTCTTTATTTAAAGTCTACAAAATAAATTTCTTAAATTTCTCCCAAAATTACTTAATTTTTATCGTTAATAAATTTTAAACTGTATAAAAATATAAAATTTGTATTTCATATGAAAAATACATTATTATTTATCATTAACCTATCCATAAGGGTAAGCATAATACACCATCCTTTAGTCTATGTTATTCCACCTGTGTGGCCCAAGCTTCCTAATTGCTTCTCAGAACGCATCTCTTGTCATTAAAAGGAGAAGAACCCTTTGCGATGTTATGTAAGGTCACTCGCTTTTGACGTCTTTCTATAAATCACTTTTAAAAACCAGTGAAAACATCAACGTAACTCTATAAACTAACTCGTCACTCGCATCTTCACCTCTTATTCAATCAGCCTACAAATTACGTTCAAAATTCATTCACAAGAATAAAGACTAATCTGCTAAAACGTTCATTCGCTAATAAATTAGTAAATAAGACGACGTGTAACGTTAAAAAGATATATGTGCAACACTTATCTATAAATCGTCACCGATAACAATGCATCATTATAGTATTATGACGCTGCAACTTTTTTTTTCATTGTACCGTTCATATATCCAGTACTTAAGTAACAAAGTATTTTACAAGCAGTAATGTATTTTTAGAATATCATTTACGTATCAATACTTCTACTAATCACAAATTTCATCAACTCAAATGAAAAATAAAATTAAACGAGTTTTCATTTTAAAAAAAAATTATTGAAAACTTATAATAAATATATATATATATATATTATAAGTTTATTTTCCTTGTGACTGGATAAAATTAAATATAATAAAAATACATATTTTACTATACAAACTTATAAACTAAATTCACTTAGAATTCTCTAAGCTTCCTCAGATATAATATTTTTAAGTAAAATAAGCCTTGTTGTTATATAGATAATGGCGATATATAATCGCCATTATCGTCTGGCCAGGTCCCACGCAGTGTTCGTTACCCTCATGGTAATGAGAATAATACTGATAAATAACAACTAAAGCATTTAGACTTTATAGAAACTAAAGTACAAAAGACAGAATAGTACTAACTATGGTAACTATAATAAACACACCTTTGACGAAGAAAACTTCACAACTTATTTTTGTCACCATAGTGACAGAAATTAATTTAATTATTTTTTTCTTTTTTCTTCTTTAATGAATATGATTAATCGACAACTTCACTTGCAAGGAAGCTAGGACCTCGATCCTGGCTTAAAAACTTGCCTAGGATATCATGGATGTATCCTGTAAATTAGAAAGCAATCGGTCTTTTGGTTCTTGCGTGATTCAAACAAATAAATAAACTATCGGCTTTATTTATAATGTATAAATACACGCGCACACACACACACACATGCACAAATAAATATATAAATAAAAATTTTAATTAAAGAAAAATTGGAAGACAAAAAAATTTTTAATTCATATATAAAAAAAAAAATGTTAAGATGATGCTGTTCTTTTGGCAGAAATCAGAATATAAAATACAATAAATTAACTGTTCAAAGGAAAATTTTTAAAATAAATTCCAAAATTAAAAAAAACAACAAAAGAATGTAACAGAACGTTAATATTAAAATAAAAGAAAATAGATACAAAAAATCTAATGTGGACACCATATGACTTCCTTGTACGCCTTTTACATTACATACACACATTTTTTCTGGACTTCATTTAAATTTATTTCATTTGAAAGTGAGATATGATCCTCCAATTCTTTAATAGAGTGGACAGTTACGCAATTGCCGAAATATTAGTTTTTTTTAACATCAAATATTTATACAATTATTAATTCAACAATCTTCCATGAAAATATTAGGATAGAGTAAAAGTTCCTTTATTAATCGTATTACTAAATCAGCATTATTCGTAAATTCGTGAGTTGATGATTAACAAAAGTTTCATATTTCTGGTGTGTTGTATAAATGAAAGTTAATAATACTTAAACTATTCCGTTTAGTGAACTCCTATACACCGGTTACAAATATTAATTTCGACCTTACGGCGTAAAATATTTAGTTTTTATTATTGGATTATTTGGTGAATAATAAAAAATGAAATTAACAATCATACAGGAAAATAAAGATAACATAAAGAATATCTCAAAAAAACGACAAGAGGATGAATATAAAGAGGAAGAAAATGTTAAAACCAAAGAAAGAATAAAACGCCAGAAAATGTTGCAAACCAAAAAAATAATAAACAGGAAGAAAATGTTGCAAGGACAGAAAGAATAAAAACATTAAGTGAAGAAGATAAATATTAAGAGGAAGAAAATCTTAAAACCAAAGAAGAATAAACGTATTAAGAGAAAATGATAAATATAAAGAAAAAGAAAAAGTTATGATCAAGGAAAAATTAAGAGAGAATGATGAATATAAAGAGAGAAAATTTAAAAACTAGAGAACGGGTAAACAAATTAAGATCAGAGTAATTATATCAAACCAAAGAGCGATTAAATGACTGGCAACAAAAAACAAATAAACGAAATGATGATCAACTCGATTTAGGGAGAATATTGTCCGACATCAGAGGAGTAATGAACTAAAAGATTAGAATTTTTTGCAATTTATCAGAGATCGAGCATGTGTACCTCAGTGTATATGTTGTTCTTGTGAGGTCTATTTTTCAGTCACTCTGTAGTTAACTTTAATATAGATAAAATTAAACAGAAATTCCAAAATAATTAAATTAAATTAAATAGAAATTAAACCAAAAAATCGAAAAATAATACAATTCAAAGTTTTAATTTTCAATTAACATTACATAATTAGATGTTTCACCAAATCTATTACATAAACACATATGTAATAATGTGTATTGAATTACATAAACACATTTTTAAAAGTACATAAAATTTTATTTCAATAATAACTTCTGATTTTTTTATTGTTATTATTCAATAATTATTTATTGTAAACACTTTTTAACAATCACTGGTTAATAATTACTAATACATCAATACATTTAAATTTAAAAAAAATTTAAAAGAAGAGATGAAGTCTGATCCGAACCGATATGCCTTCTCTTGTAAGACCCAAATATTTCATTAATTACAATTTTATTTGGCTATAACTCTTAAACCAATGAAAATAAGTACCAGTAATGATAGATATATCGTAGAAAATTTCTCAATGCATACTTATTACTCCAATTAACAAAAAGTCCAAAATCCAAATTTTTGGGGATTGTGGGCTTTTTTGGACACTTTTGATTCAGTCGATTGCAATCAAAAGGCGAGGTTCACAACAAGATGTTACAACAGACTAAATCCAAATTTTCAACATCCTACGGCAAATCGTTTTTGAGTTATGCGAGACACGTACATACGCACGTACAGACGTCACGCCAAAACTAATCAAAATAGATTCAGGGATGGTCAAAATGGATATTTCCGTGGAAATCTGAAAACTGAAATTTTTCGCGATATCACAATACTTCGTATAAGGAAGTAAAAAGGTAGAAATTTCTTGAACCAATTTTTTTTTTAATGATATTCGAACATTTCTCTACCTATCCAATTCTCCCAAAACGGACATAAAATGACCTCCAATGAATTGTGAAATTTAAGGGACAATAGAGAAATAGTTTAACTTTTCTAAATAAAAATAGAATGAATCCCAAAATTACTATCCAAACGGTTAAATAATTAGAAGCGAAATTATAAAAATACAATACTGCAGAAGAAAAAGAGATAAATGAATAAGGCAATTTTGTGACTTGTCAATCAATATTTAAAAGCATTCTATAAAGCCTACTTTTAAATTCGGTTGATTTTCAAAAATGACCCATCTTCAATACTGAAGTGTTTGCTACTCGGAATCACCTAAGTACAGACGCGCGAAGTTACTTAGAAAGTTGAGCCTTAATTATAACGTCTTACATCCGACCCAGGTTCTCTTAGTCCAATGTAAATTTATTTCACCTATTAATACCTTTGCAAAAATAAAATTCTCACCTGTCCCACAAAAAAACTATATTTTAATATAGACTAGCATATCAAACCGCTTAGCGGTTAAGCACTTGCCTTTCCTTAAGGACAGATTGAGCGGTATGAGATTGAGGCCGTCGGTGTTTGTCTGAATTAAGACTCGACAATGAATAAAGTTCTGTTATTGTAGTCTAGTTCTCGTTTCAAAGTTAAGTAATTATCTTTGGTAACTTTGAGTGAGGGGCAAGGTTCGGGCTTCAGTGGATATAGTTAAATATTTGTGAGGGTTACGAAGTAGGAAAGAAGAGTGAAGATGTCTAAAGAACCCTGAAGGAAAAAATTGAACAATAATCACGGATGGAAATACTCGTATCTACTAAGGCATTTACATCGGTGGCATCCAGAACCGTAGCTGATGACTGTGATATATAATCGGTGTTTGAGAGTTAATAAAACGATCTACGATAAAGCCCACCGGGGCTAGGATCGGAGAGGGTGGTGTAGCGACCGGTGTTCTTCCCCGTAGGGGTTCACGATTTCCCGTCCACTCGTAATAAATTCTGATGTCAATCTTCTAACTTCTATTCAATTTATTCTTTGTAACTTCGTTTTATTTGCTTTTCAATAAATTTCTTTATTGCCGTTTCCCTTCGAAACGGTAATAAAGAAAAATATGTTTCAAAAAATAGGAAAATGCAGGTTATAATGTAATAATTTCCCGAAAGTTATGTCATTAGTATCCGGCATTCCTGTTAACACCGAACAACAGTGACGTTTACTGACTAAATAACCCTTTACGAAATGTCCTAATAATCATATGAATTTATTACCGATATAAATATTAATACCTCCCGATTGAAAGTCAACTTCCTGATCACTGGTTCAATTAATTCTAAGTTCGATTCCCAGTAACGGAATAAGATGTTTTTTTAATAAAATCTTACGGTATTGTTATTACAAAAAAAAATTATATATGTTTCTGGCAGTAATTAAAGTTTCCACTATCAATTACAACCGACAATTTCATTTTGTACTTTATTTTAATTTTTAGTTTCTTAATTTAATTTTGCTGAAGAATTCATTTTGTTTCACTCGGTATAAATAAAGAGTTTAGACCACTTTTCACAGAACTACTTGTTGATCAGTGTTCTTATGTAAAAATCAACGGGCTAGATTTAATGAAGAAACATTCATCCTTTCCAGAGGTAATAAGCAAAATAAAAACCAAAACACACATCCACCTTTACAGAATTGCACCCTTTTTGGGATAATTAGCTAACATTAAAAGACTGAAACATAGAAAAATGAAACCAGGTACCTACAATTTTAACCGACAAAACTCTACAATATTTTTATTAATATAATGTTACGTATTCTAAAAGCCTAGTAAGTAAAAGTTATCAAATATTACCATTAAATTATCACAAACTTAAATTCAATCAAAATATTTTTAATTGAAATAGCATAAACAATAGTTTATCGAGAATTTAAAAGTGTAAAAATATAAAAATAGGAAAAGTTGTTTATTTGGTCAATAACTGAATAAAGCAGTATTACCAAAACAATACACGCACGCGAAGCTACCTGCTGTGATGGTTTGACAACCTATTCTGGTTTATGAACTATCTGCATCGACCTGTTTTTTATTCCATTTACAGATTAGTTTTTGGTTAATTTAATTCTGCGGGTACATTTAATAAAAAAATTACATAGCAAAGTTACTATCGAGAAAATTGAATTAAATTTGTAAGTCACTAAATAAAATAAAATTATTTCACAGTAAATATAAATAATATAAAATGTACAATAACGCCATATGCAAATATAAAAGTTTATTTTATTACACAAGTTATTTCAACTTTTATAATACTCATTTCACCACGTAACTTTTTTTTAATGCGCTTAAAAAATTTGAATACATAAAAAAATTTATTTTAAATTATAAAAAAATATTTATGCACATAATTGTAAATTTAATATAGTGTAACAAGACAGAAAATTTAAACTTTTACCGATAATTTTTTAAAGCGGTTTCATACGGTATTGTTTGATCTGGACTGAAATAAAGATATGTACTACCATTAAATTTTACGTAGTGATTAACTTTACTGTAAATTTTAAGACTTCGAATGATGAAGAAATATATATTTAATTATACGCGGTATACGAGTTGAGATTCGCAACAGAAATTGCGTTCTAAAAGAATGCAGGAAAACCAGCTAGTCGTATGCACAAGCATTATCAACTTGAACTCGGAATACAATTAAATACCGCCGTAAAATAATAAGACATCAACAAAGCAACAAGGTATGCTGGATTTCTTTGCTATCAAACATAATACGGGAATGACAGCTGTGCGTGTGTGACAACTGTGCGTGTTTTTTCTAAATGAGCGTGCGCGCACGCTCATTTAGAAAAAAATATTATCCTTACCGTTATTTTAATAACCGATAGGTACACCGAACGTTCCTAGTTCCACGCTACGATAGGTTATTTTTTTTCTAAGTAGATTTGATTAATCGACATCCTTTATCGTTTTCTCAGGAACGTTACATCGGGTACTGTGTATAATGTTCGATATTTATTATACCATATAACAGAATTTAATATATATGCCCACGCGCGCACATAATTATTTAACGTAATTTTCTAAGAAATATACTTAAAATACTAAAACCTTTTATAGAATCATTTTAAATAAATACAGCATCATAAAATCGTCTTTATCGTAAATAGTTGACGGAATCTGGTAGAAGATATACAGACAGTTCGTCCAATAAAAGCGCTTCAACTTTTTATACTTAAATGGAAACAAAACCTAAGTTATTGAGATTGATGAAGCACAGGTTATAAATACGTTTATTTGAAATGTAGTTGAAATGTATGGATTTCCTTTGATAAAAGAGAATGTATCCTCATCCATTGAAAACTAGTAATACCTAAACTCCATTCAACCTTCATTAAAGTTTTTTTCAGTTAACGGTAACGAGGAGGGTAGGAATATTTAGAATGAAATTACGTAATATAAATTCAGTATTACTTAATTGAACCAACAATCTATTTTGAGGCAGTATTTTTTCAAAATAGATATAATTTTTTTCGGAAAATTTTGAAAAGAGATAAAGAAAAAGTCATCGTAGAAGAAAAGATTACTAACTAAAAATAAAAGGAAAAGCTGGCAGATTGTTAGAACTGTAAAGAAATAGACAAGGGTTTAATTTTAAGAAATCCCGTAATGGTTTCCGCCAATGAGTAGCTATAATGGATACAAAGCGACAATAATTTAGCTACAGTGATGATTTATATTGCGGGGTTTTATTTACCCCTTAACTTGAGGTTCTAAAATTGTTCCCTCCTTTAAGATGTCCTTTTAAATGGTACAGTTACAGAACAATAATTAAACATTTTCAAATTATAATTTGGAATTAAAAAAGTTTATAAAATTACTATTTTTAACGGTTTGGGAGTTGAATCTTTGTCTAATCCTTCGATAAAGGTTGAAGTTTACTTTCAGCATAGTAATCTTGATTCATGAAACATCATTTAAAAACTTCAAATAAATAAGAATTTGATTGATTTTTAACTTTTTCGGGCCTACAACTAGGGAACTTCTACGCCAAAAACACGAGCAAAGAATTTTTTGTATATTTAAAAAATTGAAAAGAACTCAACATTTTTTTTCGTCTTCAATCATTTGAGATTGGTTTGATCCAGCTCTACAAGATTCTCTATCTAGTGCTAGTCGTTTCATTTCGGTACACTCGCTACATCCTACATCCCTAACAATCTGTTTTACATATTCCAAACGTTACCTGCCTGGACAATTTTTCCTTTCTACCTGTCCCTCAAATATTAAAGCGAATATTCCAGGATGCCTTAATACGTGGCCTATAAGTCTGTCTCTTCTTTTAACTACATTTTTCCAAATGTTTCTTTCTTCATCGATTTGCCGCAACACCATTTCATTAAGCTTAACATAAAAGTTCATAAATGATATTTTGCAAGCAGTGAATTATCCCCAAAAAGGGATTAATACAGAGATTCTATATATTTACTATATCTAAAATTTAATCAATTTATATAATTGGTAAAAAAATCGTAAAAAAATCAAATAAAATTAGATGTTTCTTTTATTACTAGAAATAAAATTAAGGTAGAACTGTAAAGGCTTCAATTAAATTGTAAACAGCAGTTGGAGTTTCAGACAAAGAAGACAAGAGCAGATTTAAGGAATTTAAAAAATAGTTTATCAATTTGGCCATCAACTTAAAATATCAAAAATTCTATATACCGATTTAAATTACCGATAAACGTCGTGTGAAATACAAAATCAAGTATATTGTGATGCTTGTTTCAACAAGAGGTTTATTTTTTTAACCTGGTGAGCCCCAAATGCAAACGAAATGAAAATTTCTTCATGACAACTGTCAGATCCTATTAAGTTCATAGCTTTAAATTAATAACACAGTTTTTTCTGACTACTTTTAACCACTGACTTGGCCAATCCGAATTCAGTCGACATTTCACAAAATAATTAAAATCAGAATAGATAAAATAATCTATGAAAGTTTGTGGAGTAACTCCTTAACTGAAGTTCAGTTACTAGAATTTCCCCAAAAATTCAATAAAATTGAAACAAATTTCTAACTTAGTCCATTTAAATACGTTAGAAATGGTAATGAATGTTTCATTTCATCTTTTTAATAATATTAGAAAATTACGTAAATTTATATCTACCTGTCTATATAGAATTTCTCTATCTAGAATTTTAAAAAGATTTCTCCATTTGAAAGGACAAAATCCTATACTAAAACAACATAATAAAAAGTCCTTTGTAATTTAGTAATGATTTCTTAAAAATTTCATTCCGAATTTTCGGAGAAAAGGATGAAGAATGTTATTTTAATAATATTTTCAATTAAATATTAATTATGAAACACATACGTCTAAAATCAGCAAAAACAACTTTTTGCTGCGAAAAAAACATTTAGAAATTGCGGAATCAAAAAGATCAAAAGTGATGTCAGAGAATTAAGTAGAAAATCAGAAAAAATGAAACATTAGCAAAAAAAAAAATCCCTTTCGGCACGCCGGAAGGCGGAGGTAAATTTCACCGGTGCTAAGTAAGGGATAAAAAAAGATTTCCACCTTAGAATTAAGAAAAACTTCAAATTTACTCAATACGATAATCCCACCATATTCTTACAATTCCAGCAAAACTTTGGTCATCCCTTACCGTAAGGGTTGATCATATCAAAAATTGTTTCAAAGGTTTTCGGTAATGTTTAGAGAACTAACGACCACTTTAAACCGATTAGATACTGTGCCTATTAAGGGTATGATGTTTTTTGTCTTCAAAACCTCATTTTTTCCACCCCCTGGGCCAATGGTTGGTGATATCAAAAAACTTTACTGAAATAAGTTTTAGACCCTTATCCAAAGAATAGTAGGAACTTTAAACAAATTCGATATTTTACTTAATAAGAAAGTTATAGCGATATGTTGTTTTTTCCCCCGAAAAAGCCCCCCTTTTCCATTCCCTTTTCCAGTCCGATTTTGGCCATTAACGAACTCGACCGAGATTTTGGGACGAGTTATTTTTAAGGAACAATTTGAAAGTGATTGGCGCAAAATTATGGCAGTTATCGTTTTCAAAATACATATATGTATATATATATATATACATACATAAAATTTTGAGCTGACGTTGGTTTTGGTGTCTGGGGGATGTGAAACGCAAAGATATTACGAAATTTTCCGAAAGTGGAATCATGGTACCCACTACAATAGGTACCTTTCTTATGAAATCTACCTAAAACATTAGACTGCCCAAAAATATAATGAAATAAACTATTTTGTAATTTGGAGGAGGTTTACCCATTTACAAACCCCTTAAAATTGGATAATTAATTCCGTTTGAAAAATATTTTACGTAAAAATAAAAACAATAATTTATTTTTAATTATTAAAGATCTTTTACTGATTTTGAATAAAAGTCCATTTAAAACCAGGACCTCGTTTATATTAGAGTAAACATAGGACCTTTAATTATTAAATATCACGTCATTATTTTCAAGTCATTTAAATATGAAATGATGCGTTGATATTAAATTGTAAGTTTCTCTATCCGTTTCGTATCGTATCATAATATCAAATTTAAACTTGTTTTAAATGTTACACGTGTATTATTATAGTATATAATATAAATTAATATATACATAGATATATATACATACGTATTATAGTATAGTATATATTATATATAGTATTATTATATTTCGTTACACGTGAATTATTCCTATGTTTTTATAAATTTTGTTTTTATAAGACAGACATTTTTAATATTATTAAGTTCAATTAAATGAAATTTTTTATCTCTTTAATTTTTAAATAGATAATTTAATTTTTAAATAGCAAATTTAATAATATTTTTTTATTATTTTAGATCAAAACACTCGTTTATAATTCTATTTTGTAATGTGCCGACATTAGAATATAAACAACAAATAAATATACGTAACCTTTAGCTTGAGGGTTATTATCTTTTATTTCTGTTTAACCTCTGGAACTACCGTAAGGTATTACTTCAGAGGATGAATGAGGATGATATGTATGAATGTAAATAAAGTGTAGTCTTGTACAGTCTCAGTTCACAATTCGTGAGATGTGTGGTTAATTGAATCCCAACTACCAAAGAACACTGGTATCCATTATCTAGTATTCAAATCCGTAAAAAAGTTATTCTCGCCTTTGCTAGGATTTGAACCTTAGAACTCTCGACTTCTAAATCAGCTGATATGTGATGACGAGTTAACCACTAGACCAACCCGGTGGGTTTACCAATTAAACCTGCTACTCTTCAAGATCTGCAAAATCGAATGGTTACAGCGGTGAGTTCAATAACCAGGGAACAGTTACCAATAAAAATAATTTGGGACCAATTAAAATAATTAACTGTTATTTATAAATATAGAGTTTTACATCCTTTTAAGAAGTAAAGAAAGTATAGTAATCGGGAAAAATTTCGGTTTTCAGATTTGAACCGAAATTTCCATTTCACCATCCCTGAATCCATTTTGACTATTTTCGGCGTGACGCCTGTACATTCGTATATGCGTATGAATCTCCCTTAACTCAAAAACGATTAGGCGTAGAATGTTGAAATTTTGGATTTAGGACTGTTGTAACATCTAATTGTGCACCTTCCCTTTTCGTTGCAATCAACTTGACTAAAAGTGTCCAAAAAAGCCCCAAATCCAAAACATTTGGATTTTGGAATTTTTCTTAACTGCAGTAATAAGCCTTCATTGAGAGTTTTGCAACGTCGTAAGTGGTACTTACTTTCACTGGTTCCAGAGTTATAACCAAATAAAATTTTAATTAATGAAATATTTGGCTCTTACAAGGGGAAGGTACATCGGTTCGAATGCGACTTCAATTCCTTTTTTAAAAAAATGAAAAGTACATAAATTTTATTTCACTTCTGAATAACATCTGATGTTTTTAATTTTTTTTTTTTTTTGTATATATTGAATTATTATTTATAGTAAAACTTTTTTTTACAATCAGAGGATATATAGTTAAATTAAAAAAAAAGTTGAAAAAAAAGATTTCACCGGTGCTAAGGAGGGGATAAAAAAATTTCCACCTTAAAATTAAGAAAAACTTCAAATGTACTAAATACGATAACGGTTGCATGTGAAAAAAAGGTTCACACACATGTTTAGCATACGACAAGTCCCATCTTACAATTCCAGCAAAATTTTGATTATCCCTTGCCGTAAGGGTTGGTTATATCAAAAATTGTTTCAGAAAAAAGTTTTAGGTAATGTTTAAAGGACTAACGACCACTTTAAACCGATTCAATACCTATTAACGTAGTGCCTATTAACGTATGTGCCTATTAACGTAGGTAAGGTTTTATTTTGTCTTCAAAACCCCATTTTTCCACCCCCTGGGTCAATGGCTGGTTATATAAAAAAATGTTATTTATAGAGGTTTTAGACCCTTTTCAACATAATAATAAGAACTTTAATTGAATTCAATATTTTACTTAATAAGAAAGTTATAGCGATATTTTGTTTTTTCTGGGTTTTATTTTTGTTTTTTGGTTTTGGTCATCCATTGCCGTAAGGGTTGGCCTTATCAAAAATTACTTCAAACAAAAGTTTTAGGTAATGTTTAGAGGATTATCAACCACTTTAAACCGATGCTATACTGAGCCTATTAAGGGAGATATGAATTTGTTATCTTCAAAACCCCATTTTTCCACCCCCTGAGCCAATGATTGGGGATATCAAAAAACTTTACTTAGATAAGTTTTAGGCCCTTAGCCAAAGAATCGTAGGAACTTTAAACGAATTCGCTATTTTAATTAATAAAAACTTTTTTTTGTTTTTTTCGAAAAAGCCACCCCATTTCCACCCGCATGGTCCGATTTTGGTAGTTAACGCAAAATCAAAATCTCGACCGAGATTTTGGGTCAAGTTTTTTTTTAGGGAACAATTTGAAAGTGATTGGCGAAAAATTATGGCAGTTATCGTGTCCACAAGAAAGTGAAATATGTATATATTTTTTGAGCTGACGGTGGTTTTGGGCTCTGGAGGATGTGAAACGCGAAGATATGTCGAAATTTTCTGGAAGTCGGATCATGGTATTTATTACAATATGTAACTTTCTTATAAAATCTACCTAAAAAGAAGAGTCTAATTATTCAGAAAAATATTAGAATTATAATAAGCGATTATTCTTGTAATAAATATTCCATAAAGCGTCCTGCTAATTTTATATATAGAACTTTTATAAATCTATTTCAAATCTTCGAAAAAACCTTGCATGAAACGAGTTCTTTTCCTACAGGAAAACTGCCAAAGATTTCTTGAAAATAAATTAGAAAACATTAAAATTTTTGTTGGGTTCAAAATTTACATTTTAGTTTAAAAAATGTAAGTTTAAAAAAAATAGTATTAAACTAATCTCGTTAAAAATTACACTAGACCTATTAATAGGGCTTTTTATCATGACACAATTGTTACCGGGAAACCGATTGCGAGATATTTTGAAGTAACTGTTGGAGCAATGACAATACATTCAAACCAAAGTTCTAAAAAATTGCAAAAGCTATAGGATGAGACCTTATGCGTTTTAATCGAGCATTTACCACCGAGAAAATCTCGAAAAACTGCTAAAAATGGTTATTTTCGCGAAAATCGGTTGTGTTTGCGTTTGAAACATCGGCCTTCAAATATAGGTAATGGTAATGGTTAATATAGTTATCGGGAGAAAATATAGGTAGTGTCTTATAGAATATTTGTGCAGAAGCTGAATTCTATAGGATGCATACTTTGAGCGCAGTAGATATATAAAACTTTTCACGCCTGTTCTTGCAGCATTCATTCTAGAACGTACGATCGTTTAAATGAGTTTGGGGATAAATGTTTGATGCGAGCGCCGTGCTCCACTTCGCCGCCGCTGCAATATACCCCCACTACCACCGCGCCGCTCGGCTCGCCCGGCGCGCTCGCATGTAACACTCGAGGTTTGGGTGCTTTTTATACTAATTCAACGGCTTTTAAACGAATGGAAGTAAATTAATGAATCGTTTAGCTTTTCTACTTTCCGAGTCCGTCTGTACAATATTGCCTACATTTTCCCCAGAGGCCGATGCTTCAAACGCATAACCTGAGTTAGGAATTTTCGCGAAAATAATCAGTTTATTCCTGATTATTAAAAATAACAGTTTTTCCTGATTTTCTCGGCGGGAAATTCATCAATCGAAACGCATAAGGCCTCATTTTTACAGGTTCAGCAATTTTCTACAACTTTTGTATTGAATATATTGATATTGCTTCAACGGTTTTCATTTTATAAGCAAAACACGAAAAAACAAAAATTTTTTGCACAAAAACATTGTTTTACCAATTGTTATACGTAGTTGCGAGTTTAAAATATACGTTTTTGTCTACGAAACGTAATTTAAAATATCCCGCTATCGGTTTCCGGGTAACAATTTTATTACAAACTCCGTCCTTTTTGAGCTCTGACTGGTCTACACCTCATGGTAAAATATGAACAGTTTGATTTTATATTATTTTTAATTTCTTACGGAAAATTACTTTTTCTTTACAGAAAAATAATATTTTCTATTAAATCTAAAATCTTGAAAAACGTTAAGCCTCCTAAAAAGAAATTTATTATTTAATTTTTTAAATACCACTTTTCGGAACGAAAAAGCACCTTTTTAACATCATGATTTAATCAGCGGCGACGTGAAAAATAACTTTAAAATATAACGCTCCTCCTTTAAAGCTGACTAATCACAAAGTAATCAAGATTTGAATAAATTTTCCGCTTAAAACTATCCTCTAAATTAAATAAATACGATTGTAAAAGAATCATTCATATCATCCTAGAAGTTTTTGAGGCTTAGGTAAAAATCCGTATACGGACAGGCAGATAAGCATGCACAAACAGACGTGCGCGCGTTTTTATGTTGATTTATAGAGAATATAAATATTGTAATTGTTCACAAGAAAGGAATGTCAGATGTCAGACTATAAATATTTTACAACTTGATATAATAAAATTAAATGGAAGGGAGCAAAGCAGAATTAATCATGAATGAATATTAAAAATAATAGTATTTTATGCAATGAAGAAGCGTAATATATTTTAATTAATAAAATTACGTATTTAATGATTCTACTAGATACAAACGCATATAAAAAATATCATAGAAAATAATTATAACTGGAAAAAAATTGTATTTTAATTGATTAATAACATCATTAAAGCAATAAACTTTACAGCAGTCCTAATAAAAATGTTAGATTATTAATTAAAAAGAAAAAAAAATGAATGAAATAAAATATTTTTTAATGGCTTAATGCGAAATTACTTTTTATTACTTTTAGACTGTTTAATGTTTGTTTATACGAGAATATTTGTTATAGGTAATTCATTGGGTTGAAGGACGAATCTATTGGAACGGGAATACAGATGCACGTGTCCCCCCTCCCACCTTCGTACGTAATTTAATACCAGATGTTAGGTAAAAATCTCCAACTGCTTATAAATTTCAATGATAAACATAAAAATAAATTTTCCTCTTGTAAACTGCTAGAATAATTTTTTTTGTAATAATACTTTCCTACAAAACTAAAGAAAATTAGCTCATTAAATTTATTTATGTTCACCCACGTTTCAAGTAAAAATTGTTTAACCGTAATGATACTTGAAAGTTGATTTAATAATCCTTATTGAAATCATGACCGATCTTTATAATGCAATATTTATAGAGAAATCACCCTTCTAACGAATTTTATTTTTTTTGTTTTTATAATACTCAAGTTATTTTTCATCATAAATCAAATTTTAAGCGTTATACGTAATAAAACGTGTAACAACTTTGATCTGAACAATTTAAATCTTTAATTTCTATCCCCTTTTGACGGATTGTTGATAAAAATCTAAATCAACTATTTTACATAATATATATTTTTTAAATCTACAGAGAAGCTCTGTCCCTCCTTCCTCTTAATGTAATTATGTTTTAATTTTTTTATTGTTCAGGGTATATTGTAAATTAACCCAAGGAAAGAAATCAATTTTAAATTCTGGAAAATTTTGAAAAAAGGTGTTCAAAATCCGACCCTTCAAAAAAAAAAATTTTACTATTTCCTAATTGAGAATGCATTTTATCAATAATTTCTCATGATAAAAATATATATTTTTTTAAAAATTACTTTTATTTATAGTCGCATCAACAATTAAGGTCATTAGCGACTTATTAGTGTGAGGTAATTGTACCGGTAAATCTGCAGTTTTGAAATACTCAGGGCGACCATTTCTGAGACATATGGTTAATTGAACCCTAACCTTCAAAGAACAGCCGGCCTCGGCTAGTGGTAGTGGTCTCGACTTTTCATCCGAAGGTCCTGGGTTGGAATCCCGGTCAGGCATGGAATTTTTCATACGCTACAAAAATTTTCATCCATCTCATCCTCTGAAGCAATACCTGATCGGTGGTCCCGGAGATTTAAAGAAAAAAGAACATCAAAGAACACTGGTATCCACGATCTAGTATTGAAATCCGAATAAAAGAAACTGCCTTTGTTAGGATTTGAATCTGAGAATTTCAACTTCGAAATCAGCTGATTTATGACGAGTTTATCACTAGACTACCGGTATCCAAAATCTAACACAGATTTGAATATTAGATCGTGGATACCGGTGTTCTTTGGTGGTTGGATTTCAATTAACCACTTTTCAGGAATGGTCGAATTGAGGCTGTACAAGGCTACACTTCATTTACACTCATACATATCCTCTGAAGTAATACCTTACAGTGGTTCCGGAGGTTAAACAGAAAAAGAAAGACAGACCAATCCGGTGGGTTTCTGATTTCCTTGAACAAATTTTATAAAAATATTCACTAAAAAAAAAATCATACTTTTTAAATCTTTAAAATCCAGACATTTGAAAGTTGGTATAATAATAATTTATTAATTTCTGTTTTGTGCCGACTTCAAAATACCAAAATTAAATTGAATAATTGAAAATGTACTTTTTAGGACATTTATTTTTAAAAAATTATAATTTTTTAAGGTGTGCTTTAAATTTATACTTTTAATTTAAAATATTGTTAGTTTTTAAGAAAATCAAAGACAAGAAATCTGCGTCTTGACAGAAATAAAAAAGAACACAAATCAAAAATAAAAAATTTTAAATCAGTCGTGAGATACGGGTCCTGAGGATGACTGCTCCTGGAAACCACACGTCTCCTGGATAGAATATATATTTTTTTTTTACTATAAATGACCTTTAAATTATTCGCAAAAAATACTTAGGGTATATGAATGATATGAGTCTAGAAATCAATACGCTTAAAATTATTTATCAATCCAAAAATAAACAACGATGAGGAAAGTAAGAAAATTCTATTAAATTTGTGTAAGGAAACGATGAAAGTTAATGATGTTTAATTAGCTTATACTGAAGTTATCTGAAATAGAGAGTTCAGTTGAACCATCTGAGTAACCTCCACTATAAAACAAAAAACGAATCATCGTTTCGTTTCGTGACGAATGAGGTTTGACCGAACAGTGATACACGTAGTTTTACCGACACTGAGCTCATTCTACTAGCGAAAATAATGAAAATACGACTTTCCCGTCACGCGGCTAAAGCCGCGCAATGTTTATAAAATCATTGTTTTTTTTGCGCCTAACGCCGCATAACAGACCGTTACTTTTTGCGCGAACCTCAAAGTGGGAGTCAAAGTTCAATTCCATTAAAAATCTTCTTTTAAAGCTGTCTTGATTACAATAAAAAAGGGAACGAAGAGAAATTTTTAGAAATGCGATTTCTGATCGGGTCTGGTCGCTTGGTGAGGTTAGAGGTTCCCAATTTAGTAAACTGTTGGTTCTCAAACTTTTTCGCCCACCGCCCACATTGAGAATCAGATATTTTCTTACGCCCCCAAAAATTTTTAAACTTGCCATCCGTTAAAACTAATAATTGCAATTGCTGTACGATGCGCTCTTAAAAACAGCATTTAAAAAACCTTTAATTTCCAAATTTATTTGTACAATACGTTGCATATCGCTGCATATCGGGAGATATGCAGCATTAAAGACAAAAGTGGCCTTTTCTCTTTAAAGTGGAATATTTCGGTTCAGAAAACCAGTAGAGACGTACAAAAAAAAATAAAATAAAAGCTAAAGTCTTAAGCTTTTAAACGATTTTTATGCAGTTTACTGAAAAGATTTCGTTTCCCCCATACTCTCGATCAAACACCAAGAAAAAATTTCAAATATTTATAACTCTTCTTGTCCCTTATTTTTTTTTTAAATTGATTTTTGAAATCTGAAGTATACTGTCAAAAACGATTTACTTCAACCTTTAACTTTTTTTAGTCTTCTCTTAGCCTCTTGGTTGCAAAGTTAAAATAGTTTGAATATAATCATATTTTATCATAAAATATAGGTGTCCCTTTAATTTTTTGTACTTCTGTAGTAGGAATTTAATTTTCGTTTGAAATATCGGGAAAACATCATTTTTGCCTTAATCAGTCATCGCCTTTCTAAACCGCCTGAACGCCCCCAATTTTCTGTGGGCCTTCTGCCGCCCTCCCTGAAGGCCTCCAGCGCCCACGAGAGGGTGGTATCGTACACTTTGAGAACGATTGGATTACATGTACAAAGCACGTTTGTTTTCCTACAAAGCGCAATGATATAAGAAATAGTGTTGTATGAAAGACAAAAATAATTTTTTTATTAAATCCATAACGATCGATTAGAACCTTCGTTTAAGTCACTTAAAGAATATTACACATATATTATTTAATTTTAAATTTAAGCTCCTATATCTCACTCACTCTCTCTCCCTTTTTCTCTATCTGACAAAATCTTTTTTTCGCTTTACTTGCTGAAAATATATTTTTTATAAACAGAATGAAGAATTAACGTAAATCTTCTGTTTTTATCGAGGACTAACATGAGGACTAACTTTATCGAGGGCTCCAACATGACTTTACAACCCTTGTTAAGTAAAGACTTAATAGGAATTAGATAGTATTTAAGTTTAATTCTCACTTCAATGGTCTTCCTGAATCTCCTCAACCCTTCACTATATAAATATTAGTATATATTTGGCTAATGACCATAGCAGTTGAGCCCGTAAGTCCATAAAAAAATATATATATTCGGATAGTCTAAAATTCATCCATCCTTGCGATATGCTTCTTTATTCTATTTCAGTACTTATCAATGAGAATAAGCCCTTAAAATCAATCAAAGTTCCCTCGTACAGCTTCATTGCTAATCTATCTAGCTCTGTGATCTCTTTGTTCTGAAAAAGCTTCATTGGATAACCGTTTTTAATTGTCAATATAAAATTTCCACTTGCATTATTTTATAAAGCTGTGTTGTTCTTTTTCGAATGATGTTGCTTATCGATGTATTTATGAGGTACTTACTCGGTAAATAGACTAAAACGACTCTTCTTAGAGGTATTTTTCTGCCATTTTGAATGCAATAAATGTTAACTGCTAACAGGAGGACCCTGCTAATTTTTTTAATAGTTTAAAAATTATTGCTTTACAATAACTTTGAATAAAACTTTGTGTGTGTTTGTGTGTGTGTGTGTGTGTGTGTTATGAAAGAATGGACATAAACAGCTATAGTCATCAGCCCGATGGAAATTGGTAGCGTATGAAAAGATGTCATGCCTGACCTAGATACGAATCCGGACTTCCACACGAAATGCCGCGAACCTACAGACTCTGGCACGAAGAACGGCAAAACTTAGTTTTTTCTTTCCAGTATAAAGACAAATATTTTATACAAAATTACAAATAAATCAAAGTACCTTTGTGTTTATTAACAATAGCATGTTAGCTTAAAACTGAGAAATTTCTGAACTAATCTGAATGATTCTTTATGTTTATACTTTTTTGGAATTTCAGAAAGGGTTGAGCCGTAAATTTATTCAAACAACCTCATTATTCGGTAAAATATAACGATTAAACTAATAGCATGACATATTTGATATCGTTATTTGAGTTAAAAATATTCTAAATCGCCGATTAAAAAAATATTTTTTAAAAAAGATAATTTTTATGGCTTTTATAAATTAAATTTTAAAAATAGAATGAATTTTATTTTGGTATGTAATTTATCAAAATCGGGTAAATCTATGGGGTTAATTTATCGGGTGTTTTTGAGTTATCATTGATTACACTATTTCATATTCTTAATAGATAAGCGAGTAACGAGTTTTTTTCGCAATGACCGCTATATATATATATATATATAGATATATATATATATTTAGCGGGTGATTCAAAAAGGACTCACAATTTTAATAACATATAAAAATCACCAGGACGCCCACGCATTCTTAAGTTGCTGTGAACAACCCAGAAAAAGCTTTGCATATAGTTCGAAGAAATCAACTCGACCTCGGTCACGTGAGACTTGCATTCCACAAACCACTTTTTGGCGCGTATTATGTGAACGATTGCACTAGTCGTTTACAAACTAACCATGGTTTAACATATTACAGATGACGACAAAGTTCGTCGACTGTAGTTTTATGTGGAAATGATGGATAGAATTGCAGACAACGACACATTTTTCGACAAAGTAATTTTTAGTAACCAGTCAACGTTTCACATCAGTGGCTAGGTGAACGCCGATAACTGCCGAGTATGGAGTAGCGAAAACCATCATGAAACTTTGTAGTTCATACGTGATAGCCCTAAGGTCGATGTTTTTTGTGTCCTAAACAAATAAACACTATAACGTTTAAACACTATGCCCGTTCTTCTTCTAAGAGGCAACCGTAAACGGTATAGTTTATCTGGCCATGCTTCAGCATTTTCTTATTTCTGTTAGACGATGATGAGCAACTTGGACGCCATTACTATCCCCAAGCACCACATCAATACCCCCTAGAAGTCCGAGATTTTCTTGATACTCGATTCCCAGGTCGGTGGATCGGTCTTGAAAGTCCAATTGCATGGCCACCTCGCTTCCCATAGGCTGAAGAGATAACGCCCGACTTGGTGGTAAAACCTGGAATGAGATCGACTTCAGGTGAGATGTATGTCGCATTACAAATGTAAGCGATACCGAACCAAAGTGAATGTTGGATGACAAACTTGATGTGTTTTTCTATGAAATGAGATCTTAACCGAATCTCTAAGTTATCTCAATAAATTCTTATATGCTTTTAAAGTTGTGAAGTCCTTTTTTTAATTACAATTTCTCCACCTGCCTCGATCCACAAAACGTCTCTCTTCCATTACTCTCACTACATCCTCTCTTTCGCGCACTTCCTCCATCACCGTATTTATCCATTTCATTCTTGGTCTACCCCTATTTCCATTGTTACAGCATCCTTTTTGGTAATATTTCCTCATCCATCCTTTCAATATGTCCAACCCACCTCAGCTCTGATTTTCTGCTTCCCAATTTCAGTTCCTCTAATCATACAGCTCCTTATCCTAACCCTTATTGTCTTCGCTAGCATGTTTCTCTTGAATTTCATTTCTGCTGCCTGTACTCGACCCTTCATCTTTCTGCCACCTGTTTAGGTTTCTGCCGCGTAAGTAAGAACTGGCATAATGTATGCTTTATTCATAACTCTCTCACACTGCAAAGGTACCTTTTTGTTCCAGCCCGTACTTCTTAAAATCTGATAAAATCCAATTTCCTTCTGTAATATTGCATTTATTTCTTTAACCGTTCTCCCATCCTCGGAAAGATATGTTCCCAGACAAGTAAATTCTTTTATCAATTCTATTTTTCTACCGTTCACAGTTACTTCCAATGAATCTCTCTTTTTCCCTGTCTAGCACAATCACTTTACTCTTCTCAACATTAAATTTCATTCCACATTTTTGAATTTCTTCACTCCACACTTTTATTGAACATAATTCCCTTCTAGATTCCCCACATCGACTGCAAATAACAAGTTTCTCATTCCTTCTGCTATTTCCTTTTTAATTTTCTTGGAAGATTCCATTCATAGTTATTATAAACAAAAGTGGAATATATATATATATATATATATATATATATATATATATATATATATATATATATATATATATATATATATATATATATGTAAAGTATTTTCTTAAAGTCATTAAGAATGCATTTTTACGCCGCAAAACGGAAGATCTCTTTTTAAAGAAATCTTTAAAATGACCTTGTCAAAGTAAAATTTACTCGATTGAGATTTTAGCTGTTTGCCATGTCTTTACTAAACATTATTACGACTGACCCTCCTTTAATAAAAAATATTTTTTTAGCTTTTCCTAGCTCTCTTTAAAAAAAGACGAAATGTTAAATCCGCTCCTTTTTTGGTGATTTACGGATTTAATTCTTTCTGAAATAATATTTATAGAGAAAAAAGCATGACGAAATTAAAAAAAAAAAAAAAAAAAAAAAAGATTTAGATTATCGTAATAATATACCGTTTAGCGATTATAAGAAAAATATATGAATAAACGAGTACGGTACTGTGCAACAATTAATACTATGGTGGGGGTATTGGTGTGAAGCGTTTAGTAGTGGTAGGTCAGGTATATGGAATAAATATTCTGCTAGGGAGGCTGATACAACTTGCCCACCACTCAGTAGTAGTACGCTAGCGCGCTAACACACACACCACCACACTACACACATGCGAGTATAGTTTAGCGGTTGACTTCAAGAGCACACTCTGTTCTCGGTTACAACACAATCAGTATTGGCTACAACTGACTGACTACTGCGTGAGAAGATAGTCCACATTTAAAAAAAACGGCAGTTATCTATCACGTAAGATAAAATTAATAATAACTATTTTCATACTTATTAGTCGATTTTTATAGCTTCCTATTATAAGTTACAATAATTTTATTCAACGATAAAAATCTATAGTTCATATGAAAACGTTTTATAAATTGATTGAGACACTAATTAATAAGGAGTATTCGTACGGTTAAATCGGCTATTAATATTTTTAAATATTTTAAAAAGAAAATCATATTTATTTGTACATTTTTATATTGATCTATAATTTTTGTAAATTATATTGAATTCCATTTTTTTTTTTTTTTTAAGTAGAAAGTACAGAATTAGAAAAACTTTCCGATACCTTAATTTTAATGTACCCTACAGTAAATAAGTTACACTTATTTACTACGTGCAACTTAGTATCGTTTAATAAGTGATACTTATTAAACGATCCCTTTTTATGAAATAAACCTATATTTTCTTGTAGATACAAAAGAAGGAAATTTTTTTCTTAATTTTAAAATTAATTTCTGGTTTTCGTTTTTCAAATTTTATATTAGATGGGTATACTTTTCTTAAAAATATTTAATTAAGGAAACAAATTTTAAAAAAAGCCAACATAAAATTTTTCTGATTTTATTTTTTTTTAAATTGAAAATACGTGTATACATATTTAACCTAAAAATCTTAAAATAAAGAATCCTACCTGAAAAATAAATTAAAACGCAGTAAAGTAATGAGGTAAACTTACACAGTAAAAGCGGAGGCAACATAATACAGGTTGCTGATGTTCAGTTACACTAAGCTCAGTTGTTATAATGACAGGTTAAGGATTTTTTTTTTTTAATTATTGTTTTGGTGCAGTTATATATAATTTTTTCCTAATTGTAATAAAGGTTAAAACTTTCTTTTATAAATTATATATATATAATTATGTAAATTCATTAGTTTGGTTATTATCATTCAAGTTATAAATTAATTACAGTTAATTTACTTTTTTTTAATTAAATTCTTCCAAGTTTATTTTTTTATATGATACTAACAAGTACAAACTTGTTAGTATCATATCAAACGTCTTGAATTGAAGATTTATTTTACTTCCTAAATTAATTATAATTGTTACCATAGCATGCAGGAGAATCAAATTTATTACGAAATAAATATTTGATCATGTTTCAGCTATATTATTATAATAAAGACTGTATCCCTACGTAATTAATAAATTCTATTACCTTGCTCGCCTAGTTATTCGCTCTAGCTCTAGAAGGTTAAGTATTGTAATCAGTCCAATTTGGACATATGCAGTTTTCATCGGATCGACTTTTTGACACCTAAGGAACCCAATAATCTTAATTTTATGGATGTTAATGTTCGTATTTAAGTGTGTGTTCAGTGTCAGCCTCTAAATCACCATATATTTCTACAACTACCGAACCGATTTTGACCAAACTTGGTTCGATTACTTCTACATATGGGGCACTACGGCATTCAATTTTCAACTTAACAGATCAAGGTAAGGCTGTAAGAAAACTCACCCTCAGTATCTCGAGATTTCGCCAAATTAAAATCATATGTTTCTTAAACACATTTAAAACGATTAAAAAATAACAATATTTGCAAAAAACATTTTGCAAAATCGCACTTCTACCCCAAAATCTTTCTAAACGTTGAAGCTTTGTTGTGATCGCTATGATGGTTGTTTTTCATTGGGGGTTTCTTCTAATTACGCATATAAATTAACATTTACTAATTTTTTTTTTTAAAACTCCGTACCACCGTTACGTATTGCTTCATAGGATGAGCTGAATGATTTGTAGGATGTGTGAAAATTCCATGCCTGACCGGGATACGAACCCGGGACCTCCAGATGAAACCTTTACTAAATTGAGAACCCCAAACCCCACCGAACGGCCGGATCCGACTAAAAGTCATGTATTTTTTAACGTTTTCCTTCTTTCCAATTTGCATCGTAATCAAAACAGCTTTAAAAAAAGATTTCTTATAAAATTCAACTTTGACTCCCACGTTGGGATTCGTGCAAAAAGTAATAAACATGGTCGTGTGAGGTATCAATATATACATTTTCAAAGCCACTGAAAACGATTTTGATATTTATTTTTTTGAAATAAAGCCCTGTTTTTAATAATACCAGATTTAAAATTTGTTTTAACCTCTAGCCAATATTATTAACCGGTAATTAAAACGTGTGATTTTTTCCAATGTATCATTAATACATTTATTATATTTTATTTATAAATAACTACGTGACGGTAAAGTCCTACAACTGTGTCGTCAGCTTTGCACTTGTTAAAAATCTAATCATTTAGTTAGGATATCATTTGTTAACATCCATGCTTTTCGTAATGCTGGGACCGCTGGTTGTTAATTTATTTATGAATGTATACGTTTTTATTTTTGCAATAAAAATATCTATTTTTAGGCAAGACCAGAAGTATTTGTAAATAAGTGAAATCCATTATGATTCCGAAATAAAAAAAGAAAATTTTTAAAAATTGCCAATCTCCGTGGAGGAGTGGTAGCATCTCGGCGTTTCATCCGGAGGTCTCGGTTCAAATCCCGGTCAGGCATGGAATTTTTCATAATCTACAACATTCTACTTCCATATTTCACGTACAACCTTCAAAGATTCTGTCATTTCATCAATAAAAAAAAAAAAAATGAAATAAAAATAAAAATTTAATATGTAGTAAATCCCTTCAGAAACTTACAAAGCGTCAAAATATGTATCTCTACAACCATCTGCTTTGGTTTATGTTTAGGAATATTCAACCTGCTATCGTGACATCTAGGTACGGCATGTGAATTAAACGGATCGATTCTATCAAATTTTTAAAATAAATATTAAAATAAGAGATACTTTTCCTAAGATAAAAGAGCACATTATTTTACTGTTTTACACTTTTTAATTTAAATTTTCTGAGGTACAACTTCACTCCTCAGGGTATCTTTCTCTGGAGTAGTAATGTTCATTTTTTACCCAATCTCAGTAATGAAAAGAGTAAAGATCTCACTTTTAAGACTGAATACGACCAACATTTTGATGGGTTTAATATCCTGGCATGGAACAGTAGCTCGAAGCTTTGTGAAAAATTAATTTGTAACGTAAGCCTGGCAAGGAATTTTTTATTATTTAAATTGGAGATGCTATTATCTTTTTTTGAGACTTTTTATCGTTTTACACTTTTAAGTTATGGTACACAAAAAAAAAGTAGGATCAGGAGTTAGAATGATGTTAAATCTTGTATTAAGTTAAAATTTCTTAAATTCTTACTTAAAAAAAAAGAAAGAATGCCAGGAAATCTTTTTGAAAAATCAATAAAACCCAAACTCCCCAAAACTTTTAAATGGAAATTCTGAGAGTGTTAACAGTTTTCAATCTTACAACAGAAGTACATAACCGTAATAATTAACAAATTAAACCGATTGTAAGTACCGTAGTATACATTGAATTTAAAAACCTATCGCAAATCATTTGTTGAATATTTTTTCATTATTTAAGAAATATCATGTTTTTTAATTATGTTAACCAAGACGAATCACAGAGAGAGAGATAGAGAAAGTTATTCTCTAAAATAAATTACATACTCGTAGTTCTCAAATTTTTGACCAGGAATACAATTAAAAAAACATACAAAAAATTAAATAAAAGCCAAAATTAATCTAATTCATTAATCACCAAATACGCTTTTGTAGCTTTTACGTAGAAGTATGGAAATGGAATTTTTTTAGCGTTTGAAAAATGCCATGATCGGGATTCGAACCCCCCGGTTAGGCCGATGACGTTATCACTCTGCCACGGTGATCGGCTTATATAACAAAATGATAAAATCTCATTTTTTTTCAAATTTACTTATAAACATAAATCTTCATTTATTTAATACTTATTTTTTCTTTCTTCTTTTTCTTCACGTTGAACGCTTTCGCAGAAATCTGTGCTTCGTCAGACGGTCAGAGACTTCTGCAAAAGCAATAGACGTAGAGAAAACGACGAAAGGAAAAAAATTTAGAAAGAAAGAAAAAGGAAAAAAGTTTATGTACGTGGATGCGACGGCCTCATGAGGATACACGAAATGAACTAGGAAAGGAAATGATGTACTCTCGACATAGCTTCTTCAGAAAATGTTTAATTTAAATGAGTGTACTAAAAGATGAAGGGATTCCGGGTTAAAAGGTTTTTTTTTACTATAATAATTTGCAAGTAATTTTTTATCGATAAAAATTGATAATGAATTTCTTACAGAACAGTTAAAAAGATTTATGAAAAATTAAGACGATTCAGTTTTCTTACTTTTCCTCTAAATGGTGATCAAAATATAATTTGAGTATAGAATTGTATAATAAAATCCAAAATAATTATAATGAAATTGTAAAACGAACGGTAAAAATCTCGTAGATATCACTTCTTCAACCTACTGGGTTGGTCTAGTGGTAAACGCGTCTTCCCAAATCAGCTGATTTAGATGTAGAGAGTTCCAGCGTATATTTTTACACGGATTTGAATACTAGATCGTGGATACCGGTATTCTTTGGTGGTTGGATTTCAATTAACCACACATCTCAGGAATGATCGAACCGAGACTGTATAAGACTGCACTTCAATTACACTCACACATATCATCCTCATTCATCCTCTGAAGTAATGCCTGAACGATAATTCCCTGAGGCTAAAACAAGAAAAAGAAATATTACTTCTTCCGCTCAAAAGACAAAAATTTCTGTATTATAAATAAATTTTTTCAACAAAACAATATTGATATCAAAAAAAGTAAAATACTACATTTCTATTATCAAAATTTGTTATTAATTTAGAATTTTCTTTAAAAAATATTCATGTTAAATATATGTAATAGACAATAGATAGTAAACAATTTTTAAGCGTTCCATGCAAAAAATATAAAAATTTGTTACAAAACTCATACCGGCCCGATTATATTTATATGTAATACATATCACATTTACAGAAATAACACAATTCACTTGATTATTCGTTGTTTAATAAATGAAATCGTGCCGGTAACAGATTTGTAATAAATTTTTATATTTTTTGCATGGAACGCTTAAAAATTGTTTATTATCTATTATTGTATGACTATTATTACATATATTTAACATGTATATTTTTTTTAAAGAAAATTCTAAATTAATAACAGGTTTTGATAATAGAAATTTTGTGTCTTACCTTTTTTGATGTCAGTATCGTTTTGTTAAAAACGGTTTTATTTATATACAGAAATTTTTGTTTTTTGAGCTAAAGAAATGATATCTGCGAGACTCTTACCGTACAGTTGACAATTTCATTTTAATTTTTTTTTTTGGATATTATTGGGTTTTGTTAGATTATTCTTTTATTTTTATTTTTTTTATGAATTACTGATTGTTATCTTATGGATTTATTATTAAAATTTATTGCCTTAGAACAAACAAATTGAATTTCACAGCCAATTTTTTTTTTGTTGATAGTCATATCATTCACTTCATACCATATTTATTTATTTTTTTTTTAATAAATCTAGAATAATGACTTTTACGAATCGAAGATCCATGATGTAATATTGCACTTATTACTTTGTAAGTATAACCCTCGATTTTTATCGTGAAATTCGATTAAACCGATTGAATTTATTTCTGTTTTATTTATTCCTTTTTTAATAAAACTACTATAACCTCTGTAAACTAATACTTATATTTTTTATTTAAAGAAGTGATGGGAATTAAAAAAATTATTTCATCTTCAATACTTTCATTTACGTAAGAGCATTTACTATTAAAACTGTAGTATATATATATTTTTTTTAATTTTATTATTTCAAGTACATTATCAAGTTTTTGTACGCTACCTAGTACTGTCATGTACTGCTATCTAGCGGCGCGATCCGTAAAGGTACATTAAAAAAAAAATGAATAAAATGACATATTCGAGTTCCGCGGTTTATCAAATGTAAAAAAAAAAGTCTAACAAAGTTCGAAGTATTTTTTGAAAGTATTGTTTATTACAAATCTAGTTCAAGTGTAATATAATGTTTTCATGTTTATTTTTTCCTCATTTTAATTTCACTGTTAGGTTAGGTCATATTTAGAACTGTAAACGTGGTTCGCTGACTTCGTCGCCTCTTATCCCTTAATTTTTCCTGTTTAGTCTCCGGGAATCACCATCAGGTATTACTTCAGAGGATGATATTCGTGAATGTAAGTGAAGTGTAGGCTTGTAAGTTTCAGGTCGAACATTTCTGAGATGTGTGGTTAATTGAAATCCAACCACCACAAAAGACCGGTATCCACGATCTAGTATTCAAATCCGTATAAAAATAAATGACTTTACTAGGACTTGTACGCTGGTACTCGTAACTTCGAAATCAGTTGATTTGTAAAAACGCGTTCACCACTAGGCTAACCCAATGGGTTTCGTCGCCTCTTACCGACAAAGTTGTAAAAAACTCCGTGATATACATATTAAATAATTATATTTAAATACACAATATATTAATATTAAGAAATTATTTTTTTCTACGAAAGTTAATTTTCATATACACAGACAACTGACTTACGGTTAGATTTAAACGAGATATATGAATATATGAACAACATATAAAAAGCAGAAATAATTTAATTTTTTCTCGAAATTATTGTGTGAATGATAAACAGAATTAAATATTTTCAAAGGAAACATATTATTATCGTAAAATGGGCTACACTTTACCAAAACATGTATAATCTTAATATTTGTTTTATTTCAACGGTTACTTCTTTCATTTCCCGCTTCATAAAAATTTTAAAAATAATTTAGAGAAAGGAACAGGCTTTTCAATATGACAAAAGAATGTTCATTTTCTGAAAGTAAAGAATTACATATTCAAAAATATGCTGATTTTTCTAATTAAATTTTTATTCACAAATAATTAAAATCGCATTAAATTTGTGCTTGAAATAAAATTTTAAAGGAAATTAATGACAACTTTAATGCTCTAGAATATTTTTAAAATAATTTTTTTTTAAATTTCTAAGCGATAAAAACTGCTGACGTATAAACAATATTAACCAGTTACAATACGGTACGATTTCCTCATTTTAAGGAAAAAACTGCTCACTATACACTACATTAGTTGATCGCTTATCACTGTATTACATAAATAACTTTCCCAATTATTTTGAAGCTTATAACTAGCTTCGTAATTACGTACTAACCACTTTGTGATAATTTTACACAATATTATTTTATTATTGAAAATTTTCTTAGAACATTTTTAAAATGCACTTTGGTGACATCTTACTTATTATTTCATGTATAATCTTATTTACATTTATTTCCCCTAAAAACTTGGGGGAAAACTCTAAAAACGAAGATAATTGCTTAATAAGAATTTTTTTTTCTCTCTCACCAGATTTTTGGCGAACGGATTTTTAGTTATCATTCATTTATCGAGTAATAATAGTTGCTTTAATTAAAAATTATTATTTATAGAAATTCAACAAACTAAAGTTCATTTTGACAGCTGTGTTATAAAAGTTCTCATAATAAAAAAAAAAACTGTTTCGTATTACACGCGGCAGTGGACACCGTTTTACTTTGGTGGTTGGGGTTCAATTAATCACACGTCTCAGGATCGACAGACCTTATTCTGTGCAAGACTACACCTCATTAAGGATGATATGTCTGTCATACATATCATCCTCATCTCATTGAACGTTGTGGAGGGGGGAGGTTGTTTACTGTTTAATAGCCGAAGAGATTGCAACGTGCACATTAGGAAAAAATAATGATTCATTCCAGTGCAGTTGATTTAAACTAATTTTCTCTAGAAAAATTACGATCGAGCATTCAAGTCCTAGTAAAGTCAATTATTTTTACACGGATTTGAATACTAGATCGTGGATACCGGTGTTCTTCGGTGGTTGGGTTTCAATTAACCACACATCTCAGGAACGGTCGAACTGAGACTGTACATGACTACACTTCATTTACACCCGTACATATCATCCTCTGAAGTATTATCTGAACGGTAATTACCGGAGGCTAAACAGGAACAAGAAAGAAAATAATTAATAGGTGCATTTTGTTACGAATAGGCAGCTATATTATTACTTGATCGTTAACAATACTCTTTGCTTTCCGCAGCGTTTAATGAAACGTCTACTTTAACAGATTATTTTTCAAATATCGCTTCATCTTCGTCATAATAAAGATTTATTTAAAATAAACCTTTATTATAAATTATCCGGGTAATTTTAACGTTATCAAATCGTTAAATAAATTTTAAATCATAAGATTAGCTTTACTCAGATGAATTACTGCTATAAATAACTTGATCTGGCATCGTAATTAAAAAAAAAAAGAAGTTAATGTTTAGATGACTTCTTTATTTAGCTGGAATTGTCATAATTAAACAGGTGGATACTTGAATCTGACTGAAAACTTTGTTAAACAAGTACAGGAATGAAAATATTTCTCACAGAGATTTTACTGCTTTTAATAAGTTGCTTTTTTTTTTGGTGGTGGTAATTAAAGTCGATAGAAAATTAATTCATTCCTCAAATATTTTTTTGTAAATACGGTAATTATGATCGTTATCCTTGAAAAAACTTACGCCAATTTCATGAGTAGATTGTGATTAATGTCAGGTAGCTCGGAACCGGTAGGTTATGGCATCCTATATAGATATACGATCCGGCCTCCGAGGCGCGAGTGGTAGCATATCGGCCTTTCAATCGGAGGTCTCAGATTCGAATCCCGGTCAGGCATGGCATTTTCACACACGCTACAAATCATTCATCTGATCCTGTGAAGCAATATCTAACGGTGGTTCCGGAGGTTAAACACAATATATATATATATATATATATATATATGGATAACGAGTATAATCATAAGGTTCTGGGTTCAAATCCCGGTCAGGCATGGCCTTTATTTCATACACTATAAAAAAAAAAATTCTCGATAAAAAAAATTGTATGTAGGTCACTATACTTATTATCGCTTAAAAAATAAAGATTATAAAAGAACATGTAAAATGTACGTTAATGCAATAAAAAATGTAATCGATTTTGAACGAGACATTATTTGATGTTTCAATCAGCTTAATTTTTTTTTTCTTTCCTTTGTTAAATGTCTCTTGAATAAAAAAGAAAAAAACAATAGTATTGATTTTAATAAAGATTTCAGTATACTTTTATCACCCTACTCTGTTTAAATACTGGGCGCGATGTTAATGTAAAATTTTATCTTGGATTTCAGCTGCCTTTTCTTACGAATGTACTTTTTATATAATTCAGACTCAATAATATTTTCTAAAGAATTTACAGTAATATAAAGATTGTCTAAAAAAAAATTATTAAGTTTATAGTCGAAGACTCTATGACAATTTTTATTGTCAATAATTTTATTTTTGACGATAAAAATTATATTAATAATAATATATTTTTTTTATTTTTTTGAAATACACCAAACTTTTTTTTAAGCTTAATACGCAATAAAATTCTAAATATTATATGTCTAAGATTTTCAATAATACGACTGATTAAGTTTTATATTCGGTTACATTTTAGTTTATAAATAAGTGATCACAAATTAATTTTCCAGCGACTTAGATTTTTCAAGAAGTAGGTTGCATTAGGTCTACAACTAAAGGTCGCTCCGAGAGCGGGATGGCAGGAAAAATGGTAGTGTTTACCTCCTGAAAAAACTTCAGTAATAATAAATGCTAACGGTTACAAAGAAAAAAAAAAAAAAAATATTACGAATTGTTTAATAACAAATAAAGTTAATATTAGAAAATTTAAAATTATTTTTCAATCTAGATTTACGAGCATAATTTTTTTCCAGCGTATTTAAGCCAAATTTGAAATATATGTCAAATTTAAACAAAAAATTACCTAACGTACAAACAACAAAAGAGATTTGCTTATAGTTATATAACGCTTTAAAATGTAACATCATATTTTATCAGGATTTAAATTACCGATTAAAATATTAATTAAATGATTTATTTATTTTCATACTGTAATATTAAACATGTTACGTTGATTTGCTTAATCGTCGGTTTTTTAAATTTATTATTTTACTAAGACACTACATATCATATTTAAGGAAAAACTGTTAATTAATCACGAAAAATTATTCACCTGTAATTTTTTTTTACTCATACGTGTATGGAATTCATATTATAAGCCGTTATCTTTTCTAAGAGCATAAAAAAATTGACTATTGAAAAATCAATGAGTGTTAAATTAATTAAGGAGACAAATTCAAACTTTCATAAAAAAATTGAAGTAAAGAAATAAAATCAGGAATAAATTTGAAGCATAATATAGGATAATAAAAAGTAGTTATACTTTAGATATGCCATTTTAACTAATAATGATGGGGAATAGCCCATCCCCTCCACCTAGATCAAACTAAGGAAGAAATAAAAGTAACTGGAATTAGACCTAACCCAATAAAAAGGATAATTTTTTATCCCGTCAATCCTGATAGTTTATATTTGATTGATTAGTTAATTATGTAGTATGTATAAAGATTACATTCGTGTGTTACCTTTTCCGTTAAGTTTGAAGCTTAAAAACCGCATCAATAACAACAGTAAAAATTATAGGTTTGTCTTATACCCCAATTTATTTCCTGTTTACTTATGCTGTAGATACAGATACCACAGTTTCAACATTTGCTGACGATACTGCAATTCTTGAAGTCCACGAAAATCCGACTACTGCGTCTCGTTTTAATCAAGATTATATCACTTTCCTCGAATCCTGGCTTAGATGTTCGAAAATATAAATAAACGAAACAAAATCAAAGCACATCACGTTCACCCTTCGTAAGAAACACTGTCCTCCTGTTTCTATCTTCAATGTTCCGATTCCGAGATGTAAAGACTGTAAATATTTGGGTTTTCATCTTGATCGATGACTTACTTGGACGAAACATATCACTTCTAAGCGGAAACAGTTGGATCTCAAGTTTAAGAACATGTACTGGCTGATAGGACATAGATCTCGGCTTCAGCAGAAAGTAAATTATGGATTTATAAATCCGTTTTGAAGCCTGTTTTAGACTTACCGGCTTGAATTGTGGGGTACAGCGTGCAACTCCAGTATTGACATACTTGAACGCTACCAAACAAAAAACTGTGGAAAATGCTCAACATACCCTGGTATATAAGTAATAGCCTTATACATAATAATCTTAAATTGCGAACCGTTCGGCAGGAAATGTTTCTGGTTAGCCTACGATATCAAAATCGTTTAGATCGGAACCCAAATTATTTCGTGGTAAATTTATTAGATAACAGGATCAGTGATTTTTCACGATTGGTGAGGAACAATATTCTTGGTTTGCCTTATCGTTTCAATTAGGTCTGGCCGTACGGAGTGCTCTTCTACTTCATTATTGTCACAAGCCGCTGGGTCTGTGGCAACTTAATGTTAGTTCAAATACATCTTATTTACTTATTGTTCTACGAACAGATTGTAAAGTTGCTGTGTCGTTACAATAAAAAAAAAAACTTATACTGTTTCATTTCAATAAGTTTCCTTCAAAAAAACATAAAAACTAAACTTTTAAATGTTTTTTATTAACCTAATCGCACTTTTCTCTTTGTTCTTTACCGATCTGAGCGTTTTATGATTAACAGCTTTCCAATTGTCAATGAAATTCCAAGTAATCTCAACGTTTCTCAAGAGTTTTTGTGTTTAAAAGTTAAAAAAAAAGAAAGATATCTAGTTTGGTCTATTTGATAAGCCGAGTAACAAAATGGAATATACTTAATCATCTTAATTCGTTTGGTAAGTAATGCGATGTTCCAGTTTGGATAAAAATTCTCTCCGATCTACCAAGGCAAAGTGACCAAAATGGGTGCCTACTGCCTAGCAAGAAGACTTTAAGTTTCCCCTTGGTGAGATTGTGTGTCTCATACTACACCATTCCTCTTAGATTGAATTTACTCACCTTCCTTAAATATATATATATATATATATAAACTGGCATCCCCCACCGTGGTTTCGCCCGCGCTACAAACTTCAAAAAATTGGAAATAGATTTTATGCAATTATGCGTGGGTTGTTGCTCTCAGAGTTATCGCTATTCACAAACTATAATATATTTCTGAAAGATTGAACTAGATTTTTAGCCGAGCACATACGTTACTCCTCAAGTTTTTGAAACACTTTGTCGTGCATTCACGTTGTCTACGATCGTAAATTTTAATAGTCCTAGAAGTTCTTTTTTCTATCTGTGACCTAGCCGACTTAGGCGTTATAAAAATATTAATATCAAACTGAAAGTCAAATCTATGACTATGTATATGGCTTACGCTTACAGGATGGAACTTCTTAGTTCAGAGGATAAAAATGATGCTGTTTTGTTCGCGTGAAGATGAGTTATCGCTGGTAGCGATTAGATTAGACGTTAAATTTAGTAAAACACGATATAACTTTCTGAAAAAATCGATATTGTCATAGACGATGACAGTCGGTACAGTCAAACGTCTATCGTTATGAACGATATATCAAATTTAGTTAAAGGTCTAGCTAGGTTATTTATTTGTCCTCCTTCATGTGCAAGAGTGAGGGTTAGTCGGGGTGCTGCGATGACGCATCTGGGACCCTCAGGTAATGAGGGGGGACGCGGCGATTTGCCGGCTGCGCGCAAGGCGCAGTCGGCAACCTAGTGTACGGACGGGAAGGGTAGCCTCTCAGTGGAGGGATGTAGTGGTCGTCCAGAAGGGAGGACTACTGCATCTTGATGAAACTGAGAGAACCCCGATAAGAAGCTAATAAACGGCAAGACAGGGGGGCAGTGGACTGCCACGACACCCTGACATTCCTGCGCATAGCCTAACGGCAGAGGCCGGGGATGTTGGGGGTGTTTAAAAAAGAATAAAAAAAAAGGTTATTTATTTGTACGTTTTTTTTTTTTTTTACTTCCTTGTACGAAGTAAAGTATTGTGATAGGCGAAAAATTTCAGTTTCCAGATTTCAACGGAAATATCCATTCTGACCATCCCTGAATCCATATTGACTAGTTTCGGCGTAACGTCTGTACGTACGTACGCATCTCGCATAACTCAAAAACTATTAACCGTAGGATGTCGAAATTTTGGATTTAGGACTGTTGTAACATCAACTTGTGCACCTCCCCTTTTGATTGCAATCGACCGAACCAAAAGCGTCCCAAAAAGTCCAAAATCCAAAAAAAAAAATGGATTTTGGACTTTTTCTTAACTGCAATAATAAGTCCTCATTGAGAGCTTCTCAACGGTATATCATAAGTGGTACTTATTTTCATTTACTCCCGAGTTATAGCCCGATAAAATTTTATTGAATCTTACGGAAAGGCACATCGGTTCGAATCAGGCTTCATCTACTTTTTTTTTAATTTAGATTTATTAATTTATTAATAATTAATTATTAACCTCTCATTGTAAAAAAAAATTAGGATGAATAATAACAACAGAAAAAATATATCACAAGTTTTCAATGAAATAAAAATTCTGGTACTTTTCAGTTTAAAAAAAAAAAATGTTTAAATGTAATTTTGACAGGCGTACAAGGAAGTCATGTGTTGTCCACATCTGATTTTTTTTATTTATGATTTATATAGTAGTGTGATCGGTGAGGTGTGAACTGTGATAAACATTCCGATTATCATAAGAAATCTACAATTAAAATTCCCTAATCCGCCGGGTTGGTCTAGCGGTGAATGCGTCTTCCCAAATCAGCTGATTTGGAAATCGAGAGTTCCAGCGTTCAAATCCTAGAACAAGGCAATTACTTTTATACGGATTTGAACACTAGATCGTGGATACCGGTGTTCTTTGGTGGTTGGGTTTCAATTAACCACTCATCTTAGGATCTTAGGAACGGTCGAACTGAGACTATACAAGACTACACTTCATTTACACTCACACATATCATCTTCATTCATCCTCTGAAGTAATACCTGAACGGTAATTCCCGGAAGCTAAATAGGAAAAAAAAACAGAAATTTAAATTTATATATATATATATATATCACTACTATATAAAGAAACATCGCGAAAACTACTGAACCAATCATTAGGAAATTTTAATTTTATATATATATAGAAAGAGAGAGAGTGAGTGAGGGGGAGATGGAGTGAGAGAGAGAGCGAGCTTCTTAAATATAGTTCCTTGTTCTTTATATATTAAAATAAAATGCATAATATATGCATAAGGTACTTTCTTAATTATCTGAATTCTTCTGTACAGTTTATGTAATTCAGTTTAATTATCTTTAAAAACAGATTCAATCACTAATTTAAAATATAAAATTTTTTTACCATCTAATTGGTGAACCTGCTGAATATTTTATATTTTGCATAGATACTTCCACAATACTTCATTACACGGTGTATGTGCGAGGTAATTTCTACAGGAACCCTATGACCAAGTCTTGGAAGGCAGATAATTTTTGTAAGGAAGCAATTTTATTGCTCCATAAATCACTGATAAGTAATATGTTACTTCTGTACCGGTTATAAAATGTCCCGAACTTCGGAAGAATTACGTTACAAATGAGCATACAACTGTCTACACTCTACATAATGTTGTTTATTTCGAGCCACGTTTCTTCATTGGTAGATAATAATTTTTCACTATCCATCCATTTTCTTTATTCTTTTTTCCTTATTATCCTTATTAAGTTTACGATTACATATTCGATCCTGCTATGTCCATACTAAGAATGTAAAGATCAGGAGGGTGTGATTTAAGGGTGGGAAGGCTCCCGATGGATTACTATAGGTTAGTTACACAAAAAGTCTGATGATGAAATGACAATCGAGTATAGTCCCGTCTTGATCGTATTTGAATTTAAACCCAAAAAATGATCTATTAAATAAAATTAACACACTTTTCAACGTTTTACAGGTATAAAGCACACAATAAACATTAAAAATCTCAGTTATATAGATTAGTTTTAAACATTGTTCTTCTTCCATCACGGTATAGACGATTCACCTGTTCCGGTTTCAAATGATAAAAAAAAGGTTTTGGATTAAAGGACAGACTTATTTTGGGGACGTGGAATGTTAGATGTTTGAACAACAAAGAAGTGGAATTGGTTCATCAATTGAGGGAACGCAAGGTGAACATCGCAGTGTAACAGAAGCGAAGAAGAAGCTCAAGGGCACAAAAGATCTGGAAGGGTTATACATTGATATATATATATATATATATATAGTGGCGTTGAGCAAGGGAAAAGTGCTTGTGGTGGTGTTGCAGTGCTTGTGGATACGAAGTGGAAGAAACATAATCACTGTACGCTTGAAAATAGATCGAGGTTACCTGATAGTAGTTAGCGTATATGCGCCTGAAGAGGGAAAGAAGGTGAAAACGTAAGAATTTTATGAAAACCTCCAAATTCAAGTGAATAAATATCATTCAGACTTTTTAATAATAGTGGGAGAGTTGAATGCTACAGTAGATAACCAACTAGTTCCAAATATCTTAGGATAGTTTGGTGAGCCTTGCTTGAATGAAAATGGGAAACGGCTAAGAGATCTTATAGTATAAATTTTTTAGCTCCACGTGACACTAGGATGTATAGAGGAAGTGATATTAATAATGATCATTACCTGGTTCTTTCTGAGATAAACCTATTGGCAAGGTGGACGAGAAGTTTTAAATATTATTAATTATAATCTTGATTTTAAATATAATTATAAAATGAATACGATACATCACATGTAAGATAATGCCTTAAATAAATTTAAACTACAAGTACGGAAATAACATAAAAGAAAATACAACAAATATTCTTGATTTGAGAAATTTATTTAGTGTAACAGATGGTTGAATAAGAAGTAAAAATCTGGAATTAAATTAAATTATATTTGTCAACAAAAATATTTTTTAACAGACCAAAACTGCTTCAAATATTTTTATAAACATTTTTTTTTTAAGTGTAACATTCTTTTAAAATATTTTATGTAAATAATATATTATCTTCTACGGAATTTTTAAAATTTTTATGTAAATCCTTTTTTTAAATATCAGATTTATTTTTATTTTGTTTTACAAAAATATGTATATTGAACTAAAAACAAATAAACGCATTTAAAATTGATAAATCTTTAAAGTTATGAGTAAGCCCTACCTAAAAAAGCAAAAAAATAATAAAAACTAATTAGATTATCGAATCTTGTACTGTGGGAATAATTTTTCTTTTACCTTTCTTGACATCCCTTTTTTATATTATAATTTATTCGTATTTTACTGATACAACCAAGCTTCTAACGGTTTAAAGAAAAAATAAGGGAAAATTACATACAGTACCTATCATTCAAGGTAATAAATCAACGTCAATGATAAAAAATATGAAATAATTTAACAAAAAATCATTTTTGCATTCGATTATCTTTCTTCTTAATCTTTTTCCCCTCTCCCCCGAATTGGATTCCACAGTGAAGCATAACACAATCCGGGGGAGTGTCCTTTTACTCTAACAAGCCGGCTGGATCTTAACTTTTAATGCATGCCTCTAACTCCCAGAGTAGGATTACCAGGTCCGACTATGTCGTTCCTGTTAAGATTTATATGGTTTATGATAGAACTTTCAGAAATAAAGAAGTACATCATGATATGCAAATTAACAGTAAAGGATATGCAAACATTCAAACTGTTCAAGAAAACGTTTTGAAGATATACAGAATTTCCCATTAAGATACGTTGAAATATGACAATGAAATCGAAGTTGCTACTTTTGAACAGACTTTAGAAGAACGGAACTTTTAAAGAAAAAAAAATATTGACAAAGAAAATGTTAAACACAAATATGGCAACGTTTCTGCCGCTTTTTTTCATATATGTTTTTTCGATTGAGCCGGTAGTGTTATACAAACATAACGCAGTAAATTAAAATTATCAATATCACAATAAAAGTATACCATATTTATAAATTATATAAATATATATATGTACCACACTGTACAGTAGCGTATGTATGTTGTACTTCGTATAAACAAAATGGTGGCTTTCAAATAAAAACATTAATTTCAGATAAGCCACATTTTTTATTCATTACAAAATAGCTAGTAAAAATGATTAAAAAGAGGTGATAATTAGAAGTAGAATAATTAAACACAGTTAAATTATTCATGGTTATGACTAATTATTAACTTGTTTTATTTAATTTGAACAGCTGTTTAACAATACATCACCTCTTTTTAATCATTTTTACCAGCTATTTTACAATGAATAAAAAATGTCGTTTATCTGAAATTGATTTTTTTATTTGTTTATATAAATCCTAGACTGTTGAAAGTTTGAGAGAACATATTTGGAATCTTATTTGGAATCTAAATCAAAAGCGTATACCTATGTATATATTTATATATATAGTTATTTTTCATATATTTGGATATGGTTTAAGTTATAAAATATTTTACTGGGGAAGCGAACAAAATTTATAACCTCATATTAAATTACAGTAAAATTTTGAATAACAACCATTCATCGAAATTTGTATATTTTATACTTTTTCGGAAGAGAATGCTTTTTTATCTATAAAAGAATTCTTCCGCACCCAGGTATGAACTATAATAATAATTATAATAAAAATTTTATACACTGAAACAGTTAGAATTTTTCCGAGCGAGAAAAGTATTTTTGAAAAAGTTTTTTTTTATTGTTTAAGTCCTAACATTACCATGATTTTTTTTTATTTTTAGCAAAATTGGACGTATAAATAAAATTTTAAGCTCACCATGTTTGATGAATATCGCCTTTTGTATCTCCCATTAATCATATCAGTGTTTTTTTTTTGTTTTTTTAAATTAAATAGAACAAATTCCCTTCAGTAAACAAGCTGTCCCATCAAACTTCAGAATTGTATATTAACTGTCCCTGAGATATGAAGCACCGACTCTTACAAGCGTACATTTTTATATGAGCAGGCATACACCCATATACACATATCGATGCATTCATATAGTTATAGACTAATACAAACAAAATATAGCTATTCCGTGTAATTCACAGGAGCTCAAAACGTAAAGAAATATAAAAAGTTGGATCGCTTATATTTTTACTAATAGAAATACTGTAACAGACGGGAAATTAAAAATTAATTTTCTTTAACTTTTTTCTAAAAGTTAAAGGCCGGATGAAAGGCCGAAAGGCCGAAACGCTTTTCGGCCTTTCGTTCCGGCATCGAATCCCCGTTCAGGCACGGCATTTTAACATACGCTACAAATCATTCATCTCATCCTCTGAAGCAATACCTAATGCTGGTCCGGGAGGTTAAACAAAAAAGAAAAAATGAATCCGGAAATTTCGGTACGTGGAAACAGCATATGCTACACTAATGTAGTCATATTGAATGTTTGTAAATTATAAATAAAGTTCAATGAATGAGATTAAAAAATATTTTTTGTATTTACAGTACCGATAATACTGTAAATATTTGAATAAATGTAATAGATAAAAAAAAACAAAAAACAAAAAAAAACAAAACAAAGACGATAGGCTGAAATTCGTAAGAAGACATTTACTATAAATGTATTAAAAAAAGGAAAGTGACGGTGTCATTATCGTAGCAGTTGTAGGCGACATGAAACAAGACACAAGTCACTCCCGAAAACGACACAGCCGTTCTAGAGAATATTTAACCAAGACTACGTTATTAAAGAAATGAAGAATGAACAAATTTCCATTGCATTCTTCATACGCATTAGCATGTCGACTCGATAGAAATGTAGGTGATATTCAAGCCGCCAAATGATGCCTCTGTTCTGCTCACCACAGATAATGGTTTTAATATGCAACGTTATTATTTTCAGAGAAATTAACGCTGATAAATTTTGTACTTTAAATACTTTAGATGTATCACGACCGTAATACAGGGTTACATAGGATTTAGTAATAGATTAAAGTATTTCTTTCCGATTTAAAAGAATCCATTATATACACTCCCTCAAAATTTGATTTGTGAAATAATACTATTTATAAAAATTTATTCAAGTAGGAAGAAGAAAATTCGTGAAATCATATGTAACCTTACCTAAAAAGGTGGTTAAAATGTTGTAACAAGACCGGTATAGCGGGCCTGAATAACGGATTCCTACCAATTATTATATAAGTAATAGAAAATGTAATTAATTGGGAAAATCCAGAAAAGGACAGAAAGGAGAACCCTTTTTGTAAAGAACAGGCCCGTTTTACAATTGCTTTTATTATACTGCCCGCTAACACACAATGCACATCTGTTGTACGGTGAGAAGAGACCAGGCTTGGAATTCATGGGGAAAAAGCCTCGGTCGACGATTCGAATCACGCTTCGACTTGGATCCGATCGTACAGGTAAAGAGGCTAACAGTATAAATAGCCCAGTAAGACCAGCTAAAAGTCAGTTCGGCAGAGAGTTCTGCGAGGCGTTACGGCGTCGGTCCCGCAAGGGCATTTCTGCGAGGAGAGGCTGCAAGTTGTGTGGAGTTGAGCGAATTCAGTAGAGAGTTCTGTGAACCAGTCTAGCGAGACGTACCATGACGGTCCAGCGTGGAGATTCACAGGTGTGAGTCTGCGAGACTATAGTCCAGCGAGGAAAGTATCCAGTTCGATATGATTAAGGTGACGCCACGAATAAGTCAGTACCAAGAAAGTTCTATCTGTGAGTTACAGTAAAACTATAAGTGTATAAGTAAAAGAAATAATGCAATAGGCTTCATTCATAAACTGTTAAGGTAGACAACAAAATGGATCTGCAAGTGAATTTTATAAATTGTTAGTTAATATAAGACTGATGGTTAAGAACAATTAAAACTAGAGTTTCTTTTGGTAATGGATCTGAATACGTTTTCTGTTTATATACCTGGAATAAATTCCGAACGATTATTTATTCTGATATCTGTCTTATGTGTAAACTGTATTTATTACTTACTATTGACGTTACTATCAGTATTTGATGTGTAATAATTTTGATTGTTATCTTTGTTGATTATGTCATGTATTTTTGTCTGTTTTTATGCCATGCTTACTGTTTTGATTATGTTATGTTTTATGTTATGTAATTATCGTTTACTACTATTATCCTGACTACTATTGTGGTTGTAATTACTATATTAATATTTATGTCCATTAACTGTTTTATTATTGTCACTTATTATTATTCTTACTGTATTTATCACCGTTGTTATTATTATTAATTTTCCTGGTTGTAATTTGAACATTTTATACCAATAAACAATAATTATATAAACATTATAAATCCTCAACAACCTCTCAATATCCTGATCGAGCCGCGCGGAACCACACCGCACGCGACAATATGATGAGATTTTATCCTTACGTGATTAATGAATAAACTTTACATTCAGTAAAAAAAAAATAAAATAGTTCGAATTAACGTAAACAAAAAACAACATTCCAGATTCGATTCCCTGCTACAATGTGAAAATTTATAAGCATCTAACCAAATCTATCGATTATGACTTTTGTTGTACATGCTGTACAAAAATAAATAAAAAATACATTTTATTTTCGTTTGAGAATTAATAGTATGTTATACAACGAGTCTATAATGATAACTAACAATGCGCAATTACGAAGTTGGAACACGAGCCTTGAAGAGTGTCGTAAACTTCGCAAGAATGCATTAATGGCCATTATAGAGAGAGTTGAATACCGTATTTTTTCTACGACTGAGAAAATATTGGGATTACTGATTTAAATCGATGACAGAATACATTGTTTACGGAATATTTTTATTTAATGTTTCAAAAAATACATTTCTGTGGCAATAGATTATTAACCATAAGTTCTGTCTTTTCTTTATTATCGATTGGAGTTAAGAAATTTCTTCCTAAAAATCCCACATAATTAATAAAAGGAGGTTTAGTATAAAAACTTAGTTACCTATCGGTGTACTTTCAAATTAAACTCTCTTTACTAACTACTAAATCGGATTAAAATCAAAGTAAAAAAATAGCACATTAAACAATACCCGCTTCTGATCGGTCAGCGGTTGAAAAAAGTAGGCTTTTGATCGGTTGAACAATAGGCTTTTAATCGCAATCGAAATCTGTTTCATTATGATACAGGTTCCAGCCGCGTAATTTAAACATTATAATACAGCCGTAGAAAAAAGATTTTTTTAGATGAATTAAAATTTTGTAAAATTCACTTTCAAGAAGTAATTAAAATTTAATCCGATTCAGATCTGCTTGTACTTGTACATACATATACTTTACAAAATGTATACGTTACATGTAAAATCCAACAGTAATCTTCCGCAATACGATTACTGTCAGCCATTGTAGTGAAATTACCGACTATTTCCAACATATGACAGCTGTGACATTTAACAATTCGGATTAAAGTACTGTATTTAAAATACAGCTTCATTTTGCAATCAAACTTAGGGCTTAAAAATACGTATATTACTAATACTTATTGTAATAATCCCTATGTCGTAAGATTATCAAATAGATATCATTAGGTATTTAAAATGTATAATTTAACAAGACTTCAAAAGTACTCATCTAAAAAAAAATACCATGACATTACTGATAAAAAACCTTATAAAAAGAATAACATCATAAACATGGTAATTCGTCCCCCCCCCCCTCGTTAGCATAAGAAATAATGGCAGGGTTGCAAAATATAATATTAAAACTAGTTTCTGGGTTCAAAAGAAACTTACATACAAAGTGGCGCTTTTTTTTTATCACACGACTGCCCAAAAAGGAGTGTAATATATTTAGGGTGTATGTATGTTTCACCGTAACATCTCAACGGCTGAACTGACTTAAGTGTATGACTTCGCGTTGGAATCCTTACGTTGCTGGGAGTATCATGCGCTGTATAAATATGTATAAGTATAAACAAATTTAAAAATGTTGAAAAAAATATAAAGCTATATACAAAACTGTCACCCGCACGCTCTTGAATTATCCTACATTAAAGAGCAATATTCTTTTTTGGCAGTCGTGTTTTTTAATTTTTAATGTTCGTCTCTGGTTTAACTTGAATTTTTTTAATTCAAAAACTCATCACGACCAAATTAGAAAGTTTATCTCCCCACTTTAAAACCATATTTATTCGAATGAAGATTTCAAAAAATAATAAGAATTTTAAATATTTATTCAGAAAAGCACTAAAGTACTGAGATTTTTCTTTTATTCGTTCGGGCCATTTTGGATCGCATTTACATAATTTGGCTTTTTTCTTTACCCAAAATTTTCTCATAATCTCTACTTGTTTTTTTTCTTTTTTCTTCGTTCCACTAGAGATTTCTTTTAAGAATTTTTTAAAAAATTTAAACCATCGTTCAATTCACTAAATGTTCCTATTTCGTATATAAAAAATGTTTCTTATTTTTAGTTCCTCGAGGTCTTTTTGTCTTTTTATTAATAAAATAAAAATCTTCGTCAGTCTCTTATTATTCATTCTACACAGATGCCCGTAGAATTTTATCGTTATTTTCCTCATTGTTGTTTTAATATTTTTTATTTAACTCTTCCGCTCTTCATGATTCTTTGTTCAGTTTCTGGTCCATATAAAAACCGAAATTTATTAAAGAATGAAATAATTCTTTTAATACTTCAAAATAGGGTAAAATTAATAATTTTACCGTATATTATATTTTCTGTCCACGCCAAAGTTGAAAAATGCTGTAATGTTTGATAAAACATTTTACGTATTATAAAAGTTTATCCGATTTGATTAGTAAAATAAAAAAGTAAGATTATCGATAGAATAATGAAAAATGTACTTATGCATTCGAATTTTAAAATCTCATCGATCCGAGCGTAACTCCATTACTTAAAATAAGATATAATTCTATACTATAGACCTGTTAAAAAGCAACTGAGGTAATGTTAAGATTTGAACTCCGAAAAAAATTAAAATATTATGATCCGCAAAAAACTTTAAAACATGATAACGGTCAGATTCAACTGCTAAACACTTACAGTATAAAGAACCGAAGATAATATTTTAATAAATCATTTATCAAACATTAGTCAATATTATATATAATTAATACATATTATTATTATAGTAATGGTACATATTTTTATCAAATACCAGTGATTTATCGCCGGTACAAGGATAAAGTTATTAACTTCAAGTCGATAGAATGTTGGATGTATAGAAAAAAATATATATGAGACATGAAATTATTTAAAATTCTGCAATAACATAATCAAATGGAAGAAGATATACTGGATACGATTTTAATAGATGGCCGGAACAATTCGAAATTTACTAAATAGTACGAAACAGGATCGCGTGTCCAATTTGTATGATAATAACTTTGTAAATCTTCTATCATTTAGTCGACGAGTAATGTTCCTTGACCAACCTCATTTTCTCCTATCAGTCAGAGATTCCACTAATTTTAATCGTCTGGAATTACAAAATAATAATCCATCAAATTAGATACAATCACACGCCAAAATAACATCATAATTGGTTTTACGGCTGGTGACGTGAGTCGTAAACGACGTACAAATATTACTGGAGAGTTCCTCCCGTTATACAAGTTTTTTTAGCAAACCAAAAACAATGTAAAAAAATACGACGAGTATTTTACAATAATTGATGCATAATACATTAAATAGATCGCTTCAGGAATAAATGAGGTGCTACTCAATGAATTAAAAGGAAACTACAACATCTGCTTAGATGTATCCGTGGTAAAATATTGATCAGAGCAGCTTTCCGTAGTACACGATTAATTATACAATTGGAAATAAAAGTGGTTAAGATCCATATGAATAATTTAAAATAGGGTAGCACAGAGAAACGGAAAATTTTGAAAGTAGTAGTGGCAGCCCTGAGAAGCTGGCAGAAAGGTGGGAGTGACATCCTCCTACGCACAACTACCTGCCATTTAGTAATCGTGGACCAGTGGATCGGTACGCAACGTGCATTTGCCGAAAAGGCGTTTTACGAGAATGGTGACAATGTGACTGCTACTCAACGGGAATTCCGACGTCATGGTCGCGTTCCATGTTGCCACGCCATCAAGACACGGGTTGAGAATTTCGAGGAGACGGGTTCAGCTCTAAAAAAGAAACCACCCGAGGGTCGACGAACCCAAAAACACATTGAAGCAGTTCGGACCTCGGTCGGTTGGAGCCCATTTCGATCGGCAAGAAAACACATAGCAGAATTGAACCTAAACCGAACAACCGTCCGCTAAATACACGATTTGAAGTTTCATCCTTACAAAATTCAAGTTGTATAGGAAATGAAACCATCAGATTATATGGTGCGACAACAATTCTATAATAAAATGATTGCAAAGATTAATGACGACCCCAGTTTTGTTTAAAATATTTCCTCTCGGATGAGACTCAATTCCTTATCAGCGGGTACGTAAACAAGCAGAACTGTAGATATTGGGTGGCTGAAAATTCTCGTCACTTGCACGAACGACCATTACACAGTCAAAAGGTTACACTTTGGTGTTCCGAATCAAAGCGAGGTGTGACAGGCCCTGAGAGAGAGGGAAAGCAACAACAGTAACGTCTGAACGATATGTTGATATGCACGAAACTTTTGTAGCAGAACGACTTCAAAACTTTCTTGATCTTCATAATCTTCGGTTTCAACAAGAAGGAGCCACGGCTCATACTGCCAGAGCATCAACCACAGCCGTTCGACAACTCTTTGTTAACCACATGATTTCACGGTTTGGCGTCATTTATTGGCTCCAGATCACCAAATTTGTCGGTGTGCGATTTTTTTCTTGTCAAGCCACCTTAAAAGTAAAGTGTACACCACTCGCCCGACGACAATCGCCGAGTTGAATACAATGATTCGAGAAGAAATCGCTGCAATCCCCACGAAGTGCTACAAAATGCTATGCAAAATCTCAGCATTCGCTTCCAGGAATGAATACATTCGAATGTCCATCATCTTATGAACGCTGTTTTTAAAAATTGAAATTTTTTGTGTTGGGACATTTAGTAGCATGTAATTTACTTTATTGTTTTTAACAATAAAACTTGTAATTTGATTTTTTTTTACTTTTGTGAGAGTCGCTTTAAAATTTCCCGTTTCCTTATGCCGTACTTTACAAATATCCAAAATAATAATAAATAAATAAATACAAAAAAAAAGAAAATAAACCAACGTGTTATTTGATTTTCACAAAATTATTTTAATCGATCACACAACTCTTACTTCGGTAGACAGTACCTTCCTCATACTACTAAAGCTAGAAGTACATACAACGAAAGACGTAAATACAAAAACCAAAAGAGATAAAACGCACCAAGACAAAGAGCAACAGGGAGTGTACATGTCAGTAACGTATAAATTGAACAGTAAATACTATCGGTCAATTCAGAAAAAGGGGCGGTACTTTCTAAATGATAAGAAGCCCATTCCCATTTATATAAATTGAATAACGGCGAACTATTCAAGTTTAACTGATCGTTTAGATGTAAATTACAATTTTTAAATTTATTAATTTCCAATGACTAAAATGTTCAGTTTTAAACCTTTTTTCTTCAAATAAAGTATCTTGAAGTGCCATTAAAAACATGATTCTCATCAATTAAATGACAAAGCATAATTAGAAACCGTCTTCTTATCGGAAAAACGAGATTATAACTTTTTATAAATTGATGTTTTTCAAAATATACAAGTTTGATACATATTTCATTTATATTTTTCAAAAGACCTACCGGTCTGACTGATATAAACTTTATCACAAGAACCACATTCAAATTCGTAATCTCCTGCTTCATCCGTTGATAAATACTACATTGTGTGTAAATACTAAATAAATAAAATAATTAACATTTTATATAACTGTCACAACGGTCAGTTGTTTTTCTAAGAGAATTGTTAACTTATATTGCAATTTTATAAGAAAAATCAGTGATCTCAAAAACTTACAAGGTATAAATTCCGTTTTTACTTCCTTGTACAAATTAAAGGAATTATTGTAATCGCGAAAAATTTCGGTTTTCAGATCTCAACGGAAATAATAATTTCGATCATCCCTGAATCAATTTTGACTAGTTTCGGCGTCACGTCTGAACGTACGTATGTATCTCGTGTAACTCAAAAACGATTGGCCGTAGGATGTTGATATTTTGGATTTAGGACTGTTATAAAATCTAGTTTTACACCTCCCCTTTTGATTGCAATCAACTGGACCAAAAATGTCCAAAAAAAAAATCAAAATCCAAAACGTTTGATTTACTTCAGTTTTTATTAACTGAAGTACTAAGCCCTCAATGACAGCTTTTCAATGATATATCATAAGTGGCACTTATTTTTACTGGTTCCAGAGTAATAGCCCAATAAAACTTTAATTAATGAAATATTTGGATCTTATAAGGGGAAGGCACATCGGTTCGAATCCGACATCATTTCCTTTTTTTAACTTAAATATATTGATTTATTAATAATTATTAACCTTCGATTGTAAAAAAAGTTTTACAATAAATAATAATTCAATAATAACAATAAAAAAAATATGAAAAAATATCAGAAGTTATTAATGAAATAAAATTGTATGTACTTTTCATTTTAAAAAAATGTGTATATGTAATTTAATAGGCGTACAAGGAATTCATGTGGTGTCCACATCAATTTTTTTAGAAAATCTTTTTTATCGTAAAGATTTTTGATTTTTATATCATAAGAAAAAAAATCAAGCGGTATAAACCAAAAATAAAACTAAACTTACAGTTTACAGTTTTACCCACCAGTGAGGGCAACTCTTAATATTTATTGTTACCCAAATGAGGGTGGATCTTAATTTACGAAATCATCCACGGAATTTTGGTCGGATAACGAATTCTTCTCTCTTAAGATTTTCCTTTCAAAATAGTTTTATTTCTGTCTTCATGAATGAAACTGTTTCGTAGAATAACATTTTTTTCGAAAATTTTCATTCCCCAGATCATTAGTAAGTCTGAGAAATGTTAATCCTTCCTCGCTGTTTATACTCGAGCTCGTTTTATTTTTCAATTCCACGTTAGTTTGAAATTTTAATAACAAAATCATCAACAGTAAACTTCTGATATACGTGTCTAACAGTTCATTTATTTTCCATATGAATTTCAAAATTTTAATTTGTAACTAAAGCGATAACTTGTAAAAATCAATGTCGGTGGCTTCAAGATCAAGGATGTTACTTTCATTCAGATATTATTTAAGTTTTCCTGATAAACTTCTACACACGATTATCCAATTCCTTACTGTTAACCGTAGTATTAAACAACTTTTAAAACTCTCATTGTTTTCTTTAAATTTAATTTAGTAAAAATCATTCGAGTATAATAAATGAAACGTTTTTATTACTTCCTTATCCACGGACTGAATAAAAAAAGATGTGTTTATCGTTACATTCGTTCTTTAATTAAATTCAGTAAGAGAAACAGGAGGAATAATTTCCGCATATGTTCACTAAACGTATAACGCCTATAGTGACGTTATACATTGTTTTAGTTAACTGTTAGTACTGTAGCAAAACTTAGTCGTACAAGTGCGGTCGTTCACACATCAAAGCAATATTTTTGGCAACTTACGTTTAATTTTTTTTTTATAATACAGATAATAATAACACGATTTCTTCTAAAAGAAATATAACAGACGATAGAAGTTCGAATTAATATAAATTATGAAAACATAAGTAGAAGTATTAATGTATTTTAACAAACGTTAGACGTTACAGTCGTGTGACAGTGAAATGCAGTAAAGCCATACACACCTATAAAGAAATTCTCTTTTTGCTTGTCAAATTGCTTTTAATAAAATTTACAAATTACCTTCGGTAAACATAATTTAATATTATATTAATTTTTATAGCGGAAGGAAACATTATTTTTCCCCTATTAGAAAAAAAATCTTGATTTTAAAGGTAATAACCTATTATATAAAATTAAAGGTAATTTGTTGTTTTTTTGTTTTTTTTGTTAATCTTGCTTCCTGTAAACAACTATAAAGTCATAATTAATCCCCGATTTTTGTACGTGTATGTTTAAGTAATATAAACATATACGCGGGTATATATCTAACTCTGTTGTGTATTCGATACCTTACATAAGAACACGTACACGTAGTACAGCTATAAAACGAAAATCTCCATCGTTTTGAAGCAGCTGCAATAACAGTATTATTCAAAACATCCTGTAATTATGTTACAGATTATACCGCGTCAATTAATTATTCGTTGAATTTTTTTTTATAGCGAACGTTACGTCTGTTTGATCAGCAGACGTAACAATCGTTTTATAAACATACTTAACGTTAAAAATTGTTTAGCTGGCATCATTAAAATAACCAAATATGGAAATAAACGCGTATTTTTAGATATATTGAATCTAACATTAAACACTACCTCGCAGTATTATATGATTATTGATTTTATTTTTAGAAACAAAAAAGGTCAGTAATTGAAAAACTTCGAGCTAAAATATAAATTTTTCATAACATACAGCTGAATATACTATATTTTTTTATTATTACATTCCTTAGTTTATTTTGAGAGAATCTAAAAATAAAATCAGAAAAAAACGAACAATTTAAAAATCCAATCAAAGGATTTTTCAATATTCGTTTATTGTATAACACAAATAGAAAAAGAAATTCAAATTGTAATTTGTTCAATTATCCGGTTTTTTTTGGTTTTTTTTAATGATTACGATAAAAAAATGTTTCAGTAAAAAACGCAACCTAATTAAAAATAAATATTTCCATAAGATTAATTTTCCGTCGATCGGTAAACAGTAAAGCAATTATTAAGGATAAAATAAATTTTAATAATAAATAAATATTAAATAGATTTTCATAAACACAATGTTGGAATGTAAAATGAAAACTTTAAGAAAGAAGAGTAATTTGTAAAAGAATCAAGTAACTTTGATTCGAATAAATGATCAAGAAAAGGAAAGTCCCAGTGAGATTTTTGTTTACTCGAGTTATATCGGTTAAGATTCAACGTTGCTCTTGAACTGGTAATAAAATAAATTTATTACAACCTAAATAAAAATAAAATATTTTTAAAAACATTTGATGTAACACAACATGACTTCCTTGTACGCCTATTAAATTACATACATATACACATTTTTTTTTAAATGAAAAATACATAAGATTTTATTTCATTAATAACTTTTGATATTTTTTTTTTTATTATTATTGAATTATTATTTACTGTATTTTTTTTTTTACAATCAGAGGTTAATAATTATTATTAATAAATCAATATATTTAAAGAAAAAAAAAGTAAAAAAAGGAGACGAAGTCGGATTCGAACCGATTTCCCTTTCCCTTATAAGATCCAAAGATTTCATTAATTAAAGGTTTATTAGGCTGTAAGTCTGGAACCAATGAAAGTACCACTAATGTTGAAAAGCTCTCAATGAGGGCTTATTACTGCAGATAAGAAAAAGTCCAAAATCCAAATTTGTTGGATATTAGGCTGTTGGTCCGGTCGACTGCAATCAAAAGCGGAGGTGCACAACAAGATGTTACCACAGTCCTAAACAGTGGCAGCTCACGTAGAGGCACTGTAGAATTGCAGCACCCCACTTTCTAATTGATATTATCGATAACATCTAATATGAGTCCTTTCTTCTTTATACTTGTACAGTATATAATCCTTAAGCTTAATGTCAGTAGCCATCCCCTAGTTTATGAAAAAGATACAAAAATCTTTGTATGGAACTGTGCGCTTCACAGTTCCAGCGGTGTGGTGTTTGGCTGTTGTGGCATGCGCACATAGGCTGCACGCGAGACTGTAAAGGAAATAGAGCACTGTTGATCCCGCAGTGCCGACCCTGGCGTGCTAGTGGAAGATTTTTTTTTAACTTCACGTGCGTAAGGAATGTTCCTTGTTCATTCCCTTTTCTGGTTGAAATGGCGATAGAAAAGATAGTTAGTAAAAACTAATTATGTATTTGTTTCTGTGTACATGGAAATTTAAATTATGCATCACTGGACTATAGTGTTTTTAAGCGGATATTTTATTAAGTTATTATCTAATAATACTAAAAAATATTATCTGTATTGACATTTTATTACTTATTCGGTTAAACCGAATATGGGTTTTAAGCACAGTGTACTTAAAAGCCGTGTACCGTATTCTTGAATGTGATAAAGTGTAGAATTAGATTATTATCCTGCTTCCAACTACTATTTCATTCATTTTGTTTCCGTTCTTTTATTTTACATAAAACTTTAGCCGTGGCCTTGTAAACGCCCAGAAAAACATTTTCTGGAGCAGCACCCCCACTAATTTTAACTACGACCCGCCACTAGTCCAAAATCAAAACTTTCAACATCCTACGGTTAATCGTTTTCGAGTTATGCGAGACGTCACGTCGAAACTTACCAAAATGGATTCAGGGAAGATCAAAATGGATATTTCCGTTGAAATCTGAAAACCGAAATTTTCCGTGATCACAATACTTCCTTTACTTCGTACTTTTTTTTTTGTCTTCAGTCATTTGACTGGTTTGATGCAGCTCTCCAAGATTCCCTATCTAGTGCTAGTCGTTTCATTTCAGTATACCCTCTACATCCTACATCCCTAACAATTTGTTTTACGTATTCCAAACGTGGCCTGCCTACACAATTTTTTCCTTCTACCGGCCTTCCAATATTAAACGACTATTCCAGGATGCCTTAGTATGTGGCCTATAAGTCTGTCTCTTCTTTTAACTATATTTTTCCAAATGCTTCTTTCTTCATCTATTTGCTTCGTCCATCACAAATAACAAAATTCTTCTACCTCCATAATCTTTTCTCCTCCTATTTTCACATTCAGTGGTCCATCTTTGTTATTTCTACTACATTTCATTACTTTTGTTTTGTTCTTGTTTATTTTCATGCGATAGTTTTTGCGTAGGACTTCATCTATGCCGTTCATTGTTTCTTCTAAATCCTTTTTACTCTCGGCTAGAATTACTATATCATCAGCAAATCGTAGCATCTTTATCTTTTCACCTTGTACTGTTACTCCGAATCTAAATTGTTCTTTAACATCATTAACTGCTAGTTCAATATAAATATTAAAAAGTAACGGAGATAGGGAACATCCTTGTCGGACTCCCTTTCTTATTACGGCTTCTTTTTCTTATGTTCTTCAATTATTACTGTTGCTGTTTGGTTCCTGTACATGTTAGCAATTGTTACTTCCTTTACTTCGTACAAGGAAGTAAAAAACATTATGAGAATCTTACTTTATTAATAATAATAGCAGTAGACGTAGTAAATAATACGTAGTAAACGTATTATTGATTAACGATATGGTTCAATCTAATATAGCCTTTTACAATTTTTAATATATTAAAAAAAGTCGCTTGTGAAAAGTTTTTATCTTAAAATCAATAAATATTTATCTTGTTAAATATACTTATTTACGTTACTGTATTCCAATGACGATTGAACGTTTCTACTGTTAATATTTCTAGATATAAACGTTTATTTTACCAACTCTATAAAAGGGGCGTGGAAAAGGACGTAGTGGCCAATGAGACTGGTGAGGAGTTCAAATTGATCAGGCTATATTAATGTTTTACTTTTAAATATGTCTACCTATTTAGTAGCTGTTTTTAGTTCATTATTTTTCTTAAACAAGGGTAGAAATAATTTTTTGTAATATTTGGTAGTCTTATTTATATCGATAATATTTATTTAGTTAATTTTTTGTTTATTTACTTTACTAATTCCCTTTTAAAATGATGATTGTTAAAAATCGAAATTAGCAACCAGTTCTAAATTTTTAACATTTATTAACGGTTCTTCAGCGTTTCCACTTTTCGGTTCAAAATTCTGTAAACTTTTATTTAATAGGTTTATTGTATTATCATTAGATTACTTTGATTAATAATAGGTTTTCATCGGATAAAAAACATTATTTTTAATTTTTTCCAATAATTTAACTATTATTTTTGACTAGAACGAATAATGGGGTTAAATTACATAACGTAATCTATCTATATTTAACATCCACAAATACGAGGTGTATTCAAAAAGTAACGAAAATTTTGAAATTTCGCGGATTGTATTAGTCCGATTCTCGGGATTTTTTCGTTGTTGTATTGGTAAACATGTCTGAACTGTATCTGTACGTTTTTAGCTACACTGGATGTTTTGTCTGTTGTCATCTGTCAAACGGAAATCACATGTTTTGGTAAGATCGGCGTTTTTTTTATTTGTATAAATAATGGATCAGAGAATTTGTATTAAATTTTATAGCAGAGTTTTAATAATGTTAAGTATTGCTTTTGGTGAGTCTACTGTGAGTAATGAAAGGGTTTACGAGTGTAATGAGCGTTTCCAAGAAGGTCGTGAAGACGTTGAGGATGACGAGCGCCCCGGACGCCACAGCACATCAACCGATGAAAAGGTGAAAGAAATGATTGTGAATGATCGCCGAATCACAATCAACAGAACTCGCTGATGATATTGGGATATCAAATGGCTCATGCCATGAAAGTTTTTCGGATGTTTTGGGTATGAAACGAATGACAGCAACATTTGTTCCAAAATTTTTGAATTTCGAACAAAAACAGCGGCGAATGGAAGTTGCTCAGGAGTCGTTAAATGAAGTCAACAACGATGCAGAACTACTGAAAAGTGTCTTAATGGGTGATGAAACATCGGTTTACGGATATGATGTCGAAACTAAGGCTCAATCGTCCCAATGGAGGCATTCTGGATCACCAAGACCGAATAAAGCTCCACAAGTACGGTCGAATGTGAAGGTTATGCTCAAATTGCTTGTTCTTTGATTTTATCGGCATAGTGCATCATGAGTTCTTGCCGCAAGGTCAAACGATCAGTAAGGAGTATTATCTTCAAGTTCAACGCCGTTTGCGTGAAGCAATCCGAAAAAAGGCCCGGAAACAATTTATGGCTTTTGCGCCACGATAATGCACCTGCTCACACTTGTTCGTCAACTTTTAGCCAAAAATAACACTGTAATGATATCTCAGCCGCCATATTCGCCAGAAATAACTCCGAGTGACTTTTTTCTATTTCCATAAACAAAGAGAACCTTGAAGGGCCGTCGTTTTACAAGCATAGATGAGATTAAAAGTGAATAGCTGAAAGAGGTAAACATTATTCCAAAGATCGAGTTCCAGAACTGTTTCGGGGATTGGAAAAAGCGCTGGTATAAGTATATAATATCTAATGGGGACTATTTTGAACGGTATAACGTTAATGTAGACAAACAAATAAAATTCTTTTCAAAAAACAAAAATGGTTCGTTACTTTTTGAACACACCTCGTATAAGTATTAAATAAATATTCAGCTTTCTTACCTAATATTAAAAAAAATCACGGATTCGTTTTTTATCAGTCATAACCAGAAGAATGAATCCATTTCTCCGTTATACGCATTCCTTAAAATTTGAGCGAAGTTCAGTTCCTTAAAACCGAGTCAGTCAGCCTGTAAGTGAATTAAAATAATAAAAACTATTTTAAGATGTACTCTTCCAGTTTTCACTACAAAAAATAAATTCTTTAATTTAATATTTCATTGTTTACAGAGATCTAAGAAGATAAATTTTATTTATATTTTTTAATAACATGTTAATTTACATTTTAAGGATCAAATAAAATAGAACAATTATTATTATTCTCAGGATGCTGACTAATTATTTTCAGTTAGTGGATTTTCAACTAAAATAATGTAGTAAACATTAAAGAAGCTTAGGGGTTGTAATAATAGTCTATTTTTTCTATACGTTAATTTACTGCTTAATAATTTAACTGCTTACGGCTATTAGCAAATATTTTCTTTTTCTATGCGAGATACATCCTGCAAATAATATAAATTAATATTACCAGCCTTTGATTAATTAACACTGGCATGATACAATAATAAAGAATCCTTTGCAGGACACCTTAATTCATGATTAGTAAAACTTTTATTTTGCTACTATATCCATACTACAAATAATTCCGTAAGATTTATACCAAAACGAAGACCTCAGCGTGATGTAAGCGTTTAAGAAGCAGCTTATTTTACAGGTTTGTGACTCATGGATCAGAACAAATACAACTACTTCTCTAAAAGATTAATTAGGTTTTTTAAAAATTCCTATTTTAGAAAAGTGCTTTACCGTAATTACGAAATTTCGAGGGCAACACCTAGTGGTTTTTCCTTAACTTAAATCTCAGAAACCTTTCGTAATTTCTCAACCGTACATAATCAAAATATTTTACACATTTTAATTTTTACTTTCTGACAAAAACGGATTCAGTATTTATACAATTCGCAAATTAAATTTAGAAAACAGAAAAAATTATTTTATTTTTTCCTTCATCAAAAGAGGATTTTCCTTTTTCGAATTATGTAAAATTAATTTATATTACGCGTAAATCTTGCTGTAATAATTAAATAAGTTAAATCTAAAGAGAACAAAAAAAATCTACAACACAGTTCTAGGACTTAATATTACTTCCGGGAAAGCCGTGTTCTGATGCACCACCAGTTACATACACAACTTGATTTAAATATTTATCTTTTTATTTAAATATAGTATTTTTTCGTTTATTTAATTCAATGATTGCAAGTAAAACTCGAGCGCATACCGTATTTAATTCGCGCGGGTGTGGCGGTACTAGCGGCGACGGTCGGTACTAACTAAACTAATGTAATTTCACAACTTGCATATAACAGATTTTGCTTGTACGGTCGGCAGACTGGTGTAGCCGCGAGACTTAACGCACCAGGTACCGATTCAACCGGGAGATCGAGCTCGAGACCCAGCCAGACCGAGTTACTTTTTTTACACTTTAAATATTATTCATTTATTTAATTCTACCGCTCACCTGTGACGTCACAACACAGGAGACTACTATAACAGCATTTCTTGAATGGTATTTTGTTAAGTTTTTTGTAAATATTATTTTAATTTTTAAGAAATGCGCATAAGAAAATATGACCTTAATCAGGCGAAATCTCAAGATACTGATGGTGGTGACCTTGTTCTACAGTCTAACGCCCTTAACCTTTTGAGTTAAAAATTTAATGGTATCAATGCCCCATATATAGTAGTAATCTGACGAAGTTTGGTCAAAATCGGTCCAGTAATTCTAGAGGCATAAGGTGATTTAGAGGCCAATATCGAATTTATACATACATATTTACATCCCGAAAATTTTCATCCCGTTTTCTGGGTTCCTTAAATGTCAAAATTTTAAGATCCGGTGAAAATCGCATATCTCCAAACTGGATCGATTACAATACTTTTCCTTCTACAGCTGTAGCGCTATGTAGACGGAAAAATAAAAGTGTTTTATCAATTACTGGTATAATAAACGCTTTAGGACTCTACGAACAGGAATATCGCTATTAAAGAGGATAAATATAAAATATTTTTACAAAAGTATATATCGTTTTTCTAATACGACACAACGTTTAGGAATTGTAGAAACTTCGAAACTACATCCTAGCGTTTGCACTAAACTGCTATCCTATATCGATACTTGAAAACGGCTTATCACATTATTTGTAAAAGCTGCATCGTTTTTAAAAAACTTACGATTAGAATAAGTTAATTTTCAGTTTTATTACGAATTTTTACGCCCAGCTGGAGTATTGTAAACTTTAATCGATTTATTTGAAATTTTTTGAAAAATATATTTACCAAACATGTTTCGTTTTACTGAATTCCCTAAAAATGTCATACATTGTCGTTTTCTCCCCGACAATCAAGGTGTTAAAATGATGTAATAGAAATATTATATTTTGATTATGTATAAGCAATACTGCGCTGGAATATTCGATTACAATGAGTTAATCATAATTACTTACAAAGTTTAATTCTTGTACATTAATTTTTCATAAACGAAAATTTGTTTTTTTTTCTTTCTTTTTCTTTTTATTCTTTCTTATTATTTTTTTTTTTTTTTTTGGACTATATGGCGCTGAAATTAACGGTTTGTGATATATGACAGCTTGAAATTTCATAGTGTATTATTTATTTTGGGGATTCCTTAAGGACTCCCTTATTACGTGCTTTTTTCGGGAAACTTACTTATGGCTCCGCAGGAGAGCCGATTGTAATTATCAGTCGAAATGAAATAATTTAAAATTATTTCATTTGAAAATGAGATACGATCCTCCAATCTCTATATATAAAAGAAAATGTCCTGACTGATTGAAGTACAGCCAAAACTATTATAGGTAGAGACTTGAAATTTTCAGGGTATCTTTAAGTAGGCGTGCACTAAGTAAGGATTTTGCAAAATTTTTATTTTATGGGGTTCAAATGAATAATCGATAGTATTTGCGTCGAAAATAGTTGTGTTTTAATATCAATCGATATTGAATGAATGAATTACGGTAGTAAAATTTGTTAATAATTTAATTAAAATTTATTATTAGTGTTGTTATTTATTATTTATAAACATTTAAGAAAAAATCTTATGATTTTTTGAGAGGCATCATCAATCATGTAAGCATGTTCTTTTTTTCTGATTCTTATTTGTTGGTGTTGCTTCTTCCTACCTATTTTTTATAAGCATTTCAGAAAAAAGAAGTCCTTTTATAAGTCAAAAGGTTAGTGTAGTGTTTCAAAAAGTGAAAAACTTGTCAATTTGAAAAGATAACAGTCGACGACACGTTAATAACCCAAACAGTTAAATGATGATTATGAGTGATAAGAACAGGAGTTCTATTATCTATTTCTGACATCATCTTTTAAATATAGCAACATAATAAGCAAAAGTATTACTTTGAAACATTCAATAAATATGTCTAAAATTCAAGTATGGCTTGGGCGATGCCGCGACGAGTAACCTGCTTGTTACCCGTTTGTCACCCAAACGCTCTTTAATTATCCAATATTAAAGACCAGTTTTCTTTGGCAGTGTGTGTTTTTTAATTTTTAATATTTATCTCTGTTTAATATTTGTACATATAAAAATTATTTTAAATTACATCTGTATATGTCCACAGTTTTACCGGTCGCCAAGTGTGTTTTGATATTATCTTTTATGTTCAAGGATCAAAGTTATAAAAAAAAAACTTTAACAAATGTTTTTAGTTCATCAGGACTCGTTAGTCGCTAATAAGATTTTTTTTCTCTCTGGTTATGTCTGAGAGTTGTTACAGGTTGTTAAGTGGCCATTGAATTTTGAAGCCCCTACCAATCTACCGTTTTTTCAAAATTTTTATTTAAAAATTACCAACTAAAACGGAGTTATAATATCTCGGGTTTTATCTAGGTTTGAATCCTGGTCAGGTATGGCATATTTTACACGCTAAAAAATTCATTATCATTCATCGGTAACTTTAAGTGGGCGTAAACCTATTTTTATTGTATAAATACGTAAATAACGAGAAAGAGCTTTGCTGTAAAAGCTTTGCTTTGTAGTTAATTCCATATTAATCGATCGAAGCTGAGGAATAATTTCGAAGCATATTATGGTGTAAAGTGCTGTTAACAATTCCTTCAAAAAAAGATCGGTCTTATCTCACCATTACATACGATGGATAGTCTGTGATTTCCGCATACAATTTGTCATCAAGAATACATTTTCTAAGATATAATATTTGGATAAATGGTATATTCGTAGGGGAAGAAAATTGGTTTCCGTAGTTGATCATTGGGAAAACCTCATGGAAATGCTTTACAACAAGTTTAACCTAAAGGTAAAACCCAATCAGAAAATAATAATCATTAATATGAATAGGAGTAAAAAATTTAACTCGAGATATTTTTTTTTTTAACTTTTTTTCTGAAATGTTGAATGTGGAATATTTTGTTGGTCAACAAAAATCTTTCGCTTATTTATTTTATTATTTTGTTATTGATCAAGAACAAATTAACGAAAAATTTAAAAGCTATAAATTGTACTACAATGTTAGATCGTCCGTTATATATTAATTGTCATCAAATTAAACAGACGGAATAACTTATATGCTAGTGATAAACAAGCAATCAAAATCGGCTTTACGGAGGATTCATTAGCTATTATAACCGCCTGTTAATCAGATTACCATAAATTAGAATAACTTTACTTATTTTCTTTTCTTTGCAAACAATGCTGAATTTATTAATGTTTGAGGAGGGGGTATTGAAGGCTCATACACTCTCCTCCCTTAGAATTTCGTTGCGACTCTAAACCTTGAATCTGTAACAGTTTCTTGAGCGTAAGAATATGTGCCTTTGATTACATAATCACCGTTTATTATATATATATACTTCTAGACGTACATCTTATCTACTACAAGACGTGTGTTGTACATCTATATACAAAACGTATCTTAAACAATCTGTCTACAAGACTATTGTCTATTATTTAATATTCTGTACGTGCATAAATCATTATATAGCTTGCATTAATAGACCCACCGGGTTGTCTAGTGGAGAACGCGTCTTCCCAAATCAGCTGATTTGAAGTCGAGAGTTTCAGCGTTCAAGTCCTAGTAAAGGCTTTAATACGGATTTGAATACTAGATCGTGGATACCGGTGTTCTTTGGTGGTTGGGTTTCAATTAACCACTCATCTCAGGAACGGTCGAACTGAGACTGTACAACACTACACTTCATTTACACTCCTATATATCATCCTCTAAAGTAATACCTGAACGGTAATTCCCGGAGGCTAAACAGGGAAAAAGGAAGGTTGCATAAAATAACGATGAACGATTTGTTAATCCTCTTATAAATTGTCATTATTTTTCAAAAAATTATAATCTGTATTACGAATGTTTATTTAACACTAAACGAGATTTTCTTTTTTCAGGTAAAATTTATTTGCAAAATGAACACAGGCTTTGAAATTTTACTAATTTTTACAACACTAGTATCAATAACAAAATCCTCAAACAGTAGTTCCGGAAATTGGTCATTTTCTAATGAAAATAATAATATTGGTTACACAGCTACAATAGGTAAGTTATTTATTCATATTAAAAAAAACCAGACATATATATATAGTATTATATAAAGAAGAAGAGGGTGTTTTTTGTTCAGGATAAACACAAAAAACCATCGATCAATTGCAACTAAATTTTTACCCATATTTCTCGGCATAAGGTTTTTAGATATATTGTATCTTGAAAAAAAAAATCCCTTTCGGTACAGCGGAAGGCGAAAGTACATTTCACCGGTGCTAAGTAAGGGATAAAAAATATTTCCACCTTAAAGTTAAGAAAAACTTCAAATTTACTCAATACGACAACGGTTGCATGTGAAAAAAAGTTTCACATATTTAGCATACGACAAGCACCATCTTCTTACAATTCCAACAACATTTTGGTCATCCCTTACCGTAAGGGTTGGCCATATCAAAAATTGCTTCAGACGAAGGTTTAAGGAAATGTTTAGAAAACTAACGACCACTTTAAACCGATTAGATACTGTGACTATTAAGAGACATATGATTTTTTTTTGTTCTGAATCCCCATTTTTTCCACCCCCTGGGGCAATGGTTTGGTGATGTAAGAGAATTTACTTAGATAAGTTTTAGGTCCTTATCAAAAGAATAGTAGGAACTTTAAACCAATTCGATATTTTACTCAATAAGAAAGTTATAGCGAAATTTTATTTTTTCGAAAAAGCTACCCCTCCATGGTCCGATTTTGCCCATTAACGAACTCGACCGAGATTTTGGGTTGTTATATTTTATGTATCGATTTAAAAGTGATTGGCGCAAATTACGGCAGTTATCGTGTCCACAAGAAAGTGAAATATATATAAATGTACATATAAACTTTTGAACTGACGGTGGTTTTGGGGTCTGGGGGATATGAAACGCACAAAACGCATAAATTTTCCGGAAGTCGAATCATGGTACCCATTACAATAGATAGCTTTCTTATGAAATCTACCTATATATTTATGTAGTAGCTAGATATCCCGGTTGAAGCACAAACATTAATGAATTGAATTAATGAACTGTGAGTCTCTATCAATGTGTGAGCTGGATTTGAACTGGACGATTCAAATCAATCGAATGAATAATATTACAAAAATAATAGAATTAAATTTACGTAAAGTAAAATAATATTAAATAAATCTAAAAAAATTCTGTTTAACAATAACGGGTTTCCCGTGGGGGCTGCGTGTTGAGCTATGCGAGCACCTCGTGGGTACTAGACCGATCACCACGATCAACTGGTAACAAACGGAGTGCCACTGGGGCGCTGTTTTGGGAGGTCCAATGAGGTGCTCTTATAATATCTCAGCAAACAATCGTCCAATTTTCAAAACTCAAACGGGGTACTTGTTAGTACGTTGAAGGCTAACCTTTGCATGCATCAGGTACACTCTCGATCATTAAACAGCTCACGGTTATTCGGAAATGTATAAAGTTGTCACCGTTTATTTAAAATATATGAAGTTGTCACTATATATAAATGTAAAGTTTGTCTGTTTGTTCTTGCATCACACAAGAACCAAACGACCGATTATTTTCAAATTTGCAGAATACATTCGTGTTTTCCCACGAAAGGTTTTAAGCCATCGACCGAAGCCCTTGAAGGTTATGATTACAAATACTCATTATTTCTTCACCCCCAAAGAGGGTTAAGTTGTGAATTAAAGATATTCAAGCAAAAGAAAGATTAATCCTTTTATTTTGTTATTATATTTCTGATACCGTGGCAAAGAAATAAGTAATGCATTTTTCGTCGTCAAACTTGTGTGTACTTCAGTTACCACAGTCTATCTTTTGTAATTGAGTTTCTTTTTCAGGATTCTATAAAGCCTCAATACTATAATCATTATCGGTATAATTCACACAACCGTGAGGATAACGTACAGTGCGGGGATGGAGCTGTCTGGGTAAATGGAAATGGCGACCGAAGGTGTCCAGGGTGCCGATTCCCCTGGCAAATTGGGTATGGCCAGCGAAGCGAACTCTACGGCCATGGAGTAAGCCCCTTGGCCCTGGGAGGCCCCGAGGAGCCCCTGTTAGCTCCGAGATTCCCTCCGGGCTGCCAGATGGACCAGGTTCTGGCTAGACGGGCCGGCTAGCATATATATATATATATATATATATACAGAGTTAACATAAAAGAATGGGGCGGTTTCAGTAATTCATAGGAAGATTGTAGGGAAATTTCTAGATATTATATTGGTATCCCTGAAAGCCTCCAACCCAAAAGTTTGTTTATCAGCAGTTGTAACCACACCGTCAGTTCTTGTATTGTTGTTGCGGTGAGTTTAGTGAGTTACTATGTTCTCGGATAAAGACAAAGCAAAGTGTGTTTTATTGATTCCTGAATTAAAATCCGTAATTTTAGTTCAACGTGCGTTTCGACGTGAATTCGGAAGAGATCCACCACACAAAAATAACATAACACGTTGGTTCAAACGATTCGAAGAAACCGGATCGGTTAAGAAACAGAAATCAACCGGCAGACCAAGTGCACCAGACGAAACGGTTGAACTAATTAGACAATCGGCAATTAGAAGTCCTGGGAAGTCCATCCCCCATCGAAGCGTCGAATTAGGTATTCCAAAATCAACAGTTCAGAAAGTTTTACGTAAAAAACTGAAATTACACGCTTATAAAATCCAGATACTGCAGGAATTGAAACCCGATGATGGTGTAAAACGTTACAATTTCGCTGTTGAAATATTGGACAGAATAAGTGAAAACGAATCATTTTTAGATGATATAATTTTTACAGACGAAGCTACATTCCATGTAGCGTTAACAGACACAATTCACGGATATGGGGCTCTGAAAATCCACATACAATTATCGAAAAACAACGCGATTCGCTTAAAGTTAATGTTTGCTGTGGTGTGATGAAAAATCGTGTAATAGGGCCTTTCTTCTTTGCTGAAAAAACAATTAATGGAGTTGCGTATCTTGACATGTTAACCAATTATTGCTTTCCTCAGCCGGATGAACTCGAAAACATTCATCGACTTTATTTCAGACAAGATGGTCCTCCCCCGGACTTCAATGCATCGGTCACGGACGCTTTGAACGAAAAATTTGGAGATCGATGGATAGGCCGGCAAGGATCCGTACTTTGGCCTCCAAGGAGTCCAGACCTGACACCTTGCGATTTTTTCTTGTGTTGGTACATCAAAAGCGTTGTTTTTACACAAAAAATTCGCGACCTAAACCGCTTAAAAAACAGGATTAATGAAGCAATGACAACCACTAACGAAGAAATGTTAACTAATGTTTGGAGAGAAGTTGAGTATCGTTTGGACATTTTTCGAGCGACTAAGGGCGCACATATTGAATTTTATTAATTATGTAAAAAAATGTTTGAGACGACAAATTTGAAAAATAAAAAACATAAAATGTAAGTAATTCTGTTTTAATTTAAACCATGTTCAAAACCGCACCATTCTTTTATGATAACACTGTATACATAACGCTTGTTTTTCAATTAACGTTCTTAGAAAAACGAAATTATATGTTTTATATCAGAGAAACACACTATCCAATCCAATAATAATAAAATGATATTTTTATTATCATTATTATTCTATATAAACTTTATGATTAAAATTAATAAGTAAATAAATCAATAAATAAAATCTGTAATGATAAATGACAAACTTACAAGGCTTTTTTTTTAATAAAGGACAAAAACATAAATATAAAGAAAAACAAAACAAAAACAACGGTAATAAAATTGGATGTAAAGAATGTTACAATGTACGTACAGATGTGTAAACGTAAAAAATAAAGTTATAAAGAAAAAAAAATGTAAAATCTTAAATCTTCTTTGAGAGCACTGGGCCGATGCATATATGTGTGAAGGTATTTGTGCGCGTAGTATACATATTAAGCGCATTTTGCGCACGTATTTGAATGTCACAGAAGGGAGGTTTAGGAAAGGATGGTTTTGATAAAGAAATGATAGCGACTTAGCACAACGTACCAACCTGTGTTATTTACCAGGCACTTCCGTTCAAGGCTATCGGTACATGACCCATAACATGTTAGTAGGCAATACAGCTTTATAGGCCATAAAATACGTCAATTCTTGTTTCTTTACAAGTATACGAGTTGACCGAAAACATTCACTTCTTATAATCATTTTTTTTTATATATATTTTTTTACATACCCTCTCTTTCTCGTGTGTGCGCGCGCGTGTGTATGTATGTACATTTATTTTTTTTATTTTTTACTCTTTAAAAAAACCATTCCTTATATTGTAAATCGTGCTTATATTTTACCTCCTAGTATTAACGGGTTTAACGACTTATCCTTGAATATATAACAGCAACACATTATAAACTAAATATATTATTCTTATTTAAAACCACCATAATAACAGTGAGCTATATATATATATTATTAACATAGAAATAAAATACAAAACAGTTCAATTCGCAGTTTTTTTTATTTTTAAGTAAACAAAACAATAATACTAGCAAGACGTAGAAATATTCATAATACTGCTCTTTATAATTATATACTCGTACACACACACACACAAAAATATACATATATCGTATAAAGATAAATACATTTAAAGACAATAAACGTAACGTAAATGAAAAATAATTGGAGTCATATATTACTAACGGGAAAAGAGCTTTCAAACGTATTTACGAAGAATGTTGATGTTGATTTTTTTAAAAAAATGTGTAACATGACAAAAAATATGTTTTGATTCAGCAATTAGATAAAAGAATAAAAAATAATATTATTTAGAAAAATTGTTTATACTATAAATAGATATTAGTAAATATATTAAACATTATTTTATTTTTATTTTAATTAGTAATTCCGAAAAGGTTCGGTTTGGATTACATTATACGTCGAATAACAATTTAAAAAAATAAACTGGTTGTAAAAAAAATTAACAGTAAAAGAATTCGGAACGGTTACAGTGGTTAATTAAAGCTCTTCCTTAAAAAAATCTCCTAAATTAATGTTAATTAAATCTTAATTTAATCTCTAGATAAATTAACGTTAATTATTTAATTTATTCATTTTTCTCGTAACCCTTCACGAGTAGACTTACGTTAACTAACAAATATATCGGGTATCCAAAAAAAAAACTGCGGTTTTAAAGTTGCCGGAGGTCCGATGTTAGGGTGTCAGATGCGCAGAGTCACACAGTTTCATGGAAACATCATGATAAGGCTCCTTTACAAGTAAAGTTTGGTTTGCTTGGCATTTCTTCCGCCACCACCCCATTCAGTCGCCCTAAAGCATAAGACCGAATGTCTGTGCCGCAAACGGCAACTGAGCCTCGAACAGTTTAGCGACCAGTATCTTTACATAGCTCCTAGAGCTTAGCTAACAGCGTGAGCAGACGAAGCGGCCATACACCATTGGCTGTGTCCCAACCGCTCACTTGTCATATATTTGCTAAAATGAGTAGGCGCACCCCGTCAACTACTAAAAATATATATGACACCCACTAACTAAAATTTACTTCGTTTAGATAGCAATTCGCTGCCACGCCTAGGTCGCTGAATGCCAGTAAGTACCTGTCCACCATTTTATGGCGCTTGGAACCATAATAATTGGCCAGCCTTAATCACGGTTAGCTTCCTACGGCAATGCGGTAAGAGTATTTCCCTTAAGCAAACTACGGATGCCGGTTGAACAAAGCAACCGCATCTAGGAACTCCCACACGGTCCGACAATGCGGCTCTCGGCGCTTGTGAGTGACCAATTTTCCCTCTGACCTCAAAATTCCAGGATGGCCCGGTCTCTAGCCCCCCCAAGAACAAATAAGGTTTAACTAATTTAAAATATATTGTAAAATTTGATAAATCGAAGTTACTTTATTACATGTTAAATTAAATATTATGTGTTTTATTACATCCAAGTACAAAGTCTAAAGTTTTTTTTTTACATCTTAATGTAACTGAATATAACCCCCGTTTAGAACCCTGGATACGTCAAACAGATAACTCGCCTCATTCCACACTCACACGCAAGTCTGCAGAAATCGTTTCCACGACTGCTATGATCCTTTGGCTCAGGCGGTCAAGTGACTGGACTTTTTCACGGTACAGTTCTAAAAGAATAAATCCACATGAATCGAATATTTGTCAGCGGTTGACCGAAAATGAATATTTGGGATAGTAATATGCACAAACGAAATTTTGGGCAATTTTTTCCCACAAACCGATCGTTACGGGCGTATTGTAATCGGACATGTTAGAGAACTTTGTGTTTCAGCAGATTGAAAATACGGAAAACTTAATTTTTCAATAGAATGGAGCCCCCTCCGAAAACACAAACAAGTAGAAGTTGTGTGCGGACTGTGCTCAACGGCACGTTCACAGAAGGCTGTATAGGCGAAGAAGCTCCCATCGCTTGGCCGCCGCGAAGTCCCAATTTGATGCCGATGGATTTCTTTATTTGGAGTTACATAAAACGCATCTGGACTTGACCGCCGGCCAAAAAATAACAGCAGCTGTGGAAGCGATTCCTGCAGACATTCCTCTGAGTGTGAAATGATGTGAATTGTCGGTTTGGGGTACAGGACTCTAAACGTTCCTCATATTGAGTCGCGTTAATAGGTAAAAAAAAATGCTTTAAACTTTTTACTTTAATATAATAAAACACATACATTTGTAATTCCAAATGTAATAAAGTAAATTTATCTTAAATTCCCGGAGTTCTTTATCGGACATCTGTATGTTGTTTTTTACGCTTCATAAGTAAGACTAGTAAAGGTAGTTTTACACGGATTTGAATACTATATCGCGGATACCGGTGTTCTTTGGTAGCTGGATTTCAATTAGCCACACATCTCAGGAATGGTCGAACTGAGACTGTGCAAGACTACACTTCATTTATGTCCCTACTCTGAAGTAATACCTTACGGTGGTTTCCGAGACCAAACAGAAAAAGAAAAGAAGACTTATTAACAAACATTATCTTATTTATTTAAAAAAAAAAGTTAAAAGTAATTTTAATCAGTAATGTTTCTCAAAATTCGTTAATTTATTGTACCTTAGTTGCTTGCTGCTTCCCTTGCGTACATTTTAGATTGGTACCTAAATTAAGTTTTTTCCAAAGAAAAGTTACTTTATTGTTAAAAATCGACCATAATTTAAAGATGGATATTTTAATATATTAGCAAATCGATTTATTTAATTTATCGAGGATTTCGGTCTTTTCAAATTTTTTCTAGTAGTATGCTTTATCCTGTACATGTTCAAAAAATCTAGACATATTGACCAGCGATATTTAGAGTTCGCGGACGATATGTTCTTTTAGGCGAGTAAAAAACAATACAAAATATTTATTTGATCACTTCTTTGTAAATTACATTAGTTTTCCCTTCAAAGGCGAGAATGGCCAAAGAGTTAGGTGAGCTCAATCTGAAACGGGAAAAATGTCCATGACAGAAACTATTCCGTAGACCAAGGGGGTGAAGCTGTAGAGCAAGGTCACCCTCAGTATCTCGAGATTTCTTCTAATAAAAAGGGGGTCATATTTTCCTTAGGCGCATTTGTTAACGATTAAAAAATAACAATATTTGCAAAATCGCACCCCACCACAAAAAAATACACTAAACTACAGCTATGTTTTGACGTCACAGGTGAGCGGTAGAATTAAATAGATTAACAATACTTAAAGTGTATAAGAGTAACTCTGGCTGGTTCTCGAACTCTATCGCCCGGGCGACTCGGTACGTAGTGCATTAAGCCTCAGCGCTACACCAGTCTGCCGACCGTACAACCGAAATTTGTTCTATGTAAGTTGTGAAATTACATTAGTTTATTTAGTGCCGACCGCCGCCGCTAGTATCGCTACACCAATGCGAATTAAATACGGTATCCACGCGCGCTTTAGTTAGAATATTCGAATGAACAAAAAAAAATATTATATATAAATAAAATGACAAATATTTTTAATTGTGTAAACCGTACACAGAAACAACCAGTTACAGGACTTTCCCGGAACATGGCTTTAGCCGTGTGTTTTATTAAATAACGGAATTAAATTTAATAAATTAATCGAATCATGTGATATTATCGATTTAATAAACTAAAAGAAAAGCATTTTAATCATAAATACAAAATTAAATATAATAGAAATGTTGTTTAACGAAAATTATATAGTTTTTGAATCGAGTAAAATTTTGAATAGTTGGCATACCATGTAACGTATCGAATGTAATTTGTTTTCATACACGTGTGTAAAACATTCACGACTTTGAATTTCACGCTGATATAATAAGGTATTGAAAACGAAACGGAAAACACCGTGTAAGTAATAAACAAAAACTCGCGTGCACGCAAAATAAGTCGAGTGACAAATATATTTTGCATCGAATTTGATCGATAAAACGATGAAGAAAGTGGACCTGATTAATCTAGAACGCAACCATTATTCGTAACATATTAATATTTAAAATCTTTAAACAGAATTTTGGTCCACCCAAAATGGATGTATTAAAAATGGCGAAACATAAATTTATTTGTTTTTAAAGAAGAGTCTAGATGCCAATTTTCACGACTAACACCTTCTGTTCCTGAGATATAGAATTTTTATAAAAATGTTTGCCTCGCTTTCACCCCCTAATAAAAGGAGTTTTTCAAAATGTTTCCTCAAAATTTCCCTACCAAGGTTAAGCGGTTTGACTTGTGCGTTGAGTCCGTCAACCAGTCAGGACAGTTTCATACATCGATTTCGTCTATCTTTAAAAAATCCATATAAGTGTATAAAGAGTGTCTCAAGATGAACAGAATTCAGAACATTTTCTACAAATGAAAATAAAGGAAAGAATCTGTATAATTATGGGTCTTGAAACGCTTAGTTTCGGAGATAAAACTTGCGAAAAATGTTTAGCCAGATCTGCATTCCAAACCCGCCGGGTTGGTCTAAGTGGTGAACGCGTCTTCCCAAATCAGCTGATTTGAAAGTCGAGAGTTCCAGCGTTCAAGTCCTAGTAAAGGCAGTTACTTTTATACGGATTTGAATACTAGATCGTGGATACCGACGTTCTTTGGTGGTTGGGTTTCAATTAACCAGACATCTGAGGAATGGTCGAAAAGAGACTGTACAAGACTACACACTTCATTTACACTCGTACATATCATCCTCTGAAGTAATACCTGAACGGTAATTCCCGAAGGCTAAACAAGAAAAAGAAAGATCTGTATTCCAAAGGTAGACTATAGAAAAAGGCGAAATTTGTTTCAAGCTATAACTCGGAAAGGTAAACGTATCCGAAACTATGTATATATGAACCTTTTTCTTTATTTTCATTTGTAGAACATATCCCTAAACTTTCTCCGTTTCTTTCTGAAACCGGTATACATGAATATTTTTTTAGATTAATAATAATTATACTGTAATTATATTATTTACATTTGTAACAAATATCCTGTCTAGTGATAATAGCAAGACATAAATGTAATCATAAAACATAAATGTAATCGTTTTAATAATATCAAACATGAACTAGAAAATATAAAATACCGGTGAACCGGATTGAACTGTGTTAATAAAAATTTATAGATGTTAACAACTCCTATTATTCTAATTATTTTTGGATAGCAATTTAAAATACGATTTATATGTTTCAACTAAATATTTGGAAGTGTATTTTATAAATTTAATATTTTAACGGTTTTTTAAATATATTTTACGGATTATTTATTACGCATTAGTGCAGTCGATATTGTTGCATTATATGTACTAATATTTATTATCACTTGGGAGCCTTATAAACCCCATAAATTAAACGTATCGACTGAATTACTACACTACAAACTGCTCAGATATTTTTTAAATGTGTTCCTTATAATAAAAATCCCATTTAATATTTATTTATAGAAATTTAAGTCCTTTGAATGATTTTGTTTTATGTTCTTTTTTTTTTATTGCGATTAATATATTTCGGTAAGGATTTTAGATATATTACCTTTGCGGATAACTTATTTTTAAATCTTTGTAATTAATTTTTTTTTAACCGATTTAATTCCTAAATTACGACTATGTTTGAATAGAATTTGAAGTATTATTTAAAGATGTTAATATTAAAAGATGTATTATATTAAAAGATCGTATCAACTCCCGTAAACCTGTGTTTGTACACAGGTTTACACGCTTTTGGCGTTACGTTTTCAGGCTACCAAAAAAGTCTATTTAATTTTTTTCTATTTATTCAATTAATAACCCTACTATTGTGTATATTAAAATCATTTTTATAATTATCCGTAGAACCTTATAAATAAATGATATATCCCGTACATAAAACGATTCAGAAAATTGATAAGATTAATTTTAATAAATAAAATTTCAATGTAATTTAATTTAGCTTACGGTAACCTGGAATTTCATTATTTTTACAATTATTAACTAATAAAAATAAAAGTAAAAAAAATTGGACAGAAAATTAACCACACATCTCAGGAACGGTCGACCTGAGACTGTACAAGACTATACTTCATTTACATTCATATACATCATCCTCTGAAGTAATACCTTACGGTGGTTCCGGAGGCTAAACAGAAAAAGAAAGGACCGCAGAAGGAAAATGAATAACGAACAAGGATGAAAATTTAAGAAGACTAGCCAATTATACAAAAAAATATTAAATTTCCTGGATCCCAAAGAAGTTTTTAATTTTATTCGAAAATTCTCAACCTTCAGATTTAAACGAAATTACACGGATCAATAAAGATTTAACGGATTAACAAAACTTGTGAAGAGGATTGTACAGTAGCAAAAATGCTAAAATATGCGACCGAAGAATTAGGCTCCAAATTGGAAACCATTATAAAAGAAATCTGGAAAAAGAGAAAATTCCGACAAATGGAAAAACGCGGTAATACATCCTCTCTATAGCGTTCAACTTAACACGAAATTTATATAACAAAAAATCGCTTTCACATAATCCTAAACTCCGACTTTACAAAAAAATTATTCTTCCGGAGACGTTACATGGCGCTGAGTGTTTACAAAATGTTTCGGATAAACCTTTTTAAAATAGAAAAAGGAATTTTAAGAAACATATACGGACCAAATTACCAGGACAGAATTTATAAACTAAAAAGTGAAACAGAAATTTATAAAAATACAGAAAAAATAAGACACCGTCCGGAGAAGATTACAATGTTATAGTGCATTTATATAAAACGAGCGAAAAACAGATTAACAAAACACATATTTAACTTTTATAACAGCAGAACTATATAAACCAACCGGTTTAAAGTAGAAAACGATCAAAACTTTAAAAATCTTAAAAGAAACCTGTTTCAATAGAGACCGATTTCGAAAATTAATCGAAGAACCTAAGTTTCCAGAGAAGAATAGGAGGAATATAGGAAGAAAGTGGACCGAGGAAGAAAAACAACAGTGAAAAAAGGAAAACAAATTGGGAAAACAAAAGAAGTTCTAACTATTACGCAATATGATCCTTAGCGAACCGGACGAACAAAAAAATTTTGACAAAAACTAAAAGATACTTTTTCAATCGGCTTAAAGATTTCGATTATTAGAAACCGACCCGAAACGAAAAAGAAATATAATGACGATTCCCCTTAATTTATACTTCAAAAAGAAAAAAATATAAATATATTTTTTTAATTTAATATTCAGATAGGCCTCTACAAAAATGTTGCCTATATGAAAAAGGCCGATCGCAAAAAAAAAGTAAAATCGAGAATCCGTGCAGCTTGATATATAAAAAGAACTGCGGTTAAAAAGTATTTTACTCTCTTAATTACAGATATACAAATATTTATAAGTTAAATTTTCAACGAATTTTCTTCAGAAAATACTTTAAACATTACTATCTCATCAGGCTAAAATATTATGCCATATAATAATAAAGCAATATTGGGCCGATGACACAATAAAAAAAGATTCTACAAATTACAGATACAGACAATGAAATTATCCGTTAAAATTTGCTTTTTATTAATTTATCTAGAATAAGACATTAAACAAGACGAACAGAAGAAGTTTCTTTATAAAAAAAGAAATGATCAAAATCCATCATTTGACAAAAAAAGAAAGACTTGGAGTGCATTAAAATAAAGTTGTATACAGGTTAAATCATAAACCTTCTTTTACAGAAGTATATAACTAAAAGATATTTAGACAAACACAAATTAACCGAATAAATTTTTTATATACTTCAAAACTGATCAGAAACAGCCTCGCTGCAAATTAATTGTCCCCTTCCTCTTTCCAAACTTTTCAATAATTATTACTCCTTCTTCCTTATGGAAATTCTATCAGAAATGAGTTAGCTCATCTGATTCCGTATACAGCAGATATCTTCATTGCGGGCAGAATAGATACATCTTTATTTGAGATTAGCGAGGTAATCATACATACGCCAATGAAGCTTATGTCCGCTTATTATGTTACATACGCCTTATGTAAGCTTATGTCCTGTACGCCAATAGAAATGTCCGAGCAGATTTATTTTCAACCTGGAGTTTAGAGGAAACTTTATTAAAGTAAATTTGTTACCTACAATGGGTATTTAAATAATCAAAAATTAAACCCCTACCTCCTAAAATTGGAATGCATGTTTTTTGTTATTTTGTACTTTCACTTTGTTTAAATATTTAAACAGATTCTTAATGGAAGTTAGTACTTCGTACATATATATATATAGTTATCAATAAATGTTTAAATTTTTTTTAAATTATAGAGCTCAAATCTAAAATAAAGAAAAGTATTTTCGAACATTTTTTTTTTCTTATTTTAGCCTTTATTTAAGAGGTATCAGATTCAGAGAAAACTTTACTTAAGCAAATTTGTTAAACTTAAACTAGATATGAATATTTTTCTTACAATTTATTCTTTACGTCTAAAAAAATATACATTGTTTTTTTTTTCTTTTATATATTTGAAGAATGTAATTAATCTTTGTAATTATTTATTTATCTATCGGATTTAAATAAGCAACATAGTTTCAACCTCTAGATTTCATGACATTTTTAAAAGTTACCACTAAGTATATAAAGTATTTTATTTTAAGGCTTTAATTTCAAATTACAACAGAGCAAACATTTTTTACAAGTAAAATTCGAAAAGTAGTAACATTTGACAAAATCAACCCCAAAAACTACAGAGGAATTTCACAATTAGATTGCACATATAAAATACTCTCAAGAATAATACTGAATAAAATAAAAAATCAACTCGAAAATGAACTGGGAGAATATCAAGGGGGGATTTAGACCGTGGAGAAGCTTTCCTGAACAAATAATTACTCTCAAATTATTAATGGATGTACACAAAATAAAACGAAGACGACTACTAATATCATTCATAGATTTCCAAAAAGCCTACGACAGTATTTATAGACCATCAATACTGAAAATACTAAGAAACATAGGAATACATTCGAAACTAGTAAAAATGATACAACTCACGTTAACTGACATGCTCCAAAAAAAAATTCAGAGAAACATCAGAACCATTCCTAATCAAAACAGATTTAAAACAAGGAGATGGACTATCCTTACTGCTCTTCAACTGCGCCCTAGAATATGTAATGAGAGAATGGAACAAAAAAGACCCACCTCACGTAACAATTGAAACATGTAAACCATATCAAAGTAAACTGTCTAGGATTTGCAGATGACCTAGTGTTTCTAGCCAATAACACCACAGAAGCTAGAATCCAAGTAACTACATTGGAAGAACTAACAGGAAAAATAGGCCTAAGAATATCATATGAAAAGACTGGAATAATGGCCATAAATCCCCTGGTACTGAACCACATAATCATAAACGAACACAAAGTCAAGCTAGTTAAGCGATTTAAATATTTAGGAGAAAATATCACACATGACCTCAAAAAAACCTAAACTGGAAAAAAGAACACAAAAGCTCAGTTATGCACAAAATACCATCGACACAACATATAACAAAAGATGCATCTCAATAGATACCAAACTCAAACATTACAAAACTGTAATCAGACCTGTAATATCATATGGAAGCGAAACACTCTTCAAATTAAGATCCAACATTTCCTACTCAGCAGAGATGCAAAGAATAAAAAGAAGAATTCTAAGAACGTGCATAAATAAAAGACAACTTACTGATGGGGGAGAATGGAGACTCATACAAAACCAAGAGGTACATAAACACGTAGAACCAGCTGTAGACTACTTTAGTAAGAAAAGAATCTCCTTCTTTGAACACATAATAAGAACAGAACCGAACAGGCTCATCGGGAAACTAGTCGAGAAATACTGGAAAATGTCCAAAACACTGACCTGGATCACCGAAATTAAACAAGATATGCAAAAACTAGAAATCACAATAGAAGATTTACGAAACAAAACTGACAACATAAAGATAATAAAAAGAAGCAAACTTCAGATTTAAAATTAAAGAAAAGAAAATAACGAGGGTTTGGTATGGTTTTGGTATAACTAGTTATTTATATTAAAAATTATAAACAAATTTTAACATTTCTTTTAAGTTTTATAAACTAAATTACATTAAAAAAATAATTCTGAGTGAGTGAGTTTGTAACAGTAGAAGTTATACGCCTTCAAAAAATGATTTCATATTCTCTGAATGTGTATTATTTTAGGAATTTTTACAAAAAGAAAAGTAGATAAACCACAATAATAAGGTAATGAACTTCCATTATGTACTCGATAACAATTATTGTCATGAAAATGCTGCATCATAATGTACAAGCACAAAATTTTAATACCACTAGTATACTTAAAATGTGTAAATAAACTCAAATGACTAACGGTATAAAATCACTCTTTCTGCTTTGCGTTTGTGTGTGTACGTGAACATACAACTAGCATTTTAAACAACAAAGTATAGCGACTCAAAGAATATGACTCAACATTAGCTTAAATATAGTTATTTGTTTTAGAATGACATTTACCAAAGCATTAAAAAAAGTAATTTAAAACAAAAATCACTTATAAAAAAAGAACTGACTCTTCATTTAAGTATCTGAATAGTTCAGATGTTATTTAAAACAAGTAATTAACAAACAAAATAACTAAGTGACAATATTTAATTATATTTTAAAAGATGAATAAGCAAAAATTTGCTACGCTGCTTAATTTAAGAATTTGTCATCATGTTATACACTTGTTTTTTCTTTTTTTATACGCTTGTCCTCACATCTATTTTAATATCTAACTGTTTAAATATAGACAAAGATAATCTTATTTTAGAATTTACAGATCGGATTGATCGGTGCAGATATTGGCCGCCTAAATAAAAATTATTTAATTTTTTTTTTTTAATTATCATTAAAAATCTTTTTTTTCCAGTAATGAAGCATTTTCATTAAACTGTATGATGACTACATCAACAAAAAATCTCATAAACTGGAAATCATAATTCGTCAACATTACTAAGAGAGATGTTGTGTGTCTTACTACACTGCAACATCTTCTGCTTTTTGTACATATTATAACAAAAAAATTATAGAACCTAGAAAATTTTTAATTTTTATACGTTTTTAAAATCACAGAAATCATATTAATAACAATAAATAAATAAATAATTACATTCTGTCTGTTAAGAAGAACAAAATTATCCAAATTATACATATGTACATGCAACTATTATGTTTTAAGTCCAAACAGATGTTTAAACACACTGTCAACCTGATTCTCAGTAAATAATTTTGTAAGAAAGGAATTTTTTTAATAACAGGATATTTTTGTAATTCATGCTTTATCTGTTGTAAAATATTTTTAATGCATCATTTAAATGTGTAGAGTTTAAAATGTGACAACACAATTGTAGCACTTTCCTACCAAGCAGCTAACACTGCATTCCAGGTGTTTCTGATGCATGACTTACACACACAGCTTAATTTAAAAATATTTATCATTTATTTAAACATATTTTTTCATTTATTTAATTCAATAATTCTAATTAAAGCATGATCACATATCATATTTAATTTGCGTGGATGTGACAGTACTATCGGTGATGGTCGGCACTAACTAAACTAATGTAATTTCACAACTTACATAGAACAAATTTCCCTTGTATGGTTGGCAAGCACAAGGCTTAACGCACCAGGTACCGAGTCAACCAGGCGATCAAGTTTGAGACCCAGCCTGACAAAGTTACTTTTTTACATTTTAAATATCATACATTTAATTCTACCACTCACCTGTGACAAAAGAGCAGACGACTACAACATTTTTTGGGGTGGGGGTGTGATTTTGAAAAAATTTTTTTGCAAATATTGTTATTTTCAATCGATAACAAATAAGTCTCAGAAAATCATGACTTAAATTAGACAAATCTCGATATACTGAGGGTGACCTTGCTCTACAGCCTCACCCTCTTGACCTTTTAAGTTGAAAATTTAATGGCATTGATGTTCCATATATAGAAGTAATCTGACCAAGGTTGGTCAAAATCGATCCAGTAGTTCTGGAGATATAAGGTGATTTAGAGGCAGACACTGAACATTAAAACCCAGAAAATTTCCATCCAGTTTTTTGGTTTTGTGGGTTCCTTGGTGTCAAAACATCAAGATCGGGTGAAAACCGCATATGCTCAAATAGGACTGATTACAATACCTTCCCTTCTGAAGCTATAACTCCGCAGTAGTACTAGAAGGTAAAGTAAAGAATTTATATATGAATATAAACATTGGAAATAAGTAAATCTAAGTGGCAGTTTCTAAATTTGTATAACGTTACAAGAAAGGTATATGATTGTTAAATCAATCTCACCTGAAGACCGTTAGCACGCTGTGGTAGATTTTAGACCGAGGTTGGACTGTATTTTCATAGGTGATGAATTGAAACAACACCTTGTTGCTTATTGAATTGTTATTTAATTACTTGTCGTCTTGACATTGCGATAACGTGTAATTGAACTTAATAAAACATATAATGTATAACTTAACATATAATTAAACTGAATAACATAAGTATATTAATATACTTATGTATATTAATAAGTATATTATTAAACATCTGGACTGAATATGGAACATGACTGCTCTTTGCAGATTCGAGCTCCGAATGAAAGTCGCTACCTCATAATGACCACTCCCTGGGGCCTTATGACATAGGACGTAGCATGATCTGATCGCCTGACTAAGCTTGCCGTGGGGCCTCTAGTCCCTGCTAGGTAGCAGCACCCAACGGCACAAGTGGAATGGAACAATTATATTTAGTGGGTTTTAACAACTTTACATTTAAATTCTTTTTTAGTCAAAATATATTACAAAGTCATTTAAAAATTATTGTTTTTAACAATATAAAAATTGAGAACAAAGAAATAATTAATTTATAAAAACTAATTAAAATCTTACCACTTACCACTTTTTTGCCTTAATTGACTTTTTTCAGAGATCTCTGCTTCTTTCGGCACAATTACATTTTTTTAAATGATAAATTTAAAAAAATATATAGTCAATTATTAAATTGAAAAGACATTTAAAGCTATTTACTGGTCATTGAAATAAAATGAACTATTCTGCTATTTTTATAATTTTACTCTTATAATTTTTATAATCTACTGTTATATAATAAAGCTACTACTTTGTAATAAAAAATTAATGAAATTATAAACAAAAATTTATAAATTATGAATAATTCATCATTTATACTTAAAAATTTGTTTAAGTGATATACATTCCATAATAATGGTTTAAGTACTACAATTTTATTTCTGTAATAAACCAAATAAAATAAATTTTGTACCTAATAAATGGACTAAGAATATTTTTATTAAAAACTCCTTTTTTTTATAATATGGACTTGAAATAAGATTTTTACTTTCCCAACTATAGTTCTATTGCTGCTTCAGACACACCTATGAAAGGAAAGTACAGCAATCAGCCTAAACTTTGAGTATCAGTGTTTTTTCAAATGCTGACATTTCAACACCACTTGTCCAAAAAATAAAAGTTATTGAAATTTCTGAAAGATGTATGTTTATGTATGTTTGAGTGTTGAGCTGTATTTTGATTAATATCTCTGGACTAGCTCAATATCCTTAAAAAATCTTTCAAAAAACTTCTATACATGGGACATCGATGACGTTAAATTTTGGGCAAAATAAAAAAAAAAGTGGTTATTTATGTCATTTTGAATATTTTATGGCAGTCAAAGAAAATTGAACTTTATTACGATGAAAGTACTTATTAAGTTATTTAAAATTCAAAAATTTTAATTTAATCACATTTAGAAGCAAAAGGGATGTTCAAAATAATCTATACACTTTTTGTTTCATATCTCAAAAACTTGACCAAAAAAGTTAAAATTTGTCTTAAATATTTGGCTATATATCTCCCACCCTTGGCTTGATTTTATGATCCCTCAAACAAGAGTGTATCACAGTATCAATTTTTTTAATAAAATAAAATATTTTTTTACCCTTATTAAATATAAATAACATTACACCAAATCGAGCCAACTTATTAAAATAAATAATTAATTTTTAAACTTCAAAAATTAAGGGGCTGAATGATCGGGAATTGTATTTAAAATATCAATTGTATTTTAATTTTCAAAATTGAAAATCCATAAATATCTAACGGCATGGGAATCTTTAACAAAATGTGAGATCTCACGGGACCCAAGTTAAGAATCTACATGATCCAAACTTAAAAAAATTTACATTATCTGATACTTTATCTGTTTTACAATCTGCGACTGTTATTAAAAGAGTTATTTGAGGTATCTTTCAAGCAAGGGGGGGTCAAATGGGACTCAAACTTTTTACTAAAATTGACTTTTTACTCAATTATTCTCTTATATTACATAACTTTTCAGGTAATGAGGGAGGAAAAATCGAATCCAATTTTTTTTTGCAATTGTACTCAAAATACTGTATAATTAAATATTTTAAAACACCATACTGTTTTGAAATAAAAATATTCAAGGATAAAACCAGGAAAGTTATGTAACATTTTTCCGGCTTTTTATTTATTAACATGTAAATTAAATTTCTGTTTCTACCGAAATGAAACCTATACAATTACAATAATAAGAGTACGGAATTTCTATATATTATTATTAGCAATTACTTCACCTTCTGCAAATTAAATTGTTTTTAACCATTTTTTTTTTTTTTTGATTCCATAATTAATGTTGTTAACTGAATAACATTAGTTTTACAAAGATTAAGAACTAGGATATTAGCATTGGATTAACAGAAATGTGTGTAAATTTCAAATAATTGTAAGATTTTCATTAACAACAGCAAGATCTAATTATTTTCTAATAAGTTAGAATACGTTTCAAATTATGAAATACATTAATCTTAAACAAAAAGTTGTATAAAATTTTTGCATTAGAGTTTATTTCAAATTAGGACTCAATTCTTTATTAAAAGTCCTTTTTTCTCATTAACTTTGAAGTAAATGTACAGGTATCTTCAAATCTGAACACTCTCCTAGTGTAACAGTTCTAGAAACTGGGCATCTTATTTGATATCACTTGGGACACTAATCGCTTCTAATTTTAAAAATAGAATTTTATGGAAAACAACAAAAAAAACACAGATAATTTGGTATACTTTTGAGATTTTTCTAGTACTCAAAACCATTTTTGTATTATTATAAACAACTGATTTTGAATTTCTGTAGTGTCTGAATTCTATATTTAGAAAAATGAATCAAATTCTATTATTGACACTAACGTCAGAACCTAGGTTCAACACACAATTTTTAATGACTGCATCTATGTTAGTAGCTATAAAACAATTTAAAAAAATCTATATTGCATCACATTAATATGTTTATATTAGGTAAATAATCTGAACACAATAAAAAAAATATGTTAAAAAGCATATATAATTCGTATAAAACTATACAATATGAAACAGTGCATTTTATATAATATAGTTTATTTATTTTTTTTTTGTCTTCAGTCATTTGACTGGTTTGATGCAGCTCTCCAAGATTCCCTATCTAGTACTAGTTGTTTCATTTCAGTATACCCTCTACATCCTAGATCCCTAACAATTTGTTTTACATATTCCAAACGTGGCCTGACTACACAATTTTTCCCTTCTACCTGTCCTTCCAATATTTAAGCGACTATTCCAGGATGCCTTAGTATGTGGCCTATAAGTCTGTCTCTTCTTTTAACTATATTTTTCCAAATGATTCTTTCATCATCTATTTGCCGCAATACCTCTTCATTTGTCACTTTATCCACCCATCTGATTTTTAACATTCTCCTATAGCACCACATTTCAAAAGCTTCTAATCTTTTCTTCTCAGATACTCAGATTGTCCAAGTTTCACTTCCATATAAAGCGACACTCCAAACATATACTTTCAAAAATCTTTTCCTGACATTTAAATTAATTTTTGAAGTAAACAAATTATATTTCTTACTGAAGGCTCGTTTAGCTTGTGCTATTCGGCATTTTATATCACTCCTGCTTTGTCCATCTTTAGTAATTCTACTTCCCAAATAACAAAATTCTTCTACCTCCATAATCTTTTCTCCTCCTATTTTCACATATAGTTTATATAACATAGTTTCACAAGAGAAAATGGTAATATTGTGTTAGATGTTATTTCACAGCCAATCACAAAAGTAAATAAAGTGATGTCACTTGTAGATGTGAATATCACCTGCATTTTGGTTGGATTTGCATCATTAATGTGCAACACTACGTTTGGCTCAGTGAAAAAAAAAAAACAAAACGAAACTACTTTATTCCTCATTCTATTAAGTAAACCTCGAATGGAATACTTGTTATTTTAAAGGTTAGCAATTCCATTATCTAAAATGATACAACTTGTATTACGTCTAATACAACTGTTGGAATATGTTATTAGAAATAGATATCTTTTTACGTGATATAAATTATAAATGGCAGTTTAATTTCTGTTGATAATATACTAGTGTCTATGAATGATATGAATAATAGAGTATCGTTATTATTTTGTATATTTTTTCATTGAAATGGAATATCTACACAACTTGTTAATATAGAAAGTATTGAATTTGTTTCAAACAGGTATTCTTTCACAAGAAAGCTGTCGATTAAGATCCAAAAGATTTGTATCAAATGGTCTCTGTACATCTCCAAAACCTATAGGAGAAGTTGTGTGTGCAGAATCATGTACAATGCCGGCTGGAACGAGATCCCCTTATTTGTTTCATTTAAATTCTTTACGAAAACGAAGAAGTACTAATAAATCTGTAAGTATATAATTATAAATTATTAAACAATGAAATCCTCCGCTTATGTATTCAGATTAGTTAGTACATCGACTTTGTTGTACTTATTAATCTAAACAAATGTATTCAATTGACTAATTCATTCTTATGAAAAGACCACTTTAGAGTTTCAATTTAGTAGCATAACCGATTGACAAACCAAAGGATCTAAAATAATCTCTTAGACATGTTCTAATTCAACAGCTTTAAAAAGAATTTCATACATAAGTAACTTCTGAGAATGAATATTTGATTTTTTATAAATTTAAAGTTAAAAAACATACCATAAGTTGAAATTATTTTTCATCTGCAATATTTAATATGCAAGTGGTAATCTTAGCAATATTCAAGATCAATAATATAAAATTATTACCTATAGACAGCTGCTTTGTTGATTAATTAGTAATTTAAAAGGAATTTTTAGTGTTTTCTTTTAAAGTTATCATTTGTCTACACTACAACTTTTTTAAAGTGAAATAAAACTGTTTAAAAAGACCTTATTAACAAAATTCAAGGTACGAATACTTCTGAAATTACACTAACACTTAAACAAAAAATTAACTGAACAAATTACTATTAATGTGCTCCTGTTATTTACACAATTGTAATATATATCTAATGGAAAATGAAATTGTTCCATCTATGATATTGGTTCCTAAAAAAAATCCTGAATGGAGTCCAGAAATCTTACATAATACATAATCCTTTATATTGTTATCTATCATATCTCATTGTTCTCTTACAATGTTGTAAATAGGAGTAAATAGATTATGCAATGAGGTAGTACACTACGATTTTTCATTTCACTTGAACATAGCATCATTCTGCGACCAAATGCATTAATATTATCTTACTGTAAAGCTTAACTTAACCGTAAATCTGTAAGTACTTGCATACAAAGAGAAAATATGATTGTGCAATTGAATTGCACAATCTTATTTTAAAATCTTACCTAACTGTCTGCACTGTTTTACTTGTTCAGTAATTCATTCTTTTGTGCAGACATTGCAAATTAATGGAGAGTAATAATAAATGAAATGCAGCCTATAACAATTAGATATTTGATGTCTTTTTATGTAAATATCGGTTATCTTAACGCAAAATAAAAAATAAATATTTCCACACTCCAACGAGACTTGACTCATACTGAGCAGTTAGTTTTCTGTTAAATACATTCTCTGTATTTTTATCAAGATGAATTTTTCATTGTGTTTTTCTACTGTATGAAAAAGGTTTTTTTTATGCAGCCGATAAATTTTGTAATCCTTCTAATACTCTGAATAAAAATAAAACTAAACAATATGAAAAAAAATTACAAAAAACCTTTTCTCTGTTTACTTTTTTAAAACAAATTTCACACAATTATGTGCCAACTTAAATCATAAAAATTTAAAGAACTGAATAAGTACGTAGTTAAAAAGTCTGTTACCCAATTTTTAATATCTGGTAACTTTTTTCAAAGAGAAATTCTGGTTTGATGTAAAGTTGATAGCTCAACTGAAATAAATCCATTAATATAAGTATACTTTTCAGATTTCAGTATTTTAACATTTTACATGGTTTAAGAACAAAATATTATTTTCCATAAAATAAGGTATTCATTCTTGAATAACATACTATAAAAAATCCAATGCGAGAGAAAAACTCGTCTAAAATAAAAGTTTTGGTTGTTCCTAGAACAGAAACATTAACCATCGCTCTTAATTTTGGTATTATATGTTCACTTTTTTGGTTTTTTATGTTGCACTTATAGTTCCAATTAGAGCAGTTGTGTTCATTAGCAGTCTGTAACATGTCATTCTATATGAATCCAACTACTGTAAATACAGTGCATAGGGTACAGTTCTACTACATTTTTGTATTGCATACACATTATGAATAATTTAATACATATATTGCAAAATGTCAACTTGTTATAAAAGGGAAATTATCTTTGAGGATACCAATGATGCAGTGAAGGGTATCTAAGATAAATCTAAGATAAACTCTCAGGCAAGAGCTGCTTGAAAATTTGAAAATTGTTCTGGTACTTATGAAAGTGGGGGAACAAGCTAGATTGAAACCACGATTGAACAGATTTTAAATTTGTGCAAAACAACTTACATACTCAGCTTTTATCTTATGTAACTGAAAAAATAAAACAACTATCTCATCAAATTAGAGATCTTAAAATTCCTGGGGAGGAAACCAAATTTCAACTGAATCAACTCTCCAGGAAAACAAAAAAATTGTCAAAATGTGTGATGAGTAAGAAGAGAGAAGTTCTGACCTCAGTAAAACCATCCTACAGCTGCAGAGTGATATAAATTTGCTACAGCAGCAGACACGGCTGGAAAACATAAATTGTAGGTATTCTTCACACAAAAGACGAGAATTTGTTGGTTCTTTTAGTCTTTGGAGCATATTATCCAAATTGATTTTAAACATAACATATCACCTATTCATTGTGTACCAAATATGAAGAAATCCTCATCTATTGTGGTTAAATTTGTCTCTCGATAGATAAAAAATAATTGGATCGTGGCATCCAAAAAGAGTGATAGCAAATTGACCGAAATTGATTCAAAGTTGATAGAATCCAGCATATATATTAATGATATATTTTAAATCTGTACTGGGTGTAGCCAAAGGATTTCAATGAGAAAATAAGTTAGCATTTGTTTGGTTGCACGACAGAAAGATCCTGGCAGACAGCATCATCACCAGTTCGAAGAATTGTGAAGAAAGAAGATCTAGAAAGTTTATTAATTAAAACTTATTTATTCTTTCCTTTGTCATTATTGACATAATATTGTTTTTTTAATTATATGTCGTGTTTGACATTTGCTGTGAGGTCATAATACCTGAATATAAACATTGGTGATTTCATAATTTGATCTTATTTTTGTTGACACTTAATGTTAACTGTTATCTTTAATTACTTATAGGTTAAAGTAATATTTTTATTTTATCTTATCAGTAATTTTACGTGTTTTGTTTCTGAATCACAACAGTATTACTTTGTGATTAATATTCTATTTATTTACAAAGTGAGCTATGTTTGTTATTTATAATTCTTATTTGACATATGATGTAATAATTGTTAAAATTCTGTAGATCGATTCCTTAGCACATATTACTAAATAGGTAACTCTAGTGCAGCATATAATCACTGCTCTCTTTAGTAGTACTTTTAAATCTCTTTATTGTGTTACCTTTCCTTAATTATTCTGCTTTATGGTTCTCATACACAATTTTTAAAATGTGATTTCTTTAGAAAGTTATAGTACTATTGAAATCGTCGACATAATAAAGTTCGAACCAAATATCCTTATCAATGACATGCATGAACATAATCATTCTTTTAATATTATTTATATGAATATATGCAGCTTAACTCCCTCTACGAATCATGAGACCTTGCCGATAATGAGAAGCTTGAGTGCTCAGTGATACAGAGTAGCTGGACCGAAGGTGCAACCATATCGAAGAGGTATCTGTTGAGAGCTGGACTAAGGAATGATCCTAGAAATAGGGAAGAAGCTCTTTCAGTAGTTGTTAAGGGCGTAGGTCAGGCTTAAATGGCCATATCAATATCACTCAATCTTCTGAGTACTGTGCAGCTGAAAGCAATAGAAAATTGCAGCTAGTTTTTTTTCCACGAAAATGTAGCTCTCTGCATTTTCATGATGGAGGCACCTTCCTTGGTAAAATATTTCAGATGTAAACTACTCCCACATTCGGATCTCCAGGTGGGGACTACTAAGGAAAGGGTCACCAGAAAATTAAAAAATAACATTTTGCAAGTTGGAGTGTGGAATGTTAGAAGTCTAAAAGAGGTTGATAGGTTAGAAAATTTAGAGGTAAATGGATAGGTTAAATAACCTATCCAGTAAGAATTAGTAATCCAATAATTATCCAGTAGTAAGAATTAGCAAAATTCTGTGGGAAAAGGAAAACGACTTTTGGTCAGGTGATATTAAAATAATTAACTCAGGATCAAATAAGGAGCAGGCAGGAGTAGGTTTCATAATGAACAAGAAGATATGGTAGACAGTAGAGTATTTCAAAAAGCTTAGTGACAGAATAATCATAGTAAGGGCAAAATCAAAACCAAAGTCGACAACAATTGTTAACATCTTATGCCCACAAATGCTGATGATGATGATGAGGTAGTGAATATACGAATTGATGAAGCAATTAAACACATAAAAGGAGATGAAAATTTAATAATTGGAGATTGGAATACAAGCATCGAAAAAGGCAAGGAAGGAAATATTGTGGGTGAATATAGGCCAGACAAAAGGAATGAAAGAGGAGACCAACTTATTGAGTTTTGCACAGTTATCTTATTGAGTTTTTTTAATTTAGTAATTACCAACACCCAGTTTAAAAATCATACCAGAATGTACATATGGAAAAAGCCAGGTGATAATACAAGGTATCAGATAGATTATATCATGGTTAAACAAAGATTTAGAAATCAATTTGAATGCAAAGAATATCCAGTAGCAGACATTGGTAGCAACTATAATTTAGTGTTAATGAAATGTAGATTGAGGTTTAAAAACCTGAAGAAAAGGTGTCAGATGAATCAGTGGAATATACAGAAGCTTCAGGAAGAGGAGGTAAAGAAGATTTTTGAGAAGGTCATTGAAAGATCATTGCAAGAGGTCGGAGTAAAAAAGATAAGGTAGAAAATATAGAACAATGGGAGAATGTTAAAAAGGAAATTCTTAAATCAGCAGAAGCAAAATTTTTTTTATCTTTTTATACCCCCTCCCCTGAACCAAACCCACAGTTAAGTATAACACAGTGTCCTTCAACTCTAACAGGCCTTCCCGCCCACAGCTGAACATCCGGCAAGGCAGTTCAGCCTGCCGGTTGAATCTTTTTTACTTTATGCCTGCCTCTAATAATTTTATAAATATTTGATGTTAATAAAAACTAATATTTCAGCAATTGTGTAACTATCCACTTTAATGAAGAATTGGAGCATCGTATCTCACTTTCAAATGAAGTAAGTTTACATGAAGTGTAGCAAAAAATGTGTATATGTAACTGAACAGGCATACAAGGAAGTCATGTGGTATCATCAGATTTTTATTTTTAACTTTAATTTTATTATATTACAGTATATTCTTAATGTAAATTTTTTGTAATTCATAAGCCTACACTCAGTTTTTACTTTGCATGTATTATTTTCTGTATTCTAATATTGTGTTTTTCTGTGTATTCAAAAGGAGGAAATAAAATTAAACTGAATGTCTATTTAATTTTTTTTCTTAAAAAATTACTTCAGTGAGAAAATTTTAATATGATTTTATTATATACATATGTATAGAATATTAAAAATAAATCTGCAAGTGGTTAATAACAAAGCTATATTTTACAGGGACAGAAAAGACGAGATACAACAAAATGGAAATGCATTGAAGCAAGTGTACGAAAGAAAAGAGTTAAATTATTATGTCATGATGGAACAATTAGAGGGTATGTTTTAAGATTAGTAACAAGCTGTCAATGTACACTAATAACTGGAAAAAAACGAAAAACAGAAAATCTATAAATATGTAATAAAACATGAATTTTTCAATAATTTTAGTTTTTACCAAGATAATCTGAACAACTCCAATATTTGACCATAACTGAATTCAGTAATTGTAACTGCTTTATTTATTGAAGCATAATAAAAATTAAATTTTTTAAAGAATTTATGTTCATTATATTATTTGATTATTTTACGTTATAACCTAATAACATATATATCAGCCTATTTTTTGTTATTAAATAATCTTTTCCACAACCAGTTTCTATAATCTGTATGAGTTCCAAAAACTGTATCAAAGAAACAGATGTATCAACTAGGTTTGTTGTTATATATCACATTAGCCCCACAAGATCTTACTTCTATATTAAACTTTTTTTTAAATTACCACTATTTTTTATGTTCCAGAGTTTTTCTACAACCTTTAAAAATAAATTTATTGTACCATTTTATTACAATTATAATATATCTAAACTTCAGTACAAAAATAATTAATACAGTAGCTTATTTTTTATATACAAATACTTAATACAAATATTTTTTTATATTAATATTAATAATTTATTAAATTTTATTTTTAATATATTTTTTTTTCATTAGTTTTTTGCTAAATCTAAATAATAAAGGGTTTTCACTGTAAGACCATTTAATTTGTAATCTAAGTAAGCGATCAACTTTTTAAGATGAGACAAATTAAAAATTTAAGTTGCAATAAAACTTTACCGTAAGAAAACAAAAAATAATCAGAATATTCTAAAACTAGTAACACATGAGGACTGTCCAGAAAGTAACTTATACTTTGAAGTAGAAAAAACCAACCAAATAAAGAAAAGAAATTTGAATAATAAAATTATAATAAGTTTTAATAATAAAATGTATATAAATACATTTGAAAGGGGCAATCCTAAACTATTTTTCTACATAGTCACCATTTAAATTGAAGCACTTCTCATAATGATGCACAATCTTTTCAATTCCTTCTCTATAGAAATCTGCTGCCTTAGATTTTTGGCACAAAACTTGTAAAAACCAAGCTTCCCCGATACAATTTTATGCAATAAACTTCGTGAAATTTGAGGGATATGTAGCAAAAATTCTGTAAACGTAATGCAGCAATTTTCACAATTTTGTCGTTAATTTTCATTGTCAGTTCATCAGTCACAAGGCTAGGCCGACCATTGTGGTCCACATCATGAACATTGGTGCGGCCATTTTTAAACTGAATACACCACTGCTTCACTCCACCTTCACTCATTATTTCACCTCCACACACCTCACAAAGTTGCCGATGAATTTCAATTGGAAAGGTTTTTCTGGCAAAAAACCTTATCGCTGAATTTAACCCAGAAGTCATGAGATTTTCTATTGAAGCACATATTTCAAACAATTCACAACCAACAAAGTAGAAAAATCATAGTCCACAAGCTACAACATCTTGATACGTACTGAGTGTAGAAACATTTTGACAACAACAGTGGCTCTATCTACACCCATCTTCACACTCGGCACAAACAAGTTACTTTCTGGACTGTCCTCATACAATTTTATTGTTTACCGATCAATAATAAAGTTATATAATTTCCCAACAGAATGCTTGCACACCGTAATGCAAGCTGATAACTTTTTGCCTGTTTTTATTTCCTCCACTAAATGTATTAAAAATTATCACTTTGCACTGTGCACAAGCATACTGGCGGTTTAATTGTCAGCAATAACTTGATTGTTTGTCAATACATTTTTACAAATAAGGTGTCATTTTGTTTGAAATAAAATGCTTAATAAATTTTGACAAGTAAAAATTTTATCAAACAAGTAATTACAAAGATAATGAAGAATAAAAAATTAAGATGGCCGTCATTTTGAAAATTTTGAAGGTGACATTTTTTAAATTTTTTTTATTTTGTAAAATAAGACATTAGTCTTAGATTTGCCAGATTGATTAAAGTAGGTTAATCCGTTCATTAGAAATAATTTTTTTGTTGAAAATCACAAAATTACATCCAGAAGTAAAACAAAACAAAATATGACTTATGTTAATAAAAACCTTTTTGCTCATTTTGGTGTCCTGAATCAATTCCTGAAGTTCAGCGAATACATCCCAGAAAACCCCGTATAATAAAAAAGTATCATATAATAAATTTTCAAAACATAAATGTTAAGAGATAAAATTAAACAGATCTTGTTACTTAAAGCTACTAATTTGCCTTGTACATCAATCCAACTGTAGAAGACACTGAGAATAAATATGAAATATGACAAAACAGAAAGATAAGGTAATTAAATTTCTTACCTAATAAACTTTGTAGTCTGTATACATCCAATAATGATTTCAAAGCGTTTGATGCAGTTAACCCACATGAATTGTAATAATGTATTTTTGGTTAAAACCTGCAAGAAGTAGAACACATTGAATAATACTAATGTAACATTTTGACTGAATATTACCTCACTATACAATATGAAAGCAGAAATACAAATGTAAGTATAACAGCATTACAGAGTGATCTTTTTTCCTTCATGTAAGGACATACATATCAGAAGGGTAGTTCTTTGATTCTAAATGCGGTTTCAAAAAAGATTTTGAATATAATTTTCTTATATTCATAATAAATTTTTTCATTATATTTATCTAACTGTTCTACATTAAGATTTTGTTACAATGTTTTGATATCGTGTTGTAAAGTGCAGTTTGCAGTTACTATTTTCATAATACATTAATTATAATTTTTAATTTTCACCAAAAAGATTACTGTAATTAAGATATCTTCATCGTCTCTATGTTTTAAGTAATAATGCTAAAAAAAATCAACAATACCTAAAAATATCCAAAGAAGACAATTAATTACTTTAGATGAAAACACAAAATTTTGAAGCCAAAAGAGCAAGTAAGAAATTAATTACGTAACCAAAAAATGTATACAATCACATGAACAACATACATTATTTTTGTTAAAATATAAATATTTTTAAAAAAAGTGACACTAGTCAAAGTACTCACGAGTCTCATACCAGGCGTTAAAACAAATTCTGAAGATGATTAACAAATATAATCAGCATATACATCTATTTCAGGCAACTATTTCTGGAAATGCATTCAGACAGTGATGTAAACCTGCAGAAATATCTGTGTCAAGAAAATGTGATTTAATTGATTAAGAGAATGTCTGATAGCATTAACTAAAGTGGTGCAAGTACAGATGTTTCAGCTACTAAAAACAAACGCATTAGCTAAGTAATATTTGAAATTAAATATTCGCTTGCTTGTTATTTATTAACGAAGAAACAGGCTCCTTTGAGAACAATGCTAAATATATATAATATACGTAATAAATATATATATTAAAATAATATACATGGTTTGAAGATCTCTCAATGGACTATCTTGTTTTTCTGCTGAATAGAGCAAACAGAATTCAATAAAAATACTATAATTTAATTTCCATGAACAAATACAGTGATGGAGGATTTACAACTGCCTAATTTATATCCTCTCTCCAGTTAGGTCATTATAAAAGTAATCTTGCACCACAAAAAAAAAAAAGTTATACCACATAAAATCAGATATATTCCTGAAAGAATTTAAAAAATTGGAAAGTGAACCAGAAAAATAGAGAGAAGACTGTCTTTTAAAGAATATAACTCGCTTATCAACCACTACACTCCTTTTCTGTTTGCATAGAAATATATACATAAAACAAAGTTTACTATGATCACACCAAAATAGCAAGATTAATATAATAAATTCAATAATTTAAATATAAACTTTTAAAATTCATTAGCCATGAATTTATAAAAAGAAACAGAATACTAAATCAGGCAATGCATTATCATTATTCCATCTAAAGACTGGCAGTTGCCATGATATTCAGAATTAAATATTTACAATTATCTTATTATCATCTGATTTACCATGGACTACTCAGTTATACTCAGAATTCTGAAAATTTTGTTATATCTAATACAGTTTATCATAACTATCAGATTTTAACCAGTAATGATGGTACTGCATTACCTTACGTAAAATTTTGTAACCAATGATGAATTAATGAATCTGGAAAGCCTACTACATAAATTATTAAATTTACATTAAGCTTGTTACTTTGGTATGTTTATTGATGACTTTTGTTAATTATCAGTTCCAGTACACTAATACATGTTTATTATAAAAACATAAATACAAATATAATTACTGCTGATTTAATTAATAACAATAATTAATGATAACAAATACAACAGCAATGAATAATTTATTTCCAATTAATCAATCCATTTTTAGGTCAATTATAGAAATTGTTTATTTTCATAGTGTATATGAATACACCCTAGTTCAAAAGTTTTTTCTGAAGTTGAAGGTAGTAATGAAATGAAATTTTATTTTAACATTTGGACTAAAATCGAAAGGAAGAAAAAACATTTAAACAATAAAGGAAGTAATGTTTATTAAAAAAAAAAAACAAGTTTTAAAATTGCATTTTTATTTTTGTTATGGCACTTAATATAAACACATGGAACATAAATAAAACTCCAAGTTTTATTAGATAACAAAATACTGTATTTGTTTTTGAGTAAATAACATAAACCTATATGAAATGAAAATTCAAACTAAACATATCATACATGTAACATATACATTTTATAATTTCATTAAATAAAATGTAAAAAATCAGTCTTAAAAACATATTTCATTTAAGAAGTAATTTCTACTATAAATTCCAAAGTTTTTAACAGTTGTAATCAAAATTAAGAGAGTTCTGACTGAAATAAGCTTAACAACATAAACTAAAGAAAAAATGCTATATATCATATTATAATACAAGTAACTTATTCTCAGAAAAATAAAGAAAACTAAAACAATAATCAACTAAATCCACTATAAAGATTCCATGACAAAATTATCGATAGGTGAATAGTATATTAAATAAAGTAAACTTTTTCTGTAAGCCCTAGCCTTATCTTCATTCCGCTACCGGTTTCACAGCTAAGTATTTTTCTCACTCCTGTTTTCAGATGTCAATTCAAACGTAAAAATCACAAAACTTCACATTTTGTCTAAAAACAAAAAAATAAATATAATAAAGTACGTACTAACATTAGCACAAATGCCATTGGATTGTTGTCGACATAAAGTTTTGTTGCATTTTCTGTAGTTACGGAGTGTGCAGTCGATGGAGCAAGGTAAGTACCAAACTTTTTAACTGGCTATAAAATGAAAATAAGTTTGGAAATTTTAAGAAAATAAAATTTCTACTTCTTTAATTAATATATAAAAAAACACTTTAAGAATGTATAAATCATAATGTTTCAAATTCTTTTGCAATTTCAACATGACTTCCACTTAGTTTAGAATTAAAGAAAGAATTAGAACATTATGTATAGCACTGAGGATTAAAAATACAGAAAATTAATTTTAGAGTCAATTAAGTGTATGCATAATAAAGCTGTAAAAAGTGTATACTTAACTGCCTGTTATTAGTCTTATATATTTATCCTTCCCTGTAATCTAAATAAAAACCACACTAAGTTTAACATTAAAATATACATATATATTTATTTATTATAATAAAAAAATACAAATAAAATAACATCTGCCCAATTTATTGGCACACCATCATTTTGATTATATATTAAAAATAAATAAATATTAACTAAACTATTATCCATAAGCAAAATTAATATTCTTATATTCTAAGAAATTATTGAATGTACTTTAAATGTAATGTTAACAACGTACTAAAATAGTAGCCTTACAAATGTTAAGTAACAATTTAAAAAATTAATAATTAATTAATACTAAATATATAATTTACACAAAGAGGGTACTAAAACAACTTATAAGCGCTTTGAGAGCACATAAAAAAATAATTTTTCATTAAATTTTAAATAATTGTTAAAATATGACTTGGTAAGAAGAAACAGATTTATTTTGAAATGCAACTGTTAACACGAGAAAATAAATAAAATAGTAAAGAAATTTTAAAATGCAATTTGAAAGAAATTAGCCAATATAACTATTATAATTGTAATTAAAAGTTAATTTGTGGTAAATAGAAGTTGATAATACACATATATAAATTCCATAAGAGATTCAATCAAAAACAATAAAAAATGAGAAATAATGGAAACTTTATTTTACAAATCTGACTGCTAAAGGCTTTGGAGACTGGAATTTCAAAATTATCAGATTTTGATATTAATAAATCAAAAAGGCTTTAAATATTCCATCATTATACTTCATACCCAGAATGAATAGAATTCAGATAAGAATTGTTTATGCAAGCATAAACAAGCAGAGAGGACACAAATTTATAAAATTAAAGTAACATTCTGTTCAAAATTTAACAAACAGATGTAATGGATAAAAAGATATAGTTTTGAATACCACACATTCAACGCAGTATCAACATAAGCATTAACAATAAAAAGATTTCCAACAATCAATGAATTAAGAGTAGGCAAAAGAAAAGAATATGTGCCATAATATCAAATGAAATCATTTATAATGTTTGTTATCGGTCCACAGTAAATGGTCCTCAATAATTGGTTTTAAAGTGTGAATAATTTATTGTGAGCACCAATACAATTACAGCAACATTAGAACATATACGTATAAAACAATAAATAAATGTATTCTCTTTGTAACAAGATTATATACTCTTCAGACTTTATTATCAAACAATAACATAAAAGTTTATAATCAGTCATACTTATAAAGCTATTATATATAGATGCATGCATAATAATCTTAAAACTATACTGTAAACAGATTATGCTGATAATATAGCACAGAAATACATTAAAGCATATACAATATTTAGTTATATCAGTTAAACTGTGTGACATTATACCACAATAATAATGGTACCTATTTTTTAACAAGGCCAATTTAATCTAAAATTTATATCGCCACATCCCAAAAAAGAGGGTTGTAACTCAAAAGAATTCATTTTTTTTAATAATTCACAGTGATGTTTTAAACAGCATGCTCTATACCCCAGAAAAACAGTATTAAGAATAGTTGTGGTAGCCAGTAGAGAACACTAACAACTCTTTTCTCTACATGTGATCCCAGCGTTGCTTCCATGTAAGTCAGTATCATTTGTTATTTATTAAGTGAGAGTGTTAAACTTTCCGACAAAAGAGTTGTATTTCAAGTTGCTGCAGTTTTTGTTGGTAAGTATAAATTATTATCTTTCTTAATTTCCATTGAACACAGTATTGAGTTAATACTACACTCGTAGGACTTTTACAGCGATATTTATTATATTTTCCATTCTTTGGAATATATTCCATATATATTACTCCATTCGAGTAATATTTTGTGTAGATACAGTATTCATCAGGATGTTATCATTATGTCTAATGTATAGTCCATTTAAATTCGTATTACTTTGACTAAATACTATATTCATCGGAATGTTATCACTACTTCTGAGAGATGGTCCTTTTAACATCTATTGTTTTGAGTTATCCATTTTCATGGAAAAAGCCTCACAAATTTTGCTTTTATTATGATTTGCTACATATAAATTATGTATAATTATAATATATTTTTATTAAATATTTAAAATAAAATGAAATTCTTTAAAAAACTTTTACACATTTGCTATGTGCTAGTGATTACAAATTTTTTGACAACAAAATTTCTTATGTATTTCCTTATTACAGTTTTGGTAAACTGCTTACAATTTTTTTTTTTCAGAAAATGAATTCAAGAGACAAATACCTATTAAAAAATTGTGACAGGTAATTCTGTATAAAGCCCACCAAAGAACGCCTGTACATCTACAAACCAGAGAGAACCTTAATTTTGATGCAATACAAGTGCATCATTTGGATATAAAGGCTAATAGTCCCACAAATGTAGGCAGTTCAGATGCATTATCTAATGCTATAAGTTAGCATATAAGTGAGCATCGTTTAGATGCAATATATAATAGTGCCACAAGTGAAGATTATGACAGAAACAAAAGAAAAGAATCTTCTAATGATAGCTACAGTTCTGAGTATGATACTGATGTTGATCCTAATTATAAACCAATATCATCATCCACACACTTCTGCTATTCTTCCACATCATGTTCCTCAGATTCATCTACTGACAAAGAATCAGAAAAATATTTAGATACCACTCAGTCTAAGACATTGATTTTACCAGAAAACATCAATGATCATCTAACAAACATTGATGATCCTGTGGAAAAACCTGCTGGTTCTTTTAAAGAGGATGGATTGCTATTAGATTTGAATAATAATCTGAGCTTTCTATTTCATCTGAAAATATAAGTACTGATCAGTTACAAAAAAAAATTAAAAAATCTCGTAAAAGAATTCGTCAACCATCACAATGGACAAAAAACAAAGCAAAACAGCTTCTCAGTGAGGGTAAATCATGCAAGAAAGTCATACCAGGAAAAGCACTCAAAAAAACTGTGTAACTGCAAGCTTAAATGTTACAGAAAAATAAATCACGATGAATGAGTATTAATTTGTAATAAATACTATGTCTTAGGCGACATAAATAAAAAAAAAGAGATTTCATTTGTCATCATAAACAACCCATTGAACCAAAGTACAAATGTGCAAGAACTGATCGCAGAAAGTTATCCACATTTCAAAATTATCTTTGAAATGTGGACCTATCTGTGTACCTGACCTACTTATTGTGTTAATACATACTGCAAAAAAAGGGTATACTGTATAAAATCAAAGAGTTATCATATGATGGTTTAATTGATGTAGAACAGTTGGTTTCATATTATGGAAATAATTTCAGTTACAATTCTGATCGTGAAAAAATATCATTTAAAGACAGAAGACCGCTTACATTTGTAAAAATAAACAATTTAAATTTTTTTATAAATTTTTCATGTCTGAATTCTGACTTTAAGACAATTAACATTAAGAAAAAATCTTTATAGAAATCAAAGGATGTAGGAAATAATAATTGGGACACTACACACACTTACTAAGACATATAAAAGTTAAGCTTATATGAAAATAAATTAAAGCTTTTGTAAAATAACGGATACATTCCTAAATATTAAAGAACATTCTACAATTGTTTATGGTAATTAAAAATAAATGCAGCAAGTATTTTGAATTTTGTCTGTTATTACTTTCTGTTATTTTTATTTAAATCTACTTTGTATTATTTTCAATTACAGTTTGTTCATTGTATTTTATTTTTATTTTTTAATTTTAACTTATTTTTAATTTTTCTATTTTTTTTTTTTTTAATTACTATTCAGACAACATTAATCGTTTTTTGAAAAATTTTAAACTAATAGAATAATTTAGAAAAGGAAACAGATTTATTTTTATCCTGTTTAGTATTTTTTCATTTATTTTTTGCAAAATAATTACAGTATGTACAACTTGCCTTTTAAGTTATGAGTTATATAATTTAGATTTTAAAAGCAATCGTGATTTTGATCTTTATAATAATTGCATATCAAAAGTTTAAGATTTTGGTATTTAAGATGAAGCTTATAATGAAAATTATTTCAGAATTATTGATATTTTGTACTTCCTATTTCATAATATTTTTTAATTACTTTTTACTTCTGTAAATTAATTTAATAATTTACTTTAATAAAAACATTGTTTGAAGAAGTATACGATTTTGTATTTCATTTAATTATCGTTATTCACAGTTTGAAAAGAAAAATAAATTAAAAATGCAATAAACATTTCTGAAGAAAAGTGTCATAAATAGAAGAGGTAAAAATATTTTTCATTGCTAAAGCAATAAATACATTATAATAGTAAAATAAAAAAGATAAAACCATAAACTAAAATTGTGTGTAAAATCAATAATCAATAATCAACCATCAACAAAAACAAAATTTTCTTTTTGCGTTTCCGTAAAATTTATGTTTTTTGAGTTACAACCCGATATTTATAATTAAATAATTTAGTCATTACACATAATCATCCTAACCCTACACATGTTACAATTATATAGCTTTTGTATGATATTCTAGCAATTTTACTAGTATGAAATGACAGTCAATAGAATAAACATTACGATAACATAAAAGGTATATTTTAGATAACTCAATCAACACTCTTTATAGGTTTGTAACTTTCAGAATATCATTTTTTTGATTATTAACTATAATAAATAATAAGAAAAGTTCTAATTAATACTTGCAGAAGTATTGTAAAAGTTTATGAAGTATAGACTTTATATAACCACTACTATAACATATAAAAATAAAGAAATACACACAAAGTAAAAGATCCATTAAATAATAAAAGTAAATTAATATTATTATAATTACTGAATGTTAAGATTTAATTGAAGTTGCAGAATTCTTCAATTGTTAGTGTTACTTTTATAAAATAAACTATGTACTGTACGACCCACTCAAATATAAGCTACACCCTGAAATTTTGGTTAAAATTACAAAATTACATTATATAGCAGCACAAAGAGAATAAATTATAAAGTTCTAAAATCTGAATTTTTATGACTTGTGGGTCTTAAGTGTTTATTATATTTCTTTATGTTTCATTAACAAGCATAGTAATATATAAATATATTTTCAGTACATAACCAAGACAGTCAAACATGGCTTGGTATGCATGTTACTGTCATCTCTATCGATGTTTCAAAATAGCAAATAAAATGTTTATTTAAATTCAGTTTTGATTGGTTCTCAGTAAATAATTTTTTATTTAACATATGAAATGATAAAATAAAAATAATATAATAAATTACAAAAATAAATATAAAATGTACACATACACACAAATGTGAAACCAGGGCACATTAAATATAATTAAAAATATTTTTTTAATAATTATAAGCTGATGTCCAATTACAGTTATTTATAAGAAATGAATCTGATAGCAGCATATGAAAAATGCCAAACCCAATCTTCATTCAAATCCAGAATTTTCTGATAATAAGTAAAGACACTACCATCTCGCCTGGATATAATGACAATTATTGTAATCAGGGTAAAATGATTTACCAAACTGAGTTCTACTTAATTTGGTTATACCAGGTAATTCTTAACGCTAAATGTATATGATAACTTGTCAGAAATTATATATAATAATAGCTGCTTACATCATTTCAAGTTTTGCATCATCACTAGCATTATCTGTGAAAGCCAGTAAAAGAAATAAATCACGCATTAAATCACATTGCAACATATTTTGATATATTATTTAATTTTTTTTTCTTATTTGTAGAACATTGCACATATAAGTACAACTTAATTTTTAAAATTATATTTTTATATAACTTATGATGTTAGGCCGATACAGTACTTTCTAAGACATTTGAATCACAATTTTTCAGTCATTTAAGCAAATATAAACCTGTAATATATTATAACTACATTATAAATTAAATATAAAAATTTAAGACTAATTTTGTATATAATTACACCTCATATACGTCTTAAATTAAAAATATTAATTAGTAAAATACATTTTAGGCACGATATAAAAGATACATTTTAGTTTGATTTATTTAATACACTCCTCCTGACAACTTAACCAATGATAACATTGATCACACAAACCAGGCACCAACGAATAAAAAAATACCATCACCAAAAAAAAAAAAAAAATACATAAAATATAACCATATTGATATAAGAAGGGCATGCAAAAGAAGAATAACATGTATTAACTGAAGAAAAGTTTTTAATACATATGAAATGTGGGGCAAATTTTATTAAAAGCTTTCAATGCACAACAGTGAAATATTATATTATAAATAATTAACAAAAGTTTTTTCTTAAAATTTTGTATTTACAGGTCGGATAACATTATTTTTTGTAGTGAATGAATGAATGAAATATGAATCTTGAAGCATATTTAAAAGGTCAAGTCAAATGAGGATTCAAAAGCCAGAAATTTCTGGATGAAAGGCAAACTGTTTTCTTCCTCTCATACGAAACATAAATGGCATTCTGAAATGTCACCCATCACTAATAACATATTTAGTAAAGGCTCTGGCATTTTGAACCAGAACATATAAAAAAGGTTTTTTTTATCTAACATGTAAACAATTTATTATTTAAATACACAAACGTTTACAAAATATTTTTATATCCTTATCAAAAGATATCATAAGACAAAAACCTCTATATAATTAAACAGACTTACTTAAAAAAAATTACATAAACTGATCAAAGAAAACAGTGAAGAACTGTCTGATTATATTATCAGACGGTTCTAAACATCCAAACAGCCATAAACCTAATAAATAAAAATTCCATGCATTTATTAATAAATGCCAACAAATTGTTTAATAATTTAGACAAGAGTTATACCACTAATATAGAATTACAAGATAGTATCATCCGCACTGAACAGGTAAAAATACAGTTTACATATTCTTAAGAAAAAACATAATTATTAACAATAAATTTCAGATCAAAAGGCAACTTACAACAGATAAAAATTAGAATACTAATAAATAGTAATAGGATAGGTATTAGGATAATCCTAATACTAATAGGATATTTATTAGGATAAATAGGATAATCAAATTTAATAGCAAAATAATAAATACCAACCATTAGGATTTTGATACTGGAATAAAAGCTAAAAGATCAAGATATCTAGCAAAGAGATATTCAGTCGAGTAAAGGAAGATAAATGGAAGAAGGAAAAAAGCATACAACACAAGAACTGAAAATTGTACATAACACTGATGCACACTATCACCCAAAACTAAATTGAAAATGTAATAGTAAATTAACATTCATGAACTAACTCAAATACTAAATTAATGAAAAAATATGACAGATTTCAACAACTTAAAAATGAAGAATGCTTCTTTACAAAGTGGAATGTTATTAAATGAAAGTTAAAATTATAAAAGTTCATTAACCTTTATAAGTGTAAGGTAACATAGTTACCTACGATGCTTATGAAAATGTGTACGGTATCGATATGCCAGTACTGCTTTCTAACTAATTGTAGTCATTATTTTCACCAACAGATAGTGCATATGTATAGAAGCTAAAGGGATAACGATTTCAATATTATCAATAAATTGAATACAGGGTTCGACTATGAACATTTTAAAAATAGTCAACATCTAACTTGCCGTTTGAGGTTATGTTGTCGAATATAAGAGGTTAATAGTTTTATTCTATTATTTATTTTGATAATTCTTCATTTTATGCTTTTTTACTACATGTGAGTGGTTTTGTTTTTTATTTCTTAAATATTTTATGAAACATTCTGAATAATACAAATTCGTTAATCATAGTTTTATTTTGTAATATTACACAGTTTTGTAATATAGCTCTACCACATTCTAGCCCTAACGACCACAAAATTGAAAATTTATTTGATAATAATGAAAGTGAATAACAACTGTCTAGTTATAATGACAGTGATATAATCCCTGAAAATGAGGAAGACTTAGTTTTAGACTGAAATAAGTGATGAGGAACCCGCAGATGATTAAGTGAATGTTAATGAACCAGAACAACCAATTCACCGGTATTCTCATCGGTACATGGAGCTCCCTGGCCCTAAGCGCATGCCAAACATTGGTTCTTCTCCAACAGCCTATTTTAATCTTTATTTCACTTGTACAGCTGCTGGAAGTTCTTATGAAAGAAACAAATAGATCTGCTTAGCAATTTTTTGCAAAAAATGCAAATAACCTGGCTGTATGTTACAGAACTTGGGAAAATGTAACTGTACTTGAAATGAAAAGTTTTTGAGCCTTTATTATAAGTATGGGTTTGAATAAAAAAAACCATACTATTAGAACGACTTCCTGAAAGAAAAGAAAGGAATCAAGATGCTGTGTATGCACTGCTGATGGAAAAAAAATATCTCAGACACATGCAACAAAGGGCTCCAAGCAGAATGTTTTCCTAAACACAAATGTTGATTAGTCAACTTTTGTAAAAAAAAAAAAACAAAAAAAAAACGATGTAGATATGTAAATAATAAACATATAAATGATTCTTTTTTTTATTCACAAATAGTCATACTTTAAAAAATGTGTTTTCATCGACTTTAAATCAAGGGAAATTTTCTAAATTTGTGCTAAAATTGCAAATTTTTTGTGAAGCATTAAAAAATCTAAGTTTTAATTAGAAAAAACATTTTTTTTTTTTAAATCGCTATGCATCAAAACTAAATAGACCAAAAGAATCTCCAGGATTTTCCTGGTAAGTATTATATTTTCATACACATTACTTAAAAATTGCACGTACAATGTTATTTTAAAAACTGTTTACAAATTTGTGAAAAATACCTTAAAGCATTTTAGCATAACCCAGTCCCAGATGTCTACATGTCAAAGGGTTAATGGTGGAACAGTCTCAAATTAGTATGTGCCATTGTAATGTTATGTTCGTTACATGCTTTAATAACATCATTATCATTTGTAGATCCAGCTGGACTTGCAATATATTGAACACCACTCTGTAAAGAAAAAGAAAAATAATTAATAACAAATACATAAAGCAATACATAAGACATCTCTCAATAAAATTTATACCAAATTGAATTTTTAATTTTAAAATGTTTTAGAACCTAAACAGAACTTGAAAAATATAATACACATCACAATGATTTCAACCAAATCAGTAGACTGCCTATTGACATAAAATTGCTTATAGTGAGTTTTCTTTGTAACCCATTTTTAAATGCACTGGCTCTTTGACAAATGCATTGTAATATTTTAACATTTTTCTTTTCTGGAACACAAACTAATCTTTTCTGGAACATAAATTAATCTAATCTGAAAGACAAACTAATCTATTTAATTTATCACTCTGGTAGATCTCTGCTACTGATATACAGAGTAAAATATCTTTTATGTTTGTTGGAAAGTGTATAGAATCATCATGAAAGAATTGTGAATTTTAAGTCGTGAATTAAATAAAAACAAATTTTTTTATTTGTCAAATTTTCCATCTCAAAGAGTTCTGTTATATAAACAATAAATTTGAATTTGTGCACCCTTTGTCCTCAGTGAATATTGAATTAATATTCAATTTATGGCCATACACAATGTAACATATTTTCTATTTTATGGTTATAATTATGGTTATTTTTCTATTATGGTTATATCGGTTCTTTACTTCATTCCTTTAGTGATTCAGGTCGTGTAATTTCGGTAAGTAAACAATGTTTTTAATAATATGTCTCCACAATGGACTGGGTGTAAGTTGACTTGAGAGGCCAGGATTAGGGCCTTCTCAGCCTATCCGTCTATCTGCAAATTTTATATCAAAAGCCTAGAGAATGAATTCATTAAAGTGGGGTGCACCATCTTTAAAAATAAATCTGATATACATTTTTGAATCCATCTGGTTGAGGAAAGCAATACTCATTTAACATATCAAGATAAAAATGATTTTACATAATGGTTTTCAGATTCCCATATTTGTGAATTGTGTAATTCACAAGGTTCAAAGTTACACAATTCAAAGCTAATCTAAAGTAGCTTCATCTATAAAAATTACATCATTTAAAAATAATTTGTTTTCATTAACTTTGTTTAAAATTTCAGCAAAGAAAAGAAAATATTTTTCTGAATCACATGGTTTTATTTCTTGCACTAGCTGAATTTTGTACCTATACAAGTGCAACCTTTTGCACAGAACTTTATAAATGTTTCTCTGAAATTTATAACTCAAGAATTCGATGAGCAATGAATTTATTAGGACTTCTGATTGTAGACAGTCTAATTTGTTCAACACTTTCTTCTGATACTCATGTCCTCCAGGTGAATTTCTGTTTGAGAACAGATTCTGTTTCTTTGAACCAACTGAATCAAAGTATTGGCTCCTTTTCACGTGTACATTGAAAAGCGAAGTAAAACTTTTGACTTCAGTTCAATGTACTAAAAAACGTACTGTGTTTTTTCTTGAAAAGAAAACAGAGAAGCATATCTCTTCAATATTACATAAACTAATGCAGTGATTAAGATGATGGTTCTTACACAAACTGGTAGAAGTTTTCAGTACTACCAACATAATTTCTCAAAATATGCCTTGATCTAGCTAATAAACCCCATAGTTTTACGAAGGTCCTATATATTTACATTGAATATAAATGTATTTTTATTATCATGAATTTATTTTCAAATTAAAAAACACAATAATGCAACTTTGCCAACTTGAAAGCCCTTACCAAATAATTTTTCAAAGCTATTTTATACAGAAAGTTATTTTGGAATCTAGACCATAACAAACTTTATATTTCTTTAAAAGAAAAATCGGTAAATTTTTATAAGATAATAAAAATATGTAATTTAAGGAAAATAAATCTGTTCTAACATTTTTATTAACAAGTTTTGGCAAAAAAAAAAAAAAAAAATAGCAGCTGTTTCACATTTTATATACACTACTATTATTACACCTTTGTAAATGCACAATAAATTTTCTGGGTGAAAGCCACAAAAAATGCATACTTTATTAATTACCTCGGATAACAAACTGTATGCTCTCACATTGTATAATTTACAAACAAGCTTAGAAGGGTTCTTACACATCAACTTTTACAAGAAAGTTTAAATATTCTACAGTAGTATATTAAGAATGCAGTAAAGAATTAATGCTTGCCTTCAAGTGTAAGGTGGACCAACTGAACTAGTCTATATTTTAACACGATAGCTTTTTAATAATATCATTGTTAGGTTTTAATTGCCAATACAAATTTTTCCACTTCAAGGATGAAGCAAGTTACAGATATACTCAGTAAATGAAGATGAAACACATCTTGCTATCTACAAGCACCAATATCAACAAGCCTGCGCTAGATAATATCTCAGGAATATTATTTGAAAAATAAAATAGGCAATTTGGCTCAGAATGGTTCAAATTCGAGTTGGCCAAAAACACAGCTATAAATTCAAGATCATAGTTTTGTTAATACCTTAAACATCTTATTATTATACAATTACATTTATGCAAGTCTATTGAAATGCACGAAAAAAATGATAAATTTCCACAATTTATTACTGTTTGAGGAAAGCAAAACTATATCTAATTTTGTAAATTCTGATTTCATTAATTCACAAAGTATTAATAAAATAATTTACGATCATTATTAAACAAGTAATAACATTTTTTCTTTGTTAAATTGATAAATAACATTTATGAGTCCAAGTAAAGGTAAAAACAAATATTTAATAATTATAATTGTTTCTGAAGATGACAGAAACAGAAACATCAAATATTTCATAATAAATCACTTATACTTCCTACTTTAATAGTTCGTAAACAATAATATTACATGTATTGTTTTCAATCATTTTCTTTTATTAATAGAAAGAAATAATACAAATAATTAAAGTAGTATCAAAAACATCTTCTAAGGTAAATGCCTATTGGAACCAAACTATGATTCAATAGTTTGTATTTACTTCCTTGTACAAAGTAAAGGAAGTATTGTGATAGACAAAAATTTCAGTTTCCAGATTTCAACGGAAATATCCATTTTGACCATCCCTGAATCCATTTTGACTAGTTTCACATGACATCTGTATGTACATATATATGTGTGTGTGTGTATGTATGTACATATGTATCCCGCATAACGCAAAAACAATTAACCATAGGATGTTGAAATTTTGGATTTAGGACTGCTGTAACATCTAGTTGTGCCCTCCCCTTTTGATTGCAATCAACAGAAACAAAAGTGTGCATAAAAGAAGCCCAAAATCCAATTATTTTTGGATTTTGGACTTTTTTTAACTGCAGTAATAAGCCCTATTTGAGAGCTTTAAAACAAAAGCACATTAGTTCGAATCAGACTTCATCGCCTTCCTTTTTTTTAACTTAAATATATTAATTTAATAATAATTATTAACCTCTCATTACAAAAAGTTTTTATGATAATTCAATAACAAAAAAAAAATAAATATGAAAAAATATCAGAATATTTAATGAAATAAAATTTTATGTACTTTTCATTTTAAAAAAAAATGTGTAAATGTAATGAAGTATGTGTACAAGGAAGTCACGTGTTGTCCACATCAGATTTTTTATTTTCAAATTTATTACCTCTTCTTAACGTAGATACAATGAAATGAATCATTAAGAAAAAAGTACAAAAAAAAGATAATTTAAAAGAAAATAATAAAAAAGAAATTAACCTGATGAGCACGATCTATATTATCCCGAAATGGAAAGAAAGCATCAGATGCTAATGCCACACCTGATAATTTTGATAACCACCATTCACGATCAGCAGATTTAATAAATGAAGGAGCTTCCTCATATAAATCTTTCCACGACGCTTCATCCATATCTTTGCCTAAAAAAAAAAAAAAAACAGACACATTATACATTTTATATATATATATATATATAAAATCGTATTTTCAGTTTTTTTTATGTAAGTCTACAAGGGTTTTGTAGATAATATAACCTAATCCTTTAGGGTCCTATATCAAATATTGCTCAACATTACAAAATTTGGTTGTAGCAATCATTGAAATCTATTCACCATTGAAAATAGATGGCAATTAGTTCTGTCACTTGACTAAATGTTATTTACTTTCTTCATCTAATTCAATTCTTGACTCTTAGATGGCAGCTCACATTCATTCTGAACTTACTTTTATTCATAAAACAACATATATGTATGACAAGACTAAAAAGACATGTACTTACAATGTGGGTGATTGTAAATAAGCAAAATAGCAGTGTTCTAATCATATCTGTGATTTTTAAATCGCTTCTAATCTGGTGGCAGAGCATAATAGTGATTTAAGAGCAAACTAATTCAACTAGTGACAGAACAGTTGAAAATAATTTTGCTTCTCTAACAGAATTGACAGTGATTTTAAGTTGAGAATTGAAATAGAATGATTAATATAAATGGGATAGAGATATCAAATAATGATATCTCTTAAGTCTTTCTGAAAATAATACTGAAATATACCAGAGCCAAATGGAAATTCAATGGCTACGCTTTCAACGTGCTGAGAGAAAAACACAATATAATAGATGGTGATTTGCCCAAACATCTGTTTATAGTTCTATGATTTTGCCTGGTAATTAATGGCAAACATCAAACTTTGACTATTTTCAATTAATTTATATGAATTATGATTCATATTTCAAATTACATTTGAAACTAAAAGCTATACAAAAATCTATCCTTTCATGTTAAGTGTACGATACACTCCATCCTGATTGTATTTTGGCATTTCCTGATGAATCTTAATAGCTTATTATGGAAAATGCATATATACGACTATTTGAATTATACAGGTTATTGCAGTAAAGGCTTTTATGGCATATTTGTAGTAATAGTACATACTAACTATGAAATAACAAAACATGCAGCAGAACATTTATTAGACTAATTTCAGTTTTTTAAATTAAAATAAATTACTATTTTCATTAAATTTAATAAACAGTTAAATCACTAAAATAGTTTTTAAATTTTTTACATCAATTTATGCTCCTAACCTTCTTTTTTGCTGTTTTTAATCAACATATGAGATTTAAGTCATTTGCCTATGATGCAGATTTTAATTATAAGTATCGAAATTAAATTAAATGCTAAATAAAAAAACATTAACGTTGTCAGTTTGCTTTTGTTAACAATTTGCTTTCAAATTACCATGAATTTTTTCTTCTACATAATCTTCTCAGAATTAAAATTATGCAGCTTCTCATGAATGAAATTACCAATGGCACTATCAGCAAGTGACTGTTAATAACCTCACTGACAAAAGCTGAATAATTAGCACTAAAATGTTGATTTTTAATCATTTTTAATAAAAAAATAATTTTAATCATTTAATCATTAATTTAATATAATTAATCATTAATCTCATTAACCATTTTTAATATCTTTAAAAGCATATTACAGTTCATCATGATAATCAACTAATTTCATGTTGAACTTCTACATATCACTATGAAGTAACCAATAATTACATTTGCTTCCATTATTACACCAATATCACATTTTTGATATAATAATTACATCTGCTTCAATAAATTATCATTTTTTCATTTCTGTTCAAAATATAGGTCATACAAAAAAAGTTAATTACAGTCTGTATAACTAATTAGACCACTTGTTTTGTCTAATTACAACAAAATTGATTATTTATATATATACCACACAATGAATGCTCCAAGAAATACAGATAAGTTTATAAAAAATTTCAATAAGAAAAATCGAAATATAATTTTTGTTCATTTTATACATTTATCACGTACAAACCAAGAATAACTAACTAATAATGAGTAAGTGATTATAATTTCTATTAAACTAATTAAATTTTTGAAAAAATTCAGAAAATTTATTTTAAATCAATAAAGAATGAATTTTATACTATATAAATTTAATATAAATAAAATTATTTACTGACCAACAGTTCCATTCACATAGTTATCAATTGCATTAGAAATCTGAGCTCTTTTAACACTTGATTTAAATTTCATACTTCTGACAGATGGATGTAATCTTAACCACCTATAAGATATAATTTAAAAATTTATTAAAACAGGTACAATGTAGATACCTGATACAAAATAAGAAGTTTAAACAGACAAACAAACAAGCACTCTTGCTAACCACAAAGTAGATAGAGTTTTAAAAAATATTGCAGACTGATATTATAAAAAAAATAATCATATAATTAGAACCTGCATAGGTTCGGATAGTATCCAAACCTGTGATTCTTTTGCAGTATTATAATATAATTGATTTTGGCAATCATATACTTGAAATTTTGCATAAGAATATACCAATTGGACTAAAACTCCTATCTTTAAGTCTGCATTCAGTGTAGATCTGTATCAATGCAAAGGTAAAAAAGAATCTGACCAAGAAAAAAATGATCTGCATTACACAAAAGTGTATTTTAAAAATTACTTCCATTAAATTGCTTTCCATTCCATTCACATCGTGATTTTTTTTTTTTTGTGAGTGAAAAATACTTTTGCATTATCATCACTCGGAATAAAATTTTATAGAGAAAAAAAAAAAAAAAAACAAGGACTAACTTAAAAACTAAAAAATTAAACAAAAACTTACAACTAATACCACAGCTGTAAAACTAAAATTAAAAATAAGCATAAAACTAAAAATAAAAAGAATTTAATAAAGTCCAAGTGCAGTGTGAAGGGCCCCAAATCAGATAACGAGAAGCCTATAAAAAATTAACATAAAAACTAAACGTAGGTTAAAAACTAAAATATTAAAAACCTAAAACTTACAACTAATATCACAGTGGGAAACTTAATAGTATAAAATTTATTTAAAAGGAAACAGAGTAAAAAAAATATATATAATAAACATTGATAAATTTAATGAAGTCTGAGAGGGATGTAAAGGTCCCTTCTCAGAAACAGAATAAAAAATAAATAAAAATCATAACAATTAAATGAAAAATAAATAAGTTAAAACAATTCTTCAGCACTAGAATATAAAATATATACCAAAATTTTAAATTTTGTGGAAAATATTAACACTTCATAAAAGTAGCAAATATATTTTTATGGCTAAAGGTAACAACTGCATATTTTTAGAAAATTTAAAAAACAATTTTTTTCTAGTTGACCATTTCACCAAATTATCAGTCGACCTGAATCACCCTTCTTGTCTTCTGAGAAGTGCCACACACCTAAACAATTTCAATCTATCACATTAGGGGAAATCATAAATTGGTCATATAAATTGTTATGTAATTAATGAAAAAAATTAAAAAGAGGTCCTAAATTTCAGTGCAGCACTCTAAACTGAAGCACTGTATGTAAGCAATTCTCATAACAAACTGACTACTTAATAATAATAAATAAAAAAACAAAGTATTAAAAATCAAAAGAAACTGAAAACACCAAACTTACTTTTTAATTATTTTATTAGGACCTTGTATATGTTTTTAATATTTACAAGAACTTTTACATTTAAACAAGAACAACAACTGAATGAAATGACAGGTGGAAAAAATGCCACTTCTTTGCTAGGAATTAAATCCAAGACTAGCTAATTTAGAAGCCACATGGTTCTTAAACCAAGCTTCAACTATTGCTATATAGAATACAACAAATTAAGGTTGTAAAATATCTAAGGATAGGAAGGATGGAAAAATAAATGGAAAATTAATAGTAGAACAAGAGAGAAACATTTCATCAACATTACAAATTTAGAAAAAATTTATAAAAAGTAAACTATTTTTATGTCTCTATTCTAACATACAATTCAGTTTGGGATGAGAGGAAACTAAAACATGAGTAGATTCTCTTTTCTAGCAAGCTTCTTTCACCATAGTTGTCTTTTTTATTGTGCTTTCAAGAATCAAGGTAGAAAAAGACAAGCGTAAGAAGAGTTAGGCAGACTAAGCTAGTGTAGGAACTTAAAGGAAATCGAAGTAAAAGTTGAAAAAAAAAATTTCTATTTTAAATATAATTTGTAAGAGACCTAGAGGAAGACCACAAAAGAAATGGTTAACTGTATCAAGACAGACCCAAAGAAGACAACAAAGTGTAGAACGTTTTTTAGAAAAAACAGTAGAGAAACAGTGTTAAATAGAAGTCAATGATTTCCAGCCGACTCAATAATAATTGATAGAAAGAATGATGATGAATAAAAAATTATAATACTCTTCAAAGTTTAAAGTGTAAATGCATACATGCACAATAGTTCCAGCTCGGATGTCAAGCAGTACTGGCCAGGTAATAATATAGTGGAAGGAATAGTACACTGCAACAGGTTGTTATAGGTAGCAAAAAGCTAGTCATAATCTTTCCTTGTATGTCAACCAGACTTTCTAAACTTTGTCAAATAATACTAAACACAAAAAAATTAAAATAATAACAACAGATTCCAAATTGAGTTAAAAGACTATATTCATAACCAACCCTCACAAAGGTAAAAGTAAATTACTATTTAATTTAATATTTTATTATCAGTCTCGATTTTATAAATTTAACGACCAACAGATTTTTTTCAAAAACATAACTTATATTTATTCTTTAATTTGTTATCACTATCATTAGATCCGTCATTCTAAACATTCGCACACAATAATAAGTAAGTTTTTCTGCAAGTAAACACATTTTTCATCATACCAATTATCTGCTTTGTCTCCAGCTAATCGTGTACAGTGTATACGAGACTGTTGACCAGCACCTATTCCAATTACTTGACCATCTTTAGCATAGCAGACAGAATTACTCTGGGTATATTTAAGAGCAATAGTGGCCACAATCAAATCTCTCACAGCTGATTCTGGTAGCTGTAAACAACAATATAAAATAAAATAAAATAAAAAGATATGTAAATTACATATGAAAACATTTTTAAATTCTGAAAACAGTACAATATAATAGAAAACAAAAGATCACAAGATTCATAATAAAAAAAATAAATCTTAACAGACTAACCAAACTAATTCTCAAACAAAATTAACCCCTTAACAGAGAGAAATAAATTATTTACATAAAATTACAATTTATATTTTGAAACACTGATGTAAAAATATATATATGATATACAAATAATCCTCCTCTATGAATCATGAGACCTTGCCGTTGGTGAGGGGGCTTGAGTGCTCAGGGATACAGAGTAGCTGGACCGAAGGTGCAACCATATCGGAGAGGTATCTGTTGAGAACCAGACTAAGGAATGATTCCTGAAAGAGGGCAGCAGCTCTTTCAGTAGTTGTTAGGGGCGTGAGTCAGAATGACTTAAACAGCCATATCAACATCACTCAGTCCTCTGAGTACTGCGCAGCTGAAAGCAATGGAAAACTACAGCTGCTTTTTTTCCAAGAAAATGTGGCTCTCTGCATTTTCATATAGCAATGATGGAGGCGCCTTCCTTGGTAAAATATTCTGGAGGTAAACTAGTCCCCCGTTCGGATCTCCGGGTGGGGACTACTAAGAAAGGGGTCACCAGAAAATTAAAAAATAACATTCTACGAGTCGGAGCGTGGAATGTTAGAAGTTTAAAAAAGGTTGGTAGGCTAGAAAATTTAAAAAGGGAAATGGATAGGATAAATGTGGATGTAGTAGGAATTAGTGAGGTTCGGTGGGAAGAGGAAGGCGACTTTTGGTCAGGTGATTTTAGAATAATTAATGTAAAACAAATTGTTAGGAATGTAGGATGTAGAGGGTATACTGAAATGAAACGACTAGCACTAGATAGGGAATCTTGGAGAGCTGCATCAAACCAGTCAAATGACTGACGACAAAAAAAAAATACAAATAATATATATATATATAGATGGACAAAATGATTCCGGAACTGATTTAAACTTTCTCCATACTTAAAATCTCAATTAAGAAAATTGGTTTGCGCCTCCACGTTGGTTCGTCTGGATAACCAGTTAGAAACGTGGAGATTTCTACTGGTGAACTAAATCGGAATCACCTCTCTGGATCACATCCAGAGTTGTAACTCGGGAATTTATTCCCACCCAAGGCTGACTTGCCTTTGAAAGTCAAATATGGAAGGTCTTTTAAGAAAAAATCCACCGTCTGGTAAATACCAGAGAATGCTGCACTCGGATCCGGTGGGCAGCTGCTTAAAAGATAACAATGAATCGGAGCGTTTGGAAACACCCAAAAACAACACAACTTCAAAATTGAGGATAAGACACAAGCAAATAAACTACATTGCCACTCACAACATTAATTCTCTAACTCAACCCGGCAAACTAAAAACTCTAACAGACATAATGGACAAACAAAATATCCTAATCGCAGGACTTCAAGAAATGAGAAACACCGATCGAGAGCCGTTTGAATCTCAGGGTTACAGAATTTACAAAGGAATCCCCGGGAAACGTGTGATGAAGAATTGCCCACAGTTCGGAACAGGATTTGCAATCAATCTTAAAATAATTGACTCAGTCGTAGAATTTAAGTCTTACTCCCCCAGGATTTCAACCTTATCCCTAAAATCAGCCAATAAATTCTACACCATAATAAATGTCCATGCTCCCACCAATGACAAAAACAATCTTAAAAAAGATAGAGAAGAAATGGACAAATTCTGGGAACTTCTTGACCAAACTGCAAACAACATAAATAAGACCCACACCAAGATTTTAATAGGGGACTTTAATCCCCAACTTGGTAAAGAACGAAGATATCGTGATATTATCGGAAAATGGCCTGCCCAAAAGAAAACTAACAAGAACGGCCAAAGACTTGTTGAATTTTGCAGAAACCATAATATGATCTCAAAATCCACCTATTTTATGAGAAAACCAAACAAATTGAAGACTTGGAAACACCCAGATTGGAAAAAAGGGGAATGGCAACTCGATCATGTTTGCATGGACCGGAATTATCACAAGGAGATTTATAATGTAAAAGTCTTGAGAGGAACAGATACTGGATCGGACCATTACTTAATTGAAGTTAAAATAAAATTCACCCCGCATAAAAAGAAAAAATCCCAACCTAAAAACAAAAGAGCTTATGATCCACATAAATTAATAAACAATGCCATCTTTGAAGAAACAACAAAAAAAATCAAATTAACTAATAATTTAAAAGAACTGACATCCCAACTGAAAGAAATAGCTGAAGAACTAGCCCCTATAAACCCAAGAAAAAAACACCAATGGTGGAATGAAGAATGTGACAAAGCAGTCAAAGACCGACACCGGGCTTGGATCAACCACCAAACCCAGAAAACTGAAAAATCTAACCATGAATTCACCAAACAAAGGAAAATAACTCAGAAAATTATAAGAGGAACCAAACGACAAGCCCAAAAAAACTTGATTCAGCAAATAGAAGAAAGTTCCAAGAAAACTAACTTCCGAGACTATTATAAAATTTTTGGTCAGGCTCTTCAAAGATATGAACCACCCACCCATATGCTGAGAGGAAAAAAAAGAAATATGGCCCACACCAATAAAGAAAATGCTGAAATTTTGGCAGAAACCTTCAATAGACTCCTCAACTGTGACGACCCCCCCAGAGCTTTTTGAGATTGACACTGAAACTCCAGTTAAAACTTCACCAGTAAATATCAACCCGCCAACAATTCAAGAAGTTCTCGCAGCCTTAAATGAAATAAAAAACTACAAAGCAAGCGGAGAAGACCAGCTTTTCGCAGAACTCTGGAAACACTCATCAGTTTATTCAGTCAAAACTTCCCTACATCTATGCCTCGTGAAAATATGGAACGAAGAAAAACTTCCAGAACACTGGACACAGCCCTCATTCATCCATTACATAAAAAAGGGGATAAAACTAATCCGGTAAACTACATAGGCATATCTCTCCTGGATTGCACATACAAAATCCGGTTGAGAATCATATACAACCGATGCAAAGACCAACTTGAACTGGAACTTGGAGAATACCAAGGGGGATTTAGGCCATGGAGAGGTTGCCCGGAGCAAATAATATCCCTAAAACTTATGATGGACTTATATAAAAGACGGAAAAAACAACTAATAATCACCTTCGTAGACTTTAAAAGGGCCTATGATTGTATACACCGACCATCCATGGGTAACTATGGGTAATCCATTTAATGTAATTAATGGGTAATCCATGGGTAAAAATGGGTACTAAGAAAAACTCCATCACACTAAATTGCCTAGGATTTGCAGATGACCTCGCTCTTTTAGCAAATAATATTCAAGAATCCAAAACACAAATCATGAGCCTTCAAAACCTAGCACAAAAGATAGGGCTTCATATCTCTTTCGAAAAAACTGAACTAATGGCCATAGATCCTCTGGTAATAGAGCACATTACGGTAAACAATCAGGAAATTAAAATAGTAAAACAATTTAAATATCTAGGGGAAATAATAACTTATAATTTAAATGAAAAAGTGACATGGCAAAACAGGACAAATAAAATGATTAAATCCCAAAAATTAACTTGGTCAACATATAACAAAAAATGCCTTTCTGCTAAAACTAAACTTAAACATTATAAAACTGTAGTACAGCCAGAAGTCACCTACGGAAGCGAGACCCTTTTCAAAATCACTCAGAAAAACCGAATTGAAAAAATTCTGAAAATAGAGAGGAGAATTGTCGGAACGTGTATCAATAAAAAACACCAAAAAGAAGGCCAATGGTGGATTGTGCCAAATGAGGTGGTGTATCGAGAAATAGAGCCTGTTACTGATACTATGCGGAAAAAAAGAATCTCTTTCTTTGGTCATCTCATAAGGACACCGGAAACAAGACTGTCAAGAAATATCATTGAAAAGCTCTGGTTCCAAAAGCTAGAAGTAGGATGGATCAAAGAAATTAGAGAAGATATGAAAGAATTGGAAATTTCCCTGACTGACCTACAGAATAAAACTGGAAAAATTACAAAGCTAAAAGATAAAAGCATTAGATTTAAACAAAAGACAGACAAACGACAAAATACAACGAAGAGGGTGTTTACGGATGAAGAAAAGAAAGCAAGATCTGAACGGATGAAGAAATACTGGGCAGCTCGGAAGAGTAAAATAACACGCTTTTCTCAGAAAAGATCCAACTAAAATTGACTTAAGTGGTCCCATGTTGGCCGTAAAAGCATAATAATAATAATATATATAGATATAAAATAAATTCTTTTAAGAAGCATACTCCTATGTATTATATACAAATATATTTATTTTATTAGATCAACCAAAGTACGGAATAAATAAAGTAGGATGACTTAATTTATTTCACTATATATGCAGGAGTGCTTTTGCGATTTACTCGCATCATCAACTGCATTATACATTCATGTGAAATTACATTACAGACTTCGTAAAATATAATAACATATCATCCATTTATTTATTTATTTTATTTTAAATTTAAAACCTTTAATCTTTTTATTTTAAACTTTTATTCAGTTAATTAGAAATTAAAAACAATATTTAAAAATATGAAAAATTAATTATAATTAACATTAAAAATTAAATTACAAAATTTTTACATATATAAAAATATGACATCAAGGCATAAAATCAAATAAAAATAATTTTTTTTTTATTTAACCTCTGGGTCTACCGTTACGTATTGCTTCAGAGGATGAGATGAATGATTTGTAGCGTATGAAAGAGTCAAAAAAAGTAAAAGCAACTTGTTCAATATTACAATTCATTTATAAGTTTAGACAATGCCACCTTTGAAGTCTCCATCAGTTTTTCATAATTAATTAAGGTTTTAAATAACTATAAATCTTGATTAGTAGCCAATGTAGCTTTAGGAGTGAGCATTAAACCAAACTTTGATATAAACATTAATTATGAATAAACAAATACCTCAGATGACATCTATTTCGGAGTCACTTAAAGAAAACTGATCTCTGAAAACAAACATTTTTAAGGGCGTAAGTTAAAAAGGAGTAAGGAGTAAAAGGAGTTAAACGGAGTAAGTTTTAATTTTTAAGGGAGTTATTTTTTTTTTCAGACATGATGCACCTGGTACTCTGAACAAAATCTTTTCTGGCGCAACTCGACTTTCTTTCTTTTTCCTGTTTAGTCTCCAGTAATTACCACCGTTCAGATAATACTTCAGAGGATGATATGTATGAGTGTAAATGAAGTGTAGTCTTGTACAGTCTCAGTTCGACCATTCCGAGATGTGTAATTAATTAAAACCCAACCACCAAAGAACACCGGTATCTACGATCTAGTATTCAAATCTGTGTAAAAATAACTGATTTTGGTAGGACTTGAATGCTGGAACTCTTGACTTCCAAATCAGCTGACTTGAGAAGATGTGGTCACCATTAGACCAACCCAATGGGTAGGCGCAACTCAATCTAAGAATATAACATAACTGTAAAAACTTTTTTTAAATTTTCTCTGGGTTGATGCTGTGGTTTTTTTAATTGTTCTGAAAGAAAACTGGAAATATGTTCAAGATCATTTATTTTAAATTTGATCGGTTCATCAACAAAACCAATTTTATATAATTTTTTTATCAATTTTGCATAACCCTATCTGACATCTTTTAAAAAGTCAGGTTGAGGGCCAGTAGTTGAATCCATTTTGCAAACAAAAACTACCTTCAGTATTACTTCAAGAAATGTGGGAACAAGCCAAGTACAAAAGATCATTTTTAAATAATTCTTTTAATACAATATCGTTCCTCTACAAAGACCAGTATTGACAACAATAGTGTCAAAACCCATTGCTTTTATTTTTTCTACTGTTCCCCCCATTTTTTCACTTCAGGAAAGATAGCTTTTGCCTGAGTAAAACCCTTATTATCTTTCACTTGAGAAACTTCTACCAACTGCTCTTCATTAGCACAACTTATCAAAACTGCCAACCTCTCTATATCTTCTTTATTCAATATATGTGACAGCAATCTCCAACCCCAGTACAGAACAGTACCTTGCAAATTTAAATTTTCAAACCTATCTTTAATAATCTGCACTCTTTCTCTAAAAATTTCTGTATACAGACTTACTATAGACCTACTGACTGTAGGTCAGTATCTAACTTCTGTGGATCTTGCCCTAATAATTTGGTAGTAGTCAAAACAATCCCAACCACATCTCTATTTGAAATATTACATCTATCTAAAAATACTGATGGCCCGTCTGTGATAAATTTCTTGACTTTCTCAGCAGTACTTTCTTTCTTTAGTTGTGAAATGTTAATTCCTATGTCCTGGAAGTCCTCATGATCCTTCTCTTCTAATCTGTAATTTGGTGGAACATGTATCCAAACACAAAAATCTTGCCTTTCTGCCTCAAACTTATATCACTTGTAGCAATTGAGGAGGAAGTCAAAGGTTATGAATCCATTTTTACTTACAGCTCTAAATAGAAAATATAATAGTAAAAAAATACATACATTTAGAAAACTTATTTTGAAACATTACTTTAACTACAAAGAATTCAATGAACAAAATCATGGTAAAAAAAATAATTTTATCATGTTTACAGTGAATTTTAACATTATTTTGAAAAAGTCAATAGTTTCTGGGTCCAGTCCACAAAAAACCCATATATCATCCAATCTGTACATTAGTCAAACAAGTTGTGGGAGTGAAAATCAAAACCAGGAACATTCTCTACAACTTAAAAAAAAAAATAGAATCCTAGGATAAACCATTCTAATTTTATAGTAAAAACACCATGATCTGAGAAAAATAGCTTTTTTTTAATTCTTTAAGCTGGTAAGGCAGGTATTTTGCCAAACCAATTGGCAACGTTTTAAGAGTCCCTGTCAAAGATACTCAGACATCGACTTCCTGTGACCACCCTTATGCATGTAATTAATGTTTTTATTATTATTTTTGCCTGTATGTTTACAACATAACAAAACCCATTTTTTATAATTCTCATATTTCATCCAATCTTTTCTTGTGTTTAACATTACACTTATCAACTAGAATTAAATTTTTTTTTTTTTTTTTTTTCATTGAAAGTATTACCTCATTTAAGGTTTTCTTCTTACACCTAATTGTGACTTACTGTCTCTATATACATGGGTAAGTCAATTACTATCCGCAATTTAGTTATATTTCTGTTTATGTTAGACAGATGAGTAACTATTAATGAGGTGGCACGTCGTCTGCAAATTAGTCACAGTTCTGCCTACGAAATCATCCACAACAGACTTAAGTTTCATAAAGTCTGTGCAAGATGGGTCCTAAAACAACTCACACAGTTGCATAAACAAACGTAGTTGACCAAAAACATTTGAATCGCTGTGGTAACGAACGGGACATCTTCTTAGACAGAATCATCACTGGGGATGAAACATTGATCCATCATTACAAGCTGGAGAGTAGATGGCAGAGTACGGAATGGAAACATCCAAATTCGCCCTGAAAAAAAAAAGTTCAAGACCCAACTGTCTGCAGGAAAACTGATGCTTATGGTTTTTTGCAACTCACAAGGCCCAGTACTGGAACATTATGAGGGAAGGGGCACGACATAAACAGTGCGCGCTACAGTGAGATGCTTACTGCCAAGCTGAAGCCTGCAATTCAAAGCAAACGCCGAGGACTGCTGTCAAAAGGTGATGTGTTGTTGCATGACAATGCCCGTCCACACACTGCTGAAAAGCTCCAGAAACTCAACTTTGAAGTATTGGCTGATCCTCCATATAGTCCTGATCTTGCCCCTTCTGACTACCACTTGTTTGGTCCACTCAAAGAGGCATTAAAGGGCCGTCGATTTACCTCGGACAAAACAGTGAAAGAAGCGGTCCATTCTTGGCGCACAGCTCAACCGAAAACCTTCTTTTATGAGGACATCAGGAAGCTTGTGCAATGATGGAGCAAGTGCATTGAAATGCAAAGGGACTATATTGAAAAATGATGTACACGTAAGTTTCCTATTTGTATTGCAATAAAATTTATAACTACATTGCGGATAATAATTGACTTAGCCTCATACACCATTTAAAACTTATGTCACATGACAAAACGTTGTATAACATTAATTTATATAGCAATTTATATATATATATACTAGCTCCCTGTCGCAGCATCAGCTGCACTATACGGTTACTTGCATTTCTCGTAGCATTTAATCTTTTTATTTTATGTTTTTTAGTCAAGTAACTGGTGGCAGGTGCAGCCAGTCAATCACACAGTAATGGTGGCAGTGGCTGTATTGGTTGAGCCACAGAGCAGTATATCTTCACACCCCTAAAAAAAAACCGGAATTCAAAAAAGCCTGAAAATGTTTTTTAAATAATTATCTGAAGCCCAAATCTACTGAATACCTCGTTTACTATAGACGGGATTGAGAAAACTTATAATCATTGTCCAAAATATTTTTATCTTTCAAGGTTGAATTTCAAAAATTTAGAAATTGTTTATTCACATGAAGATTACACTCACAAAAAATCAGGTTAATTTCTTCATTCATTACAGAGAAATTAAAAAAGTAGCAGGGTTTCAAAAAAAATTCAAAAATCTGTTTTAACATTTGAAACTTGGAATTTCAAAAATCTAGAAATGGTTTTTAAATATTCACATAAAAAAAAATCAAGCTTACTTCTTCATTTGTGTGTCAAATTAAAAAATAGCAATTTCATTGTTACTCCATTTTACCCCTTTAAACTCGGAATTTCAAAAAATCATTTCTTAGTGTGCAGTTACACAGTAAGAACATGTACACAAATTTTAATCAATTTATCTTCAGTAGTTTTTGCTTGGCATTGATTATGAATCACTCATGATATGTTATCTTCAATTTCAATAAGACCCCTATTGAAAACATCTCTACTGAAAAATATCTTGGGAGTGGCTTGCTGCAAGAAAGGAGCATGAGAATGTAGCGGCCCGAATGTAAAATACAACACTGTAACGAATTATTTATTATTTACACCGTTTTAATAAATAATTTTTCATTTTTAGTTAACATTTCCGAATAACCATGATCTGTTAGATTGAGAGTGTACCTAATGCATGTAAAATTTAACCTTCAACTTACTAACAAACACTCAGTTTGAATTTTAAATATCATACAATTGTTTGCAGAGATATTATAAGAGCACCCCATTTCACCTCCCAAAACAGCACCCCATTTGTTACCAATTGATGGTGATGATTGGTCTTGCCTCCCACACGGTGCTCGTATACCTGATCACCCCCTGATCAGCCCCATACACAGTCCCCACAGGAAGTCCATTATTGTTAAACAGAATTTTTTTTAAATTTATTTATTATTATTTTATTTAACATAAATCTAATTCTATTATTTTTGTAATATTATTCACAATTGATTCAAATCATTCAGTTCAAACCCAGTTCACACAGCAATAGACTCACGATTCACAGTTCATTAATTCAATTCATTAAAGTTTGCATTTCAACCAGCAAATCTCCACTACGACATATGTATTTTTTCAAAATGAAATATATCTAAAACCCTTCTCAGTTACGACAAGAAACACAAGTAAAAATTTGGTTGTGATTGATCAAGTGGTTTTCTCATTTAAACAGTCCTCCTCTTTATATAATAGTGTATATATATATATACATATATATATATATCTTACCTCTTTCTTTTCTGTAACAATATTATTAAATAAATTTTTATCAATTGTAGCATCATTACGCTTCTGTTCTAATGTCAATCCAAATAATATTCTTCTTTCCATTAAATCAGGTGCATAATTTGGATCAATTTCTAAAACACAATATCCACCATTTTTCTTTTTACTCAGTATCTCTAGTGCTTCTGGTAAGTAACCTGGTGCAATTATTCCATCAGACACCTACAAAAATTAAAAAAATTTGATCAATACAGGTTTTTGAGATTATAAAGTTTGTGTTCCCAAAACATTACACTGCAAATTCAATAAAATCTGATAAAGAATAAAATGAAATAGTTTTTCTTACATTTTTAACTAAGAATATTATAGAATATTTGCATTTTAACATATAATATATAAAAAATTTTTTCTTTTATAAAAAAAAAAATAAATAAATAAACAATTCTTTTTAGGAATCAGAGTCCTTTATTTTTAAATATATTAAACTGACAGTGTGAATAAATGTCAAACTAACAGAACTGATTGTAAAATAAATCAATCATTATGTAAGTCAACTGCAAAAATGTCCTGTAAGAATGAACTTTCATCAAACTGACAACTCTGTCAACCAAAATCAGGCTTAAGTAAAATCACACAACCAAAATGGGTAAAACTCAAGATTATTTAATATGTATTTTTTAAAGACTAATGCCGATATATTAAATAACAATATTATTAAATAAATTTTTATCAATTGTGGCATCATTACGCAACTGTTCTAATGTCAGCCCAAATAATATTTTTCTTTCAATTAAATTAGGTAGATAATTATAAGATAAATGATACACATAATTGTATACATATAGTGATTATTTTAACAGAACAAATAATTAAAAAAAAAAAAAAATCTATATACATATATAAAAGTTTGTAAGACTACAACATGCCTAATCTCTCTCTGATCAACATTTCCAAACTAGCAGATGTAGAGTTCGTTAAATAGAGTGGTTTTTTTTTCTTCAAAAAGTAAGATGAACAGATTACAACATACACATCAGGAAAATAAACAAAAAAAAAAACAAATTGTAAAAACTTTCTCTATGAAGTAAAAATATATGCATAAATACAGTGTTCCATATTTTTTATAAAATTGTATTAATAGAATTTTATAAAAATCAGTAATTTATATTTTTATAAAATGATATAAAAAGAATTTTACAAAAAATCATACAAAAATTGAAATTCTGTAGGTATAAAATATATAGATTTGATACAACCATATCAGATTAGGTTTAACCTTCTCAATTTTCCCTATAATAATAAGTTTATGACAATTTTTACATCTTTTCTAGGCTTAAGATTATTCAGAGATATGACAGGGGTTTTATGATCAGATGCCTTACTTTACACCAAACTTCTCCTTAATAAATAGGAATAATTAAAACTAGAACAATGTATAACATACCTCTCTTGAAATAATTTTAGCAGTTATTATATCACAAGTTGCAGATAAAGCAATGAAATCTCCAAATGAGGACATACGATCGGCTCCTCTAGCCCTTGCATAAGCAGTAGCGAGCGGGGTTAATTTATCATATAAATCATCAACCATACATAACTTTGCCTATTAAAAAAAAAGAAAGAAAAGATCAATATAAAGAAAAAACTACAAATATTACTGATTAAATTAACACAAACATATATTCAAAAGCAATGATGTGCTTCTTAAAAATCATATCATATGAAAACATTTTAGTAATTATAATTTTTACTCCATTTAAGAAAAACTTTTCTATAATAATGTAGTAACCCATTCCTACTTTATTGTGTATGACTTAACGGCATAGTTCATTATGAAAAAGGCATTCTCAGTTAACAGAAATGTACTACCTACAATAAACAGCTACAGCTGGACATCGCTCAAATGACAGAAAAGAAATTCTGAAATTAAAAGTGAGTTTAATAAATTTAACTTGAATAAGAAAATTAAAACATTTTTTTTTTTAAACTAAAAAGATACTTGAAAGATTAAACCTCTTAAAATGGAAAGATCAGTTTGGGAACATTTTATCAACTTAGGTGCAAATACATTAATTAACTTCTTTTCAATTTCCATAACAGGTTAGAATGTATGAAAAACACTCAAAGAGTAAATTGCTTTTATCAATAACATTTTGACTGTAAGAGTATTTTAATTGGCCACAGCCAATAAAAATACAATCAGATGTCCAAAGAGTGATTTGTTTTTTTATGGGCAAAATAGTGTAGTGCCCACTGAAATTACCAAATTTTTTTGAAAAATACAGTAACAGTGCAATTTCACACCAAGTGAATGTAAAACAATGTGTATACTTTACAAGGGTCGTTTGGAAAGTTCTCATCCTGACAAACAAAGCACAAGATTTTTCACAAACTTTTTAGTTATTTTTTAAGGTAGTCATCTTGTGATTCAATACAGTTAGACCAACAATTTTCCAACTTTTCAATACCTTCAGTGTACTACGATTTGTTCAACTCCACAAAATAAGCAGTTGTCCCACCTTTGACTTGAAGTGAACCATTTTTTCATATTTATGAAGAGGAAGTAATCAGTAATCATGTGAGCCAAATTCAGAGGAGAATACAGCACATGTGGAAGGACTTCCAAGCATAGATAAGGTAGTTTTAAAACAACAACCTGAAACGTGTGTGCAGACGCATTACCATGGTTAAAGAATTTTCTTTTTGGCCAGATGTGGATGTTTAGCCTGAAAAGTATCTGTCAATTGGTCCAATAGTGAAGTGTAATCCTCATCAGAGATGATCCTGCCTTTTTCCAGGTAATCTATAGACACCACATGACAAGAATCCCAAAAAATTGAAACCATGAATTTTCCAGCAGATGAAAACAATTTCAATTTCTTTGGCACACCTGCACCTTCACACTGTTTGAACTGCTTTTCAATTGCTGGCATGTAATGCTGAACCCAAGATTCATCTATTGTAATAAAACTGTCAAAGAAACTCAATGGAATCGCATTTAAATAAGTCTAAACTCTTAAGAAGTGTTCAGTCAAATGCGTTTTTTGTCAACTGTTAAACACAGCAAACATCAAGCAGAAAGCTTTTTCATAGCAAAGCAACATGTAAAATATAGCAGACACAGTCTATTGAGATGTTTGTGATGAAGGAACTAAATGCAGTCATCTGAAACTTCACAGTACGTCTACAAATCAAAGTATTACAGTCATTTGATCATACTTGTGTCATCCTTGTGTAAGGCTGAGAACTTACCAAACAACCCTGGTAATTATGAGTAGATGGATACCACTGATGCCACAATTGGAGAAAGCCAACAACTACAACAATGAATCACAATAGTCCCTACATAAACAACATGATTAGTGAAAAGAGATAAATCATTGTCAACATAATTGACAAAAATAATGTAAAATATTTAAACATTCACATGGAAATACACAATGCATCACAAGTGTCTCTACAATGAAAAATGGTGTATTCATTTGATGCTATGTTTAATATCGTTAACACAGTCAATAATGTTTTCAAGGTGGTTTCTTGATCTAATATCATTAACACATAAAAGGACATATGTTTTTGGATAACATAATGTCTGGAGTTGAGATTTGGGTCAGAAATGAAACAATGAAAGAGTTTGAGGAGAAACATTTCACTGTCCATGAATAAAAAATGCCAAATGGCTCCATCAGCTGGAAAAATATACTGATGATCCTTTTAATTTTATAAAATATCTTACCTATAACTTTTAAATATAAAGTAAGCAATTTTATTTTAGAATTAAAAGTATTAATGTATTTTATTAATGCAATGTATGCTTTACAGATCTTCAGTACACCATTTTCAGTAGACAGGAATACAGCAAAATATTTGTAATTTACAGAGGTATTTTACTAGAAAGCAATAATAAAAAGCACATATTTGTAGATATTAATCATCAACTTAAAATATTTTTACAGAAATTTATCATTAACTTAACTTCCCTTAAATATTTATCAACACATTGTTTTACTTCTTGAAAGTTAATCTTTTGTATCATACACTCAATTTTTCAAGTCATCTTTATTTATTATTAATCATTTTTAATAGTTCATTCATCTATTCATTTTCGCAATCAGACTTAATAACTACTACTAGTACATTTTTAATAATACAGTGACTGTTTTTAAGTTTTCTTTTGTACTTCTTACTTTAATAAATTTTTTATTATAACCCATGTGTTGTTTAATATCTTTTAATTTATGAATCATCGTCATTAAATGAATATTGTAATTGAATACATAAGGCAAAATTCTCTTATCAATATTAAATACATTTTCAGACATATACATTAATTATTTTTAAGGATTTAATATGAAGTTATAGCTAGCTAATCTGAACTTTAGCTATTATTATTATTATTCTCCTTTTTTTATCTTCATCACAATCTATCATATAGGGTCAGTATTTCTATCTAAATCTTTCTTGGTCATTCCTGTCCTGAGCCACCTGAATTCTCTAACTTCTCTCACAGATCCAGCACTTATTGATCACTCTACCTTAACTTGGGTCTTACTTTTCCCCCTAACACTTCCAACTTTCAAATCTTGTTTCTAACATACACTTCACTCCACATGTCCAAACTACTTCAGTCTTCTATAGTTTTTGTCCAGAATTTTTCAGCTGAAAAGCAGAGACTCAACCAATCCACTATAGAGGTTGGAATGATAGCGCTAATCTCTATTGTGATCTGTGATCTGTCAGATACACTATTTCCATATATTACAAAATTCAAACTTCATAAAAAAGCAATTAAGGCAGTTGTAATTGGTCATTAGCCAGTAATTGCAATAATGAATAAATAATTAGTGCATTTATTATATATATATATGTGATATTCTATTCTTTTATGTAATCAAAAATTTTCATATGCATAAAAAATATACCTGATCTGGAGTAAGTGGTACACCAACAGCAGCACCAGCAGGACTGACATGTTTAAATGAAGTAGCAGCTGGTAATTCCAGAGCAGCATGCAGCTCTTTAACAAGCTGCCAACCATTAAGAGCATCACAAAGATTAATGAAACCAGGAGCACCATTCAACACTAAAAATTAAAAATTTTAAATAAAATTCAAACTCTATTCAGTCATATATCATACAAAGTTCTGTAAGAGTAGAGAATTATTCAAGTAAAATATTACATTAGTTTAACAGAACTGCATTATCACAATCAATAGATGATATTTTTAAGCGACTTCAAAAAAGGAGGTTATCAATTCGAAAACTTATCACACACTAAATCACACAAAATGTTTTCGCTCATATCCAAACACAACTGGATTTAACCAGTTACAACACACACGTGCTCGATAATTATAAAAAAAAAATTTCCTTATCGCATCTATTAGAAACGCGACGACGATGACGACGTTCCAGTTCGCACGTACACACTAACGACTAGCGCGCCGATTCCCGACGCTGCGATTGGACAACTTCAGATCGCGTCGAACCCACAATTCTTTAGTCGAGCGCCGCGTCCCGCACTGTAAACATTTCTCTCTCAAAGTCGCTCCGCTTACGCACGCACGCACACACCGCCCCCTCTCGGTGCAAGATTTACGACGAGAACCTCTCTCTTCTTCGGTCACGCCTCTCGACGCCGTCGCCTGGATGACCAGGATCATCCTCGAGGTACGTCTAAAAAATTGTTTTTTATTCACGTGTGTGTGTGTGTGTGTGTGTGTGCACCGCAGCAGCAGACACCGCCGCCGCCTCCCGGTACACGATCTACGACGAGAACCTCTCTCTCTGTGACGCGCCTCCCGACGCCGTCACCTGGACGACCAGGATCATGCTCGTGGTACGTCATCAAAAAACACGTCACTCCAGCATGGCCGACCACCGCCATTTTGGCGGGCTACGGCGTCACAATCCAAGATGACCGACCGCGGTGGTCGGTCGGTCATCTTGTCGATGGTCGACAAGATGGCGGTCATCTTGTCGATGGTCGACAAGATGGCGGTCATCTTGTCCACCATATTGGATTCCAATATGGCGGCCGTCCGCCATCTTGGATGACGTCATTTTTCTGACGCCGTACCCCTATTTCCGTACTACTCATGGAACCATTCCGAACATATACTTTCGATTAAAATAAATTATCAAAATCGGTTTACAAACGTCGGAGATATTGCATAACATACACAGAAGATATTTTTATATTAAAACTACAAGCTAAAAGAACAATATTAAAAATGAAAATAATAATGAATTAATGTCATAAAAATTAAAATGATACAATAGTTATTTTTAATTTAAATAAAACTTTGTAAATTATTAAAGTGATAGAATTAATATCAAATTATGTACCTTTAAGAGGAAGTTGAGAAAGAGTGGTGAAGATCTGTGCTGGCTTTTGATGGGGGTTCATTCCATACCTTAATGATAATTGAGAAACTCCAGCGCTAAATTGTTGTCTAAAATAATCACATATCACTCTATCATATTCTGCTGTATGTGTAAATGCTTTCAGAGCTAACTTCTTCCTGAAATTATTATTTTGAAAATAACTCTACAAAAAAAAAAATCTAAATAATACCATGCAACTTGTTTCTTTCAATTTGATTTAAACAAAAAATGGCTCGATTAATGCTACACTAATCTCTTATTTTAATGAGTAATAAAAATAAGTTTATTTAGATGATGTTGATATACAATAAACTATTCTTCATAATTAATGGGACCACCTAAAAAAAAAACTTTATTTAATAAAATAAATTCAGAAACTTTTACATGATTATATAACTGAGACAATACAAATTTAAGTATAGTGTAAGTATCTTCTTTAAAACAAATACATTTTTAAACTTTTTATAGTAAATACTTTCTTTATCAGAAGAAAGCATGATTTAAATGTCATGCATTAAAATGAATTAATCTATTTACTTCTCATTAATTTCATCATTTATTCTAATTTAGTAAATATGAAACTGAAAGAAAAGATTAACTTGTTTAGTTTTCATGTTATTGTTCTTTGTGCAACATGTTTAAGGGTTAGTAGCAATTTTTGTACCGTGCGATTTTCAGGAACAACGATACAATGTAAAATTTTGAGTGAAACTGGAGAAAACTTTCACTGAAACATTTCAACATTTGAAACAAGCTTACGTAGATGATGCTCTGGGTTGTAAGCAATGTTACAAATGACTGTCACAATTTAAAATTGGTGATCAATCAATTGATGACCCTCGACCAGGAAGGCCTTTGACTTCTGATGACACCCACTTTCAGAAAATCATCTGGTGCATGCAAATCGCAATTGACTGTCAGAGAACTTGCAGAAGAGGTTAGCATGTCGATTGGACCATGAAATAATATTTTCACTACAAAATCAAACATGCATCAAATTGCAGCAAAGTTTGTTCCTCATTTAATGACTGAACAACAGAAAGAACATCAAATGGATGTTTGTCGGCAACTTCTTGAACAAGTCAATGACAATGAAACGCAAAGGATCATAATAGGAAACAAAAGCTAGATTTTTACAGCTATGATATTGAGACAAAAGTTCAATCATCACAATGGATTTGCAAAGGATCTCCATGCCCCCAAGAAAGCACATTAGTCTCGATCTAATGTTAAAGTGATGTTCTCTGCTTTTTCTATTTTAATGGATTGTGCATTTTGAATTCTTGTTTCAAGGTTAAACAGTGAACCGTGCATACTATCAAGGTATTTTACAACAGTTACATGAAAAAATTTGCAAAAAATGACCAGAGTTGTGGCAAGACAACTCAACTCATGGTTTCTTCACCACGGCCATGTACCTGCACACTCAGCTTTGTCAATTCGTCAGTTTTGTGCCAAAAATCAGATGACTTCTCCCTCAGCCACCCCTGGCTTCTTACGATTTTTTATTATTTGTGAAATTAAAATCAGTGATGAAAGGACGCCGTTTTGAGACTAGTGATAACATTAAAGCACATTCGTCACTGACCTTAAAGGCCATTTTTCAAATGAAAGCTATCCATCCAAGACTGCTTTGCAAAGTGGAAACACTGCCGGGAAAAGTGTGTGAACAGGGGAGGGGTTTACTTTGAAGGGGACAAAGACCAATAATTCATAAAATTAATAATAAAGATTGAAAACATAGTTTGATTATTTTCTTAACAGACCTCGTCTTGTACACCTTATCATGGAATAATGCATACCAGGAGAGAAAATGATAATGACCCGCTCTTTATCTCTAGTCACACGCACACAAATTAAAACAATCTTTAATAATAAAAATAAAAAAATACCTAGTAGCAAGTGAAGTGTCCTTTTCCACTGAATTTTTTATCTCAGATGTTACAAGGCTGTAATCAGCAGGATCACAAAGAACCGTTACTCTGTCATGATTCTTAGCAGCAGCTCTTATCATTGTAACACCTCCTATAAAATAAGATCAGATTTCCAGTTTTTTTTTTTTTGTAAATTAGAAGTCATCATACATATGTTGAGTACTGTTTACCTTTCTTAACTTCATTCTTTTAGTATATGATAAGGTAAACAGTACTCAACATAGAAATCATAGTTTTCTTAGCAGAAAATATAATAATTATTATCTTAATAACAATTTGATCATACATAGTTTTGTTAAAAATGGTTCTATAACAGATTTGTCAGAAAAGTGTAAGAAGTTTTTCTGTAACCTTTATCTAAGAAAATAAGATCAGATGTGCATCATATCTACAACTAATCTGATATATCGCTTTTTTGCAAAACCTTCGAGCAGAGATGAAGAAATGAAAAATTAGTGATTGAATGCAAGCATTTTGACAATGGAAGGTAAAATGAAGATTTTAATCATCTTTTGATTGGTCAAAGGTTGAAGCAATACAACCGGTGGGGATTTCTAAAAAATGAATAATGGAAGTGAATAACAAAAAAACTAACCATGATTACTGAAGATTTAATTTAGTATAGTGATAAATTCTGGATATGGAATGTTTAGAGATCAAAGTAAAAAGTATGAAATAACAAAATGATAGGATCTGAGCAATCTCAATCTACATTTTAGATGAAGAACGTTACTAGTAAATTTCTTTGAACTCAAGCAGTAATGGAATATTGATATGCTTCATGACAAAGAAAATAACATAGATTAATAAACAGGAAGACAAATCATAGAACGGTAAACTTTTAAATGAATATCTCTTTGCAAAAAAAAAACATAATCCAATTAATATCATTAATCAAAATAGAGGAATGTTTTTTCTATGAGAGTGCCATTTTCCAAGGCAGATAAACACAAGGAATGTTTTGGAATTTCTTAGTGGAAAACTGAATTTGCCAGCCTGAATGCAGCTGAGCGTTAAGGGATTATTCTCGAGGATGCTGCTATGTCTCAGATAATTATAGGACGTAACAATAACCACTATTTTTTACACAAGGGACATCAAATTTCTGTTCACAAAATGAAGCGGGATACATATCTTTCTGAACACTGTCTACAATCCTATTTTAGATGACATGTTGTTCAGGAAGCCAATGGTACAAATACCCAGTTCTTAACATAAATATATGAATAAATATCTATGTATTAAGTTAAATGCACAAACTGCATTTGAATTACATTGATAAGATCCCTGGGCAGAGTACTGATAATTTTGATAAAGGAATGGGTAAATAAACATTATTGCATTTAACAAAGTCTTGAACTCTATTAAACAACATAGTAAACTAATGTTACCATTACCAAAATACTTTTACAAGTACCACAAATCATTCAAAAATTAGTTTATTTTAAAACTGTAAACAAGGTTAAGCTTCTATTACAAAACAAAAATATTTACAAAACATTGTTAGAAATATTCATTTTATAGTTTCATATATAATGTGTATTTGTCAATTAATTATTATTTCTTTAAATGTTTTTATACATAGTAGTAAGTAAATTAATCTGTTCACAGAAATTTTTTTGTTTACATCTATATAGTGGCTACACTGCTTGACCACACCCATTCTTTAAGTTGTCTGAGTAATGTGAGTTATTTTTCTTTGGTTATTTAGAAATTTTCATGATATAAATAGGTTTTTGTAAAAGTTTATTTAATTTTTTATTACAAAATCATACTTTTGTAAATTTGTTCTGTGTGTCTTGAATACAACAATGGACATAACTCAAAGAAAAAGTTCAAAAACTGTTTCTCTTTCTGAGCAAACCAATATGACACAATAACAACATTTTCTTTATGTTGCAGTTATAAACTATATTTACATTAGATATTTTTTGTGGGAATAGATATTTTTAAAAAAAGTTTGATGTACCACAATAAATAAGATTTTCAACATTTTTTAATGCTTTATTATTTCCTCTTTACAGCAGATATAAAAATATGCACTCACATTATTGATAAATACAAAATTAAAAAATTGACTTTAGGTCATAACACTATCTGACATAATCACCATAATCTAGTTAAATCGATGACATATACTAACAATATTTTAATTAATGATATGACACAACTAGTAACAAAATAAAAATATTCATACCGATATCAATGTTTTCAACAGCACTTTCTAATGTTACATCTGGAGCTGCAACTGTCTTTGAAAATGGATATAAATTACAGACAACAAGTCTAACCATCTCATAATTCATTGCTTTTAAGTCAGCTTGATCATTTTCAGTCAGTCGAGAAAGGATTCCTTAAAAAAGAAAAAATGTTTTTACATAAAGAAGCCACTTTTTAACACATTTTTACATTGCACAGTCAATAACTAAATCAGTTTATCAAGTATTGATTTGCTAGTTGATATACCATATTTATCCTCATAAGCCCACAGGATACTTTTAAGATTAATGAGAAAGAAAAAACTTAAGAACATAATACAGTTAATACTCTACTTTAGAGTATAATACAGAATATTAATACCGTTTGAATAGAAACACTTCTTTTGAATTCTGTGACATTTCAAAGTAACCAGGCATTTGATCAATGTTACTTACTTGTGATAGTTCAAAACTGAATTTTTTGCAAAAGCTAATAACACATCGCTGAAATTCTATAAGTTTTTCTTCATATGCATCTGGCAATCTTTGACAAACAGTGATTTGTCTTGTTATAGTCAAACCAGATCTACATATACATTTTTGAAACCAACCTCTGTTAGCTGTAAACTTTACAGTATTACTGCTAAAGCTATCTGCTTCATCTTTATAATCCAAATCATTGCGGAAACTGCAAAGCACTTTTCCCTTTAATAATCAAACATCCTTCTTGTCTAATTTGGGGAATTTTTCCAGATTTCAGGCTATGAAACGATTGTCCTTTTGAAAAAGCGCCAAGGAATAAATCATTTTTCTTTCACCAATTTCGAATACACAACTCATTGATGTCATATTTTTTACCAGATGCTTGGTTACTGATAATTTCAACTTCTGACAAAACTTCTAATTTCTCAGCAACAGAAAATAAACCAATTTTTTTTGTCGGAAAAGCTAACTTTTAATCAAAAGATATTTAAAAATAAAATAAGAGGAATGTGACACGTTTACAAGTTTGAAATCAACTGAGTGCTGAAAGGTAAATGAAAAGCACAAAGGAAGTTCACTTGAAATGAATTAAGCTAAAAACTGGAATGTACTGTACTTCCAGAAACTCATTTCATTCTATGTATTTTATTGCAGAATTAAGAACTAATAACCGAGATATAAGACAGATAATAATTATTAGAGACAATGTCTCTAATAACAGACATTAACCCTTGTACTCTTCCTCTGATGGCAGAGACAGTTATTACAATAAAATTCATCTTTATATACATATTGTACCTGTTTTTGTATAACCTTTCATAGGTTATTCAAAAACCTATGAAAGTTTTTGAATAATATTCAAAAGCATTAAATGAATTTTGATAAATTTTAAAAAAGAAATCATGAAAAATGCAGTGGGAGCTTATGCGAATAAATATGGTAACTTTATTTGATTTAATTTGCTTTAGAGATTTTCATATAATGCAAGAAAATAAAAAGTCAACAAGAAGCAGTCAATCACAAAAATGAATAGATAACAGCAATACTTGTACACAAAGCAATAATACAAAATCTAAATGTTTTTCTAACTTCAAATACAGAAAGAAAAATCATGACTGAAATAATTTGTAATTCATACAAACTCATATGCATATAGTGGAAACAAAGAGCAAGTCATCAAGTTCTTGATCAAAGAAGGATGAAATAAGCTGCTACCAACAGCTACAAAAGAAATGTGTACAGTGAATCACTAATAAAATCAATGTACAAACTCGACTGAAAAAGTTTATAAAAGCTGAAAACCTCATGTCAGAGGACAGATTTTATAGGAATATATCAATAACACACACTGTGAAAGATCAGAAATGACTACTTTAAATAATTCACAGAGACCAGCACAACATAGACCCAGAGACTGGTGATAAACTTACTTGTGATCACATGTATTATACAATAAACAGATTATTCACAATTATGAATACATAAAAATGTAAATAAATGAATTTCCAATTAACAATTGATCTAGAAGAAGAAATTTAATGTTGTGTTTGAAACAGTTAACTCCGTTAGGATGCATTTTGAGGAATGTTTGTACTTGTAAGCTTCTATACTACATCAAAAAAATTTTTTTTTACAAAAATAAAATACTAATTTTGGGATTTGCAAAACAATGTATTAAGACTATGCCGCTTGATAAGTTTATATCCTAAGATTGTTCTCTTTAAAATCTAATTGGAATACCCTACTGTCAGGTAGATCAGATTTAATGTAAACATGAGTAAAGGAGTCTCAAAATTAGTCATTCAATTAAAATCAGAAATTTATATTTAATAGCTTACTTATCCTTTTAAATAAAATTCATAATAATGAAAAATTGAAAATTCTAACATTAAACTGAAAATTAGCTAGAGCCCTAAGTTATTTACCGTTATACATTATAATCAATAATTATACATTATTTATTTGTCATGAAACAAACTATTTATATATATAAAAAATAAATAATAAACACATAAAAAGAATATATAAAACAAACTCTTTTGCTTAGTGGATGTTTGACTCAGAACACCTATTATTAATCTAATTGAAACTCGTAACTTTGATATGTGCATATTAGAATTTCACAAATTGTTTTATTAATACTTACACTAATACAGAATTGGCCAATCCGAAATTAATTCTAATTGTAATTTTGAATATAATTTATTATTATAACAAGTATCATTTTTAATAGTTCTTATTTAAATAGTCGATGGATTAGTATTGTAATGGATCTACTGAAATATTATTACGGAGAGGCCTTTAATAATAAAGTTTCTCATACCTGTGTCCAAAATAAAACATAAATTATAATTTTTTTGAACAGTTTTCCCAACACTTTATGAACAAAATCACTGTACTGAAGCTCACACCGACGAATCCGAACATAAACTGTGTCTTATCGATGGTCTCCCAGTCTAACCCCACCACCATTCCTGAGCATTACTCAGTCTATGTGAATGCTTGTATGCACACTAACATAACGCTTTCTGTAGGAAAAGTTTGTTCCCACTGCGAGCATGATGTCATACTATGATAAAATTTATTTTTAGCAAGAATGCGCAGTAAGAATTGAATCATCAAAAAATAATTTATTCTTATCTAATTATGCCGTGATTATCCGCAATCAGTCTTTTCTGAATAAATCCAATTAACCTCGCATTTTTAAAATCGTCATTTGACGAAATACAAAATTTATAAAATAAAAAGTTTATAAGAAAGTTTACAAACAAAGTAACCAACTTAATTAAGCCCTATGATCCTATTTTAGTCAAAATTTATAATGGTTACACACTAGTAGGTATATATGAAAGACCCAAAACTAGGAGTTAATTTATGGAGTGATGGCACTCCTCCTCCTTAAGGAATTATTTTATAATATATGTAATCGCAAGTGTTTCATAAGACCTTTTTTAACTAAGTTATTTTGATATAAAACAAAAGTTGGACAGAAAAAACTTTACTTTAAAATAAACTTACACTCACATATTATTTTTTCACACAGTAGAAATTCACCATAACACATTTTTCATATCATTTTACTAGCACTATTATTTCCATTTTTGAAAAGTTTTTCAGCCAGTGATTTAAACTAATTAATTATTTTTATTACTAACTAACCTCTGCAATGAAGCCATTGTTTTAAATGGAGAAAAAGGTAACAATCACTCGGTGTGGTCAGGACAGTGTGTTGGATGTTCAAAGAATTCCTAGCACATTAATTTTTTAACCAACTGTGTCGCAATGTACAGTCAAGTATTGTTGTGAGGAAACACAATCCCATCAGACAGCTTCTCGTCTTTTGTTATGAACAGCAGTTTGGATTTTTTACGTTTTACAATACACATCAATCAATGAGATTCACTTCCACAATAAGGAACTCGATAAGCAATATCCCTTCATTATACCAAAAAACAACGGTCATACTAAGCTTTGTACCTGAATGTTCTTACTTCAACTTCCTGGGCCTCAAGATGATCAATGCTACCCCTGCACTGACCGCTACAGTTTCAAAATTAATACACAAGATCCAAGTCTCAACTCCAGTCACTATGTGATTAAAAAGTTTACCTCCTTCATTTTGTTAATGCTGCAAAAATATTGTTGTATATGTTATCATGAATATTTTTGTTCCCTTTCTCAAAAGATCATTTGTTTTCACAGATGGGCAACCGCTACATTTTTTCATGAACATTTGTCCTGGCTTCTAAAAGAAAAAACACAATTCTAAAGATTTATCTTCACACATAATACATGGTCCATAAACAATGAATAATATCCATAAATTTCTTTGTGAACTTAAGCTGTTTGGGCAACAGTTTACTGCTCACACTTCAGAGGTCGATTTATTTTACATTCTTTCAGTAGTTATATACTGCAACTAACACAAATATGACTGGCTTTTTGTTACCAACAGATAACTAGAAGCACAAATTAATAAATGTGCAACCCAAACACTAATCGTTTCTAAAGCATAAATTGTTGGCAAAATTAGAACAGCTGTTACTTTAAAAGATCCTTTATAACATAGTTATTAAGCAATAGACTTTTTTTTAATATGACTTACATGACTATATAATATATAACTGTAAAAATATAATATTTAACTATAATATAATATAATATTATTAACTGTAAAAATTATTTACTTACCAGCATAAATTGTAGGATGTAAAGTCTTAACTCTACCACCTAACATTTCTGGAACTCCAGTTAATTCAGAAACATCTTTAACAGGAAGACCAGCATCACGTAATGTCTTTGAAGTACCTCCCGAAGCTATAAGTGTGAGTCCAGCAGCATTTAAATCCTTAGCCAATGAAACGATATCAGTTTTATCAAACACACTCAGAAGTGCTGAAAACAAAAATCAAAATAAGGATATAATGGCAAGAACATTTTATAAAATGTTTTCATTACCATGTCATATTGGATGCACAAACACAATGGTTTGTTTTTTTATTCAAATAGTAACTTACTACTCTTTGCAAAGATTCTGATAATATTCCTTTACTTATGTAACACAAAATATTTTATTATTCATAATTTAAATCAATTAAAATATGTATATGCTTAATTCTGTTCATATCTCAGTCAAAATATGTAACTAGAATAAACAACTAATAGCTCTACATAACTGGATGAATAATATAGAAAAAAAACTGTTAATACTAAAAATACATATATGAAATTAAAAAATTACTGGTTCATATTTCAAATGTAGTTCTTTACATTTAACGAGTAAATGTAAACATTAATGGGGCAAAACTCGATAATATTGCTCAGTACTTGGAAATACAATAATTTATAATTCTGAATAAATTTTAAACTAAAGAATCAATCTTTTCTGATCACTTCTAAGAAAAACAACACTATTGTAAATGTAATATATGAAAATTACGAATAGAAAAATTTCACAGTCCATACTGGTAGCAAAAACAGAAATATACAATTTTAGAAAATGTAGTTGTATCAATATTTTCAACTTATTAACTCTACAAAATAACCTTTCTAAAGTAATTAATTAATAATTCATACTTTTATTTTTCAATATTTATTTCATTAAAAAAGAAGATTTTACAATATTGGTAAGTTTATTACAAAGGAATATTTATAATACAGATTTATCCTACATTTTTGGTCGTTGAAAGTAATATTTTCAGATTAAAATAATAATTTTTTAATTAGGGTTTACAGTTTTATGTTTTACATTACATATTTAAGAAAATTATAACTAGGTATTAATAAATTAAGTTCAACTTGTTTAAAACATGATACAAATAGTATTGTTCATAGCACGTGTTCAATTAAATCTGATGAAAAAAATCCCCGTCTTGATGTAAACAGCTTCAAATGATACTTAAAACTATCTTTCCATACTGGATTGATATAATCACAGTCACATTAGACGGCACTGATATTCAGAATACCTACAGTACACATCTACACATGTCCATGGCATGTAAAAACACTTCATTATCAGTCAATATGTATATGGCAATGAATAGGTAATACAATTTTAACTTAAAAATGACAAAGCGTAAAAAAATTAAATTAGTGCAGTTTGAAATTTTGTAAAACATCACATAATTAAATAATGAAGATTATATAAGGTAAACCTACAATTTTTAAGCTTATGTTGATTTTTTTTTGATATGTTGTACACTTACATTTTAATCATTTTTTAAGTAAAATAACCTACCCCAATCTTTTAATGTACTGATGTATAAAAAAAATTCAAAATTCACCATAAAGTACAGTAAACAATAAGCAAAACAAGCAACCTTATTTCCAATGTATTCTATATAAATTACTCTTGCATAGTAGTTTCTCTAAGAAAAGGCCAAATTCAAATAAGCTCCCAATTTTAGAGTTAAGCTGACATTGTTCCGATGAATATCTGAACAATACCACTGTAAACAATCTACAACCCATGTCTTAAAGTAAATATTCATGCAAAACCTAAATTAATTATGAGTACATACCTAAATTTCCAGTTGAACCCATATTGTATAAGTAACTTCACAAAATCAATTAAAATTTCATTAATTATTTCTTAAAAGAAATCTCCTGAAATAACAACCAATATGATTTAAATTGATATGTTGAGAATATATAAATAAATTAAATAACAAAATTATCCAATTTTTATCAACTAAATAAAAGGTCAAAGATAACTAAAATACTGTAAGAGTTACATTTAATTATCCTGAAATTTATTTTTATCTCAAATAATGTAACACTACAGTAATATAATTAAATCTTAAAAAAAGTATGATAAAAATTATAATAAACATATAAATATTTTTTTTTTAAATTATAATAAAAAAAAAAAATAACTTTTAAATTCAACAACAAAAAATTAACACACTTTATAGATGATTTAAGATGATAACCTTCTATCAAAATTCTTACAAACGATATCCAACAATATTTTTACAAGATAAATTTCAATTATATGACGACAGAATAACCTACTATGAATAATCAACATGTTTTCATTTTCCTACAGTAAATAAATTACACTAAAAATATTACATCATTTAAATTTGATAAAGAAATGAAATTGTTCAGCTAATTCAATTATTTGTTAACCCGATTATAATATTTTTGTTAACCTATGTCAAAAACATAACAGAGTAAACATATTTCTACAGTATATATTATAATCAGATAGGTAATCACAAACAACTTTTACGTCAATACTTTCATAACTACAATTCCACTATGACGATAATTACTCTTTAAATAATTTTGTTCTAATATCAAAACTAGGAAAATCAGTTCAATCATTTTAGATTCTAAGAAGAGAACAGACTAGCTTGCACATATTCTCTTAAAAATAAATGTATTACTCTATTCTGTGCGCTACAAACTGATGTGGTGATGAAATTCCATTATAGCACTTACACATAAATTTCTCAAAATCGTAGAAAAATAAGAACATCCTTCTAATAATTAAATATTTAAGAAAGAACAGCAAATCTGCAAGACAAGCTGTCAATCTGAATGATGAAGTGGTAGAATCTCAGCCTTTCATCCGGGGGGACCCGGTTTTGAATCCACAGGCATGGAATTTTTCATATGCTACAAAATTCCATTTCCACATATAAGCTTGAAAGCTTCAGTAGTGAATTAATTTATCAATAAAAAAAAAAAATTATAGAATACATATTCTGAAGTAAAAAAAGGATAAAACAGAATGCAATATATTTATAAAATAAGTTACAATTCTTAAACGTTATTCAAACATGACCAACTCATAGATTCCTCAGTATACAGTATTTTAATTACTAAACTAATTTTTTTAATTTAAATAATGTACTGAGAGATGAAATTATAAAAAAGGTAATCATAAAAAATTTATGTATTAGACAAACACACATGGATGCAGATGTTCTATATATATATATATATATATATATATATATATGAGGCTGAATCAAATTCAAACGGCAATTTTGCTATTCTATGCAGCAAGCAGTTCTGAGCTGGATGGCAAAGTGGAGGATTAATTTTTAGTTAGTTAAAGAGAGGGAACCAGCTTGGTTAGCTCCTCCGCTCTGTTGTCCTCATTACAACCATGAACCATGAAGACGTTCCATTGTCTGTTGCATAATGTATAATCATAAAGTTTTTAAACTAATGAAGGTGTTAAACCCGCAGAAATTTTAACTCGTTTAAAGGTGCAGTTTGGGAATGCTACAATGTCCCAGAACCAACATGGGCGAGACAATTTAAGGGCGGGCGAGAAAGTGTAGAAAACAAAAGTCATTGACGCCCAAGGTCAAGCCTCACAGCTGATAACATCTGTGACATTTGAGAGCTTATCAAAGATGATCGCCGGTTCACTGTTGAAGAAATCACATCAGAAATGGGTATCAGCTATGAGAGTGCTCAATCCATTAACATTCATCAACCTGATTTTAGAAAAATTAGTCCTTGATAGGTTCCAAGGTTGTTGATCTGAAAATCAAAAACAGGTCAGGTTGGAGATCTGTGAAAGACTTCTGAATCAATTTCAGCAAGAACAGGAAGATTTTTTGAGGCACATTGTCACATGTGATAAGACATGGGTCCATTATTACACTCCGGAGTCAAAAATGGCGAGTAAGGAGTGGTGAAAGAAGGATGAGGGTCAAAAGCCAACTGTCAACCGTTCTTCAAAAGTTCTTGCAACAATTTTTTTTAACTCAAGGGGAGTTTCACTCATTGATTTTCTCCACAATCAACGAATAGTGAATGTGGCTTACTATTACCAGCTGCTACAGTCAACAAAAGCCGCTTACCCGAAAACAAAACCTACCCTGAAACAAAAGACGGGGACATGCCAATCAGAGATGTTATCCTTCTCTATGACATCAGGCTGCACATTGTGATTTTGATAAGGGATAAACAGAAAAAAAATAAACTGGGAAACCACCCTCCCTACACACCAGATTTGTCCGCCTGTGACTATTTTTTGTTTGCACCCTTGAAAGAATCGCTTGGAAGGGAACAATTCAAAACAATGAAGATGTCGAGGAACGCACGTGCAATTGGTTGACAACTCGTACTCACACTTTTTATGAACAAGGAATATTCAAGCTTCCAAATCGCTGACAAAACTGTGTAGATCATGCAGATTACATAGAGAAATGATGAAGGTATGAATTGTGTATATCATTAATCAAAAAATTTATAAAAAAAAATTACCATTTATATTTGATTTGATTCACCCTCATACAACATGCAGAAACATAATGATCACATCAATTGATGATAATGCAAAAGTGTTTTTTCCCTCCAAAAAAAAAATTACTATTGTAAGTCTATCAAAATTTTTCAAGCTCTACAACTTCCTGGACAAAATAGTACATCACTTATTGCTCAAAAATTTAAGTATGAAAATTGAAAACAACAAGTTCAAAAGTATTTTATGAACACTCCATGCATTACATACAAAATAGCAGAAGAATACTACACACTCAATGTGAAGGTACATCAACATAACAATGTAGATATATTCAAAAATATACAGATACATTTAACACTCTCAAAAACAGTGTTAAAACATGCTCTCAAAAAGAAATGTAAAACAATAAAAGTTCAATGAAAATAAAAAAATATGATTGTAAACATAATAGAAGATTTTTATGTTTAATTTTTAAAAAAATGAATTTGCCTTAAAACTGAACTTTGTATTTTGCAAAACTAGGTACAATAACCTACCTGAATAACACACTAAGATACAATTAGGAATTTATCATTGCAGTCTTACTTATCATATTAAATTAGAAATATATCAATCAATTTACAAATTCTAAAGTAAACAAATTAGATCATATAAGATATGCATTAAAATACTATTAAAACAAAAACTGATAAAAATTAAATAACCAAATGAAATGAATAAAATATTAAAATTCACAGCCTGACCAGATTTTGAACACAATTTTTTAGATGAGAGACAAAGAATTTGCCATTCTATCTTTGAGATGAGCAGAAGTAATTAAACAATATTTTTTTAACTTTGAATTTTAAGAAATCATATATGATTTTAAGAAAATCTATATTAGAATAAAAAATAAAAGAAGGCCGGAAAATCTTTTTATCCCATTTCAAGGTAATGTGCTGTAACACATTGTAATCACATTATTTAGAAAAATAAATTGCATTTAAGGTAATTCTCATAAATTCAAATTTTAAGATATAATTTTGATCTATCATTAATTTTGTTCAGGAAATTATTGACCTGAACAAATATTACTTAATAGTAACATTTTTTACATACTTATAATCTTAACTCACTTATAAACTTATACTTATGTACTTATAAACTCAACTGTAATTACAAAAAAAAACTGCCGATCATCACACACAACAAATCGATAAATATTACAACAGCTGATAAACATACATCTATAACTTCCAAAACCAAACAGGTATATTTTTCTTGAACATTTTAACAATGTACATTGAACAACAAACATATAATTTTACAAAATTACCTTAAAAAATTATAATGCAAATTATAATAATCCTCAATATACATTTCTAGTACTTCAAGTATATCTAAATAATAAAAGTAATACCTTCAAATAAATGTTAATTTTAAATAGGTTATACTAAATACATAATCTACATCAATACAGGTACCCTCAAAGAAAACAAAATGGAATGCAATAAATAAACCCTTTAAGTGCCAATGTCCTAATATTAGGACATTGAGAGTTTCACTGAAAAATGCCAGCATCCTAATATTATGACATTAGTAATTCTACTGAAGAATGCCAGTGTCCTTTTATTAGTATGCAAACTTAAAAATTTATAAATCTTTATTTTTCAGTCTTTTTGTATGTATGATAAATCAAAATAATTTGTAGGAAATGTGGATTAAAAAAAAAAATTACATAGATGTATCAGAACGTGCTGTTTACTGTGCATTTTTGTTAAAGAAGTCATGACTACTGCGCTGCAGATGATCCTAGCTGTTATATGATAGGTGGAACAACAGCTAGCGTTGTTTATGTAGTTATTGTGTACGGTCAGATTTGTTTAGGTTGTGAATTAGGTAATTACAGGTAGTTCAGTTTGACTTTTTTTTTATTAGTAAGAGATAATATTTAAGTGTAAAATAATGAACCGTTCACATTCTCCTGCAAGTGAAAACACAATTAGGAGGCTTATTATGGACAAAGATCTTAGTGATAATGGCTCAAACACATCTTATGTAGATGATCCTGATTACAATCCCTTACTGGGTTCTGATCAGCCGTCTACTTCAACTGGTAAGATAAATCTTTTACTTAATTGGGATTTTTCAGATAAAGTGATAACAACACAAATTCTAAACCTACTGCTCGTAGAAGTAGGTCTCCTAAAAAAAGAGCAAAGTTAGTTCACGATGTTATTAGTAATAGCAGTAGTCTGACAGTGACCTTACTTGAACTTAAGTCTCTGAAGAAACTGACCCTGGCAATGTTTACAGTTTTTCATTTAAAGAATTACCACATATAAAACTTTGTCACACTAAAAACTCACTGCCTATCTCTAATTTCAACCTTTTATTCAGTGTCTCCCTATTAGACAGCTTTGTAAAATATACTAACAAATATGCTAAGCACTTTCTTGCAAATAATGCCCGATGTTTCAAAGAACACAGTCGCCTAAAAATGTGGGCAAATGTGACCAGAGCTGAAATATTGACATTCATTGCAGTTTTGACAAATATGGACATTAAAAAAAATCTTCACTAGCTTTACAAGTCAACCCCAAGCCAGCATATACTGTGGTTCAGCAGGATGTTCACAAGAAATAAAAAATTGCTTTTCAAGCAATTTTGACTTTTTTTCACATGGTAAACAGAAAATATACCTAAACCACAGGATCCTAATTATGACCCATGTGCAAGATTTCAGATCCTTGTTGACCATTTTAACAGGATTTTTAAACACCGCTTCATTCCTGATAAGAATAATTAATGTAAGCATGATCGGCACAAAAACCCACTCCAAGTTGTTACAATATGTGCCAAAAAAAACAACATCAATGGAGGGTGAAGTTGTTGATGCTATGTGACACAGTATCACATTACTACTCGAGTTTTTTGTCTATAAAGGTGCTGCTAAAGATGTTGTAAATAAAAATGGACTGGCCTTTTCAGCTCTAACCAAATTACTCGAAATGTGCAACTTACTGAAGAAAGGGTTCCATGTTTTTGTTGATAATTTATTCTGTTCAATCCCTTTGGAAAAGTATTTATATAAAGATGAAATACTACTCACTGGAACCCTCCGTAAAAAAAGATAAGGCATTCCTAACAAAATGTTACAAAAATTTAAGTTGAAAAAACAAAATACATAAATTCTGATAAATTGCTAATGCTTGAAAAAAAAACACATGTTTTATTACTGTCTACCAATGCTAAGGCCAGCAGTAATAGTAGGACAAAGCAAAAGGGAACCTAGACAAAAATGAAAAAACCATAAATGATAAGAAACTACAATGACTTTATTGGAGGCGTCGATGTAACAGATCAAATGTTACACCAGTACCTGGATGAATGGAGAACGTTGAAATTACGGAAGAAGGTTACATATTGAATATATTTGATAGAATGATGATTAATGCATACATCTTGTACAAATTAAATACAGACAAACCACTCTCCTGGCTGGACTTCATGATTTCTATTACAGAGGTAATTTCTAAGGAATGGTAGTGAAGTAAGAGTTTTTCAAATTCACCAAATGTTTTCCCTGGATCTCAGCCTGATAATACTAGCATCAAAGGAGGTGATATGAACAGTAATACATTTTTTGAAAAATTGGGAGCTAATAAACAAAAAACTATTATGTATGCAGTGCTAAACAGAAAAAAGAAAAAGGCCTTGCAAATATTGTAGGATATTATTTTTGAAACAAATGCTTATATTTCATGTGCTGATTGTGTAGTAAATAGACTTATGTAACTGTGCGATTTATAAACTATACATATGTTATATAATTATGTGATTTATAAACTTTTGATATAATTATTAGTAACTGAGATTTACTATAGACTAGCAATTCAAAAAGGTGAAAATACATTATAATATCAGATTTTATTTCTTACAAATTTTAATTTGCCCAATTTTTACATAATTAATTGTCCCTCAAGTAATATATGCATAGTAGAGTATAATTTTTTTTGTGTGACATTAGATTAAAAAGTAAATTTTACCAAAAAAATTTTTGGTGAGTATAACTTTTTATTTTATATATTTTTTTTTAAATTGTAGGAAGGGCGTTATAAGTTAAATGTCATAAAACAGAAATTCATTATTAACAAAATTAAAAAAATCATTACAATATCTCAAAATATAGCCAAGTAATGAACAGAAGTGTAAAATGATAGAAATCACTCAAAAATAGTATGGCATTTTTCACTCAGAATTCACAATATACTCATAGCACTTAAATACATCACAAAGTACTCCCAAATATTTAAAATGTAAATGCACTAGACAAATCTTTTTTTTTACTACTATTAAGTCTGTTCATACTTAAAACAGGATGTAGTCTTTTGTACATAATATTTTATTGAAAAAAGAAGAGTTAAAAAGTCATACCAAAGTTAATTCCCTTTCTTATTTCCCATTTATGATAACAGGCTTAATAACTATTACATAATCACTAATAAAGCAATGATTATGTAATATCATAATTATAATATACTGTAATATGAACAATAAAATTTTATTTATATCCATCTCTTTCAGGGAGGGTATATAAAAAAATCATGAAAAATTATATTTTCAAGAAAAGAACATTGCGACAACATACGTAAAAAAAACTTATAATTTTTACTGAATAGTTACGCTTATCACCGATACTATGAGAACGTAACGAGGAATTGTAACTGCATGAAATTATAAATCTCTATAATTCTTATGTATAAAATTCCATTCCGAATAAGTCTATTAATTAAAGGTTAATAAAACATTACATAACTACACCTGGTAAGAATTAAATGTTATATATACACCTGGTACAGAATTAGATGTTATAAACAGTCTTCCACTGAATCAATAATGTTTATTACTTACAAATTGTAAAAATAGTTTAAAATATTCACAGATAAAGAATAATTATAAAATCTTATCAATACTTAATAAAGTTGCCGGCAAAAACCGACGCTCTCAACGGAAACAAAATTGCTGCGAGTGACAAATCGATGTATCAGATTCGAACTTTTCTTCCTTCGATAGTTATAATCGCGGGAACATATCGATTCAAAGAAGTCGAAATAAATAAAATGTGTGACGATAATTGCGCCAAATTAATAAATAAAATTGTTTAATTTATGACAAAATACCATATTTCTTATATTCTAATCTAATCACGGACAATCGTTATAATTAATTTAAATTCATACAAATATATTTTTATTGCAATATAATAATTAGTATAAAATATAAAAATTCTAGGTTCTTCTGGGTATTGAAAATATCAAAAAATTAAATTAAAATTCATATATCACCATACATATTACCATTCATATATACGTAAAATGTTTACGTATTTATAATTAATAAAAAGTTAAAAGTGTAGCCAGCCAGTAATCTTTTTTATTATTTTCTAAAAAATAAACATACTAAATTTAAAGACTGATTTTAGAAGCAATTCATTTCAAATATAAAACTACAATTAAGAACATACAAATTCTGTCTTCGTTCTTAAAACTTTTGAAATTTAATTTTTTTCATAAATCTACACTACCGCCAGGAGTGCTGATCACTGGAAGACATTACTTCTTCAAGAAGTAATTGCGTCTGATTCATTAGTCCATAGCCTACAGCTTGTGTTGTGTGGTTGTGGTCCCGCTCTTTTTGTGTGTTGAGTGAGTATAGGATTTTGTTTATAGGATTAATCTCTGTTAAGCAGTTATTAAATTTTGGTTATATTTTCTGTTGTTGCATACGAGCCTAGTATAGTTGTTGGTTTAACGCGGAGTGCGTAACCTCTGTAGTTGTATGTAATTTTGGTGTTAAGGTTTGAAGGATTTTTTTATGTATTTTCACTGATAGGTTAAAAAATACAATTTTTATGCCACTTTGATAGTATCTTAAATGTATTTTGGATCATTTTTAGTGATTTGGCGCCAACCGATCATTGTACATTTATGCATTATTATTTACTTAAAATAGTGATTACTGTAGTAAATTATAATTAGTAATTCTATTTACAATTACAGTGAGATTTTTATGGTATTTTTTTAATTTGATGTCGGTTTGGAAGGTTGTTGTTACTTAAACGTAGGTTATGAATGTAGTGGCAAGCATATTGTTTTGCTAGAATGATCAGGTTTTATATTCAAAATATTTTTAGTTTAATGTTTAGATTTGCAGAATAATTAATTGGCCTTTTTTTATGTAAAGCAAATAAGAGTATGTATTGCAATATAAATAGTATCACAAGTTTCAGTGAAGTTACAAATTAACTTAACAACTTGTAGCAGCTTTATACTGCGGACCAATCTTGCAGTAGTCTCAGAAAGTTGATTTGTTTGGTTATTAATTGTTGAAATATAGATGAGAAAATGTATGAATATTTTTAGTTTAATAGTAATTACTTTTATTATTTTATAAAAAAATAAACATACAAAATTTAAGAACTTTGATATTTGAAGCTATTCAAGTTGTTTTCTTTTTTATTTTAGAATTATATAAAAATTCTATTTTTAATAAAATTTTACTGATATGTTGCTTACATTCTAAATAAAACATATTAACATTCAATTAAATTTCAGAAATTTCAACTAGAAAGTAAACAGTAATATCTTCATAATTTGAAATGGCTGTTAATTAAAAATATAGTTTTTTCCATCACTTTGTATGATAGATAGTGTTAAATTTATTTATTTATTTTGTAAATGATACATGAAAATTTCTTGCTAATTTGAAGAATTTGTTTAAATTATTATATTTTTTCCATCGCATTTAAAGTAAAAAATAATTTTAACAAAAAGTTAATAACGTGATATATTTCTTTAGCTTTTTGATTAGATTGTAAAAAAGATCAGATGATTTTTAAAAGTCATCGCCTAGAAAAGTATCCAATACATTGAATAGTTTAAGAGGTGCAACAAAGTACAGTATAATTCAGAAAATGAATACATTGTTTTGTACGTATCTTTTATAAATTTGTATCTGTCATAAATATATGAAATATAAGGATAAAAAAATTGATGAATACTGAAAAGCATCAATTTTCAATAAATGCAGGAATGGTTCTTCATTTATAATTTTTATAAAGTATACATGCTATACTTTTAACTATTTTTCCAAAGCATTTGGAAAAATATAGTTAAAAGAAGAGACAGACTTATAGGCCACATACTAAGGCATCCTGGAATAATCGCTTTAATATTGGAAGGACAGGTAGAAGGGAAAAATTGTGTAGGCAGGCCACGTTTGGAGTATGTAAAACAAATTGTTGGGGATGTAGGATGTAGAGGGTATACTGAAATGAAACGACTAGCACTAGATAGGGAATCTTGGAGAGCTGCATCAAACCAGTCAAATGACTGAAGACAAAAAAAAAAAACATGCAGTCCCTGTCAATTGTGTATTTTGTGGGATTCACAGTTCATACTATAAGTTTATTTCAGCATTTTAAGATTATTAATTGTTACAAAATTTTCTCCCTTACTGTACTTTTTTTATTGTTTCCTGTTGTTTTAGACATTGAATTTAACTGAAAGGAAAATTAGAAGTTATTAAGGCAGTTTAATATGCAGGAAGAACAAAATCAAATATAAAAAAATACAGAATTGCTTTGTTAATATTATCTACCCTCTTAAAAAATTAGATATAGATTTTGAAGGAAACTATAGTAAAGATGGAACAATGAAAAAAACAGAGGAAATAAATTTCTAGATGTTAAAAAATGCATAATAAGTTGGTCACATTGAATAAACCATTTTAGCTTCAGAGTAATTTGTGTCCAATTATTAACTGACCCTCACATCACTTCTTTTAATATATTCTATTTTTAAAGCTAATATGAAATATTAAATGATAAAAGAATTTTACTCTTAATAGTATAGTATGAGTAGTAATGCAGGATTTTTATTGTAAAGGAATGAGTAATAGAGAATATTGACATATTTATTGATATATTTATCCATATATATTGACATATTTGAATTAAGTGATTTGTTTTACAGACTTCAAAAAAAAAAGAAAATAGTACAATATTAACTTTTAGTCACATCGTGTGAGTGGGGGTTTCAAAAAAAGTTCTTCACAATTTGAGGTATGAGGAGTACAAAAATGTCATTTACTTAAATTTGTTTATAGGCCTATGTATAAAATTTTATGGCTCAAAAATCTCTTAACCACTAGATGAATTTCATTGAAATTTAGGTTTGCTGTAGTATTGTGTCTGAAGCTGTGCATGTGAAAATTTGATTTGTTCTTGAGCTACCAATTTAAGGTCAAAATAAATTTGTGCAGGGGCAAGTTAGAAAATATGTAACTTTATATTATATATTTTCAAACAACAGAAGTATAGTATTACTTTAAGCCAAATCGTAGGAGTGGGGGGTGAAAATGAATTTTCTTTACATTTTGAGATATGAGGAGTACAAAAATACCATTCTCTTAGATGTGGTTTCCTATATATATATATATATATATATTTATTTTTTTATAGACTTATGTATAAAATTTTGTGGCTCAAAAATCTCCAAAACTACTTGATCAATTTCATTGAAATTCAGATATGCTGTAGTAATCTATCTGAAGTTATGCATGTGAAAATTTGATGAATATTGGTTGAGTCATTCTTGAGTTACGCTTAATTTGAGGAAGTTAGACGATTGATTAGAATTAATTGATACTTTTCTAAAGTTAAAATAAAATAACAAAAAGTTTGTTCATGTGCAGAACTATGCAAGAATTTTTCTATTGTTCATTAGTTTTTGCTCTTATATAATTACTACAACATAATTTACAAACTCTTATCAACATAAATACCATGTTGATTTTTTTCAATTCAGTAGTAATATACCTATGTTTTGTAGAGTTGCTGTATAACTGTTGACTTATTATCACAGTCACCTGTTCAAACAAGTAGTGTAGCTTTCCAGGCAGATCTGTTTTAAAGGTTTTTATTGTAATGTAGATTTTGTTGTAAATAAAAGATCAAATGATCATAATATTTATGCTTTTTAGTGATATAAGTTTGTAGTATCAACTTTCAGATATATATTTCTTATCTGATTGGAAAAAATGTAGAAATTGCTGATATGTAAACATAATAGATAGAAAGTTATACTGCTTCAAAAGTGTAAAATCTTTCCTTGAGTACTTATTATTTTGAACCTTGAATAACATTGACTACTTTGAGAACTGGGTTGGGAATTTACATTGCAAAACAGAAAACCGTCATATTTAACAGTTGTCTATTATTATACCCTTCATTAATGTAATCAATCTTTAGTTTTTCCTCCTAAACATGCATCAGTTTTCTTTGTGCTAACCAATGCATCAAGGTGTCATATAAAATTTGTAACATTCTTACTACTTGTAAATAAGATAATACTGCATATAACTTCGATTATAAGTACAGTGAAATTTATTATTTGTAAATTTTGTCTTTTCTATTAATTGATATGTTCAGTAAGTTAGCAGTGTTAATTTTACAAAAAAAAAACTGTTTACATTTTGAAATTTTCCATTATATTTCCTTCAGCAGCTATTTACTTATTTCAATGTTCATATATTTTTGGGAACATCACTAAAATTCTTTCTTTAAAACCTTTAGCTGTTTTGTTATATGGATAATATCATGTACCTTTCTGAAACACTTTCAATCAGGGAAATAGGTAAAAATCTTCATAGTACCAATTCAGGATGAGAGTAGATACTCTTAAGAGATGTTATATGATGTCATGGAAAGTACTTCATCAGCATTTTTTTAACAACTTTGCAAGAAACATTTTTTAAGCACTGTAGATTTTCAGATCATTTAGAGAATGCTTTGACAACTGATAATTGATATTCAAACTTCGGATTAGATTTTCTTCTGACTTTAAACTTTCTCAATGTCTTCATCATTTGTTTCTGTAGATATGAACCTGTTAAATTTAACCCTTAGAGAAATTTTTCTGCTAGTGATTAGTGTAGGTGTTTTCTTTCAGCATCATCTTGACACCATATGCTTTTTCAGACATTCTTCATGTCTCTAATGATGATAGTTTAAGCAAAATTTATGACATTCATGTACAATGATATTAAATTACAAACAATAATTTACAAATGATTTCATAATATATAAATACGGAGATATTATTAATGGCAAGATAACAGATATGTGAGTCTAATGTACAGCCATTGTGATATAATGAACACTGCCAAGTATTGGAAAAAACTTTCTCTTTCTTGAATACTTTTTCAGACAGAAGGTCTTTATGCTAGGAAATTTTTTTTAGGACCACTTCTGTTGATCAGATCATTCACTACTTGCTTCAGCAAAATATGGTACAATAAATTTATATAAAAAAAATATGGTATAATTCATAAAAAAAAAATTGTGGAAATCTTTGAATTTCTATACTATTATGTTCGATATCATGTGGAGATTATATTCTTATTAATTGATGTGTCATTATTAATAAATATCAAAAGTATGTGTATGTATCTATCCAAAAGTGAATTGCATAATTGTTTTCATGATAAATACTAATTAAGTTAAATTATAACTTAATTCATTAGTATTTATAACTTTTATAACTTAATCCAATACCTAAACTCATTTATTTTTAAGAATGTTATGCCCTGAGGTGTTCCAAGAGTTATGAATAATCTGCCTTTAAGAATGTGCAGTTTACTATCATACCCACGAGAAGACAATATATAAACTTTCAGTATTATTTTATTATATGGTGTAACCAAAGTAGTAATACCATTTGTAGAATTCTTTACATGTACTATATTTTTAAAGATTCGAAATTGCATTGTATTTTTATTCTGATTATTAAAATAAAATTTATTAATATTTATGAAGTTAACCACTTGTAGCAGATCCTAAGAGATAAGCATCACTTTTGGTTGAGTAGCAGTAAGGTGTTCAATTCATTTTTATTGCTTTAGATTCTCATAAATATTACGTTTATATATTGAGCAACAATCAGTTTTTATTTTTTTGCATAGTTTTTCAAGATTCACTGCATTTTTTGAATTTAACTAATTTTTTCCCTTCCCTTTTCCTAATCAATAAAGTGATGTATTCTTCAGTTTTCTGCCTACTTTCTTCCAAAATGTTTATAGGCCATTTTTAGATTCTATCTGGTAAAATTGGTTTCTTCCTTTCTCTCTGACTCTCTGTCTGGTTTTTTTTGTCTTCTATACAAATAGGAACTAGTCAGTTTTGTAAAAATATAATTGCATTAATGGTATTTAGTTTATAATTTATTTGAATAAATGTTTTCAGAAATCAGTGCAGATCATGCTGATCTTTATTCTTTTATGATATTAAATGAATTATCTACTCTGAAAGAACGAAAGCATTCGAAAAGTATCTGGATAAACAAAAAAGAAGATTTTTAATCTTATTGAAGTAACTGGATGCCTAGAACAACCAGATGCACAATATCTATTTAGAACTCATTTTACCCTGTAATAACTTTCAAACTATAAAATTTAACAGAAAATTCATTTACAAAATGTCAAGTGCCTATAAAATATTTCAGAATTGACTTCAGAATTTTTTACTGCTAAAAATGATTGAACATTACCAAACTAGAGCACATTTTATGTATCATCATGCAAGATCTAAAAGAATAAACAGCAATATACATTGGGTTTACAGTTCATAGTATTTATAACAAACTTCATTTTTATTGAATATCATCAGCATTATTATTATAATAGTAACAATATAATATAAACATTATTCCTTAGTAAAAAGAAGGAGCTATGCTAATTGTCTATTAACAAAGAGAAAAAAAAACATTTACAAAAAATATTATTCAAAATCTAAAACTACATCTTAATTTTGATTGTTAGATTGTAATCATCAGTAAACACCAAGAAAGTAAAAAAAGTAAATTAATTAATTAAAAGATATTCTAAACTCTGTTTTAAAACATTTTTGAGCAGTTGAATTCAGGTATTGTGATTGTCATTAAATATTGATTTAATAACCTTTTAGAACTTCAATTTATTGAAAACTGTTTTATAAAAGTCTGCCGTAAGCCCATAAACAGTTACATTTATTATAAATTTTATTTATGGAAAGAATGTATGATTTTTTAAAGGTTTGAGCTATATCTATGTTTTTTATGATCAATATTTGCTTACCAAACACTATTTCAGGGATATACATTATGTCATAGTGGTAAATCTAAATTTGTTTTTTTTTGTGCTTTAGGTGTTTTTAAATCAAACATGAAATGCCTTGGCATTTTACCTTTAAAATAGGACCTTGCTCATTTCATTGAAGATGAAGTAAATTGGACGCATTGATTATACACTACAATGTTAGTTTATTTTATTTTTATGTTTAAAAATAATTGATAAAGATGTAAAATAAGAATTTTTACTAATAGCTGCGATTATATTTGTAGGAATTATGTAGCAGTTAAAGGTCCAGAAATATATTTTTACTATAGTTTATAGTTGTGAAAGAAAATTGTTACATTATCTCTCTCTATAATGAGTTAACCAGGAAAGTAGGTGATATACAATTATAAAAGAATTTAGGTGTGCTATCTGTCAGAATCGTACAGTGTGCTTTGCTATTAAAGTGTTTTGTATAAAATAATGACCATTATAAAACTGCTAGGGTTATATGCATTTCAATCTTGGATATCATGATTTCCTATAAATTCATGGGTTGCTTCAACTTTGAAACAACATGATTTGCTTCAGAGAAACCACCAGGTAGAAGAATGTCAATAGTATTCTGGAAAGATATTCCAAAAAATATTAATAATATTAGTGCAGCAATCAACTGGATTCCAAAATATTCTGGTGATCACCATTGAATACCAATAAACATATCTCCAACTGGCATATGAAGGATCGTGTTAAAGATTTATATTTTACACCCATATAAAATTCAAATCATTCAAGAGTTAAATCTTTTGATATTAAAAATCAGGTAAAGTTTGCTCATAACGTTTTGTTGTGTTTAATCAGAGGTAGTTTATTAACTTCTTGTTGATGAATTAACAAAACTCATTTTCCGTTAAGTGATTGCATAAATAAAGTTATTGGTAAAATGAAAATCCCAAATGTTGCATGCTCAACTAATTCATAGTGAAAAAGTGACTGTGTGGTGCACTGTGTTGTCAGCTGACATAATAGGTGTTTTTCTATTTAAATTCAAAGAAGGAAAAATGGTAACAGTCAACTCAGAATAGCATGTGCACATGATTCTAATGTTTCTTACCAGATCAGATAGTATTTTACCTTCATGTGAACTGTTTTTATCAAGATGGTGCTATGTTCACACTTGCAAAGATTACTGTTTACAGTAACATTTTCACAACAAAGCCATTTTTCATGGTGGTAACAGGCCATATCTGGCAAGATGTCCTGATGTGTATAACTTATTTCTATGAGGATACTTGAAAAGTAAAGCTTATTCAAGTCCCCTCCAAGGTAGTAGCAGCTTAAAATAGAAAATTAGTGAAGAGATTTTGAATATATCATGAGACATGTGTTGTTATACGTGATCTGTCTTCAATATGGGGTCAATCCATTTGAAGTGACCCGCAGGTGATTGCTTGACCAGTTCAAAAAAAAAACTTGCCCATGAGTTCTTAGGACCTTAAAACTATTTTTTTTTAAATGTTTTATTTAAGCAATTTACATATAGCGGCCAGTTTTGTTACATTGCACATCCTACTTTTGTGATTGTAAGAGTTTACGGAAAAAATTTTAACTAAAAGACTATTGGTCCTGAAAGGATGAAACAAAAAGCAATCTATTTACATTTTCTCAAGGTAAAAGATTGGTCCAATGGTTTATTTACCTATCTTTCTTCTTTCTATGAGAAAATTACCAATAAAGTTGAATATGAAAAATGTTGAAATTTCACTATTGGTAATTTTTTTCAAGAGGCAGGGATGGCATACACAGTTTGAATTAAATTTTTATATGTAGGTATATGTTAGTAGTTTTACCACAAATAATATTAATCGTGATATACTTACCCCTAAATTTTTATGAATTTTTTAAAACCAAATTTTAAAAAATTCAGTTTTTGGCTTCAAATAACTGTAATGGGGCTGGAGATAAAAAACTCAAATTTGCACAACTTACGCCGTGTTTGTAAATGTTTATGGCAAATAAAAAAATTTCTTATGTATCGTACTAATAAAAAAGTTATAACCCCTCAAAAATCATGAATGTTATGCTTTTTAATTGCATTGTAATTTTTGGTAACTTTAACTTCTGTAATTTAAAAATTATATTAACCAAAAAAATGTTAATATTTAATTCTAAAAAAGAATTATTTTGATTTGTTGCAGGTAGTTAACAAGATGTCAACCAAAGGTGGGAGTATAAATTTTATTCATTTTTTGTTTTGTTTTATATCTATCATTCATATTAGATTGTAAGTGGATGTGCTCATTTACTCATTCAGGCATATTAATTTGTTTTTTTATAATCAGCATATATATATGTATATAAGTAAAATCAATACTTCTTTTGTTATTGTGTTTTTTCATATTTTCCTCTGTACCCATTATGTCAAAGACAGAAGTATAACAGTTTTCCACCAGCAGTACAGAATTTAGTAATGCCTCTTACCTTATGCTTATTGTTTTTGTATTTTAAGAGCGCGTTCAAGGGTTTCCCTCATCATCAGTTAATAAAAACTTTTTAAAATCGCACATTAAAATTAAAATAATATAATTCATGTTGCCAGCCCTAAACACACTTAAAATGGAAAAACGGTAAGCATAAGGTAAGAGGCATTATTAAATTCTATACTGTTGGTGGAAAACTGTTATACTTTTGTCGTATATATCATATCATATATATACGAATATATCAGTATCAACATGATATATATATATATATATATATCAATCTTGGAGACAAAAGTAACACTTAGCTTTCCACCAGCAATACAGAATCTAACAATGTTTCTTACCTTATCATATTGTTTCTCTAATTTTTACATTGAAAGCACTTTCAATGGTTTTCCTCATTGTCAGTTAATCAATTTTTTTTTTAAATTGCACATTAAAAATTGTCACACATTGTAAAATTAAAATAAAATAAAAATATTGCCTATGGCCACAGCCAAAAAAAAAAATTTTTAACTTTAGGTAGATTTCATAAGAAAGCTGCCTATTGTAGCGGGTATCATGATTCGACTTCCAAAATAAAAAAATTTGAGTTTTGGCGGATGTGAAACATCCCCCAAAACCACAGTCAGTTGAAAATGTTATATTTCACTTTCTTGTGAACACGATAACTGCCATAATTTAATGCTAATCACTTTCAAATTGATACATAAAATATAACGGCCCAAAATCTCAGTGAGTTTATAGGGATGGAAATGGGCAATTTTTTGAAAAAAATTAAATATTGCTATAACTTTCTTATTAAGTAAAAGATCAGATTCGTTTAAAGTTCCGACTATTCTTTGGATAAGGGCCTAAAACTTATCTAAGTAAAGTTTTTTGATATCACCAACCATTGGCCAAGGGGGTGGAAAATGGGGTTTTGAAGATAAAAAAAAGTCATACCTCCCTTAATAGGCACAGTATCAAATAGTTTAAAGTGGTTGTTAGTCTTCTAAACATTACCTAAAACTTTTGTCTGAAACAATTTTTGATATGACCAACCCTTACGGCAAGGGATGACCAAATGTTGCCGGAATTGAAGAAGATGGGGCTTGCCGTACGATAAGCATGTAAAACTTTTTTCATGCAACCATTGTCGTATTGAGTAAATTTGAAATTTTTCTTAACTTTAAGGTAGACATCTTTTTTATCTCCCACATAGCACCAGTGAAATCTACCTCTGCTTCTGGCATGTCGAATAGATTTTTTAATTTTTTAAATCTAATATAATAGATTTTATATATTAATTATCATTTTGAGTTTAATATGTAATTTGGTAATAAACATTTGGAAAAATTATAACTGATGTGGGTTGCCACAAAAGTACTATTGTAGACATGTGAAAAAATAAGATGAGTGTTATTTTACTTTATTTAATTCTGTACTTATGTGCATCAAGTTGGGTTACATACAATAATTATTAGTACAGAGGTGATATGGGTCTTGAAAAGATAGATTCTAGAAAAATTATTATGAATGCTAACCAGGCAAAATTATCTTTTAAGATTTATAAATTATATATTAAGCTTCATAATATAATGCATGCAATAAATTTTAATAAAACTTGCCTGAGATTAAATTTAATTCCTAAATATGCTAGGATAAACATAAAAAATCCTTAATTTAATAAAGGTATATTAAAAACAAAAGATTTTGCAGAAAGGTTTATAATGAAGCTGGAAAACAAACGAACAAATTATAAAAGAAATTTGATAAATACTGAATTACATAATGCACACCTTCAATTAGTATTTTTTGATGACGTATATAATTTGATTAACATTAATGTAGAAAATCAAAACATAAACTAAAAGAATCTCAATATAATAAAATTGGTAAGTTGATTAAATCGAGAAATAATAATATTAATAGAAATTTGGGTAATTATGAATTGCAAAAGAATATTGCTGTGAATAATGGAAGATGCTTCACGTTTTATTGACACACAAGAAAATTCATAGTTACTCTTATTTTTAATACTAATAATGAGTTAAATTTGACAGATATTAAACCTTGATGATAATGAAAAATTTATTATTGCTAATGCTTTTAAATGTAATATAAATAATAATAACAAGAATAATATTATCAAAAATATTGTAGTTTATTCTGAAATTAATATTAATAAAATAAATCCTACTGATAAAGAACAGTTACGTAATATTATTACTAACAACGTTCATAGAATTAAAGGTAAAAATTGATCCACAAACCACTTCTTAATAAATAACTAATTCACCATTTAAAGAATAAATTAAATGAAAATAATTGTATCATATTAAAATCTGATAAAACTAATACACCTGTTATCATGTACACTGAAAAAATATAATAATTTGATGAAACAATATATAATAGAAATTAATTTTAGAGAAATAAAAAATCCTACTAATAAATTTTAAAAAATAACAAAAAGTTTTATAGCAAAATTCCAAAATATTTTTAATCATAACTATTAGTTAAGATATACTAGATTATTCCCTTTTGAACCAGTCGCTCCAAAATTAACAGGACTTCCAAAAATACATAAACCCAGCACCCAATGAGACTTTTGATTGATTTTACATCTGCTTCATCTTATATTATTTTCAAAATAATAGATAAAATTCTTAGAATAAAAATGAATGTACATTAAAATTATAATATAAAAATCTGATGTGGACACCACATTACTTCCTTGTATGCCTATTAAATTATATATACACATTTTTTTTTAATGTAAAGTACATAAAATTTTATTTCATTAATAACTTCTGATTTTTTTTATTGTTATTATTGAATTATTATTTATCGTAAAAAATGTTTACAATCCGAGGTTAATAATTACTAATAAATCAACATATTTAAATTAAAAAAAGGAGATAAAGTCTGGATTCAAATCGATGTGCTTTCCCCTAGTAAGATCCAAATATTTCATTAATTAAAATTTAATTTGGTTATAACTCTAGAACCAATGAAAATAAGTACCACTTATGATATATCGTTGAGAAGCTCTCAGTGAGGGCTTATTGTTGCACAAGAAAGACTCCAAAATCCAATTTTTTTTTTTGGGCATTTTGAACACTTGGTTCAGTCGATTACAATCAAAAGGGAAGGTGCACAACTAGATGTTATAAAAGTCCTAAATCCAAAATTTCAACATCCTACCTGAGTTATGCATCATACATACATACAGATGTCACGCCAAAACTAGTCAAAATGGATGTTTCTGTTGAAATCCGAAAACTGAAATTTTTCATGATCACAATACTTCCTTTCGTTTGTACGAGGAAGTAATAAATATTCTTGGGCTAAATTTATTGATAACATCATCACTATTATAAAGAATATATGCCAACAAAATTACTTTAAATTTAATGATAAATGTTTTATACAGGAAAATACCTTGCCTGTGGGATTTCCTTTGTCAACTATCATATCTGAAATTTACTTACAAAATTTTTAGAGTGAAATAGTTTATGGCATTATTCATACACATGTTTTAGTATGAACTCATTATGTTGATGATATTTTTGTTTTTTATAATCCAATTATATGTAATGAACACCTCATCATTTTAAATAAGCTTAATCCATATTATAGCAATTTAAAATTTACTTTTGAAATAATTATAAATAGAACAATAAATCTTCTAGATGTTAGTATTGAAATAATCAAATTGTAACTTCAGTATACAGGAAACACAGCCAATAAAACTACAATTCATAGAAAATCAAGGTATCCTTTGTATTACAAAATTAACACATATACAGTGATTAATAGAGCAATCCATTGTACTTAAAATAATAAAAATAAATACTATAAAACATTGCAGTTCATAATGGATATAGTGATCTGTTGACTGATAACACTGATAGAGAAACTTTAAAAAAAACCTTTTGTCTATCAGCGTTATCAATCAACAGATCAATATATCCATTATGAACTGCAATGTTTTATAAATGATTTAACTGATATTTTTGTTTTATAAATAGTCTCAGGCACATCCCAAATTAATATCCAACAGTAATAGGCTAGCATGCTAGTATTCCATTTCCCCTTGCAGCAGCTTTCCATCACCGAAATGTCTTGGTGAAAATGTTCACCATGTTCCTCACTTACGTCTCTGAGGGTTGTACGGGAAAAAATCCAGGTGTGAGTGGAGGAAATGTATTTTCAAGAACATATCACATCCCATAGCCCTGTATGAAGAATGAAGTTGATTAGCAATATCATGGTAATTGTCGGATTTTTGTTTGCCTAGAAAATTTTTACAAATGACTTTAAATGGAGCCCAAGCGGCACTTTCAACATTATTTAACATTGAGTTAAATACCTCATCTTTGACCAACTCTCATATTTTAAATATTCCTTCTTTAATTTTTCTTTCACTTACATTTGGAAATTTTTGCCTGATTTTAAAAAATCCAGGATTAGCCTTCTTCATTCCCTTAACAAAATTTTTCATTAGCCCTAGTTTGATATGGAGAGGGGATAAAAATATTTTTTGGGTTCAACTAAGGGCTCATGAATTATATTTTTCCCGTTTGGAGTAAGTTGTCTTGTTTCTTCCACTCTTTGGTAACATAATGTTTATCCCTAGCTCAGCTATTCCATTCGCAAAGAAAACACATGTACTTAGTCATATAGCCTAGCTGCATGCCTTATAAAATAGCTATAACTTTCAAATCACCACATATGTTCCAGCTATGTTTTTTATAATTGATTTTTTAAGAACGTCTTTCATCACATCATATGTCTCAAATTAATACTATAAATGATTTATACCAAAGGATATTTGTTAACTGTTGTGTAGTAGAACCACTTTTAAACTATACTTGGACGAATCTATGAAAAGGCGCCAGTCCTCAGGTTTATGAACTTGTCCTAAGTACAACATAATCTCGTCAATATTTGTGTAATAAACCAAATTATTTCATCAATAAAGTACTGAGAAAATTCTTTTTGTCGGTTTCGAAAGCCTGAAATTTTTGTATTTTTTTAAAGTAAATTTCAAACTTGCAGTCTTGATCCTAACAGTTCAGCTTAACTTTTTGATGAATTTAACTCCCTAACAAAGTCGTTTAATTCACCTTGTGATGTAAGATGTGGCTTATTGGAACACAATTCACACAAAATCAAAATCATTATTTTCATCTTCAGTACTGCCTGATTCTCTCCCTGATCAGTGTTTTCAGAACATACATTCACAGGTGGCTCAGGAACTGGAATAATTTCACTGTGAGGTACAAGCGTGGTTGCAGATTGCAATAAAGGATATTTTACAGTATGTTTAGATTTTTTAGAAATCCTCCAGACACACTTGTTAAACAAAAGTAACAATCGGTTACATGATCTTTTTGTTCAGACCAAACCATAGTTACACCAGAATGCAAAGCCTTCCATGAACCTTTCAGCCATCCTCTTAAATATACAGAGCAATTAGTGCATACTATACGAGGAGCTCACATCTTATCCTGATCACCATTTTACACTGAAAATACAAATGATATGCTTTTTTAATTGAAGGTGTAATGTTTTTTTCTATTTGATTGTATGGTAAACTCACCACATACATAATAAAAGGCATCCACATCGTTTACACAATTTCGAGGCATTATGACCACTGTTATCAAACTGACAACAGCAATAAGACTTAACAAGATTAATTCTGTCCTAAATCCTTAATACAAACAACACAGCTGTGTTTTCAGGTACATGTTTTGACCTGCACAGACATGATAATCTTCTCCATGAATGCACACTCTTCAGTATTAGATATGATGTCATAATATGTGACTATGATATGATTTAATTCTTTGTCTAGTGTTGTTTATTTATAGCTTACTAATTATGTTAAATTAAATAATAAAAAATGAGCTAACAAAATACAATATAGGATCTTGAAATGATAACTATATGTTGAAAAATGAAAAAAAATCCTTTAATTAAAATTAAAAAAATTTTCATAAATGGTGGATGATAAACAGATTCTGAGTTCATATTCGTTTTCAGCATCAAAAAACAAAGTAATATTATGATTCGCATGTTAGAAAACAAAAATTATCTTTATCAGAGTAATATTTATAAAAAACTCAATAGTACTATAACTTTAAAACCAATAAATAACACACAGAAGGTTGAGAATGTTTACTTAAGATATTCATTGTTGAAAATATTACTGAAGTTTATGATAATAATAAATTTAAACCCGAGTATAAAACTAACAACCACATAATAAAATATTTAAAAAGCAATAATAATACTGATTCATATAGTTTATGTGGGGTTTATTAGATAAAGTGTAATGATTGTGAGAACATTTGTATAGGTACAACCAATAGATATTTTAAAGCCAGATTTTTTTAACATTTTAGGCATTATAAAAATAAAAAATTGGGTTTCTCTAACGTGCTGACCATATTATTGATAATAAACATTCTATTTCTGATACTAATACTAATTTAGAGATTAAAAAAGGAGATATAAAAAATTATAATAATAAAATTTAGATATTTTGTTAAAGTATTATATATGTATAAATATATGCAGGGATTCAACTTGATCAACTTACAAACAGAATTTGAGGAGGACACACTTCAAAAGCTCAATAGATAGCAGCACTTTTACAGATATTACATAACATTCTATTTAATAGTACAGTACTATAGTATTGGCTGGCCATATACTTGTAGTATGTTTTTATTTTACTTTTAATTGACATATATTTTATATGTTATTTTGATTTTAATATTTTTAACTTTTCGTTTTAATTTTTTATATTTTATGTATAATTTGTAAATTTATACAAAGTATTTAAAAAAATAAATAATCTACAACTGATGATGCGGGTTAGTGCGAAAATACTTTTGTAGTAATCATATGAAAAAATAAGGCGAGTGTCATTTTATTTTATTTATTTTCTGTACTTGAGTGGATCACATTGAATCATATATTTGAACTATTAGTACAGAGATGAAATGGGTCTTGAAAGGATCGATTTTAGAAAAAATAAATAAATATATATATATATACTGGGTGTTTATAAAAGAACTCCATGGTTTCAAATATTATTTAAACAGCATTATATTTAAAGTATTACTTACATGAGTGAATATTCTGAAAGGGTAAATTCTGGAAATTTTTTTTCATGTTTAATACACTCAATATGTGTACCATTGATTGCTTTGCACACATCTAGATGGTAATCCAGCTCCTCCTATATATTCGCCAGCATATTGGGTGTAATGGATGCATGCTACTGCTGCAACAATCCTCTCCCATAGGTGGTTGATGGCAGATTTTTTCCAAATAAACAATATTTTTCACATGCCCCCATAAAAAGAAATCAATTGGGGGTCTGGGCTCCTCCTTGGTGACCATGCAGTCAGCTTTCCTCTTTCAATCCACCTGTTTTGAAACCGAATGTTTAATATAGTAGATACTTGCTGTAATGCAGCAGAGTGCCATCTACTTGATAGAAAATTAATACTTGTTTTTCTCAGTATTGTCAATCTGTGGAAAGACATAAAGTTCAAGCACATCACAGAAAATTTTCCCATTAATTGTGCTTTCTACTATAATGTATGGGTGTACAATTCGTCAGACCACACCAAACTTTGACTTTGGGAGAGTCACGCTGATGTTTGATAATTTCATGCAGTGGCTCTGATACCCAATCCTGCAATTTTATCGATTTACTGACCCACTAATGTGGAATGTCGTCTCATCTGAAAACATGACATTTTTCAGGTAGTTCATCAATATTATTACCATTAAAGCTGCAAACTCCAGTCTTTTCGCTTTGTCATTGGGTTTGATTTCATGCAAAAGTTGTATCTTAGTCTAAGCCTTGTATGCATTTGTTCACTTAAGATTGAGGTATTCTTAACTCTAAACTGCAGCTTGCTAATGACTTTTTCAGGCTACGCAAACAAGATTCTCAAATTTGTTCCACATTCTGTTGAGATACAGACAGTTTGCCTTATGACTTCCCCTTCAAGACACTGCCTGCTCCTTAAACTGATTAAACCACTGGAGTATTGTTTTATTCATTACTGCTGTATTCACATCAATAATTATCCTGAACGGTGATAACTAATCTTCTTTCAATAAACCAAATGACACACTGAGCTTTCTGCTGTGGTGTCATCTTCACTGAGTGAGACTGCCAGCCGGATACTTGGTGAAGGTCACACTGGTGCCACCCATAATGAAAAACCTAACACTATAACAAATATAAATATGTAAACTAGATACTTTTAATTGATTCCTGTTTTTCATTATGATTTTTTGGAACCAAGTAGTTCTTTTATAAACACCATATATATATATATATATATATATATTAATTTCTTTTATCAAGTCCAGTTTTATCAAATGAATGTATTTTAATATTAATTAATTGGTTTCTTAGCAAAGAAAAAAGGAATATGTAAACTTCATTATAGCTTAAACATTCTGTGTTACTTATAGTATGAATAAGATATTTTAATTAAATTATGTGAATAATATTACTAATTATTTCTATGTACATCATGTTAAATATTATCATAAGAAATTAACTAAAATTGCAGATGTTAAGCATTTAATAATCTTAACCCTGTTGTAATTTCTTAAAATAATTATTTAATTTTTGTCCTTTACTGGAGATTCAGTTTATCAAGTATTCCATATCTCAAATCATTAATTCTGTATTCACAGTTGTCTGGTTCATTTTGAAAATTTTAATTTTTTTCAGCTAAACAATCTTTCTTACGTTAATTTTGGCTGAGAAATGAAGGTGTGAATAAATTTTTATTAAAGTCCTATATTGACAAAACAGCACCAAATCAATTACTGCTTCTCAGACTAGTTTATGGTGGTGTACCTAGTTTCCACAAGCTCAGTAATATTTTTCCTTTTTTGTGTTGACCTATGATGATGTTACATTTCATAATTTCATCTAACTTTATATTTAATCACTTTGAATCCAATACTATCATGATCATTATCTTTGCAAAGATTGTTTTATATTCCTAACACTATTGAAACTTTAATTTCTTTCTATACATTTCTGTTGTACACAACATGAAAGATATTTCAGTTCTTCCAAAATGTTCACCAGTTACAGAACTCTAATAGTAACGATGTAAATGTTAAATTGAATCGATGTAATGTGTGTAAATTCAAAACCACACCCATGGTAAGAGAGAGTAGAAAAATGGATCTTATAAACCTTGAAGTATTAATACAGGGAATTCCTATAATTGTTATAAGATATGTTAATTTATTTAAAATCAATCTGAACGTTATATAATTTAAGGTTTTCTGAAAATATTCTTTTTTTTTAGAATTGTCACTACAAACAGAACTATGATACATGAGTTAGTTATGCCAAACTAATGAAACATTCTGTAACACAAAAATCTGGAGTATAAAAACAGAACTGTAGTGATTGTAATAAATACTAATTAAACTAAATAAATACACATTCCCTGCAGATAATATAATAATTTACATATCACAATTTGGTTTTATAACTTAATAGAAATAGTTATAATTAATCTAAGCAAAGTCTCATTAATTATAAGATTGAACAATAGATATAGAGTACGTATGTAAAAATATAACCCACAATATGCAGATTTTATTTCTACATGAAAATAGGAGCTGAAGACACTTTAGCAACAAATGTAGAATATGGTTTTGAATTAAGTACTCTGAGAGATTCATTTGCTTCACTTACAGTAAAAAATATAAATTCATAATGGACATTTACATTAAACATTACAATAAGTATTTTACATATAGAATAATACTATAACTCTTTTCTATATTTAAAGCCACCATTTTGTTAGTAGGGAATAATTAAGATTTACAGACTGCTTTAGAGATACCTAGTTTCGTTGGTTTCTATTAATGAATGATAAACTATTGTCAAGATCAACTCATTTAAAATAATATATTATTGTTGACAGGTGTTGATAGAATATTGAGAAGAGTCGAAGTAGTTTTTGTGTTGCACAAGTCGCAGGAGGTGGTGAAGTAACAAATCAATCATTTGGAAACTTATATTTAACTGCTTATGTTAATTGTTGAGCTGAATTCCATTATTTTAAAAGCAAGTTGATTATTAAGAAAGGCCCTTACTCTTTTCTATGATTACAAAAGCTGTATTGAAAGAAGTAATGTTTTTTTTCTTTCTTTTTCCAATTCCCTTATAATATTGCACAAATCATAATAAAATAAATTTAATTAAAAATAAGTTACATTAAACTGATAGATGAATAACATAAATAAATTTGTAACAACATTTATAAAAGATTACAAGTAAAGTATGTAATATTCTGATAACTGCATTTATGAATTTTTATTTTATTTTTTATGAATAGTTTGATAACCACCATTCTTTCATAAACAAACTATACTGGTCTATTTATTACACTGGGAGTATGGATCTAAAAACCACATGCTGATATTAGTTGTTATTCAGTTGTAAGGACTTACAGTTTTATTATTATGTCATTGTGAGAAAGGCATATTGATATTAAAGATTTGTTTTGGATCCCATCTGTTTTTTTCTTTATCATTCATATCATTAAACACCTTCCAAAATTTCCTGTACTCTGTCTTATTTTGGATAATTTCTTCCAAATTTTCTAATAGATCTTTCTCCTGAGTTTTAATAACTTGATTTTTGTGACTTTAAATATTAAAGTTAGCTTTAAGTGAAGTTATTTAATTTAAAGTGATGAAGGTGTAATAGACCAGTTTTCTGTTATTCATATGTAAATTATTTGAACAAAATAGTATGACATTTACAAAATAATTGGCATGTTAAATTAATGTAGCCCAACAAAATAAAAAAAATTCTTGGAAATTATAACTTGTCGACTGACCTTTAGCGTCGGTTTTAATTAAAATTTATCCACCAACATAAATTATTTTACAATTTTTGAAAAATATTTTTAATAACTTTGACAAACTTATATGTTGTAGGACCAAATTATATTTTTATTATTATTTCATAATTTTTACCGTTACTTTGTAAAACCTTTTTAAAAAAGAATGAACAAAAATATCTATCACAAATTATTGATATAAGGATGGTTGGTAATTCTACTTTGGAAGGTAATCTAGATCTGCTAAAGATATAGTAGAAGCTGTTTGTGATTATTGATTTGTTTCGGACAACAGTTTTTACGCTTTGAAGACAGACTCCTAGTTAAAAGTATTGATGCAAGTCATTACAAACAAAATTCATCCCATTCCCAACTGTGGTACATAAACAACCTTACAAATATTCTGTTTCCCTTTATAAATACAAATGAATTTTATCCTCAGAATGCGATTGTTACTGTATAATGAACTTATATTCCATTCTTTTAGAAGAACAGCATTTTATTATATTATTTGAAGACTTATGATGTGACAAAATCAGTCATTGACAGATAACATTGTCACGAATGGGTTGATGTATACATCATCACCCCGTTCGTGACATGTTTCATTTTTCTTTCAGAATTAATTTTTATTTAATACTCTGTTTAATTCATAATATACAGAAGCGTGCAAATTAATCCAAACACGGGAAGTTTTTGTTTATTTATATGTTGTGACTACGCTGCTTGACGACATCCATTCTTTAATTTTGTGTAATGTGAGGTTATTCTTCTTTAATTATTTAGCAATTTTCATGTTATAAATAGCATTTTGTTAAGTTTATTTCATTTTTTATTACAAAATCAAGTTTTTTGTTGTGTGTCTTGAATATATAATAATGGACATAACTCCAAGAAAGCATTTGTAAATGTTTCTTTTTCTGAGCATACCAGTATAACACTGAGAAATAGCCTCTGAGTTTGATGTTGGACTAAAAACAGTAACTACTATTTTAAAACTGGCTCTTTTGCACTTCAAAGAAAAGGCAAATGTCACCATAAAAGAAAAACTACAACACAGAATCAGTTAATTGTGAGAAAAAGTAAACTTGATCCAAAATTATTTACTGTGGACTTAAATCAAGAATTAGCAGCCAATGGAACAGATTTACACATGACAATTGTTAGACGCAGACTTCTTGCAGACAGGAAAGCTCGTTGGTAAGATAAAAAACAGCTTCACCACCAATGTGCAAAAAAAATCTCATGGGAACAAAGCACATCCTAACTGGACCAAAGAAGACTGGGAAAATGTTATGTTTTCCTGCAAATCACATTTTTATTTCCAGGGGCAAAGGGTTCCATATGTTACAAAAACATCACATGAAAATACGTCACCGTCTCATATCTAACAATCAATTAAACATCTCCAAAAAAAGATTTTGGAGTTGTTTCACATTTGAAAGCTCTTGTTCATTACTTTATGTAGATGTTATGTTGAAAAGTGAAGGATATATAAAGATTCTGAAGGAAAGGGTTGTAGCACAACTTCAAAACAAATCTCTACAAAGCATCAAGACTGTTCCAAGAAGACTTGGTGCCACACCTTACTTCCAAAAGAGTGCAAAAAAATTTTTGAAGAAGAAACATTAAAGTGCTCGTGTGGCCAGGCAACTTCCCAAACTTAAACCCAATTGAAACTCATTGGACAATAGTCAAAAAGACAACTCTCAATAATGAATTGAACCACAAAAATTGACCTCATTAAAGCAATAATATTATTGTTATTGTTTCTTGATGAAGGAATAAAAAAAAAAAAGTGCAGTACACTTATTGAATCGATGCCAGATTGAGAACATGAAGTAATCAAGAATTAAGGAGGACACATTAATTACTATGTATTCACAAATTACATAGGTATGATTTTATTTCTAAATAGAATTACTTTTTATTAAATAACATCCATGTTCAGATTAATTTGCACTCTACTGTATCTGAGTGGCGTAGGAAGTAGTTAAAATTAGCCATTTTAAATATTTTACAGCATGTAGGCTGGTTTGACTATTTATGACATCGTTATCTATTTTTATTATAGCTTAAAAAAATATATTAATGTAGATATTTATATTTGCTGTAAATATATTTCAGTACTTTTTACTTCATCATCTTATAGATTTGTTAATATTATTTGTATTAACAATATAAATGTAGTATTGTTATTTATAATTGTAACCCAATAACAGTGATAGTATCTCATTCTATCTTCATTCATCTAGATATAAATCCCGTCAGACGGCTTTTTTCACATCTTCTAAAGTTAATTTTTATTAAAGAAAAAATAATAGGGTGTTAGTTGTAATTGGAATTCACCACATTCTAATTACAAGTTAATTATAATGAGCACAGTTTCTTTTGTGATATTCCAGGTCTTGCAGAACTGTCACGTTCTGAAGCACAATAGGTAATGTAATTTATTAGCACTGAAATAGATAATTCATCACTCTTATGAGAAAATTGAAAGAGATTGTTGTTTCACTAACACTGTTATAAGTGATAGTTATAAGTTTGTTTTATTTTAACAAATAAAACAAACTCTCAGTTGCATTCACAAATTTGCACTCATTTTATATTTGCTCATATAAGTATGCTTAAAAAAAAAAAAATCTTTATTCCTAAAGATGGTAAACTAACCCGATTAGAGATTGCCAAGTACTGTAGGGAATTGGATCAGCTACCTGGTTCTATCTTTGCTTAACAGCTGCTTCTTATTAGATCTTAGCAGGATAGTGACTTTGTCAAACTGTCCAGCACTGTTGTTTCATTTTAAGGGTTTGCATAAAGTCAAAATTATTGACTGAAGTGCCTACTAAATAAATGCCTCTGATTCCTGCTATGAATCAGTCAAATCAGACAACACACAATATACGAGTGGACAAGTTATATGATTAAGTGACTAGGGATTATAATTTATTGAGATTTTCTAAAATGTTTTAGTAAACATTATTTTTTTTTATAATTTTAATTTCACATAATATTACTGATTTCAAAGTTGATATAATCAGTGCATTTTTCTGTTATGATCATTCTATGAATTTTAGAGGTATCAATTCTATTTTGTTCTTCACTACATCAGTTTTCTACTTGACTGATAATTATTAATGCTTTAAATCATTCAGTTTTATAAAAATTTCTTATGTTAAATAATTATTTTTCTGCAGTAGAAATTGGGAACACTAATCATTGTTAAGCCCTGAAGCAGGTGTGTATGAATTTACAAATAACTAACAGTATCAGTACTAGTTCTTTTATTATTCATAAACTGGGGATCTATGTGATTGTTTTGTGTTCAGTCTTTTATTATAATGTTTTGACTTCTGAAAGATTTAACCTTAGTTTTTTATCTTTCGTTATAGTTGAACAGTTGGCTATTACGAGACTGTAAAATAAATAAATAATGTTTTTTTATATTTCTAGTCTATACAATATTAGTCAGTGCCTGCCATTGTTGCAGAAACACAATTGAAGCAGCTGCTCATACTTATTGCAACAGACTACAGTGTATTCATTGTTGTTGTAGTTATTATTATATTTTTGTGTACAAAATATAAATGCATTTCAATATCTACATTCTGTATGTCTCCTAAATTATTCATACAGTAATATTTTGAAACGTGGAACATGATTTCTGCTTGTAAAAATAAGTTTTTTATTTGTTTATTGTAAAAATAAATTTTATTGAAAAGTAGTAAAGTATATTATTCTTTGGGATTTGAAAAAAAAAATTATTAGGTTTTTTAACTGATTTATCTGTGTTTTTTTTTTAGAATAGAAAATATTACCCTTCATTTAAAAAACAAATAATAATGTTTTTATGCCATTAATGATGTACTATCTTCTTTTTTATCATTTTGTATCTAATGATAAGGAATTCCAAATCTTTATTCTGCAAGGACAACTTTTTTAATTTAAAAAAATAATATTTTGATTGTAATCCAGTCATGTTTTAAGACAATTAATTAAGACTAGTTAGTACTTATTTCAGTATCATTATTGTGCTTGTAGTTCATACAATAATGGGTACTAGGAGGGTTAAATAAAAAAAATCTTATTTTTTAAATAAAAATAATAATTAACTGAAATAAAATTAACAATTCTATATTACCTATTGCATTGGATTATGGCTCAGCTGGATCTGATCAGACTAGACACACAATTTTTCTTATTCTCGTTTTTGGTTTTTAATTATTTGTTCAAGATCCATGCAATGGAAATTTTACGATTTAAAATTTTTTTTCTGCGGGCTTATTTACCAGAGTGGCCCAGAAATGTAGAAATTATACTTCTTTGACTGCACTACTTCCTACATCGTGTGGAAATGAAAGGAACTTTAGTTGTAAGTAAATCCCATAAACTTTTCACAGAGAACTATTTAAAACTTCAAAATGACACAAAATAAACCTGGTAATCGAGTAACTATTTACTTTCAAAAAACAATCATTAGTCACTAATTTAGAAATATATGTTAAATGTAATTATGTTCTGTTACATAAAACATAATACAATATAACTGTAAAAACAACCTAGAAGTTGAAAATATGCCCTTAAGCTCTCTTGTTTCATCAGACAAAAATATGGTATAACTACAAAAAAAAGTATGCGAGGCATTATTGTATAATATAAATTATGTATGTTTTTATGCAGCCATGGAGTCTTTACCTAATTGAAGCTTTTCTATCTTATTTGCTATACCATAAAGTATTAACATACAAGAAGAATATAAAACTGCTAACACCAGTTGAGTCACCAGTCTTGATATGAGGACTAATATATTTCAAATCCAATAATTCTTTGATATTGACTTTTATATCTTTTCAACTGAAAAACTCCCAGCAATAACTTTAGTTAAAAGAAAAATTCATCAATAACAATTCATTAATCACTTCTAACCAAACTGGCTGCTGGGATTGGTTCCAGTAGATCACCATATTAAGAATATTTAATACAATTTATTTCTTTTAATGTTAGTTACCAATCGTAGCACTTGAGGCCACCAAAATATACAGTATTTTGAGCTCATATGAGTAGGTATATAATAAAAGATTTAAATTGCATTAATAAGTAAAAGCTATTTCAATTTTTATTATACTGACTTTCAAATTTTAAAAGTTCAGTATTGCTTGATTAAAGAAGTGATTATACAGAGATGCCTGCAAAAATGTATTCTTCAGTAAGAGTTTATTAAGGTAAAAATATCTTCATTAATAATGAATATAAGTCATTAATTTGGTTAATGTCAAATTCTAAAAATTAAAAAGTAGTTATATTCATAGTAAAAATGTTAAAAAAATAAATTATATAAAATGTTGAAAGAAAGAAACACGTAGAAATAGAAGTAGCTAGTAAAAGTTTGATGTGTGAGCTTCCGTTAACATTTTTAATTTGGTTTGGGTCGTCATAAAAATCAATCTTTTTTATAATAATTTTCAGTGCTGAGTCAATGAAATATTTTTTTCAATTGTACTTAAATTATATTTATCAATGGAATAATAGTTTTAATAGAATATTTATGTTTTTAATTAACAATCATTCATTTTATTATTTTCAGGAGAAAAGGAGATTGTAGAAGAGGTTCCTATAGAAGAAGAAGAATTTTCTGTTGAAAAAGTCCTGGATAAAAGAATACGTAATGGAAAAGTTGAATATTTATTAAAATGGAAAGGATATTCCAAGTGAGTATAATTTATAAGATGATGTTGGAAGAACCTACGTTAATTACATGTACACTCCGGTTCAAATTTTATGTTAAAGAAGGGAAATTTTTAAGTTCAAAAAAATGGATTTATGCTTATTTATTTAGGATAATATTTTGAATCATTGTAATTTACATATTATTAGTTCATGACTTTTTGTTTATTTTAAATATGTCAGAGCCAAATTGAAAAATCAGGCTTAATGTAAAGAGCGCTGTCATTTTGCAATGCACCTGGCAAATTGGAAAATTATCTAGCAATTTCTCATCAACCTGATATTCTTCAGGCTTATTGTAATGACCCCATACAACTTTAGGCTAATTAGAAAAGGTACAATTGTTTGGTGAAACAGCCTGATTTCATCCAGGCTTATTGCAATAAGCCCACGGTAATGAAGGCTTATTAAAAAGTAAGCAGGTAAAAAAACTATGCTAACTAGTGTTTACTTAGTGAACTTTTGAGTTATATATAACTACGAAACAATAATTTTTTTAAAGGAATTATCATTATTAATTAGTACTCTGTAGTTGTCAACTTTAGCTTTATATTCATTTATTTCCACATGGTGAACTGTTATGACAGTTCAATGAACACAGTTAATTGGCTTTCTCATATACACGTTTTTGTTCTACAATGAGCGCCTGCAACTGGCCACCAAATATCGATTCATTCACTGCAGCTTCACAAACAGATATATATTTTTCTGGGATGTCTTCAAGGATTTGTGCGCAATAAATCTGGAAGTCACATCTTGCAAACCATTTTTAATGCCACTTTTTGTTCCAATCTGGTAAACATTATTTTCCACCTTAAGAGTTTTTCCAATTAAATTTGAACAGTCTTAAAGGATCATGGTCTACTTTTGAAACATTTAACAAAATAAAGTTTCTGATTGCAACACGTTTCAGTTTATTCCCATTAGTTTCAATTGTTTTTTCTGGTGCTGTCTACTGGTCTTTGTGTGCTTTTTGATGATCCTTTGTTATTTTTTCTTGTCTTTTGCAAGTAATAATTGGCATTATTCTCATCAGAGCTTGAGACAACTCTTTGACAAGTTGCATGAATTTTCATAGAAAATGAAGAGCACAATGTAGATGATATTTAATTTTGTTCATGCATGAACAAATAGAACACATCTCTTTTTCAAAGTTAGCGACTTTTCTTTCTTCTTCCTGTGCAATTTCTCTCTCCTTGCCATCCTCTATAAACAGTTCTAAGTTTTCTTTACTGTCAATTTTTTTCTAATACTGTTTGTGAGAGATTCGTTGAACCTTGTCCTTACTTTGGTTCTGTTCCAAATGTGCTATGCATGGGCTTTGTCCTATGACTATGTTTTGAGGGGTTTTTTGCCACTAAACAAAATGGCATCCTGTTACTCAATCTAAACTTCTGTTGTCATCCATCCAAGCACATAACATATTTTCAACATCCTGGTTGCAACACTGCACTCCTTTGTAACTGTGAATGCCGTTGTTTTCCATAGACTATTTTACAATTGTGCCACATAGCTTAAAGTTCCTTGATTACATCAGCAATAAATTCTTGCCTGTTGTCACTCTGCAAAATATGAGGTGCACCAAAGTCTAGAGATATTTTCAGCAATTCAAATGCAACTTCAGCAGCAGGCTTGTCAAAGGGCAAAGAAGACAAAATTTTGTCACATGATCTTAGTAGTTCATTAATTAACCATTTGTATTCACAGGCAGTTGGTTGAAAATCACCCAACTCAACTTGACTTCAAAGATTAAAATCTTTTGTAGTAATTGGTCGTACAACAATGTTACAGTGTTGTTGAGATTTTTTCATGTTACACATTCTACAAAGTGGTACCAAAGTTTCAACGCTGGTCTTAGAACACTCAATTTATCACGGCAATTTGAGAATCACAGCAATTTATCTCTTCCATTATATCCAGTGGCATGATGATACTGAAGAACGTGTTAAAATATTCTTCAAGAAGAACTATTACTACAGCAGGATCCTCATTTTTTTTTTTTTTTTTTTTTTTTTAATTAAAATTCTTTACTGGAATTATTTGATTTTAAAATTTCACAGATGGTGTCTTCTATAGTTGCATTAGTCCACAGTTTTTTTAACTATATCATCACTCTTGTTACTGTATTAATTCTTCTTTTTTTATTAAAGTTTAATTTCATGTTATAAAGTTCATCTTGGGAATCACTCCCACTATTCTTACTGTCCTTCACGTTTTTAAAAATATTTTTTTCAATTTGTCTGTTGTTACCATCTGTTGCTATGCATGTTTCAACAGGTCGCCGTCTATCACTATGCATGTTTTGACAAGCTTTTCATGACTGAGCTGTGTTATTCTTTTCAATGTGGCTACATGAGATAAGGCTTATTGCAATAAGCCTGGATGAAACCAGCATGTTTGAACAAACAATTGAAATTTTCTAAGTAGCCTAAAATTGTATAGGCTCATTACAATAAGCCTGAAAAATACCAAGCTGGTTAGTAATTCCTAGATAATTTTCCAACCCACCAGGTTGGTCTAGTGGTTAATTAACGCGTCTTCCCAAATCAGCTGATTTGGAAGTCGAGAGTTACAGCGTTCAAGTCCTAGTAAAGCCAGTTATTTTTACACGGATTTGAATACTAGATCGTGGATACCGGTGTTCTTTGGTGGTTGGGTTTCAATTAACCACACATCTCAGGAATGGTCTAACTGAGAATGTACAAGACTACACTTCATTTACACTCATACATATCATCCTCATTCATCCTCTGAAGAATTATCTAAATGGTAGTTACCGGAGGCTAAACAGAAAAAAGAAAAGAAAAGAAAAAGATTTCCAGGCTCATTGCAAAATGACAGCGCTCTTCAATAAGTCTAATTTTTCACTTCCCCTACAACAGAAACATATATTCAGATACTGTTATTTGTTTACTAGTTTCTATTGTACAAAAAAAAAATAATCACATGATACATGTTCTACATAAATAACTAAGATTTCAGGCAGTCTGTTGTTTACATATGTTGAATTAGTAAATTACAAAAAATATTGAAAGATTAACAGTGAAAATGTTTATTAAGATCAAGATTTATGTATAGTAAATCTGCTGGAAAAATTTCCAGTCATTGATTAGTATAATTTTTTAAGTATTTTACTCACTCACCAGGCAGGAATACTAATTCAGTGCAATTAATCATAGTGGTACAGTCAGGACCTTTTTACCTCACTGTTGCAAGCATGCATGATTTTCTTTTTATGTTATATTTTTTTCTGTTAGGTGTCATCTCTTAATCCATGTTAAGACCATTGTCTGATTTTCACATATATTCTCAAGCAGAAGCCCTACAATACTCAGCCAGGGTTTTCTTAAAGTCAATGTTTTCCATCCACATAGAATTATACTCCAAACTTAACATTCACAAGATGCTTCCTCAAATCTAACTTCATCCTACCATATAATTGTTACTTTTCACTAAATGTTTCTTATTCATTGTAATTTCAATTTTTATCTAACATCTCTTTTTGCAGTTTCCTGTTATCATACAAAAAAAAAATACCCATATAAATACCTGTACTGTTTTACTTGTGTAACTTTTCCTTCAGTGTGTTATCATCCATTGGGTTATTGTCTCCCATCATTACTTTGTTTTCTTAAGATTAATCTCTCCATTTATTTGTTAAAATAATCTCCATTATTAGTTAGAGATAATGAATTGATGGGAGAAGAATGATAATTTTATTATTTTTAATTGAAATAACTGCCACTCTTATGATTTTTACCATTAATTTCTGTAATGTTTATTTTTCCTGATGTTGGTGAATATCAGATAGATTATTAACAGAGTAATTTGAGGTATTCATTTATAAATTGGTGTGTAATACCAGATTATTTCTATTACAATTATATCTTTTCAAATATAGGTATTCTGAAAAAGTCATTTTTCCTTTTACAAATATCTATGAGGCTAACTCAATTATTATCTGCAATTTAGTTATATTTTTGTTTATGTTGGTAGTACTGTTGTATTGCGCAGATGACACATGCGTGGTTTAATTGTTGTTATGGCTGTGCAGATTTGATGCTGCTAGGTTAGTTCCATTATCGCTGCCCTGCCATTAACCATGGCTGCTACTACGCTTTCTGTTTGGACCAAAGAAGAGCAACGTTTAGTGATCTGTTTTTTGTGGTAGGAAGGTGTATCAGGGGCCGAAATTCATCAAAGACTTTTGGTACAGTATGGGAACAGTGTGTTGCCGCAATGGAGTGTCTGCGAATGAATTGAAAAATTCAAAAATGGTCACACAAGTGTTACGCATGATGAAGGAGCCAGACAACCGTTTACCGCCAAAATGAGGAAACCATTGAGCAGGCACGTGACATGGTTTTCTTAGACAGGCGAGTAACTATTGATGAAGTGGCACATCATCTGCAAATTAGTCACAGTTCAGCCTACAAAATCATCCACAACAGAATGGGTTTCATAAAGTCTGTGTAAGATGGGTCCCAAAACAACTCGCACAGTTGCATAAACAAACACGCTTGAACATCTGCCAAAAACATTTGGATCGCTATGGTCACAAACAGGACATCTTCTTAGACAGAATCATCACTGGTGACGAAACATGAATCCATCATTATGCGCCATAGAGTATAACGGCAGAGTATGGAATGGAAACATCCAAATTCACCCTACAAAAAAAGTTCAAGACCCAACCATCTATAGGAAAACTGATGCTTATGGTTTATTGCAACTCACAAGGCCCAGTATTGGAACATTATGAGGAAAGGGGCACGACAATAAACAGTGCAAGTTACAGTGAGATGCTTACTACCAAGCTGAAGCCTGCAATTCAAAGCAAATGCTGTCGAAAGGTGTTGTGTTGTTACACGACAATGCCCGTCCACATACTGCTGCCCACACTCCTGAAACCCTCTAGAAACTCAACTTTGAAGTACTGTCTCATCCTCCGTATAGTCCTGATCTTGCCCCTTCTGACTACCACTTGTTTGGTCCACTCAAAGAGGTATTAAGGGGCTGTCAATTTACCTCAGACGAAACAGGAAAGAAGCGGTGCATTCCTGGCTCGCAGCTCAACTGAAAACCTTCTTTTATGAGGGCATCAGGAAACTTGTGCAACGATGGACAAGTGCATTGAAATGCAAGGGAACTATTTTGAAAAATGATGGTACATGTAAGATTCCTTTAAGATTTGTAAGATTTGTATTGCAATAAAATTTATAACTACTTGCGGATAATAATTGACTTGCCCTCATATATAATTTTTATTTTACAAATATCTTAAAATTGTTCTTTGTCCCTTAATAAATAGCATACCCTATAAAATAGAAAAACATTAATCCTTTAAGCTAATTCATTTAGCAGTTTATTAGAATTATAATACAGTTTTTGCAAGTGCTTGAAAATTATAAAAATCAAAATAAAAAAGACTCAGAATTAATTGAAGATATCATCTGATGATTGAGAAGACATTAAATAAAATATTCCTTTGTTCATTTAAAATAAATGATTTGTTTTTATTTCTGATTAATAAACAAATGTATTTTTAAATTGAAAAAAATATTCTATGTAATTATGCAATAAGTATTGTGTTTCTAAAATATATTTTACAGTGATGATAATACCTGGGAACCTGAGGAAAATTTAGATTGCCCCGATCTTATACAACAGTTTGAAGATTCTCGAAAGAAAAAAGAAACAGCTAAAAAAGAAGAATCTAAAAAGAAACGACCGGCATCCTCAAAAGAAGCACCTGAAGAGAAAAAAACAGTTAAGAAGAAAATAGTTGAGGTCAGATAAGGTTTTTGTAATAGTCATTTTTATGTTGTACATTTCATATATTTAAACTTGTAAATTTCTATCCTGTTCATACAACTAGATTTCCCATTTATACTAGTGATTGCTATAAATGACTTGGTTGTTGTGTAATACCTTTTCACTGTTGTTCATTTAAAAACTCAGTAAATAAAATATAATCCATAATACCACCTGATATTCCCAGACTATAATTAAACAGTGGTAGTGCAGCATCATTTTTACCAACTTTTAATGAATGGGTTGAATCTAGTTCACTTACAAGGCTTGGTTATATAAGATGTTGAACATATACTGCCAACATACAAAACTTGATTAGATTTCACCTTATCCGTAGTCTCATTTTTTCAGTGTTTTTCAGGGCTTTCAGAATTATCATTAGCATTTTCAGGATATGTAAGCTTCAAGAAGTGTTTCTGATAGTCTTTTTTTATGTGCATTATTGCATAAAAATTAATTTTGACATTTCACAGTCACCAGAGTCAAAGTAGAAATCAACATACAGCCTTTATAGTTTACTAATGTGTTGCAGATGATTATGGCTGTTTTCCTGTGGAAGATTGATTGATAGTTAAGGTTTAGTTAAAACAGTTTTACAGTTCCTCAATACTGCCCATAGCCACCATCGGGTTCTTATTACTTCCTGCCACCAGATGATCTATGGATGCAACAAGCAATAGGTACAATCAGTGTGTAAAAAAGGAATTTAGCTTCCTGGAGCCTTCAAATCAAAAAAGAGTGAAGCACTAGGTACCTTGGCAATTCCAAAATATCGTATACGTAACACTATTCCGATGATATGAAAGATATTCATGATATCTCTTGATAGAAAGTGGGTTGATATTTACTCTCCACGTTTTTTTATATACTGTGAATATGAATATAAAAACAGTAACAATGTGCAATTCGATATTGTTTTAAACATGGTTTATCGACTAGTTTATCAGCATTTTGTGCCTCTAAAACAATCAACAGTGAGTATTACTACAGTGTGCTCCAGACATTAATATATCACCAGAAAATAACCTGAATTGAAGATATCATTGTGTTCATAATGATAATGCACAAATGCAAACGTCAATTTTAGGAAAACATTTTGTAGAGCAAAAACATCACACTATTTCTGCAACCAGTTTATAGCCCAGACCTCACCCCATGCAATTTCTGGCTCTTCCTGATGTTAAAGAAAGAATTACGTTGTTGGCAATTGCAACAGATGGGTGAGTGCCAGGTTGCAGGGTAGTCTTTCTTTAAAAGCATACTTTAAGAAGGGTTTAGGAAGGCTATGCTTACCAAATGGCAAGAAAGGGTGTTTCAACAGAGCACGTTAGTCTTTAAAGCAGGAACAGAAATGTAATGAGAGTGACAGTAGTAGCGAATTGTTGTTTTAAACTTACTCATAAAATAAATTTGTATGATTAAATTAATGTATTTCTTTAAACACACGTAGCATTGAGAATTCTTTACCTAAACTACTTCATAAATCGTCAGCTAATGAGTTGAATTACACGCCTACATCATTGTTGGTTAATACTGTAAACAATAAACAATGTATCATGCTGGCTAAGAAAAATGTTAACTACAGTTAAGTGCGAGCTCTCGCATGTATAACATTTAGCAGTACAGCTACTTTTACTACCAATTTATGATTTTATTTTTCCCTGTAAAGTCAGAGTATATATTATATTAATGTGTATTAAGTGTTTAAAGTTTTGTAATAAGTGTTTGTAAGTGTATTGCAATGAACTTTTTAATAAAAATGCCATGCGGTTGGATTAAACATCCAGATAGTTTCTGCTACATTTGTGGTAAAGTAACATTAAAGTCTGAGAAGAAATCTTTGATAAAAAAAAAACGTAGCACTTAATTACGGTAAGTAGGTGATCAGGACAGGTCCTGGGCTCCTCTTACTTGTTACAATTCATGTATAATGCTGTAGATGATCGGCGATTGGTTGAATGGATCTCATCACATGACATTTGCATTCCAGAGGTTTGTATTTGTAGAGAACTGAAGAATCACTTCACGGACTGCTATTTTTATACTAAGAAAATATCAGATATAACGGATAAGACTAGACATACTGTTATATATACTTCTCCCTCTGTTGTAAGACCAGTGCCTCAGTACACAGTTCCAAATTTCATTACCACCAAAAACATGGAAATTAGGTGAAGACGAAGGTGTTGATATTGAAGGTTATGCAGATTTATTAGATGAGAACAAAATAGAGACCCAGGCTTTTTAGAAAATGTAATTATTGAACCACACTTAATTAGTCAGAATTAAATGATCTCATTGTGTTGGATATGATTTACAGTTTGTGTCATATTTGAGGAGATCTGAAAGTGATAACACTGTTACTTGGTTTACAACTTGGATGTACTAAATTTTGTTACTTCTTGCGTGAATGGGACAGCAGGGGTAAGAAGAATCATGTTAAAAGAGAGTGGTCAAAAAGAGAAACATTACTGTAGGAGAGAAGAACGTTTAAGTCCAGCACTAGTAAAACTTGAAAAAGTTTATCTTCCACTATTACAGATTAAGAAGCTAGATTTAATGAAAAATTTTTTTAAAGCAATGGATTGTGATGAGAGTGGATTTCACTTTCTAATATATTAGTTCGCTAATATAAGTGATATTAAAATAAAGGAAGTTATATATGTTTGACCGCAAATAAGAAAACTAATGAATATTGGCTTGGAAGACAGTTTGAATGGCCGTGAGTTGCTGCATGGAAATCTTTTAAAAAGGTTTTAAACAACTTCCTTGAAAGTAATTAGGCAAATAACTACAAAGAACTTATAACTGAGCTTTTTAAAAACTATAAACCACTTGAATGTAATATGCCACTAAAAATCTACCTGGTTCTCATCTGGATTTTTTTCCCTACCATTTGGGGCTGTGCAGAACATTTTTCTCCAGGAAATATCCCCGTAGAAACATAATGCTGTTGGAATCTCAATACTGATGTACCTACAGCAAACTACAACAAAAAATTTAAAAGAAGCAGATTTTAGACGTGTAGAAATATTTAATATATTGTTTCACTACCATCACAATGCTTTTTTTTTTTTTTTTTCAAAAAAGGTAACTGCAAAAAACTGTGCCTGATAAAAAGAAACCACTTTACATATTTGAAATCTGCATCAAAAATACTATAAGATTCAGATAATATTCTTTTAACAAACAAAAAACTAAATTTTGTTGTCTATTATGATGCTGTACACTTCCAGCTGTATAGTTATTTTGCAGAATAATAGTTCTTATTGTAGGTAGCTAATGTTATATCTGATGTTACTGTACAACGCTTATTGTTAAAACTCATCTGTTTATTTACCTTTTTGTTTTATATATATAATATACATTAATATAAATGTGTAATGTATTTCTCTAAAAATTTTTTAGTTTTATTTACTTATTTTTAATGTAAGGTATTACTTGTAATAAAGTAATACTAATTGTTATTTTTTATTACGTACTGTTAAATATGTATTCTGTTAACTGTATATTACCTTTTTGTATAAAAATTGACATTTGTTAATGCTACATGTGTTGTATAAAAGAATTAAAACAAAAAATTAACCTGCCATTCATTACACACTTCCAAACCGTTCAATCGCCTGTCTCGGCCTCCTTTCAAGCCATCCTTTATTCTCTTTGTTTACTCATCCAATCTCTATTTTCGCTTATAAGGGTTTTCTTTCACTGTATCTCTGACCCGTTTTATTCCTCACCTTTCCCGTACTTGTAACATCTTTACTGCTGCATAGAAACTTTCATTTCACAATCCTGCATTCTCCTCACATTCCATTTAGTTACAGTCCGCCTCTCTTTTTTTATATGTATTCATTGGGATGTAGTTTGCCTATTACATCAGCTTTATGTATTTTTTTGTATTTATTAATTACAGGAGGATAATAAACCAAGAGGATTTGAGAGGAATTTAGAGCCTGAAAAGATTATTGGTGCTACAGATTCTAGCGGTGAATTGATGTTCTTAATGAAGTGGTAAGGTTTAGTCTATATCTTTTCCCCTTTTCTAATTAATTTATTAAACAAAAATTTTAGTTTCTAGTTCCTGTTATGTTAGGGAACCTGTTTATTAGAAAGTGAAATCCAGTCCCATCACAATCCATCGCTTTAAACTTCATTAAATTTTTATTTTAGAAACTAAAAATTTTAGTGACATGATATCTTCCTCACCATCTGATTTAATGGAAATTGTGTGCATGTCAGGTGCTCACAAAGGAGCACAAGCAGGAACATCTTAAGTTCATTGCAGGAACTAATAAACTGATAACTTGTGAAATAATGCTCGTGTAAATTGTCAACTGTAATTTCTCTTATGTTGAATTTTTGCTGTCCATGTAGATTAGAGTTTGGTCTTCACTCTGACTACAAGCCTTATGCTTAGACTGTTCTGATCATGTCATGGTAGTATTTTTCTTAAATGCCAATTTATATATATATGTGTGTGTGTGTGCGTGCATACATATAATTCCTTTTTTAATGTTTTTACTCAACGAAGAAAAATGTAAATATAAGATATGAAGTTTAGTGAAATTCATCAACAAATTTGTAGAATGTATGTTAAAAAATGATTCACCATACCTTTAATGAATTAGTTTGCATAGGTCAATGAAAAAGTTCATATAAAACAATGTTTCACAGTTTCTGTGTTCTTGGAAAATCTGAAATATTATGATCCAAGCTACATGATATCTTTCCTTACTATTTGACTTAACAGAGATTGTGAGCATTTTATGTGTTCATAAAGGAGCACAAGCAGAAATCTAAATTCTTTGACATTTCTGAGAGATTGAAAATATTTATCTAGTGTATTTTATATCATGAGATTCAACAATGATAGTTTCACTGTTTATTGTGAACTATTGAATAAACTATTCTGGTTATACTATCTAGAACAAAAGGCACCAGTTGTTGATTTAAGCTTTTTTTAACCCATAGTAATGATAAGCTGTTCTACAAAATCCTACCACAACTTCATGATCACCTGCTCTACAGTCCTTATCTGACCAATCAGCTGGTTTGATCTAGTGGTAAGACTCATCTTCATAAATCAGCTGATTTTGAAGTTGAAAGTTCATCCTAATAAGGGTAGAGTTGCTTTTATTCAAATTTGAATACTCTCAATTCAAAAATATTTATTAAAAGTTGTACTGTTTCTGTTAAATTTGATTTTTCTTTTAAATGAATACTTTTTACATAACAAATGTTTAATTGAGAAGAAAAAAGTGATAAAATATTTGTAATATCAGCAACCATTTTACAATAGAAACAATGTTTTAATATTGACTAAGTAATATATATGTGGCATATCCAGAAAGTAAGTGCTGTTTCCTTCTACCAATGTCACAGTGCTGCAATCACAACTCTGAACAGACTTGCAAAATTCTGTCATTTATTTGCTTTCAATAGATGCCATTACAAGAACAGCGACATTTGTTTACAGATGATTAAACATTGCTTAAAATCCCAATTGTGAAATTAGGGCAGTTACCTGATTTTTAAACTTGAGAAATGTCAAACCAACTGATATTTATCATGAAATAAATTAGGTTTATGGTAAAAGTTGATGGAATGGTCAGAAAGTCGGTGCAACAGTTCAATGAGAAATGTAGTAATGTGTCTGACAAGAAAAAGGAATAGGCACACTTCCTTGAATAATGATTTTGTTGTGTGAGTGAATGAAAAAATTAAAGAAAATCAACTGTTTAGAATCTCTTCGTTTAGTATTGAGTTCCCTGAAATTTCATGAACAGTTTGGCTGGGAGCAATTGCAACAACCACCTTGTAGTCCTGTGTTAGTGCCGAGTGACTACCACATGTTTCTCTGCTCAAGATATCCTGTGCTAGTCAGGACTATAACAAAGAAACTGACATGAAAAAATGCTGTGCAATAAATCACTGATGTACATCTTCACTGGCAACTTCATTCTTTGAAGAAGGAATGAAAAGACTGATTACAAAACGAAAATTGCCTTAATAATTGTGAAAATTATATAAAAAAGTAGTTTAATGTTTGCTCTTCCGTTAATAATAAAATTATATCTATGAAAAGTTATGTATATTTTTTTAATAATAAAACTGTACTTACTTTCAAGTTTCACCTCGTAACTTTAAATCAAACTGTTTTATTACAAAAGCCTTTCAGTATTTTATATTTAGTAAGTATATTAGAAAAAAACATTTCATGTTTACTTGTCAGTTATTTTAAATTTGTATTACTACTATAAAAATCTTTAATGAAATAATAGTTTAATTATTATTTACAGATTATTTTATTTAATTGTTTATATTAGGAAGGGTACTGATGAAGCCGACCTTGTTCCTGCAAGACAAGCTAATGTAAGATGTCCTCAGACTGTGATTCAGTTTTATGAGGAAAGGTTGACATGGCATACATCATCTCATGATGAAGATGAGAACATTAAAGATTCTGCACCATAACTAAATAAGTTTTATTTTTTAATGAAAATAGGAACATTGTTAATGACAACAATATAAAATTAATCTGCGTTATTTCTTATGATATTTTATTTAAATAGTTAACTGAAGTGAAATATTTTTTTTATAAGTGATTTGTGTCAAATCAAAAGAAAACATTTTAACAGACATTTTTATATTAATATTTAATATTTAGTGCTATTCATTTCTTGTATACATAGAGTGCCTGAGTGATCTTTTCTTTAAGTTGGTCTAATTCTTACAAACATAAAATTATTTGGTTTTGATAAGTAATTATTAAAATAGATCTTTTTAGTGTAATGTATAATTGTATGATTTGTCATTTAAATAAGTTGTAACAACTTTTTACTTACAATATAACTTTACTAAATATGCTGTTCTCTAATATGCTATAACTGTGACATACCTGAAAGTTCTTTTCATTACTAGAAGAAAGCACGTTCAGTAGCAATAGCTACTCAGTGATTTCATGATTATTTTAATTTCACTTATTTATATTTATTTGTTTTGGGGTAATCCTTATACAAAGGTTGAGAGTACAGTCCTGTAATATAAAAATGTATATTAAAAAAAAATTATAAAACATACAGATTACTAATAAAATAAAAACCAAATGAAAGAAAAAGAACCAACAAGCTGTAGACTTTCAAAATCATTAACCATTAAATCCTTTAATTTTCAGAGCTGCACTAAAAAAAAAAAAAAAAAAAAGTAAATGTTTAATTTTTTAACATCACTAAGTAAGCAGTTCATGCAAGGATTGTCATAAGTAAAATATATTTATTTGAATTACTGTGCAATATACTTCCTTCCATTGAATATAGGACAAAGTAGCAGAAAATGAAGGATATCCACGAAGCAGATTTAGGTTGTACAAATCACCTATTAAATCATTAGAAAATACACATTCATTTCCTTGGAGCAATTTCCAATCCTCAGCAAACCTCCATCTCAACTGATACATTATTTTTTACTTATAGATTCCCGTTAAGAATTGTAAATATGCTTTAGCACCACTGAAAGAGCTTATATTTTTGAAGAAATAGCTAAAACATGAGAATGGTGGAATCTATCTTAATATTTTGAATTATGTGATGTATATACTTTTTCCCAATTAAATCCTTAATTAAAAAACCCGCAATTACTAAAGAAATTAGTATATATTATATATTAGTATTTATTATGTTAAGCCAGTTATACCATAGTTCATTATTTTTACCCCATCATCCAATATTATTAACCTCTAAGTGGTAACCTATCCATTCTTAAAAAATCTGAATAGCAAATGTACAGAAACTTTGATTTTACTAAAGCATTAAATAATTTAATTTTTGCAGTCCATGAGTCAGATTTTGAATTAATTAAAATAATACTCTCTTATGGTAATATTATGCTTAAATAATTAAACCAGGTATAAACATTTATTTTATTATTATTATTAAAGTATAAGATCTAACACTTCTTGACCTTTCACTCTTTGAACGGAAAAATTTTTGAAATTATCTTAATAATTAAATTATTAGCAGAGCAGTTCTGGGATAAAATGTCAAGTTTGTTAATGATTCCCACCTAGCTACAATCAAGAATCGCCAAATCTGCATACAATAAATTCGCATCCTCCACATTTTTAAAGGAAAATTCATCCTGTAGAAAGTAACTGTGCCTATTGCTATATATGGCTTGACATGCTACAGTTAATTTGAAATGCTGAGGCTTCTTAGCTATTTTTTGAATATCGGTAGGTTTAACAAGTTTTTTGAGATAAGTAAAATAATAAATCATACTAGCATTCATATTATCTGCTTATCTTTAAGTTTAATGCTCATGATAATCTTATTCCTCCAGTGAGATTAGATGATTATAACATCTTTATGGTCAAGGCTGTAAAATCTAAAAGGATTTCATAATTATAATTATTTATTGATTGCAACAAGATTCTATATATACTGTTTTCAATACAGTTTTCTCAAGAAGTTTTTTGATCCCAAAAAGGAAAATGTCTGCCTTGCATTCATAATAACGCAGCACTAAATGAAAAATGATTTTTCTATTTGACTCCTACTGAAATTTGACTTCATAGATAGATCTTCTAACTGTTTATGGTAAAACCATCACAATTTTTAGATCAACATTTGACTTATATTAAATTAGAGTCAATTTGTAAACTTATCTAAACCGAGTTGTTAACACATTTGCTGCAGTGGATAAATTAGGTAACTTTCCTACCTTGCTGTACAAGCAACTATGATGACATAGTAAATTACCTACTATGCGTTACAGCACATATTGGTCTGTCCTGTGGTTTTGTTCTGTGCATGTAGTTTTTATACAGATTTACTCTACATGCTGAACTGTTTGATCTTGGATTTTTTTTCGGTATACATTTGTGCCGTACCATATACCACATTGTTTTTTAATCTCTTTCTGACAATTTTATTTCTTTTTCATATATTTTTATTTCAAGTTGTTCAATAAAACATTCATAATGTTTTAAATTCACAATCGTATAAATGCGGTTTTTATTTTTATAAATTAAATTAATTATATTACATCACTTAATCCATTACTCACTGTTTTGATTTGTCATCTTATTATTCCTAAATGAAGTATATGTTGAAATATTTTTCTTAAAAAAAAAAAAAAAAAACACCCATTCAAATGTATATTTTAATAATATACACACTGGGCAAAACATAAAATCTATTTTCAGATAATTGGGTCTGAATCGCTTGACATAAAATGTTTATATGCTTGCCTATAAACATATCCAAATAATTAATAGATTGATGATGTATTTTTTATTTGATTAATTACTTTTTTAATGTAATATTTTTTCTCGTTATGATGTCATTGTGAAAAAAGCTTTTTTTAAATTCATAAATATCAAATCCTACAACCATAATATATAAATCCATAAAATTTATAGTCTGAAATTTTTAATTTTATTTTTCATCTTTATTAAATTAATTATATACCATTATAAATTACAATTAAAAAAAATATTTTGTAGAAAATTTGCATTTTAATAAAAGAAATGATGCTGGAACAGAACAGTACAGCAAAATTACCCCTAATAATTATTATGAATTGTCACTAAATAAAAATATGTATAAAAGAACTGTTTCAACTAGAGTTAGTTCACTTGTTTTCTGAGATATATCGTAGACCATAAAATCATTTAACAAAATAATTTTAGTTAAAAAGAGAAATAAAATAATCATTACATAAGGCATATTATGTGCCATAACATACAGTCATCAAGTTCAATACGGCAACTATGAGGCCCGTACACACAAGAATTAAATAACTTACCATTCAGCACTGTACTAGAATTACGCAAACTACAAGCACACAGCAACTCCCTATTATGGCACATATGCACTGTACCGCAGTGAACGTGTTAACTACCATACTGACTGCTCAAAGCAGTCATAAATGCATTGATGTAGTTATATTCATAAAAGAGCACAGTCTCACTGTTTTTTCAGTTGTACAGTCAGAAAATTGTTACTTTACATATATTTTTGTATTTCGTGGAAAAAAATGTTATTCAAAGAAAAAATTATTTTGTCATTATTTATTATTACTATTAATCATGGTGCTTTATCTGGATTTGAAATGTTTGTAATTTTGTGAATTTGTTTGTTTAGCATTATAAGTTTTTACTTATAAAACCAGTCATGTTAGCACTAAGTGGTTTTTTTTAATAAGTATTTGTTAAGATACAAGTGTGTTATTGTATGTAATTCATGTTTAGTGATTTATTTTTAAGTAAGTGATAACCAACACAGTTGTTTTATTTTATATATAAGTGTATTTGTAAAAATGTAGTGATTGATATTTTTTACTCTGGCAGACTGTAATTTTTTATATTATCAAAGAAATATGAATATTTAAATTTTGTTTATTTTTGTTAATTGAAAAGTGTATTCAGTAAATAAATTGTTTTTTTTTTTAATTTTTCTTTGCACTTTCCACCGTCTCTTATATTTAAAAATTACAAAATTGAAGTTACCATAAAGTTATATTTAGTTATCAGATTCTTTTTTTAATACTTAAATTTTTTTAATAATTACTTAAACACCAAACAGTAACAGAAAAACCTAAAAAAAAAACTAACCCCAATAGTCAACTTTCGCAGGATCCCACATCATCAGTCGGTACATAATTCTACAATTGCATCAACAGGTACATAATTCTACAATTACATCAACAGGTACATAATTCTACAATTACATCAACAAAAACAAAATAAATAAAAATTTTAAAATTTAGAAAATATAAACACTAAAAGCCACAAAATTTGTAACAACTCACTGCCATTACTGAAATGATGTAAATTTAAAGCATCACACATCTACATTCATAAACATTGTTGCCAACTGCTATAATCCACTTTGTCTAATTAAAACATCATCTTCAGTTACAATCTGTTGGTCATTTCATACTTTTGTTTAAATTTATAAATATAATATTTTTCAATTATATTCATTTTTTTATTGTTATTACAAATTTCCAAATTATTTTTACAGTCAGTAATACTATGCTTACATTGCAATAAAATGGTAGTCCACATTATATACACATCTCTCTGTTTCTGTAAGCATTGTTCCATAAACCCTTTAAAAGATCTGTTATTTTTTTATCATATATATTAGTAATCTCTGTGTTATTTTCTTGTAATTTTGTAAAATTACCATGGTACTTAATACTCTGTTTCTTTTATGTACATTTTCTATCATTATATCATCAAACCATTAAATACTGCTGTTTATTTTATTTCATCTGTTTCTTTCTTCAGTTTATTTCCATTGTTTATTTCTTTTGTAATTTCTGTCAATTTTAGTGTGTTTCTAAATTTTTAAGTTTTTATTTCTTTTTTGTTATTTGGTGATGTAATTATAGAATTGTGTACTGACTAATGATGTGGAATCCTGTGAAAGTCAACTATTGGTACTAGTTTTTTTTTTAGGTTTTTCTTTAATATGTTTGGTGGTTAAGTTATTTTTGGAATTTAATTAGCACAGTAGTCAATCAATTGACAAGTTATTTGAATTTTCAAAAAGATAAATGTATTAAGTATATCTACACATATACACACAGGTTGAGAAAAAAGTTGTTTAGTCCTGAATTCATTAATCTACTGAAGTGAGAAATTAGCACTAATGGGTGGACTTGAATTTGTAGTAGCTGTAATGTATACACAACCATCAAGTAATTCTGTTATGTATGTCAATAACAGGTTTTCTAAAGATTATCGTTTATTTTACATTCTGCGTTTATTCCTCCAGAAAGATGATTTTACTTGATGAAGCATACCCAATAAGTCAACAATTTCATGCAAGCTGCTCATTGTAGCAAAACTGGTAGTGTAGACGAATGAAAACAGTCCAACTAACTAATAGTTTTAAATGTCAAATCTTTAAAACATGTTGGTACATTCTTTGAACGACGACCTCAAATGTCAATAAGAAGACTTTATCAGCATATTGGAATGTCATGCAGACAAAGGCAGAAAGAAGTTGATTGACATTACATCCATACCATATTCACATTGTGAAGGAATTGCAAGAATCCAATTACAGAAAAAGGCTCAATTATTTCAAACGGTTTATGTATTTTGTTTGTGAGAATATTTGGATTCTGAATAACATTTTCTTTAGTGACACGGCATGGTTTCATCTAACTGGTTATGTAAACAGCTAGAACAAATGATGACTAGAGTGCAGAGAATCCTCACATTTTCCATAAGACTACATACATTACATTTAGAAAAGACTGGAGTGCAAATTTCTCAGAAGAGAATAGTGGATCCAATATTTTTTCCAGAAACAGTAACTTCTGAATATAATTTTGGTTTTATATCATTATGTGTAATATTTTGGGAGATAGTTAAATAAAAATAAGGCATTTTAAATAGAACAACCTGTATTTTGCTATCACATTTTTAACAATTTCCTTTTTTTACAATAGCAACAGTTCTTTCTTTACATTTTAAAAATATTTAATTTATAAAAATAAGTATTTTGATTCCACTAACTAGAGAAAGTGTAATTTGTTATGTAACTAGTTAATATAAAATGTCTGTAAGTAATGTCAAATATATATTACTGTATTTACATCATTAATAAACCTAATACCATCATAAGTTAATGTTTAATGTAAATATTAATGATCCTATCAGAAATTTTGAATAATCGTTATTAATGCAGGAGAGAGATAACATATTTGCCAGAAAAAAAAAACTTTAAAAACTGTATTAAATTGTGTCCTTAACGGCTTTCACTTGAAATTTTTGCAAAATGAATCGTGAATAAATAAACATGAAAAAACTGTTTCATTATACAGTGAGAAAATGATGGGTCTTTTCTACTTAATTTTCAAGAAGAACCCCGCATAGGAAAGGCGATCTGCAGTTAGTTGTTAGATGTCTTCACTGAAAGGAGAAAATAAATTAAAATCTATCTTTTATATATATAATACAAATTTCTTTTCTAACTCGGGAAATATCATTATGTATTGCTTTAGAGGGTGAGATGAATGATTTGTAGTGTGTGTGAAAATGCCATGTCTGACCGGGACCTCCAGATGAAAGGCCAAGATGCTATTACCCATGTCACGGAGGCCTTTTTTTCTGTTTAGCCTCTGGAAATTACCGTTCAGGTATTACTTCAGAGAATAAATGAGTGTAGTCTTGTACAGTCTAAGTTCGACCATTCCTGAGATGTGTGGTTAATTGAAACCAACCACCAAAGAACACCGGTATCTACGATCTAGCATTCAGATGTGTATAAAAGTAACTGCCTTTACTAGGACTTGAACGCTGGAACCTCGACTTCCAAATCAGCTAATTTGGGGACGCGTTCACCACTACACCAATCCGGTGGGTTTGCCACGTAGGCCTGCTATAAAATATATAATCTAACCTTGACTAGCGAGCGTAGTTTGGTAAATTGGATTTATTTATTTTATAAATTTATATCTATGTATATTTATTTAGTTACTTATATTAATTTATTTACTCCTTTCAGTGGCGCCATCTAACTAACTACAGATCGCCTGCGGCATCTTGAAAAGCACCCTTTTCTGGTTCACCTCCATAATAGTTTTTTTAAGAATAACTATTTAAACTCATTAAGAAAATAATTAGTTTTAGTAGCGAGCGTTGATTATGTTTGAGTAGTTTATGTTGATTACGTGTAATGACGGAATGTAGTACATCAACATAACCTACGCTCGCTAACCTCATCTGCTTTTTTTGTTTGGCTCCGGAATCACCGTAAGGTATTACTTCAGAGGATACGTATGGAAGTAAATGAAGTGTAGTCTTGTACAGTCTCGGGTCGACCATTCCTGAGATTTATGGTGAATTGAAACCCAACCCCAACAAAAGAACACCGGTATCCACGATCTAGTATTCAAATTCGTATAAACGTAACTGCCTTCATAAGGAATTGAACGTTGGAACTCTAAACTTCGAAATCAGCAGATTTGCGAAGGCGTGTTCACTACTAGATCAACCCGGTGGGTGTAGTTTCCACTTACCACCAATTTTCAATATATATGTCCTAGTACTCTTGGAGCCTACACTCCATCATCAGGGACTTCATAGAAGACGTAATTCAACGCAACTTCTCCATCTATAATCGTAAACATCTTACAGACATGATGTTACATTCTTATTGACGTACAAATTATTTTTAATTTTTTGACGATCGATTATTGTGAACGTAACAATTTCAATTTTTAATATAATTATACATAACCTACCGTGTTGGTCTAGTGGTGAAGGTGTCTTCCCAAATCAGCTGATTTGGAAGTCAAGAGTTCCAGCGTTCAAGGCCTAGTAAAGCCAGCTATTTTTACACGGATTTGAATTCTAGATCGTGGATACCGGTGTTCTTTGGTGGTGTTGTTGGGTTTCAATTAATCACACATCTCAGGAATGGTCGAACTGAGAATGTACAAGACTACACTCATACATATCATCCTCTGAAGAATTATATAACGGTAGTTACCGGAGGCCAAACAGGAAAAAGAAAAAATATAATTATACGTGGAGAAGTTGCATGTATGAGTTTTAAATTACGTCTTCTATGAAGTCCCTGATGATGGAGTGGTGAGACTCCAAAAGTATTAGAACATATATACTGAAATTTGTTGGTAAGTGGAAACTTTAATTTATAAAAATTATATTAATACTAGCGTTGTTAAATGCTTAGGAAATTAAATTAATTATTTGCTTTGTTTTTGCTGTTTAAACATTTTGTTTAAATGCTCTCCAAATTATTAAACAAGAATACCCCTACTTGTGAAAATACTTTATTTTAAAAAAATTATGTACATTTAACCATGGTTAACATGTATGCTGTAAGAAATTTTCACCAAAATTGCTTATTTTTTAATGTTTTATTTTGTATGGTGACTGAACTGTAACAAAGGAAGTAATGAGCAGGTTGACATTAGTTTTTTTTAATGCTAATTTATGAAAAAACTTTAATTTAAATAATATGCAGACTTTTATTAATTTATCATAATTTAATTATGCAGTCAATTATTAATTTATGATAAACTCTTCATTTTTAGATTATGTTCTAAGTTACTAAAACATAAAAGTGTTCTTCCATAGGACATTCCAGTACTAAGTAAGCAGCCCAATGCAGTGTTATTTCATGGAACTGTTATTTTCTATCATAATACATTTTATAGCTTGGCCTAACAAATTTTTACTAGAAAAGTAGAATGAAGGAAGGTATTGTATCACGGTACTGAAAGATTGATTCAGCAAAATGTTCAAAATAAAATTAAACAGGAATTTTTTACTACAATTAATATCATAATTTCATCTTACACAATAGAGATCATATAGGATTGTACAATCTTCTGAAGTTCATTAAAACTGGATAAGTAACTCCTGAGCATGTAAATAAGAAAAAGCGTTATATAAGAAAACCAGTTGGTTTTCTTAAAATGAATTAATTTTATTGTTTTCTATAAATAGCCGAATAACGTAGCAGCTGGCTATTAGTTGGCTGAAACTCCACTATAAACATACACACTATAAACATATGAATCATCGGAACAGAAAATCACTGTTAAAAATTAAAGTTTTGTTTGTGAATTATGAGTATGAGGCAGCTTCATACTCATAATCTTGTTTTTGTTACTCGGTCATTACTTGATTGAGTGCTCGTGGTAATTTGAACAGTTTTTAAGCTTTACGTACTGTAACTGTGGTTTCACCATCTTTTAAAAATTATGACTCAATGTAGCTAAAAATACATATTATTAAAAATACGTCCAAAAGCCTGGTTTTCGAGTTTTAACAACTTTTTCTAAAAGAACATTAGCCAGTTAAATTTATCAATAGGAAGATAATACGTTGGTACTCCTGACTGAGTAGCGGGAAAGTATCCCGTGTGTAGACAGAATTAGTAGTTATAAGTACTAGAAGTGAGTTATTGGTTTTGCGTTTTTTCTTTTTAACATGAGCCATAATATCGTGTTTATTTTCATTTCTGTTTAATCTAAATGTCTTTGTAGCCGTTTATTTAACACGTTCAAGGGAAAGGTAAGAATTGGCTGCATAGTGTTCTGAAAAGCATGGAGGAAAGTAATACTATTCAGTACACAAAACTAGAAAAGATTGGTGAAGGTACTTATGGAGTGGTTTATAAAGCTGTAGATAAGGAATCTGGGGACGTTGTTGCGCTTAAGAAGATAAGATTGGAAGGGTGAGCCGGCTAATTATCTTGATTTGATATAGGTTATGTTTTTAATACATTTCATCAATTACAATTTTTCTGTAATATTTTTTTAGGTACTCGTAGGTATGGTGATTTCCCCTTATCTAGAGTTCAATCTGCAGTTGAAAATTTTAAAGCACTGATAGTAAATCATATGTTTTTATCCAGTTTAATGTATATGGTATATAAACCATAATAACTGCTGCTTACTGTTATCATATTCTCACTGAAATTATAATCAACAATTTTTTGTGAATTTCTATTTAGTTTATTTGTGAAATATGTTAAACTTTTTTTTGCTAATAATTTGTGATGAAGTATTCATTTTAATATATTATTTAAATTAAAACAAAATTAAGGCACATTTATGTAGTCGCTTAAATTATTGTGTTTACAGTTAGATGTATTATAAACTGATTTTAAGCTAATGCTGGTGAATTTTGCCAATTTTTTTGCTTGTAGTCATTTTTAGTTTATCTAAAGTTTACAGTAACTGTTACATCTACAATACAACTTTCCATTTATATTAATTTAATAATCCAGTGTAATTATAATTTCTCTACAATTAATTAGTATTAAATAAGTTGTTGCTGTTGTAAAAACTTGCTTAACAGAGGCAGTGTTTTTGCAGTATTGCTTTTTGATGTCATTGTATTACTTATGTCTGAAGTACCATGAATTTGTCACCTTACAGTATTTAGTAAATTCAGTGGTTATAAATTTTTATCTAATTTACAGTTTTGTGTGAAGAAACACGTTATAAACATTTGAAAAATAAATGTAAATATAATTCCTAATTTTAAATTTCTGGAATGTGCTTACAAATCTTTATAAAGCTGCTTTTTAACTTATTTAACTTTATTTTATCTTATAAGTTAAAAAAAAAAAAAATGGTATGAAGTACAATATTATTATTGATTATGTCTGTTTTGAAGTTGTTATAATTTCTGTTATTCAGGATGCTTTACATTTATATAGTTAGTATTGTGTTTGTTTCTGTTCGATGGGTAGTAAAGATAGATTCTGATTCTTGTATATAATGCTTGAATGTAAGTATTGTCTGTGGCTAAACATTAATTCTGTTTGATTTAATATTTGCTACATTTATTATAATATTAATTACTCAATCTGTGAATTCTCTTATATGTTTTGGCCGCGTTTATTCTGTTTCAATTTTTTAAATGCATTGGAGTAAACTTACCTGAAAAAACCTTTTTTCATGATTTTAAATTAGCTTTGATGATCTCTTTATCACGAAGTGTGTTTGAAATTTCCTTTTATATATTTTATTGTATTCAGACCCAAATTTCATTTGTATATTTTGTCATATCAGAGGTTGATTTTCCAGCTCCATCTGTTGTTCCTTGCTGGCACATAGTAACTAGCCAATGGAGCAACCACTTAAAAAACCTTGAATGGCATTTTCTGGAAATCTGTAAAATAAATTTAAAAACTGATTTTTGTTTATGTGTTTTTCTTAAGTTATATACGAACAGTGATTTTTGAAATATTTAAAGATTTAAATTTTTTAATATTGTGTGCTTTATATTTCTTATTTTATTATACTGTTGACTTTATATAAAATTATTTATTCATTCATTTTGTTTATTCTCTTTATTAGTTACTGACATTTTTAAACAGTGTCAGTTATCTACGTGAAGGGGAATGTTATTAATCAGACTTTAAAACTAATTATACGTTACTTAAAGAAAAAGAATAATAAAAATTTTGAAATTAAGAAAAAATGAAGCTTTTTTATATATTTATATCATTTACATTTAAAATCATTTTTATATTTCACCTGATGTATCTGTTAATATATGTTTGAAAATCATATGTTCTTCCCTTATTTACACATAATATGTTTTTCTTGTTGGCTTCCGTGGCATAAGTGGTAGCGTTTCTGACTTTCATCTGGAGGTCCCGGGTTCGAATTCCAGTCAGGCATGGCATTTCCACACATGCTACAAATCAATCATCTCATCTTCGGAAGCAATACCCAATGGTGGTCTTGGAGGTTAAAAAAAATGTTTTTCTTAGACTGTGTAGCTTGTGTAAACTTGCCTTGATTTCTTCTTTTAGCTTGATTTTTCTTGTAATTTTACTATGATTATTACAATTTGAAATAGATGTTTTTATCTGTTTAGTGAATCTGAAGGTGTTCCATCAACTGCAATTAGAGAAATATCGCTCTTAAAAGAATTAAAGCATCCGAATGTTGTACGCCTTTTTGATGTTGTACATGTTCATAATAGATTATTTTTGGTATTTGAATATTTATATAAGGATTTGAAGAGGTTCATAGATAGTTGTGAAGAAGACCTTCCTCTAAAACTAGTTAAGGTAATGAATATTTAAATTTTGATTTTTTTTTTTTTTAATAAAATGGTATTTTCTCATTTGAATATTTTTAAGTAGATTTGAGGCATAATCTGTTAAATCTAATTCTCGGTAGGTAAATTGATTTGTGTAAGAGATTGATATTTAAAAGTCTCCAGAGATCTAGTGTAGCTTTTCGGAGCATATAGTTAACTGTGTTCCTTGGCCATATAATAATAATTGGACCTTAGCTTATTATCTGTTACCTTGATTAGCAGGCCAGGCCACTCCGACAAATGTCTGTCGATGTTGGTGGTGAATTTGTTTCCTTTTTTCAATTTTGTTAATCATTAATCATTAATTTGTTAGAATACATGTTTATTCTAAGGCATTAAAAAGCAAGTCAAAATTTCTCAACCTGGTTAGTTCATAAGAAAAATACGGTCTTTTATTCTATTCATGGTATGGTACACTATAATTATTTTAATGCAATGAATAATTAAGTGAAAAGAATATGTTGGAGTTGATCAAGGTGTATTACCCTTGATTCCTTAATCTCCCCATTGTATTTTGAAGTTATTTCTTAACTACTGTAAAATTATAAATGTTATTTCATCGGTAATTGCTAGAATATGGGAGGGCTGTATGCAGTAACATGTGTTGAGCAATTTTGTATATTAACAATCTGTCAATATATTTAAAATGAAATAAGATGTACACATTTGTTTAATGTAATATGAGTATTTATTTACTCTAATAAAATATACAGTAATCTAAAGAACCTTTTTAATCATCAACACTAAACTCAAGTAACTCTTAACACACAGCAATTGTGTATCAAAATTGATACACAATTGCTCGACAGTCTGCTCACATATGTTATAATTTTATTGCCAACTTTCAACATACCCCCTCAATGAAATTGTTCAAAACCATATATTTTTAATATCAATCTGTTTACAATCTAACACATTAAACTTTCGAAGTACCTTTTTTAAGTATTGTCTTTGATCAGTAACCGTGATACCTTCAGCTACATTTTGTTTGACGTTTATACCTAAGAAATTAGTAATCATACCAAGATCTTTCATTTTAAAATTTTCATTTAACATGGATTTTAGTTTAACTACTTCTCTTTCAACTACTAATTAGCAAATCATTCATATATACTAATAAAAATATCTTTTCATTATTTACACTTCATGTATAATGTATAATCATTGTATAAACAATGATTATTTTTAGAACTAATTAAACTTTCATTTTTCATCACAGAATCAAATTCATATTTCAATCTCTTGATGATTTTCCAAGTCCATATATAAATTTATTTAATTTGTAGATTTTATTACTACAGATTTCAATTCTTTTAAACGCCAATTTAGTCTAAAACTTCTTTATTTACTGATGATTTTACTTCAGTTCTTGTATTCATTTCATTTAAAATTTTCAGTTCAGCTTTTATAGCTTCAGTCTGTTTATTTGCATCACCATAATTTATTGCTTCTGCATTTGTTGTTGGTTTATCTTCTGTATTGACACTCGCAAAGCTTGTTTTATAATCTTTCAAACAAACTGCTTTTTTCTTCCAAGATTTTGATTTTCTTTTTCGTTTTCCTGTAGGTTTGCTATTTTGTTCATCACTTATATAATTCTGTCTTTCTCTTCAGTTATCTCTTGTTTCTCTCAATCTCTTCATACTGAATTTCTTTGATAATATTTGTCATTTCAGTTACATTTTTGAATGCTTTTCTTCATTGTTAGTTTTGTAACTGGTTATTGTGTTGCTTGGACTGAAAGAAAACTTATGTTGTTTGCACTTTATACAAGCATACATCCGTCTCGTCAGTAAGTTTGTTATTCTTTTTTAAAAAAATCTTTATTCGTGCATATTGGCAAGCTTTGTTCTGCAGTAGTATTAGCTATCAGAGATTTAAATGAAATATAACAAAAAACCTTGATAAACATTTTAGACAATGGCGATATTGCATACATTATTCTTTGTAAATTTCCATTTGTTTTGATCCAAAATCATTTTGTATCCCATACTCAAAGCACCATTCATTGAAAATAATTTTACTTTTAAGTCCTGAATTTACAGAACATTATTTATTGATGATGAAACTCGTTCAAGACCATTGTAACTGAGTTTATTTTTCCAATATCCATGATGTCTATCTTTGATCCAGCTATTATTACATATCTTGATTTCTGTGTAATCTTCCAATAGTTCTTGCCCTATGACACACATCTGCTTCCTTGCACCAGTATCCACAATCCAAAATTCTCCAGACAAGTCTCCAAACATCGCAGTTACCATAAATGCATTACTCGTATTTTTCTTTTCTTTTTCTAATGTAAAATGACATTCATTAATGAAATGTCCTTTTATTCAGGAAGAGCATGTTCGTTGATCTTGTTTTGTACATAATCTTTCATTCCATAATCCTTATTAAGATATCCATTTTTTTGCAATTAAACATTTCCTTTTACTTAATGTATCACTTGCCAAAACAACTGCTTGCCCTTCTGTGTTATTCAGACATTTCTCTTAAATTAACAGTCTCGATAAAATCTTTAAGCTTCTGATTTTCAGCTGGAACTTATATCTAAGCGAATAGCCGGCCTCTGTGGTACAAGTGTCTTGGCTTGGCCTTTCATCCAGAGGTCCTGGGTTCAAATCCTGGTCAGGCTGGCATTTTCACATGAATTGATTGTGTATTGATTCAGGGGATCTCATCCCCTGAAGCAATACGTAACGGTGGCCCTGGAGGCTAAAAAAAAATCAGAAAGTTACCAAGCAGTTGTAAAATGTCTAAAATAATCAAGTAACATCAAAATTTTTGTTATAATCATCTGATCTGACATTGTTTCACCAAATTGCTTAAATTGATTTACCATTCTTCAAATATCTTCACCTTTGTATGTATAATTCAGAAATCTGTATACTTGTGGTTGACATTTGCTCAAAATTAATTTGTTTGAAATTTTCATGTAGTCTTACTTAATAATATTAATCACTGCACTCATTCCTGGTAACATTTTGCTGTGCATTACTATTACACTCAAATTTGGTGATACGTATTAACCAACCCACACTAAATGTTAGAATAAATTAAATCCAAAATTCATATTTAATCAAATAAAAAATAAAAAAAACGAAAATTAATGAAACCCATATAATTAGGTGAAATTTATATTAATTTTTTTCTACTTAAATTTGTATTTAAACTTAACCTCAAACTGATGCAGTTTTCTTTGTTGTAATATTATACTATTTTTTTTTTTTTTTAATTTTCTGCGACGTTCTGGACCATAAGCTATTAAAAATGTAGGGAGATGTACACATATATTTAATGTGATATGAATATTTAATTAGACTTATAAAACATCGAATAATATAAAGAGTCTTTTTAACCATCAACTGTCGGCACTGATTCTGAATTCAAGCAACTCTCAACACAATTTAACGATCTTCCCATCCTCGACATTCTGTTCACATATATTATAATTATAGCATTAGTTGTGTTGTTTCTTTCTATGCAATATTTATCTAACTTTTTTTTTAATTTCCTTAGAATAAATAATGTACTTCACCAAAGTAATGTCATCTGTACTAGATTGAAAAGTACAAATTAACAAGTGTTACTCATCTCTATTGCTAAACAACAAATACATATGATTTTGTTTTGATGAATTCAAACATTTTATATTTTATTTATATATTATTTTTATGATATAAACAAAAGTTTATATCTCTACATACTTTATGGTTGCGGTTACTTATAATTATATTATTATTAAATAATATGATTATTTCTTGACTTGCCATTCAGTATATATTTTATATAATGTCATATATCATGATATTTCAATCATTTTTATGATGATACATTTTCCTCTTAATCAACCAACTACGTCAATACTTGTTATAAAAATTTTGTAAAATGTTTGTTTTAAAACATGCTTATAAGGTTTACAAAATATATCAGAAAAATATTTTTATAAAAATAACAAAAAAAAATGGAAAGTATAATATAAGCTTATTATTATTTTTCTAATAAACAGTGTGACAAAAAATTTATATTGCAGCCTTATTGTAAATTCTTTAAAAAGTATTTATGTTTGAAAATTAGTAGTGAGAATTGAAAAGAATCATTGACAGTTGAAATATTACCTAAACCTGTTTCTGAACTACAAAGATGTATTCATATGGATTTGGATGAACTGCATTTGTACCCGCTATAATTGTTTACTACCGTGGGTTTAATATTAAATGCAGAGAAAACAATTTAATTGAATTTTTTATGATGAAATCTTGTTTTTGATTAGTGTTCAAGTAATCTAAATCATTATTATAACAATAGACATTATTATAACAATCAGAATTATAACAAGTAAACCTTGTTATAATTCAAAAAGTTGTAATAAAATATCTGTGCTTAAGGAAAATTTAATATGAAAACTTAAAAAATAAAACAATTAAAGCAAAGTTTTTTAAACATTTAAAATGATTATATTGTTTAAAATAAAATTGTTAAAATTATTTTTTCTTTGTCTACTCAAGTTGGAGTGATGTTATTTCTTTTTAGGGGATTGCTTATCACCCACCGGGTTGGTCTAGTGGTTAACGCGTCTTCCCAAATCAGCTGATTTGGAAAGTCGAGAGTTAGAGCGTTCAAGTCCTAGGAAAGCCAGTTATTTTTACACTGATTTGAATACTAGATCGTGGATACCGGTGTTCTTTGGTGGTTGGGTTTCAATTAACCACACATCTCAGGAATGGTCGAACTGAGAATGTACAAGACTACACTTCATTTACACTCATACATATCATCCTCATTCATCCTCTGAAGAATTATCTAAACGGTAATTACTGGAAGCTAAACAGGAAAAAGAAAGGGGATTGCTTATCACCCACCAGGTTGGTCTAGTGGTGGATGTGTCTTCCCATATCAGCTGATTTAGAAGTTGAGAGTTCCAGTGTTCAAGTCCTAGTAAAGGCAGTTACTTTTATACGGATTTGAGTACTAGATCATGCATACCGGTGTTCTTTGGTGGTTGGGTTTCAATTAACCATACATCTCAGGAATGGTCAAACTGAGACTGTACAAGACTACACTCTTACATGTCATCCTCATTCATGAGGATCCTTTGAAGTAATACCTGAACGGTAATTCCCGGAAGCTAAACAGGAAAAAGAAAGAAAAGGAGATTGCTTATCCTCACTTAGAAGTCTTAAGACCATCCAAAAATATTAACCATCATTTCATTTATGTATTGTATTAAAACTCTTACTTGTTGAACATCTGTTTTAAGGTTCTTGACTTATTTTTCCCATACTGCTTGAAACACTGATGATGCAATTTAAAGTAACCATGTCTCATATTCAGAGGGTTTTAAAATGGTTAATGGATATTAGTATAAAGTGTTCCAAATGAAACTGTGCACCAATGTTTACAAAAATATGATTTATTATACTTAAATAACAATGATAAAAACAGGAATAATACTTAGTACAATGAATTTTTATTTACAGGAGGTGCTCAATGTAATCACTATCTGCCTCCAGAAAAACCTGAACACATTTCAACATGTTTGAAAATACACACTGAAGCACCAAATGAGTGATTGCATTTATAAATGCCATTATGTTATTTTTCAGTTTATCAAGGGTGTGAGGATTGGTCTTGTTCTCTTTCTGTTTTAGCCTCTGGAACCACTGTAAGGTATTACTTAAGAGGATGAATGAGGATGATATGCATGAATGTAAATGAAGTGTAGTCTTTTACAATCTCAGGTCGATCATTTCTGAGATATGTAGTTAATTGAAACCCAACCACCGAAGAACACCGGTATCCATGGTCTAGTAATTAATTGCCTTTACAAGGATTTGAATCTTAGAACTCTTGACTCCGAAATCAGCTGATTTGCGATGACAAGTTCACCACTAGACTAACTCAATGGGTAAAAACAGATCTTGTTAACAGAGACTTTCATTACCCCTTATAAACACAATTCTGTTGGTGTAAGATTTGGGGATTTTGGAAACCAGATATGCTTTGAAATAAGCAACCCCTAAAATTTTACACATCAAATTTAGTGAAGTATGCTTCGTTGCTCACTCATCTTGAAAGTAGGCTTCAGCAATTTCTCAATAGGCTGATTAAAGGATAAATGGTTTCATTGCAATCATGTTTTGAGTTTACTGTTTTCTAGAAAGACTGAATGGTTATCTGCTTATGTGATATAACACCAAAGTGCAGTTTTTTTCACTATATAATGGTTGCTCAAAGTTCTGGTCAGGAATATTCACAGACTACATATACTGTTCTGTTTGTTGACATGGTAAAAGAAACCAGTTGTTTCATCTGAAAAAAAGAAAGTTATATTGAGAATATCTTCTCCTTTTCCATTTATAAAATTCAAAAACCTGGTAATATTCTATCTGATTAGAAAAATTCAGTATTATATAACTGATACATTGCATTTATTTTGTGCTGGGTAATTTTAAATATTTACTCATTGCTCTGTACGTACTGCATGAAATTTCTGCTTATTGTATCAGTTTTCTGATTGGATTTTTTGGACTTTGATCAGAAATATCAACCAACTGTTCCTTTTGTCATAAATGATCTTCTGGACTCAGGTATGTTTTTGACAGATCAGTTTCTTGAAACTTATTGATCAAGTCACATACATCACATTGTGATGTGAAACATTGATGATAAAACATGATGATGGAACTAATGATAAAACATTTCCATTATCTATTCTGTGTTATCACCACCAAAACAAAATGCATTTACAACCAAAAAAAAAAATACAAACTTCAAGTTTAAAACCATTGTCGCACACTGCAGTCAAAAGAGTAAATAGAAGCTTCATTGATTATGGAAGTAAAAAGTATTGTCAACAATGAAACATGGAAATCAGCTGTGGGTAAAGTCAGCTGTTAGTTTCTGTTGAAGGCAAAGATGCCTTCTGCATCTTTGCAGAAGGTAATGGTTCCCATAAACAGGAAAAGTCAGGGATTTTTAGAAAAAATCAGGAAAAATTGCAAAATATTTTAGAGAATTGCATTTTTGTTACCGAATTAAGATTATATTAGTTATTAAAGTATCTTTTAAGTAATGCCAAAATATATTTGATGAATATATTTGATTTCCTGGCATCGTGAAGTGGTGACCCTATTGCCCATCACATTGCAACTATGTGCTTCAAGCAGCTGTTAACATGTCCTGTTCTTATTTACATTCCCCAATTATTCTTTTATATTAAAGGAGGAATATTCTAAATTGCAGGTCATTATTTCAGTAGTAAAAGTTCAACAAAAAATTACTATTGAAAAATTTAAAGGTTGTTAACTGTTTTCTTGGCATTTCCTTCAAACCATCAATGTTTTTTTTTTTGTTGAATTTTAGATAATTAGTTGCTTTTAAATGCCTTTTAAATAAACTTTAAATATGACTGTAATAATAAATAAAAAAGGTGTGAGTTGGGCAGCTATGGTGATGGTGGAGGCTGCAAAAAAATAAAACTTATACATTTTTTGGAGTAAATGGCAATAGCGAACATTATGAGTCAGGAAATTTTTACTGAATTAGTCAGGAAAAACTAATCTTAAAATTTGGTGGGAACCCTGAGAATACTGCTGTAGGCTATTTATTCACAAATATAGAACATTAAGATGTCATAGTAACAAAGTATCTTCCAATACACTAAAAATTAAATGTTTATTTTAAACCTGTCTCCTGCTTCTAATTTATTAATTTCAAAAAAACTTCAATATTGATTGCATCTGTTTTTCAACATCAATAAGAGTGTAGTGTTATAATTAAACAAATTATATTAAATTTTTAGGACTGATTGTAGGTAATAAATTTATAATTTTCAAATACAGGATAAGATATAATATGTTTAGTTCCCTATGAAAAATATATCTCTTAAATTCTTCTTTTTTTCATATAATATTTAGTCAAATTTATTTTCCTTCAGTTTATTCAAATTTTAATTCATTGAATAAACTATTTTGGAATGTGTATTGCTGTTTAAAGAATCTACTTATTCCTTTTTTTTTCTTTCAGTGTCAGTATTCCTCGTCAGATTTTTTTTTTATTAAGATCCTCACTTTATTTTATAAAATAAGAGTAAATTCTGGTGCATAGTAGATAATGTGATTCGTTATACCACTTACCAGACTTTTAGTAGAATGGTTGTCTCTTTACTTAGGCCTCTCATAGTATACGTATATATATATATATATATATATTTAAAGTTAAGCCCTTATTGAATTTTTTTCTCAGTTGGAAGCACTATTTTGTTGTGACAATATCGATTAAATATTCATGAAGGTCTCAAAATTTAGGATTACGTTAAATATAGCCTCTCCTTTTCAGTCTATGTTGCAGACATGCCAGAGACAAGATCTAAAAAGCATGGCTACAACAATGACTGTGCTGACAACAAATTGTAGATCATTTGAAGAGTCGGAGGAGATCCTGATGGCTGACCTGGAGAAACTGGGAAGGTACTTCCGAAGATGGCACCTCCAACCAAATGCTAGTAACATAGGAGTCATGCTTCCATCTGAGTAACAAGTTCACTAATAGGAAGCTTAAAATTCTGTTCGAGAATACATGGCTCTTTCACAATAAGACACCAAAATACCTAGGCGAGACACTTGTTAGAACGCTTTCATTTAAGGAGCCCCTAATGAAAACTGCACAGAAATTGAAAGTGAGAAACAACATTATATATAAGCTCTGTGGAACAACATGAGGAGCATCAACTTCCACTTTGCACACATCGACTCTGAACCTCACCTTCTCGGCTGCTGAATATTGTGTGCCAGTATGGCTTAACATCCCTTATAATCATAGAATTGATGCTCAACTTAATAACACTATGAGAATGATTGCTGGGGTTATCAGGTCTACTCCTGTGGAATGGCTTCTGGTATTGAGCCACATATCTCCCAAACCTGCGCTGCATAAACACTCTTGTAAGAGAGTTCAAGAAGATTATAGACAATTGAAACCTACTAATACATGAGGACATTGAGGATGCCAATCGTGGTCGCCTTCGATCTAGAAAGCCACCTATCAAAACAGCAATTGCCGCCACAGAGGAAGGATGTAACCTAACTGACACCTGGCATCAAGAATGGACCACAAAGCAGAATAACCAAATTCCATGTATTACTCAAAAGCCGCCAGGTTTTGACTTGCCATGTAAGACATGGCCAACGCTAAACAGAATTTGAACTCAGCATGGTAGGTGTGTCTATTTCCTGTATAAATGGGGTAAAACACTGACGCCCCTTTGTGATTATGGTGAAAATCAAACTGTTAAACACATCACAGAAATTTGCCCTAGGACACTCCCTGTGAAGGGAATCCTGAAGATTTCCTAATGGCTACTCCAGAATCAGTAGCTTATATTAATTTGTTAAATGTTTGTATGTAATTTTTTACTGTAACTGGTGTGTTTTGGTGCCATACGCTAAATAAATAAATAAATTGTTAACTTTTTTCTAATATCTTGTTATTTTCTTAACTACAATGTGGATTGTTCTTTAGAAAATGTATAGATAATTTTAATATATTTTTTATGGATATTATCTATTTTCTCTTTTTGCTATATTTCTCTCTTTGCAGTTGTCTTTTATTGTAACTATACCTTTTAATGGCTGTTTGATTAAGATAGGCTTGTTTTATTTTTCCTTTTTTTAGAGTTATCTGAAGCAACTGCTTGCTGGAATTTTTTACTGTCATACTCATCGAATTCTTCATAGAGATTTGAAACCTCAGAATTTATTAATGGATATAAAGGGAAATATTAAGTTAGCTGATTTCGGTTTAGCTCGTGCGTTTGGTGTACCACTGCGTAGTTTTACACATGAAGTTGTAACATTATGGTATCGTGCACCGGAAATATTGCTTGGTACTAGAGTTTATACAACTGCTCTTGATATATGGAGTTTAGGCTGTATATTTTCAGAAATGGTCTGTATTTATTTATTGTTTTATTAAAGTCGTTGTGTATTGCTTTTGATAAATATTGTAAAATATATGTTTATAAAAAAACCACCAAAGAAAAAAGTAAATGGCATGGATATTTCTTTATGCTTTCAGATAGTACTTTCATCTTCAGAAACAGTTATAATTTTTGTAAACAGATTTCAGAATATCTTTTATATGAAAACAGTTGTCAGAATTAAAACTATTCTTCTGTTTGGCCAGGGGAACAGGAAACAAATATGAAATTTTATTTAAGTTGTTTTCATTTACTGCTAGCATAAAGAAGCCATTGCTTACAATTTATTTGGTGGTTTATAAACTTTAATGTGTTTAATGAAATTTATAGATTTAACTTTAACTCTTAGCGAAGTTTGATACGTAAATTGGAATTTATTTGTATTAGACCTATTTTCAATACATACAGTAACAATGTAAATCTCCATAGCCAAGATACTAGCAAAGGGTTTGCATAACCATTATTTCAAACTCAATAAATCTGTTTTAGAGCTCCATGAATGCTAAACAAAGCTTTTTGTAACTAAACCTTGAACCAGACCAAAAACATTTGAATGATGATATTGCTTCAAAAAAATCTGAAAATCCATTAATAACATGTTTTGGGCAACTGTAGTTTTGTAAAATAAAATTCTGGAAATAATTACAAAAATAATTGGATTGATGATTGCATATTTTTTGTTCATAAATGTATAAATCACTAACTATCCTGTTGCCTCATACATTATAAAGACCAAGCTCATACTTTAAAAATGGCCAAACAAATGTGCGTGACGAAGAGCAGAGTGGCAGGCCCAATGTTCAGACTGATAAATCATTGAACAAATGAACTGAAAATTGCTATGTGATTGGCGATTGATGACTAGTGCCCTGGCTAATGAATTCCTGTATGTTGGACGCACCTCTGTGTACCCGATTGTCACAGAAAAGCTCAGATATCACAAATTGTGTTCATGTTGAGTACTGAAAATGCTCACCGACCAACACAAAGGACAAAGAATGTGCAGTGTCTGAGCGTTTTTGGACCACTATCAAAGATGGAGATGATTTGTTTTCCCACATTTTTAAAGGAGATGAGACGCGTACATCCTACACCAACACAGAATCGAAACAACAGTTAATGCAGTGATGCCATTCAAGGTCCCCAAAACAGAAAAAGTTTAAGCAATCTCTGTACACGAGTTGAAAAATGTTGGCTACCATTTTTTGGGATGAAAAGGTCGTCATTTTGGTTGATTTCAGGGAACTTGGATCAACAGTTACAGCTGACGTGTACTGCGAAATGCTCACCAAACTGAGATGTGCGATTCAAAATTTATGATGATGAACTGTCATCCGCCATAATCTTCCTTCACGACAATGCACGTCCTCACACCGCTGCCTTAATGAAGAAGAAGATTCATGATTTTTGTTAAGAGCTTTTTGACCACCCTCCATATAGTCCCAACCTTGCTCCTAGCGACTACTTCCTTTTCTTGCATTTGTAAAAGTGGCTTGGAACAATGGTTTGAAAATGATGAGGAACTCAAAACTGCTATTGTCAACTGGTTCAATTCTCAGGCAGCAAACTTCTATGCAGAGGGGTTGAAGAAACGTGTAGCATTATGAAAAGTACTTAGAACTGAATGTGATTATGTGGAAAAGTGAAGTAGATATGCAGTAAACTAAAACTAAATAAAAACCTTTTCTCACAAGTTAATTTTTTTTAATGACCAAACGACTTAATTTATGAAATGCCTCATATAATAAATAAAAAGATAAAAAAAAAAATCAATTGTTTGGAAGAAATTTAATTCAGGTTAGCATTATGTATTTTATATATGCAGAACATTTCCGTGGTATAATGGATAAATAGATATATTGATTAGTTAGTGCCTAACTTTATCTGATAGGCACTTCACCTAATAGTTTAGTTTTTGTGAAACTCTGGATAGGAAACACAACTTTTGCATAGTTCCATAGATACACAGGAATACTACCCTACTAAGCACAGTATAAAGTAGTTGCTGCCAAGAACCAGAAAGTGATGCCATAGATGGAACTAGAGTAGCTAAATCACCTCCCAAGACACTTGAAAAAAAAAGGAGGTATAAGGAAAAGGTAGAAAAGAGGGTTGATAAATCCTTAGAGATATTGATAGTATAAGGTTAATTGCATTGAGACCCACTTTTATTGGATAGGTAATACTGTTTATTGTGCAGCTTTCAATCAGGATTAGAGTCTATAGCATGATCTACAGGCAGCTGTCAAAGATGTACTATCTTTACAGAGTCTGGCATTTTCAGTGCTAATCTAGAATGGTCCAGCCTTCACCCAGAGAACTTATTACGGGCATAAAAAGATCATGGATAGAAAGTGATAGATGGTGAGTGAGGATGATATGCATGTAGAGGAACTGCAACATGAGAAAAAACCCACTCAAATGTTGGCTTAAGGCCCCTCCAGGTAGCAAATGCCATCATATCCAGAATCCTTAAGTAGATCAGGAAATTTTTATCTGATATGAGAGCAACTTATTTCTTATGTAGGATTTTAGATTAACTACTTATCATATGCAACAGAAATTGTTTTTCCTCTAGAAATAGATTCACTTGAGAACAGACTAGATTCCTAAAGTAATGGCCATTCTCATGAGGAAATATGCACGTAAACTATAAATGATTCAGCCTAGTGGAAGGTAAAATAACTCCAGTGATTATGATGTTTTTCATGGGCCCAGTTCCTATGAAATATATCATGGAGTAACAATGCTTATCTTCATTTTACTCTAGGTGTAACCTAGTCAAGATGTGAATTGAAATGCATAATGAACTAATGGTTTGGAAACATAATGGACGACAAGTAAATTAAATTAAACAGGTTAGACCTTCTGTATATCTTTCATGTAGAAGGGTTAATTTCTGTACCAACCCATTACCATGTAAATTTAAATGTTGTAGTTTAGATAGAAATTAATATAAGTTCTTTTAAGGGTTTATTATTGTTTTGTGTTAATTTAAATTTACGTATATATTTATACAGTAGTGTTTTAATTAACATTTTATTGAAACAGAGATCATAAAAAATTAGTTTTCTGTTAGGAATAAGAAAATGAGAGAAATTAAAATTTTTTACATAATTGTGTTGATTACTGTAATATTATTTTAATGAATTCCACAATATAACTTGACTGCATTCTTTTTATATATTTTCTTTGATATTTGGTTTTAATAATTTATAAAGTTATATTTTTTATTATTCTTTTTTAAATAAATTTCAGGCAAGTCGCAAACCACTCTTTCCTGGTGATTCTGAGATTGATCAGATATTTAGAATATTTAGAACACTAGGTACACCTGACGAAAAAGTATGGCCTGGTGTTTCTCAGCTTCCTGATTATAAACCATTATTTCCTCGATGGGATACTCAAGAAGTGTCTCAAATTGTTCCAAACTTAGGGAAAAATGGAGAAGATTTATTTGAGGTATTATTTATTACTTTTTATTTTTATTTTACACTTTGTTAATATATCAAAATCAACTGGAAAAAACCCATTGAAATGTTTAGAAAATTTATTATTTTAGTAGAAGTGGATTTGTTCTCAAGAGTATTTGTTTTCTTTGAAGTAATTTTTTTTTAAGCCTAAATTGTTGAAGTCTCAAAAATCACTTTGGCCTATGACACAATGACTTTAGTACCTAGACTATCACAAATTATAACCACTCAACATACAATCGGCCATTTTCAGCAACAGCACATAAATATTGGTTCTGTTGTTCTAAATAGATTTCATTTTAATGCTGAGGGCCTAAGCAAATCAAAGTGTGAGTGTTTAAGCAAAATCCTCTTCGAAAACAGCATCATTATCCTTGTACTACAAGAAACTAATATTGAGAATCCAGAAAACTGCAATAGACAATATTCCAAAGTATTCAGACTGTTGATCATAAGATGTACATTGTGGCAATGTATGTGAGAGAGGACATCAATGAAGTGTCAATTATCCACAAAACTTCTAATAACAATATATTTATATTTGCAGTAAAAGTGTCTGAAATGACTATAATTAATTTTTATAAGCTTCCTAACATCCAGTGGCCAGATACTGTGCTTTCCAGTTTTGAACATCTTGTCCTTTTTGTCAGGGACTTCAGTAGTCATCATAGTTCATGTTGATACTTGTTCGATGATAATAATGGCAGAAGCTTAACCAGCTGGGCCTAACACAACTTCTTTTTAATATTTGATGCAGATGATGCAAGCACTTTTTACTCAGCTTGGTGGCGTTGTGGATATTTGTGCCTCTCCTCTGATCGATCTTTAAAGCCCAAGGCAGTGGGTAGGAGATTTTTTGATGCCTTCTCCCACACCCAGATTATTTCCTTGACCGTGAACTTTAACAAAGCTGGTTGGGAGATACAAGGCTTGAACATAACGTCAGGTTTATTCCTCCTGTAATAAAAAACTATGATCAGTTCAGTAGTCTTCTACAGCACTCAGCAAAAGCCTGCATTCCACAAGGTTGTAGATAGAACTATATTTCAGGTTGGAGTCAAGGATGTGTGGACCCTTATCAGAAGTTTAATGGGTTCGGAAAGTCTGACACAGATAATAGACTGCTGAGCTCTCTTGATAAAGCTAGAAGAGAGAAGTGGGTAGAGTTGAAGAGCTTGGGGACTCCTTAGAAAAATTTCCACTGGTAAGCATTCAATTCATTGCATAGTGTCACATCCTGACCCTCAAGCCATCGCTAAGTGAATTGTGGGTTTGTCAAAGTCACTCTATCTTCCTTCTGACAAACATGTTCTGTATAGACTGAAAAACTTAAATCTCATTAGGCACCCCTGGAATCTCTGGAAAGTTTACCTTGAAGGAGCTAGAAGTGGCGATCTCTGCTCTACCAACCAGGAAATCAGCTAGATTGGACATCTTCCAAAATATTTTAAATGTGTTGGCGTGAAGGTAAAAAACATGGATGTTTTTAATACTATATTAGGTAGTGGCGAATTGCCTAAGACTTATAAAACATCTAAGATAGAACTCCTCTGAAGCCTGATAAAGATCCAGAGCATGTGGAAAGTTATTAACCAATGGCCCTCTTAAGTGTTTATTATAAATTTCTTGAGAGAATGCTATATAACAGAATTTCACTTGTTTTAGATGCCAGTATTCCAGTTGAAGAAGCTGGTTTGAGACCTGGAAGAAACTGCTGTGACCAGGTTTTGGCTCTTAAGTCTTTAATTGAAAATGAGTTTGACAAAAAGAAGAAAACCTCAGCAGCATTCATTGACCTCACGGCAGGTTATGATGCAGTCTAAAGAAAAGACCTCTTAGTTAAATTTTACAATCTTATTCCAACAACAACTTCTAAATTCTACGTTATGCAACAGGTTATCAAGGTCTGCTTGGGTTGTAAGGAAAGCTCATTTAGATACTTTAATGATGGTCTTCTCCTGGGAGCTTTCTTGCACCCCTTTTGTTCAATGTTTGTATGGCCAACATCCCCACTACCAATGCAGGATGTTTATCTATTCCGATATTTCTTTAGCTTACAAGCATAAGGACTTCCAACTAACTGAAGTCACATTCCTTAAAAACTATTTTAGAACCTGGAAGCTAAAAAACCCAAACCAACAAAGATGTAAGTAGCCTGCTTTCACTTGATTAATTGATTCAAATTTAATATGTGTTTTGATGGGTAAGACTCAAACGTAACGAACACCCACCATACCTGGGAATTTAGATTGCTCTCGTAACATTCAGAGACCACCTTCAAAAATTGCGGCAAAGGTAAGAACCAGGACTAATTGTACAGCATCTTGCTGGATCAACTTGGAAGCCTATGCTAAAGCCCTGCATACGACAGCTTTGCCCATGGTTTATTCCTGCATCAAATACTGTGCTCCTGTATGGCTAAATAGTTCTCATGTTAGAGGGGTCGTCCAGCTGAATAGGATCTTGAGAACAATTAGTAGTACCCTCATGGTGATGTCTTCCACACTCCCAGTGCGTGTAACATAGCTTTCACTGAAATTTGGCACAAAATGGCTCTGCTCAGAGACTACAACAAAGTTAGATATTTTCCGCATTTCCCCATCCACCAGGATATTTCTTTCTGAGAAGAATGGCTCAGGTCAAGAAACCAACCTTTGAAATCAGCTTCCCAATTGATTGAAATAGAGTTTATAAAAGCCAGCTGGACGACATCCTCTGGAATATGCTTGATGGACTTAATAATTTTTTAGTTTCTAACGTGACGAACTAAATAGTTGGAATTAAACTTCCTTGAAGGGAATGAATAGATTGTTTTGAATAGTTTCTATAACAAAATGGTCAGGTGCAGTTATTGGAAGTTTAAATGGGGACTGATGTGTAATCAGTCATGTGATTGTGGAGTTGATCTCAAACTATGAAACGTATAGTTAATGATTGGCCTTTGCATGCCTTTCCTGGGGAACTAGCTGGTTTGAACAGAGTAAGTGGGGCAGGACATGAATGGTTAAAGGAATTGGAAAAGCTTTGTCATCCTTTTTTTTTAGATTTAACTTTTTTTTACATTAGTATTATTTACTGATGCAGATACTTCCTAATGAAGAGATTTTACAATAAGTTTCAAATTTATGCCAACTGGTAGCGCCTCAGAGAAGTGTTCTTGGTCTTTGCTTTCGTTATTGCTTTTTTTTTTTAATTACCTGCATCAAATTCTCAACCCAATGCTTCACATTAATCTCTGTGACCGTTTTTGCAGATGATACAACTGCATCTATACCTAAATTATTTAAAATAAATTGAAAGTTCTACTATAGCTCAAAAACATCATTCACTTGGATTGTAATCATCTAACTTTAAATATGGCTAAACCACTGCATTTTGTTTCTCAGGTAGACATAATATTGCTGATTGTGTGGGTAGAATTCCCATTAATGATGATAGTATTTCAGTTACACACATAATGTAATTTCTGGGTGTTTAACTTGATGACAAGTTCTCATGGAATGGTTAAATTGATTTTGTTTATAACAAAATCAAGCCGTACTGTTTTGTTCTTAAGTGCCTTAATAAAGTGCTAAGCTTTTAATCATTATTGAATATTTATTATCCCTATATATATATATATTCTCTTGTGAAGTATGTCATCTCTTGGGGCTCTGTCAAAAGGTCAATGAGTTTTTAAGATACAAAATTGGGCTGTCAGTTCCTTGTTTGTGACCATATGCAATGAATTGCTAAGACTGATGTTTAGGAATTAAATATGTTTCCCTTGCACTTATATTTATGAATGTGCAATCTTTGCTAAAAAGAATGTTCACTCGTTCTTAAAAAATAACAATATCCACCTCAACCAAACAATAAAGTTTACTACTGATATCTTGTTTTTTTTTCTTTTTCTGCTTAGCTTCTGGAACCACTGTAAGGTATTACTTCAAAGGATGAGTGAGGATGATATGTATGGAATGTAAATGAAGTGTAATCTTGTATAGTCTCAGATCAACCATTCCTGAGATGTGTAGTTAATTGAAACCCAATAACCAAAGATCACACCAGTATCCACAATCTAGTATTCAAATCCGTATAAATGATGACGACGAGTTCACCATTAAACTAACCCGGTGGATTCGTATGAGAACGCATCCTAGTTGTTAAAAAAAAAATGTTTAAAACTAATAAAATATCCTCCTCTCTTTATTGACAACTGAAATAGGAATTAAAAATGAAAATCATCACATTAAAATTTTTACACATTAAATCAAAAACTAAAAAAAAGCTTAAACAACAGCTAAAATTCTGTTTTCCATATATTTAAAAATTAACTTATATACTTTTTCTTTAAAAAAGTTACAAAAGGTGAAAAAATATACCAATTATATTTCACAATCGTAGAAAGATATAAAACATGGTACTTTTAATTCATATTTTTTTTAAGGGAGCCTTCAAATAAATTATAATTCATAAAAAATAATGCAGAAATTAAAATGTTTTAGTGCAATAAAAACTAATTTTTTCTTGATACAATTCAAAGAAAATTAGTCAATTTTTTCTTTCGTGACTCGTAGCAGTAATGAATCCTGTTACTATTTTTTTTTTCATCTAATTTTGAAAGCAATTTTAATCTCAGATCGACTATTCCTAAGATGTGTGGTTAATTGAAACCAACACCAAAGAACACCAGTATCCATGATCTAATATTAAAATAAAAGTAAGTGCTTTTACTAGGGTTTGAATTTTAGAACTCTCTACTTCAAAATCAGCTGATTTGCTGTGGTGATGAGTTCACCACTAGGCCAACTTTTTCTTTCTTTCTTTTTCCTGTGTACCCTCCAGTAATTACCGTTCAGATAATACTTCAGAGGATGATATGTATGATGAAGTGTAATCTTGTACCGTCTCAGTTCGACCATTCCTGAGATGTGTGGTTAATTGAAATTCAACCCCCAAAGAACACTGGTAACCATGATGTAGTATTCAAATCCGTGTAAAAATAACTGACTTTACTAGGACCACTAGACCAATCTGGTGGGTTAGTTTGCTGATATCTTATTTTGTGTAACTCATCACCATATTTAAGCTTATGATTAAGATCTTTAACTTTCACTGACATTTTTAATAAATTACCAAAAAACTTCTAATTTAAAAATACAATTTTTTTACAGAAGCAAAAATAGTACTCTCTGATGATGAATTTTTAAATAATTCCAATTAAAAGTTAATGAAAGCACTGAATTTTCTGCATTATGTGTATATAAATGTGTGCTCAAATAATTTTCAATGCCACTTTCTTAATTGTGAATTATTTTTTATACTTAATATCTTCATGTATGTAATATGTTTACCTTAACATTATTTCATGTGATTATATTTTTATGGATTTTAATCACATTTGCTATTTAACTTATAATTAATTGAACGAACATATTCCTGATACGATTATATAGTGCATTATTATGTACCAATACATTATGATGGGGTCAGAATAATGGGTTTAATTTATTTACTATGTTTTTTTGGCTTTTGCCAATTCATAGATGATGTCACTATCATCAATAGTAAAAAAAATTCAAAGATAATGTTAATGTGAAAAAACATGATATATATGTGCATTATTAGAGTACACAAAATAGACAGTTGACTGTCAACAAAGAAAATTGATGTGATTGGACAAGATGGTAAAAGTGTTGTGGATATGGTTATGATAAACTGTGTTTCTGCCACCCAGTAGTTTTTCATATCCTAGAATGTCAGGGGATACCCTGGAAATTAAAGGTTGTAGAGTCAGTGTTAACTGCTAAACCACATTCATTTAATTGTTGGTTGCTATAGATCGCCAAAGTTAAGAATCTTGGTTGTTATTATCATCTTAAAAAGATGATAATATAATGGGGTACTTTTCCATTATCTGTTAAGAAATGTGAATTGCTGAAATTACTTAATCTTACATATTTAGTTATCATTCTAAATATATTTCATTTAGCTAGCAAGTTTATTCAAGTTTACATGTTCATTCACACATGTCAAATGATTACGTTGCCACAGTATTCTTCTTGTTATGTAGTTTCGTAAATTGTGTTTGGCAGTTCAGTCAGTCTATATGAATTTTGTACGCCTTGTTGAACAAGTTACAAATGAAAATGGCGCTGTCGCATTGTTTGTTACAGGAGTATGGCATTCTCCATAATTCGTGTACTTGTCAGTGCAGTCATGACATGATATTACGGATGGGTTCACCGGGATTGGTGGTTGTGCTCATGGGATAGCTGCAGCAAGAATATTTATGACGTTCAAAATTGCCTTTCCGCAAAAATTTTTTTTTTCCATTTATTGTTGGACTAAGGCACTATAGTTGGCCTTAGTTAAATTTTGCGAGGAAGAATTAGAAATAAACTACAATACAATAGTCGACTGGTGCAACTACATGTGGGAGGTGTGTGCTTATAACATAATGAACAATCTGGTACAAATTGGATGGATACTACCTCAGTAGTGGATCTTAGGTAGGTTTTGTATTGAAACACGAGTGCTTCATGCTTGTGATACCAGGTAGAAGTACTAACTCATTGCTACTGTTGGTAACTAATTACTTAAGAGCAGCTCTACTATTATTTCTGACAAATGGAATTCATAGCTTCCTGGTAAATTACATTCATCTAATTTTTAATCACTCAGAAAATGTAATTGATCCTCAAATTAGGGCATGCACACACACCCAAACAATTGAATGCAGTTGTAGATTGGCAAAGAATCAAATTAAGAAGCAGTTTTGCACCCACAGGCAAATGGTTAATTTACCTGGCAGAGTTCATGTGGCGTTAGTGTAATTGTGCGTTTGATTTATTTATTAAGATTTTGCAAGATATTGCTGTTTACTGGCCACTTCAGTGGCAGGTAAGAATTATCGTTTCATTTTGTAATTAATATTGAAAATATTAATTTATCATTTGTATTTAAAAGTATGAACTGATTTATTGTCAAAACAGTTTTAATTTTGTTATGAAAATAATTTTAATAAAAAAAGTTTTAAATATAAATGTAATTTAAAAAATGTAAATATCCAGGTCTTTAAATAAATCTCACATTATTAAGAAAAATAACCTGTAAATGAAGTAATTCAGATTTCTTGACAGATAACAGAAAAGTACCGTAAAATGGTTTAGTGCTTCTAAAAGATTTATGACCTGGTTGAATTTTCTACTAACAGAAAATAAATCTACAATGCAGTTTTTGCTTTTAATACTAATAAAGAACTTTCCACAAGTCCAATTTTCAATATTATCATTAAAGTGATAGTTTTATGAGTAAAATCAGTCATTTTTTATCTCCATAAGATAAATTTCCTATATTAATGAATTTAATAATTATGATTGCATGATAGAAGTTTGATTCTGTTCAGCATATTTTATATTAGAAGCAAGAAGTTGTAATTTGCAAATCTTAATATATGACAAGATTTTGGTTATCTGTACTTTTACTGCAAATAACCTTAAATTACTATTTTAGATATCTTTTGTTTCAGAAAATGGTCACATATGATCCAAGTAAAAGAATAACTGCAAAGAATGCTTTGAATCATACATTTTTTGATGATGTTGAACTAGTTCCACCTACAGTTGTAAAAACAAAAGAAGATATATAATGAATTATTGATAATGTAAATAAAATAGAAATTTTTATGTCATTTCAGGTATAAAATTTTTGTCATTCCATTTTTAACAGTACTAATTTTTAATCAGCTTAACAAACTTAAAATTTATTTTTGCATTTTATTTATTTATATAATATTCTTGATTTTTTTTATTGGTTAATGTCTAATTAACACCAAAGTATGACTGCTTTACATAGAAAAATTGGCTTCTTTTACAATCATTCATTTCGTTTTTTTTAGATATTTGTTTGTATTACCGTTAAAGGAAAACTGCAATCTTTTTAAGCTTTATTGTATCAAAATTTGTTGAAGATATAATGATAGTTAAGTTCATTAAAAAAAAGTCTCATTAACAACTTTATAACTTAAATATTTTTAGTGAATAGCTTGTAGAATTGCACCCTATCAGTAGAATGTTTTTCATTTCATTAAAGTTTGCTAATTACCACTATTTAGTGGGTTTTTTTAACACAACTCTGCTTTAAAATTAATGTTTTTGTGTGCAACAATTGAATTAATTGCTATTAACTCATATTCATAATAAATGGATATTTTTGTGTACAGAACATATCCAAGGCCTATCCATTGTTTTTTAAATTTATGATTATTCTCAATGTAAAGCATTAATGACAATATTATATTATAGCATTACTGACAAATTTAGAAGTGAATGTCAGCTGCTGTATCTATTCTGGTAAATAGCCTATTCTACTGGTATTATAATAAAAGATAGATAAATAATCTAAAGTTTGATACCATATTTTAAAGTATTTTTAATTATGAATTATAAAATTTTAAATGTTTTAATTAAATGTACAGGCATTAGTTTTCTTTGTCAGTCATTTATTACTTTTTCATTTTCAAGTGTCAGAGATTTAAATTTCTGTTAACAGAAATAATGAAAAAATGTGTTATGTAATGATAATTAATAATTAATTGGTTTTAATGAAATAATTAACTTTTTTCAAACCCACCCGACTAAAAAGATCTATATTTTTCTCATATTTATCCCGAAAAGTAGCAATAGTAAAATGTTTTATTTGCAGGCCTATTTATTCAATTTTTCAGAGGTTCTTTTAATTTATGATTATTCTTAATATAAATATTAGTTCTTCATCCAGAGGCCAACATCTCTGGATGAAGGATAAAAGGGCGAGATGCTACCACTCGTGTCATAGAGGCCTATTATATAACATCATTATAAAATGCCTAACATGTTGAAGTAGTGAACGTATGAAAAAATTTGATACACATATTCCAGAACAGGTTTTTTTTATGGTTAGTTAGTTAGTTTCCTTGTCGGGGATTACCTTTTTCAATGTGTATTTATTCAGTATTATTATAACTTCAACATAAATTTTTACTATTCAATAAATTAATGAAATAAGTTCATTAGTAATATCTATCTGTTTGTTAAAATTATCATTATCTATTAGAATTGTTAATTTATTGCTTCAATACAGTGTAGTTTAACAAAATTGAAATAAACTATAAAAGATTAATTTAAAACAAAAACATTTCTCTAAAAAATATTGCAGTGAAACCATCTCATTATTCAAAAGCTTGTATGGGGTAATGTCATTACACACTCAGTAAGAAACATGAGAATCAGAACTGATTTAAATTAAGAATGATTTTACATAATAAGAACTTGCTGAAGCTAAATTGAAATCAATTTAGCCTTTGATATTTCTTATTTTTTTTATTAAGTATAAAAAATCTAAATTAAAATTTCATAAATATATAAAATAAAGCTTGAAAATTATTGTAATTATTAATCCTTTTAGTGCCGGAAAGTTTCTTAAGATTTGTGTTTCAAAATGCCAGCAATTTTCCAAGTAGTACTATAAAATACCAGTTGAGTTTTCATATTTTCTTGAGCTATTTTCACAGTATTTATTATTTTTTTTATTAAATTTCATAATAAAAAAAAACAATCATGAAACAAGATGGAATTGAAATTATTTATTTTCAGTATTAATAATTTTTTAGTTAATTACTTACCTTTAGTGTTTTTTTATAAAGACTTTGCAGTTTGCAGCAATAAGAGTGAGGTCAAAAAAATTCTGAGTGTAAAATCCAATAGGTCATATGAAAGCTACACCAATTTGCTAAAAACCCACTAATTTTTAGACAGTTTATCTAATAAAGACTACTTTTTAAAAAAATATGTACAATCAATTTTCAAACTCCACTTTACTTATTTAACAATCACTTTCAGTCTTATACTATTTTATGTTTATACTAAATTTTGCCTCATTATAAAAAAATAAAGTTGAAACTAATCTAAATAAATTTTTCTGTTATTAAATTAAAAATGAAGTTAATTTTTTTTTTTAGTAAATTATGTTCAAGTTAATACTTGAACATAAAAGTATCAAGTTTCAGTATACTTGATTTTTCTATCTAGTTTAGTTTCCTAGTAGGCTTTTGATCTTTCTTCTTTTTCCCCTTTTTTTACTATTTTTAGTACTACAAACACAATGGTTCTTTTCTTTTTTATTAAGACGATTTTTAAAAATATGTTTAATCCAGTGCTTCTTGTTCATCAGTGACAGCATTCTAATCGCTTTATTGATTAATAAATATCAATATATCTATTTCTTTTATATATTGATTTTTATTCAGTAACCGCTTTTTTGATATTTTATTAAATAAAGATGTAATGAATTTCAAATGAGTCAAAGCTTTAATTGTATTTTAATTTGGAGGTTTTTTATTAAATTTCGTTAAAAAAAACAATCATAAAACAAGATGGAATTGAAATTATTTATTTTCAGTATTAATGTTTTTTTAGTTAATTACTTATTTTCATTTAGTATTTCTTTAAAGACTTTCCAGTTTGCAACAATAAGCGTGTGGTCAGAAAAATTCTGAGTGCAAAATCCAATAGGTCATATTAAAGCTAAGCTCATAGCTCACATGAAAGATAGGTCATATTAAGAGTTCAATAATCTCCTTCTGAAGATATTATTGATGATCTTTTTTCCAGAATTTTAAGGTTTGCCTTTCAGCCAGCATCTGAAAGTATTTGAACTATGACATCCGTGCTTTTGGGTTTGTAGTTATCTTCAAATAATTTCCTCCTTTTTGCCTTCACTCCATGTCTTTGCAATTACGGGTAAAAGCAGTATATGCTTCTTTTGAGATCCTTTCTGCTGTACTCTAAAATTAGCAGTTCATTAATAAATAAATACTTTGTCCCTCAACAGCAGATCTAGTGGACATTTCAAGGGGATATATTTTCTTCTTTTATAAAGTGTTCTTAAAGGAATTTGTTTTAAAAAGTAAATATTGTGCAAATGTAACTTAATTGAGAAAATTGTTAATAAAAGTATCGTAGTCTTTATCAAGGAATCTACCATTTCTAATAATTTTTGACAGCTGTTCAGCTGTTGTAGTCCATATTCAATTTCTAATTAAATTCTTTTCAGATCTCTTAGCACCTTTATAAATGAAATATTTTTGACAATATTAGAGGTGGCGTTACTTTTCGTTCACAGTTTGAAGCCCCCAAAGGTGATGTTTCTTTTGTGTGTACAATAATGAATGATACGTAGTGGTAATCATGTTTTTTAGTATATAAAACATTTAGCTACCTGTTTACAATGATCATTAAACAACTTGAAACTATGAACATGAATTGTAGTCAGGTGTGTGTACCAGACTTGGCAAGATTAGTGCCGACCATGTAAATGAATGTCAAAATTACCTGAAATCAATTCTAGATAAACATGTTATTATTGAACCGTGATTGCATGAGCTGATGACTAGAGGAAGGTGACCAGTAACAAGAAGTGCATAATGTAAGCCAAAAAAGTGAATGTATTACATTAATTTATTATAAAATAAAAAAAAAAAAAAAAACAATTTATGTCTATTTTATAGTATCACATATTCGCAATTTTTCAAATTTTTAGTTTGCGAAAAATCCTGACATGATGGAAAAAATGAAGGTTATTTTTGGATTCAATGTTAAAAAATATTTTGGAATCAATTATCAAAAGTTTAAAAACTTTCCACTACCCAAATTCTGCAGACTTGTGTTATTGATGATTTCATCACTAAGGACATAGCACTTTCCACAAAAAATGATAACGCCTAGAAAACTGGATCTTGGCACTGTAAAGCTATGACAGCAATTCTCTTAAATGTAGATAAAAATTATTTTGGTGGTTACTGTAGAGGCAAACAAAATATTGCTTTTAAACAATCAAAAACAAAATAGGCATTGAAATTATAGATTTGAAGGGAGCTTATTAAAGTCCCATTGTTATTGTTTTGGTAGCTTATTATTTGGTCCTCTAAAGGCCACACGAGATGTGCTGCAGTGGCAGTCACACAGTGTAGCTTGTCAAGACAGTAACTTCCTGTAGTATTATACTCTTGGTGTAGGGTGATGGGAAATTATTTTGTTTTAGTATTTGAATATTTTATAAATCCATTTTGAGTAACTGATCTAAATTTAAAATCTGATTATGTATTTAAAGTTACATAAAAACTCTTTATATATTAAATTGTTGGATGTATGACCAGCCTTTTTAAACAGATTTTAATCATTTTTTTATGAAGTAGCACAAGATGTGACGCTCATAAACAGACGTTCTATACAGTCTTCTCATCCAGTAACATACTCCACACTGGACTGCACAGATACTAGGAATGATAATATTCACTGATTTGCAGAGAAACATTACTCTGAACAAATCTGTTGCATAATTCTTCTCAATTTACTACATATATATGAGATATGACGCTCCCATTGTAAATTTCAGTCCATCAAGTTATCCAAACAATTTACACATTTCTTGAACTTCAGAAGGACATAACTGCTGTGCTGAACATCAGTCCAGCCATTTTTATGAATAACGACGTCAATATTAACATGTTTACATTTTTCTATTTTAATAGTGGGATGGCCCGCTGACCATAAGTAAAATAGAATTACCACAGTTTTATCAACACTTTCTAGCTAGTTTCATGAGCAGTCAGTATTTAATTACTACAAGCTCATCAGTGGAAATAATGTTTGGAAGATTTGAATTACTTTCATTACCACTGAATTCATCATCTCGTATAAATGCAGTGTCATTTTGCATTCTTTTGAATTTTTATTATACATGTGTATAAATAATAAGTAATAAGGGAAAAATCAATAAAAATTAATTAAATGTAACATTACTAAAATAATTGTATATAAAAAATGAATTTGTACATCATCAGCACTACAGTTCAAAACATAGAAACATGTATAAAGATACAATTATAAATAAATAACTTGATCACAAAGTACAGAATAAAATTAAATTAGGATGACACTTACCTTATATCATTATATATACACAATAGTACTTTCACGATTTTCTAGCATTTTCAGTTGATCTAATCTTTTAATTGTACACATAAAATTACATATTATAAATACACAACATTAACAAAATAAAATCTTGATAAATACAATAAAATAAAATTTGTTAAAACTGAATATACACTTTAAAATCAATTCAAATAAAAATTAAATTAAATTTTAAGTGTTAAGTAGAAAACTGAGTTTTTCTAATGTTTCTGACCATCTTATGGAGGATAGTAAGCATTCAATATCTGATATTTCCACCAATTTGGAAATATTGGAAGTTAAAAAATGTAATATGAATAATAATAATAGGGTTTTTGACATTTTAGAGAGATTTTATATTTATAAATAAAATAATGAATTCAGCTTGATTAAGCAACAGAGTATGTGGATGACACAATTATAAAGGCTGCAATAGAGCAGACTTATCAAATATTGTTTATTTCTAGTTTAATCTGTTTAAAATCCTACACAATAATACAATATTGGCTAGCCAAACCACACACACACATTTATTCGTTTTTAACATATTTATCATTTTAACTTTTAATTAATATTTTTATTACTTGACATATTTTTATATATGGAATTTTTAATTTTGATTTTAAACTAAAATTTTTAATTAAAAGAAAAAAATGTAATTTAATTTTTATTTGAATTGATTTTGAAGTGTGTATGCAAAGTTTTTACAAATTTTGTTTTATTGTATTTATCAAGACTTTATTTTGTTAATGTTGTGTAATTTACGTGAACTCTTAAAAGATTAGATCAACTGAAGATGTGAGAAAATCGTGAATACTATTCTGTGTATATAATGATATAAGGTAAGTGTCGTCCTACCTAATTCAATTTTATTGTGTACTTGGAGGATAAAGTTATTTATTTATATTTGTATAATAGTACAGAGAAATATGAGTATTAAAATTGACTTTAAATAAAAAATAGAGATATATATTATCTGATTATAATATCTTTACAATTTTTTACTGAAGATTTTGATGCCTGCAATTGATGATAATATTAAAGAGAACAGATGATTTACCATCACACCTGTCTGTACATTTGTACATCTGTACAATATCCTTTTAACTGATGTCTTTTATAATCTTCAAAAAGTACTACAGAATTAATCCAGTTTTGTTACTCCAACATTTGAATCGCATCATATCTGTTGTTTAGTAACAGTTACAACTTCCAGAGTGAAAAGTAAAAAAAGACCTTTAGTAAAGATATAAAAAGAAATTTTAGTACATAGTCAAAAGTTATACAGTTTTCTTTTGCAATAAAGCAAATCTTGACATTTTCTTAGATCTACCAATTAACAGTACTGAAGTTAAAGTGAATGTAGCAGCAATAAGAGATATAAGATTTTCTTTATAAAAAAAAATTCAAGAGCCGAGTCTTGACTTAGCAGCTGTAACCTAACTCTTTAACAAAATGCAAATTTACAATCGATTAAAATAATATGTTTGTGCATATTTTATTATAAAGTAACACAAATAAGAATCACACTTTTTTTAAATCTAAATTATACTAAACTAGTAGAGAGAAAATTTAAACAAAAATGTTTATAGTACTACAAGGAAATAGTGAGATTGGCGTGTCTGCTTTTTGTCGGTAAAAGGATTAATACTTATATTGTAAAATCATCTATAACAGTTTTATAATTAGAATTATATTTGGTAACTTCTTTTTTATGTAGTTTAATTAGTTCTATTTAAAATTTCAGTTAAAGTGATTAATTATCTGTAAAAATATTTCTGGAATTGAAATGTAAATCTTGTTTGGATAATTGAATATACTAGAGGTTATCCAGAAAGTTAGTTTCGAAGGGCTATTGAAAAAAGATCAAAAACATACTCATATAAGATAATTTTTGCTCTTTGAAATACAAATTTACTCTTTTTTCTACATAGTTTTTGCCATTATTAAGGCACATATAGTGGAGCTGTAGAAGTTGTATCTCTGTATCATAGAATGATACTGCCTGCGATGCAAGCCCCATGAATTAACGACTTGTTTGACATCAGTTGTAATGGAACTGTCGGCAAGCAAGGATTGCTTTAAGACACAAGAACAGATAATCATTTAATACAAGGTGTGCGGGATGTTCAGAGGACGATCAGACTGTTCCCAGCTGAAGGTCATCTGAAGACATTGAGTTGTGATGGCATTTGGTTGAGTGTTGCCTTGAATCAACACTACACTGCAGGTAAGCAAGCCACTTCACTTCTGGATCACCAATACAATTTTTTTGGTGTTGCACAATAAACATCACTATTGATCTTCTGAGTGCAAAATATTGGCTTGTATTTTATATTTCTGGGTGACGATTTAGGTATCATCAATTGCGGGCAACAGAATCTTCAGTAAAGAATTGTAAAATAATTATCACTTTTTCCATTCATCATTGTACATGTTATCACAGCATTCATTAAACAATTTCACCCATTTATGTACAATTGAATCATTCAATATATTTTTTCCATTAAAATCTCAAATGTGATGATGAATTTCAACCGGTTTAATGTTCCTTGCAGTTAAGAAATGGATTGCAGACTGAATTTCTTATGCAGTAGGTGAATTAATTTTCGTAATCATTAAAAAAACACTTAGTTGTTTTTTGTTACTTTTTCATCAAGGATACGTTAATTTTTCCCCTAAATTTATATATACAGAATAAGCCATGCTATGTTACTAGAATAAAGTGACAAAAACCTCCTGTAAAAAGTGAACACTTAGAATTAGAAAAAATAAATATAAATACAAGAACAAAATTCTTTTAAATATTATAAAAAAAATTATCTTTATTTTTAAAATAAAACAAAAACTGAAAATTGAAACAGCAAGCTGTGAGTATTTTAGGCAGAGATTAAAAGGTTAGGTTAGAATGCAGTTTTCTTTCTTTTTTTTATTTTTCACTGGGATTATTACATTTTAATTATCAGTTTTATTTTTATTTTTTATTGCTTTGTAAATGTTATATATTTATGATTATTTGATCCCATGATTATTTTTATTACTTTCTATTTTTTTTTTCTAACTGATGATAATGGTGATGGTTTAACAAATGAAAATGCACTTATCTAGTTTTATATTTTACTATTTGTTATTATATATTTACCATCATGACATTCCGTTTAAAACAGAATAACTTATATTCAATTTTTTAATTTAATTTTTGTTTATAAATAAATATATATTAATATTTCTCATCGTAAAAAGGAGCTGGTAGGTAACTGTAATTGGACATAAACCTGTAGTAACTAGATTGAAGTAGATAAATTCCAATCTCTAGTGAACATTTTCTTAGTTGTGTACATTTGAGTTTCAGGAATCTTTTTATCATTCAGTTATGTTAAGATCTTTAGCTGCTGTAATTAAAGAGAATCATCTTTTTATATGCCTTGATTTTATTTTTCTATGGCTGCTGTTTTGCAAGTCAAAATAAAAGACTTTTTTATGACTGATTTTTGTTTGATTTATTTAATTTATTGTTTTTAATAATGTAATCATGTTAAATAACTACGTTTTATTAAATGTTATTTTTGTATTAATACTTGTATCTTGTTGAACAAATTTTCTGCTTTTGCAGTTTTTACACAGTAAAAACTCAGTGCAATAAATATCATGTTTGTGTTATTAATTATCTAGAAAAAATTAGTAAATACAGATGGTTTTGGGGAAACAGGTGCCAACCCATACACAACTCATTTTGAGAAAATTTAACTTGAAATCTAGAAAAATTCTGCAATTCTGTAAATTTAGTTTTAATGTATTATTTACACTATTGCGTTGTTAAAAGGCTTTATCAAAATATGATTAGGGCACTTCAAAAAAAATATTAATTAAATTAGGTGCATGAAATCAAAATTGTAAGCAAAGTTCTTTGAGATGTGGGTTAGCACTTTCATCAATAATTTGTCTTATGGTTGGTTGAAGAAAAAAACAGTTTTCTTTCAAATTTATTTAATTAAAACTACTAAAGAATAATGAATACAAAGTTATTTTACAGATTTTAATACATATTAGATTTACTTTTCACACAATTCAAATTACTATCAAGTCTACCTTTTTTCTTGAACAACTTTGGTATAATGACTTACAGTTCAAAGGAGAGAGAGTATGATACCATGCTTGTGTTTGTAAATTTTTAGTGATTGTGAGAACATGCTAGGTAAGTTGTTATAAGCGATCCTGGTTATCCATTTCTTTTAATGTTGGCAGATTTGCACAGTGTAGAAGTGTGTACACTACAGATGTGTGCAAGATTTATGAGAGAAATGCATCTGTAAGTCAAATGGGTTATTCACAGAAATTTTAAATATAACATTTTGTGTTGCAAAATACATACCCAGTCATCTTTATTGTATTCTGCAGAAAATGCCTTCACAGATATAATTCAATGCGACCAAAGTCTAGTAGGTTGAATATATACTAAAACAAATTGACACACAAAGAAATTATACATAATGAAACACGTAACTAAATCAGAAAGACATAAACTGAAATGAAATTCAATTTATCTTGCAGTTTTCACTTACTATGTGAGATTCATAGACCTGTATATTATTTGAAATGATATATTTTAGCATCTGTGAGCCTATTTAATATGATCCACATCGGCCTGTGATTTCTGACCAAACTACATGTGTACCAAATTTGCACCACAGTTTTTAGTACATAATTTTTTTTTGTGTAAAAAGTCGGCCCCACTGTAAGTTTTGATGTTGAAAATGCCTGCTACAAATCTGTAACATGTAACATGGTATTTTTTTAGTTAAGATTTAGCCAACAATATTAAAATCAATTTTTTATTGAGTAGCTTCTGCTTTGTCCAAGCATAGTGTATCAGTCTTACAACTTTATATTATACTCTTAAACTTTATACAATACTCTTCACAGAACAGTACATAAAATTTGTCAGGATTTAACGAGTTTAATTCTCTCTAATGTATTCAAGTAATGTATTTATCAATAAATAATGCATTTAATCAGTATACTGTTAATAGGATTTTGTTTTGTGTTATGACTGCCATATTTCAGAAAGGACTCTGAGAATTTAATTTTCTGGTTAAATCTTACAGTTTTTGAATATGGAAGACGCCAGTCTTTGTGTTTTTCTCTGTATAGCTTTAATTTGATCCCAAGTGAGTTGAATTTGTTTACATGAATTGTCTGCTAAAAACAATTTACAAATTTTTTATTTAATGTCATTAACTTGTAAAAGCTGTTCTTAAATGTTTTTGTAACAATGTTTCTTTATCCTTGCTTTATAATTGTAATAAGTAGTATTTGGCATGGAATAATTTCCCAAATTCCAAAAATTAGTTAAAAATGTGTTCTGTTTCATTACGTACCTTGTTCCAGCAATTAAAAAAATAGGCTTACCAACTTCTAGGAACTACATTCTTAGAAGATTAATTTACATTTATTTTGTTAGTATTTTCTGAAAATTCAGCATTATAACGATTTTCTTCTGCTTGAACCATCTTTGGTTGGAGTTACATTAACTGGTTGAGAGATAATAGCTTAAATTTGAAACAAAAAATTGAATCAAAGAAATTGCTACACTGAAAAAGTTGTTTTCAAAACGTATATTACACTGCAAAACAGCAATATTCATTATTTATTGTAAATTTTACCAAAAATTAACATTAAATATATAGTTTATGAATAGTTTCATTCACCTCAAATTTATTTTCTTCATCAAACAATGATTCCGTAGCAAAATCTGGATTATTATGTTTGAGAAAAATTATCATTACGAAGTAAACTTAAAATATCAGTATTTCTATATAATTTATTGACTGTGGTGGCCGTCTTGATGGGGGCTTGGATATTTTCTTACTCAAAACAAACACATGTTATTCTTAATGGAAAATGAATATAATTAATAAATAAATGACCAGGAGCAGGTTTACCAACAAAATTCTTACTGAAAATTAAAATATTGTGTAGAATCAAAATTTTCAATAACCTCAATTATCTCAAAAGTTTGAGTTGACATCTCATTTCCCCAAACACTTCATTTGTACATAAACAAACAAAAAACTGAATTAATGTTATAAATATTTTTAAAGAGTTTTTTATTTATTTTTTTTTTGTAAAACTTATTTTATAAAGTGTATTTGTTTTTGTTTTTTATTTTAATCATAATTATTTATACAAATAATTACATGTTTGTAATAGGATATTATTATCTATAATCTTACTAACTGATGGCTTTTATTATTATTTTTCATTATATAAACTTAGAATTCCATCTTGTAAATTAATAAACTGTTTATATATTTTTATAAAAGAGGTTATTTCTTAATAATCTATTCCTTTTTTTTCATCTTTTGCTTGTTATTGCCTGTTATAAACTGTTTAGTAGTACTGGATCACACATTTACTGAAATGGTTTGGACTGTGTTCTGGTAAGTTGCTTCCTTTTTACTCAAAAAAAAAAAAAATAGTCATCAACCTAATTGATCATTGACTATCTGAGGATGATAAAGTTTTAAATTGAAATTGAAATCAGCTTTGGATATTATCTGTTTCTTTTTAGTTGTAATAAGATAGAATTCATAGATTGATTACATAATTGTAAATCACTTTATACTTAAATGATTAAAAAGTATCCAAAGTATAGCGTTTTAAAAACTGCTTACTATAAAACAAAACGAAGAAAGTACTCTTGCTTTAAAGATATACAGATGATTCTGATTAACATACTATAGTATTAATATCAGGAACTGCCTGATATCATACAAAGAAGTGATGTGTATGTGTATTATAGTCAGTTTCATGAATCTTATACAGGATCAGAAAGTCACATTCTTTATTGAAGCTTATTTTGTGAAAATACTTTTCTCTGCAGTTGCTTTAATAGAACAAGAGTTTTATGTCAAAGAAAATAAAACTATTTTTTAGTGACATGGTAGTATTAAGGACAGACATTGAGTATGTGATGTCTGAATTAATTCCAAGTTTATAGAGCATTTACAAAAGAATCTGCAACGTTCTTTTAATAATCTTTACAGTGATTGTCTGAACAGGCTGAACCATCTTTATAATAACCCTGTCAAAGAAATATTAAATGTCTGAAACTATGGTAATTCTATTAGAGTAGTGGATGAGTTACTCTTATAGGTTTTACAATAGTGAATGGTTAGATATCTTCTAAGAATAAGAACAACCCAATTGGTTTGGTTTGGTGGATTTATATTACATGTCACTGTTTATTTGTGAAAATGTTACATTCAGACCAATATTATTTTACATAACTTTTAATTTAGTTGTCTAACATTGTAGCCAGTGGCTATTTAACTTGAAGTTAGTGGATATTATTGATTGATGTTTAATTATATATGTCACAGTGTGATATACATGCCTAATGAATGAAACTGTTTTTAGTGATCACTTAATCACAAAAAAAAAATTTGACCTCTTCGCTCATAAAATTGTCTTTTCAAAATTACTTAAGCCGATTATCTGAATGCAGATTTTAATATACTATATCAATCTTAGAATGGTACAGGTTTTACAAAATTTCTATAAGCCCATGAGAAATGACCCATTTATTTACTGATGTAAATAATGATGTATATAAACATTTATGATACTTTATTTTTTTATAAATTAAAAGACAACATCATTAGGACTGGTTTTAAAGGTTGTTAACTTTGAATGATAAATTTATTTCTATAATGTCTACTCCTAAAGATTTAAAAAATTAGTCGTATAAATAATTGAATTTCGAATGCATTTTTGAGGTTTAGTTTTGCTGAAAAGAATTCAGAGGGAAGCATAATAAAAGCTGAAATAATAAAAAGTGCTTTTTCTATTTTGTGGTTTATCTTGAAAACAATCATGAATTTAAAAAAAATTACAGAAGATATCAGTTTTTCTTCTGTAGGCATTGCGAAAATAAAAGTGATATACTTAAGAGAGGTTAAAAAATTTATCAAAATTTGAATTTTGTAACTCCAAAAACTTTTTTTTTGATCTGTACTTTGTTTATCCACAAACAGCTATTGAAAAAATATCAAAAGAACTTTATAATATTTATTTTGATTTTAAAAGGCAGTGCAAAAATGAAAAACTCATTGTCAGCTTTTATTATTTGTTTTTACCTGAATTTGTTTAACAAAATGATTTACTTATAATTGACATCTTAGTAATCCAAATACATAATATGTTCAATTATAATTGATTCACTTTTATGTAGACTATCTTGCCTTTTGAGAATATTGTATTTTACTGTATTAGAATACTTATTCATCGCTACTGATAAGCACCTCATCCCAAGGTTGAGCTTTTTGTACAGTCACGTTAAAAAATAAAGAGTCCTTGGACAGGTGTACAGGCAGATGCTCCCATCTTGTTATACAGATACATTAACGAGTTCTCCCAAGCTCTTAATGTAAGTTGATTGATATGTAGAAAAACTAACAAATGTGGAGAGGGATAGATGATGATGATGATAAAGTAACAATCTATCTGCAGATGTACATAAAATTAAACAAATGACTTTATTCAAAGGAATACCTCAGATCCCTCTGCAGGTCTGAAGAGCCGCCAGAGAGCTACAGCTTACCTCTCATGGCTCATATATGCTAGTGATAATAACAGTCTTGTAAAATAAAATAAAAATGCTTTCTTATAAACTTCTTTGCAGCTAATGATATGTATGAAATTGTACTAATGGATTACTATTATTTTAATTAGAAATTCTAGTACTGGCAATTTTATTCAGAGAAATAAATTTCATCTTTATTAATTGATCACTAGGCTTATTATGACTAAACAACTGATTACCTGTTTACATTGATAAGAAATGTGTTGTAGCTTGTAAATCTATTAGCTAAAGTTCAGCTTATTTTCGTTTGCATGGAAAATTACAGCTATCCCATTGCAGAAGGCTCTTATTTAAGAACCTGTACCATGGCGGTAGAAACTCTTGTAGCACTGCTTGTCATGTTTGTTAAATTAATATCTTGAAATCTGAAAGTTTCTTTTATCTATGAAAATACTGAAAACAGATTATTTCATGTGCTTAATCACAGGCGGTCTACAGAATATGCTGCTAATTACTCTATAATCTTGTACTTATTGTAGTTGGATAGTGTAAAGAATTTTTGTGTTTGTTGTAGTAAAGTAAAATTATTGGAAAAATAGTGACTAAAATAGTGTAGGAAAATATATCATTCTACATTTGTTCAGTGTAGAATTTTGTTTGCCGATTGATGTGAATTGAATGTATATTAAATCGTTCTTGTACAGGTAGAAGATGATAATATCTATGTAGTATTGCACTAATCTGTAAGGAACTACATTCTCTTCCAAATGTAGCTCATATGAAGACAGTTTTTTTTTAATGGAATGCTCTACTGTAGTTTATTAAATTATGTTTTGTTTGTGTGTATGAGCTGGTATTCACATTGATATATTACGATTACTATTCTCCCTTATTTGTGGTCGACAGTCTACATGTTAGTATCTTTTTAACAATATTCTAATATAGATGGGATTTTTATTTATTATTTTTATTCTGTATTTACTATTCTATATTCTGTATTTTTATTCTGTATTTACTATAGTTAGTTCAAAATATATCAGATTGTACTTGTGCAGTAGTTATATGAGGTGTAAAAAAAAAATAGGACTTATGTTATTAAAAAAGAATTTACTTCTTTATATTTATGTTGTCCCCTTCAAAGTCTTCCATACGTGCAACATATTTATATCAGCATTTCTTCCAGTACTCAAAACTTTTGTGGAAAGCATTTCTTGACGATTAGCGATTTTTTTTTCTTTATTTTATTGATCATCACAAGTTATCCTCTTAATGTTCTCTTAATCTATGGGAAAAGAAAAAGTTGCAGGGTGCCATGTCTGGAGAATACAGAGGGTGCAGTAACACTATGGTGTTACTTTTGGCTAAATAATCACAAATTATTAGGGAAGTGTGAGGTAGATCAGTAATGTGGTGTAAAATTCAGGAATCTTTTTTCTACATTTATGGTCATTTTCTTCAGATTGCCTACAAATATAAAACTGCTAAGCAATACTTTTTGTTAATCATACAACCTTGTAGTAAGAATTCACAATGGGGATGCTATTATAACTGGAAAAAAAAACATAACATTCAATTGAACTTGGTGTGCTTTTTTCAGTCTTAGTTCTTCAGGAAGCTTCCAACGTGATCATTGGACCGTCATTTCAATATCATAATAATACACCCACATTTCATTACTTTTTTTTTTTTTTTTAGTAATTATAGTTATCAGCAATGTCAGCAAACCAATGTTTTTGTCTGCTACTCGTTTCATACCTAAAATTAGATCATTTTTCATATGATCTATAAAAAATTCCCACATCTTCAACAACTTCAGTAACAGTGATTCAGTGATTATTCATCACAATGTCTATTATTTTGTCAGTATTTTCACAGTTGTTAATATGTTGGGTCATTAAACCCTTTTATTGTCTTCACAGTCATTCTACAACTATTTATACCACTCATTAACCCTCAGTTTCGACATAACATCCTCCCCAACAGTCTTCTCAAACCACTTCACTGCATTACATTTCATTTTTAATGCAAATCCTTTTGTTTCATCATTTTCAAACAAAATAAATCACCGCTCATAACAAAATAAATTATAATTTCTAGACTGACAAATTTGAACTATGAGTGTAATACTGTTGAAAAGACTGTTATATATTATAAACAGTAATGCTGTCATGTGGATAAAAGATTTACTTAGATGAAAAGATATAGCACAAATTTAAAAGAATCTCATTTTTTCACACCTTTATTTTTTTTTTTTTTTTTTGTGCGTAGCAATGAAAAAGGAAAAAGTACCTAAAAGAAAGTATGTTCTTTGGCAGAAAATTATATTTTTTGCCTACTTATCGAGAGGAATGATCAGATTTCCAGCATAATTTAAAAATACATTTTAATAATAATTACAACAGATATTAAGAAAAAAGAACTGTTTGAATAATTAGAGCAAAACTAACAAGTAAAGAAAAGCATAGTTTTTATTCATAGGTGAAAAAAATAATTTAAAAAACAGTAATCTTTTTTTGAGATATTATCTATGCCTCAACTTTATAATCAAGCTGAGACCAATCATTACAAGCTAAAGTATTTAGTATTACTGTTAGAAATATGGAACAAAAAATTAACAGGGTTTTGTAATATCAATACCAGGTTGTTGCAAATGTAAACAAAAAAGTGTGGTATGTGACTATTTACAGGAACAATGAAGAGGCCTGGCTTATTGTAAACAAAAAAAATATTACTTTTCTGGAATGGCTTTTTATGGATAAAAATTATTTTTTTAATTACAATTTGTAATAAGTACTACAATTAATTTTTGTTTTAATATTTTTATTACTATTTAGTTTTTAAATGTTATTTCAGTTAACAATACGTTAAATTATGAACATACAATTTGTGTTAGCAATTCAGTTGCAGAAAGGGTATATAGAGTGTTACTTGCATATTATTTTATTTGATTTTTCTGCTCAGCCAAAAGAATTATTTAAATTAGTAATTTTTATTAATATATTATAATTAATTAATTATAATATAATCAATATTGTTATAATAATAATAATTATAGTAATAATAATTTATTTTGTTAATAAATAATCGAGGAACATTTTATTTTAATTTTAAAATGTTACATTTTTAATAATTTTATACGATTTATGTTGTATGATTATAATTTGATTTAAATTTTAACTATTATTATTTTTTGTAGCTTATTTTCATATTTCATTCTACATTAACGAACACCTAATAATTACCATAATCTATGATTAATATAATTCACAACACTCACAGATGATGTAAAATCACATTTCTTTGTAGCACCACTCATTAGAATTTGGTCCATGCATTATAATCATCCATTATAAAAAGCGATTGTTTTTCTTTTTTAATGTAATACAATATTAAAACACTAATAGACACTTCATTTATAGGCAATTCAATCACTCCCTGAATTTTTGTAATTACAAAAATATTACTTAAAAGTTACTTACTGTATCAAGCTGTAGGATTTAGTATTTTTTATTAATGCTTAATCATAATTAAAATATAATTTTTCATAATAGTAGTAATAATAATAATGTAATATTGTGCTAAAAATAAGATTGCTGTTTTAGCTCACAAGTTTTTGTATTTTAGTTTTTGGAATGTTTAATATAAAATACATTGAATTCTTGAATAACTGGCTTAATGTAAGTCCTAACACACTTTTTTCAATTTTAAGAGTATTTAACTTGGTAGCGTTGACTTGTTTGCAACAGGTGCACGTCGAAAATATTTGATATAAAAAAATTTCTGATATTATATATGAGCACAAAATATTGAGGATAAAGCATATAATAAAGGATAAAAGATATTATAAGTATATTGAAATTAAATGATTTGGAAAGAAAAAAAAATGGACAGCCGTCATACCAATTTGTTAAAAAACCATTCTTTATTAGACATATAATTTCTTCTGAGTAGAATTTATTAAATAGTGATAACCAATTTTTTTTGTCCATAATAAATTGTTTTCCATTTACAACAGGTTTGATCACCAGAAAGTGATTTCTATTGAATTTATAAATTCCACATTATAAATATTCTTAAAAAAGAAATAATGTATCAAAAGCTAAAGAAGCAGCTGAAAGGGTAAAAAGCTTATAATTCAAGAATTCATTGTATTAATCTTTACTTATTTTTAAAATTCAGTTTGTAAAGCAAAGTGATAATTAACTTATCAGCGTTGTAAAATTATTTAGTTGATCTCCTTGTTTACATAGTTTATTGTAAGAATCTAATGTCCTTTGTTAGATTTGACATAAATTTATATTGCTTAATTTAGCAGTAAATAAATTGGCATTAATAATACTTGCTTGGTATAGCAAGTACATAAGACGTACAGATAATTTTTTATGTACTGGTGATTTATACTTAAATCTTCAGATTACAAAATAGTTTTCTTTTCAAGAAAATAATAACAAATTGTCCTGTATTAACTACAATTCATTTTATTTTATTTGTGTAAAAATCATCTACATTTTAATCCTTGCCGTATTTAAAAAATAGTTAACTATTAATCTTCATTCTTAGAACTTATTAGATAATTGTTGAACCATTTATTAAGAAGTTTGCTTTTATGAGAAACTTTTAATGATTTTACTTCTATACTGCCTACATTTATTACTTTAACTTATTCACCCACTTATTAGTTTTCTAATCTGTATCACTTTTCCTGAAAAGACTCTTCTGTTTAAATAACAGTATTATTTTTTTTCAAATGAAAATTAAGATAACATTAGTTACTACTATGGTAAGGTTGTCTTATCTTAATAAGTTTTATAGCTTATCCAGGTTATTATTGCCAAGGTTATCTTTAAACAAAAAAAATTCTACAGAAAACAGATTATGATGTTGGACTCATGAAATCAAGTTTTAATTATGAAATTACACAAGCATTAACTACATTACTTAGGAATTAACTTTATTTAATATAATGATTTTTTACTTCTAACTGCGAGTAACAATGGTTTTTTTTTATTCCTTCAGTTTTCATCATGGAAAGGCCTATTTTTTCTTTAAAAATTTTGACATTCTGGAGTACATTTTTAAAATAATTTTGCTTAGTTACTAAATCCTAATATACTAAAATTTGTCAATTTGATTTGTATTCAGACTTGCATTACTTCTCTCTCACAATTGTAAAGATCTATCTGCATAGGAAGATTGTTCCTTCATTATTCACTATACTAAATCAGCTTCCATTAAATTCATGATTTAATTTTCATAAATAATTAACAATAATCATTTATATGCTTCAAACAGGTAGTTCATGAGAAGTTTGAATCAGAATTATTCTTTGCATTACAAAAAAAAATTAATACATATAATTCATTTAAATAGTAAATTAATTATTCTGTTATGTTCAAAACAGAACATAATCTTGTTCTGTTCATTTTAATAGTAACTGATATTGTTAATATTCTGATTAAGAAAGGTAGCACAACTTGATTATTTATTCAATCCAGTGGCCAAAGTTAAAATTTGTAAGTAGAGAACAATGTAAGATTATAATGGTATTAAGTATGAAGCTTTATTTTCTAACCGCTTTGATTTTCATCAAATCAAGAACTCTGTAGTTGAACTATTTTGCTAAACATATTTTACGGTAGGTTCTATTAAATTAATTTCTTTTAATTAAGGTGAATAACATATTGCATAAATGTTACAGAAATTAATGTTTAAATAAAAATGTATGTATAAAACAAATTCATGGGGAAAAACTTTCTGCAATTACTCAATATTGATCAATTACATTGCCAATAAATCTACGCTTAGTCGAATTATTCTTATTTAAAAGAATATGACAAGCTTTGATTATAAGTATGTAATGTATTAAGTTCTATTTCTTTACGTGCTAAATTTAACAATTCATTCCAAAATGTTAAATAGCACATTCATCCCAAAATAATTGTGTAGTATGATGAACATAATGAAATTAAAATCATATGTAGAAAACATTTGACTTTGGGTATTATCAGAAAAGTATATTTTAAACCACATGAATTCATTTTTTAAATTCTATTTACATAATCGTGTTTATGACACAGTCATGCACTGCATATATTACATCATAACTGCAATGGATTATAGGTCGTTACCAAGAGTAGCAAAGCCATTCAAAAGACTGATGAGAATGCCATGTCAGCCTTTTATAGAAAATGAAGAGTGCAGTGGTTTCTCATTAGCTTCTTCAATGAGGAGAATAAATATTTATAGGCATATCATATGATGTGACAGCATGCTAATTCTACTGAAATACTGATGATACTCAGCCCTTTGAGCAACACACCCCATTACGCTGTTTTGTGTAGGGACTGGCTGTATAATGAACAGCAATTATTTTCAAAAAAAGGCAATTTGACTAGTACCGCAGGTACCTCAGATGCTTTATACATTTCATATCTATAAGAAAGACTGGAAAAGAAGTGTAAATTAATATTTCTTTACTTATTTTTTGTATACACTTATGAATTAAAAAAAGATCAAACCAGAGATCAAAAACTGCAAATAACTGTTTTTTTTTTTAAGTTCATTTGAACTCTGAATACATAGGCATGCAAATAGCCTAACTTTCAGTAAGGAGCATTGAAAATAGTAAACATTAAAAAAATGTATTACATATTTGGTGGTATGTAAACTTACTTCACTTTGTAAGTTTTTACCAAAATTTTTCAACCCTTAGTTCTGTGTCAATTGGCAAGCAATTTTTATTTTTCTGGAAATTGAAATTAACAGTTAACAACCTGGAATGTTGTACACTCTAACTTACCTACAGTGTTACTATTTGAATGAATATTTGTATGAATATTATTAAGAATTATGATTTGATGAAAAAAATGACTGTTCTATATGGTAAGGATAAATTTACAGAACATTCCAAACATGATGGTGAGTTTGAATAGAAGTGCATGATCAAATTTCCATATTACTTCAAAGCAGTGATGTAAGAGAATAGTAGAAAATTTTTAATTTATAGGTTATTTGAAATAAACTGCACATGAATTATCATTAAAGCAGTTTATGCATTCAACCAAATTGTAACTACTGGAAATAAGATTGTTTGGTGTAATATTTCTGAACATTTGAGGTGAATTACAGCAGGAGAGTTAAAATGCAAGATAAAAAATGTTTCCACTATTAGAATGCTGTGTTTGATTATAAGAAGGGTAAAAATTACATTATGTGTAGGGTTCTGGTCAAAGGACAGATCTGGTGTAACTGTTAGAGTATAGAGTAGTGAAAAAGGATTCATATTTTTTCTAAGCTATATAAAATTTGATGTTAAGGTTCATGAAATATAAAATCAATGATAAGTAATCTGGCAAGATTTAGGTTGTGAGTTTGTGAAGAAATATAAATATATGTAGTGCTAGTAAATCCTTACAGATAGTCTTTTTCCAGTATGGTTAAACAATTCAAAAATTTTAACCACTCTGAAGCTTTTATCCAATATTGCAAAAAAAATTGTTGCATATCAGTATATCATCATGTTTAAATGTAATAAACTTTTTACCACTTAAAGAATTTGTTTTATAGTTTAAGCTTTTAAAAAATTAATCTATTTTGCTTAATTAAAATTATAAATAAATAGCAGATTGTGTTGTAACATTATGAGTATGTAATCAGTCAGTAGTTCATATTTGTGTTGCTATGTACACTCCTTTTTATTAATTTAACTTACCTTTAATAGGTAATTTAATTTTAATTATATGCTAATTATTAAGGACGGTTATTTTAGAAATCTGTTTTTGATAGAAACCTGTATAATGTGATGAAAGCAAAAATTAATTTAAAAATACTTAAATAAACTTTAATAGAATGTATTATTTGGTATTTAAATCACAAATATTGGTGTTATTTTATGTATGTTCATTTCAGTAATTGTGGTACATAATAGTGTAGTAAGGGTTACAGTAATCATAAAACACATCTGATCTTGATTATTTTTATCTTATTTATTTGCTTGAAAGAAATTAATTAAAGGATGAATCTAAGATATTTTTGTTACTCCTAGTGATAATGGTAATGTCATGAATTTGAATTATTTTACTAAATAAAACTAAAAATTATTCTGTAATTTTTGTTAAATAACATTCATATAACCCTGTAGCTTTTCTTATACACTGAACGTGCATTATAAAATTTTCCGTGTTTGGATATTATTCATATTTAATTTTATTTAATGCGTTTCATTTCATCTTGAGTTCGTATTTTTACTAGTTAACAGTTAATACAGTATTTAAATATGATATTACTAATTAACAAGCACGTAATGTGATAAGTGGTCCTAAAAATTAGCGCTACATTTTAAAAATTAAAAATTTTAAATTGTATTATCTTTATTATAGTTGTTTTTAAACTTCTGCATATTACAGAAGGTATTTTCCAATAATTTGTAATTTTATTATGGACAGTTGTTATTGTGTAATTTAATTACATTAATTTGATCCATTCAGATGTTACTGTTAAATAAAATAAAATGTATTAAATTATTGATGGTTTTTATAATTTATTTATATCTTTAATCTAATATTATTTTAGAATTTAATGTGGTGTTTGTATTTTAATGGACTGACAACTATTTGGGCGCTTCTGGATGGAAATTAAATACCATTTGATATGTATTAATTTTGTTAAACTAACTTTTTTAAAATATTATTAATGTTGATCATTATTACCCATTTCTAGCTCCCTATTGCAGCTTTGCCCACGCTATATAATTACTTGCCTGCACTTGTTGCAGTCAATTTTTTTTATTTTGTTTTTTTAGTCTAACCTAGGCAGGTGCAGCCATTCAAAATGCACATACAAAACAGTGGCTGTGTTGGTTGGCTGCTGTATTATACAGTCGCACTCCTTAAAAAAGTTGGAATTAAAAAAAATCCGAAAATGGATTTTTTAATATTTATCTGAAGAGTTTCTGCAAGACCAAATCTACTGAATATCTCATTCAATATTATCGGGATTGGGTAAATATGCAATCATTGTTAAAAATTTTGTTTGCCTTTCTTCACTACCTTTCAATATCGAATTTTAAAAAAATTTAGAAATTTTTTTTTTTCACATGAAGATCACCCATGTGAATGGGTGATCTTCATGATTCTTATCACCCACCATAAATGAGGCTGATATCTTCATTTGTTACCAAGAAATTAAAAAAATAGTGAATTTTAGTGTTACTCCATTTTACCCCTTTAAACTCAAAATTTCAAAAAATCCTTTCTTAGCGTGCACTTACACCGTAAGAAGAATGTTTAAACAGATTTTCATCAATTTATCTTAAGTAGTTTTTGCTTGACGTTGATTATAAGAAAGGAGCATGAGAATTTAGCAGCTTGAATTAGAAGTGTAACATCATAACAAATTATTTATTATTTGTATACTTTAATAAATAATCTCTCATTTTAATATAGCTCCGGATAACATAATGAAGCTACTGTTAAAATTCAGTAGCGATTAGTTTAATGGTTCTTGAAATTTTTGCTAACATACAAATAAACATTTCCTCTTTATATAACAGAGAGATTACTACTACATTATTATTTGTAATAACAAATAATAATAATTTTTTAGTGGTCAGGTGCTGGTAGAATGTGATTGGAGCATTTCATATGTTTATTGATTTAACTGATGGAAGGTTATTAGGTTAAAAGTTAGTTTAAAGGTAGTTTATAACATATGAAGAAGAATTTCTTAACATAATTTGTTAAAGAAATTATATAAAAATTGCAAGGATCCAGTATTCTTCATTATTTGTACGTATCTACTCCTCAAAACAATGAAAATACTAAAGACCCAGTTACAAACAGACCCTCGTGATTTTAACATGAATTCAACAAGCATCTACCCAAAAAATCGAAAGTTATGATCTGTGTTCATAGAAACTGTGAAAAGTTTCACTTCAATTAATAAGCATCTATCCTGCCCCCACTCAGTTAGGAGATTAGGTGAACATTGCTCAGGGTGGGACAGGCTCATTATAGAATAAATAGCTGACGATAAATAAAATATTATGCTGCAACAAATTGATTTTCTTGAGGTTATAGAAAACCATCTGGCAACTGTCTGAAGAATAAAACTCGCCTGTTCTCAGATTTGTGTGACATCGTAAGTATCCAACTGAATTACGACAGTAATACTATTCTTAGCCTGTGAAAATGGATTATTTAAAACAGTTTCTTCTTAATAAATTAAGTAGTAATTTAATTTATATTTTAATGGAATTTCAAAAGAGTCAGCAGCTGTTTATGAAGCTTTTACTTCATGAAATATTTTTTATAAAATTAAAAAACCAAAAAAAATCAGTTTTTACTTTTCATTGACTATTTATGTATTTTTACTTAAAATATTTTAAGTCATTTTTATTAATTTATGAAGGATAAGTTATGGGATTGATAAGCTTTTTTTTTACTTTACTTATACATTCAATAAAGCCATTTTCATCAGTAATTTAATCCATGTTTTAAAAGGTGTTAATTTATAAAACTAAATTATATATATGTGCTTGAGAATATATCTTAAATTTATTTTATCTTCCTAGTATTCAAGGATATTTGATATTTCCCTCAGTGTGGAAGTTAGATTAACCAAAAAATATATAAAGAAGTGTACATAGATAGTATCAATTAATATGTTAATGACCAGTGACACATTAATTTGATTATAAGATTGTTAATTTTAAAAATAATTACTAATTGCTAAATAATTGTTGGATCATTATCAGAACTATGTTTATTATTAATTTAAAATTAGTATTTTTCATTTGAAAAAAATAATTTAATTTTGTTTGTAATTAAACAATAATTTGAATTTAATATAATTATAATTTTTCATTAAGTAAAAGTTAATATATCACTTTGATTTACAAAAAGGAAGGTTTATTAGTTTTACTTAAAATATAAGTAATATCTTTTATTACAATAACAATTAATCTGGAATGGACAAATATACATACTTACTTGAGGTCTATAATTTATATTTTTCATGAAAATTAAATATTTATATATTTATATCAAAACCATATAATAAATTTTAAAGCAATAAGAATACTTACCAGCATAAAATAATACTTCATCCAATAACTTTTCTTCTAGCACTTATGTAAATTATGTTTTCTATTTACTAATACAAATTACATAAAACAATTATAAATAAGAATGTTATTTTTATAAAAATATGAATTAAATCTGTATTATTTATTTATTTATTTTTTAATAAGAAGACAGTTCAATTATTTTTTTTACTGAGGATGAAATTTTTACATTATTTTTAATTGATAAAATTTTATATTTCATTATTATCAAATTATTAGAAATTATACATACTAAAGCACTTTATTAACATATATAAATTTTTAATGTGAACTTCTAACATTAAAATATCAGAACTGTTTGTTATATATGTTAGATTTGGTGTAATTAAAATGATTTGAAGCTAAAGATGAATTAATATTTTGAAAGTGCATCATAACAGTAAGTATTCTTATTAACTTTGATGATTCTGATATAAAGTATCTATATTTATCACTATACTGGAACAACATACGAAACATTTATTAATGTATAGTTTTATAAAATAAAGATTGCTTATAATAATGGTGCAAATAATATATTACTATTACACAGCCTGCCTTATAAAATTCTTTCAATATTTATGAGTAATATCGTAGATTTATTATTATTAAATTATTAATTTTTATCTATTTATAATAATGATACAACTTTTAAGTTATAATAATGTTACTGTATTTATAAAAGATTCATGTAATGAAACAATTAATATTAAGACACTATTTGAAGGATTAGATTGCTTTCCCACTAGTACGACGCTGTAGTGAAAAGGTACCAGATGCAAATTTGCTTCTAATTTTAATAATGGTCAATCATTATCATTTATAACTAAAATAAACCTAAATATTCTAGATGGAAGATAACTATAAAAGTATTAATGATTGTTTGAATCTAGGAATAAATATTTAGAGATTAGAAATCATGTTATTTTAATTATATTTATTTTTTTTAAATTACCCAATTGTAAAATGTTTGTTATCCATGCCTGTTCTATTTTAAAATGAACAAGTAAAGTAAACTGCTACAGAAAAAATTAAATGTTATATAATGTAAAATTTTTCCATTAATATCATGAAGATATCTCTATCTATATTGTGTATTTTGTTTTTGTAATTCCAAATCCAGATAACAAAAATAGAAATTTGGAATGTTTTTTCTATTTGATAAAATAATCTGCGTTTCTTGTCATTATATAGAATTGTACTACAGGTAAAGAGTATACGTAAAGCTTTTTTAACAGCATAACAAATTTATGGTATTATGTAGCATATAATGCATTTTCTTTATACTGCAAAAACGATGAATAAATGATTCCATCTTCGTTGCTTGAAACTTTAAAGGCCAACTAAGTAATTAGAGGTGCATGGTTGCATAATGTATGTGAATGTGCTCTGATGTTTGATGCAATCCTGGCTATAACCTTTTCTTATTCATGAAGTAATGTTTTTGTACTTGTGGGATAGCCATCTTGGATCGGTTTATTAGATTTTATTATCTGAAACTGTGTATTATAACTATATGTTATTAAAGGTATTTCAACTGATAGGAGTTTTACATACTTTCTTGACGTATTTTTTTATTTTAATGTTTATATATATATATATATTCTTTTTTGTGTCTAGGATTTAATATCCTTAAGTTTTTAATTACTCCTGACATTTCTGAATTTATAAACAATATTACTGCTTGATCTGTAAGTGTTTTTATATCATAACTTTTTGGTTAAATGTTACATCATTTTTATATAAAAGTGATGTATCATTCTATTTTAATGTTCTTAAAACTTAAAAAATATAATTTTAAAATCGGTCAACTGTTTTATTGTGCAATCTTACTTTGTGACATTACAACCGAGTGAAAGACTAAAGAACACTAAATAAATGTGCACAGTTCAGTCAATTATTTACTGAAGTAACAGGTGGCAGTTAAGCAGTTTAATAAATGAATTTCAACAGTATAATCACATGGTATTAAATGACTAATAAATTGGTTTAGGCGATTTATTATATAAATGAAAATACATTATAATATAAAATATAATTTTATATTCACATTAAATGCAGCTTGCGACTCATTATGCAGCAATATGATTTCAGCTAAGAAAAATGATTTGATATACTATGGGCAAACTTTCTTATTTCTAAATGTACAAATGGACATATTTGGAAAAAATCTATATTAGAAAAGTACATAATACAATCTCAAAGCTTGAAATCAGAAGATAACATAAAATTACTAAAACAAACTTTTCATAAATTTCTAATATCTTTAATTTATGATGTCATAATAGATTTTTCAGGTGGTAGAATATTTTTTATGTAAATTAAAAAAAAATTATTTTACTAATAATGATTAGGAATCGATTAAATTTCTGCCAACGCACTCAACCTATGTCTTCCAGGGACTAATAAATAAATTTTAATCAAAATTATTGGAAACAATTTCAAGAAAAAAGAAATTTTAATTCTTTAGCCTGAACGCTTTGAGTAAAGATCAAAACTATTCAGATTTTCTTATGTATTTTTACAGTATCTCTTGATAACAAATATAAAATTTGAACAAAATCCATCCTGTAGTTTAACATCAAAGTCCAGGACAGGTTAAAAATTGGCTTTAGACATCCAAAGCCGATGGGCATAGGCACAATGATGTATTTTTTGAAACCCATACCCATTTTTTTTTTTTTGTTTGGAACACCCAACTCGGTATATTAAAATCTAAAAATATTGTGTTTCCTCTATCGCAGTATAATGTATGAATACTTAACAGATGAAATAATAATAAGTTACATCTACTTTCTTATATGAGCAAAAAAATTAACAATACAATAGAATAAACTGTGTATTTAATTTTTTTCTTGGAAATAACAGTGAAGCTCAGTTTTACTTTTCAATTAACTATACTATATATTTTCAGTTTTATTGCACAATAAAACCATTAAGTTGGTTAACAGTTTTATTAAATATTTAAAAAAAAGCTTTACTTTGCACTGAATTAAAAATCATACCAATTGAACACGTCCTTATACTCGTAATTTTACCCGTAATTCTATTTTAAGAGAAAATATTAATTTTTCATGTAATCGATTAGTAAAATGTTTTTTATTTTTAAAGGCATTCAAGTTTTTCTTTGTACTTCTAATAACAAGCTCTTTTTACTAATTTGATAAATTTTTTTTTCATGTTAATTTATCAATTAAAAGAAATAAATATGGATATTTGTATATAGAATTCATGATTGTATTTTTTAAACTCTGTCTTATCCATAAAACCTTAAATTTAAATAAAAATTTTCTAAAAATATGAAATTATGTTTTGAAAGATATGATAAATGAAAATTCTTTTTTGTTGCTGATGTATAATAATTTTAAGTTTGTTTCTAAATCAAATAAGATATGTATTTTAGCCTCATTTGTAAATTTTTTTTATTACCAGTCTAATGCGCAAAACAAATTATACACTTATTCTGTACTATAATCTTTTAATTTTAGCATATTTGTTGCAGTTTTACTTTTTTATTATTATAATTTTCTTTTTTTTTTAATTTTCCATTTATTCATGTATATTATCCACATAATATTAGTGTTTAATGTTTACAAATTTTATTCAAGTCAGTGTCTTCTATGTTAATATTTCTTAAATTAATTTAATAATAAACTGTTAAAACATGTTTTTTTTTATTATCAATGTCTTAATTTTGTACAGTGGTTTTAATTTTGTACTGCTGATTAAATACAAATTTATATTTAAATAGATTAATTTATAAAGTAATACGTATAACAACTGTCTTAAGGGACAGTTATCTTTGAAGTGATATAAAATGTACTAGGCCGCTGTGAAGGGTGGTAATTGTCCATTGAATTTATATTTACTGTAGCCATTGTTGATGAAAACAGTTTGTCACATCAGTAAATGTATTACCGGGAATTTATGTAGGAATATCCATGTTATCTTTTGTTTTATTTTTTCTCTGTGAGATAATATAGAGATGAAGTAAAATTATAACATCATTTTAAAGCCAGTGGTGTGGAGGGAGTTGATATTCTCTCTAATCACTTTTAAATTTCCTACGATTGATTGGGCACTCCCTACAGCCTCACAGTCTTGGAAGTCATCCATTAGTTGTGACAATCTAGGTTGGATAAACAGTTATGCTAATGAATATTGGGGGTAACCAAAATTATTTTACTCTATTCTTCTGAATGATATATAATAGTGTGCTTTTCTACATTGAAATTATTCATAATTTAATTTTAATCACTGTAAAATAGTATATGTGTGTGTGTGTGTGTGTGTGTGTGTGTGTGTGTGTATATATATAAATATTAATATTAATTGGTATAAATTATTGGTATTAATATTATGTATATGTTCATATTTATAAGATCATCATAAAAGAATAAACTTGGGGTTCAGTTGCTCAAATCAAGCATTATGAACATTTTAAGAGATTGTCACCATTAAAAACCTCCACCCAAAAAGTTTTTGTAACAATCATTTTAACCACTGCATCAGTCTCTGTATTGTTGCTGAGGTTTGTTTCTTTGTTTACTATGTTTTCTTTTATAGAAAAAGCACATTGTGCTTTGTGGCATGCCAAACTAAAGTTATAATTTTAGTTCAATATGAATTTTGTCCTACATATGGAAAAGAGTTACCGCATAAAAACAATATGTAACACTGTTTGAATCAGTTCAAAGAAACAGGATCTGTTCTTAAACAGAAATCGTCTGGAAGGCCACCAGTATCAGAAGAAAGTATTGAATGAATTAAAAAATCTGCAATCAGGAATCCTGATAGGCCTACTATTCATAAAGTTCTACGCAAAAGGTTATAACTATATAAACAAAAAATTCAGTTAGTGCAAGAAATAAAATCAATCTGATACAAAAGAATGTTTCCAGTTTGCTGTTGACATTTTAGGAAAAATGATTAAAAACAGTTACTTTTAATCCATTCAAATTTTATGGGTGAAGCTAATTTTTACCTTAGTGGATGTGTTAATATAGATAATTCATGAATATGGGGATCTGAAAACAGACTTGTAGTTTTTGAGAAAGCACATGATACACCTGAAGTTAATATTTGGTGTGATTTAATGAAAAATCATATAATTGGGCTTTTTTTCTTTACTGAAAAGACTATTAATGAAAATACGTAACTTGATATGTTAAATGGATGAACTTAAATATATATTCCTGGTGGAACCATGAATATAACCTTATATATATAACAAGGTGGTGGAACCCACATTTAATGCATTCACGAAGCTTTGAATGAAAATATATAGATAGACTGAAAGGTCGAAAAGGCCGTACACCCTTCAAGAAGTATGGACTTAATCCCTTGTGATTTTTTTTTCTTGTGGGGAACATATTAAAAATATTTTTTTCTCTGAAAAATTATGTGATCTGAATCACTTAATCTAAAGAATTAAGGAAGCAATTAAAACCATAACAGAAGATACATTATATCATGTATGGGCAGAAACTAAATGCCGATTTTGGAATTTGCCGAATGACAAAGGGTGCACACATTGAATTTTATTGATTTTATTATTTATTTTTTTATTGATTTTTAACAATTTTCGATTGAGAAGGTGATAAATGAAACAATATAACTGTAAGTATTATGTTTTTATTTAATTTATGCCTTAAACTTCACCGTTCTTTTATGATACAATTTCATTAATAGAAATAACATTTAAAAAATATTTCATCATAATCTAATAATTAATCAAAATTTAATTTTAAGTTAAACGTAATTTAACATAAAAATTGAAACCATCTTGCTGATATATATATATATATATATATATATATATATATATATATATATATATATATATATATTTGATTTTTTTTTTTGTAATTGGTATTTGGCTTTTGTGATGAACATGAGTTCTGAAGGATCAGCAAGATGATTTCAATTTTTATGTTAAATTATATTTAACTTAAAATTACATTTTGATAAATCATTAGATTATGATGAAAGATTTTTTAAATATTATTTCTGTTAATGAAAATTTTTAATCATTCAGAGAATGATGTATTTAAAGAGTGTAGGTTTTATTCAAGCCATATGCAGATACACTTGCTTCTTAGGTGGTGACATTATTATATCCTACCAACAGAAGTATACTGATAAATTGGACATCAAAATTACATAATTATATCTTAGAAATCATTCTTGGTCCTGTAGAATTGTAAAAGTAATAATTATAGCAGTTTTTTTGGAACAATGCTGACCACTTTGTTATTAATAAAACTTTGAGTAATTTATCTTGTAGATGAATGTGGAAAAAAGTATAAATTGTTAATATTTTGGACAAGTACAGAGTGTTAAAACCTCTCTCTCTTTTTCCTGTTTAGCCTCCGGTAACAACCGTTCAGATAATACTTCAGAGGATGATATGTATGAGTGTAAATGAAGTGTAGTCTTGTACATTCTCAGTTCGACCATTCCTGAGATGTGTGGTTAATTGAAACCCAACCACCAAAGAACACCGGTATCCACGATCTAGTATTCAAATCCGTGTAAAAATAATTGGCTTTACTAGGACTTGAACACTGGAACTCTCGACTTTCCAAATCAGCTGATTTGGGAAGACGCGTTCACCACTAGACCAACCCGGTGGGATAGAGTGTTAAAACCTAGAAGTGTATTACCTCGCCGTGAAAACAAAAACTGAATGATTTTTGCAACAGTTAATATTATGGAGAAATTTTGTGTTGGAAGGATTATATGTATTAATTTCTGATAGATTTGTGTCGGAAACCAAAAGGAGAATTGCAACAGTGGTTTAAGGTGAATTCTCAGAAGAATTAGTACACTGTAGAAACTAGTTCTATGCTATTATTACTTGTATTGGTCAATTTATAATTATGCTGCATGAAGTTATATTAGATGTCTTTGTAATGGACAGTTCAAGTTTAATCAAAGAAGAAATACATGAGAAAAGATCTAAGCACACTATTATTTTCTTTTTAGAACTTGGATGATTTACTAAAACGTTTATCCTTATATATCATTAAAAAATCAGGACTAAGATATTGTGATGTATAAGATAGTACTATTTATCCATTATATGACTTTTGGTTTCATGAATTAAAGAACAATTAAGTTGTACATGAAACTGGAGCTTTGTGGAACTTATGTTTTTGTCATAAATGTTGCTTATTGATATAATTCTCACTTTTAGGTATGCTTTTAAGTGTAAAATAGATCTCTATTCACCTAAATATTTTAAATTTGAGACTTGCTATCCTATTACAAAATATTTAAGATCAATTCAAAGTAAAGTTTTTATAAAGTAAACATTTGTTTTTTTTTTTTTAAATTAAACTGGATTACTTATCTTGTGTAAATTTTAAATCTGTTTTTAAGAAAATTTTCGACATTTTAAAGCTTTTGTTTTTATTATAATTTATGAATTATTTGATACTTTTAGAAAAGTCACTGTATGTTTTTTTTGAAATTTATTTTTTTTTTATTTTGAATCTAAACTCAACAATTCTTTTGATGAATTATTATTATTTTTTTTAGAATTGTATGTTTTATTTAAAGACAGGCTGTGTAACATATCTAAAAATTTTAAGGATGTCCCCTTAATTTTAATGATAAATAAATAGGAGTTCCCCTTCCCCCCGAGTACTTTTGGACGCATTTATTTAAATTTTTAGAATTTATTAGATTATAAAAACTGGCCATAACCTTAAAGTCTGAATAAAAACTAATTTTTTATTTTCAAACTTTATTCCCTCTACTTAAATTTTAGCTTTGTGTACTTTTTGTACAGAGTATAGATTGAGCATATTCTTATTTTTTTGTATATTACATTAAAAAAATTACAGTAATAATATTAAAAAAATTATATGAACTATAAATTAAGTTATAGAATTTAGTTGAGAGAAAATTAAAATATTGGACTTGTTATTAATCTTTTTATTTTAATACAACAGCTACTATTACATAAAATGGAATTAATATATCACATAATAATGTAAATATAACACTCTTTTAAGAAATTTAGATTTTGGAATGGTTATTATTGATAAATACATGTTGATCTTAAAAATGTTTAAATAATCGTCAACAAATCATGGATATTTTAATTTCCTCTTTATTCTTTTTGTATTGTTTTTATATTTTTCTGGTTTCTGATATTATATCACGCAGAATTTAATGTTTATTTCTTTTCATACTTTTACATTTAAACATTCATAATGTGTTATGTTACCCTTAAATGAATGTTAAAAACAATTGATTGTTTTTATTCAATTTTTCCTTAAGTTATTTAAATTTTATATTTGAGAATACTTAAAAAAACAATTATGTTTCAAAGTAGATCTTTTTGATAAGATTATTTGGGACATCCTTAGTATATGATAATAATAATATTAATTGCTTTTATTTTTATTATTATTTTTTGAAAAGATTGAAACATTTGTAACGCTATAATTAATAGAGTGTGATATGGTTATGTATAATTTTCGTGTATCATATCAGTTCATTAACTGTTAAACATTTACATTCTAGAAAATCAAAATCTATTCAAATTTTTTTCGATTTTAATTTTATCTGTTAGTATTTCAAGTGGTTTTTGCATCTGGAGATTTTGAATCATCAGTTTTTGGTTTAACAGTCTCTGTTTCTTTACCTACTTTTGATTCTTCATCATTTGATTTTTCATTGATAACACCATTACTTATAATTGTTTGTGATTTATCATCAGCAGTCTTAATATCTAAAGCTTTTGAATTTTCTATTTTTTCATTATTAATTGACGAAGATTTTGGTTCTGCATTTTGATTCTCAGTTTTTGATAAAGCTGTGTGTTTAATTGCAGAATCATCTTGTTTGGCATCTATTTCAAATGTTTTTATCATATTTGTGTCAAAGTGTGTTGTTTTTGTGTCATTTTGCTTTGATTTTTCAGCATCTGCTTTGAATTCTGTTATTTGTTTTGTTACACTTTCTTGTGGACCCTGTTTGGCTTTGATTTCTTCTAAACTTTGATCGCCTTTCTTACTTACATCATCTTTTATTTTTTCTGTTTCAGTTTTTGTTTTATCACCATTCTTTTTATTCATTTCCTCAACAATATTTTCTTCAGTTTTTGATTTACCATTTTTGCTATCTTTAACATTTTCCAAAACTGTTATACCTTCTGATTCAGTTTCATCTGACTCATTATTTTTCATTTGATCTTCTTTTTGAAATTTATTTTCAGAAATTATTTCTTTATTTTCTTTTTCAGTATCTTCCTTTTTTGCATCTGCTACTGTTTCAGTCTTATCATCTTTAGAAGTATCAGATCCATTTTTAAGATGTAGTTTTTGCGATTTATCTAAATTTTTATCTTCACTTTTTTCTTGTGTTTTTTCACTTTCTATTATTTGTTTTTCTAAATCCCTTTTCTCCTTTTGTTCTTTTTCTACTTGCTCTTTATCATCAACTTCTTTGATTTCTACTTCATTCAGTTCTTCTTTGGATTTAACTGGTTCTTTTTTCTCTGTTTGTTCATCCCTTTTTTCTGGTTCTTTTATTTTGTTTTCCTTTTTCTCAGTTTCTGATTTTTCTGTGATAACTTCATCTTTTTCTTTTTTCTCTGTTTCTTGCGATTCAATCTTTGAAACCGTTTCTTTTTCTTTTGAATCTTCTTTGCATTTTTCTTCTGTTGCATCACCTTCACTTATTTCTAATTTCTTTATTTCATCTTTACTTTGTGATTCATTTTGTTTTATATCTGATGAAGTACCTTCTTCAGCTTTTTCTTTTTTTGATTCATCTTTCTTTTCGTCATGTGACTCTTTAGTTTTGTCATCTTCAGCTGGCTGAATTTCATTTTTTAATTCTTTAATCTTCAAATCATCAGATGCCTTAACATCACTTTTTGGTTGTTCAGTTTTTATATCTTCAGTTAGTTCTGATTCAATCTCTGGTTTTTCTTCTGGCTTTGCTTCTGCGGTTGATTTAGTATCACTTTCTGCTTCTTTGATTTTTTCAACTTCTGTTGGCTTTGTTTTACTTTCTGGTTCTTTGAGTTTTGAATCTTCATTGAGCTTGATTTCACTTTCTAATTGTTCTTCTTTTACATCTTCTGTTGGCTTGGTGTCTTTTGCCAGTTCTTTGGTTTTTGCATCTGCTGTTGGTTTAGTTTCACTAGCAGGTTCTTCAGTTTCTGTATCCTTTGCTGGTTTTGTTTCACCTACTGATTTCTCAGTTGTTATGTCATCTTTTAGTTCAGTAATCATTGTATCCTCTGTTTGTTTAATATCACTTTTTTGAACTTCAGATTTTGCCTCATCTGTTGGTTTAATATCACCCATTGATTCTTCAGATTTTGCCTCATCTGTTGGTTTAATATCAACCTTTGATTCTTCACTTTTTGTTTCCTCTGTTGATTTAACATCTTCCTTTGATTCTTCACTTTTTGTTTCCTCTGTTGACTTAACATCTTCCTTTGATTCTTCACTTTTTGTTTCCTCTGTTGATTTAATATTTTCCTTTGATTCTTCACTTTTTGTTTCTTCTGTTGATTTAACATCTTCCTTTGATTCTTCACTTTTTGTTTCTTCTGTTGGTTTAATATCATCTTTTGATTCTCCACTTTTTATTTCCTCTGTTGATTTAACATCTTCCTTTGATTCTTCAGTTTTTGTTTCTTCTGTTGGTTTAACATCACCCTTTGCTTCTTCTATATTTTTTTCCTCTATTGGTGTAACATCACCTTTTGATTCTTTTGTTGTTTTAATATCATCCTTTGATTCTTTGGTTTCAGCTTCTTCTATTGGTTTAACATCACCTTTTGATTCTTCAGGTTTTGCTTCTTCTGTTGGTTTAATTTCACTCTTTGATTCTTCGGGTTTTGTTTCTTCTGTTGGTTTATCATCCTGCTTTGATTCTTCAATTTTTGTTTCTTCTACTAGTTTAAGATCGCCCTCTGATTCTTTTTCCTTTGTTTCTTCTCTTTGTTTGTCATCATTCTTTGATTCTTCAGTCTTTGCTTCTTCTATTTGTTTATCATCACTCTTTGACTCTTCAGTTTTTGTTTCTTCTATTTGTTTAACATCAGTCTTTAATTCTTCAGTTTTTGTTTCAACTGCTGGTTTGTCTTCACTCTTTGGTTCTTCACTTTTTGTATCTTCAGTTTGTTTTACTTCATCTTCTGGCTCTTCGGTTTTTACTTCATCGGATGGCTTAGTATCACTTACTGTTTCTTCAGTTTTTATTTCTTCGGATGGCTTAGTATCACTTTCTATTTCTTCTGTTTTAATTTCTTCGGATGGCTTAGTATCACTTTCAGTTTTTTCAGTCTCTACTTCTTCTGATGGCTTGCTTTCTTCTTCTACTTCTGTTTTTAATTTTTCTGATGATTCTTCTTCTTTTTCTTCCTTTTGTATTAACTCTTCTTGAAGTTTTATGTCATCAGTTTCTTCATTTTCTATTTGTTCTTCCTTGTTTTCTACAGCTTCTTCTTCATTTCCTTCTTCTGCCTTGCTTCCATTATTGTTTGTTTCATTTAAATCTGCGGCTTCACTATCTTCTAAACGGGATATATGACCACCTGTTTGACTTGGACTTCTCTTCTTTCTGTCAATATTTGATGATGATCTCTGTCGTGATCTTTCTCTTGATGTTTGTCTTGAACCCGCTCTTGATGTTTCTGAACAAATTGATGCTCCATCTTCTCCCTGAAATTATTAAATAAAATAAATATTAATACATTTTTTTACATTCACAGATCAGTAAAAAAACATTCCTGAAGTGATATTTGTTTTATTTCTTAAAATCTTTTTGTTAACAAAAATAATTGATTAAATTTATGATTAGAAATTATAATTTGTGAAGTTTTAAGGAAGAAAAAATTTTAATACAATTTTAATTTAATTATTTGCACAGTTGCCAACTTTTCAAACTAATCTGGAAGATTTTTGTAACCAGATTTATTTTACTATTTTATAGTAAACTCCAGATCTCTTATTTTTTTTTTTGAGATTAATTTTTCTACTCTTGGCACTTTGTAAGGGTTGTATTAATTTACCTAATTTAAAAACAAGTATTTTTGATAGAATATTGTTTTATTCATTTGAAATCTCATTTCTCATCTGTATTATGTTCTTTGCTACAAATATGAAATAATTCAATGGTAATTAATATGTTTACAGTGCTGAAACTAAAACTGCAGTTTCCTTGCAATATGCCTGTGATTACTTTTAAGAAAAATAGCTAAATTATATGAAGATCAATTTATTTTTTATGTTATTTTTTAAATTATCAGTCTTTCATTATCCATTTTAGGTACTCTACTGAGGAGGAAATGAACTTGCTATCTACCTCGTAACTCTTTAATTATCTCATCTCTCAGTGAACTTCAGTATGTGCTATTATTATTTTGGGAGTTTTTAATTATTTGACTATACTTCTGATCTTATTTTTTTAAAAATTAACATCTTTTCATTTTTTTATTACTATTCTTTTTTTTTTAATGCAGTATTGTAGTTATTGGTGGTAAACATAATTTTGGGACGTGATACTAAAATATGAAAATTAAATTCTCTTAAACTTTGAAAACTGAAAGATTAATTTTGATAGATTATGAACAATATTCAATCATATTTATTTATTTCACTTTCTGTATTCTACTCAATTGTTTCTTCTAGGATATGACATCTCAGAGAATTGCTAGCCTCTTTTAGTTACATCTGGTAAAAATAAGGCCATACAAATGGCTTCCTCTGCCATTTAACCAGACTACAAATTACATGTTTATACATTAAATTAGAAGCAGATAAATTATTATAAAGGTCATTAGATTGAGGTAAAACACTAAATAAAATTTATAAACTTTATAAAATAAAATTTAAGTCAAATTAAAAGTCATCCTCTAGCACTAAATAAAAATTTTTATAAATTAAAAATTGTTGAATATGCATAATAAAAAGTACTATTTATTAATAAAATTTCAATATACACTGTTTCTGCTTGACACACAGAGAGAGAGAGAGGGAGAGGGAAAGAATATTACTTTGATCATAAAGTGGGAAGAAGTGATATTTAGTTTTAATAAACAGCTTTAGTCCTGATTCAATAATTTTTAACTGTAGCTGACATCACATTATCATAAGAAGAGGTTTTTACATAATAACAGGACATTTTACATAATAACAATAATTCAGATTTGGATGGTGACAACAAATCTGTCACCGTTCAAATTTTTTTAAAATTCTCCCTAATTAAATTCTCCTTTTATTAAATGCTCTAATCTTGAATGCATTTTGTTGACTGACTGTCCTAAAACATAATGTTAAAAAATTGTATAACTTATTTTTGTTTATTTTAAGATTCGAGTATAATTTTACTGAATGTAAGAGTAACATTAAGTAATATTATATTACTGAGCTGTGCATTTTTATTTTTTGAATACAATTTACAGTTGATTGAAAAGTTGTATTTCCTATCATCAATGAGCCAATATCTGTTAATTTAATTCTTTCCTACTATTCTGCAATTTTGATTTCAGTTAAAATTTTTAAAAAAATTTACAGTGAATAGAATGCTCCTCTTTTGAAATAGAGTTTAAGGGATTTTTGTACTGATGATGTAATTTGGTCTTAGTTAAAGTTGGCAAGTACGCATTTTATAAAAAAAAAGAAAAGATTTTATTATATTAAGCAGCTTCATGAAAGATAATTTTTTTCTTGTAATATTTTAGCGTTTTTTTATCGTATTCACCATATTGAACAGTAATATAAGACATATATTTGGTTGTTTGCTGTGTTAAAACATCAAAATTGATATAAAACATTTTGTTTTATATTTTGTAGATATTTTTAGTTGTGACATTTACATCAATTTTGATTCATTATCATTCAGGAAAGTTTGAAATATTAGAAGTCCTAATTATTGGTGAACTGCTAGTAAGTTTCTAAAAGAAATAATATATTTTAAACTATTTAGCAATAGTTAGTAAAGTATGTTATAGCAAACGTTAATCAGCATTAGCAGCTACATATTTAATACACAATCTACAATAGTTTAATTATGTGTAATGAGTAATTATTGCAGTGTAATATAGTGCTTTATCTACTCATAATATCATATCTACTCATTAAAAAAATAATAAATGTATATGTCAGTAGTAAGCTAATATTATTAATTAGTGCCACTGCATTTTTTTATTAATAATTATTATAAATCTAACATTTATTACTATTATTTAAATATATATTTTTATTTTGTGATTTATATTCACATTTCAATGTAATTGTCATAATTTAATATATTACAATTACAATATATGTAAATACTAATATCACCACTAAATTGTCTACTTTATGCATTAAAAAAATTATATCATTCATAGGATAATCTTTAAAAAACAGAAGTTTGTAAACACCCATATAATTTTTTCCTCATTTGAAAATAGTAAGTCTATATTGTTTTTCAGAATAAAACAAGCCAATTTTAAACATTTTCAATTCTTTTTAGAAAATAAAAAAAAACAGATAATTAAATCATTGTTCGCAGTTTTCCTAATCATTACTTTTTATAAAAATATTAAATGTTTTAATTAATATTTTTCGTTTTTAGTAAATGTTTTTAAAATATTAAAAATTATGTAAGGATCCATCATCCAGAAATTTAGTCTCAAATTAAACCAATTAACTTATGTAGTTCCCTTTCTACCCAGTAAATAGCATATAACTATTGAGACATTTTTCATCCTTATGTGAATTATTATTTTTAGTTTGCCAAATTAGCAATTTATTTCTGAATGTGTTTATTACATCTTGAACTGATTATAATAATCCAAATTTATTCCAAATCAGTATTTATTTTATTATATATCCCAAATTATTTCATTAAAATACTTCATTAATCATTACAACAGGTGTCAGATATATTCTATAATAACCAGTGTAAAGATTTGCAGCAACTTACAGTAATATTGAAACTTAATTTGGAATAAGGACTATTCCTTATTCCATACTAAGTTTCAGTACTACCATAATGAAAGTAATATACATTGGAAAAGAGTTAATATTTTTCTTCCTTTTTATTTGTTATATTTATTTGAATGCTTCTAGTCCATGATGAAATTTATTTAAACCCAATATAATTAAAAACACAACAGTACAAATTCAATGCGTTTTCTGATTACATTCTAAATGTGTCTGCCTATCTCAAAGAAATGCAAGCAATAATGTCAGCTGACAGTAAGGTGAGAACAACAGCTCCGATCATGGAAGATTGTTACAAAAGCAACTAAAACCACCGTCTATTAAAATTAGTCCAGATTGTTATTTCAAAAGTTTTACAGAGTTTTGCACTTTAAAAGACTTGATTTCTAATTGTCATGGACAAAAATATATCTAATATCATCTTTCTGACCGAATAAAGAAAGTTTTTCATGATAACTTGTCATTATTATAAATTTTTTCTTATGTTTAATCATATTTAAATTAATTAATTTCTACAGTCTTTACAATTTCCAAACTATGAAACTTGGACTTTTTTGAGTTTGGGATCAAAACTGATTAGTGGTTGGATTACTGTTTTTAAAAATTATACCTCCAGTAAATTATATCCTGTGCCAGAAAATTTATGTGCTGCTAAGGTGTTATTACTAACTACATTAAGCTTAATTTTTAAGTGAAATAGTAAATATTTATATTTATTACAGCAATAAGGCAAGAGATATGAACAGTAAAAAATTTGAATAAGTCTGTTAGTGACTTAATTAAACTTCTTGTCTGAAAAAAACATATAAGCAACAGCTTTTAATTGGTAAATGAAATTAACTATTAAATATAATACAGGTATGTTTAATATTACTATTACATCAGTCAAACATGTCATCTAATTAATTTTAATTATAACTTAACGCTTATCTCTCATTCATTATCATTCATGTCTGCTTATCACCTCAGAAATGAGTAAATATTTCATTTATACATTTTTACGTAACTTTTTTACCTATCATATTTTTCATTATATTTTTAATATCTTTCAACTCACTGTAAAAAAAAAAAAAAAACATTCAAGAATTCAATTCAGAAATAGTATAATTTAACTTTGAAATAACAATTCATTGATAAAAAATATAATTAAAATGTTATTTATAGTTTATTACAAATATTATCATTGAAATTGTTAGTGTAATAGATAAAATTAAATGTACCTTAATATCTTTATTAAATTACTTTTTTTTCATAGATTTATATAAATAAAATTAAAAAAAATAATTAGAATAAAATTATAATAGCTCTGAAAAATGAATCAACTTATTAAATTTATTTCTTATTAAACAAAAAATTATTTACCTTAAAAGACAATTAAAAAGTTAAAATGAGATTTTATTTTTTTGGTTTATTACATATATATTTTTGATTTAAATAAAATGTATTAGCTTATATAATTTTATTGTAGCTACTACATGATTAATTATCATCATTAAATTGAGCCCCAAACTTAAAATTTAATTAAATTTTTTTCTAGGCTTGTAAAATAGTTTTTTGTTTTACAGTTCATATATTAAATTCTTTAAAGATTTGATTAAAAAGCTCAATAAAATATTTGCTTAAGCAGTAACTGGTACCTAAAACATAAATACTGCAATCTTTAAAAAAATCAGTACTTAAATAATTTTCTACTTCTTTATTGAAAACCTTTGAAATGTTTTTACTTGCCTATAATTAATAAGGTATTTTGTTTAAACTTTTCACCTCTGGCATGTGTATTTTCTACATGCTAGTAATGTAATAATATCAAATTATTTTTCTATTTGGATTCACACATACACAAGCAATGACTCACAGTGTCTTAACTTTTTAAGTATACAGAAAGAATGGTTATTTATGAAAAGTTAGTGTTAGATTAAAAGCATCATTTTCACTATATTTAAACTACAAACTTTGACAATATTTTATGAATAAAACAAAATACTTTCATGAAAACTGAAAATAAAGAAATTGTGTCTTTGTTAACAATGAATAAAATCTTCAACTGGTTTTTTTAACAGTGCTTGTGGTATGTGTTTATGGCAGGTATGTCTCTTCTTGATTATTTAATAACAGAGCGTTGAAGTTAATTTTGTAGCTAGGAAATTGATCTTTACAGAGTCTTGAATGAATTGCCACCTGAAGGTCTGATGTGATCTTCATCAATAATGTCTTAACTCCATCATTCTTTTTATTGTCAATGGTCTTGACTCAGCTACTGTACCAGTTACTTTGATTATTATTAATTGCCTGTCATTCAAGGTTATTTTTATTATGTTTTATCAACTTGTTTTCATTATACTTTTTCAAAGTATCGATTTCAATAATGATACTTCTTTATCTAAACATCCTCTCTCCTTTTATTTTCATTGGGATTTTCTTCTCCCAGCTGTTCTTTGACAGGCCACAGCTTTATTCATTCATTTCTTGAATTGGATTTGTAAGTGTGCATTGGTATATATTAACATGTAACTATATTGCTTCTAATTCTGATTTTTAATAATTACAATGATACGTTTTATATCTATTTCAAATCTGATTCCTGTTATTTTCTTTGGTCGTCTTATTAAAACTTTTTTGTAGTACAGATGCACCATTAGGAGATAAGAAATTGTGCCTTAAAATATTTCTTGATGTCATTTAAAGTGAAAAGAGAAGAATATGCCTCCTTTTTTCTCTGAACTTTATTTTTAAAAAAATATATTTTGATACGTATATGGAGTTTTATTATAGAAACTTTGATTAGATTTTATATATATATTTATATATACACGAGTGATATCTCTAAAGTAAAGACCGCTGGGAAATTTCTCTCCTGAACGTTGGCGACCCTGAGTCGTTCATGGCCACGCTAGTAATGTACACGTAGTATTGTTTTTTGTAAGATGTCGCTTTGTAGTATCTTTGATTACGTGTGAGGTATTACGTTATAAAATGTATAGGAAAATCGATGTTGCCGTCTGTGAAATACGCGTAGTCACACATTTTTTAAACCATCAAATCGTTAAGCCGATTGAAATCCATAGGCAGTCGATTGCTGTGTAAGTTGATAATGTAATGAATAAAAGAAACATGCGAAAATGGTTTGAAAGGTTTAGAAATAACAGAATTAATGTGCACGATGAAGAACGTCTGGGGACGTCCTCTATAATCACCGAGGACTTGTTGAAACGCGTCGATGATGAATCGGAAAAGATCGTCGCTCAACGATTTCCGATATGTCCCATCTTTTTCCTGATGTTTCAAGAGTTGTTGTCAGTCGCATTGCTCATGACCATTTAAGCTTCAGTAAGGTTTGTCCACGTCGGGTGCCGCACGTCTAACGAAACGTCACAAAAAAATCCGAATGTGATCTGCTTTGGAATTTTTGATGTGCTACACTGAAAAAGGCGAAGAGTTCCTTAATAAAATTGTTACCGGCGATGAAACATGATTTCGTATTACACGCCAGAGAGAAAACGGCAGTGAAGTGAATGGCGTCATCCTAAATTACCAACTAGACCGACAAAGGTCAAGCCGCAACCATGTGGACGGAAACTGATGGCCGCAGTATTTTGGGATCGGTTTGGCATATTGCTGATCGATTTCATTCCACGTGCAACGACAATAAAAACAGAAGCCTACTGCGAAACTCTACCTCTAAGTTACGGCACGCCATTCAAAATCGGCGACGTGGGCGGCTGACCGACGGGGTCGTTCTGCTGCACGTTAATGCACATCCACATGTTGCGGGTCCGACACGTGATTTATTGAGAAAATTTACGATCACCCACCATTTAGATTGGACTTAGCTCCTTCTGATTACCATTTGTTTGAGAAGTTGAAAGAATTTTTGAGTGGTAAGCGATTCGCGGGTGACGATGAACTTAAAAATGTTATTAATCGGTGGCTAAATGGACTGGCGAGAATAATACGAAGGTATATTGAAGCTGGTGTAAGTAGGGGATAAATGTATTAATTCATGTGGCGATTATATAGAGAAGTAGTAAAAGGTATGTAGTTTAAGAGAATTAAAAAATATTTATAAAGTTTTCAGAATAAATTTTTTTTACAATAAAACTGTCTTTATTTTAAAGGTAACCTCTCCTATATATATATGAACACATAAAATATTAATTTTTATCATGTATTATGCGAGTGTATATATACACCTCTGTACTTCTTTATTAGAGTAGAGAATCAATGTGCGTCACCTTTGTTATATATTTATGCATTAATTAATTGACATTGTATTAATAAAGAATGTTCAGGATACAACTTGAACAAATCTAGAAAAATTTTCCAGATCAATTGAAATTTTGATAGTATTGTGGTAATTTTATTTTCTGATGGTATGCATTTTCAATAACAAGTACACAAAAGCTCTACTGTAATGAAAAAATACACACTCACTGCACACATATTTATATTTAATTTAGAAAATAATATAGTATATAACTACTGTTCAGTCCTTCAAGTGTTTCAGGGACTGAGCTTAGGTGGGTTAATGTTAATGAAGGTCATGATTCTTAGAGATTTAACAGTTTGTTTTTTATTAAGTACTTAAATCAGAAATATTTGTATTTCATTAGTAGTATAGTTTTATTGGTTTTAATTATTAGTATAAAGCGTGAAACAATAGCTGTGGTATACTTATTTTGTGTAAACTACAAAATTTAATGTGCACTCTAAGTAGTGCTTCAAAGAAATATATCTTTAGACTTACCCTGGATATATATTGTTTCTTCTTAATAAAATTTTCTATGCTATTAAAAAAAAACAGTTAATACAAATTATATTGAGTTATGAATTTATGTAGATATTTATTGTTTTAATATAAACTTTTATACATTTATATAATGTAACAGTTTTTCTTTATTAAAATCAGAGGATATTTTATAATTTTGTTATTTATTTTATTAATTTCATAAACATGTCTTAAGATAGAAATACTGAATTTTTTTTTTTTATTAAAACAAAAATAAAAGTAGATTATAAAACGTAATTCAATAAGTTTTTTCAGTTGTAGTAAACTTAAAATGTTATAATAACATGATATAAAATCATGTTATGATAAAACATAATATAATTTGAAATTTTTTATAAGCATTAATTTCATTAACCGATGTAACTTATTCCATACTAAGTGTTTAATTTATGAACTTCAATACCATTTAGAGGCTATACTAAGTGGTAAAAAGCATATATATAAGGAATGGTTTTAATACTTATCATTAGGTGATTTCATTTTGTTTTTAACTTGCATTATTTTCAATGGCTGATCCATAAATATCTTTGTTTTCTGTTATACCAACTTTTACGCATTTTCTTCTTTATTTAACTTATTTATTATTATCATTTTTTTACTTACACTCTTAAATTATTATCTAAATTTTCCCTGACATCCACAATATTCTCATAAGAGGAATGATGATCGGGGAGGAACAGCTAAAGAAAGTCAAACGTTTTAAGTATCTTGAAAGAATGGAGGAATAGGTTACTGAAAGGGCTATTCATGCCTATAATTATTTTTTAAAAGTGTACAAAATTTGAACTGAATTTTGGATTTATTACAGAGAAAATTAAAAAGGTCAAATAACTTATTTATATTTATTTGTGTGTGTTGTTTATGAAAAAAAGAAACAACTTTATAATTAAGGGTTGCAGAATTAAGTTTCTCAGGAGCAGCATAGAATTACAAGGTTGGATATGATAAGGAGTGACGGGTTAGGTATATGATGAAAGAAAAACTCTTACAAGAGAGAAGAGAAATCAACGAAGAGATTATATACATGTAAAGAGAACAATTAAATGAATAATTCCTTTAACTGTTGGAGGATGCAGAGAAGTAGTTAAAGATAATGGAAGGATATGTAAAAAGTGGGCATAAGAATTAAATAAGTTCATGGAACAGAAATAGTACCAGGCTAGAAAGAGGTGAAGAACTTATGTTTCAAACAAATGTAGCTTACGGTTGGAATGCCAGAATGGCATATAATTATGATCCTTATTATGTGAATTTAAACTTGATCCCCATCAATCGCTTACAAATGATATGCTAATTGTATTAATGTCTAAAGTACGATGACTTTTACAGTAATTAAAAATATTGTTCATGTAGAAACATTACATGAATTTTGGGATTTTATGATTTCACACATTTACATTCATTCACAAAGTTCCAAAAGTGAATCAGCATACTTAGTTGGGACCTGTTTGAATGGAAAAAAATATAATTAATCTCTCAGTTTAACTTTATAATTACATTTATTTTAAAATATCTATCTATTGACTTTTAAAATTAATTATAGTAGTATTGTAAGTTAATGTTTGGTGATTAATTCTAATAATTTTTTTAAAAATATATTTTATATATATATATTTATGAATAATATAACCAGTAAATATGTGTTGTGCTACTAATGCCTGAGTATCTGAAAAATGAACTATTATCCATAGGTTTAAAGAAAACTGTCTAAAATTAATATTTTTAATTGTTGGTAATGAGCCTTGGTATACTTGTTAATTAATTTTCATTTCAAATTTAAGTGATATAAATTCCACAATTTTGATCAAACTCTGATTTGTTTTTATTTATTATATGTTTACTTTTACATTAGTATAAATAAAATTTAATATTGAACCGTTGATTGAAAACGGATTTTCTGAATTTTCTTTTTAATAATTTTTTTTATTCTTTATTTATCAGCCACTAGTAAAGGTAAGTCTCATAATGTCAGATAGATCATGGTTTAAGTTAAATAAACTATTCTTGTGTAGGTTTACTAGTGAAAGTTTGGCTGAAAATTTCAGATAATTCTTTATCGCTAAGTAAAAAGAATTAAATAATTTTTTTGTAATGTTAGGAATTTTTATAGCTAATCGAGATATTATATATTTTGCTACTCTATTGTGGTAAAATACTGAGAGAGAAAAATTAAAAGTTGTTCAAGTGATAGATATTCTACTATCCTTTTAATTTATTTTTTAAGCTACTTAAATAATTAGGTTTATTTTACAGCCATTTCCTTTACTTAAGCAGTATCAATTTTTATTTTCACTGTGGTAATAATTTCGTGACCGATAGGACCTTGAAAAAAAATAACCCTCGTACTCTCACTTTATGATTGGTTAAAAAACAAAGAATACGATTGGTTGGAATTTTGTGCTCGATAATGATAAGAATTACCTCACCTTATCACTGGTTAAAAAACAAAGAATACGATTGGTTGGAATTTTGTGCCCGATAATGATAAGAATTACTTTCACCTTATGGTTGGTTAAAAAATACAGAATACGATTAGTTAGAATTTTGTGTCTGATAATGATAAGTATTACTCTCACCTTATGGTTGCTTAAAAAACAAAGATTATGATTGGTTGGAATTTTGTGTCTGATAATGATAAGGATTATTACTTTAATTAGGTGGGTGAATAAGAATAAGCAGTGAGGAATGTTGTCATCAGGCATTGTCTTTCTCCATTACAGTCCTCGGACGCACACTGCTGCTGTAACAAAGAACCTCCTGCTGCGTTTTCGTTGGGAAGTATTTGATCCCCCACCATACAACATGGACTTGGCTCCATCCGATTTTCACCTCTTTGATCACATGAAACGCTGGCTAGGAGGACAACATTTTGTCACAGACATCGAGTTGCAGACCACCGTAGAAACATGGCTGAAAACACAGGCGGCTCCGTTATATAACGAGGGTATTGGAAAGTTGGTACCACGCTGCGTCAAATGTCTAAATCGTAGTGGCGACTATGTAGAGAAATAGCGTAACTATGTAAATACTTGTTACAAAATAAAAAACTTTTAATTTCGTGACCGATCGGACCTTAAAAAAAATAACCCTCGTATTTACCTATAATCGTTGTATGTACCTTTTTTTAAATAGTTAATTAGGATTATTACTGGTGAATCCCAAAAGACAATTGTCATAATCTTCCTGGCCGAAGGAATGGCCTTTGTCTTCTTTGGTCAAGACTCCCCACTGGCAACCCAATTTCTTCCTTGATCTCAGGCGTGTCGTGGTGTATCCATGTTTTGTTACCGTGATGAAACAATGCTTAAAATCCTGTGGATTTTGCTGTAACAGGTGCAAACCACTCATGGAATATGTCACACAATTTTGTTTTTGGTCAGCTGTGAGCAGTTGCAGCACCCATCTTGCGGATAGCTTTTTTACGTTCAAGTGTTGATTTAAAATATTATGCACCCATTCACTTGAGATGCCCACAGCAGTAGCAATTTCATTAATCTTCACTATTCTATCATCCAACATCATATCATGAATTTTATAAATTATTTCTTGAATAGTGACCTCAATAGAGCATCCAGAAAGTTCTGCGTCCTTGTGTTCATATGACCACTTTGAAAATATTGAAACCATTTATAAACTATTCTAAATGAAGGTGCAGATTAATAATAATATTTAACAAGTTTTTCTTTAGTCTCCTGAGGTGTTTTACCCTTCAAAAAATAATGTTTAATCAATATGCAAAAGGCTTTCATCCATTTTTTAGAAATCACTTGACTTTCTCAATTCAAATGCAGAGAAATTAACTGATCAGTTTGAAACTTGGTATGTGTTCTTCCAAAAGATTCTACTAACTGAAAATCCCCTCGATATGCACCAGTTGTGCCAGTTCTTGGACTTTTCAAACCACCTACATATACATATAATTAATTCAAGTGAGAACTAAAAAAATATTATTCTACTCATAAAAACTTGGTCGGGGGCTATGTCTACTTCACATAATTACTGTTTTAATATTTGTTACTGACGTCCATATTAGAAGACTAATAGCTCTGCCATTCATGTGGAAGATTATGGGTTTAAATCCTGGTCAGAGTTGGCATATTTTCATAATTTCTTAACACAAAAAAGGAATAGTGCAGCTGTAACTGATAAGTAGTCATACTAATTACAGTAGTACATTTGGGTCTTTCAAGCCTATATATATTAGTAAACAAGAGATGGAATGTTTGTTATCTTAAGATGAATATGCTGTTTCAGGAATTAATTGTATATCATGTTAGTTACCCGCAACCTCTTTAGTTATGACATCTAATTAATAATATACATAACATCCTTTTCCTTTCTTTCATTTTTCCTTTTCCTAACAACTGTTATTTAGTGAAAACCAAAGATGATTGCTGAAATAAGTTTTCACATTAAGTTTGTTTTTGTTTTTTTTTTTATAACCAGATTTTCTAGGGTGGGTAAAAAATGAATTTTGGTAAAAGTTTTTTTAACTAAAAACCCTTTCTGATGTCAACCTACAAGAGGTGTGAAAATTTTTAGCAGGATGTGAACCTAGAATCAGTTAGTATAAAAGGCAAAGATACTACCGCTCTGCCATGAGGTTTAACATTATCTCCTTTAAAAGTACTGAACATTTTTACACCTAAAAAAAAAGAGTTCTTAGTAATCTATTTTTTATAACTACTTCGCAAATTAAAAGAACAGATCAAAGACATATGTTGTATCCTGTAAAGCTCTTCTATTTTATGATTTTATTATAATTATACTGTTTGATTATCCATATTAAATATTCATATAAGTATGGTTAATCTAAATCTCTTACTACGTAAATAAATTACATTGTTATTAATATTAACAGATGTTTGTAGCATCTTATTTAAATTTTTAGCAAGAAACAATTCTTTCACGGTTTTTTTTATTTAAAAAATATTGGCACTGATATTATACCTGAGATTTTATATTAATTTATTTTTTAGTTATATTGATTATTAATTCTTAATGTTATGACGTTTGATTATAGGTAAAAACATCCATTACATTTATTTTGCTATATAGCATTGACTTTGTCATTGAATTATATAATTTATTAATAATGGTACTACAGTTTGCTGATAGTGATATTATCAGAAATGATTTATCTGAAATGTCTGACTAATGTGAAATGATTCATTCAGATTTATAATATTATTGACCAGTTTTGTTGTTGATTAGTTGAAACTAAACTCATCTAATTTTGTAAGAGATTATCTTATATTTTACAGAATTAAATTATTAAAAAAAAAGTTGTGAACGTATTAAAAAACCTAAAATTTTAAATTAGACCCTAATATTTTACTTGAAAATTTAATTTAAATAAAATATGTATACTTTTGTGTATTTACAATTTGCGTTGTTGTGTGATTTTTTTTAACATTTTTTTTTTCAACAAATAGTGCATCTTTTTTGAAAGTAAAGCATGGGTGACTTTACTTTCGATAAAATACACAAATTTTAGAGATGTAGATTTAATCAAATTAGTACCTACAATTTATTATGTATACCGTAAAATAAATTTAAAGTTTTTTAAATATTGATTATTATACAATTATTTTTTACGTGAAAATAATGAGAATTTTACCAGCTAGCTTTTGCTTTACTTTAAGGTATTATGTATTAAATTGAAGCGAGAGCTTATTCAGATGTTGGCAAAGCTTTAAAAACTTTCAACTTAATAATAAAGTTTACTGTGGTTGATTTTATGGAAACATTTTTATTTGTGGGTATGATGTGTGATTGCTATTAAAATTAATAATTTATAAATAAGTAAATTAATTTACTACTTACCATGTAGACAATTTTGTATCTACAACCTACAATAGAAGTACATTACTTTAAGAAACAAATACCTACCTTTTATTGTAGAGTTAATTACTATAAATATATAAATAAGCTGTTTTATTCATAATTTTATTATAAAATAAAATAAGTCTAATAGGAAAAACAAGAAATGGATGTAGGAAGAGAAGCAAATGCAGTCATAAAAAGAAAAAGAAAAAGCAAATGCGTTTAATAAGTGTGTTTTATGTAATAATCAGATATTATATATACGTATATATATATAATATACTTATTCTTTTTACAATTAATATTACGTTACACAACAAATAAATTTTTCTACAAGAAATAAATAAAATACAGACTGGAAGGACAAGCAAATTTATTTTATTTTTATTTTATATAATGAAATGAATATTTTTCCATAGTTAAAAATGTTTACTGCCTATAAATAATCAAAGCAAAAAAAAAGAAGAAAATCAGTTAATATAAAAATAAATAAGCAAACTTCCATCACAGCCAAAACCATTTATAATGTTGAAATTCCATGCATTCATGCTAAAAATTATAAATTTCAAATTTAATAACCACCAATAATACTCGATCTATTTTTGTCCAATATTCATTTTTACTTGGACAAAAAATTATTTTTAACTATTTTTTATCATCTTTAGAACAAAGTTTATTGTATTTGTATAAAATAAATATACATAATTCTAATTTAAAAATATATAAATTATAATTCTGCTTACCAACCAATGTAAGAATAAATAAAATAATTCTAATTCTAATTTAAATAATTGAATAAAGATTAAAACCTCATTAATTTAAGTTAGCATTTACTATATAAAAGAGAAGATAATAGTGTTATACAATTTTTATTGATTTTTAAAAGGATTTAAGAATTCTGTTACCTTGTCTCTTCAAGCTTTTTCTGATTTGCTTCTTTATTTAAATATTAGGTAAAATATGTATTTTTAAATAAATTAAGAATTGATTTGTTACATGAAATAAACTTTTTTCTTTATCCAAATAGTGTTGCAATCAAGCTGCTAAGGTGTACTTAATAAGTTGGATATGCAACCTTACTGTATACAAGTGCATTTTGCTTGCAATTATTACTTTATTTTGTAACAAATAAAGTAGAATTAAAAAAAAAAAAAAAAATGTTAACATCATTTTATCAATTGTATTATGAGGCAAACTGAATAGCTGCAAAGATTATTAAAATTGTCCTACACACCAAAATTTAATAAATTGATTCAAGGCTTTACATATTTATTTTTGCTTTCAGATTACACTGCTTTATGCCAGGATATAAATCCAGTTTGGCATTAACTTATCCAGTCTTGGCAAAGTATCTTTATCACTGATACAAAATTGATCAGCTTATGATCATATGCTGTGAAAAAAAGTGATTTCTAAATTTTTAATCAAAAAGATTCCACTTTACAAAAGTATTGGATCTCCTTTATTGAAATTAGGATATTTATATTGTAACATCAGAAGCAAGTTATATAAAACTTTTTTCTCATTTAAAAACATTTTTAAATAAATCTAAGTGTAATTCGTTGAGTTGGTTAAGACATAACATTTAAAAAGTTATCCTTAATGATGTATCTTCAATTTTGATAAATTTTCTTCTGTTACTTAAATCTTAATAACCTGAATAATTTTTTTTAAAAGAGGAACTTACCGAGCTGTGCTGTTTACACAAGCAACTATATAAGAACATAAATATAGTTGATTCAAATATAAATGAAACTTCATATTTGGTGCACAAGTTAGTCCAGTCTACTCACCACCAATCCATACCCCCATATCTGCCCCCATTGCTGATTGATTTGGTTATTTACTAATAAATATGATTAATTCATATTAATTACATTTTTTATTTTTAATGAATTCCTTCTCTGGTAAGCAGATAATTCTGCTTGATTAGATTTTTGTCTTAAAATTAATGAGGTTTTACAACAAGATTTTGTATAAATTTTTTTTTTAGTACAACAAAAACTGTTATTATTTTCTAAATATATAATTTTAGTTTAAAATAGAAGAATTTTAAACAAAAAAGAATTTTGTTATTTACAGTTTTAGTTTTTGCTGTTTAATTTTAACACCTATTTCCTTAATCTAGTCAGTCAGTTATGAAATTATAATTGTACAAATAATAAAAATATTATAAAAGAAACTATAACTTTTCTTCTTTGTAACACAGATGAATTAATTTATAATGCAGTAATAATATTAATTTAGAAAATAAAAAAGGCATGATAAGAAATCACTAACTATGAAAATAAAATTTGACATCTATTAACTTATGTTTATGTTTGTATATTATTAATACAGCTATAATATTATTAAAAAATAATTATTAAACTACTGCTGATGAAAAATAAAATTTGTATTCCATCTTTAGTTAGTAGAATATATTATTGGATTTTTATGCACATTTATTTATTAAATATACAGTAATGTGAAGGAAACATTTTGGTTAAATGTATATATAAATACAATATTTTATTAGTCATACATCATTCTCATTCATACATAAACACAAACGTACTTGCACGCATTCTGAGGAAATAGTTTATTAAGAACTGTAGCAGGCTATGAGCCCTCACTTTTCCATATGTATGATAGTAAATATATATACTGTAATATCCTGGAAGACTATAATAAGTAAATTTCTGTTTTATAAGGTTTCCTTTTTCACAAAAACCTTTAAAACCAATCAATAAAAATTAGTAATATTGTAGTTGAATGCTTTGAATTTCATTTAACATTTCATTTAAGAAATGCATAAAAAGCATTTACAGTTTTTCTTTTTAACTTAAAATGGGAAAAATAATAATTATTAGTAATTTTAATTAACCAAAAATTGATGTAAACAGAGTTTCAGATTGAAGTTTATTTTATATAATTGTGACTATATTATCAATTTAATAAAATTAAAAATATTTAATCAGGTTTGGAATCTATTTTGAATTTTCATTTTTTCTTTGTTTTTTTTTCTTTCTAGTTAGTTCTGTAGGTAATGTTCTCCTTTTTTACATATTACTTATTTGTTACTACCAGTAGTTTTTTATTTAGTGATTATTTTTATGGTCCATTATATTTACAAATATATTTTCCTTCAATATCTAATTAACAGTATATTATTTTGTGCTAGTTTTCTCTTCTTAACTCAACCTTAATGTTCATTTAACCTTAAATCTACTTTAATTGAGGTTAACCATTTATTGACTTATATTAACACATACATTATATGATTACATTATGATACACTAAGTAACTTACATTATATGATTGATTTATCATATGTATTTTAGGTGCATCAAGTATATGATATTGTATATAAACATTTTGCACAAGTTGCAAAAACATACACATAGGTTTTCCTGGAAAATAAATTTTCTAAACTATTTCTTTACATTTTAAATATATAAGTGAAGATAAATATATAATTTAGGTAAGTAAGGTTAGGTTGAGTTGAAAAGGAATGTAGCACACTGTTAATTGGTGAGATCTATTTATTTTTTGGAAGAAAAAAATCTGTTAAAGAAACACTTAAAAGAAATCATTATATTTTTTTTTTAATAAACTGAACATGAAAACTATTTTTTAACTTATGAAAACTACAATAATAGTACAAATAATAATATTGTTTTTCATAAATGTAAGAATCATAAGACTATTAAAATTTTAATCTTTTTATAATGTTGCTATTTTTATTACATTTATCCTTAATAAATCAAAAAATTTTGTTATATGTTAGTAATACTTACCATATACCGTTCTTAATATTACAGAAAACCAACTCTTGTCCTTCAGATTTTTTTTATATTGAGTACTTCCTTTTGATGTCCTGAAATATTTATTTTGTTTAAAGAATAAGACTTTTTTTACACTGTTATTTTTTTTCTTTAACTATGTAGATAAGTAGCAGTTTAGTATGTAATGATTCACTAATTTTTTTATTCACATTATTTGATAAAAATGTATGTATTATAGTTACACTTATAGATTTTTAAATTATGTAAACTTACACGAAAAATATTTTATTAAAATATAAAATATTATAATGTATATTAGAAGTGAACTGTTGATATTATTAAGTGTAAAAAAAAAGTTTGGTTTTATGTATTTTACTTATTTATTGTAATTTTTTGAAAATTACAGAACATGAGTTTTAATTTTCATAATAGGTACAATTATGGTGAGTGTTATAATAAAAATAAAATTGTAAACAATTTAAACAAGGAGCTATAAACATTTTTGAGGAAATAAGTTAAAAACGTTTGTTTTTTAATATATTGTCATATGAATTGGAATAATTGGAGGTAAAGTATAATGTATTTAGTATCTTTTTGAGATTGGTGTATGATTTTGGTTTAACTTGTTAATAAACGGTAAGTAACTTAAATTTAATAATGTAAATATGAATAACTTAAGTAAACTAATTTGTGCATTTCATGAAACTAGCTAACCATCAGTGTTTCACTAATTTAAGGTTATTGATATCATACTTTACTAAGAAATTTGGAATCTAGTATTATCATTTTGTAAAATGGTGACTAGAATTTTATTTATTTCATTTTTTACAGGAACTTGTTCCCAGGAGAAAGATAAGTTATTAAATGAAAGGGAATTAAATTTGATTAAATTTTGTCTGATTAATTTCTTTTAAACCAGTGGTTTTGGGATTTAGATTTAGATCACGTATAACTTTAAAAAAAAGCTTATATCTTCCTTTAATACAATCAAACCTTTTTAATTGAAACTTTTTGAATTCAAAAACTTCAAATTTTAATCAGTTTTTTTTTAAGAGAATGTTTAAAGGTTAATAAAGTATGAGGATAACTTAAAAATACCTTGGACACCATTTATGCTATTTAACCATTAAAATGTTAATTTTCAATAAAATTTGACTATGTACTGATGAGATAAAGTTCTAGGAAATGTACCAGAATTAAAAATATACTAGCAAGAATAATTCTAGAAAAACCTATAGTTCTCTGTGTGTTCATAAAGACGTAATATTTTCAAAAAGATTTTTCTACACTTTGAAAAAGTAAACAAGACTTTTCATAGTCATTGGTTTCAGATCATTTCTTTAATTGACAATATATTTTCATGTACACTCGTACATCATGTGTACAGGAACTTGCTTACAAGAGAAAGGTGAATTTTAGCATTAAATGAAAGCGAATTAAATTTGGTTAAATTTTGTTTAATTTTTTTTTAAACTAGTGGTTTTGAGGTTTAGATCAGGTATAATAATTTCTCCAAAAAGAAAATGTATTTCTTACTTTCTAAGATTTATAGTTTATTACTTATTATATAAACATAATCAATGCCATTAGAAGTAAAAGTTTTATTTATTTAACTTTTGAAATAAAAGATTTTTGAATACTGAAATTGAGTAACAGCCATGCCCCTGAAATTCAAATTTTACTAGTTCAAATTCTAGTTATCAGAAAAGATTTTTTTTTTAGAAAAACTAGTTATAAAAATCATTGCGCTTATTTATTATTGAAGTCTGGACAAGATGATAAACTACTTTGATGTGTTCCGATCAGAACACATCAGAGGCAGTCCCTTTGTGAGTTGATATGTCCTTTTTTGCCTTCCCCTTTTCCTTAGATGTGTTGCATAGAAGTTGGGATCAAGCTGCCAACTTGTTTCCATCTGTGGCATCATGCTGGCACCTTCTAATGGTTGGAAAGATAGCCACTTCTATATTGGACTCTATGGGATGCTGATCATCTTTTTTGTATTATGGAACTATCCAAGAACTGTGTTTCTTATCTGATTTGAACAAAAAGCCAAACTAGCAGAATGGGTAAAACCAGGACTCTTAATCCTTATTGAATCTAACCTATTTAAAATAATGATAAAATATATGGTCACAGAATGATCGACTTCCTAAACAGTAAAAGTTGTACACTAAAACAAGAAAGTAAGTTCATAAAATCAAAACACATACCGTCAGTGATATCACTCAGAATGGAGAAGTAAATTTTGACAAAAAATATAGGTAGATAAATGAAATGGCATATATATATTTAATGGCAGGAGTGAAATGTTTAACAATTTGTATAAACAATGGTGTTCTTGAACCAAATGTTACTGCTGATATGTAAGTAAGTAAACCAGTAAAACATAAATAAACATAAATCTGTTTTATGTAAAACATAAATCTGTGATGCCTAGGAGGTTGAAAATGGTATATTGCATGTAAAGCCCAACTACTGCTTCAAATAAAAGGACCAATACTTGTTGGAAAGTTTGCTTTTCTGAAAATGTCAAATATTTTTTTGTGGATTACCGTATCTTGGATTGAGCTGTAAATTAAAAAGAAGACTTATTTTATCCTTATGACATAAATTAGGAAGGTTTGATTGTATTACACAGATAGAAAAATAGGTTTTAATAGATTTTTAGTAATATTTTAGTATTAATAATAGAGTATGATAATTATAATAATAAATATTTAATCCTTTTTTTGCAATTAAATTTCCTATGCTAATACTTATTCATCATGAATTAATCAAATCATTAGCTTAATTAAGATTTTCTCACATTTAATATTGTTTTTTTCCTTAATCTTTTTAATATTAGAGATAATATTTTGGATGCTAAAAAATAAAATAAATATCTTTCTAATAAAAAATAATAAATCAATGTCAAAAATCAAAAATGTCATTAAATTATATTATTATTTTTTTGTATTACAGCTACATCAAAGTATTTACAGCAAATAAATGTGTATAACATAATATATATCTACAGTATTTAATATACAAATGTTTACTTATGGAAGAAGCTATTAACTACAGCTCTATGGACAGTCTTCTTAAAAAAAAATAATAAAAATAAAAAACAAAAGCATAAATAATAAAAACTATTATTTTAAAAAGGGAAAGTTAATTTAAGAATTACACTTTTAATAATAATGCTTTAAGATTTTATTGTTTAATTTAATCATATCAGCATTTATATTTTTTCTCGTTACATAATCATCGTAGGGATAAATTAAATGGAATTTAATAAAATTGTTTAATGTTTTTCTCCCCTAAGAATGTCAGAAAAACAAAATGAATAATTATGAATAAAAAAATGTAAAAAAAATTAAAAGTAACATTTAATTCATAACTTAACATATATATCTAATTACTTCCCTACCTTTATAATTAATTTAGTTCACTATTATTATTATTCTATTTTTGGAAAAAATAAAAAATGTATCTTGATTTTTTTTTTTACTATACATACATTTTTATTTATATTTAAAAAATAAGATATTATAAAAGGAATTAACCTTACTGTAACAAAAATTACCTCCTTTTATAATTTTTGAAAGAAAAAGAATTATATTTATTAATAAAATATATACAATAATGGCCAAATTTATTTTGTTTTTTTTAATTTTATTTATACTTGCATAATGATAATAATAATGGTAAAAAAGCTTTAATAATACTGACGTAATTAGTTTTAAAAAAATCAAAATATTTGAACAGGAATTGTTTAAAGAAACTTATGAGAATTGCTACATTTTTTATATTGTTAGAAAGGTAGTTTTTAGTGTAAACCTGTTCCTCATATTAGTTGTTAATATTTACATAGTTTTTCTGTGTTTAAATTTAATTTATCATCTTATAATATATAAAAAAATTAAAATTATTTGCAACTATTGTTAATAAAAACTAATAATTATATTGTATATTTTTGCTAGCTTCTGTAATTTTTAATTACTTTGTAAAAAAAAACCATTGGGAAAAGTAATCACCGTTAAAAGGGGTGTCCAACTATTAAATTATGAAAAAGTGATTTTTTCTTCATTGATCAGCTTTATAATAAAAAAAAAGTATTGATACCATGTTATCTAATGTATTTAACTATATTTACTGATAATTCATGTTGTTTTCATTTATATGTTAGTTTTATGATTAAATAAAAATTAATTTGTATTTTATCAACAGTTGTCATAAAAATAAATCAGTTTTTTAAATCTGGGTTAACACGTTTGAAGATGAGCATAACTGTTTTAAATTATTGATTTATTTGGAGTTTAATACTCATTTATATTTTAAGTTTTACAATGTACTATTTAAAAATAAAATTAAAATTGTTTTGATAATTTCAGAAACTACCTTGAGATATTTCTCTAAATATTTTTTATAACTTGTTATTTCCACCGTTGACAGGTTTACTTCTTTCATTCCTTTCTAACTTTGTTTCATAGATTATTTTAATTTTGAAGTCTCTAGAAGCAAATGCTGCAATCTCCACTTTTTTACATAATGAGATATTAGCACTGAATTCTGTAACCTATCTGAATTCTACCATTTACCGTAATTCTACCATCTGAATAAAATTAAATAACCAAGAAAAATCTAGAAGACCTTTATTTTCCAATTGAAAAACTACCCTTAGAGGCAAAACCAGTAATCTCTGATGGAAAATTGTCCATTCTAAGAAGCAAACTCAGTAACATCCACATTACTAATCAGAAGAGCAAATTCAGTCATACGACTGTCCTCAATTTGCCGTGTTTGTTTATCCTTTTTTCTTTTTTGAGATGATGGGCATTGACTGCTTTGATCATTTTGCTGTATGAGAATGGAAATTTGTTGCGTATGAAAAAACGCCATGCCTGACCGGGATTCAAACCCTGGACTTCTGGATGAAAGGCTGAGATGTTTGTTTATTTTCAGAGTGCTGTTCTACTAAAGTGTTTGTTTTATTCCTTCTAATTAAATGTGTACACTGTGAATAGTTTATTAAAATGAATAATTAATTACTTTGCACTATGGAGTCTTTAGAAAAAAAGACTGTTCCTCAGTCTCTCTCTCTCTCTCAAAAGCAAGGAAGAATAAACATCAGCCTGCAAAGTGGAAGTGTTGTTGTGCTAAGAAGCTTCAGTAAGCTGTTTTATTTATATTTAAATATTATTACAACATGCCCTAGACTGAATTGTTTATGCTCAGTATTTAGAAAATCCTGCAATTTCTATTAACTTCCATAGAATATAAGTTTTTTGACCAGTTTAGGTGATGCGTTTATGCTATTGTTGGTGGTGCTCACATTGCAATATACTGGCAGGTTTTTTTACTTTTCATGTGCATAAAATACGCTTATATCTTCAGAAAATTTATACTTTATTTAAATTTACAGATATGCATCCCCTGAACTGCCAGTATTTCCTACATGTGGCCATGCAACAAAGAGTTTTCGATGTATATCCCTGACTATGAAAGAGTGTCTGGAATTTCTCTCCCTACATTATGAAAATAAAGATTTTTCTTATCAAAATGCCTTTTTTACTAAAATATTGTGAAGCTGTGTGTAATCCAAAATTGGGCATCAACCTTGTACTCATGTAGGGAAAGTTTTAATACCAGTGAGCCAGAAGGCATTTTTGACATTTTAAGAAAAACAGGATCAGGTTTGAATTTGTGTTGAGTGAGGTGTTGATCAATGTTCTTTCAAGCTTGCTGATCAGAGGCAAAAGGTTATTGAATTTATTTCTTCTGTAAATGTCAGTGAACTACATTACTGTTACTTAGCTCATGGAAGACAATATCTTCCAGCAGAGTTGAATATTGCCATGTTAAGTCGCATGTATAATGATAAAGCTTGTCCTGAATTTAAAGTCAAAGAATGTTTTTTTTTTGACATATTCAACACAGAATTTAATATTGGGTTGGGAGCCTGTGTGCTCAGTATACCTACATTGAAAGAAACAATCAAGCTGGAACAAGACCTGAAAAAACCATAGATTTGAAGCTCAAAGAGAGATACACAAAAAAATGAAAGAAAGAATCAATGGAGTTTTAACTATTATTTTTTTGACTGCCAAAAAAATTTATCTTTGCCTGACGTCCTAGATCAACAGACATGCTAGTGTTGCCAATTTTATGAGAGTAGTAGGGTCTTCAGAAGTCAATTTAGGCAAAGACGACAATTGCAAAAGTTACACTTGGGCAGAATAAAAACAAGAAAGGCTCAAATGAAATTGCATCATCTAATGTTTCACACATTGCAAAGTTCATATTTTGAAGTTATTGGAAGCTACAAATTTGTTACAAAACAAGGAAAAACAGTAGCTAAACTGAATCCTGATGTTATTAACCCACAAAATCTGGTGAAAAGGCAAAAGCTCTTAGATATCAAAAACTTTTTGGAACTCCATTACTGTTTGAGCTGGCATAATAATCCTTTACTTGGATTTTAGGAGGAGGAAGGTGAAGAAATTTTACATGAACTAATGGAAAAGTCTTCAGAATTGTGTGTTTGAAGCAGCTTAGACATCAAGTTGTTATAAAATCATTCATATTTTTTCATTTTGTTCAATTTTTACTTGTTCTTTTTTTATAAAAATAATTAACAATCAGATCTTTCTTGAGTGATTATTAAGTGTTATATGAAGTAATGCTATAGTCTCGCTTGAGTTATGTGTTAGAAACAGCAGTAACATCATCCTATTACAATGCTTCATTTTCTTGTTTTAATTTTAATTTATTTCTTAATTTTGTGATTTTTTTTCGTTGCTATTGTTTGTTTATAATGGTGAAGTAAAATGTATATTTTGGAATAATGATAAAAAGGATAAAAGTTTAAAAGAATAATCTGCTTTCCTTTATCTTCTAAGGACTCTTAATGATTTAAATACTAAATAAGATATCAATTGTATAATTATTTTTCTCAAAGCAAAAAGTGAATATTTACGTATTGAATATTATTTAATTATTAAATGGTAATTATTATGATTGTAAATGACCTGCCAAGTCAGTAGTTGTTCCTAAAATTGACACAGATACCTCAAGAACAATAAGCATTTCATGCTAAGATTACAAGTGAACATAAAGATTGAAGTGGTTTCCTGTTGCCTTCTTCACTGAGCAAAGTATACAGTTGCATATCAACATGCTAAGACCACTGAATTGCGAATGATATTCAGCTCTCAGAAAAGACACTTTACTGGGTACACCATAGGGAGTGACTGTACAGTGTACATCATTATTATCAGGGAGTGTGCTGGAACTGGTGCTTCTTGCACCTAAGTATTATAACTTGAAGGAAGTGTTTATAAATTCCTTATAAATAGAAGACACTTCATATATATTTTGTTACATCAAGCTGTTAGCCTCATGAAGCTTCCATCATAATTAATTTACTTATGCCCTTTTAGAATTTTTTTTTTTAATCTCCAGGACTGCCGTTAGGTATTACTTCAGAGGATGAGATGAATGATTTGTAGCTTGTTTGAAAATGCCATGCCTAACAGGGATTCAAACCCAGGAGCTCTCCACTCATGCCACAGAGGCCAGCGACCTTTTAGAATTAAATATATTTATCCTAACCCAACCTTGATATTCTACTTTATTAATAATTAATAAAATTTCTATACAAGTAATTTTTAATTGTAATTAAAATTGTATAATTAATATTAGTATATTTGAAATAAACAAAATAAATTATATCTGATCTTAAAATATATTATAATTTCAATTATCCATTTCATGAAACTGGGTACATTTAAGCGTAGTTTCAGTTCAACTGAGATATATGTTTGCCTTTTTTAACTTTATTCTGAACATTATGAGATTTAAATTTCAAATTTATTATTTATTGTTTTAGAATACATTATTCGATTAATTATATTTTATTACAGATTTTTTTAAAATATACTACAGTTTTTTGTTGAAAAATGAAAATGAATTAATATTGTTTTGTGGAAAAAATTGTAGATTGTATAAAAATTGTTTTTAAAGTTTAAATTGTTTTTAAGTCTATGATTGTAAATTAATATGAAGAAACAGGTTCACATATAAAAGTATCTGAAGATTATTAAGAAAAATAAACGAATAATTAATTTATAATTTACAATATATATATTTAAAATATGTTAAAAATTTAACTATTACTATAACTATTTATTTTTTATTTTTTTTATTTTAATTTGTTGAAAATACAGTTGCAGGAAGATGCACACTGATGTGAGATCAAAGCCAGATGTTGAACACTTTAACTTGTTCTTGAATGAAGTTCTTGAGACTGTGACATGTGCATTGGACTCTGTGATAACACAAACAAACAACCAAAGCTGTGTTACATCCAAGCAAGGTGCTACATTTACAAACATAAAATCAAATACATACATACATACATACATACATACACACATATATGACATACATATATATTTTATCAGGACTTTTATTGATCTTTTACTATTACTATTATTTTAATAATGTGTACAATTTATTTCAAACAAAATAAAAAAGGAAGTGATTTATTTAATTTTAATGATTTGTGTTGCTGATAGTTTTTCAGTATAATTTCATCAAATTACTGAAATATATTACCAAATATGTCATTTATTCATTCACAATAAAACAGGCAAATTATGGTGCATAAAATTGCAGACAGTGTATAGAAACTTATTGTAAATGTGCATCACAAAAATGATTAAATACCATAAATAACTGTTTGAACTGAATATTAATGCAGAATTAATAGAAAAAAAGAGTGCTCCTTTAATGAGATTTAATTTTTGGTGCTTACTTGTGGAAATGATAATATAAAAACAGGTGAGATGTTCCTAAATAAATAATATAATATACTCCTGAAGAATGAGTTAAGAATTTTGTTGTAGAATGTTACATTATTAATAGAATTAACTGATGTATTTTTTTTAACCAGTTATCTGTTAGTTTTTAACCAGTTGGATTCTAATTAACAGTACATTCTCCCAGGTAATCCAAAGATATTTATAAGTAATATCTATTGCACTAAGCAACAGCTACCTACTAGTCCTAAATCAAGAAAGCTGGCTTATATATCTAGAAAATTCCACAATACCATACAGATCATTTAACCTAAACGTATGCATTATTTGATAGTGAAATTGAATTTTTATACCAAAAGCCCACATCATCTTTTGGGAAATATACATCTATTGAAATAAGCATAAAGAGAAGCATCTCTGGCAAAAAAATAGGTTATTCAGAGCTTATAGCATAAATGCAGTATAATTTTTATTGATTGATTTGTATAATATTCTTGAAGCCTGCAGTTATTCTAGAGTGACTCTCTTGATTCAGGATCTGTAGTCAAATTCCCTCTTTCTGGATAGATCGTAATTGTAGCTTGTTACATCCATGGATAGCCAGGTGAGAATATACTGTTAATTAGAATCCAATAATAGAATGTCATTTAGGAACAGTATTGAGGAGCTATTAATGTTAAATGGTTTGACCAAGTCTCAAACAATTAATCTCCTGAACAAGAAGGCTAGCATTAATCATCTATACTACTGCATTACTTTGGTATTAACAAGATTTATCTAACTAGTTTATTTTAGACATTACACTATCAGGAATATAATTCAGGATCTAATGTTGAACTGAATGTAGTGATTATATAAATTTATCAACATATATATTTTATTCAATTTAATAATATTACAATATAATTGTATTATTTTATAATATTTACCGTGGTTGTCCGAAATGAAGATACTACATAATTATATTTCTTTACTACATAATTATTTTTCTTTCCGTAACAAATAAAGCCAAATTTATATTAAATGAATTTTATTTATAACGTGATTCTAGGTAAAATTATTTGCTGACAATTGTTTTTTAAGTTAGTAAGAAATGTATTTAGTATAAAGTAGAAAGTGGTGTTAGATTGGGTTCGGATAAGATGGTAAACTGAATGTTCTTTATCGCTTGATGTTTCATATCACTTGGAATATCTTAGGAAATAGCCACCTGGAAACTGAAGGGTGAAAAATATGATAAAATTACAATGGTAAAATTACATTTTTGGACTGAAGCAAAGAATACTGAGTACAGTTTACTGCATGTGGTTGCAATATTATTTTTTAATGCTAATGACTATAGTATCTTTGTGACTTAAGGTAATGAACTGTGGTCATTAATTAATTTTTTTGGGGTAAAATATCTAGTTTGTTTTAAATAATTGTTTATTTGTAATTGGTTTTTATGTTTATATATAAACTTTTATGTGTTCATTTTATCTTTAGAGCTATATTCCATTTCTTCAATGTAGAGCTTAGTGAAATTATACCAATAATCCCTTTATACTGATATAAACATAACTTAGATATTCTGTGTTATCCAAAAAATAAAATCTTAAAAACTTGAACTTATGAAATAAATAAACATACAGACATGTAACATTGATTTATGAAAGTTCAAATCTAGTAGAGTTTTAGACCTATGACAGGTATTTAGAATTTATAATTAAACAAAATTATCAGCAATAGTGTCAGTTGATATAAATATTGACATTTTTAGTGTCTTAGGAAGATTGCTACAGAAATTGAAAGCACTCATAAATTCCATTAAACATAGTATTCATATGAAAAAATAATACAGATGAAAAGGAAAGAGAAATAAATAAATTCATTGCTATATATTCTTTTAATTTGTGTTCTTGGTCTAACCCTATCTCTCTTACATTTCAGTTTTCTTTCTGGTATGTTCATCATGAAGTTATTGTGGCTATATAAATGGACAATAAACTGGTTTCTTTCTTTTCAACTGTCAATTAGATGGTAAAATGCCATCTAAATAGTTCATTAAAAAATAAGCTATTTTTATGGGAACAGAATAAAATTAATTATTTTTACAGAATGTAATTTTACTTTGAGTAAATGAAACTGTGAAATTTTGGGAATATTATGTTAGTTTTGGGTAGGAGTAACTAAATAATAATTACTAATTAATAAAGCATTAAATATAGAATATATCTTTCATCATTAGTTATTATTTTAATTTCTGTTTTATTATTTTTTAACTTAAATTATAACGGTTTTAAAAAAAATAATTCATAGCTTTAAAAATTGTTGTATCTAAAAAGTATTTTGTACTTTTGGTTTTACTTTAATCATCCATTTCTTAAATGTGTTATTCACATCTCTGAACTTTCTTTTAAGTACTAAGTAAATTGCATATTATTTACATAATTATACACATATATTTTTAAATTTAATTTAAACAAAATAGTTTTGTTACACTGACATTTTTTAATCATTCTATATTTTAAATATTGGTAAATAGAAAGTCCTGATAAAATATTTTGTAATCATACAGACTAATAGAAGGATTGCAATTGAATAATAATGTATAATATTATCATACAGGATGAAAGCAAAATATTAAAATAATTGCTTATTAAAATGATTAAAAAAAGAATATGTATATATATATATATATATATATTTATAGAAAAAAACATAATATAGTGTGATAATCATTAAAAAGCGATAGATTTCAAATCTTATAAAAATATAATATATATAGAAGAATGCATGTAATAACAAAATAATATACTATTTACATACAGGGGTAAAATAATAGGTTTGTATTTAAGCGAAAGTTATATTTTAGATATCTGCCTTTTACTTTTAGTGTACACATGAAATTATTGTGAGTATTGCCTGCATTAATTATTGTTATTTTAAATGTGAAATGAATCTTATTAGAAAATTAAAATAATAAAACTGAAAAAAAATTATTTCAAACAAGGAAGCAGATATTAAATTAAAAAAATGGTCTAGAAAGAAAGGAAGAAAGTGTTTAAATATTACTTTGGCACGACTTAAGATGAAGATCACAGATATATATTCTTACTCAAATTTGATTTTGTAAAATGAGAAAATGAAGTGATTATTTATTAATTAAAATAATAAAAATCATTATCTTTCTGTACCCTACTTCTAATTTATTACACGACTGCCCAAAAAGAAGTGTAATGTAATTAGGGTGTATATATGAATGTTTGTTCCACCATAGCAGCTCAACGGCTGAACTGATTTAAGTGTATGACCCCTTTCTTTGCCAGAAGTGTCATAGGGTATATAAATATATATATATATATATATCTTTTTTTCATTGTATATGTTTAGATATATATGTTTTAATAAATTTAAAAAATTTGAAAACAAAGTTATGCTATACACAAAATTATCGCCCGCATTCTCTTCAATTCTCCTGTATTAGTAATTGTCCTATATAAAAGAGCAATTTTTTTTTTGGCAGTCATGTTTTTTAATTTTTAATATTTATCTCTTGTTCTGCTACTGGTTTCAGAGCTTATTGTTTGTCTTATTCCATCTTAGATTTCTATAAGCATTCATTAAATGTCATAAAATTTTTCATTACATTTAATATTACAAGGGTCATAAAATTATCTGTCATTAAGTAATGTAAAATTATATAAACTTTAGGCAAAAAAATTTAAACAAGAATGTGCTCTATTTACTGGCATGGTAAACTCACTGGTGTATTGTATTGCCTATGTTTTACCTAATGTGCAATCATTTCACTTATTTTATGACTGCCTTGTTTATTATTCTCTATTTGAGTATTTAAGTGTTTCACATAATTCTTTAAATTTAAATAACAATTTTTTTATTACCTAGATAACTGGGATACTATTTTCTAGCCCTATATATTTAAAACTTTCCATAAATGGTCAATTTTTTAATTTTGGGTCTAATTTTTAAAATTTTTGCATACACTGCCTAATACAATATTTACAAATAATTGTTATGTATGTAAAGGTGATCTGCAAATTACAATTTTTTCTTTGAACTTTGTGCATTCAGTAAATTTACAATCACTTTATAGAAACTAGGCAGTTTCTACACCAATTTTACTCTACACCAATATACCAATACTTGTATTTTAGCCAGTGTTATTACTTTATAGTAGATCAATGAGCTCATCGACTGTTTATAATTACAGAAACAAATAGAGCTAATAAACTAATAGATGTGTATTCATGTTTAGATTATTTTATTTTACTTTTTTGACTAAATTTGTTTAATTTAAAACTGTCAATCTTTTAAACAACAAACTAAATCAAATCTATAAATACAAATGTTTGCCAAAACTCACATCATAAACCATTTTCAGTTATTTTTGCAGCCATCTGTAATAATTTATCTTTAATCCTGTTATTTTTACCCTAGTGTAATTTTCAGTGCCAGCTGGTGTTATTTTGAATAGGCAACATTCTTTTATATGCTTGAAAAATGTATTTAATTTGAATTTGCTTTTTTGTTCGTTTGTTGTATTTTTTGTGTTTATGTAGTTCATAATGACTGAGTATGCTAAGATTTATCATTCAACTCATAGATATGATTATAAATCCATAAAAAAATTAAACAAAATTTTGAATTCTATACATACACAAAAATTACAGTTATACAGTATACAAACACCAAAAAGCAGACTGCATTGATGTACTAAATGAACAAATACTTTTCAAATCCAGTGCTCTTTTCATTCATATTATAAATATAAGACTGTGTAGAAAAAAAACAGCTGACACCAGATTGAGAACAGCAACACCAGTTGTTAAAGATACTTCAATAACATTCTGGCTGAAAAATGTATCTGCAAGCATTATGACATGAGTTTCAAAAAGTCTATAACTTCAAACTGGTAACCAAACATTGTGGACAAAGAATATTTTTCTTTCTTTAATGCTGTAAATGTTAAAAAGTTGGTTGGTTTATGCAAAAATGTAATTTAGATATAATGCAAAGTTTTATAAATTAATTGGCAGCTGAAGATCAATTAATATGAATGCTAAGCTCTGAATCTGGTAGCAAAATAAATAAGAGGGTGTAAAAAGTACTAATTTTTATTTAATTATACTAATATTTTATTAATGTTATCCAATAATCTAGTGATCTTACTTTTTTTTAAATTAAAATTACATTCACCGTTCAATTTCATGTGTAGAAAATGACTAATATCTAACAATATGAAAACAGTAAGGAAAGTTACTATTCAAGAATTAGAAAAAGAAACTTAGGTTGCCTACATAAGTATCACAATATGCATTTAATAAATAAATAATCATTTATTCTGAACTATAATACTTGTTACTGTAAAACTAAATATTTTCATTATATAAATCTTTATTAGCCAAAGATAAATACAACAAAGCACTAAAATATTTGTAGTGTAGAGCATAGATTCTAAAAATATATACTAAATTGAATTTTGGTTATATTTAATAAAAAAAAAAAAAAAAAAATGCATAGGTTGCAACATTGTTTTATGATATAAACATCTAATTTTGAACTTTAATATTTTACGGTAGAATTGTTGTTCAATATTTTTCTAGTTTGTTATTATTAAAACTATCATCTTTCAAATTTAATTTTTATTCTGTTAAAAAAAAATAAAAACCACTTTTGTTTACCAGTATTTTTTATTTTTATGCTTTCCCCCCACAGTCCAAAGGAAATGATGATATTAGATTCTATAAAAAAAAATTGACATGATGAAAAACCTAAATTTGTAACCAGTTAATCTCAGAATGTAAAGAAATGGTAATTTTCAGTCTGATATTTTATTTCTTCTATCTTCCAATGAGTGTACATGCATCAGTATTTATGAGTGATGTATTAAATTAAACTGGAATCGTGTTTTTGTATGATATTTTATAAATTTATAAAATATAAATGATAAAATTTGTCTAAAATGATAGGAAGCTAAAAATCATTCCATTAATATTAGAATTTCACTCTCAATGAAATGACTAGAAAAGTGTTTGTAAAACACATTTGAAATATTTTGCTTATACCATGTAAATACTTCAATGGAGGAACAGTTTATAAATACTGAACTTGTTGGAATTAATTTTCAGTATGGTATGTGCTTTTAGATGATGACAACTTCTTCTTTTTTTTTGGTAATGATATCACCAAATAAGCTTGAAACTTGTGCTTAGGATGTGGAATAGAATTTTGTAATGTTTGAAAATTATGAAGCCTGACTGGGTTTTGAACCCAGGATCTCTGGATGAAAGGCCGAGACGCTACCAGTCTGCCACAGAGATCAGTAGTAAATGTGGATTGATAATAAAGATAGTAAAATTAAATTTGTGTATGTAACTTTTAAGGATATGAGTAAAATTTTAATGATAGAAATTAAGAATTTTAAGGGTTAAATGAATTTAACTATTTGTTATTTTATAAGTTATGACAATGGAAATATTTGTAAATGAATAAAAATAGCGAGGCATTTTTGAAACTTCAAGTTTTTTAAAAGCAGAATTACTGGACTGAGTACCTAGCTAAATATATGTGAGTTGTAATTGTAAATCATAGACATTCACATGCATCAGAGACCTGGAGTTAAAAATCTGTTTATGAACATTTTTAAAGAAGATATATTAGAAGAATCTATGGATGGATATCAACGATGGAGAATATAAAATAACAGGAGTTGGAGCAAACAGCTGCTAAATTACAAAGGTATTCTTAATATTGTTGTTTACTGAAAGCAGTGGACACCTTTTTTAGGCTTTATTTCTACATTCAGGCTAATATTTAGGAAGATGTTCATTATAACTTTGTTTTAGTAGTACATATATAGTTAACTTTATATAACAATAACATAACACCTAGATTATGTATGAAGATAATGTTATCACAAAAAAACATTACCACATTTGTAATAGTATTTATTTTTTGTTAAAACTAATTAAGAATATGTTTCTTTATTTTTGATTGATTAATATGATATAATGTAAATTTTCTTTTATGATATTTTCTTTTTTCTTTTATGATATGAGATATGTAAGCAGCTCATATTTTTGTATAACTGAGAGTACCTGTAACTTGTTACAATTGCTTACTAGGCGAGGGTATGTTGTTAATTAGAACCCAACAACTGAAAATTGGTCCTATATAGCTTGGAACTGTCAAGCTACTGCCTGGAAAGGAAAATGCTAACATTGGTACTATTCTGTCACATTATCTTAATGAAATTTAACTATATTAAATAATTCTGAAATTTACTAATGAAAGATATAATTTTTTTTCCTATTTGAATCTGTGTTTAAAATTTTAATAATATCCTTCTTAATACCTTATTTCCAGGTACTTTTTTATATAAAAGAAAAAAGAAGTGTTTTGATTATTTGAAATGAATGAAATTTACGTGTAATGAACTAGGTTTATTACTCTCAGTTTGTTACCTTATATCAATATATATTTAAAAAAAATAATAATAATACTTTTATTTAATATAAAAATTTAATCGGTTCATCTGTTTTTAAAAACAATAGCCTTAAGCTGAAAAATTCAGAAAAAACTGAAAAAAATCAGAAGATGTAAACAAAGATAGTAATCGGCAAAATAAAGCAAGCTAAACTTACAATTTTCTTTTTGTATATGTATATATATATATATATATATATATATTTTTTTTTCTTTTTCCTGTTTAGCCCCCGGTAACTACCGTTTAGATAATACTTCAGAGGATGAATGAGGATGATATGTATGAGTGTAGTCTTGTACATTCTCAGTTCGACTATTTCTGAGATGTGTGGTTAATTGAAACCCAACCACCAAAGAACACCGGTATCCACGATCTAGTATTCAAATCCGTGTAAAAATAACTGGCTTTACTAGGACTTGAACGCTGGAACTCTCGACTTCCAAATCAGCTGATTTGGGAAGACGCGTTCACCACTGGACCAACCCGGTGGGTTTGTATATGTATATTATGTTACAGTAAATTTGATATGTGATTATGCGTAATTACTGGTTAATATGTGTAATTGTTTCTAGTGTTGGAGAATTTAATAAATATGTTGCAATTTATTAAATATACCAGTCATTTTAGACATTCTCCAGCACTTGCTGGTGTATTTGGTATTGCATACATATCATCATTTAGTTGCAATACTGTTGGGGTGAACGATAATGACCACTGAGCCTTATTCTTAAGTTAAGTTTAGTTAAGTCAAGTTTATCTTATAATAATAAATAAGATTAAACTTGAAATTTTTTTTTATTTTGTTGTCATCTAATCTCAATAAATCAATTTTACCAGTAACTGGAGATTATAATCTCCAGTATGTTTGATAAATTTAGCATATTCTCCAATATTATTGAGTATTGCACTTAGTAGCCAAATAAAGTACTAAATATGTAGGTAATTATGCATAATCACTGGATTTATCATTTTACCCATAACATGACTCATGTTTCTTGTAAATTTGGTAGACAGTGTGATGTCATGTTAAGTAGATGACCTAATACTTGAACTAAACTTTTAGACTAATTCTTATGATTTATTCATTTATCTCAGTGACAATTATTACGCTAATATAAAAAAGTATTTCAATTTATTTATTGATTTCAGCATAACATTATAATAGTACGTAAGCTGTACCTTTTTCTGTAAAATATTGAATTTATAATATCAGTAAATTTAGAAAAAAGTTGTTATTTTTATAAGTTTGTGTTTTAATTTTTTTAATTATCCAGCTAAATATAAATCTACCCATAGTTTTGTAATAGTAATTCTTTTTAAACTAAAATCCTTATTTTCAGTAAAATTTTTTAGAATTTAAATAAAAAAGAAAAATTATTTAAAAATCAGTGCTCAGAATGTAAATGCTTTAAAAAATTTATAGTTACTTTTTATGAATACAAAAAAACAAATAATAAAAATGTATATTATTAAAAACAATACCAAAAAATTATTTTTTGTTATATGCTGTGCTTATTAAAGAGAGAAAAGTAATTCCATGTAAAAAAAATTGTCAGATGGGCCCAGCTGTCATGCAATAAAAACATTCTAAAAATTATGGTACTTAAGTAAAATATTATAGTAATTGTTTAAATAATTACTTCATGAACAATAAAACTCATCTGTAATTATTCTTAGTTACGTAAATGTTTAAATAAAAAAATTATATGAATAAAGTTAATACCAAATAATGTAAATTACATAGGTAACATTAAAAACATAATTAACATGCTTATTATTTTAAATATATTAGTATATTTTAAGATACACTAATATTGTTCAAGTTTTCAGTCAGTCTACTATTTATTTATTGTATTGAGTTTATAATATTTTTAATATTATTATTATTACTGAATTTTAGTAAATATCTCCTATATATTTTGTTTTAAAGTGAATATTTATATCATGTATTTCTTTAAAAGATATTTAATACTGAATGATTACTATTTAAATATAAGACTGACTTATAAACTGAACATAAGTATGCAAATATAAACATAGCAAACATCAAATCATGCTTTGCTATAAGGTATATATAATAAAAAAAATTTTAACAAATAAAGCTTTTTTTCTTTAATATTAATAACATTGTAATATATTAATATTAAAGTTGATTAAATTTAATTAATTAATACTTGGAGTATAAAAATACAGCTCTTTATCTAATTATTATAACATTTAAACATTATACATATAATCTACTACAGTACATTTTAGCATATTTAAAAGACAGCAAGCCGTTTCCAACATTCTCTATTCTAAAAATACAATAATACATTCATTTTTTTCTCTCTTTTTTATTATTATATGTAATATAATCAGGCAATAAGAAATATTTCATCAAAAAGAAATATTAGAATAAAATACTTACATTATTGAAAGTAACTTTAAAATAGCTTCAAAAAAATTCGCTGGATCTTGATACCTGTGTCTTATGTTATATTTAAAATAAAAGTATGAATGAACTATCTTTTACATATATTTATTAATTAAATAAATGTATATAATAATATATATTTAAAAAGTAATATGCATATCGTAAAAGAAACTTAAATATATTAATAATTCTATTAATATTGCAATTATTGTTTAACGTTATGCTTCAATTGAATTACTTTGTTTAATGTAACATGACAAACATCAGATCGTGTCTATAATCTTCTAAATTGCCATTCTACTCCCATATTTATGAGTGAAAGTGGAATTTATATGTTTGAAAGCAACATGATTTCCCTGCTGTAAAATAATTCCTTAGAAGTTGGGTAGAAATAAAAAAAATTGCTTTTTTGTTGGATAAACGTGCTATATAATACTATTATTATTTTTTTACTCTGATACTATACTACGTCACAACAGATAGTTGATTTAATTACAGTAGAGTATCTTATATAATTTAATGTCCATCTTTTTGTCATTGTATTATTAATTAAATCCTAACAAAGTACTCTGTTAATTAAAATACTTCTTCATTTACTATATCGTTTTAACTCGATTAAAATGTACATAATAAAATCTGAATGGTATTGCACTTAAAGATTTCATAACTATCTTAAGAGTTGTAATGTTTGTTGTGTTTGATCAATGGTTGATGTATGTCTTCTATGTTAATTGAAAAATCTATTTACGTTCTTTAATATATATATTAAAGGTAATTAAATATTAAATTTATGAAAATGTTTTCTTTTCTTTCATGTTCTGTAGGAAATGAAACTGTTATGAAATTATTAAGAAGAAATGAAAGTTTGAAGAAATATAAATTAAATCTTAACATTTCAATCAGTGTCTATGCATTGATAGACACTTGTCTTAATAAGGACAATTAAAAAATTTACTATCAATTGATTGCCAATAAACTAGTTACCATAGCAACATGATGCATGTGACAGCCAAATTGTAACATTATTTGAATATCTGCCAACCATTATAACTGCTGATAAAGCAGTAATTGAAGAAACATGAAACCTGTCAGTTACTCCCTCGAAGTTTGAGGGCATGATGTGATTAGTAGTTTGCAAATGGAGGGACAGATGATTGCTAAATCGCTGATAATTGCTTTTGATAATAATATAATGTCATACTATGTCAACACTGTGTGAGATTAGGATGGAAATTCAGAGAAGATGCACAGATGTGCATGAAGAATGAAGAAAGGGAAAAATTCAATTGTGACTGAAGGCTCATTCAAATAATTGAATAAATATTGTATGATAAGTGTAATTACATGATTGTTACTCTTTCAAATTTTTCACAAATTTTGAGAATGATTCTTTTAGCATTGTGACAGGCAGTCTAGGCTTTCCATATAATATGGATAGTGGATATCAAAGCAATTGACTGATATCCACAAAAGTAAAATAAAAAAATACAGGTTTGAGTTCTTTGAGCATTATAATAGAACGAGAAGAATGGCTATCACACTCAACAGATTTAAGTGTGAAACAAGATAAACAATCTTCATGAATGTAGATTAAAAAAAAAAAAAACAACAAAAAACCAAGAAAGAGATTTTTTATTTATCTAAAATCTGAAGTATATATCAAGAAACAAAGTGGTCATACTTCATTTATGTAAAGAAAATGGAAAATTGTCACAGTTACTTTTCGAATTAGGGGTTTTTCACAAATAATATAACAAATTTGGTATGATATAATAATGGATTACTCAGAGAAGGGGAAACCAAAATAGGTTTAAGACATTAAATTATTTGTAAGGAATTCATTAACCTTTTACAAGGACTTCTTCTTTTTCCTGTTTTAGCCTCCGGTAACTACCATTCAGATAATACTTCAGAGGATGATATGTATGAGTGCAAATGAAGTGTAGTCTTGTACAGTCTCAGTTCGACCATTCCAAAGATGTGTGGTTAATTGAAACCTAACCACCAAAGAACACCAGTATCCACGACCTAGTATTCAAATCCGTGTAAAAATAACTGACTTTACTAGGGCTTGAACGCTGGAACTCTCGACTTCTAAATCAGCTGATTTGGGAAGAAATTTTTCGAGGGCTGTCCAGTAAGTAACTTACGTTTTGAAATAAAAACCAACCAAATAAAAATAAATAAATTTTATTATATACATTTGAAAGGGACAGCGTTAAATTATTTTTCTAAATTGTCGCTATTTAAAATGAGGCACTTATCATAACGATGCACAAGCTTTTCAATTCCTTCTCTGTAGAAATATGCCACCTTAGATTTTTGGCACCCATCTTGCACAAAACTTGTGATAACCAAGCTTTCCCGAATAATTTCATGCTGTAAACTTCGTGAAATTTGGGGGAAATGAAGTGAGAGTTTCGTAATCGTAATGCAGTGATTTTCACAAATTTTATTGTTGATTTTCATCGTCAGTTCCTCAGTCACAAGGCTAGGCCGACCATTGCAGTCCTCATCATGAACACTGGTGTGGCCATTTTTAAAATGAATGCACCACTGCCTCACTCCACCACCACTCATTATTCCACCTCCATACACTTCACAAAGTTGCCGATAAATTTCAATTGGTTTGAGGTTTATTGCCAGTAAAAACCTAATCATTGAATGCACCTCACAACTCGCGGGATTTTCTATTGAAGAGCGCATTTCAATAATTCACAACGAACAAAGTAGAAAAATCTCAATCTATACCTACAACAGCTTGATGCGTACTGAGTATAGAAACATTTTGATGCCAAGATCGCAGCTCTATTCCCACCCATCTCCACGCTAGGCACAAATGTAAGTTACTTTCTGGACTGCCCTTGTAATATATATTTAACATCTTTTATTATTAACTATCATTAAAATTCTACTAAAAATATGGTGGGTTTATATATAAAAGTGAAACCCTAACGTAATAGTGCACATGTATTTATAAATGGATATCGGTATTGTGTATTTATACATAATAATTTCTACACACATGCAAATTACCTTACATACATATACACAAGTATAAATATAAATAATTAAGTAAATATGTTTTAGTGATTTGTTTAATGTTTGTATGTGTATGTCCATAAGTTAATAAATATGAGTATAAATTAATTTCTTTTTTAACAATCTTCATTAAGTTTTAATTCTTCAAACTTTTTATTTTAACTTAGTCTAATATAATAACAAAAATTAACTTTTCAATGATCTGTCAAGTAACATAATTTATTCTGAATATATGAAAAATAAAAAGGGTTAAAACAGATGATGAAAAAAAAAAATAGTAATAAAAAAAAATTCTGGTCTGTATGTAATAAAGAAAAAAAAAAATTGTTATATGTTTTGAGAAGTAATCAATAGTTTTGATATTCGCTTGTTGTTTAGTATAAAAGGAACTGAAATTGAATTTATAAAGTTGAAGCTATGTACTTTTAGATTAAAAGGTACAGCACAATGTGAATTTTATAAAATTTTACATGAAAATGTTTCTAGCACATTTATAATTGAGTGGAATGTAATAAAATTTAAACGCGGCTTTAAATAAATTACTTCATGGAAGAGTACTGCTTATAACAAGAAATCGTTTGACGTTTTGTTGGAAAACTGATGAATGCAATTGTATTTATATGTAAGCAGGTAACCATTCAATGAAAAGTAAGGTGTATTTAGAAAAACGCAGTGGGAATTTAATTTATTTTTAGAAAAATTACTTCATAATTTATTTCTAGACTTCTACATAATTAACATTGAAGCAATAGAAAAAAGTAATCCTTGAGTTCATGGTTGGTTGTTTGTTATTTTATACAATCATTGTAGCACTTGCAGTCACTACTTTTGAGTGCCTTAAAACCTCTTACATGTTTGATTTCATGAAAAATTTATAAAACATTTTTTTGTTAAAATTTATGAATTCATTCTTAGTTTTACTTCATCATATGACTATGCTGGTAATTTTATCCCTTAAAGGATTAATTTTGACCTTATTTTAGGATAAAAAGATTTCATTAGAAACGTAACTGATTCATTACTGTATATTATTTAATAAACTGATCATAAAATAAATTTTTCTACCCTTTAATTTCCATAGAGAGTTCTCTAGTGATTAATATGTACATATTTGAAAAATTAAATTAATACAGCTTTGATTTGGATAAACATATTTTGAGTTAATTGAAAGTATTATTAATACTTTATATACTTGTTTTAGGACACTGCCAATCCCCAACTTACACATGAATGGTCCTTTATAGCCGAAAAAAGTTATGGTGGATGTGCTCTTTCTCAACAAAGAATCGTCAGGATGTATTTTTTTAAAGAAAATGGTGTTTCTGTGACAGTGAGTAGCGATAGATATCAGGAAATGTAGAATTTTTCATTCTGGATCTTAGAGATGATGTCAAAGAGACCTGGTTCCAGCAGGAGGACCCATGGCTCACAGCAGCATAGCCACAATGAAGTTCTTTAGGTCAATTTGGAAATTGAATAATTTTGAGAAATTTAATTTTTGTTGGTCTCCAAGGTCACCAGATTTGACAGCTCTTAGTGTATTCTTTGATACACTGTTCCTTACAAACTCAGTATCTTTATTATTTCTGAAAGATCTTGATCTTCCTAATCTTCTGGCATCTTCTGCTGATGCAGCTGTTCAAATTTCAAAATCATTGCGTGAATAGTTGGGCCAGAAGGTGATTTTCTAGTTTTGTAAAACTTTAAAGATTTTGTTTCAGAAACATCCCTCTGACTTTTCAAGTAAAATGTGACTATTTTTATTCTTTCTTCGAGGGTATATTTTTATAAATTAAATCTTGTTTTTGTTTAAGTGTAATCTAAAAGAAAAAATATAATATTTTAATAATAAAAAAATTGTAAATTTTTTCATAGTAAGTGATTTTTGGTCCACCAATTATTTAATATTTAAAGAATAGTTTTATTGTTGTAAACAATATTGTTCCCTGCTAACTTTTTATTGTTTAAAACCGATTAAAATTATGTTTAAATCAGTCTTTCCTCATTATTTCCAATAATAAAGGTTTTGTAAATATGTAGAGTATCTTGGAAGGTGTTGGTCTAACTTAAAGGACTAATTCAGGACATCAAAATAAACAAAATAATTCAAATGGAGAATTCTATATCTTGCTTATTTTTAAAGCTTTAAACTTAAAATTAATAATTGAACTATTTAATGGAGGAATAAGATATTTTAAATAAAAAATAAGAGACTTTTTTCCTTAGATCATTTTCAAACTTGATTCCCAATTATAAATTGCATTAAATAATTTTTAAATGTTAAATTATTAATATTATAGTGTAAGAAAAAATTGCAGTTCATCACATCTTATGATAATTTATTCTCAGTGTGTGATAAAATTCTCTTAGTATATGATCTTAATCATCTAATTGATTGAATCACACAATAGAAGTGATAAGATGTCATTTTTTTCTTCTTTGACATGAAATATTATTATAGTATTAATAATTTAACATTTTTTTAATTCTTTAATCTATAATTGGAGATCAAAACTAAAGATGGTCAAAAACAAAAAAAAAGGTTTCTCATTTAGAAAGTTATTTTATTACTTCATTAGGCAGTTAATTTATTATTATTGCTACTGATAAAAAAATATATATTTTCATGTATCTGTTGAAGTGTAAATATTTGTAAATAGTTAATAAAATTAAAATTTATTATTATAGAGCTTTTTTATGAAAAATACTGTTTTAATTAATATAAATAAATAAAAACCTGTTGAAAATTTCAAAAATAATTGAGCTCCCTGGAGTTTCTACATATTAAAAAGAAATATAATAATCCTAATAAATAAATTCTACAAATTTCAAAGGAAAAGTGAAGGCAAATAATAATTTAAATATTGAATCAAGTCACTGCTGATCCATGATGATCTGTTGCACATACTCGAAGTAACAATATTCCACATGTACTCGTATATTACATATAAATGATTTAAAACCTGTTTTAAAATATACTTTATGATACACAAATAATACAAGATATATTAAAAAAAGCACTACAATTACTTATTGAACAAATATTTAACATTTTTCTACAGTTGCATAGTATATAGAATATTTTTGTGTTATTGTCTTAACATGTTGATGAGTATATCAATTAAAATTTAACACATATATTATTTAGATTATTAAGTTTTATATGTATTTTTTAAGCAAATAGATTCAGGATGAGTGGTGCAAAACAATTTACGTTGTAGTAAAATACTTTTGCAGTCATTAACTACATCATCAGCCAATAAATAAAATAAAAATAAAATTAAAAGTCTTGCACTGTTACAATACATAATTTATCGATTACAATATTCAATGTACTATTGAAATAATTATAAGGTAAATTTTTTCAACACAACAATCCTGACTATTTAAAATATACAAAAGATTTATTCTAAATAATATATAGATAATAATTTGTATATTACAGAGGATTAAATGTTTTGAAAAATTATAAATATAAAATTGAACTTTATATTTTTAACTTTTACTTAACTATAATTGTTTAATTTCTATTTCCTTTTTAACTTATAACTTTCACTCCTATATTAAAATATTATCAATTAATCATTTTATAAATGTAAATAATGTATTTTTTATTTATTATATGTGCCTGAATTTGATTGCTGTATTTTTCTTCTATAAAAGATAAATGGAAATTTAATAATTTATTATTTAATTTTTATTGTAATTGGTTTTTTTTATACTAAACTTTTTTTTTAAAGAATATGTTTTTATTTCTTTTTTTTGTACTAGATTATTATATAGTGTTAAAACAGATTTATCCCTTATAAACATTACAATTAACAGTTCAGAAATAATCATTTAAAGATATAGATAAAAATTAATATTTTAAGGTACTTATCACCTAAAAACCCCTATAAATTATTTAAAAGTTTTGTTTTTTCTTAATTGTATTGAGATTTATTTAATAAAACATATAGTCCATATAGTTATTGAAAAAGACAAGTTGAATTTTGTAAATTTATTATTTTATAAGTATTCAAATTTTTGTGGTTTTAATTAAAATGGATATGGATTTTTTTAATTCTTAATCAAATATAAATATCAGTTTAGAAGGATTATTAAATTCTTCGAAAAGGTTTAGATTTAAAAATTTTGCAAAAAGTAAATAAGATGAAAATTTTTGAATGAGTTTCATATAATGAATAAGTCATCTCTTCTACAGTCAGGAATATCAAACTTGTGGCCATCTGCATTCCCTAAGTGATCCTATATTTAATTATGCTATTATGGAAACAAATCTGGTAAAAATTATGCTTACTAATAAATCAGATAAGTCATACTTATAAAGATTCTTTTGATTACTGATATATGTTTGAAATGAAAGTAGCTTCTTCATTGTTGTTACTGTACCATCATAGTGATCCTTAAATAGATAGGTCTGTTTTACATAACAGTGGATACTTTCTTTACCTTGTATTTTAGAAAAGATTTGGAGGCTCAGCTTTACCTGAAGTCACTAAGCAATTAGGCTTATTATATAGCCATTGAATAAAAAACAATATTCCTACTGTACATAGTCACTGCAGCCCTCTTTTCATGGGACACTGAGATGGAGCTGAGTGGGAGTAGGAGGTCTCTCCCTTGTAGACCAGACCAGAGTCCGTTAATTAACCTTAGTCTGGGGTATGAACTGAAAGTTTGAGTTCACTAAGGGAACTAGGACTAAATTTTGCTATTTTGAACAATATTTTTGGTGGTTTGTTGTTTAATTTGCCTTGAATTTACGAGACATTTACTAGAAATTGGCTTATTACAAGTGGAATTAGGAGTGGGGTTCATGCTTTCACATATTCGGTTAGCTAGTTCAGAGGGCAATGATGTAGGACATTCAAGATGTCCAGACGAGGCCTACAGCGAAGGCAAAAGCTGAGTTTAAAATCACTGATGTAAATGTCTACCGATGCATTTACATTGGTGGTATCTCAATGAGGCCTGGCTTATTACTATGAGATGTAGAAAGTTAGAGGGCAAAAGACGACTCCCGTTAAAGCCCATCAGGGCTAGGAACAGGATAATAGTATGGCGACTGGAAATGTCACAAGGTGGGTGTCTTCCCCTATGGGGTTGGGATGTAGCCCTCTTTTCCCACTAGATTGCATCAAGGGTGCACTACATTAAACATGCTGTCATTTTCAGTATGGACCTTGTTATGTTAAACCTATCCCACATTACCAAAAATGGGAAAGATAAGAAAAAGAGTGGAGATGACAATGATCAATTTTTGGAGGATACCAAGTAAAAACCACACTCAAAATAAAGCTCAAAGAGTCCCTTTAGTTACTGGATGCATATCTATCCACAATCCCTTGGGAGATGGGGTATTTTTATTCAATTGGCAGCAGCACATTACTGATTAAATATTTTGTATTTACCAGCTTAAATATATCTTGCCACAAAAACTGCTTATCTTCCTAAAATGAAAGAGCTATTTGAGAACAGAATTCCTGAAGGAAAATCTCACCCATTCCAGGATATTGTACCATATGAGTATTTAACAGAAATATAAGTTAAGTTAGAACTCCCACTGGAGTTGTAGATAACTGAATAAATTAATCATTAAACAGTAAAATACCACATAAGAAACTATGAAGTATATTTGTGTTTCTTTTAAACAGAGTTTTTCATGCAAATTGATTGTATTTGCCTTCTTACCAGGAAACACAATGATTGCTTGGATGTAGTTGAAAGAAAATTGTGATTCAAGTAAATTCTGTAAAATAATTTCTGTATTTTATGATTAAATTTTTTGCTTCTCATTATAATGACATCACAGAGAAAGAAAAAGTGAGGGGAAGAGAGAGAATGAGAGAATAAAGAACATGCAATTCTCTACAATGATAGTTCTCTCTCTTTTATCACATGCTATGATCTGTATAAAAAAACTGGGTTGCTCAAAGTTGCCTGGGCCTTGGACTGCTAGACTTAGGAAGAAAGAAACTTTTTAATGTGGAGGATATAATGCATTTTAGCCTCATTCTATATTATACTTTAAATGGCAGGTTTTGAATTAAGTGATTTAGATGAAGTCTAAATTTTATGTAATTTTTATTTCTTTACATAGAATAAAAAATAACCATTCTTTGAAAAATAAAACTGGTGATTTTAATAATATATGAGAGAATTATAACCATTCAATTTAAAATGATCAAATGATGGAGACAAAAATATTATTATGATGTATACATTGTGTAAAATGTGGACATGTATACATGTGTGTCTTGATCAGGTACAACAGGGACTGGAAGGGTGCTCTCCTGCGGAGAAAAATTCTGATCACCGAAAGAGGTGATTAGTATGTTTTCAAGGAGGCACGGGAAACCCCGATGGGATGTCTGAGTTCGGACGAGCTAGGGAGGGCAGACTGCGCTGCCTGAGGCGACTGTGTTAAGCTTTTTAGCATGGGCTGGTCGTCTTGGGGGAGTTGAAAAATAAAAAAAAAATAAAATAAAAAAACTGTGGACATTATTGAAATATTGAGGTAAGAAAGAATATGTTAAGTTTATTTTACCAAAAACCACAGGAATTGTAAAATACTTTAAAATTATAAATTCTAATAAAAATGTTATTGTTTTTGGCTTAAATTTAGTGTGTTCAAATTTATATTATATATTAATTTATGTTAATAAATTAATCATTCCTGGGTACATAACATTGTAGGTATTTATTACCTTCATCATCTTTAAATAATGCAATTGCTGTTAATCCTTCAGGTAATGGAACCGGTTTTGAAATATTAATTTTAATATCATTTTTTTTGTTTGAAAAATTAATGTGCTTTACTTCTTTCATTTTGTGATCTGTATCACGTTTAAAAATTTTATGTTCTGGTGATTTTATTTGTGTTGTTGATGTACTAATTCTATGGTTCAGTAGTGACAAAGGTGTATTATTTTGATCTGGTACTTCTTGCATTATGGAACCAAGTAAAAGTTTATTTATGGGATTTAATAAAGAGTCTTCATTATCATTTACTATTTGTGAATTTTTATTTAAACTAATTTGATTATTTATTGTTGAATTATTACTAATATTAGATTTTTTATTGTTTGGTAATGTTCTTTTTGAATATTTATTGTCAAATTTTTCCGTAAAACCATTATTGTGTTTTATAAAATTACTTGTTTTATTAAAATCTTTTTCACATACGTTGCTATTATGTTTTTCTTTTGAATGTGGATTACTTTTATTTTCTGTTTTTGAGACATTTTTATTTATCTGCAATCTTTCTTGTTGTATAAATCTATTACTTCTTTTAGTTTTATTATTGTCTCCATTATTATTATTATTAATGTTATCATCATAATCATCATCTTCATCTTCATTCCTCTTATTATCTTTATTAGCTGGTGCTTTATTTTTTTTATTTAAATTTGAATTATTTATATTTATAAAAAGTTTTTCATAATTAATAAATTTATTTGTTCTTGTTATAGGATCTATTTTTAATATGTTATTAATATTATATTTATTTTTCATCAACTTAAAATCATTAATGATATCATTTGTAAAAATTTTGTTTTGTTTTATTGCATTATTGAAATCTGCATTAATTTTTTCACTGTTTACAAAATGATTATCTAATTTAGAATCATTTTTATTTAATTTTCCTTTATCATCATCTGTAAATTGGTTTTGTGATCTTTTAATTTTGTTATCTACTTTATGTTTAATTTTTTTTAGTTTTTCATCATTAATGCCTTCTTTATGAAGTTGTTTCTTTTTATTTTCTATTCTAGTCATTTTATCAATACTAGATTGAACTTTCTCTTTATGAATAAACATATCTGAATGTTTTTCTTTATCTTTCTTTGTTTCCTCATTAAATGTTTTTTTACCTGTTTGTAATATTTTTTTATCTATATTATCATTACTAAAATGAAGGTGATGTACTTTTTCTGTTATATTATTTAATGGCTGTTTTATATCTTTATCTGTAACTCTATTAATTTTAGTATCTGTTAATTCTTTAATTAATTTATCAGTTTTTTCCAATTCATATTTTTCTTGTTCTATAAATTCATCTAATTCCTTAATATTTTTATGTAATTTATTACTTTGCCTTCTTATATTTTTAGATAATTTATTTACAGGGGCTTTTACAACACCGCTTGTTTTATCTATTAATTCATTTACTGGTTTAATTGTTTCATTTATTATGTCTTTACTTGTATTTTTAATTTCATGTGATATATTTTGTATCTCTTTATGTGATTTTTCTCTGACTGTTTTATGTAATGTTCTACCTTGATTGTTTAATGAATCTAAATTTTTATTAATTCTTTCAGTTCTATTTGATACAAAATCTTCTAATGATTTACTTATACTATTTGTTAATTGATTGTTATTTGTAACATAATTATATTGTGGTTTGTACAAACTGTACGGTTTATTATAATAATTTTTTACTGTATTCATATTACCATCACTTCTACTTAATTTCTGTTTTCTATTTAAAATTTTTCTACGATTTCTTAAATCTCTTCCTAAGCTTACCTGTGTTCCAGAAGGCCCTTCACTTGCCGCTTTGCTGCTTACTCCACTCATCTGCTTGAGATAATCTTTATCATCAAATATCTTCTTATCGCCACCTCCTGGTCTATGTTTTACATTATCCAAAGAACCGATTTTGCTTTGAGCCTTGATTTCCAATTTTTGATCCTCGATCTGTTAAGAAAAAAAATAAGATTGTATTTAGTTTGAGATATTTCTTTTATTTCTGAATGGCTGTATTTTATTAATAAGTTGTATTGTTAGATATAAAAAAAAAAATCTTGTGAATAATTAAACTTACTACTATTTTGCTTTTAGATGGCTCTTTTTTGTTAGTGGTTACTTAAAACTAAATATTATCAAAGGTTATATAACAGAAATAAAAGATATCGGTAAACAATATCTGAAATTCTTCATGAAATAACTAAATTAATAATTCATAACTGGAATGTTACATTTTAATAAGAGAGGCAATTTAATATATGGAGCAAAAATAACTTTGATAAATTAATGTAAAGCATAAGTTAAAAATGGAGGAAGTGAACTGGAGAATGTATTAGCAATAGATAAGTTTTCATCATATGGCAAAATAGAATATTAAATTTTGACTGGGGTTGGATTCCAGAATAACTGATGTCATTTAAAGACATCTCATCAAGGTGGGAGAGAGATATACATAAATATTAAGTAAACTGGGTGTAGTCAAGTCCCTAGAAGTGAGACAGATCTGGAACCTTTTTGAAATAGAAGTTTGGTTTTACCATAGACAAAAGGGCAGAATTAAATAAATAGTTCAATATAAAATACTGTAATTCACATATTAAAAAATATTAAATGTCATACTATAAAATATATATGTTAATGCAGTATTTGATATGAAAAATCTAATATCTCATTTTCTTCATTCTTAACTCTCAACACCTCAAAAGTTTCAAGACAGCTGTAAGTAGCATTGAATTTCAAGACTGAGAATGTATGTCTTGTTAACATTTATGTGTATCTTAACATATACTATCTTACATTAAATAAATAAAAACAAATTTATTTGACGTGAAAGCGGTCTTTTCCAGTTTCAAGATGACAATTCCTATGTAGTTAATCAGTGAACCATTAATTATTTATCATTATATGAACCAAAACATCCAGCATGTATAGAGGTTTTCTGGATTGAGCACAGTCCTAATTGGGTTATGTCCAAAGAAGTTGACCATTGGCTACTTGTAACAAAAATAATGAGATAAAGATAAAAGTCATCTTTATATGATCAAATGATCATTTGATTAAAATATATATATATATATATTTTAATCAAAAATTCCATTTTGATACACACACCAAAGATTTAAGGTTGTTAAGCTTATCAAAGGTGTTAATTACTTTGTATAGTGATTATTTATACAAATTATAAGCACTTACATTTTTCTAATTATATAATTACTAAAATGGTGCATTATTATATTAATAGTAATACTTTTATTGAAATTTACAGCTATTCATTTATAAAAGTGCTTGTAATATTAGGTGAAAATATTGTTTAATTTTAATAGACATTATTATAAAATGTACATATTAATGAGATTTAAAATCATTATGAAATATTATTGTAATAATTACAGATTTAAATACTTTTATTGGTCATTTACTGATTCTGTTATCTCTATTTGAACAAGTTTGGATTGAATTACATGAATGCATGTGACAATAATAAAAATACTTTGTAAATGCTCATGATAAAACACTGATAACAGATTTGTAATTAAAATTATGATTCACACTCTGTATTAATTTTTTACAAGAATCCAAAGGAATTATGATGCAATTCATTCATAAAAGAATAATTCTTTACTAAGGGGCAAAACAAAGGACAAAGTAGTCGACAATAGCCGTAAATTATATGATAAAGAAATAGCTAAGTAATACTTCTCACATGTTGTATAATCTGGTGGTTTCTAAACAACAGGAGGGTCGATTTATTTGGCATCTTTGGAGATTAAAGGATGTGATATAAGGATAAAATGCCACTGGTCAAAATCATGTTCAAAATAGCAGTTGCAGATTGCTAAGTGAAATAGTGTTGGATTTAAATTTCATTTGTTTAGGGAACTAGCATTTAATGAATAATGATCTTAGCAGTTGATGCTATTTAAAATAATTCTTCTGATAAAACTCTTTGGAATAAATAATGGAAAAAGTGGGTTTATAGTTTTTTATACACACACACACTTTTAGGAATTAAAACCTATGTTTTAATTCCTAAAAAAGAATGATTAAATATATTCCTATTGTAGTGTTTATTATAAATTTTTTTTCTGGACTATCAATATAAAATGCAATGAACAAGTGTATCTGAAATAGATTACTGAACACTTGAGCTATTAAAAAAATAAATAAATGTATAATTATATGTGCAGTTTGATTGAAAACAGTCAACCGCTATTGTTCATTAAGGAAATAATAATCAAAATATGTACAATTATATACACACATATGCTGTGTGCTTCTCAAAGAAGTTTGAATTTAATTGACTGAAGTTGTTTTTTATATTGAATTGTCAAATTCTGTGCATGTAAATGAAAGTTGAGAAATATTACATAGCTTTAAAACCCTGATATTCATTTTGAAGCATACAATATTTCAGATTTGTTGACAATTATAAAATATTTGCCTGAGCTTTGAATTTCACATTTTAACCTATTTTATTATTTATTATTTTTTTTAACTATTCTTTTTGAATATATAATATTGTTTCTTGTTTAATTAAAGCTTTTCTGTAATTTTTAAATAAGCAATTTCTGTTTACCATAAAATTAACTTTTTAAATGATATATGGTAGACAGATAAGTTCAGGTGTGTGGTGGACAGATATATGGTTATGTATATAAGTGCATTTTTTTGTAACACAATAGTGTTTTATACTTTTTGTCTTGAAATAATTGTGTATATTTAAAAAAAAACAACAAATAAATGAAAATAAACTGTATATATAATATATGTTACATGTACAAATAACAAAAAAGATTACATTAATAAATAAAGTGTTAGTATAACAACATATATAAAAATATAATCAAACCTAAATTAATATTAAGAAGCAATAAAAGGCAAAAAAATTATGTTTTGATATTTTATTTGGTAAAATATTCAGCACTTACCTCAATCTCAATACTTTCATAAATTTCTTCATACATTTTTAAAGTATAAATAAAAAAGAAGGTTAAACAAAGAACACAATGTTAAAAGTATTATCGAATTCAAAGTAAACTGGAAAATGATCTATATTGTTTTAATTATATCTGTTCTGTTGATATCTGTGGCTGAATGGTAGCATTTTGACCTTTCATCCAAAGGTCCCAGGTTTGAATCCCAGTTAGGCATGGTATTTTTTCATATGCTACAAAATTCCACTTTCGTATCTCATGCAGAAGCTTCAAGCTTATTTGGTGATATCATCAAGCAAAAAAAAAATCTATAAGTAAACATACTCAACCATGAATATTTCAACCAGATTGATTTTAGAAGTAAAAGTCAATTACTAATAAATTTGCATTCACGTTGAAATATGTTTTTTTTAAGGTTGGGTGTATAATTTATTTATGTTATGTTTAGACGAAAACTTTAACAACTGATAAAATTTTTTTTGTCTGTTCTTTCGTAATTTTCCATATAAAAAATGTTATCTGAAAATATCTTTTAGGGGGAAACAACATTTAGCCAATAACTCCATAAACACAAATTACTTGATGGCTTGGATTACACTCGCAAAGTACACTTACTTGTCTCTTCCTTCTTTTGTTCATGAATGTTACATAAAATTTCTTCAGGTTCAAGGGATTTAGATATACAGACAAACTCTTTGAAAATCATTATTTTGTATTGAGTCTCGTATGGCAAGAGGTAGCCAGTTTTTTTTTTATTCTTAGATTCAAACTAGTATGTAAATCTTATCCACAGCTTATATCATGGTACTGTAATAGTTCTACTGGAGTAGCAGATAATAGTCTGGTGTAAAGTCCTGCTATTTTTAGTAGTAGCTACTAAATAAATAGAATGTGGATGAAGTAATAACAATACTAACACAGAATGGCAAGTTGTGATACTGCAATAGCTTTATTTATTATCTATCTCTGGTGCTTATTGATTGAGGCACTTTCAGTCAGAATTATTTTCTGTTTGATGTCTTTTCTGAGCTGTTTTATTACAATTTTCTAATAAACTACAAAATTGTATAAGATTTTGTTACTAAACTATTATGAAAAGAGTTAGTAATCCAGATTTACTAAAAAGAGTCAGGAATGTTATATTAAAAAATTTATGTTTGTTATAAATGTAGGCTGGTGCCCAATAATAGTTATTACGCTAGATGATAAATTTTGTAGTATGTGAAAAATGCAATGTTTGATAGAGACTTGAACCTGGAACATCTGGATGAAAGGAGAAATTCATATTCATTTTGCTTATCCAGGTTTTGGGACCATATGATGAGTTTGCTGACACTGTTGTGGATTGATTCTCCCCCAAGCTGTCAGACCTTTGGTTAATGCCAAATAATGGCAACATTTGATGTATGCATGTTCTTCTTTAAGAGCTGTTTGCAACAGGGGTGACAGTATTGTAATAAATTACTGAAGAAGTGAACTATTTATGGGTTTGTCACTATGCATTTCTTTACAAAAGAGGAAGTATTTCTATTGGATGAAATATAATACTTTTAATATAAGATGTGAATAGATTAGTTATACTACAATGAAACTACTTAAGGTTATTATAAAAAAAAATTGTGACATTAAAATTATATAATGCATGATACAGGTGGCATTATGTCCAAATCTAACGAGACTTACTGTTACACCTATGTATTAGACAATATCATTTATAGCTTATCTGAAGCTGAGGGATTTTCCCCAAATAATATAACCTTTTTTGATTATCTAGTATAGAATCTTCATTCTTTGTTAATACTTAAATTTTTTATTTAATTCTCCATTATAATGCAACACTTGCATATAAAAAGTTCACTACCATATAAAAATTATTGTTAATTTAAAGATTGCTGGTATGATGTGAAAGAAGTAGTATTTTAACCGATTGCTGATTAAATACCAATCAAAGTATGGCTTATGAAGAAAATTCAACAAATAAGAAAAAAACACCACTTCAACATATAAAGGAAATGAATTGTTCATTTTTTGATTTTACTTGATATTGCTCTACTACATATATATGTGGCTAGGATTTTAAAATGGCTAAAAGTGCTAGCACTATAATTATATTATTATTATTATTTTGATATTAATAATTAACTAGTAAATATTCTAAAATTTTATCTTACCTTATGTGTTTGTTGTTGATTTATACATTTCCTTTTTTTAAGAAGTTGGGATTCAATAATTACTTCAGGAGATTCTTCCGAATGTCAGAAGTTGAAAGATTTTTGTCATGTATTATCATTTTTCTTTTGTTGACAATTTCAGCTTCAGATTATTTGCATTTTTTCTAGATTACATCTACAGTGCATTATTTGCAGTTTATTCTTACATTACATTACAAAACATAACTAAATTATAAAAAAAATTAAATAAACGTATACATCTATATACATAAGCAAAAAATATGTCACTACAAATGCATAAAAACATAAATATGCTGTCATGCAGGTTTTATAAAGAATATAGTACATATTGATAAACAGTCTAATGAAAACAATGCATTTTAAACATAAAGTATTTCAGTGCTTATCAATAAACTACTTATGTGCAAATTTACATTCATGTACCATATATACATCAGTAAATATTTTTTTTTACATTTAAATGCTGTACTTAATACAATTTCTAAATTTTTTTATAAATGCAAGTCTTCTTACCAGTTTTTATGATTAGCTGTTGCATCTCTGTTGTTTGAAAGACAATCTATTATCTATATATCTTATATTAGGATTAATTAATTATAAAATTTACAAAAATAAGGTTGGTTATAATTTAAACAAAATTATTATTAATATTAAATAATTATAATTATTTAAATTTATATATTTTTTGGATGATTGCTTAGTGTCCATGATGAAATGATAAACTGCATCCATAAATCTACTTTTTCCACATCATCTGTAATATCTAATTAAAATAAAAAAATAGTAATATACACTGAAACAGCAGTAATTTGTTGGAACCAGTTTATTAAGCACTTAAGTTTTTGGAATCTACTCTTATTTTAATCTAGCTTGTTACTTTCTGAAACACTGTAGATTATGGAACCATCAGCATTAAGGGATAAACTTTAACAGCATTAAGGATCCACTTATCCTGAACACATTATTAATCCATACAATTTCAGATATGTAATGTCTTACTACAAGTACTTTAGTACTTGTAGTAAGACTACCTTGTAGTAAGTTACCTTGAAACTTAATTTATTAAAACTTCTGTTGAAATACTCAAGCTAAATTTAACAGTAATAAATTAATTTTATTTAGTTTACTATGACACCTTTAATCTCATGGTTAATTTTTTTTTCCTGGCTCATAGTTCTAGAGCTATGCTACAAAAGGAAAGTATAGTAATCAGTCAAAAAATGGAGCATGGGTTTTTTCATTTCTTGATGTTTCATGACCCAGGAGCCCCAAAAAACAAAAAGAGTGAGGGTAATGTTTATATGAACGTATGTATGTATTTGTATTGACGTGTTTGAAGCTTAGTAACTTTTGACTGGATAAACCGACTTTGAGAATTTGGTACAGAGACTTGTGTATATGGGATAATTTGTTGGTAAAGGTTTGCAAATTATATCTCCAAGAGGTGGCGTAGATAGTTTCTTTGGGGTAAATTTTCTCAAAATTTTGCATACATAACTCCACTTTATATTAACCCTTTAGGCAGGGAGCACGTGAATGTCACACACATGTTAAGTTGTATATATCGGCGGATGGATGTGACAGTCTCTCAGCGCGCAGTGCTTGCTTCAAAACTTCATAACATTGCCATCTCGTAATGTTTATTTGAAAAACTGGCTCTGTGTTATCACGAGGCTTCATTCTTCCTCTCCGTGTTTTTATAACTGCGTAGGATTGCATACCGGTGATGAAATACGATTTTGTTCTACGAAGTTGAATGCTCTTCTTTCAGTCAGTTGTGTCAGCTGTGAGTAAATGAAAATGGCCGGGTCAAGCACGTTGCGTAATCTTAAATCGGAACAAATTATTGAATGATTAGATGAGATGTGTGTAACATTAGAATATTTGATAGTGGTAGTGAATTTGATAGTGACGAAAGTGATGAAGATTTTGTGCCAGAAAATCATAATGAAAATAAAGAAGATTCTGAACAGAGTAGTGGCGATAGTAATGACGATATTGATATACAAGTGAAGCGTTCAAGAAAAGACATAGATTGGAGATGAGAAAAAGTGGATGAATCTTCTACTGAAAATTTGGTTTAAATTGGTGTAATAGTTTTGAAGCCATAATTTTTTACTTTTAGTACTGTAATACTAATGATTGGGCATTTAAATTACCGGCAGTAGGGTAAGGCTTTAAAAATTTAAATACCAGCTTGAAGGGTTAAGTTCAATACATGCATACTTATATTTCCAGTTTTTAAAAAAAATTGCCTCTCAAATTTTCCCCTTTTCCCAAAAATGAAAAAGCTATCGTTTTATTTATTCCATATTTTTTAACCAAAATTTTACATCTTCCTAGGCATAGTAATAAGCAAACAAGCAAAAAAATATTTTGGAGGCAATATAGGGGTAGTGGAATCAATGAAAGTTTAAAAATATCAATTCTTGGAACTTTTTTTAAACTTTTTGGTTTATTTAAACTTTCAATAATATTATTAAAATAAAATTTCATCATAATTCATCCCCATCCCTAAAAAAGAACAAAATAAATTCATAAAAATTAATAATGGATTTTATTATAGATAGATTATATCTTATAATTTTTTTATTATTAAAAAATACTTTCAATGACAGCAGTATTGTTGAAAACTTTATTTTAAATACTCTGTGTTATGTTGATTCTTAATTTATGTTTATTTAAAAAATATTATAAGTATAAAATTTCTGCTATGCATATCAGGTAAAACTTATTCTAGTAGCAGAATGAATCATTTTATAATATTACTAATAACTACTTTATTCATCTTATAAATTAATAATATTTATAAATTTATAATTAGATATATATTATTTATTTTTTCATCAAGAAAATATTTATACATTACTACAAAGGATTTTTATTTTCTACAGCATAGTCTTTTTATTAAAATAATTGGCGCACTCGGCAATGCTTCGATACTGCTACATTTGAGAATACACACACATATACATATATATATATATATATATACTCATATATAACTTCACAAAACCTTACACTTTAAAAGTCACGAGTTTAAATAAATTCAATTGTGGAAACAGCACAACCTATCGGATTTAATTCAAACTACTCTCTTTACACTAGTTGTTCAAAATACCCGTAACGTTTTACTGATCAGATCGAGAATTTCAATAGCTGAAATCTTCTTCGGTCAACGCGAACCATTTTGCAAAAACCCGCGCGTAAATCGGTCCAGTAGTTTTTTAGCCTATAGCGGACACACGTACGAACATTGTCTTTTATATATACAGAAGAAGAAAGTCAGTTTGTGTATTGCTTGTTTCGTAAATATCTCGTCACCGGCGCCATCTAACAGGTATAGTTTTTCAAAAGTTTTACTTTTCATGTAACTGATATACTTTCTGAATCCGAGCCCAATCAGACCATAAATACAATTTTCCTAAATATCTCAACCCCAGCGCCATCTAGCAGGTCCATTTTTCGGAAAAATATTTCTTTTCACGTAACTGTTACATATTCAGAATATGAGCGGAATCGAACTATAAATGCAAATGTCCGAAATATCTCAATCCCCAACGGCACCTAGCGGGTCCAGAAACTAATTCAGAAACTAAGCAGGCGTGTGCACAACTTATCAAAGTTTCATCGCATTCGGTTGAATGGTGTAGAAACGCATTCGGGACAAACAAAAAACATTCATTTTTATATTTATAGAAGACAAATAAATTCGGTAAAATCTTTGGCAATCAATAAAAATATCATATCACTGTTAAATACAAAATGCATTTGAAGTAGTGTAACATGTAAATATTCCTCCTCTCCAATATTTTAGCGCCTTAGCCTTCTAATACAGTTTGGTGGTCTAATCTAAAAAAAATTCTGTTTCTTTATTTTTAGGTTATCTATGTGGTAGGAAAGGAGAGACATTATTATTATTATTATAAAGGACTGTGATCATTTTAAGATAGTTTTGTGTTCAAATAGAAAGATGTACATTAGTTTGTCACTTTATTCTGTCTGTCCCAGGTCTTTTTTTATGACTCTAACCCATGCAAAGCACCTGAGGTACAGAGACACCGATTGAAGTTTCTTTCTCTTCAAGTAATGGTGTTCATTGTATAGTCAATCTATGTCAAATTCTCTTCAGAGTGAAGGTGTCACTTGCATTTTGGTGTACTAAGCTGATGAATATAATATAATATAATCCACCGGCATGGTCTAGTGGTGAATGCGTCTTCCCAAATCAGCTGATTTGGAAGTCAGGAGTTCCAGCATTCAAGTCCTAGTAAAGTCAGTTAATTTTACACGAACATGAATACTAGATCATGGTTACTAGTGTTTTTTGATGGTTGAGTTTCAATTGACCATACATCTCAGAAACGGTCGACCTGAGACTGTACAAGACTACACTTCATTTACACTCATACATATCATCCTCATTCATCCTCTGAAGTATTATCTGAAAGGTAATTACCAGAGGCTAAACAGGAAAAAAGAAAACTTTATTGGCTCAGAGAAGAAGTTATTGAAAAATCACTTCTCAGTACTTTCTCTTGAAAGCTTGTTGTATAAAATAATTGTTATTTTTGGGAGGAATTTATGACTGATATCAGATTGTGTAAAAACATTTTGACATTTACAAACACGTACACAAAAATTTTTAGTTTTTGTTAAAATAGACCCTAAGGAATCTGGGAAGGAATAAGGTACATGTAAACAATATATGTACATGTAAAAAGAAAACTGCAGGTCCTGGCAGGTAAAGGCTGATTGTCTTTAATACCGTAGAGTAAGACATTTTTATTTTTTTAAATATATTACACACTTTGAAAAAGAAGAGTTTGAATATCATAGTATTAAATTTTTTTCTTTAATTTATGAGTCTGGAGTGCTGCATGGTTTTCCTGAGGCCTTTTGTCATAATTTTGATCCTTATTTTTCTTTAAAATAAATCATGTTTAAAAAACCTTTGTGTATAGTGATATGTTACTTTTTTTTAAATTAAAGGAGGTCAGAGGTTTAAGGAGCTTTGGGGCAAAGGAGCATAAACTGTATAACACTATTTTACTATAAAGTATTTTACTGGACTCATAAACAGAAGAAATTCTTGTAAAGAATGGTTAGAGTACAGTCATATATTAGTTTTTATTAGCTGAGGGGGCCATGAAAGCCAGGGAATCTAAGGTGCAAGAATAATGAAAATTTTGTTTTCTGAAAGTAGATTGCATTTTAAAAGGAATGGTGTGAATATCATAATATTTAGTTTAAGGGACCAACAGACTTAAAAATTTGAGGTTGCTAGGGGTTTCAAAATCTATAAGTAATTAAATATCTTATTGGCACCTCTGAAAGCAAAATTTTTTTAAACTGCAGTCTGAACTTTGCGATATTTAAATTTTTGTTTTTTTAGGGAACAAGAAATTAAAATGACAATTGGTGGATATTGGATATGAATCCTTGGATACCATTAATCTTCAAGCTTATTTTGAAAATGAACGATTTAAATATCACAATATTTTGTTTTCTACACGTTAAGTAGGGAAACAAAAGCTGGGAGTAAGGGGACCTAAAGGATTCAAGTTTTGTATTTCTGTCTGAAGATAGAGCACATTTTAAAAATAATTATTTAAATATTAGAATTATTTTTATTTTTTCTAATTAATAATGAGGGTACCGAAGGGGGTTACAAGCGTTAGAACCTTAACAAAATTATTTTACTGTTCGCTCTTGGATTCGAAAAATCAGATATCAAAGTTTAATGGATATGTGTTGAACAATTTTCTTAAAATCATATTTTACGAGAGGTTATCCCTAAAGTAAACATTGTTTCATTGTAAAAAAAATTTATTCTGAAAATTTTATAAATATTTTTTATTTCTCTTAAACTACATATCTTATATTACTTCTCTATATAATCGTTACATAAATTAAAACATTTATCGTAGCGGTACATCCATCATCTTCAATATACCCTCGTTGTATTTTTCTGCCGCCAGTCCATTAGCTACTGATTAACAGCATTTTTAAATTCATCGTCACCCGCGAATCGCTTACCGCACAAAAATTCTTTTAATTTTCCAAACAAATGGTAATCAGAAGGAGCTAGGTCCGGTCTATATGATGGGTGATCGTAAATTTCCCATCCAAATGTACTCAGTAAATCACGTGTCGAACCCGCAACATGTGGACGTACATTATCGTGCAGCGGGACGACGCCGTCGGTCAGCCGCCCACGTCGCCGATTTTGAATGGCGCGCCGTAACTTAGGTAGAGTTTCGCAGTAGGCTTCTGCATTTATAGTCGTTCTACGTGGCATAAAATCAATCTCAGCAGTATGCCAAACCGATCCCAAAAGATTGTGGCTGTCAGTTTCCGTCCAATTGGCTGTGGCTTGACCTTTGTCGGGCTGGTTGGTGATTGAGGATGATGCCATTTACTTGACTGTCATTTTCTCTCTGGCGTGAAATACGAGATCCATGTTTCATCGCCGGTAACGATTAAATTAAAGAACTTATCACCTTTTTCTGTGTAGCGCACAAAAATTCCAAAGTAGATCCGATTTGGATTTTTTTTTGTGAGGTCCGTTAACACGTGTAGCACCCGACGTGCACAAACCTTTCTGAAGCCTAAATGGTCATGAACAATGCGACCGATAAGAACTCTTGATACGTCAGGAAAAAAAGGGTCAGGTCGGACGAAATCGTTGAGCGACGATCTTTTCTGATTTCATCATCGATGCGTTTCAACAAGTCCTCTGTGATTATTTAGGGTCTCCCCAAACGTTCTTCATCGTGCACGTTAATTCTGTTATTTGTAAACCTTTTACACCATTTTCGGACGTTTCTTTCATTCATTTCATTATCACCGTACACAGCCACCAACTGCCTATGAATTTCAGCCGGCTTAACGTTTTGATGGTTTAAAAAACGTATGACTCCGCGTATTTCACAGTCGGGGGCAACATCGATTTTCCTATTCAAGATACTACAACGCGACAACTTATACATAACCATGCAGTGTATATATTACCAGCGTGGCCATGAACGACAAGTTTGCCAACCTTAAGGAAAGAAATTTCCCAGTGGTCTTTACTTTAGAATTATCCCCCGTATTATGTATTTATAAATATTTTCTTTCTCTATGAATCATGAGACCTTGCCAATGGTGAGGGGGCTTGAGTGCTCAATGATCAGAGTAGCTGAACCGAAGGTGCAACCATATCGGAGAGGTATCTGTTGAGAGCCAGACTAAGGAATGATTCTTGAAAATGGGCAGCAGCTCTTACAGTAGTTGTTAAGGGCGTAGGTCAGGAGGACTTAAACGGCCATATCAACATCGCTCAATCTTCTGAATACTGCGCAGCTGAAAGGAGTGGAAAACTACAGCTGCTTTTTTCCAAGAAAGTGTAACTCTCTGTAGTAACAAAGATGTAAGCGCCTTCCTTGGTAAAATATTCCGGAGGTAAACTAGTCACCCGTTCGGATCTCCGGGTAGGGAATACTAAGGAAGAAGTCACTAGAAAATTAAAAAATAACATTCTAAGAATCGGAGCGTGCAATGTTAGAAGCCTAAAAAGGTTGGTAGGTTAGAAAATTTAAAGAGGGAAATGGATATATTAAATGTAGATGTAATAGGAATTAGCGAGGTTCGGTGGGAAGAGGAAAACGACTTTTGATCGGATGATTTCAGAATAATTAACAAAGCTTCAAATAAAGGGCAGGCAGGAGTAGGTTTCGTAATGAACAAGAAGATAGGGAAGAGAATAGAGTATTTTAAAATGCATAGCAACAGAATCATTGTAATAAGGATAAAATCAAACCCTAAGCCGACAGTGAATGTTAACGTCTATATGCCTTCAAGTGCCCATGATGATGATGATAAGGTAGAGTGTGAATATGAAGAAACTGACGAAGCAATTAAACACATAAAAGAGGATGGAAATTTAATAATAGTTCGAAATTGGAATTTAAGCACTGAAAAAGACAAGGAAGAAATATTGTGGGTTAATATAGGCTGGGCAGAAGTAATGAAAGAGGGAAAAGGTTACCCTGGAGCAGACATTGATAGCAACCATAATTTAATGATAATGAAATTTAGATTGGAGTTTAAAAATCTGAGGAAAAGGTGTCAGATGAATCGGTGGAATTTAGAGAAACTTGAGGAAGAGGAGGCAAAGAAGATTTTTGAGGAGGAAATCGCAAGAGGTCTGATTAAAAAAGATAAAGTAGAAAAATGTAGAAGAATGGGAGAATGTTAAAAAGGAAATTCTTAAATTAGCAGAAGTGAACTTAGGCAGGACAAAGAGAACTGGTAGAAAACCTTGGGTTTCAGACGATATATTGCAGCTGATGGATGAACGTAGAAAATATAAGAATGCTAGTGATGAAGAAAGTAAAAGGAACTATCGAAAATTAAGAAATACTATAAACAGGAAATGCAAACTAGCCAAGGGTGGATTAAAGAAAAGTGTTCAGAAGTGGAAAGAGAAATGAACATTGGTAAAATAGACAGAGCGTGCAGGAAAGTTAAGGAAAATTTTGTAGTACATAAATTAAAATCTAATAATGTGTTAAACAAAGATGGTACACCGATTTATAATACGAAAGGGAAAGTCGATAGGAGGGTGGAATATATTGAAGAGTTATACGGAGGAAATGAATTAGAAAATGGTATTGTAGAGGAAGAAGAGCAAGTTGAAGAGGATGAAAGGTGAGAATCAATACTGAGATCTGAATTTAAGAGAACATTAAAAGATTTGAATGGCAGAAAGGCTCCTGGAATAGATGGAATACCTGTAGAATTACTGTGCAGTGCAGGTGAGGAAGCGATTGATGGATTATACACGCTGGTGTGTAATATTTATGGAAAAGAGGAAGTTCCGTCAGACTTCATAAAGAGTGTTATAGTCATGATACCAAAGAAAGCAGGAGAAGATAAATGTGAATAATACAGAACAATTAGCTTAACTAGTTACGCATCAGAAATCTTAACTAGAATTCTGTGCAGAAGATTTGAGAGGAGAGTGGAAGAAATGTTGAGAGAAGACCAATTTGGTTTCAGGAAAAGTATAGGGACAAGGGAAGCAATTTTAGCGCTCAGATTAATAGTAGAAGGTAGATTAAAGAAAAAAAAACCAACATACTTGGCATTTATAGAACTAGAAAAGGCATTCGATAACGTAGACTGGAATAAAATGATCAGCATTTAAAAAAAATTAGGGTTCAAGTACAGAGATAGAACAACTGCTAACATTTACAGCAACTAAACAGCAACAGTAATAATTGAAGAACATAAGAAGGAAGCCGTAATAAAAAAGGGAGTCCGACAAGGATGTCCCCTATCCCCGTTATTTTTAATCTTTACATAGAACTAGCAGCTAATGATGTTAAAGAACAATTTAGATTCTGAGTAACAGTACAAGGGGAAAAGATAAAGATGATACGATTTGCTGATGATATAGTAATTCTAGCCGAGAGTAAAAAAGATTTAGAAGAAACAATGAACGGCATGGATGAAGTCCTATGCAAGACTACCGCATGAAAATAAACAAGAACAAAACGAAAGTAATGAAATGCAGTTGAAATAATGTAGATGAACCACGGAATATAAAAATAGGAAAAGAAAAGATTACGGAAGTAGAAAAATTTTGTTATTCGGCAATAGAATTACTAAAAATGAACGAAGCAGAAGCAATCAGTGTAAAATACCGAATAGCACAGGCGAAACGAGCCTTCATTCAGAAATATAATTTGTTTACATCAAAAATTAATTTAAACGTCAGGAAAACATTTCTGGAAGTATATGTTTGGAGCGTAGCTTTATATGGAAGTGAAGCTTGGATGATCGGAGTACATGAGAAGAAAAGGTTAGAAGCTTTTGAAATGTGGTGTTATAGGAAAATGTTAAAAATCAGACGGGTGGATAAAATCACAAATGAAGAGTTGTTGCGGCAAATCGATGAAGAAAGAAGCGTTTGGAAAAATATAGTTAAAAGTAGAGACAGACTTATAGGTCACATATTAAGTCATCCTGGAATAATCGCTTTAGTATTGGAGGGATTAAGTAGAAGGGAAAAATTGTGCAAGCGGCAACGTTTAGAATATTTAAAACAAATTGTTAGGGATGTAGGATGGAGAGCTGCATTAAACCAGTCAAATGATGAAGATAAAAAAAAAAATTAATTACGTAATTTTTATGTACGTAGAATACGAAAATCCGAAAGAAATGGACTTTCAGTGAAGGATTTTTTAAAACTGGTTCAGCAGTTCCCGAGGTTAACCAGGGCAAATAAATTTTTTGTTAATATAATACGAGTATTACAAATAAAAATAAATAATAGTTTGGAATAAAAAAAAATTATATAACTATTTAAATAGGAATGTTACATTGGGCTGTATTCAACGTGTGCTGTTATTAACTACGACATGTTTGATCTTGCAGTTGCATGAAAGTGATTGTTTAGACAGACTGCCCAACGGTGAATGACATCAAGGTGCAGTAGTGAGACAGTTGACTGTATTAGTGCTGTCTACTTCCCCCGTCTGTTGCGATATTACGCAGTGTGCACGCGTCATCTGTAACGTTCGGTTGTTTGTTTAGTAAGTGTTAGTTAACGATACTTGCCGAATTGTAAACAAAGTTCTTCCCGTTTTAAATTTAACGTAAGTAATTTTATAACTCGATTAAAATAATGAAATTATTTTAACGTATTAATTTTTTTAAAAATGTTTTCTTTAACAGCGTTCATTTTAAGTCTGTATTGTATATGTAATGCAATGTAGGCTGATTAAAATAATGTAAATTAGTAATATTTTTATTAAAATAATATTATTTAACTCTACCTATTTCAATTAATCTGTTTAATATGTTACATTTTTATCAACTTAAATTAATTATCGTTTGAATTATTTTTTTTAGATCTAACGTACATTTACGATGGTAGATTTTTTAAACGACTTAGTATAACCTAATCGACAGTTCTTTGACTTGTTAAAACAGTGTGTTTTAATTACACGGTTTTGATTTTCGTTGAAATAAGGATAGTAATTGAATTATTTTTTTGTTAATTCTTATTTTCATGTTATTTAAGCTAATCAAAAAGATATATATATATATATATTTATTTAAAAATGTTATCTTTATTAAACTCTTGGGTTAACTAATCAACTATACAAACTTACATATTCCAGTATGTAAGAGAACTTTGTATGATGTGTGTATGAATGCGTATTGTTACCTAAGGAAGCTTAGAGAATTCTAAGTGAAACGTAGTGAATTTATTTTATAAGTTTTTACAGCTGATTGGTTAACGGCCAGCGATTTCCAAATTTTTCCGAGTCGCGGCGCCCTTTTCAAATTAAATTTTTTCCATAGCACCCTATCAAAAGTAAAACTACTTGTCAGTAAGAGATAAAAATAAATAAAACTCGTGTATCTTCATTTTTTTTTTTTACTTTATTAACATTAAATTAATAATTATAAATGTCTTGGTTCACTTAATTATGAAGCTTTTACTAGATTTCGCGGCGCCCCTGTGAAGAGGCCGCGGCTCCTCGGGGCGCCGAATCGCATAGTTTGGGAATAACTGGGTTAACCCAAAAGATTAATAAAGATAATATTTTTAGGTAAAGTATGTCTTGTTATTATATTTAATTCTATCCGATCAAGAGGAAAATAAAATTAAATAAATTACATTTAAGTTAATATTCATACAAATATAATAAAAAAATATCCTTAGGAAAAATGACAATTTCTCCTTTGTTCTCCTCCTATCCGCTATTTTGCTATTTTTCTATAAAAGATTATATCTCAAGATAGGATAGACGAATCACATTAATATTTTGTAAGCGTCTTGGTAATAAAGTTTTAAAATTACCAAAAAATCAGGAATTAAATACCTTCGCAAATTACAAAATGACGGCCATGTTTATTTTTCAATCCGATATATTTCCATAAATATTAGTTTTATTAAAATTTTGCTAAAATATTAAGCCTTTTATTTTTAAAAAAATGACATTTCATTTTTGACAATAAGTTAACAAATAGTCGAGTTATGGTAAAAAATTGATGTTGTAATTATGTGTTTGTTTTCATGTCGTCCACTTTACGTTCAATTCGATCAAATATTAATTTTTTTTATTTATTGCTAATTCTAGTATTGTAAATTAGTATTAAATTAAGTAATAATTTTCTCATAATAATAGACGTAATAATTAAAAAACTAAAACAACTACCTGTGATAATCTTACGTTAATTGTTATTGAACATTAGGTATACATTTAAAAAAAAAAATAAACAGTTAAAAATTGTTAAAAGTTATAAGAGATGATCAAAGTGTCCACCGTTAGAGATTACACAAATCTCCAATTTTTTTCTGAGAGATTGTCTTAACCGTTCAAAAATTCCGGGAGTATTCCTAATTTGTTGAAATCCATTTTGGGTCCTTTGTTGAAGATCCTCAATGTAGAGTCGAATAAACAATAATATGTTTCAAATGGCCTCACAGGTAGAAATCAAGAGGGAATTAAGATAGGTGATCGGGGAGGCCAGTGCACTGGTCCTCCGTGGCCTATCAATCTTTTCTTGGAAAGTTTCATGCAGGAAATCTGATACCGACTGACTAAAATGTGCTGGAGCTCCATCGAGGCGAAACCACATATTTCCTCTTAATTGTAAAGGTAGATATTCCAAAAAATTTGGAAGATTTTCCGCAAATGAGCAAGATAATTTTCTCCATTTAAATGATTTGGTAGAATGACAAAACCGAAAAGGTAGTCATTAAAAATTCCTTCCCGTATGTTCAGGAAAAATCTTTGTTGATGGCTACTTTGGAAGGTACCATGAGGATTCTAGTCGCTCCAGATACGCTGGTTGTGATAGTTTTGAACACCATTTCTGTTGAAGGAAGCTTCATTTTTACATTGTTAACATGATCAACAGTAACGGTCGCTATGTGAAATTATTCAAAAGTGAAAAATTAATATCAGTTGTTTTATTATTATTTAATAAAATTATTACCTAATTTGATACTAATTTACAATATTAGAATTAACATAAATAAAAACAATTAATATTTAATCGAATTGAACGTAAAGTGAAGGACATGAAAACAAACACATAATTACAACATCAATTTTCTACCATAATTCGACTAATTGTTAACTGATTTTCGAAAATAAAATGTAATTTAAAAAAAAATAAAAGGCTTAATATTTTAGCAAATAAGAAACATTTTAATAAAACTAATATTTTTGGATATATAACGGATTGAAAAATAAATATGGCGGCCATTTTGTAATTTGCGAAGCTATTTAAGTCCTGATTTTTTGGTAATTTTAAAACTTTATTAACAAGACGCTTACAAAATATTAATTTGATTCCTCTATCCGAACTTCCTCTATCCGAAGGTGGAGGTGAAATCTACCTCCACCTTTCGGCATGCCAAAAGGGCAGTTTACTACATGGCAGTTTTACATGAAATTGAAGAAAGAATATGACAAATTTACAGAAAAATGTCATTGGTAAAGTGGAAAGTAAAAAATATTTAATTCTCTTTAAAAGGGTTTTACACAGTAAAAAGAAATAAATGTTATGTTATAATTTACAAACTTAGGAATTCATACCTGCATATTTTCTTCTCTCAGGATCATAAATGTGAGAAAGAATTTTTTATAGAAAAATAACAAAATAGCGGATAGGAGGAGAACGAAGGAGAAATTGTCATTTTTCCTAAAGTATTTTTTTTTTTGTTTAGTTTTACAACTAGAATCCGAAAAAGTATAGCCAGTCCCACCATTTTAGAAACACTCTGTGTGAATATATATACTATAATGGTTTTATGCTATATGCTATAATACTATATATGCTTGTTACATAATGATGACTACTAATATGTCCACGTGACTTCGTTTTCTGTAATGATTGTCATTATGAACTATACATTTTATGTTCCATTAGATTTACTTATTTGAGATCGTTGAATATTAAATGAAGTAAGTATTGAATAGAAATAAATAAATGAATGCATTACATTTCTCATCGGTAACGTGACATGCTATTCATACGTAGTTAATTTGAAGGGATAATATCGATTAAATAAAAAAATTATATTATTTGCGTTTAGATAATATTTAAATTATTTATTATTCGAGACTCAAATACAGTAACGCAATGAATTTTTAATTAAAAAATATCTTTCAACACAATTGACCATCTAATTTTTCATTAAAAAATCCTGTCATTTATTTAAAAGAAATTTACTAAGAGATCATCAAAGGTCCTTTCTCTGTAAAATAAAAAAAAAACGATTGGTTGTAAGACACACACGCACACACACACACACACACACACACACACACACACACACACACACACAGCGTTTCGAATTGAGAATATAGTTTCTTTAAAAACTGTTAAAGATGCGTAAATTGTCTTAACATTTACTATTATATCTCATTACGGTTTTTCTTGATTCCAATTCCAAAGTGCTGGAGTAATGTACGTGTCAATTTTTAACTCTAATTATTAATAGAGGCCTCTTCCACAAAATAAAAATTTAGTTTAAACAATTCTAAGAATACGTTTTGATGATTGCACTTTGGGTGTTATTACAAATTGAAACAATTTACCTCGTCCCAAATATACTAATTGTCTTAAAATTTTGTTCAATTCTAAAAAGAGATCCAAACGAGCCGTCAAAACCTTAAGTTCTTTACGTGTGTTTACCCCTATTTTAGTTATCATAAGCGAACGATTTTAATCGATCATAGATCAAACACAAACTTCCAAAAATGAAAGAGCTGCTTGTAAAAATAAAAAAAAACTCAAGTCAGGGTTATTAATGAGGTGATTTCATATTACTTTTATTTTCCCATCTACACAACGCTACAGTAGAGCTATAGTTCTAGAAGGGAAAGTATTGTAATCGGTCCAATTTGGGCATATGCGGTTTTCATCGGATCTTGACGTTTTGACACCTAAGCAACCCATAAAATCGGATGAAAATTTTTCGGACGTTACGGGTTCATATGTACATGTGTTCGGTGTTGTCTTCTAAATTACCTTATATCTCCAGAATTACTGGACCGATTTTGACCAAATTTGATCAGAATTACGGGGCATTGGTGCCAATAAATTTTCAACTTAAGAGATCAAGGGGGAGAGGCTATAGGGGGAAGGTTACCCTCAGTAATTCAAAATTTTGTCTAATTAAAGTCATATTTTTCTTACGCACATTTGTTAACAATTAAAAAATAACACATTTTGCAAAAATATTTTTGAGCAAAATCTCATCTGCACCCCAAAAAATGCTGTTGTAGTTTTCTGCTATGTTGTGACGTCACAGGCGAGAAGTAGAATTAAATAAATGAATAATATTTAAAGTGTAAAAAAGTAACTCGATCACCCGGTCGACTAGGTACCTGGTGCGCTAAACCCCGCGGTTACACCATTCTACTGACCGTACAAGTGAAATTTGTTGTATGAAAGTTGTGAAATTACAATAGTTTACTTAGTGCCGACTGTGCCGCTAGTATCGCCACACTCGTGCGATTAAATACGGTAAGCGCACGCGCTTTTGTTAGAATCATTGAATTAAATAAACGAAAGAATATTATATTTAAATAAAATGATAAATATTTTAAATTAGGTTGTGATTGTATGTGTGTGTAAGCAATACCGGTGTGTTTTCAGTAAGTTAAAATGGAGTCGAGTACTACCAATATGTCAATACGGTTAAAACAGCGCTCAGTGATCGAACTTTTAACAACAGAATCCTACGAATATTTTTCATTGTTTAAAAGCGGTTTACGGTAGTGAACCTGTTGATAGGAGTACTGTGAAATAGGTGGGCGTTGAAATTTCGCGAATGTGAAGCTGGTAAAGCGACAATTGAGGACGCACCTCGCAGCGAACTACCACTTTCTGTGACTGACGAGAAACATCGAAAGGAGGTGGACGGTTTGCTTCAAAGTGACCGGCGAATCGAGCAATTGGGTTGCCGTAAAATCTGTACACGATGGGTACCGCGCAAACTCTCTGATGGGTCTCCGCAAGCTGAAGTTTGAGCATATTTTGCATCCGCCACACTCGCCGGATTTGGCTCCGTGCGACTTCCACTTCTTCCCTCATCACAAAGGTAATCATTACACCACCGACGATGAGGTGAAGGAAGCTGTGACCATTTGGATCCTAGAAAGACCGCCGGAATATTTCAGTAACGGAATATAAAAACTTGTCACACGTTGGGAAAAGTGTATCGCCGTAAACGGGGATTATATTGAAAAATAAATACTGAATATTTTAGCTAAGGTATTGTACTTTTATTCATTTTTTATTTTATTCCAATATCTCTTCATTCCCATGCTACTCATATATCAACCGAGCCTCGTATTAATTTATTTTTTTAAATTTACTATTATTATTTATTATTAATAACTTTTATTACATTTAGTGGAGGAAATAAAAACAGGCAAAAAATTATCATCTTGCATTACGGTGCGTAAGCGTACTGCCGGGTTTTACTGCAGAAAACATTAAGAAAACCGTTTGATTTCTTGCCTGGATTCAATGAGGGGATTATCACCAAGTTTGGTGTGCTTGTGGATTCCTTGAGTTTTTGGAACCCCTCGATTAACGTATGGCAAAATTAAAAAGTTATATTACACAAACTATACATTTTTTAAAATTAAATTTTTTACTTTGTAGGTAAATAAAAAGGAAATAATGATAAAGCAGTCCGGTTATTCTTTAATTAAATAAAATTGAAAATTTTCAATATTCAAACTGCTCTTTTTCAGAAACACTTTCTACGCCTGGGGGCGAATTTAACATAGTTGAAACGATTCAGATCATTTTTCATCCTCTTTTAATTAAAAAGAAAATTGAAATATTTGTGATGTTTATTTTTATATTTACCATTGTAAATTGTTAAACGGGGTATTGCACGTTTTACCAGTTTATATTATTGTATGTACGCTTATTTTTTCAAGATGTTCTGACATTAATTTAGAAAATCGAAAATTTCATCCGTCCATTGTCGGTTTATTTGGCATCAGATACGTCTAAGATATCTAATACATTATACATAGTTAGATCTTTGGGTGATCTGGACGATTCCGCCATTCTTAGATTTCGAATTTATGGTGAGGTATTATCTGAAAGTACCTAAATTTATTTATTGGCGTTGTTGAATAGATATTATCAATTACACCTTTACAGATTATCGAAAAGTAAAATTATGAATTTTAATGAGAATTAACGAATTTTTTTCACTTTTTTCGAAATTAAACGTTACAAAATAATATAACAATAAAATAGTAGTAATAATAATAAAAGTCCTTTATTCATGAAGGATTGTTTATGTAAACTTCATTAACTTGATACAATTTTCAGATTTTTGTTTTTAAATTTTCGTTTTTACTTTCTTTGTACGAAGTAAAGAAGTATTGTTTAAAGAAGAATTTCGGTTTTCAGATTTCATCGGAAATATCCATTTTGATCATCCCTGAATCATTTTGACTAGTTTTGGCGTGACGTCTGTACGTACGTACGTACGTACGTATGTATCTCGTATAACTCAAAAACGATTAGCCGTAGGAAAATCCAAAAAAATTGGATTTTGAACTTTTTTCTGCACTGATAAGTCCTCATTGAGAGCTTTTCAACGTTATATCGTAAGTGTTACTTATTTTCCTTGGTTCCAGACTTATAGCCAAATGAAATTTTAATTAATGAAATATTTGGATCTTACAAGGTTCTTACATCGGTTCAAATCCGACTTCATATATATATATATATATATATATATGTATATATTTTTTTTTAAATTTTGTTGTTTTAATTTAAATAGATTGATTTATTAATAATTATTATCCTCATTTTGTAAATAAGTTTTTACAATACATAATAATTCAATAATAAAAAAAAAAAAAAAATATGAAAGAATATCAGAAGTTATTAATAAAATAAAATTTGATGTAGTTTTAATTTAAAAGAAAAGAGTATATGTAATTTAATAGGCTACAAGGAAGTTATGTGGTGTCTATATCAGATTTTTTAAATTTTATTTGATTTTTTATACAGTAGTTTATATTGCAGACATTTGTTGTATTTCTGGTAACCATGATGTTAAACAAACTGAAGTTTCAGTTTTTGGTTTACATTTGGAGCAGCATTGTGAATTTTTTTTGAAAACGTATGATTAATTTGCATTTAAGATGAACGTATCTAAATATTTTAGGGTTTATTGTTTTATCGACTTAATTTTTTCAGTTATAAGCTTATGCCCGATTTATGCATCCGATGAAAGTAAAAGCTTGCTTGCGCAAGGCAGACAGTCGCTGTGCAGGGCATTTTATTACTCTTTTATTGTATCATAAGGCTCAGTCAGAAACCGAATATTCTGCAATATAGTGTGTTTAACTGTTTTCATAAATAGCAAAAATTCTTCCCGTAATTACAATTTATTATAATTTTGTTTCATCTCGGACAATAATTTCTTTAAAAATATTTAGCATATTTATAAATATTTCTTACTGTATACAGTACAAAAACGAATAGTTTATGGTTGAATTAATAGATTATTGTTACACTGTCTCCATCACAAATAAATAATAATAAAGCATTTCATTTCAGTTATATTTACATGCACTTGTATTAGTATTGTTGATTAGGTTTATAATAACAAATATCATCATTAAATAACAGGCCTTGCTTTTCATTGTTTTGTTTACTTTTCTTTTTCAATAAATTGATTTAGTTCAATTCTTGGCTGACCTGGCACAAATGGTGTAATTGTTTCTTTCTGTAACGTGTAGCGTGTTAGTAAATGTTTTGTGTTTATTAATATATTCTATGTTTTTTTACGTTTTTTCGATGAATATTTTTTGGTAATGGCAGAATTAATTTTATGACATTTAGGTATTGGACATTTATGATAATTTATTACAAATTTTTTGATTTGGGTTTTTTTTGGATGGTTGGTGGAAAGTAGGTGGAAGGTTGGCGGATAGTGGGCGGTAGGTGAGCGTATGATGGGCAGATTGTGGTTGGTTAAATGGGATGAGTGATAGTAGACAGATTTAGGTGGAACCCAAAATAATTGGGAGTCCAAAAAAGGTGAAGCCCTGAACATATTTAAGATGACATTTATTATGATGTTTATGATGGGAATAAAATGCTCCGTAATCAAGCACGTAACATAGAGTTAATGTATATAATTTTATGAAGAAAGAAACTATAAAGTCAGCAAATTTAGTTAAGTTAATAAACTTTTTCGCTATAAGTTAGGAAAATTAGATGACAAACACTTAATACACATTCAAAAATGTGAAGAAAGAATCGCTACAGCCGGTGGGATTTCAAAATCACAAGTTCAAAAACTCCAAAAAGAAAAGCAGGATTTTCTTAAAACTAAATCACAGTCGTGCTCATTCAGCACACCAAAAAAGCATAAACAACGTTCAAAATCAGTTGTCCAAGACAGTTTTGATCAAGGCATTGAAAAACGAACAGTTATCAAATTTCACGCAAAACATAATCAACTGACCACATTAAATAAATTACGCGAAGAACTTCAAAAAAGTTCACTTTAAAGGTTCTAAAAGTTACACTAACAATCCACCGGGATGGTCTAGTGGTGAACGCATCTTCGCAAATCAGTTGATTTGGAAGTGGAGAGTTCAGCGTTCAAATCCTAATAAAGGCGGTTACGTTTATAAAGATATGAATACTAGATTGTGGAAACCGGTATTCTTTGGTGGTTGGGTTTCAATTAACCACACATCTCAAGATCTGAGATTATACAAGAGTACACACATCTGAGATTATACAAGAGTACACTTTATTTACAGTCATACATATCATCCTCATTCATCCTCTGAAGTAATACCTGACGGTAATTCCCGGAGGCTAAACAGGAAAAAGGAAGTTACATTAGCAGCTATCCTGAAATATTTAGGCTTTGTGGTGTAAAACTGATAATAATAGGAAACTTTTGATTGAGAAAGAAGACATCTGGTGGAAGAGGGAAATGAATATTTAAGAAAAATTATCTACTGCAGAAAAGAAAATTCTTTGATTGTTTATTTGGACAAATAGTATATTTTAACGTCCCATTCGATTACCAAATCATGGTCGGATGACAGTGGTTCAGGAGTAAATGTGCCAATTAATGAAAGTAGGTGATCTGTTAATCATAATCCATGCTGGAGGAGAAATAGGATTCATTCCGAACGCAATGTTAACTTGGAAAACGAGTTCAAAAAGCGGTGTCTATCACAACAGCGTCAAAAACAACAATTTCTTGAAGTGGGTATCTGAAAAATTAATTCCTGGTCTTCATCCTCCCCCCCCCCCCAGTCAATGGTTGTTATCAACAGTATGTTATACCACAATGTAATGAATTGTTGTATAGCCTCTAAATTCAAATTCTATACAAAGCTTCCGAATTCAAATCGTAGTAAAAGTGGCATGATTAATTAGTTAGAAAGGAACAATATTCGATTTAATAAAAGAATATTAAAATCACAATTGTATGACATAAAGTAACATAGAAATTCAAAAATAAAGTACCATTTTGATGAACTATTAGAAAAAATCTGATGGGAACACCACGTGACTTCTGTGTACGCAAATTAACTTACATATATACATTTTTTGCTGCACTTAGTTTAAACTTACTTCATTTGAAAGTGAGACACGATCCTCCAATTCTTTAATTAAGTGGACAGTTACACAATTGCATTCTGTTGGACACCACATTACATCCCACTTTGTTGTGGTGTCCATATCAGCATTTTATATTAGTTTATGTATTAATTTTCTTTCACATCACACAAGTAATGTGGTGTAAGTGAGAACATGTCGGATCTATAACCATGGAATCGGTTCGAATCCAACTTCATATAGATATATTATTTTTAACTTTTTTTTTTAAATTTAAATATTTTGATTTATAAATAATTATTAATTTCTGTAAAAATATTTGAATTAAAATGAAAAGTACATCAAATTTTATTTCACTAATAACTTTTTATTTATTTTTTTATTATTATTAAATTATTATTTATTGTAAACATTTTTTACTATCAGAGGTTAATAATTATTAATAAATCAATATATTTAAATTTAAAAAAAATACATGTATATGAAGTCGGTTTTGAACCGATGTGCTTTCCCCTTGTAAGATCCAAATTTTTAATTAATTAAAATTTTATTTGGCCATAACTATGAAACCAATGAAAATAAGTATCACTTATGATATGTCATTGAAAAGCTCTCAATGAGGGCTTATCAGTGCAGTTAAGAAAAAGTCCAAAATCCAAATGTTTTGGATTTTGGGCTTTTTTGGATACTTTTGGTTCAGTTGATTGCAATCAAAAGTGAAGGTGGACAACTAGGTATTACAACTGTCCTAAATCCAAAATTTTAACATTCTACGGCTAATCATTTTTGAGATATGCGAGACAAATACGTCGTACGTATGTACAGACATCACACTGTAACTAATCAAAATGCATTCAAGGATGGTCAAAATGGATATTTCCATTGAAATTTGAAAACCGAAAATTTTCCTTATCACACTACTTCCTTTACTTCGCACAAGGAAGCAAAAATACGGGCATCAGGTTCTGTGACCTCCTTCTTACTATCCCCATTTAAATCTGATCGAGGTGGTATGGTCGGCCCTGAAATTATATGTTAATAGTAGTAATAAGACAACATATTTAATGTCAGATATTAAAAAATAGCTGAGGAAAAATCAATGAAATGAATAAGTAAGATTAGAAACTATATTGCGAACAAGTAAAAAAAAAGCTGAAACCGAGTATTAGAAGATAGTCGACGAAATGATGGTTTATCGTATTTCTAGGCAGTGGTAATGAAATTGTAAAGTAATTGTAATGTAAATTTATCATATTTCTAGACAGTGGTAAAGTAATTGTTTCGATGAATGGAGAGAAGGTGGTGTGCAAGGTGACCTTGCACAGCAACTGGTCATATAATGCAAATTTCAAGGTGTTAATAATAATGCTACAATTAGCAATATAAACAATTTTAGAAAAAAAAAGAATTTGAAAATTCTAAATATTACACAAAAAAGAATGGTATATAATAATTGTACTTCTAATTTAGTGTTATTATACAATATACGTATGTATGTACAATATACATTCAAACACTGGTTAAGAGTTTTTTATTTAAAAATGCACCTAAATTGAAATTCATGATTTTGCAATCATTATCTATTGAATTATTAATATTTATTACATAATAATGAATTATAATTAATAAAACATGAAAATGGTACTAAATTGAATGTGCATAAATAAAAGTATAACAATTATTATTGTCGTCCTTGTAGATGAGTAAATGTTTTCAGGTTCGTTAGGTAGTAATCTAGTCTCGACCTACACCAACACAAGCTTTTATTTTCATTGTATGCACAAGACCTTTCTTTTTTATGATGTGAAATGAATTTTTAGCATGTGATTGATGCCAAGCTTGACTGGGATTCGAACCCAGAATCTTCCCTGGGAAGGCAGAGCAACTAATACTCCATCAAGGAAGTTGGCATTTCTTCTCTTTTTTCAATTTGTTTGTAAGATTTTCTTAAAGTATTTTTTCTATTGTGGATTTTACAGCTAGTAGCATGTCATCATAAAGAGGAGTTTTAAGATTTTTTAAGATTTTTAGAAATAAAAATAGGTAATACTGTATTTTAATAAACAGTTTATGATAGGCACAGCAATATATCCAGTGAATAGAAATTCTCTTGGAAAAGTTATTACACAATTAAATAAGAGAAAATGTTTGCTATGTACTTTTTATAAGCAGTTCTGAATGTACAGGAGAATATGAACTTGGTCACTTAATCAATACAGTGTACATGTACCCATTTGGTTGCTGATACAAAAAAATGTTATTTTTTTAAAAACTAATTACGAGTTTGCTTTTACAATTCTGTTTGCAGAAGTTTCTGTATATTCTCAATTATAAAAATCGATTATTAACTTGAACTCGGCATCAAAGTTAAAGATTAGTGATGTGAGAGAAGTTTAAAATTTTGTGGTGAAACTGTAATATTTGGTCCAGTTCTGAATTTAAAGCTCATGAACTTTTATTTTGTCATTATTATTTAGGCCACAAAAGAAAATAAATGAAAATATTTGAACCATGATTATTTATTTATATTTTGGGGATGCAGTTTTTTTTTACTTGAGGAGAGTTTTCTTTTTTTTAATGAATCTTTATAAAATTTAACTTTAATTATGATTCAAACTTAAATTTGATATTGATGTAGCACTTTAATGCATTATCTACTTACTTCCAACTGTTTGGAGCTGGATTTCATCAGTTTCAATGGAATAGTAAAACAAAAAAGAGAGAGTATTGTTTGTAACTTTGTATTTGTTACTATTTAAAAAAAAGTCCTTCTTATCTTAATAATTCTTTTAAACTTATATCTGTAGTGCATTTGAAAGACACGAGAGGCCTCAACTATTTTTGTATGTGCCTTTACACTGAACTGTAATGTATAATGAGTCGGTTGCAATGGCAGCATGTAAGGTATGAAATACTCTGTCAACCTGTTTGGTTGTGTTAAGATTCTTGGATTCCTTTAAGAAAGTTATATTTATATTAATTTGTTAACCTAAACATTGTTTTGGTGTACTGTTTTACTGTATTTACATGTATTCTTTCACCGCTGTAAATATCTGGGATATACTTTTTGTTTCTAATACCTTTAATTAAAAAATAAAAAAATAATTAAACAGTACAGCTTGTATTTGTTTATTTACTCTTTTTTTTATTTGCCTGAATAGTAATTTTTTTTTGTATTCTTTTTTCTATTTTATGGTTGTGCTACAAATTTCATTTCTTTAAACAAACTAATACTTCATTTTTAAGCTTAAAAATCTCCTTTTTACCAACTTTTCAAAGAAAAGAAATTACTTTTTATCGCATGGTTGGAGGGGGTGAAAATGAATTTTCTTTACATTTTGAGGTAAGAAGAGTACGAAAATACCATTCATTTAAATTGTGATTTCCTTATATATTTATTTATTTATAGGCCTATGTATAACATTTTGTGGCTTCAAAATCTCCAAAACTAGCAAATCAATTTCACTGAAATTTAGATATGTTGTAGTGTATCTGAAGTTGTGCATATGAAAATTTGATGAAGATTGGTTGAGTAGTTCTTGAGTTGTGCTCAATTTAAGGTCAAGAAAATTTGAGCAGAGAAAATTAGAAGTGCGGTTTCTTATGAAGAAACCTACTGCAAGTTGGTTGGCTGCAAGTTGGAATGCTGCCATTTCTATATTTGCGGTGTCTATTGTTAGCAATATTAATTATGCCAAATTAAATTAATGAAAACAACTTAAAGAATGTTAGTTAAATTTGCTAACTTTCCTAAATGTTCCTCTAGAAATAATTATGCCAAATTAAAAATTTTTAGATACCCAGAAGATAGAAAAGTTAATGAGGAAGTCAGCAAGAGCTATCTGATTTTATATAAAATTTAGATTTATTACCTAAGGTATTCTGTCATTACTAATTAAATTTTTTTCAAACTTTCAGAATTTAAAATGAAAATGAAACCTTCTTAACAAGCTTCATTCTATTAAGATGTATTAAAGTTTATTAATAAAACAAATTTTCATAACATCTGATAATTAGTACCGTTACTGAAATTTGAATTTTATTTTATATGTCTAGAAATATTCTCAGCAATTAGAGAATTTGTATTTATCCTATTTCATCTATTTAAATCTTGTTAAACAGAAAGTCCCATCTTTAAATTTATTTTGTGGTTACTTTCGCAGTTCCACGAACGCTCAGATTATATTGGAAATAAGAAGTTTGAAATCCATCCTACATTCAGGCTCGTCCTATTAGGAATGATCAGAATGTTCTTATTGGGAACAAGATTTTAGAATTAATTTAAAATTGAGTATTGCATCCAGATTGATATATGCTGGGTTTGAAAATATGGTTGCTTTTCATTTAACTTAGAGTTGATTATGGAAAAAAGTAAGGGGAATATCCCTTGACAAGTTTAAAATTTGCAGCTCTTTAGTTCTTGGCACAATTTTTAGTCCTCTATTTAATTTAATTCCTCACAGTTGTTAATCAAAACCCATTTTGCTTATTTTCCTACAATATAAATGGAATAACTTCTCGATTTCACCTTTCTATTTGGTAAAAGGGATGACTTTTGATATCAATAAAGGATTTCTTATATTGTAATATTAAGAATTTTTGGGGTTGCGATCTGGTCCCTCTCGCCTAGCAGGCAGTTGATATTCATCAACTGCCTTTTCCCTTCAATCTTCTGTCAGTTATGGTGTTAATGAATCCATATTCATTATCATTGAATATCAGTACTATTTCAGCACTGCTTTGAAGGAATGATTTTTCATTAATCAAGTCCTATTCCATAGTTGTAATATATTCATTTATTCAATAGTGTTTATCTTTCTTTGCACGTATCTATTTTTGTTTATTGTCACGTTAAATGTTTCCATATTAGCCTGTTAATATATGTCCACAGGAAATTCAAAATGCAGCCTCAACTGGCTGCCTAAATACATAAGAATAAATGTGTGTTTATATATTTATTCACTTATATCAGTCGGTTTGTAGCTATTTGTACTGATCAGTCTTTTAATTTGAACTTCAGGTACATACATTGGAAAGGTTTAATATGAAAACATATCCTCTCATGGAGTAATGGAGGATCCAGAAAAAGCTATTCATATTGGATATAATTTTTAATAAAATTAAATCGAAATGATTAAAATGATTCAGTAAAATAAAAAAATAAAATTCATTAATTAAAACATTTATTGTGAGAAATATTTTTGTATATATTTTTCTACAATGTGAAAATTTGTTACATTACAAATACCTTCCTGTAGTTAGGTTAGATTTTATTAAAAATACATTATTATTAACATCATCAGAATATTACAATACGGAATATTTATTTTTAAAAATCTAACTACTGTAGTGCTGTGGTTAAGGTGGTTAATTAGCATATATAATAAAATATTTATTTATTTATTTAATTATAATACTGTTATATTGTTCGTCTTCTTTGTATTATCTATAATTAGCTTATACTTATTTCAGATTTATTATGGGTACTTTATTTTAAATATAAGTTTATATAAAAAATATATTACTATATGTAACATTAGAAAAATGCATAAATGTCTAATCTAATTAAGATTAAAGAATTAGTTATAAAGAGTAATTTAAAATAATCATTATTAATATTGTAAGTTGTTTGTGGGATATAATTACGCATATGAAATTACGAGTATAATAAGATTACGTTACACAATTGTGTATATTTAAAAAAACAGTAATGAAGTGAAATTTATAAAATAATTTTGTTAAATAAGGAAAATAATTTTAAAACTAAAGAAAAAAATTGTTTTTATAATTTAAATTATGGAAACGCTAATCTTAATGTGATTTTTCTTATAATTTTCAAAAATTTATAAAATTAGAAATTCTTGTTGATTTTTTAAATACAAATGTATAAAATATGGATAGAAGTATTTGTAATTGAATATGTTTTAATAGGATTTTTCTCTTACGATTTATTTTTGGTTGATTTCAATTCAGATTTATTAAAGAATTACTGAACTATTAATAATTAGGGATCTCTTTGTCTGTAAGAGCTACCTTGAAAGCAATGAGGATTCAAGATTTATTATGTGAAGTCATGTGGAGCTTGGGAACTCAAGTTCAACTAATTGTTTCCTATAGTCAATCATTTTCTGTGATCATTTAGGTGTCAGTTGTGAAGTTGTCAAATGAATACAATGATAAAGATTACCACTTTTTATAAAATTTGGGCAGTGATATTTTTTTGGGAATTTTTAAAACATAATAATGGCTGAAATTCATAGGCAAATTGCTGGTGTAAAAAAAATTATTTGACAAGTCTAATGTAATTCCCAAGTGTTGCTGCACTGTAAAAAATCATTAATGTGGCTTAAGTTGTGTTATTTCATTGATAAGGTGCACCCACATTCTATAACTTTGACATGTTTATTTGGAAAGCTTAAATAAGTAATTTTCAGTCATCTAATCATAACTCAAAGCTGGGACTTAGATCTTTGCAACTTATGTTAGTTCAAAATGTTGAAGAAATGCTTAAAAGTGACAAGTGATTTGTAAGGGATGATGAACTGAAAGAAGCTGTGAAGGTTTAATGACTGTGACTGTGATGAAGGAATATGGTGGGAGTACTTTGAAGCTCATAGAATGTTAAGACAGAAAAACTTAATGTTAAAGAAGATTATGATGTAAGCTAAGAAAAGCAGTTTAAAATATAAGTTATTGTATATTTCTTTATAGACATTTTTTTTTTGTAATCAAAATCTCATTATCAGCAAGGTAGCCCTGTGTGTGTTACATATGAAAGATATTAACCAATATTTATATAACGGGTTAATGAATTTGTTTATTTATCATAATGTAGGTGGAATTGGATTTCTTTTAATAACTTTTCAATTTATTAAATAGTTCAATGTTTATAAAAACTAGAGTTCTGTTCCTTTCTGATTTATATTTAAATTTAGAATAAAAAGTATTAAATTAATTGTGTAACACTCACGTTGAGTTTATTAGAAATTTTGGATTATATTGGTTCAGTTGGAGAATGCACATTTATTTCATTTATTGTCGAGTGGTCCTTCATTTCTTTTGAATTCCACACAAATGCATGTAATCCTTGAAAAAATTGAAGTTGTTTGGGTTACAAATTTTGACCAATATTAAGTTAGTAGTAATTAACACGTTCAGTTTTAAGAAAATTTATTTAATTTTTATTATGAAATAACAAAAATAAGAAAAAGTGTATAATAATTTTATAAAAATTAAAATTTGAGTTAAATGAGTTTATAACAAACATCTCATGTGGCATATATCTATTTAAAATATTAGTTGGCCTAATTTTTTAATAATTAAATTTTAAAATAATTACATTATTATGCTATTTCTGTAATATTATCCCTAAATAAGAAAAAAAAATATTTTAATGAATATTTGTTCCAATTAAGATCAATAATATTAACTAAAAACCTTATATATTTATATACATATTACTTAGTTCAGAAATTTCTTTTAGATTTATAAGCTAACGGATAGAAACTACTTTTCATTACAAATTATGATAAAAAAAGTATTGAAATAGTAGAAATAGTACTCATGCAATTTAAATTATACAAGGAATGTTTATTGTTTTAATTAATAAACTAATAATGCTAAAAAAAATAAAATAATTGAAGAGAAATATAAAATACAAATAGTAAAATAAAAACATTAAACAATTATAGTACGTATATTGTAATAACATTGTGTCTGTAGAAAAGTATTATCATTCTTCTCATTTTTTTAATACTATTTTTATTTGAGATTTATGTGTGTTTGTTTAAACACTTTAAATGTACTTTAAGACTTAAAATATGTAAACACTTATTCATATGAGACATATATGCATGTTATTCATGGAATGTTTGATCATATGTACTGTAGACTACTTTAATTGCCTTTCTCTAAAACATCTGGTCTATTAATAAATTCTAATGATATTAAGGGATCAGTGACATCAGATTCAGCATCAATCGGAATGCATTGTAATTACGTTTTGCAATTAGTTGCGAATTAATATATATATATATATATATATATTAGAGTGAACAATTAACATAACTTTTTATATGTGCACCCATGTTTTTTCATCATATAAATAAATAAATAACACTTTTTATGTGCAATGTAATATTTAATTAAGGTGTTATATAATAATCTTTACATCAGGGTGATAGGTAGATCCATTTCTGTCATCTGTTATACCATGTTACGATTTGTTGTTGATTAGAATTTATAAACAAGCACTGGGTTGAAGGCAGAATCCAAAGACCAATAGGTTAAAAAATGTAACCTATAAATAGGTCTTAATCTATTGATCTTCCATAAGGAAAGCAAAGGATTCAGCCTCTATACTAGTTTTATGTGCGTCTGGGCAACAGAGATGACTAATATTTGCTTTCTTATGTGGATGGTTAAAGACTAAATGAGTTATATATGTTTCTGGACTTTTTAATACTGCCTTCTGGCAATTATATTAGTGCTGAGTTCTACTTAAAAACACATTCTGATATGAATTCAGAATATAACAAAGTACAGATATATTAGTTAGCTTTATGAACAAAGATTTCTGTTGCCTACAGAATCCAATTTTTTAATACTATTCTAGAATCAGGAGATTTTAAAAATATTTCATGAATCACTCAACTGAACTGATAAGTAATTAAAAAATCATTTTTTTACTGTACTATGACAAAATTATTAGTTAATCTATCCTGTTGATATTTACATTGAATTATATTTCTTTTTAGTTTAAGAGTAAACTAAACTAAAAGTTTCTTCATTAAGTAGTCTACTGGAATATATATTTTTTGAATTACAAATTCATTTCAATGTAAATTTTTTCTGTTAGTATCCGATTTAATTTTTAAAACCAGAATACTTTTAAAAAACATTCATTATCCTATACTTAATAATTATCATGTAACTCTATAACCACACATTTGTATAAAAAAAAATAATAAATTAAAATAATAAATTTGTATAATAACATTTATATAAAAAAAGTAATAAAAAATAAAACCTGTGCAGTATTATTAGTTCTAAAATCTATTATGTTGATATAATTATAATTAATTATGCAATATTAATTAAATATTTGTAAAGTAGATATGTAGCTAAATTATATATATATATTTATTTTAATTTTATAAAACATCAAAATTCTAATTAAAGGCATTATAAACAGCACAAATATATATATATTTATATTATACATTTATCATTCAGATAATAATGTAAAACTAACTAATTAAAAAGAACATTTATAGAATACACAAATAATAATTATAATAATACATATAAAGCTTATCAACAAATTATACAGTGTGCTGAAAAAACAAAATTAATTAATTTGTATTTACTGTTATATATTAATAACAATAAATTTATAGTTACTCATTCATAAAAATGTAATATCTTGTTAATTTAAGAGTTTAAAACTACAATAGTAACCCATACAATAATATACAATAATTATTTAAATATATATTATTGTAACAAAAGCATTAATGTTTTTATTTTAAATTAACATTTAAGTAACTTTAAAAAAATGATATGACCGGACAATTTTAAATTACTATAATTTAGTTAAGTAAGGTTAAATTAAAAGTATGAGAAAGTACGATATTCTTTCTATACATGTAAATACAATTCTTTTAAATTAAATCTTATCATCCATATGATTGTAATCATAAATTACTATAAAGTAATGAAGAATTGCTTATGATATGTGATATCATGACATGGAATCGATAACTAACTATAATCCATATACCAGAAAGTAGTTTTATTTTAATTTATAGAAGAAAATTATGAAGAGTTAATGTTTAATAACTAAACTGTGAAATAATAAGATAAATAAAATTAAGTCTAACTTTAATCATTTTGTTTTTTCTGTACACTGTAACTATAAAGCAATATTATTTACAACATCAAATGATAATCTACGCATTTTATTAAAGAATTTATGCATTAAATTTTCTATTTTTTCTCAAAATTCAGTCTTCAGTTTTTTAACCTGTTAATGATTATCATTTTTCTAAACTTTGTATACAATTCATAACTTCAGATAAAATTTTAAAATATAGATTTTATTTTAAAATAAAAACATATAATGACAATTAAAGCATACACATTCAAGCTCTCACAACATTCAATAAATCTTCCTTATTTCTTTTTTATATATAAATATGAGTAAAATAATAAAGATAATATTATACATCTCTTTTTTTGTTTATAAGCAGTCTTTATAATTATATTATTATTTAATAAAAAAAATATATATATATAAATAAAATAATAGATTTAAAAATAAATAAATATAATAAATAAAGTAGCAGCACAAAATGATGGAGCTAAAAGCAGGTAGCATTCTTTCTATGAATTACTTACTTCTTCTGTAGATCCATTCTCCTTCACATTCTGGTGGCAACATCGATTAAAAAAAGAGAAACAAAACAAACAATCAGCATTCCTTTTATTAAATCTGTACTCAGAAAATAAAAATATTCATAGATCAATAGTTAAAAAAAAAGATTAGTTTATAAAAAAGCAAACATTAAGTTATATTCAATTACTTGTTTCTTTATAAAATAAAGATTAAAAATATAGATTAAAATACCGTAAATACTGTAAATGATTTACAAAATATAACCATCCCTTGGGTTAAACATTAAATTGTATCTCCTTATAACCTGGAAAATCACAAAACTGAACCTTTGGATGTAAAAGGATGTTACAATGAAGTGTATACCACAAGGAAGTTTGTACAAAGGAACTAGTTTTAGTTCTCTTGAATAACATGTTAATTTACAAAGGAAGCAACTTCCTTTAGATTGGAGACTATACTGTTTGTGTATTACCAACCTAATAGCCATATTATTCAAAATTAGATCCAGAGAGTTCTGTTTCGAAACTTGGGTAAAGCCTGGTTTCATTAGTAGATTAGGTTTGAGTTTGCAGTTTGAAGACCACTTTAAGTTTTTATTAGTTTAACCTTCAAATTTATTTGTTAGAGAAACTTTCCTGTAGATATTCAAAACTTCTTTATTAAATTCATGTTACTGAATTAGAAAACTGAATTTCTTGGAGATTGATTTTTTTTAATAATACTCGGTATATTTAAAAAAAGTATAGTTAAACTTTTCTAATAAATGATCTTAAAAACCATTTTGGTATTCTGGTTAGTTTATCTATGTTGTCAAATAAACTTGACTTATCCATAAATGTGCTAAAAACAATGAAATTTTTCCTTTTTATTGCATTTAAAAAATAGATGAACAATGTGGGAATGTTATTATATGCTTTTTATGGAGAACATGTTGATTTTATGCTATAATTATAATTCTTATACAATTTTTTTTTTTTTAATATTTAATTTAGCAGTAAAGATATACACATACTGTAAATATATAGCATTGTTAATATGACATTACTTGAATAATGAGTATTTTTCCCATTCAATGGTTAATGGTTTTTTAATTATTATTGATAGTTTAATACAAATAGTCCTTGTGACCTGAATTATACCAAAAACGTATATCTTGATTGATTAATCAAATTATACATTTTAATTAGAATAATCAGTTTTAATTAAAGATCTGTAGTAAAAAAAAATTAATAATAAAAAGTAATTATTCATGTCAACTAATAAATTATTAAATTTATTAAAAATTAACCTTGAATTTTCTTCATGACAGTTTTTTACGTATTAATTTAATTTTCAGTATTTTTATGAACATGAAAAAACATGCTTGTTTGTTGAATGCAAGCCAGTTAATTGATAAACTACATACTGGCCAATTATTTATCATCTGGTTGGCCAATTGGAGTATTTATATTTAAAAGTTAACAATACTATATGTTAATAGTATTTTTTCTTGATTTGTTTTGTATTTTTATTCTTCTATTATGCTATATGACAGAGGGAAAAACATTATTGTGTGTATGATAGATTTCACAAACACTGTTATAGATAAACAAACAGCTGTTAGTAATCTGATATGAGATAAAGTAAAAGCTGTTCTCACGAGCAATGAGTATTCTACGGCTGGATTAAATGAGGAATGAAGAGGTTTCCTGTTTATCAGTGGGCTTATTGATTAGCATCAGTGTGCCAAATTCACTAAAGTGTACATCATATTCTGCCTTACACGAGATATCTTCTCTTGTTGTCATTAAAAAAATTATTTTTAGATTTCTGTAATTTTCAACTTTCATGTTTTTGAATGATATAAAACTGTTTTGATGTTTATTTTTTTCTTTGCTTTATATCTAAGGAAAATTGGAATCATAAAATTTAATACACAAATTGGTAAAAAAAAGTAAAAAATCAGTTGAGAGTTACTGAAGGAATTTTATACCTTGAAGCTTATAGGACTTAATGAAAAATTTTGTAATACGTGTTTATCAGTTTATCAGAAATCTTAATTTATTGTTTAAAATAAAATTAAAGGTTTTTTCATTTTATAAAAATAATTTTTTTTTTACTTAATGAATTAATTCACCACATTAGCACAAAGCTTATGTGTGGAAATGTGCAAATGAAAATTTTGTTCCATATGAAATACACCATGACCAGTATTTGAACCTAGGACTTCTGAATGAAAGATGGAGACGCTATCACTGCACCATCAGTATTACCCAAACAGTTATTAATGTACATAAATATCCTAAAAACTGAAGTTTTATTTAATAAATTTCCTAATTTTGCCTTTTTCAGTTGATCTAAATACGACAGTTTTTAATTATATATATTTTTTTAATGAGACAGTGATGAATAGTTTTTTAACTTTTGTTGTAGAGTAAAGGTAAATAAAAATTGTAATTTTAAACTGATCAAAATAAATTTATATCAGAGTTGTTCCTAAAAAAGGAATTTATTTTAGGCCAGAGTTTATTTTTGTAGAGTTGAAATTGTCCAAGTTATTTAACTTTTTACTTATTACAAACCCACACAGATTGGTTTTTGATACTTTTCTTTAAATAAAAAAATTAAATAAGAGAATAGGAAAAGTTGTAAGCTAAAAGAAATGTCAACATTACTAGTGTAGGATTCAAATTTTAAGCTAAAAAAAAAAATGCCAGGAAAGATAAAATTGCTTTATCAAATCAAACAAATTAAGTATATTTATTTAATTAATTTGAGCTACAACCATCAACATAAAATTACACTTTCTTGTATTAATTATAATGTAACATTTGTGTACAATGTAATCAGTCATTTTATGACCAAATTTGTCGATTCTTTGCTCAAAGAACTGTTTAATTATTTCTTAATAAAAATGTAGAATAGTACATCTGAAGATACTACTAATATGTTTATTATCTAAATATTATAATATCAGCCATAAAAATTACCTTACCTAATTTAATTACAGGATAACTAAACATAATATTACTCATATAAGGAAGAAAATAGTTAATTAAAATAAAATTAATTAATATTTAATCTTTAGATATACATACTTTAGTTTCATGATCTTATTCTACAAGATATTAAATTGAAATGGAGTTGTCAGGTAATGTATTTAATTTTATTCTGGTATCTACTAAAGGAAACTAATATACACAATAAATGATAATAGCATGCAGTCACCTATCTGAAGGAAAACTGCACTCAGAATATTTTAATTACATTATTTGAAGTAGTTAATTAAAAACAAAGACACTTTTTATATATCAGTTTTTACTTTTATATACTTTTAATATTCAAGATGCTATTTTATTATAAGATGCTATTGTATTCTTATTTAACCTGATATTTCTGCAACACTTGGTGGTTCTATTCATTTAGGGAATAGTAGGAAATTTAAGGATGTGAAAAAAATATATAATATGAATATTATTGATATAAGATATTATTGAAGTGATTAAGCCATCTCTAATTTATTGGTACTCATAAATCATGAGCACAGCCTTCCAGTCATATGTTTTGGTATTTGATAGCAGCAATCAATGGGTTGGTCTAGTGGTGAATGCATCTTCCCAAATCAGCTGATTTGGAAGACAAGAGTTCCAGCGTTCAAGTCCTATAAAAGTCAGTTATTTTTATATGCATTTTTTATGAATATTACATTGTGGATACCGGTGTTCTTTGGTGGTTGGGTTTCAATTAACCAAACATCTCAGGAATGGTCGAACTGAGACTGTACAAGACTACACTTCATTTACACTTGTACATATCTTCATTCATCCTCTGAAGTAATACCTGAATGATAATTCCCAGAGGATAAACAGGAAAAAGAAAGTGCCACCAATTAAAATTCCCTTTTCCCCCAAATATATTCATGATCCTGATTCTACTTCTTCAGTTTATTCAATTTATTTGACGTGTACATATTATATTTTAACCATATTTACAAGTTATAATTATTTTTAAATGTTGTATTTTTTGTATAATTATATTATTTAATCATTAAAAAAAACAACAAAAAATTAGCTTTTTTTATCTAGATTGCATAATTTTATCTTAGTCATCACATAGTTATTGCCATGAGGCAGATCATATGTACTACGTCCGTCTCGAGTCTACTCTACTTATTTACATTCAACTTTTGTAGTTTATGTTTCAATTAATTGAGATTAATTGCTCAAATAAATCTTATTAATACCTTCAATTATTATTTATTAAATATCTTCAAAAACCTTATTTAGTTTAGTAATATTTCTCATATATATTTTTTAAGCTATTAATGTGTACTACAGTTGTTTGTATTTTTTAATTTTTTAATTAATTCACCAGAATATTAAAAAAATTACATTCTATGTGTCGGAGCGTGGAATGTTAGAAGTTTAAAAAAGGTTGGTAGGTTAGAAAATTTGAAAAGAAATGGGTAGGATAAATGTAGATGTAGTAGGAATTAGTGAGGTTTGGTGGGAACAGGAAAATGGCTTTTAGTCAGGTGATTTTAGAATAATTAACTCAGCTTCAAATAATGGGGAGGCAGGAGTAGGGATTTGTAATGAACAAGAAGATAGGGAAGAGAGTAGTATATAAAAAGAGTAGAGTATTTCAAAATGCATTGCGATAGAATCATTGTAATAAGGATAAAATCGAAACCTAAACCTACAACGATCGTTAGATGCCTACACGTTGTCATGATGATGATGAGGTAGAGTGTGTATACTAAGAAATTGACGAAGCAATTAAACACATAAAAGGAGATGAGAATTAAATAATAGTTGGAGATTGGAAAAGGCATGGAAGGAAATATAGTGGGTGAATAGGGGCTGGGAAAAAGGAATGAAAGAGGGGACTTTCAGAGGACTTATAGAGATTTGCACGAAGTATAATATAGTAATTGCCAACACCCAGTTTAAAAATCATATTAGAAGAATATACTTCTTTTTTTCAGAAGGACATCGCAAGAGGTCTGAGTAAAAAAGATAAGGTAGAAAATGTAGAAGAAGAATGGGAGAATGTCAAAAAGGAAATTCTTAAATCAGCAGAAGCGAACTTAGGTGGAACAAAGAGAACTGGTAGAAAACTTTGGGTTTCAGACGATATATTGCAGCTGATGAATGAACGTAGAAAATATAAGAATGCTGGTGATGAAGAAAATAAAAGGAACTATCGACAATTAAGAAATACTATAAACAGGAAGTGCAAACTAGCGAAAGAAGAGTGGGTTAAAGAAAAGTGTTCAGAAGTGGAAAGAGAAATGAACATTGGTAAAATAGATGGAGCATACAGAAAAGTTAAGGAAAATTTTGGGGTACATCAATTAAAATCCAATAATGTGTTAAACAAAGATGGTACATCGATTTATAATACGAAAGGTAAAGTCGATAGGTGGGTGGGATATATTGAAGATTTATACGGAGGAAATGAATTAGAAAATGGTGTTATAGAGGAAGAAATGAGCCTTCAGTCAGAAATATAATTTGTTTAGATCAAAAATTAATTTAAATATCAGGAAAAGATTTTTGAAAGTATATGTTAGGAGTGTCGCTTTATATGGAAGTGAAACTTGTACGATCGGAGTACCTGAGAAGAACAGATTAGAAGCTTTTGAAATGTGGTGCTATAGGAGAATGTTAAAAATCAGATGGGTGGATAAATTGACAAATGAAGAGGTGTTGCGGCAAATAGATGAAGAAAGAAGCATTTGGAAAAATATAGCTAAAAGAATAGACAGACTTATAGGCCACATATTAAGGCATCCTGGAATAGTCGTTTTAATATTGGAGTGACAGGTAGAAGGAGAAAATTGTGTAGGCAGGCAATGTTTGGAATATGTAAAAACAAATTGTTAGGGATGTAGGATGTAGGGGGTATACCGAAATGAAACAACTAGCACTAGATAGGGAATCTTGGAGAGCTGCATCAAACCAGTCAAATGACTGAAGACAAAAAAAAAATTAATTCATGTATTTTGAGATTGTCTAATCAAGGTTTTATTGTGGTTGATCCATATAAGCAAATGCTGGGGCAATTTTTTTTCTTTAACCATCGAGTAATTTATCTTCTCATTCCTAACATGATCTATTTATTGTATTGTATTATGTATGATCAGAATAAGATATTTATTAACTTTTTTTTATATTGTATTCTATAATCTGAGCTATTAAAAAATTCAAAATAACAAGCAGGTAAACTGAACTACTATTTAATTTTGGTGATTTATATTAATTGATTAAACGTATTGGCTTTGAACACAATTTTTTTGTTTAATTTGTCAAATTTGCTCTTTAAAAGTCTTCCCATGATATGTTTTAAGTTTATTGAAATCATCAGGTTGTAAAGAATGCAGTTCACTGTCTTACCCAGGATTTAAAAAAAATACATTTGCCTATTTATCTTTGTAAATAACAATTACCATTATAAATAATAAATAAATATTGTAAATTACTTAAGGAATCATTTAACAGACTAGCATGTAAATGCCTATAGTGTATAATAAATAGATAATACAATAAGATAAATACTGGTCTGTAAAAGTATTTAAAAGATTTTCCTTATAGTATTCAATGATCTTGAAATTATTATAAAAAAGCATTGAATAAAGAAACTACAGTGATAACAACAATATTTTCTGAGCACAGTTGTGTTTATATTATATTGTTTTTGTAAGTTCAACACAAAAAATGAAAAACAAACTTTTGTAAAATTATACTATAACACCATTAAAAAAAAGATAACACTTTTTTATAATAAAAACAAAAGCAAATAAAAATGTATGAATATAATAAATTGATAACTGACAAGTTTCCATGGTCAGTTTCTTACAATGAGAAATATTAACAAAACATAACAGAGAATATGGATTGGCTGTCACAAACGAAACATGCAAAAATCTAATAAATATTCTAAGAAAAAAAAAGGCAATTAATAAAAGATGATACAGTAATATAAATAAAAAATAAAATAAAAATAATCATGCAGGAAATGAAATAAAATCATTGTTGAGATCAGCTCTGGGAAATTATTATCTGTAATTATGTATGAGTATACAGTGTTTATGTTTTACATTTTTATTATAATGTTTTAAAATGATAACTGCCTTTTTTTATAACTATTGTACCATTGTTTAGACGAAAAGTTGTTGCAAAAAATTAGTGAATTTTCAGTTAATAAAAATATTTTAATGTAGTTTACTTGTTTAAGACATATGGTTTATTTACTTAATTATATTTAAGGTCAGTTATTTGCTAAATAAATTTAAGTGTTAAATTTAAACTCATTTTCAAAATATTCAGTAAATTAAATTTTTATGGAAAAGTACGGTTAATGTTAATTTACTTTATTTAAATTCTGATCATATGTGGGAAGTGGAAAAAATCTAAGTGTTGCTGTACTGTAAAAACCTTTTCTTTCTACAAAGATATTAAGCATTTTTGTTTAATTCAGAGATCTGTCTGTTCAGTCTGTAGGATTTAGTTGTTTTTTAATTGTACTTCTTTTTGTGTTACTCCTAATGTTAGGAGAATTTAGTGTATCTTTAATTTTATTTTAATTTCTTAAATTTCTTTGTATCTTTTCTGACACATTTTGTGCCATCCATCAAGGTGAGTTAAAGCTTTGTTAGTATATTTAATAACAATTATTAAAAGGTAATGTTAAGCATAATCTTATTGTTATCCCCTAGGTGTGTCTCTTGTATCATTTTTGCATCTACTTTTTCCTATTTCCCATAAATGTTTTGGGATCCATAAGTACAAGGTCTGTAAATGAGACTAGTTTTTTTTTGCAGAAAGTGGCAACACTGTAAAGTTACTAGTAAACATATGGTTATATGAACAGCTAATTTATATTAGGTATTAATATTTTTAGTCTATTGCTGCAACATGAGATGTAAACAAACTTTTTGTGAAATGAGTTTTTGTTGTGCATTACAAAAATGAGTGATACAATTATGAGCAACATTGTGCAGTCAAGTTTTGTATTAAATTCGTGAAAATCCTTCTGAAACTTTTTCAAAATTGAAAAGGGCATATGGAGATAATGCTCTGCCATGAGCCCAAGTTTTTTTGGTGGTTTAAAGCATTTTCAGATGGCCGGGAATCAGTTGCGAACGATCCATGCTCTGGAAGATGGTTAACGTCAAAAAGTAACTACAATATTGAGCGAATAAGAGACTTGATACGGTACAACCGGCGAGTAACTATCAGAATGATTGCAGAATAATTGAATTTGAACCGTACCACAGTCCATCAAATTTTGACAAACGAATTGGACATGAAAAAAGTTTGTGCATAATTGGTCCCAAAAAAACCTCACTGTTGAACAGAAAAACAACAGGATGGAAGTGTGCTGTGATCTTCTAAGGTGAATTGAAACTGATCCTGATTTTCTAAAAAAATGTTATTACTGGTGATTGGATATTTGAGTATGACGCAGAAACAAAACGCCAGAGTAAGGAGTGGCACACTTCAAACTCACCACGTCCCAAAAAAGCAAAAATGAGCAAATCAAAAATCAAAACCATGCTAATTTCTTTCTTCGATAGTAATGGCATTGTCCATAAGGAGTTTTTGCCTACAGGATAGACTGTAAATCAATATGTTTACCGAGAAATTCTTGAAAGAGTTGCTTGTGTGAGACCAGCCATCAAAGACAACTGGGTGTCGCATCATGACAATGCACCTTGTCACACTGGACTCTCAATTAATGAGTTTTTGGCGAAGAAAAACCACCTTATTCACTTGACTGAGTCCCTGAAAATCTTTCCTATTCCCAACTTTAAAAAAACCTCAAAGGACACCATTTTGGAACAGTAGAAAACATTAAAACAAATGTAACCGACCGACCATCTGGAGGGTATTCTGGTTTCTGAGTTCCAACACTGCTATGAAGAGTGGGAAAACAGTTTGAAGTTTTGCATGGCTTCCCAAGGGAATTATTTCAAAGGTGATAGAGTCCATGCACAATTGGACTGTAAATAAAAAGTTCTGAAACAGTCTCATTATTTTATTTACAGACCTCGTACCTTTTCATTTCTCATCTACAATTTCTACTCTTATTCTTTCTATTTTATTTTGAATTTCTACTGATCCTTTTAGAATTGTTTTAATAAGTATATCTCCTTCCTATGCCCAAGCAACTTGATTAGTTCCTGTTCCAATTTCTTCTGATTAAGCTTCTATTCTCATTCACTACCAACATTACTTCTTTAATTTTATTTTTATCAATTCATTTAATTTTCTCTGATCTCCATGTATACATTTAAATGAATCTTTCAGGCTTTCTTTGTTCTTTTTGCTTATTGTTCATGTTTCACATTCACATAGAATTAGGTGTATATATTTTGTTGAAGCAAATAATTGTAATGAAATTTATACAAAAATGTAGGGAAGTTAGTGTAATTTGACCAACCCAGGTGTAGTTCAGTATGGTGGGATTACAAGAATGGACAAGATGTAAAGTGCACTAGCAGGATAGAATAAAGAAGTCAAGGATGAGACATGTATGAGGACAATTATGAGGATGAAAGTGGGGTGATGGAGTTCATGGGAAAAATCGAGGAATAGATGGCTGGTAAAAATTACTCATGGTAAAGAGGTGAGGAATGGAAGAAGGTGATGTATATATCTGGTGTACTGTAAATTTATACATATATTACTATGCTTTTGATATAGTATCACTTATCCATTCCCCCACCATTGATATCCCCAATCTATTGAAATTTTATAAACTTTTTAACAAAGGTTCTGTGAGATTTCAGCCTTCTAGGATTTAGAGAAAAAAATTGACGGCTGTCAAGTAAAAACATCAATTTCAGATAAACCACATTTTTTACCTTATTACAAAATAGCTGGTAAGAATGATTAAAAACAGATGATGTATTGTTAAACAGTTGTTGAAATTGAATAAAACAAGTTAATCATTAGTCCTAACCATGACTAATAATTATCTAACTATTTTTAATTATCCAGGTTCTAATTATCATCTGGTTTTAATGATTTTTATCAGCTATTTTGTAATGAATACAACATGTGTTTTATCTGAAATTAATGTTTTTATTTGAAAGCTGCCATTTTGTTTCTATAAATCCTAGAAGGTTAAAATTTTCACAGAACATATTTAGAATCTTCGTTAAAAGGTCTGTAAAATTTCAATAGAATTGGTGGGGGAATGGACGAGTGATATTATATCAAAAGCGTATAACTCTTTGTGGGACACGTGGTACATTCAAATTTATAATTAATTGAACATTCTTAGGTTATTTATCATGTTCATCTCTTTCCCATTACTTATGATAACATAAATTTCTACACTGTTTTCTTTTTTAGACTGCATGGATGATTCCAATTAATTCCAATTAATTAATTCTTTTTTGTTGTCATTTCTTCAGTATTCTACCATTCACTGTATGGACTATATTCACTGGTTTCCAATTTGCAGAAACCAGTACTAAACTACCATTAATTCTTCATTCTAATTTTTTATTTTTTTTTTTATTCCATCAGCTCTGTGAAATTCCTATATTCCTGTCTACCCTAACACTTAGAATACACTTCTTAATTACCCTTCTTTAGTGACAGTGGTTCATACTGGAAAGCACATATTTTATAACTTAGCTTGACATGAACAAATCTTTCTTAATTCTTTGGATACTTAACAGCTTATACAATTGCCTTATTGCTATAATATAATCCCTGTTTTTATTCAGTTTTGTATATAATCTACTTTTTTAGTTTATTTTTATATTATCTCATTAAATTTTTTATTTAATCTTAAATAAATAAGCCAAGCCACATTATTTCATGCTAGAGAATCTTTAGAACAAATAGATGGCTTATCTCATTATTAAATATTTATTACATTTATGTATATCCCTACCTAAATTGTAATAGTTTTTCTTGGTGGCTCCTTCAAAAATTAAAAATTAGTTCTGGAAACAAAAATGGGTTGTCATGTTAACTGATGTTTTTAAATATGAATCATATGCACGTAATTTAATAATTCTAATATTTCCATGAGATTTTCTTTATGAATGAATTACTTTTCTTAAAAAAAGAGTAATAAATATCTACTTCATTAAACCAGACACAAAAAATTTAACTGTTTTCTCGTTGTTTGTATTACTTGTAGGTATTCTCCTTGGTCTACAATAAATAGATATTATGCTAATGGTCACCATTTTAATAAATTACTTAATCTCACATAAATTTTCAACCAATTTATAATTAAAAAATTCCTTTTTACAAAAACTGTCATTTTATAAATGAGTTAAAAAATACAAATAAATAAACACAAATTTTTTGCATCCTCAAACATGCACTTTGTTTAAATATACTTTCAAACAATCTTTCAGTTAAATCCTTCAAAACTGTAATCATTGTATTTATTTGTTTATTCTGTAATTATTTTATTTGTAATTTTCACATATTAGCTTCATTTTTATTTCATATAATTATTATTTTTATGTAGTAATATGAACTACTACTATCATTTCTTTGTTTTACTTATTCATTTTATTTTTGATAGCATACCTCTGATAAAGGTTTACTTGCTTTTTTTGATCACTCCAGATAAACATGGGAGCAGTTCTTTTTTTGATCTATTAAGCACCACACATATATAATCTAAATTGTTTTAATTGTCTGCTGATCCGTTTTAAATAAGTAATTTAAGTTTAATTTCTAATTTTAATAATTTCATTACTGTATTCTATTCTTTTATATACTATATAGAGATTTATGTTTATGTTCGACAATTTAAAAAGAAATTGACTTATACTTATTAGTTTGGTTTTTATATCTGGCATTACATAAATATAGTTCTCAAATTAACCGGTAAAATTACACAAATAAAAGTTAGAGTCATACAGAACTAATCAGTTTTCTTTTGTTTTCTTCTTAAGTGTAACCCTGTTACATTTTAACAAATTGGGACATAGTAAGTACTGTTCTTATATTCCTGCTCTTTTACTAACATGAATCCTGAAGCATCAATCTGAAGAGCAAGACATTCTTTCTACTGATTACATTCAATTTCTTAAAATGTTCTACAGACTTATGCACTTAGTTTATGTGGAGAATGTTTTTATACCTATATATTTCATATTGTTACTAGATAGGACCAAGTTATTTAAATAATTATTGCATTCGGCTAATACATCACTTTTTGCTGTTAAATAACAAAAAGTAGTTTTGGTTACTTAATAACTCATTTACCAATTCAGGATATTTTTAATAATCATCATTATTTATAACTTTATCATGTCATATGTTAATTTTTTTATTTCATAATTTACATATTGGATAAACAGCTTAAGAAAGCATATTAGACATATGCTTATTAAATTTAAATTCTTATCTTTCTGATATCTACAATAAAAAATGTTTAATGTCGGTGGAGGAATGGACGAGTGATACTAAATCAAAAGCATATACCTCTTCTAGGTATCATCTGGTTTTAATGATTTTTACCAGCTATTTTGTAATGAATGAAACAAGTGGTTTATCTGAAATTAATGTTTTTATTTGAAAGCCGCCATTTTGTTTCTATAAGTTCTAGAAGATTGAAATTTTCACAGAACATATTTAGAACCTTTGTTAAAAGGTCTGTAAAGTTTCAATAGAATTGGTGGGGGAATTGGCGAGTGATACTAATTCAAAAGTGTATACCTCTTCTTGGGACTCATTGTATGATTGTTTAGTTTTAAGTTCTTAAATATTTTTTGTTTTGGTGAAATGGTTGTGTTTTTAGTAATTACAAGTAGATAACCTATTTCAGTGATGTAGTTAAGAATAAATCTGTCTAATTATATAATCCTGTTCTAAAAAAAAATAAAAGAATCTGTGGTATTTGAGTAAAGAATTTGTAAAATTTGAAGTTAGCTTCAAACAATTTCAAAAGTTATGTTATTTTAACTCAAACTTATTTATCTATTTGTTTTTTAAATACAGGTATTAGTATTTCAGTTTTAGGAAAGTTTTTTAAAAATATCTTAGAATAAATATGTTGTCTTGTACCCAGAGCTTACAGAAATTATTTTACTATAAGTGATAAATATATGCAACAAGACAAATGAAAACTGTTTACATGCAAATGTTATTAGAAACATACACAGAAAAAAAATCACATAGAAGACTACCAAACATATAACTATTAATAAAAGCTGTTAGAACACGATGCATTATTTAGTAGTAATTTTAAAAAAAATCTAAATTAAATATGTTGTTCTATTTTGTTTTTTTTTAATTCTCATCTAATATGAGGGTTTTAGTGTTATTCAAAAGATCATTCTAAACAATATTCATTCACTATAAATTCTAAAAATAAATTTAGAAAGAAATACTTACATTTAAAATTATTATTGAAGAAAAATAGTTGTATAAGTTGTTACTTGATAATTTTAGTTCATAATTGAAGATTTATTAGTTATAAATTGTTAAAAGTCATGCATGTTTTAAATTAATAAATATTATTATAAAAGTATAATTAATGTTAAAAACTAATGATTAAAAAAAATTATGTAATGATTAATTAAAAATTTTAAAAGAAAATGATGTTAAGTTGGGAAAAAATTATAAAATTGATTTAAACAAAACATCTAAAGATTAGGGCTAATAATAATGTCTATATAAACATCATATTGTCACAGTAAAGAGATTCTGAGTATATAATATATTTTTTTATCGTAAATTATATTAAATTTTTATAAGGTTAAATAAAATTTTCTATAAAAAAAACAAAAAAAAACATAAAAAACCATTCTTTTTACTCATGCAGGTATTATGATATTAATGCTTTTTTATTAGATTATTATTATTTTTTCTTTGTTAATGCTATTCTTTTTCTATTTTAATGAAAAAATTGTATATATGTTACTAACCTAACCTTGTAAGTAGAATATTAATTACTATCAATGATAACTACAATAAATTCTGTTAGACATATATGTGTCATGCTTAATTTAAATTACACCTAAAAAATAGGATGAACCTTTAGAAATGTTTGTTGTTAACTAAACTCAGCAATTTGTGGATTTGTTTTTGTTAAGATGTGTAAAAAAATAAAGAATCTAGGAATTTAAAATATTACTTATATAAGTATTTATTTATCCATTTTGTTAAATCAGAAATTAAAATGCGGCTTTAAATAACAATCCACCATTTATGATAGAATTATTGTAAATATAATTATCTGCATATTAATTTATGTTTTAATGCTGTTATATTGTGCTGTTTATTTAATTAAGTAGTAAATCAATCATCCAGGTTTTATCATTAGTTTTATTAGATATTTGTTAAAAACAAGCATGTACAAGACACTTCCTTTTAATGAGATAATTTAATTCATGACAGTTTTAACTGAAGGAATTGACCAACAGAAACTTGTATTATGCCATTTTATGTATCTGTAGCTTATATTTTTGTATTTGTTGCAAATGTTATGTAAATACATAATTTTTTACTAGATTAATAACATTTTGTTAACCTTATATTATTTTGTAAATAGTAAAGCCAAAGTTAAAACAAAAGAAGAAAATTACTAACAGTGCAAATTTTAAGAAGTAATTTTAACTAAAAATTATAACATGGAAAGCATAAAAGTACACAAAAATAAATTAATATAAAGTATTTATTTCTTTTGCAGTATTATTATTTTTATTTTCTCAATTTTTGTTGTTATTTTCTCAAATGCTTTCATTGTAAAATAAATACTTTATTTAAACTTCTAACAGAATCATAGAAGAATTTATTGTTCAGTATAATATTGTTATTAATCTATACATTTATTAATGGTTTTCAAACTTCAATTAGTTACTATATGAAATAAGTCTTTCTATGAATTTTAAATTTAATTTCAGAATGACATAAGGTATTTAATTTAAAAAAAATTAAATACAAACCTAGAACTAAAAAAATTTCTTTATCAGTGGTGTTAATAATGATAAAAATACTTTGTTTTTCACTATTAAAAAAGTTTAAATAACTGTGAAGTTATTTAAAGTTTTTCTGAAAGTACATTTTTATGTATATAGAAAATGAAGGTGAGTTATTTTTAGTGTACACCGGGAGAAATTGTGTTGCTTTTTAATTTGTTCATAGAAAAAGCAAAAGACAAATTTGAAGACATAGTAACAGTCAAGGGATAATAAAAATTAATATTTACTGATATGTACTTGTTTGTAGCTAACAATAAGTTAAAATAAGTAAAGAATAGAATGGATTCATTTTTGAAGAAGAAATTAGATTTCAAATTAAATGTG